>NC_138898.1:70929486-72245235 GCF_965194825.1 Balaenoptera physalus
AAATGTGGCAGCAGCTTCTTCACTGGCAGATACAGTTTCTTTAGTAGTTTTTATATTTTTTGTCCAAACCTATTCCTGAAGCTGTGTAGTCATACTTTACTTGCAGTAAATGGCTTGGTATCTCTTGTTTCATGGATCCTTTGCTGAAGTTTTCTTATAGGCTCAGTGCTTTCTGGCTTAACACATTGCCATCAATTAGCATGTCTTCCACCCACAGATTTAATGCCTTTTCCATCTTAGCTAAGCACTTATCACACACTGTGGCCGTAACTTTTGCAGTTTGAGGTATAACAGCAAAACTGGCATGAATTTCTTTTTCCATCTTCACAATTTCACAGAAAGAAGATTCATTTTTACTGTAGATCTTAGCAATCTCAGCATACAAATTTTTTTCTTATTAAGTTGAGAACTCTCACCTTTCACATAAAAGAAGCACTTTATGGTTTTGCTTTGGCATATCCTAACTGCCAGCATCACTAGTCTTGTACTTTGGGGCCATTATTAAGTAAAGTAAGGCTTCCTTGAACACAAGCATTGCAATGCTGCAACAGTCCATTGGATAACTTAGATGACCAATAAATGATTAACAGGTGGTAGGTAGCCCATACAGTGTGGATGCACTGGACAATGGAATGATTCACGTCCCAGGTGGGCTGGAGCCAGATGGTGCAAGATTTCATCATGCTACTCAAAATAGCTTGCAATTTAAAACTACTGAATTGTTTATTTCTGGAATTTTCCATTTAATATTTTTGGACTGCGGTTGACTGCAGGTACAAACTGCATAAAGCAAAACTGTGGATAAGAGGGGAATACTGTATTCCAGCCTACGCATAATGGGAGTCTCAGAAGGGGAAGAGAGAAGGGACATAAAGGTTATGTGAATAAATAATAGCCAAAGTCTCTCCAGGTTTAATGAAAAACTTAATCTGCACATTGAAGAATGTCAACAAATTCCAAGTAAGATAGACTCAAAATAATTCACACCTAGACACGTCGTAGTCAAACAGTCAAAAGCCAAAGACATAAAGAGAATCTTGAAAACAGCAGGAAAAAAGTGAATCCTCATGTACAAGGGGTCCTCAATACGATTAACAATTGACTTCTCATCAGAAATCAAGAGACCAGAGAGCAGTGGGATGACATATTCAAAATGCTGCAAGAAACAGACTGTCAACTAAAAATTCTGCAAACTATCCCTCAGAAACAAAGGAGAAATCATAATATTCTAAGATAAACAAAAACTGAGAAAATCCATCACTAACAGACCTGTCCTACAAGAAATACTGAAAGGAGTCTTCAAACTGAAAGAAAAGGGCACTAGGCAGTGTTTTGAATCCACACAAAGAAATAGGGCACAATAAAGGTAACTACAAGGGTGGATATAAAAGTCAGTATATAGATCATCCAAAATGAAAATAAATAAGGAAACACAAACTTTAAATGATACATTAAACAAGATGGACTTAGCTGATATTTATAGGACATTCCATCCAAAAACAGATTACACTTTCTTCTCAAGTGCTAATGGAACATTCTCCAGGATAGATCATATCTTGGGTCACAAATCAAGCCTTGGTAAATTTAAGAAAATTGAAATCATATCAAGTGTCTTTTCTGACCACAATGCTATGAGACTAGGTATCAATTACAGGAAAAAAATCTGTAGAAAATGCACATGGAGGCTAAACAATACACTACTAAATAACCATGAGATCACTGAAGAAATCAAAGAAGAAATCAAAAAATACCTAGAAACAAATGACAATGAAAACATGACGACCCAAAACCTATGGGATGCAGCAAAAGCAGTTCTAAGAGGGAAGTTTATAGCAATACAATCCTACCTCAAGAAACAAGAAACATCTCAAAGAAACAACCTAACCTTACACCTAAAGCAATTAGAGAAAGAAAAACAAAAAAACCCCAAAGTTAGCAGAAGGAAAGAAATCATAAAGATCAGATCAGAAATAAATGAAAAAGAAATGAAGGAAACAATAGCAAAGATCAATAAAACTAAAAGCTGGTTCTTTGAGAAGATAAACAAAATTGACAAACCATTAGCCAGACTTATCAAGAAAAAAAGGGAGAAGACTCAAATTAATAGAATTATAAATGAAAAAGGAGAAGTAACAACTGACACTTCAGAAATACAAAGGATCATGAGAGATTACTACAAGCAACTATATGCCAATAAAATGGACCACCTGGAAGAAATGGACAAATTCTTAGAAAAGCACAACCTTCCGAGACTGAACCAGGAAGAAATAGAAAATATAAACAGACCACTCACAAGCACTGAAATTGAAACTGTGATTAAAAATCTTCCAACAAACAAAAGCCCAGGACCAGATGGCTTCACAGGCAAATTCTATCAAACATTTAGAGAAGAGCTAACACCAATCCTTCTCAAACTCTTCCAAAATATAGCAGAGGGAGGAACACCCCCAAACTCATTCTATGAGGCCACCATCACCCTGATACCAAAACCAGACAAAGATGCCACAAAAAAAGAAAACTACAGGCCAATATCACTGATGAACATAGATGCAAAAATCCTCAACAAAATACTAGCAAACAGAATCCAACAGCATATTAAAAGGATCATACACCATGATCAAGTGGGGTTTATCCCAGGAATGCGAGGATTCTTCAATATACGCAAATCAATCAATGTGATAAACCACATTAACAAACTGAAGGAGAAAAACCATATGATAATCTCAATAGATGCAGAGAAAACTTTTGACAAAATTCAACACCCATTTATGATAAAAAACCCTCCAGAAAGTAGGCATAGAGGGAACTTACCTCAACATAATAAAGGCCATATATGACAAACCCACAGCCAATATCGTTCTCTATGGTGAAAAACTGAAATCATGTCCACTAAGATCAGGAGCAAGACAAGGTTGCCCACTCTCACCACTATTATTCAACATAGTTTTGGAAGTTTTAGCCACAGCAATCAGAGAAGAAAAAGAAATAAAAGGAATCCAAATCAGAAAATAAGACGTAAAACTGTCACTGTTTGCAGATGACATGACACTATGCATAGAGAATCCTAAAGATGCTACCAGAAAACTACTAGAGCTAATCAATGAATTTGGTAAAGTAGCAGGATACAAAATGCACAGAAATCTCTTGCATTCCTATACACTAATGGTGAAAAATCTGAAAGAGAAATTAAGGAAACACTCCCATTTACTATTGCAACAAAAAGAATAAAATACCTAGGAATAAACCTACCTAAGGAGACAAAAGAGCTGTATGCAGAAAACTATAAGACACTGATGAAAGAAATTAAAGATGATACAAACAGATGGAAAGATATACCATGTTCTTGGATTGGAAGAATCAACATTGTGAAAATGACTATACGACCCAAAGCAATCTACAGATTCAATGCAATCCCCATCAAACTACCAATAGCATTTTTCACAGAACTAGAACAAAAAATTTCACAATTTGTATGGAAACACAGAAGACCCCGAATAGCCAAAGCAATCTTGAGAAAGAAAAGCAGAGCTGGAGGAATCAGGCTCCCTGACTTCAGACTATACTACAAAGCAAGTAATCAAGACAGTATGGTACTGGCACAAAAACATATAGATCAGTGGAACAGGATAGAAAGCCCAGAGATAAACCCATGCACATATGGTCACCTTATCTTTGATAAAGGAGGCAAGAATATACAATGGAGAAAAGACAGCCTCTTCAATAAGTGGTGCTGGGAAAACTGGACAGCTACATGTAAAAGAATGAAATTAGAACACTCCCTAACACCATACACAAAAATAAACTCAAAATGGATTAAAGACCTAAATGTAAGGCCAGACACTATAAAACTCTTAGAGGAAAACATAGTCAGAACACTCCATGACATAAATAACTGCAAGATCCTTTTTGACCCACCTCCTAGAGAAATGGAAATGAAAACAAAAATAAACAAATGGGGCCTAATGAAACTTAAAAGCTTTTGCACAGCAAAGGAAACCATAAACAAGACGAAAAGACAACCCTCAGAATGCGAGAAAATATTTGCAAATGAAGCAAGTGGCAAAGGATTAATCTCCAAAATATACAAGCAGCTCATGCAGCTCAGTATCAAAAAAACAACCCAATCCAAAAATGGGCAGAAGACCTAAACAGACATTTCTCCAAAGAAGATATACAGATTGTCAGCAAATACATGAAAGGATGCTCAACATCACTAATCATTAGAGAAATGCAAATCAAAACTACAATGAGGTATCACCTCACACTGGTCAGAATGGCCATCATCAAAAAATCTATAAACAGTAAATCCTGGAGAGGGTGTGGAGAAAAGGGAACCCTCTTGCACTGTTGGTGGGAATGTAAATTGATACAGCCACTATGGAGAACAGTATGGAGATTCCTCAAAAAACTAAAAATAGAACTACCATTTGACCCAGCAGTCCCACTACTGGGCATATACACTGAGAAAACCATAATTCAAAAAGAGTCAGGTACCACAATGTTCATTGATGCTCCATTTACAATAGCCAGGACATGGAAGCAACCTAAGTGTCTATCGACAGATGAATGGATAAAGAAGATGTCACACATATATACAATGGAATATTACTCAGCCATAAAAAGAAACGAAATTGAGTTATTTGTAGTGAGGTAGCTGGACCTAGAGACTGTCATACAGATTGAAGTGAGTCAGAAAGAGGAAAAACAAATACTGTATGCTAACACATATATGTGGAATCTAAAAAAAAAAAAAAAAAAAATTGGTTCTGAAGAACCTAGGGGCAGGACAGGAGTAAAGACACAGACATAGAGAATGGACTTAAGGACACGGGGAGGGGGAAGGGTAAGCTGGGACAAAGTGAGAGGGTGGCATAGACGTATATACACTACCAAAAGTAAAATAGATGGCTAGTGGGAAGCAGCCACATAGCACAGGGAGATCAGCTCAGTGCTTTGTGTCCACCTAGAGGGGTGGGATAGGGAGGGTGGGAGGGAGACGCAAGAGGGAGGAGATATGGGGATATATGTATACGTATAGCTGTTTCACTTTGTTATACAGCAGAAACTAACACACCATTGTAAAGCAATTATACTCCAATAAAGATGTTTAAAAAAAAAGTCAGTGTAAATATCTTTTTGCTAGTAATTCTTTTCTCTTTAAAATAAAGCAGTAATTATAAAATTGTGTTGATGGGCTTATAATGTATAAAGATGTAATTTTACAAAAGAAGGGGAGAGAATAGAGGGATATTGGGGCAAAAATTTTGATACACTCTTGAAATTAAGTTGGTAAATCTAAGCTGTTGGGTTTCATTTGAGATAAAATCCACCATTTTAAACTGTACAATTCAGTGATTTTTAGTATATTCACAGTGGTATGTGGCCATTGCCAATATCTAATTCCAGAGGATTTGCATCACCCCAGGAAAAAGAAACCCCAAACTTCCTAATTCCTCCTCCCGCATCCCCTGGCATCCACTAATGTCTCTGTCTCTGTGGATTTACCTATTCTGTATATTTCATATAAATGGAATAATACAGTATGTAGCCTTTTGTGTCTGGCTTTTTTCACTTAACATAGGGTTCATCCATATTGCAGCCTGTATCAGTACTTTAAAAAATTTTTCTGAATAGTATTCTATTGTATGGATTTTGTTTATCGGTTGATGGCCATTTGGGTTGTTTCCCCTTTTCTTGCTATTATGAATAATGCTATGAACATTCATGTACAAGTTTTTGTATAAATGTATGTATTCTAACTCCAACTGCGTACACTGCTATACACTTCAATTCTGACACTGGCCACCTAGAGTTATCACAGATCCCACAAATTAAGGGCTCTGTCCTCCACAAGGTTGCCTCTAATTCAGACACTGCCACAAGTTTGGGGGGCAGGGCACTTCTGACCTACTGGCTACAAATTTGGGATTTCCCACCACCCCCTCTAGTTCAATAGAGGGACAGTTATAATGCTTTGATCGGGGCCATGGAAGCATAGAGAAGCAGTCAGCCCAGAATGGGAGCATAAGCTTGTCGAGGAAGACTTCCCAGAAGTGACTTCTAAGCTGTGACTGGAGTTTTGAATCATAGGTAGAAACCAGGAGAAGAAGTTTGGAAGAGTAGTTTAGGCAGAGGGAACGGCATATACGAAGGCCTGGGGTGTGTGTGTGTGTTAGAGCTGATTTAAGAGTTAATTTAAGAATTTGAGCATCAAATGTAAAAAAAGAAAAAAAAGCAATATCATCCAGACCTTTGTAGGCCATTTGGACTTAGAGGAGAGAGAGTGTGTAGAAGAAAAACCAGATCCAACAAAGACCCCTAAAGAATGCCAAACTTTAACGCATGGCAGAGAAAAAGGTGTCTGTGAAAAAAGACAGAGAAAGAAAAACTAAAGAGGCATGAGGAAAATAAATAGAACATGGAGTCACCAAAACCAAAGGAAATGTGTTTGAAGAAGCTGTATCAGATGCTGCTAAAATATTAAGGAAAGGACTTAGAAATGCCCATTAGAGTCAGCAGTATGGAATGAGTGAGCCTGGCAAGAGCTGTGTCAGTGGGGCGGTTGGGGTAAAAGCCAAGCTGCAGTAGATTAAAGAATGAACAAGACTCTGGGAAGTGGGGACAGGGACTCTTGACAGGGTAGGGGACAAAGGATACTAGGCGGAGCGGACAGAAACACAAACATGTCGATACCAGAGGATGGCTTGACGTGATGGGATAGTTTTGTTTTATGATAAGGGAGACTTAGGGGACTTCTCTGGCAATCCAGTGGTTAAGACTCCACGCATCTAACGCAAGGGGCGCAGGTTCTATCCCTGGTCAGGGAGCTAGGATCCCACACGCCGCGCGGTGCAGCCAAAAAATAAAATAAAATAAAAAATAAACAGTTTGAAAAAAATAGGGAAGACTTAAGCTTATTCAAACAATTTTGCAATCCAGAAGAGAAAGAAAATAATAAGTTGGGCAAGCTCCCAAAGAAAATGAGAGGGAATGGGATCCAAAACAAAGGGAGAGAGATCAATAGGATGAAAGAACAAGTGTGTGCAGATAAATTCATAAGTTTTGATGGTGGACAGTTGAGGGGTTGCTGTCTGATGGCCTCTATCTTTTCTGAAAAGTAACAGACACAGGCACCTACTTAAGTGATAGGGGTGGTGAATGGTTCTCATATTGAGGGAGAGTGCAGCAGACTTGGAATGGCCACAGTAGAGAATGGGGAAGCGCTGAATTAGGGAAATCTAATTAGCTTCTGGGTAGTGGTGATGGTCATGAGATAGAAACTTAGGAATTTCTAGTGGCACGCCTCTGCTCTGAAGTATGATTTTCTTCATCAGCATTCAGCATACTGGAGGTAAGTGCAAGAGGGGCAAAACTTATATTGAATCAGGGTTATGGTTTCTGCCAGGTGGGTGCAGTGAAAGGATAGAAGTTAGGTGGTAATATGATGGATCAAGGGCTCTACGCTGGTTAAGGAAAGAAGTGAAGACAATAGGAAAGTGATGGATGGGGAGAAAATAGCGGCCAGTGCCAGGAAGTGCCAGGGAGGTATAAGAACAGGTGGAAGTAACAGGAATGGACACTGTTACTATAGTGGACACTAGTGACTGGCCTAATAAACCTATTATGTTACTCGGGTTTTCAGACATTGCCTATGTATGGTTCATTAAGTGTCCTTGTTTTACGTGTTGACTGTTTTTGGCCAGTTCACTATTTATAAGCACCCTCATCTTAAGGTAGAACCCAGAAATCACAGCTGATAAAAAATAATCATCACTAGCAGTGCTTCTGGAGGAAAAAAAGTTAAATATGTGAAGTTTTTAAGTTACCTATAGACTATTATTTTCTGTGCTTGTGTTTCTACTCATTTAAAGTATGAGCTGCCAGGGTATGACTTACACCGGAAGGTATGTGTCACTGCCTACATTGGGGCCCCCTACCAGGCCCCTTCTCACCTGCCTCCAGGTTCTCCTAAATTTCCTCAGCCAACCTGTCACTGAAACCTGAAACTCTATAATTCAGTTAAATTGGAATATTGTCCCTTACTTAACTACAGATGCTCTTGGAAAGGGCAATATGTTAAGCCTTTATCAGTCATTAAGACTTTTGTGGTAACGTGTTTGGTTTGTGTTACCAGTAGGATAGCTTGCCAAGATTAGATTTTTATATCCCCAGGGAGAAAGTAGAGTAAGAGATCCACATCAGTTGTAGGGATTGGGTGGGCCAGTTCACAATACCTACAGCTAACGAAGAGAGCCCCCTGAGAGGAAGAGAACATGAGGAGGAAGAAAACTCAAGGGAGAGATGGGAGAGGGCAATAGCAAATGTTAACTTCACGATTTTGTTCAAATTCAGCCCTATATTGGAAAACCCTCTCCGTGGTCAGTTTAGTGAGCAGTTACTGCATATGATTTGCTCTGACAGATTGGCGGGAATGTGTGCCTTTCTGCATTACAATTACTGTGTTTCAAATTTTCTGTGACACAGCTTTTACATGTAGTGATGACATGCCTTGTAATCATCCTCATTGTGGCAACAGACATGCTCAGACTGTTAAATCATTTCAGCAGTGTCTGGATCTGTAGATGATGGGTGTCAAAAGCCTCTTTAGTTAAGATTCCCCACTTAACAGGGTAAGATTCATTATGACTTCCTTTTCTGTGTTTTGATACACAGGTGAGATACTAAGAGGCATGTGGGATGCTATAGTTCCTAGTTGGTTTTCCTTTTTCCTATTGTGTGCAAGTTTTTATTTGGCTAGACTGGTTACCTAGGAAATAGCTGCAGGGTAAAGATGGATTGGCTATTTGGAAAATGGAATTACAGGCCCCTTCAAGAGGCAAAAGACCTGTTGGATAAAATAAAAATTAGTGAATGGCTGAATTTATGCTTAATTTAGTGTGCTTCAACAAATCAAACTGAGACAGTTCTATAGGAGAACCTAGTTAATGCAGCATGATTTTTAAATTTAGCTTGTTTTTAATTTATTTAAGTTCACCAAATGTTTATTAATTCCTGCTTTGTGCCCACTGCTGCAGGCCATTCTAAGGGTTTCCAATGAAGCAGAAGGTTCAGTTCCCTCCTGAAAAGCTCATTTTCTGTTTGGGGTTAAAAGAAGTTACCTTAAAATCAAGTGCACGATTATGTGATACAGTCTAAATGTGTTCAGAGAATTTGGAGGATGTAAAGGATCTTGTCTAGTCAATGTGAGTGATAGATTTGAATCTACAGGCAGGAGATAATTCTTTGAGGTAAAAGATGAAATTTAAAGACCTGGTGAAAGTTTGGGTACTAACAGTTACCTGAATTTACAAGATTCAATGGTAGCAGCACAATTACCCTTGCAGATCCCTACACCCAGACAGCTTATGGAAAATATGTAACTCTGATATAAATTATATTGCCATAGAATCTTAAGAAAATGGATTTTAGCGACAATGTTGACCAACCACTGTTTGCACTAGCCTTTGCATAATTTAAGAAAGCTCTATTTTCACTGAAAGTGTGACAGTATTAGTTTTATAATCTCAGACCACTACAAAAATGTAAGCACATAGGAGACACTCAATAAAATATTTATGAATTGATTTTCTTATATACAGTACACCTTCTTGTTAGTTAGCATTAGCTTTCTTTTCTTCCAGAATGTAGCTGTTGAATATTTGGTCTTGATTTGTGGTGATAAGGACTTTCGTAAATACAGACGCATAACTCTACTTTTACAGCGGAACATCTGTCAGGTTATTTCCATTGATTTGTAGAAAGTATAGGTATAATTTTCATTTTCTTACTTGTTCTCTTTGTATTCACTTGGTGTGGTGTGCCAGCCAGGAGAGGAGGAAAAAGCAATCCTACTCAGAAAGCTTAACAACCTATAGGCACAGGAAGTTAAATTTGAGCCCTCTTTGCCATGTCCATAAATGGAAAGTAAACGAGGCAACATAAGGATACTCAAAAATATTTTGAAGGAGAAATGTTTTAGTTATGGTTTATTGAACCTACAACTTCAAATATTTGCTAGCAAAAAATAATTCTCAAATGTAAATCTCAGGACTTCCCTGGTGGCGCAGTAGTTAAGAATCTGCCTGCCAGTGCAGGGCACACTAGTTCAAGCCCTGGTCCTGGAAGATCCCACATGCCGCGGAGCAACTAAGCTCGTGCGCCACAACTACTGAGCCTGTGCTCTAGAGCCCGCGAGCCACAACTACTGAGCCCGCGCGCCTAGAGCCCGTGCTCCACAACAAGAGAAGCCACCGCAATGAGAAGCCCGCGCACCGCAACAAAGAGTAACCCCGGCTCTCCGCAACTAGAGAAAGCCTGCGTGCAGCAACGAAGACCCAACGCAGCCAAAAATAAATAAATAAATTTATTAAAAAAAAAAAAAAAAAGTAAATCTCAGTCCGCTAGCTATTTATAGAGTTACCAATGAAAGTTTCTTTGTATTTTAAATTTGTGAAGAGAATTGTTACTATAATCAGAACCCATAATATTGAATTTTGCCGGAGGGTCTTTCATTGCCTGTTGTCTATTCTCACAGTACTGATAGCTTTTATAAATGAGATAGTGACTACAGAGGGTAATTTGTTAGAAGATTTTTGCTGAGTGATCAGGAGTGGTTTCCTGTTAGAAGAGCTTGAGCACTGCTGTGAATGCCTTCTTTATTTCCAAAATTACCATAAAATGCCTTATCATAATAAGGCACGCCCTCTCCCTCAAGTTTTCTTTTCAAGGAAACTTTTTAATGTTTCATTTTAAGAACAATTATGCAACTCCCTGGTACCTACTCACCCCTATTGTCGCCCCTTTTCTGGTTTCAAGCAATTACCATGATACTAAAAGTGTTAGTGACTGTCAAAAACTTTGAACTGATTCACTTCTCTGGCCTGTGGAATCACTCCACTCCAAACAGCAGCTAGGAGGAGGGATAGTGTGGCATTACTTACTGTGACAGTTTGCTCACTTTCTATCCCTCTCCCGCCCCTCATCTGCCTCCATCTTGCTGGCGATGATCCTGTAATTATAATGCTGTTTGCACCTACGCGGAGATCACAAGAAGGGCCTAATTATTAGATGATTTGAGAGAAAAAGGTACAACTTGTTTGCGTTATCGTCTTCCACTCTTTTGAAAAGTTATAGTCAGAGTTAGCATTAGAGGAAAAAAGACCAAAACTCAATTCTGAGAGCAGAACTGATTTTTCTCTTCATTTTCTTTGAACACATTGCTTATTTCTACAAATGTATGAATGGCAAAGGCATGTTGCAGGAAAGCCCCCTCCCTCCAACAGCCCCACCTACCCACATATACATCTGTATGTACAGGTCCAGCCCTGGTCTGTCTTCTCCCACCAAGGGCAGCTTCCCAAAATGCCTCTGGGAATTTTACTGACTGTCCTCAAAAAAGGCACTTGTTCATGGCAGGTGCTATGATTTTGAGGTTAATGTCTTTTTGTTGTAGTTGTTGTTGTTCATAATGAGAAAATAAGACCAATAAAAGATGCAGAAATCTGTTGTTTTCAGTGGCTCCAGAAATTTCTTTTCTTGTATTTTTGGCAACTGTTTTCCCATTTGCAGTTGCCTTTAAAGGGGGAAGCAAGCAACTTTTACTCAAAAGTAACATTTTAATTGTTCTTCATACTGGGGAAAAGGATAAAATAACAATTCTTTCCTCTTCCTTATCTAGGTTTCTGTAAATTAATTCACCCCAAATTTGATAGAGAGGTTCCTTGGGTTTGACATGAGAACATGTTTGTTTAAAAATAGCACTTGATGTTTTACAAAAACCACTTTCATTTATTTAAATGGAAGAGGGGGCACTTTAAAAATTAGCACCGATGCCTTTATGCTTTTCTGCTGAAGCATACTAGTAACGATTTGGCACTGTGAGCATTTGTACATCGTACAGAAATTGTTGAACTTACCAAATGGGGTGAACCTACTAGTTTTTCCAGCATTTACTTGAATTTAGTGGAAAAGTACTTATATTGTAATTTTCTTAGACCTTTTAAGTTTAATAAAATAATATTAGTTCCAGTATTTAATCCATTATTTAATTTTATTTATGTATTACACTTAGACATATTTCAAGTTTGCCTTCAAATTTTTAAAACGTGTGTTTCTCCTCAGCCAAAATAACATCATATACATTTGAGTCTTGGATCTGGGAATAGAAAAGTTCCAATTCTTTTTGCTAGTATGGTAATCTCAGCAAGAGCAGGAACCTCATTTCTCTTGTTCACTGTTATTTTCCTGGAGCCTAGAACAGTGCCAGACACAAGTACCCAGAAAAGTATTTAATAAATGACTGAATGAATTGCCTTCTATGACTTGTGAGGTTTTTTTTTTTTTTTTAAGTTCACTTTGTACCTTAAACAAAGTATTACTACATAGTGGACTACAGCAGGATGCTGAAGAATAGGACTCAGTGGAATTCAGTGCTTGAATGACCCACTCAGAGAGAAAAGGACTAAAGGGGTGTTGGTAGGGACAATTCCCTGGGTGTGCCAAACCCACTAAAATACTCCCACGTTTTGCATCTCTCCAGGAGCACTCACTGTGGGCCTTGTGCGACAGTGTCAAACAATCCATGGACGAGACCGGACATGCATCCCACCTCGGCTTCCCCCAGAGTGGGTCACCACACTGTTTTTTATCATCATGGGAATCATTTCATTGACTGTCACATGTGGTTTGCTGGTGGCTTCCCACTGGCGAAGAGAAGCCACAAAATATGCTCGATGGATAGCATTCACTGGAAGTAAGTAACCTGTGCTAACTAAATTTGTCTAGAAGGCCCTCACCCTGGAATCAAGACTCAGTAATAAGGACTCTCTAATCATCAAAGGGCACCACTTGCATACGGCCATCAGATAGACTCTACGCGGTCCCATCAGCTCTTCAGAATTCTCACCATAAGACCAGGACATCCAAACCTTAATTGCTTTGTATAACGTGCTATTTTAATGAATTTTATTTTTTGCTCACATTGTGACATAAGTGTTCCAGGTCTGTGACTCAGAGCTACCACTAACCTGAGTCTTCCTCTTCTTAAAGGTATTGGTATCGTCTGTCAAATAAAGATAAATCTAGAAGAAAATATACAGAAATACAAATTAGTTTAAGGTGGTGATTTGCTTTTTAATATCATTGATTTGAGTTTCTACCGTAAGTCGTGGTGTGACCATTGAAAAATCAACACATTTGGTTATTTAATAATCGTTTCTCAACATTTCTTATGCCATTTAAGCTATGCCCAAGGGTGTGATAATATTTATATATTACACATTATCTTGTACTTTGCAAAACTGGTTTAATTTCAGAACACAACGCAGGCTTTTCCCAAGCTAAAAGCAACAAAAATGCTCAGAGGCAAGATTTCTGTAATTCTGCTTGCTTCTTTCTAAAGCAGGTTTGTCCCCCAGGGAACATTTGTCAAAGTCTGGAAACATTTTTGATTGTCACAACTAAGGGGATGCTCCTGGCGTGTAGTGAGTGGAGTCCAGGGATGCTGCCAAACAGCGTGCAAATGCACAGAACAGCCTCCACGACAAAGACTCATCTGGCCCCAAGTGGCAGTAGGGCCCTGTTGAGAAACCCTGCTCTAAAGAACAGGATAACTATCCCTGTGCCAAATACTATGGGATTTAATTTCTAATTCACTGTCTTATAATCATCTCAGGTTTTCTTAAGTTTTCAAAAAATGAATATTATAACACAGCTTACTTTCACCTGATATTGTCGTGTAGAACTTATATCACAGGGCTAAGGCATAATCCCATGTATCCCTATTAATGTTAAAACTCAGTTTATTCTTAAAGATCATAGGATAGGGATATTAGTTCATGAGTCTCTGTTTCTCCCTATCTCTCTGTGAAACTCTCTTTAGAGAATGTATATGTTTCTGCATCCGTTGTTTTATTTTTGTCTCTATTTCTCCCTTAACTTTAAAATTTAGATCAAGTTGCAGTTGACATAAAAAGGCTTCTCCATCCTTGTTAAGAAATGTGAAACAAGTTGATCTTTTTTGAGGTCTAACAGACCTCCTGAGACAGTTCTTTTCTAAATAGTAGGGTCTAGAGGCAGTTATAGAGACAGTGCTACTAAATTAAAGGGTATTGATGAGGAATTTAAAGAGAATCTTTACTCACAGATACAGTTACTTATCCACTCTTTAGAATTCACTCTTTAGGAGTAAAATAAAATCAAAGAAGAAGGATTTAGTTTCTGGATTTAGTTGAAATTTGGGAGTGCATGTGCTCTGAATACCAAAAATCTGAAATATTATTTAGCAAAGTAATATGAGTCAGAGAAAAGCATTAAGGTGCTCACATGAGCCATTGGTTCTTATGACCCAATAAAGGGAAAGAACTTGATTATCTTGTTTTTCATTTCTCTTCAAGAGAAAATATTTAAGTACATATTTAATATATAGCTACCTTGAAATGCAGAATGTTTTTCCTTTATTTTCCATTTTAAATAATTTAACTTTTTAAAATAATATGTGCGTGATACATAATTCAAAGCCTATGAAAGGGTCACCAAGTGAAAAGTAAGTCTCATTTGTGGCCCTGTCTCCCAGTCGTCCGATACTCCTTTCCTGGAAGCAACCATTCTCACCAGTTTCTGGGGTTTCCTACCAGTGGTGTTCTATGCATAGAAACATATATGTATATGTGTGAGTGTTCTATAAATACATATTTATTCTATTTATACTATTCTGTACCTTGGTTTTTTCGTTCAACAATATATCTTGGTGTTGATGTCATCTAAGGAAGCATAGAGCTGCATTCCCAGAGCTAGTTTACTGGGGTGGTAGTCATAAGAGGGATTGGGCTCCCCCTAGTGTTTCCATTCAGCCTTTGAAAATGCACTTCATCTCTATTTTATGCACTTCTATTCCAGTTAAGCTATAGTTTGGTAAGAATATAAGCTAACATTTTCTGATGGATTTACACAGTGGAAATGCTCAAAGGAGAGCCACACATGAGGGGGCTCACCTATGGGGGCAAGGGTGACAAAGCTGTGCCTTTTTCTTCAAGTCTGACTCTTGCCCTTGCTTTTGCCACCCTAATTTACTTGTCTACCAGTACACCTGATTGACTTTCACCACCAAGAAATCTATGCTATACAGAATATGAAGTTATGTCTTTACAGACTTATTTATTTAGGACCCAGAACTTAATTTTCAGAAGTTGATATGTATTTTCAGCATAAACAGTATTTTAAGATCTAAAGTAACTTCACAGGTCTCAATAGCTAAAAAAAAAACCCACAAAAAACAGGAAAACAAAAACAAAAAAACCTCACCCACCAACATTAAATCTCCCCAGGATAGAGAACTAGATTCCTTGGATTAAAAACAAATATTGGATAGAATTAGAAGTTCATTGCTTCCTTAAAATTTGATTAAGCTTTTCCTAACCAATTTGGAAAATATTTAACACTTGTAAAATATTAAACCCGGCTTTAAATATAGTCATTAAATGATTACTCCATTATAAAAGATAGATTTTTATTTTACAGTAGAAAATAGGAAAGGATAGGAATTAAGTTAGCACATCAATTAACAGAATGAACAACAGTAATATCTGCATATCTTTTAAGGACTTCTACATTATTTTAGTGTTTCTTGAGGTTAGAGATTAATCCACATTAAAGAACAAATTGTTTTTAAGACAATAATGTTTTCCCATTGTTTTTATTAGATTGTCTATAGCTATTTAGATTGTGGTTTCATTTTGCTTACCAAACCATATTAAGGCATAAGAACCATTAGAGATTGGTGACAGATACCACAGATCAGGGGGCACTGGCAGCAGTAATAAAGTTATTTATTGCTAACTATACAACAGAAAGGCCAAAATATGTAATACTGAATACGTGAATTTTTCATTTGTTCTGTAGTAGGTATCCAAAAGAATCTAAATCTGCTTATGTAACATTATTTGGTGTGGTCATATGCCCAAAATGAAACAGATTCTATGTCTGCTTAATATAAAATAATCCATCTAAATGGTGCAAAGCAAACGAGAGTGCTGGTGTGTTTCTTAAACTAGTGTATTACTTAAGAAAATGTTACTTTTTACAGCATTTCTGGAGCTTCCTTCCTGGAAATATTCCTAACTGGCTTTTTCAGGACTCTCCTATTAAATTTTGTAGATTGAGTAACACAAAAATAATTTAGGACAAGTGTCAGCTGGTATATTTATCCAGGACTCTGTCAGTATTGCTAGGGATGGGTTTAACTGAGAAAAGTTTTCTCATTCAGTTAATATTGGGAATGACTATAGAATGACATTACACTGAAGAAATGTTTCTGCCTTCAAAGAAATTTGAAAGACTATGAACATTTGACCAACATGCTTTCAAAAAGCATAAAATATTTTCTTGGAAACGCCAGCCTATCTGTAGGTAATTTGTGTTCCCTAAGAAGAGTGTTGCTTTGGTAGCACAGGGGAGCACATGGTTTCCTAAAACAGCCAACTGTGGAATTACTTCTGCCCAGACACTGGGTTTTCTGATATCTTTCTAGAAGCATTTTAGCAAATAATATATTTCATTGTGTTTGCATACAAAACTCAAAAGATTTCCCCACTCTCCCCCACTTTAAACTCTGTAGTCAGAAACCTGGGAGATTTTTTTTTTTTTTTGGAACGTTGTCCATGATGAGAGATAACCAATTTGACAATTTGCTCCTCATCCCAGAAGTCCGTGGTTCTTTCCACTAGCTGATTTTAAATCAGAGTAAGATAAATAGTATTTATATTTGTATGCACCTTTTCTCAATTCCTTATAGCTAGTACCAACTGAGAGAGCAGAGAATTGGCAAAATAATGCTAGGATAATAATAATATACAGCATTTATTCAGCACTTACTATCAGCCTGTCACTGTGCAAAGGACTTGACATTGTTTTGTTTATCCTTGTACTACATACTTACCCATTTTCAGAATTTCAGAAGCCTAAGATTACACCATTAGTAAGTAGTAGAGCGAGAACTTAGCCCCTGTCTGACACTAGCCAGAGCCCTTAGTCACTACTTTAAATGGTCAGGAATTGTATATACGAGTACTCAGTAGGTTTGGAGGCCTTCCTTAATGCTGATATTCAAAACTATGTAAAAGGCTAAGCTAACTTTTACTGTATTTAATTGTTAGGCTTTGGGGATCTGTAGTATACACAAATCTTTTGATAAGTGACCCATGTTGTAACAGATTTGACCATGTCATCAATCCACAACCCTTCTTATAAACTTCCTTTGTGCCAAATTTTCATTGTTTTCTTAATCACCAAACCATGTTACTAATGTTGTGTTCTGGTTTGTTTTACAGTGATCCTTTTCTGTATGGCTGCCCTAATATTTCCAATAGGATTTTACATCAATGAAGTCGGAGGTCAACCATATAAATTACCCAACAACACAGTAGTTGGGTCATCATATGTACTTTTTGTCTTATCAATTTTCTTTACAATAGTAGGACTTCTATTTGCCGGCAAAGTTTGTTTACCAGGCTGATGAATGTCTGAATTGCTTGACTCTTATTATTTTTAATTTTATTTTATTTTTTTATTTTTGGAGGGTGGGGAGGACAAAGGCAAGGCATCTGAGTAGTCCTCGCATAGGAAGATGCTTAGATGACACTGATGCTGAAAAGAAAAAAAAATGCTTTGATTTGTTCTCACTATGCACTTTGGATTTAAAAACAAAAAATAAGGAGAGCCTTTTCCATAACCAAATACAGACAATATTGACTAAATCTCCTGAGCATATTCAGGCAGTCAGGTCTGCACTGTGATAGCAACCTAGTGAAGGAGAATGCTTTATACTGAAAAGCATGTGGCCCTTTGTGACTCTGTTGTTCCATTTTTAACGTCTAATGATTCATTTGAGGGAGGAAAAAATAAGTCTAAGTATTTATGAATCATGGCGGACCAGAGGGATGCAAGAGAAGTTCATGTGGGGCTGGCCTCACCTCCTAAGAAATTAGAGTTCACAGCTTCCTTGTAATGGTATGAGCCTTTGGCACCAGAATGGATTGCCATTGCATTACCGCACCAAGAAGCCAATAGATCAAAACTCGTTTGCTAAAATGTATGTAAAAATTCTGAAATTCCCTATTCTCTGTGTACAAAAAAAAAAAAAAAAAAAATCAAACACTAAGAAACATGTCGTTGGGGGCGGGGGGTTGGGTGGGGGAAATTTTCCTTATATTTATATAAATATATATATAATATATATATTTTGCTGATGCAGTATACAGTGTGTATATATGTGTGTGTGTGTATGTGTGTGTGTAAATTTATATACACACACATGCAAACAGTTCCTGGAAGAGAACTCTGAATGCTTTGCTAGCAAAACACTGTGGTGTGCAAACCTAGAACTCAATAGAAAAAAAGCCATTTATCTGAAGGCTGCATAGTGGAGAGAGTCTTCAGTTTACCTCATTCTTTGTAGCAGCCCTTGATTTTAACAGGTTTTTGTAATAGGTACAAATAATCCCATACCTTTCTAGGTGCAATTTTAAGTTAAGCTAAAATTCTTTGTAGGGTTAATTTATTTGTTTATGATAGTAGAAGGTAAGATCATGTCAAACCTTATAATTTGGGGAATCTGACACTATTTAAATTATTGGCAACTGTTGTCTGTTGTACAGAGGTTCTCTTTTTCTACTGGCTCGTTCTGTTACATTAATAAAGCATTTTATATGTTTAAGCACACAACTTTACATAAATACAAAATTCACTAGTAATATCAATTTACAATATTTTGGCTATTTATAACACTAACTTCACTCTGCCATAAAAATTAAATTTATGTTTCTTTCCATCTAAGCATTATTAATAATCTCCTTTACCAAAAACCCGAGCAATACAGTATTTTCTTTAAATGCTATATGCCTTTGTTTGCTAAAAGCTAACATTTTTGCATTTACTTTAAAGGGCTGTACTAAACCCACAGCTTTACATTTCTTCCAGAAAGAAGCATTGCAGCTAACCCTTGAGCCCACAGATAGTTTTAAAATATAGTATTTCTCTTCTCCACATCTCCATGTCTTCATGTCAATGCTTAGTTGTTTTTCCAGGTGAACACAATAGATAATCTCCTGTTTGAAATGTGCGGCAGGAGGGTTTTTCATGGCAATGGAGTCTTTCATGGCAACGGCAACCGAAACGTCCCTATCAGAAGAGTTAGGGTCCCTTGTTTCACACAAACTGAAATGAATGCACTGTTGTTGTTTTTTAAATGATTACTTCATTTAAGGGGCTGCCTCCTCAGATATTCAAGGTATGAAATGGAGGAGCCTGATGTGTTTCACACTGGCTTGTTTAACATTCACATATCTTACTGCTAATTCAGCAGTATTTTATTGTGGAAGAAAACCCCAGTGTTTCAGCTCACTCAGGAGTCAGGTAAGAGGTAGACCACCACTGGGGTGAGTTCCTTGAGTGTGCTGGGGGCATGTCACACATTTCCTTCCCAGAGTCCAAAGAAACCTCTAGGAAATGCCTGAGGGAGATTAATTTTCCCCAAGTATTATGATGTCTGGTCAGTTCTAAGAATACCACTGGACATGTGCTATGGACATTTGGGATGGCAGTTCCCATTGCGATTTGACTGGACCTCAGTCAAATGGATCACTTTGAAGGAAAGCTTTGGTTGTCACCATTATACCACTGAAATAAAGGGTTAGCAAAGTATGGTTCAAATTAACTTATGATATGACCAAGAGCTTTTCTCTTCCAAAAGATGAATTTTATTGTAAATAGTTTCTCAAAATATTTTTAACTGGATCATGAGCATGGGGAGAGAAAGTTTCTCAGCTGCTAAGAATTTCCCCACTGTTTACGTCTTTCACTTACAGTGGTATTGCATATAAGATTGCAGAATTTACGGTTTTATTTGTATCTATTACACAAACCATTAAATTGTCTTTAATTTCATCATTGTCTTGGAGGTCCAGTGCACAAAGGGCTGATAGGGGAAAGCTCCCTCTAACCAGTCAGCACTCTAACCCAGGATTAAAACCATCCCATCAAGTAGTATGTGAAGTCAGATCTTTGTACTCTTCCAGACCAAACATTGAAATGGACTCATTCAGATAAAATTCTATAAATCCTGTAAGTGAAAAGATAGACAACTGTCAGCAGTTGCTTTTAAAAAGGTCACTATAATAAGTACTATATAGTACAGTATTAATTTATAGCAGGAAATCATATCTTGTAAACTGTATATAAAACACTGTTAAATGGTGCAATCATTTGTCAAATTTTTGTCTGTTACATTGTTTTTAGAGTGTGTGCATTCTTCTCATACCTAAGAATATCACTGTAAAATCTGCTGAAAAATATTTATAGGTTTTATTTGCACAAGACTTAATTAGTTTGAAAGTTTTGGAAGCTCCTATTGAACATGCCTAAACATCTGTAAACATGAAAAATCTTCAATTCATTAAAAGCAAACATTTCAGTATGATTCTTTCCAAAGGTAATCCATGTTCTATGTTGTTAATGTGTGTATGTAATTTTTCTGACTCTTCTACTTCTTATAAGCCTATTTTCCGTTTCATTTGTTTTGTTTTTGAAGGACGGCTCTTTTTTTTTTTCTTCTTAATGTTCTAGATGACCAAAACACTTCATTTGTTTTTACCCTTTTGCCTAAATCTTTGATATCCCCACTTGATGTTCTGTGAATTCACTGTTTAATCTCTTAAGTAAAACAATGAACAGTCCTGGTGACATACAACCTATTGATTTAGAGGAAAGACCCTGAAAAAGTATTGGAAACTAACTTTGAATATACTACTCTTAGCTATTATTTTGCATCGTGGGCTTCATGGGAGGAACATGTTGCATTTATTTTGTCTTTATTAAAAGACTACTAGCCACAGTTACTCTGATTGTAGTAACTGTTTTATCAACCCACTTTGATCTTCTTTAAAATATTAAATTTACATTCACAATTCAAAGCAGTAAGCTGTCTTTCAGAACTAATTTTTGAAGGATAAAAATATATGAAGGAAAAAAGTGACCTGTGTAGGTTGGCTTCCCTACATAGGACTTATTAGTTATATCACCTCAAGAGATTTTAAAGTTTGTCATCACGGCCTGTATATTACCCCAAACTTTATTAAGAATTGTTTTCTAATTGGTTATAACATTTTTCGATTAATAGTTTCAAAACAAATTGTTAATACAAACTGTATAAAATGAACATAATTTTCTTCACTTGTATTTTTGTTATTGAGCAAGTTTATCAAAATAAATTGTCTACTAAAGAAACTAAAAAGGCTTCTATTACTTTGAAATAAGCTTTGAATTTAAAAATTTATTTCAGAAATGAATTTCTTGTAGAGGTTTCACATATTCACACAGTGACACTTCCATGCCTCTTGGTTTAGTTCTGTTGTTAGCATTGTGCCAGGGGAATGTCTCCCCTCTCTTCTTCCACTCTCACTCCTAGCTCCCCCTTCGGGAGGAGATGCTATTAATGTTCCAGAACATGGATTAGGCTACGTTTACCAATAAGAAGAGGCACTCAGCAATAAAAGACCACACACATGTGGCACTCTCTTCTACATCATGTTTCCATGGACTAGGAGAGAGATACTGAGCCAAGGCTCTCCTTTCTCTTTCCTTTTTTCCTTGCACATCGACCTAAGCCCTTTCATCTTTGCTTCATTCTTCTGTTTGTACTTTATTTCAGGCCAAAGTCCTCTTAGCTTGTAAGATTTTAAAATTTGGGTTGAAGGAGCAATATAGAACCCTTTGGTCTCTAGACTTATCCGTGTGCTCCATCACAGCTTTACTGTAACTCTCTCTAGGAGTATCAGGAGTGACCTAGCCTAATAATAACTAGTAATCAAATGAAACACTATACTTACCCGTTGCTGCTGTCTCTCCTTTATATGGCCTCTGCAGGAGCCTCATGCGGAGTCGGGAGTTTAAGACAAGGTAGGATTTGGGTGTTCTTGGCTTCTGGACCTTAACGTCATCTTCTTAGGGTGACCAACCATCCTGGTTTGCCTGAGACAGGGCTTTTCTGGGACATGAGACTTTCAGTGCTATAATTGAGAAAGTTCCAGGCAAACAGGGATGAGTTGGTCACTCTACCTTTCCACCATTCAAATCTTACCCTGATTTATGACACAGATTAGAGGTATTTGAAGAGTTCTTTTCTATAAACATTAATGAATAGGTCAACTGGAAATTGTAATGGTTGACTAAATACTGAACTTCTAAGAGAGGGGAAGGAAACACTTTTCTTCTCTTTGGTAATACTGTAGGAAAAGGCAACAGACTGTCTTTAAAAACAATAACATGGGTGAAAAAATTATTTTGAGTTACTCTTCCATCAACTCTCTTCTAACCACTGTATAAGAAGATTATAGGAAAAACACCAAGACTAGTGGACTGTGGGTTCCTTTTATGCAAAGTCAACTCTTCTGGGTCACAGTTACCCAGCAACAAAATAAAAGTAGTTATTTATAAATTGTATTAAAGATAGAAAGCATAATGCTGTATTATTTTTTTAGAATTTTGGTTCTTTTCCCAGCAGGGAAAAAAAAATGCTGGGATGTATTTTGAAGCACATTCAAGGTTTCTACAAAGAAGCCCCAGTTCCAAAGACTAAGACCACCCAAGATTAAATTTCAAGAAGAAATTTTTCATGAGACTTGTAACATTTCAGAGCTGGGTGAAATCTAAAAGCATGTTCAGTGTTTCCATTTTCCAGATGAAGAAATCAAGGACTCAAAGGCTTATTGACTTTCCCAGAGTCACATAACTAGGTCTCAGAACACTCAATGTAGAAAAGAATGTCTTTGACAAATAGGCCTTGGACAGTTTTGGCCTAGGACAGTTCTTCAAATTCTATAGCCACTTAAACGAATCTTTCTTCAACTAATCTCCATCTACTTCAATTCATCCAGATCATTTCTGCCAAAATAATCTTAACACAAAAGAAACTTTTCACTTGTTTATTCGAGTTCCTGTCACGTCAGCAGTCTACAGAATGAAATCCAAACTTTTTTAGCATAATACTGAAAACCCTTGATGAGCTGGCTTCAAGCTGTCTCCTCAGCCTTATTTCCCATCATTCTCTCTTTTCGCTTTTTACTGATAAACCAGCCTATTCTCCATTCTTTTACTACACCTTGCTCTCTGTCTTAGCTCTGCCTGTATGACCTCCCCCTTGCAGTTTCTTTAATCCCTCCTATATTTGAAATAATCTAATTTTTTGTGCTTTGTTTCTCTTTTGCTTGTACCTCTGTAACAGAACTTACTAGAGGGGAATCGACTGCCTGGATACAAGTCTCAGTTCCACAATAAATCACTTAATAAATCACTTAACCTCTGTGCACCTTGGTTTTCTCATCTGTAGACCGGGCCTGATAGTACCTACCTTATAGGGTTATTGTTGGTTTAAATGAGATAAAGTGTGGAAAGTTCTTGGTACATAGTAAGCCTTCAAGTGTTAGCTGCTGATGTTATTAAATACTTCTCTATAACTAGATCATAAACTCTTGAACTCAAGGAATGTGGCTTTCTCGTAGTCCAGAGACCTGACACAGTGCTTTACACATGAATTATCATGATTAAATTTGGGGTTAGGTTATAAAGGAAAATTATGAAACTATATTTCCTGGAGATGCGAAAGGCCCAGTCACCTGTCTTCCAGGATTGTTTCAGTGAAATTTTTCCTGAAAGCAGAAGCTTGCATAGATCATCAGCCTTTATAAGTAAGTGTGGTTATTTTACTGGTAAGTATTTGACTGTATAATATGCCAGTCTTGCTGACCTCCTTAGGATTTCTCTGGACTCAAGACCCTTTACTACTAAATTCACAGTGCTCTAATATTGATACTTATACAGAGGACCAGGATGATGCAAGTACCCTGTCGATCCTGAAGAGAACTCTCTGGAGGCTTCTTCAAGCTTGTGGGTTCTCCGTTCTCTTGAAGCCGTCCATACATTTGGTATGTTTTGCAGAGACTTGGTTCTGCCAAGATGGTTTTAATTATTTCTGCTAAAAGGAACGGACTCAAGGATTTGATCTCATTTTAGATGTGGTTATCCCCAACTGGCCATCTTATGGCACATTTTAGTAGATACTTTCAATGTGTTCGGTCACCATTAAATCAATCTCTATTTATTATCTGTTGGGGCAAGTCAGTAAAATAAATACCGTGTCCTGACTCTGGCACTCTTTTCATGTTGTTTAAATACTTAATTTAGTTGTGTAAGACAATTCAAGTATTTTCTTTAATAAATAAATAAATAAATAAATAAAAATAAAAAATAAAAACCCTTTCTTTTACATTGCTTTGTTTTCTATGGCAAAATACAAATGCAGTTGAAGAACCACCAAAAAAAAACCCCTTCCACTATCCACTCTAGGGGAAAAAAAATAATCCACATATCTAAGAAAGTTTTTTACTACCTCATCTTCTACATATTTTGCTAATTAATTAGTGAGAGCAAAATGGACTTGTGTGTTGCAGTCCCACTCACACACACACCACTCAAATACTTTACCTCATTTCTGCTTTCTGGGTCATTGGTAACTTTTTTTTTTTGTCTGTGCTGGGGGCCTTCTCTATTTGCGGCGAGCGGGGGCTACTCTTCGTTGAGGTGCGCTGGCTTCTCATTGCGGTGGCTTCTCTTGTTGCGGAGCATGGGCTCTAGGCATGCGGGCTTCAGTAGTTGCGGCTCGCAGGCTCAGTAGTTGTGGCTCCTGGGCTCTAGAGCGCAGGCTCAGTAGTTGTGGCGCACGGGCTTAGTTGCTCCGTGACACATGGGATCTTCCTGGCCCAGGGATCAAACCTGTGTCCCCTGCATTGGCAGGCGGATTCTTAACCACTGTGCCACCAGGGAAGTCCCAGTAACTTTTTCTCTTGTCCTAAGTGCTACTATGGAGAAGGAAGTTAACATGACCCTAAACTGGGACAAAAGAATTGTTTTTTTACAGTAACACCTGTCTGTAAATTTTTTTTAATGAATATAGGAAATTAAAAGTTCCCTCCCACACAATCCACCTTCCAGAGAGTACCACTGTTGACAGTTTATTAGGTATTCTTTCAGACATTTTGCTTTCTTTACAGTGTGTGTGTGTGTGTGTGTGTGTATGGTGTGTTTATATGTGTGTGTGTGTGAGATGGGTGTGTCCTGTTCAATTGTTTTAACAAAAGCAAGATCATATTATACATAACTACCACTACTTTCTTTTTTAACTTAATTTAGGATGAATATCTTTCAGTGTCAGTAAATATAGATCTTCCTCATTTTTAATGGCTGTATAGTATAGATAGATACCTCTATTACACACTGTAGAGATATAGATATATTTCTCTTCCCCTGTTGTTGTACATTTAAGTTGTTTCCAAGTCTTTGCTATTACAAATAATGCTGCTCTGAACTTAGCCCTTAGATGACAGAAACTTCCCAAATATCATAATAATCTGACATTCTAACCGAAGCATATCAACTACTCTATTAAGGCAATTCATATTTTTTGAAAAACTGTGGTTAAAAAATAGTGGCATTCATTAGAGTTTAGAGAAAGAAACTAACATTAAATTCATGTTGTGTTTTTCCATATGTCATCTTGATTAATACTCCTCCTATGAAGTAGGAGATGGTATTGTATAGACTAGAAAACACTAAGGATCAGAAGGGTGAGCAATTTACCCAAAGTTCTATTAGGGAATCTGGGTTTCAAACCTAGGTTCCCTGACTTCAAATCTAGGACTGCTTCTGCTGTCCCACATTGCCAGTTTGGCTAGTCTAAACGAAATAAAAATAGCTTGTCCCAGTTGCATGATTCCTTGGCTCAGACATGAGCAGCTAAATCTATGGTTTGCTTCTTCTGGATGTGGAATGCAAACAACCATAAAAAGTAGTCTCTACTTGTGAATATTACATATTTTGTTGAAAGAAAAAAATTATGTAAGTTATCATTAAGTTGTGTTTAATCTGCCATCATTCCCTGCTCATTGTCAAGATTTCTGCAATCATTGCTCAGTGGTATTTTATAGGGCTTACTTCCTTGACTGGTGAATTATACCATGTTATCCATTGGTTTCATCGGAACCCTTTTGAGAATTGAGCACCCAGGGAAATTTTCCCAAAGAAGCCATCTCCTATTCTCCCTGTAGCACTTTAAAAAATCAACTAGATCCCTTCTTCCTTGTTGGTAGGAAATCTATTGGCCATTGGGGATACCCTAGGGTTGTGCAGAGATCCATGACTGAAACTTTAGAAAGTCCCCTCTGGTCGTTTGTCATTTGCCTATACCCACTGCTGCTGAAACATCAACTGTTCCAGGCCGAATGGTGCAGTAGTTCTACAGTACCCAATCCCACGCTTGGGGCATGGTAACCTTTGGTGAGCTGTGAGCCCCTATGCCTCTGGACTTTCTTCCTGTATGTACCGAGGACCCATTTCCTCTCAGGTCTTGCCATCTCACCACTGTTGCTACCAAACACGGGGCAGGTCCCTCCTCCCTCTGATTTTTCAGATCTGATTTCTTGACCTCTGTTTATCTGGGGACTGTTCTCTCCCCTTTGGCTTTCCTCAGTCTTGTTTGCCTAGTGTCCCCTTCTTTGGTTAAACAAAACAAAACAAATAAAACTACAAAAACAGCTCTTTTCATGGGGCTGACTTCACCCTCTGGCTCCAGGACTAGGTGCAGAAACCAGGTCTGGCCAATCAGAGTCACAGTGATTGGTTCAAGATTGAGCATGTCCTGTGACCAAGCGAAGCCTGGGACTTCGCTGGAACTCCTGGAAAAGAGTTCTTCTCCTTCCTTTAGGGTGCTAAAAGCTATGGAGGGGAAAGCTTAGTGCTGATGTCCCAAGTTTACCAACCACTCCTAAAGAGTCTACCTAAGAATAAAGCCATCACAGAAGAAAAGAAGCTGAGAAGTGGAGACAGATTTCTGTTAACATTTTAGCCTTTGGATCAAGCCATGCCTGAAGCCAGAACTATCCCTGGATTTTTCTTTTATCTGATCACATAAATTCCCTTTTTCCCTTAAGCCAGTTTGAACTGGGTTTCTGTCTCTTTTAACTAAAAGAATCTTTATATACCTTCCCACTTTCCTCTTGACATTAAACACATCCCTCACCTCCTGTGCTTTGGCATGTCACTTTATAATCTTTCAGGTAGCTTAGGCTTTTACAAAAGACAGGAAAAACTGTTGACTTCAAGCCGCTTCTTAAAAAGCACCTGCAACTGCTTGAAATGGAGGAAAGAAATAGAGCAAATTACAAATTAATACCTAAAGAAATATATCACACAATAATATTGTCTTAGCCTGTTTGGACTACTATAACACCACAGACTTAGGTGGCTTATAAAAAACAAATTTAACTAGATGTTAACTAGATTTATTGTGGTGATCATTTCCCAATATATACATATTATGTTGTACACCTGAAACTAATGTAATGTTATATGTCAATTATACCTCAATTTAAAAAAAAAAGGGAAAGAGAATTTTTTTTTGGCCGTGGCATGAGCAGCTTATGGGATCTTAGTTCCACAACCAGGGGTCGAACCTGGGCCCTTGGCAATGAGAGTGCAGAGTCCTAAGCACTGGACCACCAAGGAACTCCCAAAAAAGAGGAATTTTAGATGCTGAAAACAAAACCATCAAAGTCACCATTATCTGCTCATTTTAACACCTGAAGATAATAGGGACTAAATATGACACATCACTATGGTATTTATCAAAAAGCTAAAAGATCTTTGGAATTCAATTTTTTTCAGACTTAAAAAAATCAATGAGGTGTCTATGCTATATATTATGTAACATCCCGATCAGAGAATGAAGCAGTATTCCGTAATCACAAAACATCTAAATATTCACATTAAAGGGAACAAATAAAGACTGTAACTAGCCTCATGCCAGTTCAAGTCAGGCATTGCCATGAAGTGAGCATGCTGTGAACCTAAGATACAAAACAATATTCACTGCAACATCACTTTTAAAAAATTTATTTCTCACAGTTCTGGAGGCTGGAAGTTCGAGATCAGGGTGCCAGCACGGTCAGGCAAGGGCCCTCTTCTGGGTTGCAGACTTCTCATATCCTCACATGGTGGAAGGGGGCTAGGGAGCTCTGTCAGCTCTCTTGTATAAAGGTGCTAATCCCATTCATGAGGGCTCTGCCCTCATGACCTAATCACCTCCTGAAGACCCCAACTCCTAATACCATCACATTAGGGGTTAGGTTTTTAACATATGAATTGCGGGGTGGGGACACAAACATTCAGATCATAGCAAATATATTTTGAGTAATGGGAACAGTTTAGAGCCCCTTAAATAAAGACCAGAGATAAGGTGACCCATCAGGTCCCAAGAACCTAAGGTAAGAGGAAAAGAAATTCCTACTGTGGTCTGATTCCTTACATGGGGCCAATCATGAGCTATATACAGCCTGAGGAGAACTGAGAAAGATGGTACCAGCACAGAGCTTTCTCCTTGGCTGGTCTTACAGCCTGAAAATCTTACTCTGCTTTATCCATCTGGCACAAATACATCCAGAACA
This sequence comes from Balaenoptera physalus, assembly GCF_965194825.1. Lineage (NCBI taxonomy): Eukaryota > Metazoa > Chordata > Mammalia > Artiodactyla > Balaenopteridae > Balaenoptera > Balaenoptera physalus. The sequence goes on from NC_138898.1 coordinate 70,958,031, forward strand.
TGTGTCGTGTAAACTCAAGTAGAAAAAAAGCAGTAACAAAGAACTTTTCAATGTTGGGTTTTACTTCTTGTAAAATGTTGAAAACCCATGTATCTAGGAGCAAAGGACGTTGTGAGGGTGATAAGCCATCTATCTTGAGCCCCTGTGTCTCCAAAAATGGTGTCTCAAAGTTAGCCAGCCCCTCTACCCAGGATTTCCAGTAAGGTGGGCACAAGGACACTTACCTCTGGCTCACAGAGTAGCCTTTGGTTGGTTGCTCTCAGCCTCTTGTGACTCTTCCCTCTTCTGACTTTCTTACCTCTTTCTGATCTCCCTCCTCTCCTGCCTTGTTGGTGTTGACCAAATGCCACGATTTACACCCCATGACTCTTCTGCCCAGAGCGACTAGTGGTAGGTAAGCTGTGTCTATTTTGAAGGGTTTTGTTGTTTCTGATCTGGCCTATAGGAGGCACTGGGGTCAACATCTGAAGGGGTTCTCTACCATACAGTGACTACCACAAGTAGCACATGTTCTAAATTATAAATTAAAGATTCAGAAAGTGAAGGTCGTGATTTGAGAAATGACCTGGATAAGAAAAACTAAGTGCAGTTCCCTTAGCCACTACAAGCTAGTTGACATTGAGCACATCACTTCATCTCTCCTGATTTCCATAGAAGGAGTTGGAAAGGTCCCCAACTGTGGGCTAAGGGCTGGTTACATCATAATCACCTGGGGCCATTGTTAAATATTCATGTTCCTACACTTTGCTACAGTTCTGTATCAATCTCCCAGATGGGAATGTACGTATGTTTTCTTAGCAAACAACCCAGATCATTCTGATGGGCACCTGGGTTTGGGAAGCACTGCAGTAGATGATCTCTTCTTATGCTAAAAGGTCACTGAGTCTGCTGCTGTATTAGCCCGGTTTGGGTGGAGATGGACCCGGCAGGGGTGAGGGACTGCCAGACCTCTCCCAAGGAGTGTGTCTGGGGGGCTCTGAGGAGGAAGAGAAGGTTACCACCTTTCACGCATGTCGCAGGTTCTCTGCTTGCTTTCTTCAGTTCCTACCACAGGAAGGCAGCAGGCACCAGGGCTCCACTGGTCTAAACCACAGTTTTCTGCTGACCCAAAGGTTCTAAAAATAGAAAAGAGGTCCAAATCCTGCTCCCTAGCCTTTGCGGGGGCAGAGAAAAGCAGAGTGCCCAGGGAGAGGTTGTTATGAACAACAAAGTGGTAATTTTTTCCCAGCGGTGAGAAAGGTTTTTCCCTGTCCGTGCCTCAAGCTGCAATGGTGCAGTCTGTTACCTTGGAGACCAGCAAACACTTCCCGACAGGGCAACCTTCACTGTTGAGTTGCTTGGAGGAGCTTGGAGGAACTAGAAGTGAGAACCAGCGAAAAGAGTCCTGGGATGACCAGGGGCCCTTCTCCCAAAGATGGAGAAATAAATGGAGAAATGCAGGTGAGGTTGAGAGTCACAAAGGTTGACAGGGTGGTAAAAGAGTGGGCGGGGGGAGGCCCAGACTCTAAGCTCTGGACTAAGTGAGAAAGATTTAGGGAGCCTGGGTCTTAAGCACCTGCTCCCTACCTGCCAGGCATTGTGCTACGTGCTGGGGGTACAACAGTAGACAAGGAAGTAATGGGGCTGCTCCTGAGAAGGGCTGTGACAACTTGGTAAGAGACAGCCAGGAGGCAGCAATAGGAGGGAATGGTTTCCTCCTTGGGGGTTGGGGGGCAGCAAATGGGGTTCAGGAAAGACTTCCTGGGTTTTCTTGTCAAAGAAAAAGGGCAAAGGGCAATTCTAGAAGTAGGTCCAACTTGAACAAAGAAGAGTATGAATTAGCAAGGTGTGTGTAGGTAGGGGTTACCAGGGTGTGTAGAAGGATGCAGGATAAGGTAGAGAGGTAAGCAAAGAATAGATCCAAATGGAATGAAAAGCCTTGTGAAGGTTTGACTTGCTTGTCCACGGTACTGAGAAGCCATGGCAGGGTTCTAAACAAGTAGTAACATGAACAATTCTGCATATCAGAAAAATCATTCTGGCAGCAGATTGTAAAATGGATTGGATGGGGGAAAAGACTAGAGGTTATTAGGCAGTTAAAAATACAAACCCTGGGGGTGGCTTTATCCTGGATATTTAAGAGAATCCTAGATCCAGCTGTTAGCAAATCAGGAAGTTAGCTGAAGATTTTCTTTTATCCACTAATCAGGGCTACCTGTCTCCCTTCGACAAGATGCCATCTCCTAAGGACCGGCTTGCATGTTCTCTTCCCCTCCTGTGACCAGTCTCCCAAGGTAATGTGGCCCACCTTTCTCTAAACTCTGGACCTGCCCTGAGTACATTTATTCAACAAATGTTTTTTTAGCAACTACTATTTTCTAGGCAATGTTTACATAAAACGGTTCTAACAGTGAACATAACTAAGTCCCTGCCCTCATGGATCTTACTTCTAGTGGATTGATGGATGAGAGTGGGGCAGAGACAGATAATAAGTAAATATATAGAACATCAGATGATGAAACGTGCCTCAGAGAAAACAAAACAGGGGCAGGGAGGTTCTGTCTGAGATGGGGTAATCAAAGAAGACCTCTCTGATAAGGTTTCATTTGAGCAAAGGCCTGAGGGTAAGGGCTGTCCAGCTCTGCCTCCCCAGTACCAGCTCTCTCTGGCACCTAGCATGCACTCTATAAGTGTGCGCGGAATGAACGAGTGCTTGTGTCATATGCTGAAGTGCTTGAAGATGCAGCAGATTTTGAAATGGTATTCTGCATTCCTATAGCCCTTTGTATTTTACAAAGCTCTTGTACATTCTCAATTGCATTTGATCCTCCTGACGATGGAGTTGAAGTAGGCGGGGCAGTTACTATTATCCCCATGCCATTCTGCAGATGAAGAACCCAATGGTCCTGTGCTCCTTCTAGCACACCACATTGTTTTGCTAGTTTTATACAACCCAAACACCCCTCCACTGGCCAACACAAGTCATCCCAGAATCCAGTCGTGCAAGCCTCTGAATTCATTAGGTTGTTAATCACTCACTGAAAAGAGGGAACTGAGACTGCGGGGCGTCCAGTGTTGATGAGGTATTTCTATTCCAGCAGTCTCTGCCACAAGAGTCTCCCAGCAAAGCATACTGAAGTAAAACCGCTTTTTCTTTTTTTGAGACATTGCCACATTATCTTGGTGCTTCTCAAAAGAAAATTCCTCTGAATAAAAGATTAAAGACCTCAAAGAGAAAAGCAAGTTGCCGAACCATCATTAGGCTATTTAATTTAATGGTTTCATAAGAACGCACGCTCCAATGTTGAAGCTGCAACTCTATCTGGAGTTTCTCACTTGCGGTGTTTTAGACAATATTTTTTTTGTTGCAAGTAACAAGAAATACAAGTGAGGCCACTTGGGCTTCCCAGGTGGCGCAGTGGTTTAGAATCCGCCTGCCAATGCAGGGGACACAGATTCGAGCCCTGGTCCGGAAAGATCCCACATGCCGCGGAGCAACTAAGCCCGTGTGCCACAGCTACTGAGCCTGCACTCTAGAGCCCACGAGCCACAACTACTGAGCCCATGTGCCACAACTACTGAAGCCCGTGTGCCTAGAGCCCGCGCTCTGCAACAACAGAAGCCGCTTCAATGAGAAACCCACACGCCGCAACGAAGAGTAGCCCCCGCTCGCTGCAACTAGAGAAAGCCCGTGCAGCAACGAAGACCCAACACAGCCAAAAATAAATAAATACATACATACATACATTTATAATAAATAAATAAATAAATGAGGTCGCTTAAGCAAAACGGAAGGGAATTAGAAGGAACAAGTATCTCATGGAACCCAAGAGCAGAAAGCGAAGTCAGTTCTTCAAGAACGGAGGTTTACCTCCCCTCCTCAGAATATTTACTGTCTGCCAGTCCCTGCTCTCGCATAACTTACAGTCTAATGGGAGAAAGATGCCAATTCTTAAAAATCACACTAATAAATGTATTATTCTCAATTAAGGTAATTACTTTTAAAGAAAGGAGCACAGTTCTATGACAGTTTACATAACACAAAGGAACCTGGAATAGAGTGGGATGGTAGGGAAGACTTCCTAGAGGAAGTAACATTTGAGCTGAAATGTCAAGGATGAGTGGTTGGGGGGAGGGGAGGAGAATGTTCCAGAGCAAAGCCAGCGCATGAAAAGGCCCTGCGATTAAAGGAGCTGGACAGCATTCTAGGAACTGAAGGGGAACGGGGTTGTCGAACACTGAAGCAGCAAGCAGTGGTGGAGTGGGAAAGCTGGGAAGGTAGGTGGGCAGCAGACAGAGCTTGCGAGCCTCAGATGCCATCTTAAGGATCTTAGTCTTTATCCTAGAAATAAAGGGAAGCCTTTGAACAGCTTTAAGCAGGAGGGAGAAGAGGGGGTGTGACCTTGGATTTGTGGGGGGTTTTGGCCGCATGGTGCGGCTTGTGGGATGTTAGTTCCCCAACCAGGGATTGAACATGACCCTCAGCAGTGAGAGCGTGGAGTCCTAACCACTGGACCGCCAGGGAATTCCCTGGATTTGGGGCGGGGGGGGGGTGTTATTTATTTATTTATTTTTGGCTGCGTTGGGTCTTCACTTGCTGCAACTAGAGGAATCCCGCACACAGCAACAAAGACCCAACGCAGCCAAAAAAAATAATCAATTAATAAAAATAAAATAAATAAAATAAAATAAAATACTTTATTTAAAAAGAAAAGGTCTAAGCTCAAAAGACACCGTCACTGATCACCTGACCTATGCAAAGCAGATTCCTTTCGTGATTACTATCATATCATCCTGTTTACTTCCTTCACAGTACTTCCCACAATTTGTTATTACTATATTTACATCACTCTCCCCTTCTGGGAGGACAAGGACAACGTCTAGCTCAGTGATTGTCAACTGGGGACAATTGTGCTCCCCAGGAGGCATTAGGCAATGTTTAGAGACGTCTTTGGTTGTTACAACTTGCAGGGGGGCAGGGATGTTACTGGCATCTGGTAGGTAGAGGCCAGGCGTCCTGCTAAGCATCCTTCAGTGCACAGGAGAGCCTCACAACAGAGCAGTAGCTCGTCCAAAATGTCGAAAGTGCTGAAGTCGAGAAACCTTTGTTACCTTGTTCACTGTTGTATCCTCAGCATCTAGCACAAAGCCTGATACCTAGTAGGTGTTCAATAAGTATTTATTGAATGAATGAATGAAAGAACAGTTGAGCTGTTGTCTATATGCTGCACTTACCCTTTTCTTTTCTGGTATTCTTTTCCTCCTTAGGAAAAAAAGCATTGGGTGTTTTTATAATGGCCACACAAACTAGTCATATCTTCCATGGTCAAGATAATAAGTTTCTGGAAAATCATTGGTAAGCATCTTCTCTGACTTTCCAAATGAAAACAACAACAACAACAATATTTTGTTCACGGAAGTTGAGGGGGAAATACCTGCCTTTAAGTGAGACTGGGTAAATGGTCGATGCATCATCTTATACCTGAGGGCTTCAGTTACCTAACTACCAAAACAATACAATAAAATGTCTTATGAACCTGGAGTCCACATTTTATCGGGATCTACACAGGAAACTTTCCCAGTTACTACACAGAAATAAAATGTTTCTGGAGGCCCTGACAATGTGGAGTCAATGTCTGGTGCTGGGGCATTGATCAAATTACTTTGTGTTTTTTAGCATGAGGAGAAACAATGACAGAGATCCAAAGAAGCAATTGAACCAGAAGAATATCAATGAACGTGGCCAAAAGCTAGACAATGGACTACTGGTTACACATATTAACCAGACACAGGACTTACTGGTAAAAACCATAGTGCTTTAACTGAGTGGCATTGCTTACAAATCAGTCTGGGAATGCAGAATGTGTTAAACTCTGGGTATTTCTTTCTTCACGTAGGATCTCAGGACTGAAAAGGATTAATTACGCACTCATCTCTGATCCCCTGCCTTTAGAAGTGACTGAAGAATCTCTATGCTGTTTATAGAAATTGTATAGCCTTCTTGGCCATATCATTAAATATTCAGGGGGTTGTGAAATCACTGTCCTTGTTATCAAAGCTTGAAGACTAAGGAATTTAATTCTAAGATTCTCCTTCCTGAGATTTGTTTTTCTTGTAGGATTCCCTAAAATCTAGATCCAAAAATCAGTTTCAGGAAGTGCCATTGGAGTGAGAACGTTATGGCAGGAGAATTAACCTCTAGAATAACCAGAACTGTGGTCTTAGGCTGACCCTCAATGTGTTGATGAGCTCTCTTCCTGTGGTGGTGAATGGATTGTCTAGAACTCGCAATTTACTCTACCATAGAAACTGCTGTCATCAGGGGTTGTCCGTGCAAGTCTGGCCCATAACTGTCTACCTATTCTACACTAGAGTTTAACAATGGTCCTTTGAAATGATAATCAGTCAAAAACAATACAGTTTTAATGCTAGCAATTAAAAATCAGGAAAATAGTTGTGTTTTACTTTTCTCCAGTATTGGCACTTATGGGAAAGCAAGTTTAATTAAATGGAAATGAGCAAATGTCATGGAAATAGAGCTGGAAATTCTGAAGGCTTCTTTCAATGACTTTAGATGTTGATACTATGAGTCTTTATTTCACCTAATTTCTTATCAAATACACGACTTTCCAGGTGTACAAGGACCACTCTTATTTATCAGCCACAATTGGGGCCTCCTTTACTTCACAAATGAATAGCAGTGGGAAAGAGGGAAAGGATTGCCCCAGCACAAAGATCTTATTCTTCTGTATGTAAAGCACATCCTTCAGTATATAATCAGTATGTCCTACAGTCAAAATCTATCATGTGTTTAATGGTGGCTCTTCAAATATTAATAATACAAAATCCATGTCCTAAAACGTGATGGATCATTTCAAATGCAAGTAAAATGGAAGAGAGGTGAATTAGAAGTCTACCAGGTTCAGTGTTACCAAAGGGAGGTGGTTGTCCCGAAAGATGAGAAGAGTGACACCTAGTGTTTATATGCTGCAGAGCAGCATTTTCCTAAGTGTGCAGCTGGGGCTAAGATTACAGGCGGTGCTGTTCTGGGGCAGGACATTAATTAGCAGGGAATCACATACTGAGGAAGTTGTCTTTTCAGTCAGTTCTCTCTCGATCCTTCACCAAGATAGTCACAGTTTTGTGGTAATGTAAAGGCAATATAGTATCGTGATTATGAGCATGGCTCAAGCTATACTGCTTGGGTTTAAATCCCAGCTCCACCACTAACTGGCTGTGTGACCGGACAAATTACTTAATTCTCAATACTTCAGCACCCTTGTCAGTAAAATGAGGTTAATAACGATGGAACCTATTTTGTAGACGTAAATAAGTTAATATACGGAAAGTGTTTGTCACATAATAAGCACTCTTAAGAGTTTGCTCTAATTATTTGTGTTTTCACACTTCTTTAACACTTGCTAATTTCCTTTTGAAACAGAGGGTGAGAAGGTCTCAGGCACAGAACTTACGGCATCCAATACTATCTAGCTGGAATATGATAGCAGCAGTTTATTTTCATTGCTTTTGTTTGTTTGTTACCTTCTATTTATGACCCAACCTGAGGGGAAACAAGAATCACTGTTAAGAACCGTTTATGCAGCAGCACTCGAGGCCATGTTCAAGATCTTAGCGTCACACGCCCATCTTACAGGTAGAGAAAGAGACACGGGGCTTGCCCAGCATCACAAAGCTAGTAAGTGGGGGGCCCAGGACTGCACTCCCTTCTCCCCTCCCTCTCTTCCTCTGCCCTTTCCTCCTTCCGAATCCTCTGTCCGATCTAATCCTGTCTAATGCAGCTCGGTCAGCCACGGCAGATAATTTCAACCCTTTGTCTATCACCTCACTGTCTACAGGGAGAGCCTGACAAAGACAAGCCCAAGCAGTACCCACCCAGGGTTCAAGCAGGCGCACAGGAGACAGGCAAAGCCATCTTTGGGTGTAGTCGGGGGCCACGGTGGGCTAAGCAGCGCGCAGGCCCTTTCCACAGTCACTGGATGCTGCAGGGCGGTTTCTCTCACCGTGGGACTGAGCCGGCCTCTCCCCTTGTGAGGCCATGTCCCACACCCTGAGTCACAGCCAACCCTGGCGACATGTAAGGCCCACGGATTCACACAGACAATGGCGGCCTTGCCGGAAGCTCTTGCAGCATCCCTGTCTGCTCCAGGCCTTGCACACCTTTCCAGCCTCTTCTCACGTCACGCTTACCCTGCATTCACTACACTCCAACCACCGTGGCCGCCCTTCCGTTCTTCCAGCACTCTGCCCCTGCCCCCAAGCCCACCTCTGCCTGGACTGTGCGTGCCCAGAGACACACAGGGCTGGCTCCTTCTGAACCTTCAGATCACAGCTCAGAGGGGCCTCCTCTGACCCCCCACCTCAGCTAAAGTGACCTCCCCGTCTCCACCCTAGTCATTTTCTATCACACTGCCCTGCCCCGCTTTCTTAATACAGTTGTTCCTTGCTGAAATTATGGTCATCATTGATTTTGCTTTTCTTTACTGACCATCTATCCACACTAGAATGTGAGCTCTGAGAAGGCGAGAACATTTCTATCTTGTTCACACAGTAGCCCTAGGACCAGGGACAGTGCCTAGTTCAAAGCAGGGCTCAGAACAAGGCAAAGTGGGCTCAGAGTCTTAGGTCAGCTCTCTCCACCTTCTGGCTCTCAGAATGTATCACCAATGTTGAATGCTTGCTGTGAACGACTTCAGCTCCATCACCAAGGCCACCACCCACGTCCTGAGCTTAGTACTATGTAAGTGACACTGGTGTCACTCAGCACAAGCAAGGGGGCTTGTTCATTTCCTGGCCAGACTCCTGTGATGGCTCGGAAATTCTTCCTCTAAAACTTTTACCCACTGCTCCTGTTTCTGGCCTCTGGAATGGACAGGGAAACCCATTCCCTCTTCCATCAGTCAACAAATGTTTGTGGAGGATCCCTCAGACTGAGAGGGAGGCAGAACTCATATACCTGAAAAGATGCAGGGAATGCAAATACAGAAGTAAACAAAGACGCCACCACCACTTGTGTTTGACAGAGACTCAAAGGTTGGCAGGGGAGAAGGAAAGCTTTATGGTGAAAAAAAGGGAAAGCTTCAGGTGTCCCCTGAAGGAAGCCAGAGGCAGGCTAACTAGAAGCCGGCGTCTCCTGTGACTGATTTGGGGGCATGTTTGGCTTTCTCTGGTTGGTTCTGAGCTGAAAAGGGGATGAAAAGTAGGCAAGCTGGCAGTCACTGCCAGTGTCCTGACTTCCCGGTCCAGTTGCTGCAGAGGTTGTGGTCTGACTCCCTGGACTGCTTGCTACAGTTGTGGGCCGGAGTTCTGCTGCCGTACAGGGTCTAGCCACCGCGGGTTTGTGTATTCAGTCTCTCCCAAGGCAGGATGTGGCGAGTGGCGCTGGACTCCTCTAGACACATACTGGGGATGAGGTGAGGGATGGGAACGGGTATTTCCGGGCAACTGGCCCCGAGCACAGGCCTCCGCGTTTGCCTGTTGCCTCAGCAAGGCAAGTTCTTGAACAGACTGCTCTCGGGTGGGACCGGTCAGGCTGGCACCCCTTAGGGGTCCACGTGCAGGGAACCTAAACCACCCTCAGCTTCACCCTCTCTTTCCACTGGTTTCTGGCTGACTCTGGCTTCTGTCTTGCAGAGGCTGCAGGGCGATGAGACCCAGCTGCCTTCAGCCTGGGAGGATTCAGAAGATTGGCTTTTAACGCACAATTTAAAGTCAATGAAACTCACCTTGGCTGACCTGATAAGCCAGGGCACAGCCATGCTGTGAGTCTGAAGCCATTCCCCTCTCCCCCCAAGCCTGCAAGACACGTCCATCCCCCTGAGCCCAAAAGACCCTTTCATAAGACTTTTCTTCTTCAGGAAGGAGGGTAGCAATGTCACGAGGAAAATGCACATCTCCACCCAGACCATCCACCAATTCGAATCCAAGCTTTCTGAGTAAGTATGTTTTTCAGTGTCTTCCCAACAACCCAAGAGCTCAAGAAGTACCTGGTTTGAGCAGCCTGAAAATGACTTTGTTCAAACGACAGTCTCTGTGGGAACTTGGGCAGGCTTCTTCCCGCTTTTAACCCCAATTTCCTGTTTTTGCAAATAACGAGGTTGGACCGTATCAGTTTTTCTCAGCCTTTTAAAATCCATGGTCCCTTTGGGTGAACACATAAAACTTCACAGCCTCGTCTGATGGGTAATGGTTAAGAGTGACCACTTTCGATGACAGATTGATTGGGTTAATACTTTTACAGATATATGTCAAAAATATTCAGGCTCCCCACTTCCAAACCAGATTTTTTTTTAAAGCTTCTCTTTGGTTTATTTATTTATTTGGCCACACCAAGAGGCTTGTGGGATCCAAGTTCCCCGACCAGGGATCGAACCTGGGCCCTTGGCAGTGAAAGCCAGGGGTCCTGACTACTGGACCGCCAGGGAATTCCCCCAAACCAGATTTTGACAGCACCATCCATCCCCGGTGTAGCAATTTATGGGCCATGATTACTGCTTGCCTGAGGTTTCTTAAAAGGTTAGAATAATTAATAGCCAACATTTCTTAATGTGTCAGGAATTCTGCTAAGAGCTGCACACATTATCTTATTTAATCCTCACAACAACTCAAAATATAGTGTTACTCTCAAGACAGTTAACCAAAAGTCAATTGCTAAATAACCAATTTGCCAAATTTATCAAAACATTTTAACTGTAACTTTTATAGCAAATTTTATTGGGTTGGAAGGTTAAACAGATTTTAAAGATTTCTGCAATATTTTGGTTGATTGGTTTTAATTGTGAATCCAGCAATTTAAGGAATGTTTCAGGTCTCTTCAGTTAATTGGTCATTTGGCAAATTGATTTTCAGAGAATTGGTTTTCAGTAAACTAACTTTTGGCAAATTGACTTGGATAAAGTCTTCTTATCTTCATGCTGGAGCTGATGAAGCTGTAGAGTTTACCACACTTGTCCAAGGTCACACAGCTAGTAAACAGCAGAGCTGGGTCTCAAAGACAAGCTCGTCTCATCGTCTCATTACCTGCCCATGCCCTTACCTGCACCCACACTCATGCATGCCTTATGACTCTGCCCACTGCCCCATGCCCATGAGTTTATATCCAAAGGCCTTCCCTGCCCTTCTCTGGGCCCCCAAATCCCACCTGCCTCAGTGAGGGCAATTCAGTTAAATTCACGTGGCTGAGTCCTTAACTTGAGTGCCTGTTACAGGCTGGTCTCCAAACAGCCACTGGAATAGTTTGCAATAAGGGAAACTCAAGAAATTCCCCTGGTCACTTACTATTCAAAAACTAAGTTTTTTGTTCATCAATCCACTGAGAAACTGCTGCTGAGTTGCCTCACTTGTGCATTTATGATCATGTCCAGGTGACTAGGAAGTCTCACCTGAGAAGACACAGATTTCGAAGACCCAACACAGCCAAAAATAAATATAAATAAATTAATTAATTAAAAAAAAAGACACAGATTTGAGAAGAGCAAGAATGTTCTTCCACCTTCCTCATGAGAACGCCCCCCCCCATCCTCCATAGACTGGCCCTCCCTCGAAGCCCGCCTAGTTCCACCAGACCACAGCTGTTTATAATGAACATTGCATCAGCAAAAGGACCCCACACACACTTGATCCCTTTCACAATCCCCTCCATCCTTTATCCCAGAAAACAAAGACCTTCAGTTTTCCCTTTGCTAGATTTTGCCTTATATTCTCCCAATGCCTTAGACACATTAAAAGAAAGAAAGTCCCATCTGCACTTTCCTTCCATGTATGTAAGTGGCTGTTTTGCTCAGTGATGAAGCTGACCTTGGGTGACAAGTCTTCCTGGTGTTTTGACAGAGCTATTGAACTCTATCAACAGAGAATTCAGTGGCTCACAGAAAACAGCAAGAAGGTAATAGATTTCATTCTTCGCCCCCTTTCACTCATTCCACCTGTACTTGTTAGAACCCTTTCAGATGCAAGTGCTAGACCTCCAATTTACATTAGCCAAAGCTAAAAAGGGAATTTCTAGACCTACAGAAATGAAAAACTCAAACACAGCTGTATCCGGGGGTTCAAATGATGTCATTCTTTGTCTCTGAGCTCTGCTTTCCCCTGGGTTGGTTTTACTCTCGGGAAGGCTCTCCCAAGTCTTGGGAAGATGGTCACCAGCAGCTCTAAGCTTACATGTCACCGGCTAAAGTGACATGTCAAAAAGGATCTCACCTTGCTTTCCCAGTACACCCTCCCAAGTCCTGGGATTGACACTCTCTGTACCAATTTAGACCAGTCATCATAGCCAAGAGGATGAGATGCACTAACTGATTGGGCCTGGAACAAGTGCTCACTCCTGGGGAAAGACAGGGGGCGAGGGAAGTTAGGGAAGACTGGGTGAGCCCCCCCAAACCTCATGAACTGAGAAAAGGGAGACAGATGGCTGCACATGGAAAGCCAGAATGCTGTTACCAGAAGAGGAAACAGATCCTGGGTGAGAACAGCAGAAATCCCCTGGACCGTTTAACCTCAGACCCCTAATGAGATTTATGATCAACGCTGATCATCTGGACATAACTTTTGAAAGTTTGATTAAATGTTTTCCTCAGACCCAAAGAGTAGAAGAGTGATCATGGGCAAATTAACCTTTATTTTGCTTTCTTATTTGCTTTAGCCTATATTCTTCCACTGATGCTTTTCTGGCCCACCATTTGCTTTCACCTTAGGCAATCCTCAACTCTTTTCTTAAACCCTGGAACAGGCAAGATGCTGAAATCCATGCTCCCCACCCCCAAGCCCCACCTCTACTATCCAGGCCGATTCCAGGGTGTAGTCTACATCTCAGATCCAGAACCATCTTCAGTTGCTTAGACAGGTCAGCAAATGCACATCTCCAGCTGTGGCCTGCCCCCTCTGGTTGCACGTGGTAACACAGGCAGAGAGAACTGAGAGGGGTGAAATCCTCACCTACTCCACAAACATCCATTCAGAGAATGTTGCTCTCACCTGCCTACCCACATCACACCTGTCCTGGCACTTTTGACAAAGGGGGCAGGGATTGCTGGTTGGGTCCTTCTTCCCCTTACCCCTTTCTGATGGAGTTACCTAGGAGCCAGGAAACAAGCCCCGACTGGATTCCAGGGAAGCAATCACCTGTAAACCAGCTCATGAGTCTTCCGGGTGCTGGGGCACCTGGGGTGACGCATAGTCCATCACTGGGCCCAGTTCCCGACTCTGCTGTCAGCAAGGCCTCACTTCTCTGGGTGTCCGTTTCCATATCTGCAGAGGATAAAAGCAGGGGTTATTAACCGGTGGCACGCAGGCAGGTCTGGCCCTACAACCATGTTTTTCTTGGCCTCCATAGTTTTATTTTTTGAATTAGTTGGCAAGATTTTAAAATCCTGATATTTCACTTTTATGTCTGCTTTCAGTCTTCTCTTGAAAAACTGGGACTATCTGGCATCACTGGGCTCCAATTCCCTCTTATTTACTTTTCCAGTTATTTCTATGGGATGAGTTTCTAGAATTTCAATGGCTAGGTTTAAGGGAATGCATGTTTGTTTGTTTTAAATTTATTTATTTTATTTTTGGCTGTGTTGGGTCTTTGTTGCTGCGCGCGGGCTTTCTCTAGTTGAGGCGAGCGGGGGCTACTCTTCGTTGCGGCGTGTGGGCTTCTCACTGCGGCGGCTTCTCTTGTTGCAGAGCACGGGCTCTAGGCGCAAGGGCTTCAGTAGTTGCAGCATTCTTCTATAAAACGGGTCTTCCTTCTGCAGCTTCTTGTTGAGGTCGGGGAGTGCTTGAACGTCTGCTACACAGAGCTGCCCAGTAAAAGGTTTGTAGAAGCACAGAGCTGTGCTGGTTGTTTCCGCACGCCCTCTTTGGTTTTAGGCATTTGGCCTCATCAAGGGGGCCAGAGTTGGCATCCTCATTGATGTGTCAGCTGTCAGCAGTGGCCCTCAGAAGGAAGAGTTCCAAAATGACCTCATGGTAAGTCTCTCTGGCACAGAGAAAGACCTGGAACTGGCACCTCCACCCCACCCTCCCCTTGTGAGCTTGCTAATGGGCTTTGTTTATAGCAAGTGCAAAATGGAGTGTTTTGCAAAGAGCAGTTCACACTTAATTAGCACCTACAGTTAAAAAAAATATATGTTGAGTTCTGCAAAACCCAGCCTCAGAGTCTTTCTCAGCTGCAGTGTGAGCTTCTAGTATTCACACCACAGCAGTCCCTACTAACCTGATTTTGTCTCAAGAGCCCGGAAAGAGGGCACGCAGGCGGTAATCAGTTGGACTGACTTCAGCACAGCACGGGCTTCCAGCCTTTTCCAGACAAGGAGCTATCCTGCTTCCTTTGGCCGTAACTCAGAAGCTAAGAACTCTAGGGTCAAACCCCAGGCACCTCCACCACTTCTCGGCTGTGTGACCGTGTTACCTCATCTGTAAAACAGGGATGATGACAGTCGCCACCTCACAGGGTCACCAGAGGACAAAAGGAGTTCATGCAAATTAAGTGCTCAGTACAGAGTCTGGCATCGAAAAAAGCCTCTGTAGTCTCTGTGAAGTGATACGGAGGGTCTGTTTTCCTAGAGGAACCTCTAAGAGCTTTGAATGAGACCTTAGCAGCAACAGCTGATCCCAGGACCCTTTAGAGGGATCAACATGGGCCAGTTTCCAGACTTGTGCCTTGTTCCTGGTCTCAGCAGGTGTCAGGGAACAGGTGTCAGTGCAGGCCCCCCTTCCTGACAGGTCCCAGGGCCCGGTTTCCAAAGATCCCCCAGCTGGGCTGGTCCAATCTTAGCCAGGGCAAGGCTCATGTTGGCAGCAACAGGTGAAGTTTGTAGCTGGCCGGGAAGAAGAAGGATGAGTTATGTTATTGTTGGATACTCACCAGGTTGAGCCTGAGAGCATCCAATGGGTTGGCCCCGCACCCATCGCTCTATCCCCAACTCACACGCCCGGGACAGAAACCGCTGCCCCCGACCTCCGTTCTCCTCCCTGGGTGCCACAGTGAAGTGCTGAGGGTCCAACCACAGCATTCGCTGAGGTGGGTCCCCATCCCACTGCACCCGTGACCCAAGTGCACAGCAGCTGCGGCAGAAGAGCACGTGGTCTGCGGTCAGCGGGAGTAAGAGCTCAGCTCCCGGACTGGCCCGTCAAGCCGCGGGCTGACCACCTAGGCCCCATACCCGCCAACCACAGCCAGGAGCAGGCGGGGATGGGCAGCAAGCAAATGTCAACGTGGGGCTACTAAGCTGGGCCTTAAGCGACCCTGTTTCAGTGCGGCTCACACCCCAGCCCGGAGGGCCCAGCCACGGCGTGAGAGGTGGAGCCAGGCTCCACGTGGCCCGTGGCTCTGGCAGCCAGCGATGTCCTTTTGCCCACCAGAGCCTCATTGATGAGCAGCTGAGCCACAAGGAGAAGCTGTACGTTCTGTCCTTCGGTACCACCACCGGCACCCTGTGGCCCAGCCCAGTGGAAGTCGGCACCTCCAGGTGAGTGATTGCCCAGCCTTAGCCCTGATGTCTACCTGGTCATCTTCCTCTCTAAGTGTTAGTGTCTTTACTGCATGATTAAAGTGCAAGACCCCCAACAGATAAGTGAGACAATTCACAAGAGCAGAAACACAGGGAGCCAATAACTTTTGGAAAAGTCACCCCACGAGCACCACAAAATGAAAAGATGAGACACCATTTTTACCCAGAAAACTAGCAAGGTAGTTTTATTATTATGAAAATAATACATGCTCATTTTCAAAAATTGGAACAGAATAAGAGGATAAATAATAGCAGATGAGTCTCCCTCTTACCTAGTTTCCCCTCACCTCCCAATAACAGTTTCTTCTATCAACTTCCACAGTCTTTGCACATACATGCATCTGTGTGTTTATCCTCTCTTATTTAAACATAATCAGGAGCACATTACACTGTTTTGCATCTTGGCTTTGCACCTAATCTTGACTATCATTTTCTCTCAGTACACAGAGATCAACCTCATTCTTTTTAATAGCTGCACAGATTCCACTGTGTAGATATACTGTAATTTATTTAGCTAGTCCTTTGGGAGTTTCTGGTTCGGAGGGTTTTTTGCAGGTGGGGAGAGGGGGAAGGTAAGAATTTCTACTTACTTATGCCAGTAAATAGACATCTCTTTTCCATGAAGGGAGTAGCCTTGATCATCCACCATGTGTTAGGTGCCATGCTTGGCACTTCACATGTACTCTCTTACTTAATATTTATAGCCAACACATGGGATAGGATTACTATCCCCGTTTTGCAGATGAGGAGACTGGGACTCAGGTTAGGGAACTTTTCCAAAATGGCAGAGTCAGGATTGGATCCCAAAGCCCAGAGCGGATCCCAGGGAAAACCACATGCTTGGGTTTCTGGGACGGAGGTCCCCTTGCCCAGCACTAGCTGTAAAGAGGAGCCCTTCCGGGTAGAGAAGTACCGGTTCGGCAGCGCAGGCTTTGAATCCTGGCTCTGACAGCTACTGGGGCATCTTGACCGGTCCTTTAACTCCCTTATTAGCAGAATGAGGCAAGGACAACTGTTTCTCACAGAGTTGTTGTGAAGATGAGTGAAAAATGAGTACTTGGCACAGGGCAGGTACTCAGTGGGTAAGAGTGTTTTTTACTGTGATTTCCACTCTTGTTCAACCCCCGAGCTCTGGAATGTCAGACCTGGAAGTCACCTTGAGACCATCTAGCCAAGAGTTCCTCAACTGCAATTATTCCTGGTCCTCCCTTGTGATTTTTGTCATATCCCTGCCACCTGAACTATTATTTACTCTGTGCCACTTGTCCTATTATCGATTTTTTAAAATATCAATGCTATATTTACTTTGAAGGCAACTATCAATACCATAACTGAGAAGCCCGTATCACTTGCCATAATTAGAAAGTCGCTATAAAAATAAATAGAATGAAAGCAGGCAAAACAATGTTATTAAATTCCAGCTTGAAACCTATTGGCTAGAGAGGGCGCCAGGCCTGGGATTTGTTCTCTTTGTTTAAAAGGGAGATTCAAACAGTTATCATAATGAAGGACAGACTTACTGGCAACGAGCTGAGGGGTCTTTTTTGCAGGGGGAGGTCAGACTGAAAGAGAAATGGAAAGAGAAGGGCTGTCTCACTAGTGCCGCATGAGGCATTTAGCCAAGAAAGCTCTGTGTTATGTCATTTTCCCCGTCGCGAGTGGTGTGCATCCCAACCCACGTGGAATGTAGCCACACAGCCTCAGTGCCTTCTCTTCAAGCCCTCTTAGGGTTAAGGGATTAACTCTGTGCTTCAGGCTGAGGTCTGCCTCCCAGGAGAGTTGGAGGGGAAAGGAGCTTAGCCCCAGACCCCCATGTAGCAGAGTCGCTAGAAGCTCAGGCCCTAGAGTCACACCTGGTTTGAAATCTCAGCGTTGCCAGCTGCTTACAGTATCACCTTGGGCAAGTCCTAACTCTGAGACTCAGTTTCCTCATCTATAAAATGGGAATAAAGGTATCCACCTCAAAGAATGATTGTTCGATTTATACCAGCTCGTACCTGTCCTGGGCCTGGCCCCTAGTAAGAGTTATTAGGTTGTTATCCTCTCCCCCAGCCTCCAGGAACTCAAGCTCTGGGTAAAGAAACTGCAGCCTGACAGAGGCAGCAATCTGCTGCAAGCCCTGAAGAAAATCTTCGCTCTGAAGGGGCTGAATTCTCTGGTGACCATAATGGGAAGCTGGTAGGTCTCCTTTCCTAAGCTGATAACATGAAGGGGTTGGAGAACCAAACCACTGTTAGAGAAAAGACCATCAAGACTCTTCACGTACGCTTGAGAGAAGGACTGTGTTTCCAGGCCATTTGTCCACAGATGCTGGGGCGGGGCAGCCAGGGTGGTCAGGCCTGTGGCCCGCTCAGCCCTGCATCTTACACAGGTGACCTGGGACACAGGTGGTTGATTAGATTTGGTAGATGTTCCTTGGGAATTACCATTTTGCTGGGGAACGTCCTCAGGCTGAGGTGTCCCCTTCTCTTCTTCCGTCTTCTCCACAGCCCAGATCAACCTTCTGAAATCCTGTCCGAGTACATCCAACAGTCCACCATGGGAAGGGACCTCATCACCCACATCGTCACCTACAAATGCGATGATCAGGTGCCCCCTGTAAGTATCGAGATTCTCCAAGGCTTCCCTTGGATTGGCTATAGAGAGCTGGGCCAGCCTTTGAGGCCCCCAAGCTGCGGACCAGAACACAACTCTCCTTATACCTAGTTCTCCTGTTGGTAAGCTCAGTTGGGAGGCTCAGACGAGCCCTAGTGACGGCTCACCCTGTCACCATCCCCGCAGGCTGTTCTGAAGAACCTTGCAGAAGCTCTTGGGGGCTACTACCACTGCTA
Source organism: Balaenoptera physalus (assembly GCF_965194825.1). NCBI lineage: Eukaryota > Metazoa > Chordata > Mammalia > Artiodactyla > Balaenopteridae > Balaenoptera > Balaenoptera physalus. Next base: position 70,976,356 of record NC_138898.1, read on the forward strand.
CAGCCCAGAGACAGAGGTAAGCCCTTGGGCCAACACACTGCCCCCTCCTCCCATCCCTGCCTGCCTCCAAGGTTGTGCCTGGGGAATCTGGGCCAGACAGACCATGCTGTGTGTGTGCTTGCTTTCCCCCCTCCCCAACTCAGTGGGTTTACAAAGGTAAAATCAGGTTAAAATGAATATGTGGGAAGAACAGAAACAACATGAAGTCACAAGACATCCTTTTGTCGGTGTGTATGATGAGTTGATTACACGCCGGTAGAACCCTGAATCCCTATCCAGTTGCCATCAACATGGGCCCCGGCCCACCTCTGCTCCCACCAGCGCTCTGAGTCTGAAGCAGTTGCTTCAGTTCTCTCTCCTAGATGGACCCCACCTACTGCAGGAGACGCACAGCAATCAATTCTGAATGAGCAAGTAATTCAATACCAATCCATCCATTAGTATCCTTGTCCCGGTTAATAATAACATCGCATACTCCGTGTCCACAATGGAGTTGACAGTTAACAAATGTGTGGGTAGATCCACTTGGCAGATTGAGAATCCAGCCGTCTGCTCAGCTAATAGGCTGTGCCTTGCCTGCTAACCTAATCGCCGTGAGCACATGAATATTTGCATCTCACAAGTACGTTCAAGGGTCAAAAAGTCGGACATTTCCCACGAGGGAGCCAAGGTCAGGCAACATTTTCCTTGGGCAGAACCCCTTCTTGTTACCTCATTGCCCAGACCCTAGAGGAGTCACAGACTCCAGTGGCTAGGAAAGTACAGTGAGTGAATGAAACTGGCTGGTTTAAGAAATATTTTCTGTTAAGACCTGTGAACCTCTTGGCTTATCTGTTGTTTTTCCACTCTTGGTAGAGGTATGGTTAAAACAAATTTCATTGCCTTTGTTATTATGGGCAAAACAACAGTGCAAAGGTGACAAAAAATGACAACTGTTTCTGATGGGGACACAACAGTGAGCGGTAAGGAGTGTGGTGAACGAAACAGCACTTGCCACAGCTGAAGAGGCACCTTCGCACAGCCCCAGCTGGGTGTTCTGTAGGAGTGTGACCACCAGTGTTGCCAGGTCTTCTGATTTTTCAACAAGAGCCAGAAACCTGGATTTTTGTATGTGTGTGATTTCTTTACATTTTTTAAAAATTGCGGTGAAATTCTCATAACATAAAGTGAACAATCAAGGGCAGTTAGTACATTCACAATGTTGTGCAATCACCACCTTTATTTAGCTCCAAAACATTTCCATCCCCCCAAAAGGAAACTCTGTACCTATTAAAGCAGTGACTCCCTGTTCCCCCTCCCCTGCAGCCCCAGGTAACCACCAATCTGCTTTCTGTCTCTAGGGATTTACTTATTCTGGATATTTCATATAAATGGAATCATACACCTTTCATGTCCATCTTCTTTCACTGAGCATCATGTTTTCAAGGTTCATCTATGTTGTAGCCTGCATCAGAACTTTGTTCCTTTTGGGTTGAATAATATTCCATTTTCTGGATATACTATACTTTGTTTATCCATTCATCAGTCAATGGACATTTGAGCTGTTGTGAACTGGTATGATTATTGGTGTACAAGTATCTGAGTCCCTGTTTTCAATTACTGTAGGTATAAAGCTAGCAGTAGAAATGCTGGGTCAGGTAGTAATTCTGTTTAATTTCTTGAGGAGCCACCAAACAGTTCTCCACAGCAGCTGCACCATTTTACAATTCCACCCTCATCCCACAGTTCCAATTCCTCCTCCTCCCCCTCCCCCCTCTCTCCCGCTCCCCCTCCCGCTCCCCTCCCCCCATCATTATTATTATTATTATTATTGTCATCCTAGAAGGTGTAAAGTGTTTCTTCACATTTTTAAGGCTAGACAGCCCTTCAATTGTTTAAAAACACTGCAAGCCAATGCTGTACAAATGGAACACTGACTTTCGCAGGCTCTGTCCTGCACATGGACCCCGGTTTATAACGTCCGCTTTAAAGAGCCTGCCGCTCCGCCTTAGGGATTCACGTGGCTGCCTGTCCTTTCCCGCCTTGGCCACTGCCGGTAGCCAGGTGACTTCTGCCTGACTGATTGCCCTCGCCACCCCCAGATCTACAGCAGCCGGGAGGTGGATGAGCTCCTGGCAGAAATCCAGAAGGCCCAGAGCCTCCGGGGCCACGTCCAAGCCTTGCACCAGAGCGCCCCCTGGGAGGAGCCGACCGGCTTGATGCACGAGGTAGGCGGTGAGAGCCCCAAGCTCAGACCTTCCGCGGAGGTGCGCAGCTGGCCTCACCATGGTCTCCTGTCTCACCTGTCACGCAAGTCCCGAAAATGGAACAAAGCGAGGCCCCGCCCCCCGCTGTCCCAACAGCTGTGAGCTGCCCAGGCCTCCGCTGGAAGGATCCTGGTGGATTTTCTAACTGAAAGATTTATTTCAGAGAAAGGCCAGCAGGCTCCTGCCACCCCTTCCCCCTACCACTGCCCCTCCCTTCCCCCCAGTTTGGAGAACAATGAAAACCTCAACCACACTGTAGCCTGTCTTGAAGACGGTCTTCCCACCAGTATCTCACTCAGGGCAAAGGCCCTGCTTGGGGACGCTTAATTTAACATCAGCAGAGTAACTCAGAAAGCTTACGGACACAATCAACGTTAAAGCTGCGTACCGAAGAGAATTGGGAATGCGTTTATAGCTTCACAGAATGAATGTATGGATTTGGGGTACCAGACGTTTTGACCTGGCTGGATGTAGTGAAAGAAACACAGCACCTAGACTGGGATTTTAAATTTTAGTTTCAGCTCTTCTACTGATTATCTACAACAATAACAATAATTATTAGTAATAACTATTATAATAGTTTTCATTCGCTGAGAGCTCACTATAAGATGGGCACAATGCTTAATTCTTTAAATGCCTTATTTTATCTTTACAACAACAGTCTGCGGTAGGTATGTTATTACCCCCATTTTACAGATGAGAAAACTGAAGTTAAGAGTTTAAATAATTTGCCTGAGATCACAGAGGGAAGCTGATTAGTCTCAGTTGAACCCAGGTCTGTTTGATGCCAAAACCTTGCCAGACGTTTCCCAAAATGAAACACATGTACTACTTGTAGTTTGCAAGATGATTATAAGGTGATACATAGATTAATATTCTTTTCAATGATATGCATTTAAAACTAGCTCATTATGGCAGAAATAGATCTTTCTAAAATTATGTAAGTACAAAAAAGGAAGTCAAAAATTAAAATTGAAATTAACATTAATTTCAATTAATATTATTAAAATTAATAATTAAAAAGATTTAATGTTATATGTTTGATTTTTTAGATATTAAGTAAATAACAGTACAGTGGTACTCATAGCAAAGTTCATGAAGGAGGTGCTCGAATGTCTGAAGTTTGGGAATTGCTGTTCTGTGTTTTCCTCATACACGAGCTATGTGATTTAACCTCTCAGAACCTCAGGTTTTAGGTTGTAAATGTGGACAAGGGAGGCTGGGCTAGATCAGGGCTCCCTAAATGATTTGGTGCAGGAGTTACTTTTCAGTTCCCTGGAGCCTCATGTTTTGAGCCCTGGGCAGGGCCACCTGTCATCTTGGAGTCCAAGGTGCTTATCTTTTTTTTTTTTTTTTTTTTTTTAAAGAATTTCACTTATTTATTTATTTATTTATTTATTTATTGGCTGTGTTGGGTCTTCGTTTCTGTGAGGGCTTTCTCTAGTTGTGGCAAGCGGGGGCCACTCTTCATCGCAGTGCGCAGGCCTCTCACTGTCGCGGCCTCTCTTGTCGCAGAGCACAGGCTCCAGACGCGCAGGCTCAGTAGTTGTGGCACACGGGCTTAGTTGCTCCGCGGCATGTGGGATCTTCCCAGACCAGGGCTCGAACCCGTGTGCCCTGCATTGGCAGGCAGATTCTCAACCACTGCGCCACCAGGGAAGCCCCCAAGGTGCTTATCTTAATGGTAAGGGTGGGAAGGGGTGAGGAGGACGGACAAATGAAAGAGGAAGTGAGTTTCTGGGTATATCTCTCTCTTCTCCTGGAAATTCCAGAAATCTCCTGAGAAGCAGATGGGGATAGTGGGAGGGGAAGGCAGAACTGCCTTTAGTTTACCAGGTAATGTTTTAAGATGCTCCCTTGGATGGGTGGGGGAGACTGTGGACTTCCCAGCTGTAAAATATGATTATGTAAGGATGATTTTTCATTTCAATTAGATTTCCACAGAGATTGCAAAGAGGCCACTCACGAGTCTCTTGCCTAAACCCCCAAAGCATGAGGATCCCCTCACAATTGAGTTCCCAAACTTGGACAAGACTTCTGCAGAATGGCTAAAGACCAATAGCCTGAAAGGTAAATACCCAAAGAGGGAAGAACCCAGGACCCAGGTGACTAACTGAAAGGAATGAACCCTTTGGGGCTTCATGAGTAGTGCCTCAAACCCCACCATTTATTTTTACAGCCAAGAAGCTAAGCCTTTATCAGGTTCTGGCACCCAATGCATTCTCTCCCGTGGAGGAATTTGTGCCTATTCTCCGGAAGACAGTTTCATCAACTATCTATGAGGTAACTCAGATTCAGAGTTCTGTCCAGTCCTTTGCAGGGGAGCTCCTGTGTGGTATTTCCTTTCTGAAATGTTCAGGAAATAGAAGTCATAAGACAGAGCCCAAGGAGCAAGGGCCTGAGGGCCTGGAGTGGGGTGGAGGCATTCCACCCAGGACTCTAGAACTCTCATCAAATCTACTCTAACTGCTGTTTTTCAAAGATACGAAAATGAAACTTGGGAGATTGGGGTAAGAGGGAGTATATTGGGCACCACGGTCGCCTCCTCCACGGAGGTTTTCCTCCTCCCCATTCAGAACACACTCTCTTTGTGTCCTCGCTGTACCTTTTACAGACTTCTACTATCGCTCCTGTAATGCGCTAATGTGTGTATTTGTTACATGTCTAATCCCCACCAAAGTATGAGCCCTTTAAAAGAAAACCTCTTCTCCAACCCTCTATCCCCGATATCTAGTACAAATAAGCACTCAGTGAATGGTGGCTGAGTGGGTGGAAGGAAGGATGGAAAGAAGAATGAAAAGGGTGAATGAGCGGATGGATGGAAATGATGAATGAATAGGTAAAAGAATGGATGTATGGTTGGATGGATGGATGGATGGAAAAGTGAACAGATGGAAGAATGGGAGGGAAAATGGAAGGATGGATGACAGGATAAAGTAAAAAAAGATGAAAGTAAAAAAAATTTTTTTTTTTAAAAATTAAAAAAAAAAAAAAAAGATGAAAGGATGGGGACTTCCCTGGTAGTCCAGTGGTTAAGGCTCTGCACTCCCAATGCAGGGGGCCCAGGTTCGATCCCTGGTCAGGGAACTAAATCCCGCATGCCGCAACCAAGATCCCGCACGTGGAAATGAAGGTCCCATGTGCTGCAACTAAGACCTGGGCACAGCCAAATAAATATATTAATTAATTAAATAAATATTTTTTAAAAAAGACGAAAGAATGAAAATAAAGATTCAAGAAAGGGTGGAAGGATGGAAGAATGGAAGGACGGTATAATGGTAATGGGTGAATAGAAAGATCAGTGGAGGGACTTCCCTGGTGGTCCAGTGGTTGAGACTCTGCGCTCCCACTGCAGGGGGCATGGGTTCGATCCCTGGTGGGAGAACTAGGATCCCACATGCTGCACCGTGCAGTCAAAAAAAAAAAAAAGAAAGGAAAAGAAAGATCAGTGGAAAGGCAGAAGAATGAAAGGAAAGAGAGAGTGTGGGGATGTAGAGTTCTGACAGCCCATGGATGGATGACTAGATGGAAAGAGTGATAGAGGTATGACAACTTGGTGGAGGATGAAAGAACAAAATGAACAAATTTGATTTTCAAAGTGTCCATGAAGGCCCATCTGGGTTCCCAAACCTAAGAACTCATGGCTAGTATGTTTTAAGGTCTGCAACTCTGCTATTACCAAACCTCCGACCATATCTTGTAGTAAAGACTCTGATGTTCAGAAGAGCCTCCTGAGAAGGGAGCTGGCTTGCTGTCAGGCACAGTTCATTCAGGGGACTGTATCCTGAAGGCCCTCTGCTGCCAGCTCCAGACAAGGCAATTGTCTGGTGTGTGGGGAAGAGGGGTGTAATCCAACCCCAGATGTGCTAAGAGCCCATTTCCCTCTCTTGCATCTCACTTGGAGAGCCCAGTGGCCAATTTAAACTTAAAATCCTTCCCCACCTGTGCTTCTGTTCACCTGCTCCCCTCCTGGCCACACCTGAGTGCAGAAGGCAATGGTACAATTTGAATGGCATGATGGGACAATGAAGAATATTCACGTGGACCTGCCCTTCCTGTATGAGTACCAGGTCAGCGGTGGGTCCCATAAGTCAGAATATGAGGTGCGGGGAGGGAGATGGGTGGAATGTGGAGGCACCAAGCTCCTGGCTGAACTCCCTCTTATAAACAGAGGCTGTGCTTCACCCACAGGCCCCTCTGGAGCTTTCTCCACCTCCTCCCCAGGCAGGGACCTGGATGCCAGGCAGGGACCTGGATCAAAAGCCTCTGATCCTTTGGGTCAATATTTACCTCCTCCCCATTTGAGGCAACGAAATACTTTGACTCTTCCCTTCCTGATCTTGTGGCAGACTCATCCATGCTTTAGTGGAATGTTTGTACTGCCTGGATACCCATGGCCTTGACCCACCATTCCCAGAAACCAAGTGGGGTACACCCCCTTCCCCCAGACCCCTTGATCGGCCATGCTCTGCGCAGTCGCTCACTGTGTGTGGCGCATGAGTTTGCAGAAACAGCTCAGCAGAGCTACGCGGATGTATGAGAGACGGATCGAGTGGCTCTCCTTGGCCAGCAGAAGAATCTGGGGCACCGTCTGCGAAAAAAGGTACCTTCCCCCAGTAGTGTTCTTGTCCTTCATGGGTGTCATGTGTGACACAGCACTCAACCAACTCATGAATTCCCTGTTGGTAGCATCATTTAGATTAAGGATCAGTAATCACTCAGCAGAACCCCTGGAGGGAAAAGTCACCACCATCATCCCCAACATCAACAATAGCATCACTCAATATCAACAATGTCACTCAGGAATCCTTCTGTTAAAAAGCAACAGAAACTAAGTGCAAATTGACTTAAACAAATTAGGGAAGTCTGGTTAAGGTAACTGAAAATTCTAGACTAGATTTGATAGTTGTCTTCAGGCATGGCTTGATCCAGAGGTTCGTGCATGTCAGGAATCTCTCTCCACCCCTCAGCTCTGTTTTCCTCTCTGTTCGCTTTGTTTTCAGGCTGGCTTGCCCCTCCAGGTAGCAAGATAGCCACCCAAAGCTCCCAACTTCCTTCCTTCAGTTTAGCACTCCCAGGGCTTGGAGCAAGGGTCCATCCTTGAGCTATTCACTAGGGCCAAGAGGGTTTGATGTTCTGATTGCCTGGGGTCAAATGTCCACTCTTAAAGTTTGGGCTGGCGTCAGCTCTACCCAACTCAAATGGACTGTTAGAGACAGAGGTATTACCCCTCCTCACCCCCCCAAAATCAAGATGCTGCTGTGAGAGGAGGTAATGGATGCTGAGTAGGGAGAACCAATAGGTATCCAAAATATCATTATCACTTCCACACCTTACTTGATGCCTTACCACTTACCAAGTATTATGCTTTGTAATACTATTCATCTATTACATCATTTAATTCTCAAAGCAACCCTGTGAAGAGTCTCATTATAAATAGTTTATAGTTAAATATACCAAGGACCAGAGAGGTGTTGTGACTTGCCTAAGGCCACACAGGAAGTAGGACTTGAACCAAGGCCTTCTGACTCTCTATCCAGTGGCTTTTCTTTTGCTATCCATAGCTGCCTCAAAATGAGAATCGGGGGGAGGAGATGGGGCTATAAGATTTGAAGTAATAAAAGGAGAAGGCTGAATAGCACTAGAGATCTTAAAACAGAGAGAGAAAATAATAAGATACATTTCCCCAGAGGCCCCAGTTATGCCTAATTCCCCATCTAACTTGCTTAGCTTGTTTCTGTTTTCCCTTCATAGACCCCAACCTATAATAATATTGAATGCTAGTAATTTAAAACAAGGAAATGTACGAAATCATTATATGCAGCCCTGTCCTTAAACCATCTCCACCACGAGGCTTTATACCATGATAGACCCTCCTGGAGAGAAGGTTCTACTGTTGTAAACCTGCCTGTGTTGACTTCAGACCATGGAGATTTGGCCAGCTATGAACTTGGCATGCAGAACTCCCCTGGAAAAAACGTTAAATAGTAAAATGGAACAAAATAAACATTATCTGAGAGGTTTGCTTCTCCTCTTAAAGCTTGTGTTTCTTTTTAGGGTGGTTATACTGCTCGATATCTCTGTGACCAATTCCATGTACATTATTCATATCCAGCACTCCCTGAGACTTCTGCTGGAGGAGCAGCTGTCCAACAAGGACTGCTTCAACATCATCGCGTACGCTCCCGCTTCCTGCTTCCCGCTTCCCGTGGTGGGGAGGGCGTGTGCACTCGGATGCCATCGCTGGGCTGAGGCTTCTGGCAGGACGACAGATGTATGGGCACCCAGCATCCTAGGAGGGCCGTCAGTTTATCTGATTTGAAGGATCTTGTTTGGGGCATTGAATAATTAAATGGTTGCAGGACAGTCCCACTGGGGCGAAGGTGATAAGCGGCCCCAAAACACATTGCTTGATCAGCCAGGATAAAGTAACTCAGCCCATTGCCCCATTTGGCTACCAAGCTGATAAACACAAAAGAGAAAAAGAAAGGCCCCCAGGCTTGGTTCCTAGCTCAGTTCTAGCAAGCCACGGTATTTCAAACACTCAGAATTCCAATTATAAATTTTAATTATACATAGATATATCAATATAATTTTTGTATATAGTTATATATTGTATATTATGTATAGCTATATAGAATTAAATTATACAGTTATATATAAAACTATATGATTTAATTATATATAAAACTGTATATTTAAATTATATATAAGTATATATAATATAAATTAAAACTATATAACTATATATTTAAATTATATATTTTATATATAAATTTTAAATATAAATAAACTTAAATTTAAAATGTAAATATTCCATATATAACAAGTATTTAACTACATATACATTTAAATTATATATCACTATATATAATACTATATATATTTAAGTTATAGTTCTGTCTACATAGTTACTTATATTTTTAATCTATAATTATATATAATTTAAATATATGTATAGTTATATATATTTTTTTAATTAATTTATTTTATTTTTGGCTGCATTGGGTCTTCATTGCTGCGTGCGGGCTTTCTTTAGTTGTGGTGTGTGGGCTTTCTCTAGTTGCAGCGAGCAGGGACTACTCTTCGTTGCGGTGCAAGGGCTTCTCGTTGTGACTTCTCTTGTTGCAGAGCACGGGCTCTAGGTGCGTGGGCTTCAGCAGTTGTGGTTGGCGGGCTCTAGAGTGCAGGCTCAGTAGTTGTGGCACATGGGCTTAGTTGCTCCTTGGCATGTGGGATCTTCCCGTGCCCCTGCATTGGCAGGCAGATTCTTAACCACTGCGCCACCAGGGAAGCCCTATATATTTTTTTTTATGCAATTTCACATGAAATAGGGAGTGTTCTAAACCTAATAAGTCAGCAGTTAATATTATATATTAAACTGTACCAGAGTCTAATCTTTCCCTAATAAATTCTACAGAAAAAATGCTTAGAGAAGCATTTTGGACAATATTTTCATTCATTCATCCATCCATTCATTCATTCAACGAACTTTTATTGAAAGCCTGCCATGCACCGTCACTATGCCAGGCATTAGGGATACAGAAGTTAAAACACACAATACCTATCCTCAAGGAATTTATGGCCTAGTAGTAGGAGACAGGCGTGTCAAAATATAAGTGCTATTAAATGTTTTCTGAAGAAATAAGTAAAAGGGAGGATATGGGACTGTGAGGGCTCAAAGCCAGGGTCAGTCTATTCCACCTGGGTAGAGTGAGGTCAGGAAATCTTCACAGAGGAAGTGACCCTTTAGCTGAGTCTTGACAAATGAGTAAGTGTTTGCCCAGCACATGGGAGTGATGGGGGAAATGGGGAGAAAGGGCATTCCAGGTACAGGGAGAAGCACGAGCAGAGGCACAGAGGTGTGACGGACTACAGAACCCTGGGGAGCTGTCAGTGTGAATAGTCCCGTGTGAATAAGGGGTGAGAGGGAGAGACTGTGCATGAGCAAAACACAAAATAAAACACCAGGTGATGGAGGCTTTATAGAGGAGTTTTTATACTATAGGTCGTATAGGTATTGAAGGATTTTAAGCAAGAGTAATAATCTTGAAACGCTCGAGCTACAAGGGGAAGGATGGACTGAAGGGATGCGCTACTGGAGGGTAGACCAGTTAGACCACTGCGGGGGTAGAGGGGGCTTGAGCCAAGGCAGTGGGAATGAAAGACAGCGAGGCCTGTGAGGGGTGCGGGGGAGTTAGAATCTACAGAATGTAGTCACTGTTTGGCTGTAGGGGATGAGGGAATGGTGAGGAGAGGATGTGCCAGGTGGAGCAGAGCTTGAAAGGTAAACATATAGAGTTTGAGATCCTCAGGAGTCTGGGGATTCTCCTGTTAGGAGCTCTAGCCAAGAAATATGGGTTTGCGAGCCATCAGCATTTTGGTTGAAGACATGAGAGGGCATGAATTGCACCTGTGGAGATGTGAAGGGGGAGCGGTGACAACCAAGGACAGAACTTGGGAAGAACTACCATTTGGAGTGTGGGTGGAGAAAGGGAACCGCCAAAGAAACAAGAGAGGAGCAGCCAGAAAGGCAGGAGGAAAACCAGGAGAGAAAGGTGTTTACCCTTTCCCAAGGGAAAAAAAACAGAGCCTGCAGAAGCAAAGAAGGAAGGGGAAGAATGCAGGGATCCACTGAACCTGGCAATAGCGCTCCCTGATAGGAAAACAGTGAGATCTAATGTGTTTTGCAATTCATTTTGGCAAGTATTTAAAAGATTGATAATACCCAGTGCTGATGATAATTTGGTGAAAAGGGCGCTCTTGGAAAGTATTGGTGGAAGTGTCATTTGGTATAGCCCTTGTATTAAATTTCTTTATTCAAGTATAGTTGATTTGCAATGTTGTGTTAGTTTCAGGTGTAGAGCAAAGTGATTCAGTTTCATATATATGTATATATGTATCCTTTTTCAGATTCTTTTCCCTTATAGGTTATTATAAAATATTGAGTATAGTTCCCCATGCTAGACAGTAGGTCCTTGTTGATTATCTATTTTATATATAGTAGTGTGTATCTGTTAATCTCAAACTCCTAATTTATTGCGTGTCAACCTTGCGCAGGGACCATGCTAATCTTCTTGGTATCGTTCCAATTTTAGTATATGTGCTGCTGAAGCGAGCACTAAATCTTTTAAGTGTATGTTCTTTGTTCCTTCGATTAAGCCTTTCAGTGCAGAGTTCTAATGATTGGTAAACCTGGAAAAAAGCAAGAGGAAATTGGTAAAATAATCCTGACAGTAGAATTCTATTCTATTGAATAGAATAGAATATGCAACTATGCATATTCTATGCAACTATTCAAAAGAATGTGGGAGATTTATGTGAACGCATTCAGAAAAAGTCCTCAGTAAGTCCAAATGAAAGGAAACAAATAGTATAGGTTATGTAATTCCATTTCTGTGAATATATATTTACCTACGCATTTTAAAAAATATATGTATTTATTTATTTGGCTGCGCTGGCTCTTAGTTGCAGCCCGTGGGATCTTTTAGTTGTGGCACGCAGGATCTAGTTCCCTGACCAGGGATCGAAACCGGGCCCCCTGCATTGGGAGCATGGAGTCTTAACCGCTGGACCACCAGGGAAGTCCTACACATTTATTTTTTTTTTTAATCCAAAAGAATATAGAACAAAGAGTTAACAGAAATTGGGGGGGGGGATAAAATTGGAGGAATTTTCACTCTTTGTATATTGTTAGAATTTTTATCCAACTATAAGAGAGATATTTCCATGGGAGGGGGAAAGGAGGTCCTTGTTAATATTTATCAGAGAACCAGGGAAGAAGCTTGACTGCAGTGGGTTGAGAAGTAGAAGATGAGGAGGAGGTGGTAACACCGTTTTTCTAGGGAGCACGTCTGTGAGGGGGAAGAAGAAAGAGAGAGAAGTAGCTGGTAGACGAAGAAGTTATATTTAAGAGAGGCGATGGGGAAGAGGGAAGTAGACGCTGGGCATGTGTGTGGGAGAGAGGTCCCTGTGGGCAAGGTCTCAGAAGAGATTGGTGGTGGTGAAGTCAAGAGCCCAGGTGGAGGAATTGCTCCTGAGCCAGAGAGGGGACATCTTTTCCTTGATAAAGGGGATAAATCCTCTTCTCAAAGATTTAAGTTCTGTCTCATAGGGAAAATGAGCTGATACATATACAAAAGAAAAGCTATAGTGCAGATGGAGAGTGAAAAATGTGTTGTGAGGATGAATCAGAGCTAAAAAGGGAGAAACGACTCCTTCCCTGGGGGTAAGGAAGTCCACACAGAGAAGGGAGTGACCCTTCTTCAGGAGGGAAGTCTGGCCAAACTGGTGTTGGCTGTGTCTCCACTGAGGGCACAGCACTGCTCCCACCGTGAATGTGCTGAGACATGTCATGACCAGCAAGGAGATCTTGTGGCTGGCCCAGGACAGTGGCATCCTAACATTTTGGCGGTGTAATCCAAATCTTGCCCCCTTAAAATCCTGGGGAGCCCAAAGAGCTGGGGCACGTATTTTCCCCCTAAGAACAAGCCCTCTTTCCTTTTTTCCAAGGTTTGGAAGCACCATTGAAAGCTGGAGGCCCGAGATGGTTGCCGCGAGCCATAGCAACTTACAAAGCGCCTGGCGGTAGGTGACCTGCTGGGTCTGACGTCAGCCTCCTCTGTGCTATTATTTTCTGGCCCCCCTCCCCTAGAAAGTAGCTCTCTCTAGAATCTTTGCCCTCCGACGGACTCAGGCATGAATCAGGAAACAACCGCCTTCCATTTCCCGCCCTCCCCCTCAGCCTGGCCCTCCCTCTCAGCATGGCCCTCCCTGCCCCCCAGGTGGGTCCTGAGCCTGCAGTGTCAAGGCAGCAGGAATGTCCTCAGCGCCCTGCGGAAGGCTGTGGAAGTGGACTTCAAGGACAAAGACAAACAGCAATCACAGGGCATCTACCTCTTCACCGGGGGCATCCCTGACCAGGACGTGGTGGGTAGGCCACGTCCTGGGCATCACTTATCCTTCGCGACCCCACATCTTCTGCTAGGTGGACGCCTAGCAACTGGTTTCTCCAGCATGATTTTCCAGTCTGGACTTTATCGTGCCAAAGAATCACCTGGAGATGTTGTTCAAATGCAGATGTTGTTAGACCTGGTTCCGAAGGGGCCTGAGAGTCTGCATCTCTAACAAGCTTCCACGGGATGTCGAGGATGCTGGTCTAGGATCTCAGGCCCAGCTCCCCGGCCACGCCCTATTAAGATAGTAAGAGAAATGGTGACCCAGGCTCTTTCATCTTTCCATCCTCAGTGCCACATACTAGACCAGGTACACAGTAGGTCCTCAGGAAAGCAATTAGGCTGAACTGACCCAAGATCAGCGGCTTGGAGAGCCCTCAGCTATGGGCCCCTCCTCCCTGTCTCTCCACAGGCTATGCTCAGCGCCTACATGGCCGAGGCCCGTGTGGGCTGTGACTTCCAGCTGAACGTGTGTCTCTTCTATGTGGGCGAGTCACAGATGGACACCACGCCCCCTGCCTGCTATGCCAGCCGCAGTGACACGGCCGCCGCCTACCGGGAGGTCACCCGGGCTGCTGGGGGCCGCTTCCACTGGTTTGGAGACACAGGTGTGTAAGAGTTGGCTGGACTCTCCGCATCTTTCTTCCCAGACAGTTGTCTCAGTGCCAACATAGCTCCCTATGCTATAGCCATATTCCAGGAAAGCGGCCTGTGAAAATCACATTTGCAAATGTAAAACTACTGTTCTGGAGATGGATGGTGGCGATGGCTGCACGGCAGTGTAAATGTACTTAATGCTGCTGAACTGTACACTTAAAAATGGTTACAATGGTACATTTTATGTTATGTATATCTTCCCATAATTGTTTTAAAGTGAAAAAGAAAAAAAGTAAAACTACTTAAAAATATTTTAGAATGTCAGGGCTGGAAGGGGCCCTAAAGGTCCCTTAGTTTAGCATTTCCCAAAAGGTGATATGTTCGCAGCAGGTGGCTGGCAAGATAGTTGTACATGGAACACAAAGCGACAATTTTTTGTCATAGCTGTAGGAGGTCAGAATATGCCACCTCAATATATGCCACTTTGGCATAAGGATTATTTTGAGTTGAAGACAATTAAGAAACAGCAGATGCCAAAAAACCTCTCTGCTTCCCCTTCCCCCATTTGCCTAAAAGCAGGACATAAATTTCTATGTCCTGCTTCTGTGCCAGGAGATGAAGGATGACTCTTAGACTCTTAAGCTCTGGTTGGCAGCTCTGGGCTCTTCACAGCACCAAGAGGAATCTACGTAACAACCCTCACCTAAAAAACCCTTGTCTTCCATTAGTTCCCCCCAAATATTTACCTTCCCACAGTTTGCCGGCCCTCAAAGCCAAACCCCATTTCCTTTGTCTTGTCATTTCTCTTTGTCTTGTCATTTCTATTGTTCTTCGGTAAGATGCTACAGAAGCCCCAAGTTCCAACCACTCCCTCTGAGTAACTCATCGCTGAGTTTCTCCCCCATGTATGCACACCGCATGCATTAATAAACTCTATTTTTCTCTTGTTAATCTGTCTTTTGTCAGTTTGATTTCCAAGGCCCCAGCTGGAGAATCTAGGAGGGTAGAGGAAAATTTTTTTCCCTCCCCTAAATGGTTATATGATTGTTGTAATATTTCATTTAAAAAATGCTAGCATTCATTGTCAGCAGTGACATAAATTTTCTCTTTAAAATATGCTTTTAAAGGATGTTAATTAGACTTTTATGGTGATCATTTCACAGTATATACAAATATCAAATCATTATGTTGTACACCTGAAAGTAATATAATGTTATATGTCAATTATATCTCAATTTTATATATGTGTGTACTTTTAAGTAAATGAAAGTGAATTGATTAAAAATATATGTTAAGTAAATTATGGTTTAGGTGATATGCAGACAAGGCAAAATTGTGACGTGATTCAGGAGGGACTGAAGCTTGGGACACGCTAGTGCATTCTGACCTCTCTGATTTATAGATGAAGAAATGACTCCCAAGAACATGAGGTGCCTGTGGTTACAAAATTAGTGGCATAGCCAGGGGTGGAACTCATGAAAAGTGCTAGGCATATACATTTAAGTTATTACTGTTGATTATTATTAATAATAGCAAACATTTATAGAATAACTATTATATGCCAGACACGGTTTTAAGTGTTTTACCTATGTCGTGATTCATTCCTCACAATAACCCTATGAAGTGTGTTATTCCTATTATCCCCATTTTACAGATAGGGAAGCTGAGACACAGAACCCAAAGCATAGACGTAGTAAGTAGTAGAACCAGGATTTGAACCCAGAGTCGTTCTTGTTAGTCATTACACTCTAGTCCCTCTCAAATGAGTCACATTTGAGATATTACTACAGATGTTATTCACTAAAGACATTAGCTACTTTAATTAACCCCAAGGTGGATCTTTTTATTCACTGGAGGAGCAGGACCTTTCCCCTGACCTACGCTTCCTGTGGGTGAGAGCTCTTGGCTGGGTGCCGGGGTGCTGGGTCCCAAGGCCAGCCCCGCGCTTGGTATCCTCACTGTTCCTGTCCATCCCCTTTACCACCAGAAAGTATGGGGGGGAGCTAGTCAGCTAAGCCCATTAAGACCCCACCCTGCCCCTTGGGCTGAGGTCACCTCCACATGGCCCACGTGTTTACAGATGTGGACACTTGCCAGAATCTCCATCCCTTCCCCACAGTCAATCATGATGTGCTTTGTTTCCAGGTATTTATGAAAGCGATGATATCAGTGCCATCACGTCTGAGATGGAAAAGGCTCTCAGCTACTCCCAAAAGGTATGCCTTAGGTGTGGAGCAAATGACTGCACTGGCTTCTGTATTAGGGTCCTGGGGCTGCCATATAAAGTACCACAAACTGGGTGGCTTAAAACAACAGACATTTCTTCCCTCACAGTCCCAGAGGCTAGAGTCTGAAATCAAGGTATCAAAAGGGCCATGTCCCCACCGAAGGCTCTGGGTGGAATCCCTCTTTACCTCTTCCTAGCATCTGGTGATGGTTGCTGTTAAAGAAATGAAATTGCACTGGACGCTTGTTAAAAATGGCAAGGAGGACATTATTCAAGACGACTGCAATCGGGGAGAGAGATTGAACTCAACTCCGATTATACAGCAAAGATAGCTGGGCATTTATAGCCAATAAGCAGAGTGAGAGGGTCAGTGGATGGAAAATTACTAAGATGAAGTTGACTAGATATCAAGGGCAGGGGGATTCTTGCTAAACAGGCTCAACAGGATTCTTTGCTAAAACTGGGTTCAGCAGGCCAAAGTCAAAGCCCAGTCAAGAAGGGGGCTCAGAGGAACATGACTAAAGTTTGGTCAAGGGAGGGAGTCCTTGGCACCAGCAATCCTTGCCTTTCCTTGGCTTGTGGCAGCACAACCCCAATCTCTGCTTCCATCTCCACATGGCTCTCCTCCCTCTGTGTGTGTGTCTGTGTCTCTTCTCCTCTTATAAGGACACCAATTGTATTGGATTAAGGGCCCGCCCTCCCAGTACAACCTCATTAACTTACATCTTAATTACAAAGGCCCTGCTTCCAAGTAAGCTCATGTTTATGGGTACCGGGGAACTTCAACATGTCTTTTTGGGGGACACAACTCATCCCACATCAGCTTTCCACCTTTGTGCTGATCCACAGACACCAAAGGCTTCCAATGAAATGTGAGAGTTTCCTGTAAGTCACTGGTTTCAGGTCCGTGTGCCCTGCATCTTGGCCTGTACATTCTTGAACACATCAATCTCATTCCTAAACTCAAGGCCTTTGTACCTGCCACTTCCTTCACCAACTGTTCCCCTCCCAGGTCATCCATGGGTTCCTCCTTATGATTCAAGTTTCACTAAAGTGTTACCTCCTCAGAGAGGGTGTTGAGCAGTTCAAGGTGCGATGAGAGCGGGACCAGATCGCATCAGGAACAATGAGAATGGAAATAAGGGAACAAAAATAAGGGAACAAATATGAGAACATGTCTTTAAGGAAGAATTGACCAAACTTGTGGCTGATTGAATGAATGGGGTGAGGAAGAAGAAGAAATCCCAGGATGACTCCCAAGTTCCTTGCTGCGGGACCTGGTAGACAGTGGTGCCATTGACCCAGAGAGAGAAAACAGGTGGGGATTCAGGGAGGGTGGGCGTAGAACAAAGGTGAGTTTGCGGGGCCTGTGAGATAACGAGTGGGGGCATCCTTCAGGCAGGTGGATAAAGCTGAGGGCTGGACGTAGAGGTGTGGGGCAGTTCAAGCCATGGGGATGGACAGAGAACACGTAGGTGGACGTGACTCACATTTCAAATACGACCATTGTCAGGACTGCCCGTCTCCCCAGCTACATGGTGAGCTCTTGGGAGGGCAGGGCCATAGATTGGCAAACCCTTGGCTCCCCTAGCCGTGCCTGAGCTGTCCTCCCAGAAAGGGCCCCTCTTTGGTGCTTTATTAAACTGCTTCTCAGGTGCACATTAGTCCTGTTCCCTCAGCTGATAAACTCATTCACAAGGTGTTAATGGGCACTAATGGTTTAATCCACCCTTCTTATGATGTTAGTTACATTTGAGTGGTGTCTTCTAGTGCCTTGATTGAGAATAATTATTGAAGAATCTTTCAGGCAGTTGAGAAATATATAGGCAAAGGAACCAAGTATCACACCACTATTCTGCCAGCATCCAGGGTCGGCCCTGGGCACATGGTGAGCTGACCACCATATGTGGATGCTGGGTCCACATATGGAGAGAACACTGGCTTTGGAACAAGACCTGCCTGGGATTGAATGGAAGATCCTCTACTTACTCATAGTATGGCCTTGGACAAGTCCTTTAAATTCATAAGCTTTGGTTTCCTCACCTGTAAAATGTGGATAAGATAGCACTTGCCCTGCCACTGTAGTTGCATGTCTTGTTGGCAAGGAGGTTTGAGACCCCCAGGCAGTAACTAGCCCGGTGCCTGATGCATCCCAGGCCCTTCATACATGGTACTTATTATTATTATTTTTGGCTGCGTTGGGTCTTCGCTGCTGCACGCAGGCTTTCTCTAGTTGCAGCGAGCGGGGTCTACTCTTTGTTGCGGTGCGCAGGCTTCTCATTGCGGTGGTTTCTCTTGTTGCAGAGCCTGGGCTCCAGGCACGCAGGCCTCAGCAGTTGTGGCCCGCGGGCTCAGCAGTTGTGGCCCGTGGGCTCAGCAGCTGTGGCGCACGGGCCCAGTTGCTCCACGGCATGTGGGATCTTCCCGGACCAGGGCTCGAACCCGTGTCCCCTGAATTGGCAGGCAGACTCCAACCACTGCGCCACCAGGGAAGTCCCATGATACTTATTATTAATAGGCCTGATCCACAGTGCTCTTGGCCCCAGGCAGCACTCTAGGGACCGAAAGAGGAGTACAGGGGCCCCAGTGGCCCCAGCGCCTCCTGCTGTGTGTGTGTGTGTGTGTGTGTGCGCGCACGTGCGAGTGCCCTGCGTGGAGACACGCTGGCTCGGGTGCCGCTGACGCTCCCAATCCCCCTGCAGTGTGCCTTACTCGTGTCCTCTCTGAAGAACCAGTCTGGAAAAGAACAGGAAAGTGCAGCCCTCCGGAGAGAAAAGCCGAAGATGCTCAAGCTGAGAAGTCAGCCCGGGAAGTTCGGTCCCTCCAAGCCCACAGCACCCTCTGTGGCCAGAATGGTTTGACTCCCCTCCCTAATAACACACAGGGGATTTTGTTTCTCTGCCTTGTCTCCTGGTCTTTCCTAGATCTTGAAGCGGCCTGGGCCAGGGCCCCAGACCCCAGGGCCAGCAGAGGTGGGAGCAGGGTCCTCAGTGGTCAGTGTCCTGGCCTGCAAGGGGAGGGGATCCCCGGGGGCCTGCTTCTCAGCTCCGGCCACCCCTCCACCCCACCTTTGGCTCTGCCTGGCTGTCCCAGCTTTGCGGTACCAAGGGCTCCATGGACTTGGCACCCTCCGTTACACGTGCTGGTTGTAAGGCAAGAGGGCTTGTCCGGGAGAGTCTCTCGGGGCAAAGGAATTAGGAGCTTGGGGCGTCTAATGGGTTCTTTCTGCTGCTGCCCAAGGCTTTCGGGGGCCTGATAGGAGCCTGAGGGCGGACCTGGGGCTGCCCGGGGCTGATCCCCCGTTCACAGCCTGTCAAATCTGTCCCGCATAAAATACCCACCTCGGCAATCAGAAGGGGCCTCTAGAGGTGTGTCTGGGGGGAGACCCCAGACTCCACAGCACGTGTGAGCAGAAGGGCAGTGAGATCTGCGAGCGCTTCAGCATTTCACCGACTGACAGGCCCTTGTGAACACAGCACATTTTCAGGATGAAGAAATCCACCCAAACAGTGTGCAGCTAGCTCCCTTCCTGGGGTCAGCACTTCCGAGAGATTCTGTCCACACGGGCACCGCCCTCGTGCACAGAACTCCACCAGGTTTTGGGAGCCGGCCCAGAGACATCACGCCTTCCCGTCTTCCCAAATTCTGAGGTGAAACCCCGCGGTCTCGGAGTCCGCCTCTTGGGCCTTCAGTGGTTCCCGAGCTGGTTCAGTTACGAGGGGGCTTGGGCTGCGCCAGGGCCTCTAGCAGGCCTCCTGACATGCAGGTATGGGAAGCTGGGTTGCTGGCGGGTGGCTCTCTGGGATGGCAGCTCTGGGCGTTTTTCACAGCCGCCACCCAGAGGTTTCCTCCGCTGGTCCAGGCCCTGGGTGACTTTGTTTAACCATCACCACGTTCTGGTTGTGCCCGGTAATGAAGGAACCCCTTCCTTAAAACCGAGGTGCCCAGTAGGGCACAGAAGTTACCGGAGTGGTTGCTTGTCATGCTGGAGGCCCAGAAATCCCAGTCCAGTAGGAAAAGGGGCAGGTAACTGGTGAAGAAATTTCAGGCAAATCCCCACAGTTATCCTAGCAGGCCCTCTCGCATAACACACACACTCACACTCTCACACACACACATGCACACACATGCGCACACACTCTCCACACACATGCACGCACACTCTCACACTCACACACTCATGCACACACTCACACATAACGCACACCCATGCACACACACTCACACACATACACGCACACGCACGCACACTCACACACATGCACACACACTCTCCACACACGCATACACACTCACACACACTCATGCACACACACATAACGCACACCCATGCACACATATACACTCACATGCACACATGCACACACAACGCACACACGCGTACACACACGCACACTCTCACACACTCACACACACAACACACACTCTCACACGCACACTCTCACACATACACATGCACACACACAGTCTCACACACTCACACACACGCAAACACACTGAGTCGCACACTCACACACACACACACACACACACACACACACCCTTTTTCACCTCAAACCCCAGAGTCCTCTCTGAATGTGCAACAGGAGATGGGGCGAGCGTGTGAGAAGTCTACTTCCTGAGGCCTCTCCATGCAAAGGTTCCTACTTGACAGATTGAGGCTGGGAGGACTGGGGTACTGCCCCCCACCGAGAACAGACCTCTGATGGAAAAGACTGCTGTTTTCTAGAGCATTAAAGATGACCCTGCCAGAGAGAAGAGTCCCCCCTTGAAAACTCTGCTGTGGAGTCCACTCAGTTGCAAAGCAGGCGTCCCCCCAGGTAAGGCACGGCCACGGGGGTGGAGGGTGGGCAAGCACAGCTGAGGCATGGATTCGTGACGACAGTAACTAAAGTGGTCAGCAGTCGTGTGCCAGCCCTTCTGCTAAGATCGGCCCATTTAAAGCTTATAGCAATCCGTCCTGTATGGCAGGGAATCTATTAGTTCCTCCATTTTACTGATGAAGAAATTCAGGCTCAGAGGGGCTAAGGAGAATGTCCAGTGTCAGCCGGTCATGACAGGGCACCAGTATTTTTATGAAAGTACTCAGCTCATAGAACCTAAGACCATGTGTCTTCTAATGTCAGACACATAGCAGAGCGGCTCAGAGCAGAGTTCTGGAGTCAGCAAGACCTGGATGGAATCTTTACTCTGCTTCTTACTGACTCTGAGTCCCACTTACCTCATCTGTAAACTGGGTTACTATGAGGGTAAAACAAGACAGGCTACGGGAAGCACTTCGCACCAAGCCTGGTAAATATCAGCAGCTCTGGCTTTACTGATCCAGGGGAGGCCAGAGGACCCGGGTAGTCCCAAAGGACCTCAAATCCACCTGGGAGCCCCATTTCAAGGGCAGAGCATAGCTGAAGTTGACTAGTCTCTAAGCCAAGCTGCACAGCTTCACCACATAAACCCTCAAGGCTGCTCCAGCCAACAGACCAAATGTCCTCTAGCTACAGCCCAGCCAGTGAAAGAAGGGACTGCAGATCGGAGGAGGAAGACCAAATCAAGGGACGCAGAGACCTCTCTCTCGCTGTTCTATACAGAAACAGGGAATAATGTGGGTAAGTCGGAGGCTGCACAGATGTCTGGACAGCCCCCTTTCCCCGTGGGACCTGGAAGGTGGTTAGACCCCAAGGAAAGGAGAAATCTCCCACAGTCCCGGGACATGGGCAGCAGTGCACCCCAAGCAGGCCTATCCTCAAACCACTCACATCTCCCAGCCCAGGGAAATGAGCTTGCAAAGTCTTGACACAGGCAGGAGAATGGGAAGAATTGATGTCGGCATCTCCCCAGGTCCCTGGGCACGGCTCTCCTGCTCCGTGCACGAGGGGCAGGGTCCTCAGACTGATGGGAAGGGAGTGGAGATGAGTCTCCCGGGCCAGCCGGATTGATTGCTGTGAAATGGCATAGGTCCCGGTAGCAACTCATTGACATGTAGAGAAGGGAGATCCCAGCATGCTTCCCCAGATCAGCACAACAGCCTCCCTCCTACCTCTCAGCAAATTGCACCTAAGGAATGTTACAGCTGACTTGATTGACAGAGAAATTGACATGGAAAAGGGAGTCTAGGGTAAGAGAATTGCACAAAGTAACCCTGCTCTGTTTCTCCCAGGCTTCGTGTACAGGAAGTACCCTCAAGGAAGAGGCCTAAGAAGGACTAGCTCTACTATTGAGTTGCCCAGAAAGGATACAGTCTGCTCCAGCCGAGAGGTATTATGCTGTCTGCACCAGCACATGCCCCCACGCAATAATTCCTTCCACCAACCATTATTTCTAAGAGGGTGTGGGTATACTTGGAATTGAGGCCAAACCTGCTTAGAATGACTGTTTAAAGTGTCAGGATAAGGATTCAATAGAACTACGTGGGAACCTGTGTCTGCCACTTCCTAGCTGGGTGACCTTGGGCAAGTCACTCAGTCTCAATGTCTTCCTTTATAAAATGAAAACAATTGTACCTAATAGGATTGCTGATTAATTGAAATATATTTTGTGTAAAGTACTTAGTGGCGTCAGATCCTTTTGGATGCAAGCAGCAGAAATCCCCCTTCTTGTACAGATCCAGAAGATAGAACATCTTTTCTTCCCACAACTGGTCAATAGAAGTCTGAGCTTGGTTCTGACCCTGGATGCCATGCTCTGATTGCTTTAAACCGAGCCATTCTTGTATCTCTCATTGTGACAAGGAGCCTGAGACTATCCTCATTGGTTTAGAGTCTAAACTTTAGAACAATCAGGGTTTCCATTCAAATTTCATGGGAGAGGGTTGAAATGGAAATTGGGGAGGCAACAGTATCCACCAGACTAGGGCGTAGTAAGTGCTCAATAAATTTTGTTCCCTGTTCCCCGTATTTCTTGTGCATCTCTCCCCAGCACAGGGGCAGGAATCTGAATGTGATGCAGGCTCAGTGAGGACCTGGGAACCCCACATTTCAAATACAAGACAGATTTCAAACATGAGGTTTTAAAAGATGAGTCAATCATCCCATTAACCCTGAATTACCCAAGATAATAGTTCTTTCCTTTATTCCAAAGTGGGTAGCAAATTATGGACTAAAAAAACTGAAGATGGAGATCTCCAGATACCTCGGTCCCAACTGCACTCATCAAAAGTCAATACAGACGTCGGCATCAGCCAAATACTGCAGTATCTTCCCCAGCATAGAGATCAATGTAAGTCAAGACTGGTGTTAGTTTTTTTTCTCCCAGCTCCTGTCTCTTCTCAGGCACAAACGGCTGGGTGTGTTGGGGAAAACTCCACATGAATGTGTGCCCCTGGCTTCAATTCCTGCTTCTAAGAACCCCACCCCCCAAAGGGGGACTGCCCTCAAGGAATAGGAGATGCAGAATTCTGTTGGAAGAAAAGTCAGCCCCTCAGAGTGCCTGAGACCATGCTCTAGGGTTAGAGGGGCTCATTGGAGTCAGAATTAGAAACAGCTGCCGAGAACGTAAGGCAGTGGCTGGAATACTCACTAATAAGAACTCTGTACCCTGATACTGATGATGGTCCCATCAGGATGGCTGGGAACAGCGCTTATGACAGGAGGTGAGGGGGTTCTCTATTTTCTAGTTTTGAGGTAATTTTTTTTATTGCTTTGACACTGGAACAGGTAAATTTAGTAGAAAATGAAAATCTAATCATGCTTTTAAAAAAGAGACCGCATTTTCTCTCCTTGCCCTTTGATATGACATTGTCAGCTATAAAGCTAAAAATAACCACCAAATTCAAAATTATCCACCAGAAAAATTTTATGGGAGTTTAATCATGCTGCCCCCCTCCTCCATCGGAGGTCATCTTTTAGTTTGAAATTTATCGACCTCCCATGCTACCATTAAGGGTTTTCTATTTAAAATTTAGAGATACTATGTTTTTTCTTATTACAGTGACCACATCCGCCACAAAAATCATCATCCCAATTCCCACACACCTTCCGAGAACTATGCATTTGGTAGTTTAATAAAAGAAAAAAGCTTTTAAACAAACAGACAAAAATGTATGCTTAACAATATTTTGAAAATTGTGAACCACAGTAGACTAAACTATTTTAGGGGGCAATGGGGAGGTGAAGAAATAGCTGACGGGGTGGGGGGTGGGTGGAATTTTCCTTTGCTTGCCTTAATCCAGGGGATGGTGAGACACATTCAGTGTACACCCAGGGAAATCGAAGCGTACATCACACACCTGGAGAAGGTGATGCGGTGCTATGTCCAAAGGCTGCAGTGGCTGCTGTCTGGTGAGCCTGCCTGCTATCCTGGAGGGCGGAGGAGCGTGATGGGCAGCGGGAGGGCAACCCCAGGGACCCCAGGGTCCGTCCTTCCCAGGCTAGGCACTCACAGACTGTCAGCCAGGGGCAACGTGACTTCTGGGTTCAGAGGTCAGGCAAGGTGCCGGATGACAGGGAGGTAGAGCACGAGCCAGAGCGCCAGGGAGAACCAGGCCTGTTCAGGCCGCTCTGCCAGGTCGCCTCCCACACCTCGCCTCCCACACCTCGCCTCCTGCGTGTGACTGAAGGGCTGCTGCCCCTCAGGAGCTTCAATTTAGTATCGATTGGGCCCCGTAGAACCAGTCCGTGAAGGTAGAGATGGGAGGGGCTCCGGACAGAGAAGACGGCCCTGTTCTTCTTTACAGAGAGCACCAAGGCCACTCTGGGAGAGGCGAATGGCAGGGCTGGCTGAGGAGAGCCAGGCTCACATCCCAGAGGAGGCTGGGCTGGGGATTAGGAGATGGTCTGAAGCATCAAGTCCAAAAGGACGGGCAGACAGCTAGAACTGAACCGGAGGCTCAGTTCAGGCTTTGGGGCCTGGAGGGTTCCTGGGACGATAGAGGAAGGATCCCAGGGTGGGCCGCTCAGGCTCCTGCGCAAATTCATTAGGTCCAGTCCTCTGCAGTAGAACCTGGTATAAACAGTCCTTGGGCTGACTGCTGCTTTCCAAAGCCTCTGGAGCGGGCGGCAAGCTCGGGTGCAGCTGTCAGGTCAGAGGCTGAGGCGGGGCCACGAGGTTGCGCGCGTTCCCCATTCCCAACGCGCACTTCCCGCCGGGGAGAGTGTGAAGGCCAGCCGTGCAGCCGCTCCTTGTGTAGTACGAGTCGCTCCCCCACCTCACATACAGCTACACACCCAACACCATCAAACGCCTCCGAACGTACCCAGGGGATGCTGTACTGAGCCACTCATTCATTATTCAACGAATAAGTGATGTTCTCCCGCTCCGTGCTGGGGAGGTGGTAGGGGAAACATTTCACAGGTTCCCTGAGCTCATGGAACATATGGTCTAGGGGGACAGTTGTTACCCAAAGAGCAATGGTGACAAGTGTAGGGAGGAGACAGGCATGGTGCAGTGAGAGAGGGGCAGGGGGCCTGCACAGAGAGATCACGGAGGGCTTCCCCGAGGAGGTGACATTTAAGCTGAGATCTGAAGAATGAATAGACGTCACCTGAGGAAAGAGAGGGAAGACTCTCAGGGCATGACTGAGGTGCTAAGTGGGGAAGGAGGCTGAGTACAAAGACTGAAGGAAGCAGGGTGGCTGAGATTAAAGGGTGCCACCATTCCAGGAAGATGAGGCCATGGCCCAGACTTTATCCTAAGAGCAACGGGAAGCCGCTAAAAGGTTTTAAATAAGGGGAAAGTGATGAAGTTAGCATCGGCAACAATCCCTCTGGTTGCTGCGTGGAGTACAAACTGCTGAGGGGATGGAGTGCAATCAGGGGAACCTAGTAGGAATCCAAGGGAAAGATTAGGATAGCTGGGAAGGGTAGTGATGATGGAGACGGACAAAGAAAGCAGAGTTAGGGAGGCGATAACGGCGAGGCTCGGTGGCTTGCGGGGTGTTTCCGCTGTCTGGTTCCCAGGATGGATCAGCTGGCCTTCTGTGGTGGGAGGCCCCTCGGCCAGCTGGCTGGCGGTCCCCGCGGAACGTCCCACACGCCTCAGGATGGCTCCCCTCATGTCCTCATGTTGCCATGAGCACTGCCAGAGAACAGCCCAGATGAGTCCTGGAAGATTCCTGGGCAGTGGGTCCAGCCAGCTCAGGCCACCTTTTCCTGGAGACCAGTGGGCCCTTTTTGCAGCAGTTTTCCACTTCTTCTACTCCTGCCTCCAGTGAGGTCTGAGGTGTGATTCGGGAATGCTGGACATGCCATCTTCTGCTCTTTGGCTTCCCCTGTGTTACCTCTGTTTAGCCTTGGGGCACCAGAAGGGCTGGGGTTAGCGGTTGCCTTAAAGCATGGATCAGAGGACCTGGATGTGAATCTCGTCTTTGCTGCCAGGCTGTGTGACCCTGGGCAAGTCGCTGGCCCTCTCTGTTTCCCCTTGGGATAAATCCCAAATCCTTTAACAACCTCTCCAGCTTTCTCTCTGTCCCTCAAGCATGACATGCTCCTCTCTCCCACTCAGAGCCTTTCACAGTCTGTTCTCTCCACACACACGCCCTCTCATCCTTCAGCCATAGCTTGTCTGCTCCCCACCCCCACATCCATCAAATTCAGATTCTCCCAGGTATGTACTCCTTAACTTTTTGTCATAACCCTCAGCAGAGTGGTAGCTGTTGGTATAACATCCGTCTTCCTTGCCTGACTGGCAGCTCCGTGAGGGCAGGGACACTCTCTCATCTCCACTGCACTTTGCTCAGTGCCAGGCACACAGTGCATGCTCACTTGACTTGTGTCAACCAATCTACAGACTCCATGCTCTGTAACATCATTTCCAGCCCCAAACAATACTGTGACACCGCTTAACCCAATCACTTAACTTTAGGGGTGAGGAGACTCAAGCCCAGGGAAGTTATAATCACTTGGGCAAGTCATCCCAGGCAAAGCCACGGCTGAAACCTTGACCTCCTGAAGCCCAGTCCTCACACCGGCTCTGCCCTTGGACAATGACCCCCCTAGCAACACCACAGAGGCCGTCTCCCAGTAGGTTCACATCTGATCCATGATCACTCAGGCAGTGGGTGTGGCAAGACCTTGGATTTGATAGCTGCAGTGAGGAAAACCACCCCCACTCCTCCCCTGCCTCTGCCTCCACCCGCCTCGGAGCAGGGAGCCGCCGACTCTTTGGTGCCATTTTGGAGAGCAAAGTGTGCATCCTGCTGGACACGTCGGGATCCATGGGCCCCTGCCTGCAGCAGGTGAAGACAGAGCTCGCTCTGCTGATCTGGGAACAGCTGTGGAAGCACTGTGACAGGTAAGAGGCAGGGGTGCTGGGGCGCGGGGGTCAGGAGATCCAAGGGATAGTTCCTGCAGCTCCCCTGGCCAAGGTCACTCCCTCCTCACAGTTCCAAAGGGCCTGGAGGCTTCTGAAGTGCTCTTCTGAAGAGCAGGGAAGAACACTGCCTTCTGAAGCAAAGTGGTTTTTACAAATCCATCTCAGGCGCAGGGACAATTGCAAGCAGATCAGAGGACCCACCAGGTGGCCTTGAATTGTGGATTTCAGCTGAACTTGATGTTTTAAGAGAGGGGGTTTGGGGTGGTTTGTTCTCTCTACCCAGAAGGGTTGACCCTGAGGGGATAGCGGGAGACTCTGGTCCTAGGCTGGGACTCCTTCTTGCCTTAATATTAAAAAGAGCAGACACTTATAGAACACTTTCCTTGTGCCAAGCGCTTTACATGCGTGATGTCATTCAGTTTGCACAACGATCCTATTATTATCCCCATTCTTCAGCAAAGGAAACAAGGGCTTAGAGAGGTTAAATCATTTGCCCAAGATTGCATAACCAGTAAGTGGCTGAAGTGGGATTTAAATCTATTTCTGTCTGCATCCAGAATTTTCACGGTGTATGTTCTCATTCTCAGGTGGTCCACAGGGGGCACAGGGCTTGCTGTAGGGTCTTCAGGGATAGGCGTGAGTCCTCATGGAGGTTACTTCCCCTGAGGTCAATATAGACTGGTGTGTTCTAACCAATCCTGAGGTCAATATAGACTGGTGTGTTCTAACCAATCTCTTTCACCTCCTCTCCGCCCCCCACATCTTCTCTGCTCTCCACAGTTTTAACCTGCTCAGCTTTGCAGAGGGCCTACAGCCGTGGCAGGACACTCTGGTGGGGACCACAGATGCAGCCTGTCACGAGGCTATGCAGTGGGTGACCAACCTGCATGCTCAGGGGAGCACCTCAGTCTTGCAAGCATTGCTGGCAAGTTCCACCACCAAGCCCAACCCAGTGGCAAAGCAGAAATACCATCACCCCTATCCTGACATTGCACCATGCTTTGCAGTTTACAAAGAGCACTTTAGAATTTACTGTTAAATCATTTCATCTTCCCAGCAACCCAGTGAGGATGAGATTCTCGCTGTTCTCACTTTATAGATGAAGAGACAGAGGCCCAGAGAAGTTAAGTGACTTGCTAGGAAGTGGGCTGAGCTCTTTCTCCTAAACCTCAGCAGCTTCCTGGTCTGTCATAGGCTGAAAGAGGAGGCTCTCAGTCTTAATGACAAGTCGGTGAGATCCAACCGGACTTGGGGACAGCAGGCCAGTGGTTTCTGTGTCCTGGTTGGCCCCTCTTCTGAGCCAGACAACCTACATGCTCTTTCAGAAAGCTTTCAGTTTTCCTGATGTGGAAGGACTGTACCTCCTGACCGACGGGAAGCCAGACACAAGCTGCAGCCTTATCCTCAGTGAAGTCCAGAGACTCAAGGAGAAGAGAGACGTGAAAGTGCACACCGTTTCCCTGAACTGCTCAGACAGGTGGGCGGTGAGGAGGCGGCCGAGTTGTATCCCTTCCCCACGGCCACGTGTCTGAGAGGCAAGGCTGATCCTCACCTAATCCAGGGACTCACGTTAGACGCTGAGCTCTCCTGGGCCCAAGTCTTGTGTGTGAGCAGTTAGGAGGCCCTGGGCAGGCATTGCACCGGAGAGAGCCCCTCTGTGCCCCTGCCCACCCGTCAGCATCCTGACTTTCTCCAGCGTGGAAATGGATTTGCACCAATTCCCACAGTCACATGCTGTGTTCTCCCATTTCGTCTTTCTCGGGGGCACATTTGTGAAAATTTAGGGGCGAAAAGTTTAAAGTAGCTATGGTTATTTGTATAGAAGAACATGTGTTAGACAGGAGAGATTCAGCTCCTTCAGAACATTCATATTTAATCTCTCTGTCTAAACCGTGAGCTCCGTAAAGGTCACACTGTGTCCCTGCCAGGCCAGACACATAGTAGGCACTGGATAGATGTCCAGTTAAGGAATGGGGCCCCGTGCTTTGAGGGTGACCCTCATACGGTGAATCCACTTCACAGAGCAGTAGCCACTGCCACCCAAATACCAGCTGGGAGAGTGGGCTTGGTGATGCTGACACAGTCTCAGTGGCACAGACCTCAAGGTCCAAGACCCCTTACCCCACTCATGTGACTTCCCCAGGGGCTGGGGGCTCACAGAGACCTCGGTGGGCCTGGCCCCAGCCCTCTGTTCCTCCCCGCAGGACAGCGGTTAACTTCTTGAGAGATCTGGCCTCTCTTACTGGGGGCCGCTATCACTGCCCTGTCAGTGAGGACTCGCTCTTCAAAATACAGGGCCTGCTGACCAGGGGCTTCATCGACCAAAGGGTAGGTTGTGGAGCTACTGGGTGAGTTCTGTTGAAACAGCTCAATAAAATGTCAACAGGCGTGGCTTTTTCCTCCTGATTGATAAGATCTCTGCTTCTCTTGTAAAACAAAGTATTGACTCAAAAAGGTTGTGTTTCCCTGCTGCTCTCCTTTTAGGCTGCCTCCCCTAGAGGCTGGGAAAGAAGCCGGGTTAGGGGCATTATTTAATAGTAGAACAGTTCACATTCACTGAGCACTTCCTACATGCTACAGGTTTGTTGCATTATGTAAATTACCTCTTTTAAGCCTTCCAGCCATTATTATACCCATTTAACAGATGAATGAACAGGGTCAGTCAGGTTTCGGAATACACCTAAAGTCGGAGTAAATGGTAAAGCCAGAGCCCAGACACCCATGCCCCTAAGTTCTGTGCTTTAATTCCTGCATATTTCTGTCTTCCCGCTTTAAATTCATTGAAGCACAGATATTCAAATGATCTGTTAAAAAATAAATACAGTAAAGTCATAGGTTTTATAATGCATGCAGGATAAGATCTTACAATCTGATAGAAAAATTACGTACATATTCATACCTTCTAGGAATGTGCTGCTGTGAATTACAACATTTCCAGGCCAACAAATCATCCAGTAAGACAACCAACCAGAATACCAGATTTTTTTTTTTTTTGGTGGGGGGGAATTAAAGTTTACAGAACATTGCATAATTTTTGAAGTCAATGCTTTGCATGATTTCTTTGAGTAACTGTTTTAGGGGCAAATATTACAAATAATACAGAGATCAGAATAAGTAAAAGTAATGAATATTCACCCATATCCTTATTACACAGGAAAACAAACGACGATATTGGGAAGGTTCTCTGTTTCATACCTTATCAAATCAGATTCTTTGAATAGTTTCTGGGTGCAGAGTGGGACCTTTGCCACTACTGCTCCCAGGGAGAAGGAACAGTTTCATCTCTTTATTAGATTCTCTTGCTAATTGTGAGAACTTGTACTTTTAAGGCTACGCTCTAGAATTTCATTAGTTAACATAAGAAAAAGGCATGTCTGTGGAGCTGTTTTACTAGAAGAAATAGAGAAGGGGCTGGATAGGTTTTACTGATTAACAGTGAGATAAGGTGTATATACTACTTCTGTTCTGCTGGGCAGAGCTGTGCTGACTTCAGTGAAGTCCAGAGACCCTCTTAGTTTCCACCATCCCCTCCCTACACTGACTCTCAGACATCTCACTGCAAAGTGTCCTCTTTGCAGAATGACTGCCTTGACAGGTGGTGAGCTCCCTGTCCCTGGAAACATGCAAGCTGAGGCCCACAAGATTTCCTGCACTGGGAGGAAGCCTGCTTTGAGTTCACTCTAAAACTTTTCTCCTGAGATTTTGGATTTTCAGGTCCCACCCAGTCATTTAATGGATCTAACTTCATACTCATTTCCCCTTTTCAAGGACCCCATGCTGCCACTATTTGAAGGAGATGATTTAAGGAGATTGGCCCAGGAGATCACCAAGGCCAGAAGCTTCCTCTGGCAGGCCCAGTCCTTCAGGTATGCCCTTCAAGCAGCCCCTCCCACCTGCCCCGTAGCTCCAGCCCACTCAGACCCTGGGGCCCCATCACGTCAGTGCCCACTCGGTCATGACACCTTTGCTCCAAGAGCTCCTGCCCTGCTTCTCCCTGCCAGGCCCAGAAATTTGGGCATCGAGGGTCCATCTTTCTTCATCTCCTGTTCACTAGGTCCCAACTCCAGAAGAAAAACAACACAGAACCGAAGGTCGCTCCGTTTTAGAAAAGTGTTCTCAGGTAAGGGGAGGGGATGAACTCATCAACTTTTGAGTGCCCGTCAAGGGCCAGGCAGCATGCTCTATTTTGTGGACAGCAGTGACTCTGGGGAGGGATCAGAAACAATGATTCCTCTAAATAGAAAGGCCATCCTACGAAGAACCACTCAGCAAGTGTTGGCCCAGAGGGAAAGGTGCCCTAGAAAGCTGTAACCCACAGATCAGCATGATTCCAGGCACCAGGACTCCCTGGAAGCTGAGAGAGGAAAGCTCTCTATCCCTGGGTCCACCCTAATGTTCCCGCCTTGTCCCCAACACACCCTACACTTCAGTCACAGGACTGTCACTTGCTGGAAGTCCTGCACTGAGCCCCCTGCTTGGAACATCCTTCTGCCACCCTCTGCCTGGCGACTCCTTCTCGTCCATGAAGGCACAGTGCAAGTGGCATCAACTCCACTGTGAAGATGCCCCTGGGACCCATCAAGAGCTGGGAGATGCCAGTCTTCCCCCCATAGCATCCTGACCACACATCCCTCTTTATAGAGGTGACACTTAACTACACTTAGCACTCCACATCATGCTTCCTTGCTCCCTTGTCTCTTCTCCTTGACCGTGAGCTCCCTCAGGATGAGGCTGGTGTCCTAACCATCTCTGGGTCCCAAGAATCTGCCACGTGGCAGACACATAGTAAACAGTGAGCATGAAGCTTAGTTGTGAGAGCCCAGCTCTGGAGACCAGCCAGATGGGATTGTTTCTGCCCCGATCCTCTTGCTCTGTGTTTCCCCACCACCCTGATCCACGGGTGCGATGCAGACTCACCGTCAGCCCATCTTGGAGGAAGAAGAAACAAGTGAGTCTCACCTCCACCCACCGCCCCTGCTCGTCTGAACTGAACTGAAGTCTGCTCTGGAGCCCAGTCCAGAGCGAATGCTCAGCTCAAGCATGTGAAAATCGGGCTGGACCTGCTGGGCCAGCCCCACTGTGTACATATGAAACGACTGTGTCATGTGTTATGTCAGCCGGGGTCATTTCTAAGACAGGAAAAATTGCTTTAATTTAATTAATAGGATCAAAGTTACTTTTAAATGGATGTGATCATTGGTGTGTGTGTCTGTGTCTCTCTCTCTGTGTAAATTTTTGGTGTGATAAAACTTTATTAAAAGACTCGTATCTAGATATATGAAGAACTCCGAATAAGAAAGATGATAGGGCTTCCCTGATGGCGCAGTGGTTGAGAATCTACCTGCCAATGCAGGAGACACGGGTTCGAGCCCTGGTCTGGGAAGATCCCACATGCCGCGGAGCAAATGGGCCCATGAGCCACAATTACTGAGCCTGCGCATCTGGAGCCTGTGCTCCGCAACAAGAGAGGCCGCGATAGTGAGAGGCCCGCACACCGCAATGAAGAGTGGCCCCCGCTTGCCACAACTAGAGAAAGCCCTCACACAGAAACGAAGATCCAACACAGCCATAAATAAATAAAGCACACCTAGTATAGTGTAAGTGTAATTTAAAAAAAAAACAAAGAAAGATGATAAATAAGAAAATGATAAACATCCGATTTTTTAAAAATGGACAAAAGGCTCAGACAGGTATAAATGAACAAGAGGTATATGAAAATAGGAGCTCAACAGCCTTACCCATCAGCAAAATGCTAATTAAAACTACAGTGAGAACCGCTACACACCCACCAGAGTGGCTAAAAATAAAGACCGACAAGTTGAAGACAGGGAGCAGTCGGAACCCTCACGTGTTGCTGGAGTGGAGGGTGGAGCAGTGTAACTTGGTGCAACCGCGCTGGAAAACTGTCTGGCCATTTTCACCAGAGTAGAACGCGTGCCTTCTCTCTGCCAGCACTTCCACTCCAAGAGAAATGAGTGCCCACGTTCGACAAAAGACATACCCAAGAATGTTTACAGCAACTTTATTCGTAAGAGTCAGAAAATGGAAACTACTTACATGCCCGTCAATGGTAGAATGGACAAATAAATTGTGATACATCTGTGCAGTGGAATACTACACATCAATTTAAAAGAATGAACTACAGCTATAGTCAACAAGCTGCATCAATTTTATGAGCAATATTGGGCAGAAGAAACCAGACACAAAAGAGTACAGGCAGTGTAATTCCATTTATATGAAGTTCAAGAATAGGCAAAACTATTGTTGGTGACAGAAGTCAGAATAGTGATTACCTTGTGTGTTGGGGCCACAACGGGGCTATACCTTGATCTGGCGGTGGTTACATTGATATATACATAAGTAAAAATTCATCAGATTGTTTAAAAACACAGTTTACTGAGACTTGACAAGCCATGGCTTTGGCCAGGCTCTGTACTGGCCCAGGGAGACAGCAGTGATCACAGCCCCTTCCACAGTGGGTCTCAGTCTGGTCACTGTCTTGGACAGCTGCCCTCTGCGTCATCTCTATCCACGCCTGTGGTCGCTGTAGTATGTCCCTCAGGCTGTCATAACAAAGTACCACAGACTGAGTGGCTGAAATAACACAAGTGTATTGTCTCCAGCTCTGGAGGCTGGAAGTCCGAGATCTAGGTACAGACAGGCCCATGCTCCCTCTGAAGGCACGGGGAAAGGTCTGTTCCAGGCCTCTCTCCTGGCTTCTAGCAGTTCCTTGCTTCTGGCAGCATAACTCCAATCTTCCCATGATGCTCTCCTTGTGCAGATGTCTGTGTCCAAATTTCCCCTTTTTATAAGGATGCCAGTCATACTGGATTAGGACCGTACTCTAGTATGACCTTATCTTTAATTACATCTGCAACGACTCTATTCCCAGCTAAGGTCGCATGCTAAGGTACTGGGGCTTAGGACTTCAACATATGAACTTGAGGGGGGCACAATTCAGCTATAACACTTGTGTTGTAAACTATGCTTCTCCTAATGAGATGACACCAGCCAGATGACACTTGGGCCTGGGGAACAAGAGTTCTCCAGCCCTGCTGGTGGGAGAGGAAGAGGCTGGTCTTTGTGAATGGAAGGACAGACCAGAGACATGGTTTGCAAAGCAGCGAATCACAGGTACTGGGTTTGAATCCCAACCTCCTCTCATATAATGATGAAAACAGCTACCGTGGGTTGAGCACCAACTGGGCAGGCACAATACTCAGCATTCTGCATATGGTACCTTGTGAGCCACAAGGCTTGCAACATCACAACTATAAAGTACACACCAGCTTCTGTTAACGGTTGAGGAAACCAAGCCTTGTAGCTGCCCAAACACACACAACAAAAAAGTAGCAGGACCAAGATTTAAACCCAGGGCTGACCCCATGGCCTTTTCCCACTACACTCTGAGCCCCTTTTTATCTCTCTGAACCTGCTTCACTGTCTCTAAAATTGGGCTAAAACAGAGTTGTGAGGATTAAGCAAGATACCTTACCACCTGGCACATCGCATGTGCTGGCTGAGGTTTTTCTCTTCCCCACACCCACCTATGTCCACAGAGGAGTTTCATTTAGGTGAAGCCTTTCCAGTAGCCCTCTTCAAACCAAAGTAACCAGCCCTTGGTGCTCTGCAGCTGTGCCCACTGTTGGGCACATGCCTGCCCTCTGCCACTGGCACTTGCAAATGAATTTTCCAGGGATGGTGCGGTCCATCTGGGTCCCCAGTGCAAGGGAAAGGACAGCACTGAAGAACCACCTATTAAATGTGGAACGATGGCATTGGAGAATGGCTAACCCAGAGGTGGGTGGAAGGATGTAAGAAAGGAAGGGTAGATGGATGGGTGGAAGGCAGGAAAGAAAGATATGAAATGAACTGGATGGATGGAAGGCTTGATGGATAGATAGGTGGAAAGACAGAATAACGGGTGAATAGATGAATGGATGAATGGACAAAAAAATAGTTTAAAATTGGTGGAAGGATGGATGAACAGACAGAGGTGGATGGAAGAATAGGTGGGATAATGAATAGATGAAAGAGAGGAAGGAGGGAGGGAAGGAGGGCAGGAGGAAAGAAGGCAAGAGGCAGGCTGAACAGACGGGACCACGTGGGAGAGGACATGGATGGGTAGGTGGGTGGAGAAAGAAACACCGTTTCTTGGGGTTCTAGGCCGTCTATGCGGGCAGGACCCGGCCAGCACGCAGAACCTTCGCGCCCTTTCCCCACTAGCATCGTGGCCCATTTCACGCTTCGACCGCCCTCACTTTCCCCTCTGGGAGAGTGTGCGTGTCCCCGCCTTAGAGACGACGGTTGCGGCGGAGGGGGTAGTGGGTGCAGCCGGTACGCAGGAAACCGGCGCGGGGCAGGCGTGGGGCGGGCGCGGGGCGGTCCCCGGAGCCCAGGCCGGCCCCGCCCCGAGGAGGGGGCAGCCGCTTAGCGCCGGGCTCTGCGCGGAGACTGACCGACGCGGGGTTGCAGCCGGGATCACGCAGCGCCGCGGGAGCCGGGCCGGGTGAGCGCAGCCAGGGCGCGAGGCTGGGGACGCGGGGCGGCGGGCGCACGCGGCAGCAGGGAGGACCCGCCCCCGAGCTGCCAGGCGGCCGCTCTCAGCTTGGGGGTCCGCTCCTGCCGCCCCATCGAGGCGGGCACGCCCGCGCCCGGAGGGGTGGGTCCCTGACCATCTTCCACCGATTTCTTTCACCCAACCCCGCTTTGGGTCCCCAGCGACCTGGATCCAGGGCCAGCCATTCGCTGAGACTCCATCAGAGTTCGCAAATGTTCTGAGCCTCAGTTTCCCTCCCCGGATGATAGGAATAGTAGCCCTCGCTGCAGAGGACCGCCAGGAAGATTAAATGCGGCAGTGCCGGGGGTCAGCCAGGTGCTTGGCCCTTGGCTCCCTCATGCAGAACAGTCCTGAGTGGTTTCATTCACTCAGCGGCTGTTTACTGACGGCCTGCTTTGTGCCAGGCACGGGACTGGGTGCCATGGACACTATAGTGATCCAAGCCTTCTTGGAGCGTGCATGCCAGTGGTCTGTGAGGACTTTGCCATCTGTGAGAGTTACGGGCGTTCATTTGACAGACGTGGATACTGAGGTGCAGTGAGGTGATAAGGACCTTGCCCAAGGGCACACGCAGCAAATGGGACCTGAGGCAGGGCCCCAGCCTTTGTCGCTGGAAGCAGCCCCATAGGATAGAAGGACAGTTCTGGTGCCACAAACCCTTCCCCAGGACAGAGTCCCCTGGGCCTGGGTAGAGGAGGGCTCCACTCTGTGGCTGTATTCCCCCCTCCCAGTGGAGGAATTAGACTCATCCCCTGTGACG
Source organism: Balaenoptera physalus (assembly GCF_965194825.1). Lineage (NCBI taxonomy): Eukaryota > Metazoa > Chordata > Mammalia > Artiodactyla > Balaenopteridae > Balaenoptera > Balaenoptera physalus. The sequence continues at coordinate 71,012,945 of NC_138898.1, forward strand.
ACTAACATCTGGGGCATCTCCCCTCCCTGTTACACCCATGAGTGTCAGTGCTTGTATGCGGCATGACTATATCCCTCACTCAGAACTTCGGAGAGCAGGGCAGTGACAGAGGAGACTAGAAGATGCTGTATAGCTGTCCTGGTCCCTGACCCGTGACCACCACCCGCAACACCTGTGGGGCTCATTACTCAGTCATTCAGTCACCCAGTTGCACCTGTTCTTTTTTTACAGCCACTGTGTGCCACGCAGGGCAGAGTTTACCTCTCTCTGTATCCATGGGGCCTGGCGCACGGCAGGCTGACAGTACACAGTTGCTGCTGTTGTTAATGATGATAATGGTGATCCGGCCTCTGGGCCAGCCTTATCCTCAGGTGGAGCAGGAGGTGGGGGGCTGGGGGTGAGACGATGGTAACAGTGACTGACAGCCTGGCTCACCTTAAGTCTAGAGTGAGGAGGACGAGATCCTCAGTGCTGGCCCCCGAGACCCACAGACCTGATCCTGAAGCCCACCGGGGGCTTGGTAGGCCTTGTGGTGCCAGCCATCTGCACTGCTGGGGGACCTGGGAGAAGCAGAGGCAGCAGATGCCAGGGCAGAGGCGGTGCAGCACTTGTGCAAGTTTCCAAGGCCCTTTGGATCCCATGTGGATTCCTCCCTTCTCTCCTCCTCCAGGAAGCCCTCCCCATTTCCCCATCAGAAAGCAGTCACTGCCCCCCCCCCAGTCAGGTGGGGTTCCCCTTGGCACGATTTGATCTGTCTCCCTCTGGTACTACATGGGAACCGGGATTTTAAGGAACTGGTAGAGAAGCCAGGAATTCTTGGTGTAAATCTCAGCCACGCAGTGTGACGTTGGGCCTTGGTTTCCTGAGCTGTGAAACCCAAGGCCTGGCTGCTTTGTCTCTGACTCTCTCTGACGAAGGCAGCAGCCACCTTGGAAGTTCTCAAGATTCTGAAAGGGACAGGTTTGGGAACTCAGAGGGTCTCTAATTCCCACCAGGAGGTCCCCTAAGCCCCCAGGGGTCTGATAATCTACATGAGTTGAGACAAGTCTAGAACATACATTCTTCTATTTTTTCCTACAGGAGGACAGATCCTGGGTCCACATGGCTCAGTAGAAGATGAAGCCCAACCTGGCAGGCTCCTCCCCAGAGGCCTGCAAAGCTGCAGGGCAGGGCGAGCAGAGCTGCCCTGTCTGCCAGGCCTGGGGTGGGGTCTCAAGCCTGGGGTCTGAGTCAGGGCCTGGGCCGGGGCCTGGTGTTGTGTCCAGACCTGGGCTGGGGCCTGGTGCTGTGTCAGTACCTGGACCTGGGCCTGGTACTGTTCCAGGGCCTGGGCCGAGTCCTGGTGCAGTGCTGGGGCCTGGGCTGGGGCCTGGTACTGTTCCGGGGCCTGGGCTGGGGCCTGGTGTGGTTCTAGAACCTGGATCAAGGCCTGGTGCTGCTTCAGGAGCTGGGCCAGGGACTGGGGCAGTGTCAGGGCCCGGGAAGGAGCCTAGTGCTGTTCTGGGACCCAGACAAGGGCCTGGCGCAGTGTTGGGGCCTGGACCAGGGCCTGGCGCTGCTTCAGCGCCTGGACCAGCTCTGGGGCCTGGGCCAGGAGCTGGGTCAGTACCTGCTTCAGGAGCTGCACCTTTATCTGGGTCAGCGGTAGGGCCTGGGCCCAGACGGGAATCCGGGGCTGGGCAGAAAGCCAGTGAGCCCGTGACAGCCCCAACGCCAGCGCTGCAGCAGAAGACTCAGGCCACACCTGTGCAGGCCTTTAAGCAGAAGGTTCTGGTGACTGGAGGAGGAGGCTACCTGGGCTTTAGCCTGGGTTCCAGCCTGGCCAAGAGCGGCACTTCTGTCATCCTGCTCGACCTCCGCAGACCCCAGTGGGTGCTGTGCCCGGGGACCGAGTTCATCCAGGTGCAGTGATGGCGGGGGGGAAGGCTGGTGGTGGAAGTCAGGGGATGGTGTCTGATGTGTAACCAGTGCCTGGCGTTGCAGAACACAGGCTTCGGAGTCAGACTGTTTAAGCTCCAACTCCAGCTCCCAGCTGGGCAGCCTTGGCCACAGGGTCCCGCACCTGTGAGCCTCACGTCTTCATCCACAGAAAGGGGACACTAACCATATCTGCTTCGCAAGGGTCTCGTGGGGAGTTGAGAAGACAGTGCATGTAAAACACCGAGCACAGCCTCTGTGGCTTAGCTCCATAAATGGGGCCGATGACGATGAAGATGCCCAGTGGGATCATCTAGTAAATCCTGCCCCACAGCCTGTCTGGGCCCTGCAGGTGCTGGGCCCGGGTCGGGTCAGGGGGCCGGCTCTGGGACCTGGCACAGCTGTTACCTCTGATTGCCTTGGACCCAGACCTCCCACCTCCGTGTATTCCTTCTCTGTTTCAGGCTGATGTCCGCGATGCAGAAGCCCTGCACCGCGCCTTCGAAGGGGTGGACTGCGTCTTCCACATGGCCTCCTGCGGAATGTCTGGTGCCGAGCAGGTGAGTGCCTCACGCGCAAGGCTTAGGTCCCGGCTCTGCCCGCCCCCTTCGTGCCTGGTGTTCATCATGCTCGTCACCTACTCCAGGGAGGATTTGGGCTACACGCATGGGACCAAATGCCAGTTCTGCCGTTTTCTAGCTGTGTGGCTCGGAAAGTTAACCTCTCTGAGCCTCTGTTTCTTCACCTGTAGAGTGAGAACACTACTAGTACTTATGTCACGACCCCCGCAGAGAGCAGTATAACAGTATCTATCAAAGCATGCAATACCCTTTGACTCAGAAACTACACTTACTTATGTATTTGTAGCATTGTTTTTAATAACAAAACAGGAAACAACTGAAATGCCCATCCGTTGGAGATTATTTAAATAAATTGTGATATAGCTAGACGATGAAATTCTAGGCAGCCATTCAAAAGAATGAGGTAACTTGATATGTACTGATAACAGAACTATTTCCAAGGTACGAAAACAATGTTTGACACTGTTTTTTTTTTAAAAAAAAAGCTATATACTCACACATTGTGTGCGCTGATATTGATGTGTCGATTATCTCTAGAAATACAGAGACTGGTAACAGTCTGGGGAGGGAAAAGGGAGACTTGGAATCAGGAGTGGGCGGGAAATTTCCTCTTCATTGCATTCTTGTTTTACTGTTTGAGCTATTTTTAACCTTGCGATTGTATTACCTATTGAAAACAACCGCAACAAGAATAAATATAGTTTGAAAATCAATATGGAACCCACCTCCCGTGTGGTTGTAGGGATTAAATGAGATGCAAAGGCTTCGCCCCATCCCTGGCGCACAAGCAGCTCTCACTGTAGCCCAGTTGTTTTTATTTTTCAAAGCCCAGCCCTCTCACTTGGGTAGGGAGAGTATTACTTGTCCGTCTTACGGATAAGGAAGCTGAGACTTCTAGAGCCAGGAAACAATCCAACACATCTGAGGCTCTTTTCTGTGTCAAGCCCTGTACCATGTCCTCTCATGGAGCTTATTAAATCCTGCTGACCACCCAAGGGGGTCTCCCCTCACTTCATAGATGAGGGAGCTGATGGCCGGAGGGGGGATAGAACCTCCCCTGTGGCCCAGGCATATGGTGGCAGAAAGGGGCACTAGACCCCAGGGCCCCCCCACTGCCCATGGGCCCTTCGGGATCCCTGCCTCTGAGCTGCAGCCCCACTGCCCTGCCACCCAAGCCCAGCCTCACGGCCTCAGCTACAAGGCATGAGACAGCACCCCGACTCTCCCACCTCCATCTTGTCTTTTAGCTGCAAAAAGAGCAGATTGAGTCTATAAATGTTGGAGGCACCAAACTAGTGATTGATGGTAGGCGCTCAGAGCAGAGTGTGACCTGCTGTGTGTTTGTGCTTCTCTCCCCACCCCTGCGCAGGCCCGGCTCTGGGGGACAGGGCAGGGGGACGGAGGTGGGAGCCTCCCCCAACCCCCGCCCTCCCCAGTAGAGGGCCTGTGGGCAGCACATCCTTCCTGTTCTGCAGGCCTGCCCAGGCCCCGGCATGGGGCTCAGCGTGGCCTCAGTGTGTCTGGGGACACAGGGAGTGGAGTTTGCACAGAGGGTTTAGGGGTTGGGAGCAAGAAAAGTTGCTGAAGCACCAAATTAGAAAACTCACATCTGGGCTGTCTGGGCATGTCCTGCCTTGTCCTGCATCCCGTTTTTCTCTCTGATTCTAGAGTGTGTTTTCCCTATGTCCCCACTGAGTGAGACTTTCTTCTGACCTGTCCCTGGCAAGGTAGCTAAGGGGCCGCAGCCACACTGAGAAGGAAGAATGAGCCGGCCCGGCCCCCAGGGGCCCAGGGAGCGGGGACTTGACCCCTCCCCAAGTTAAGGGAAGGAGGCTCTTCCCTCCCGAGCCAGGATGTGTGCAGGAGGCTGGGTGGAGGATTCACCCAAGGAGGTCCCCACGGGTACCTCCTCAGCCAAGTCCCTGCTCACATCAACTGTGTGTGTGTGTGTGTGTGTGTGTGTGTGTGTGTTGCCGTGTGACCTGTCGCTGTAGTTTGTGTCCACCGGCGGGTTCCCAGGCTTGTCTACACCAGCACCGTCAATGTCGCATTCGGCGGGAAGCCCATAGAACAGGGCGATGAGGACTCTGTGCCGTATTTCCCACTGGAGAAGGTACCTGGCTTCCAGGAGAGGTGGGCGGGGCCAATGGACTTGGAACCCACAGTCCAAAGGGTAGGGATGGGCGGAGCCGGGGTCAATTTCACAACTCAGGGTAAGACGCAGGAAGAAAGGGTCCCCAAAACGGCGTGGCACAAAAGCCCTCTCCTGTTTTGGCTGGTCGTGCCAGTAGGAGCTTTGAAATCACATAGACCTGGCCTTGAACCAGCAAAGCCACTTTCTACTGTGGAACCCTGAGCAAACCACTTCACTTGGAGGCTCTCCTTCTTCATCTGGGTGTGACAGCACCACCCTATGGGGACGTGGAGACCAGGAAGTGAGATGATGTATGTGAAAATGCCCCGTGAGCACTAAAGGACTCCATGTGAACAATCCATCAACTCACGTCCAGCGTTCACATCCCAGAGCAGGCGTTGTGGCTTGCGGGAGCCTCCCCGAATCAAGGAGCCCCTGGTCGTTTTTACTGCTCTGAACTCTCTCCTCTGTTCCTGTGGCTCCCACCCAGGGGGAGAGGAGGGGCAGTGGGGCTCAGGGCCTGGCCATTTCCCAGTCGGGGTCCCAGAAGTGAACCCCCATGTGGTCTGAAGCAGAGGTACAGCCCTGGGGCCGGGAGGGCTGGGTGGGCCGGGCAGGTGTGGCCAGCAGTGTCTCTGACCCCCGTTCGGTGGCTCTGTGCTCCTGTCCTCTGATAGCACATGGACCACTACTCCCGAACCAAAGCCATTGCCGACCAGTTGATCCTCATGGCCAACGGGACGCCTCTCCCAGGTGAGTACTGGGGGGCCCTGCTCACAGCCAACGTGCATGCCCACTGCTCCCTCCCTGAAGCACATGTGCGATTCTAGCTTTTAGCTGGTATGTTCCCAGCTTCCTTCCAAAGAACGCTTCCCCAGGGCCTTGGACATTCATCGTCCAACAAATTCTGAGCACCCACACTGCACCAGGGATACAGCCCGGAAAACGTCAGGCCCAGTCTGTGCCCTCACATTGCTCATGGCCTGGTGGGGAGACACTTGAGCTAGTCCACGTCTAGCTCTCTTTTCTGCCACATAGGAGGGGATCCAGTTTTGGGGACCCTCTTTATAAGAGTACAAACTTATGAATATGCATGAAGTATAGCGCTTTGGAAGGGCTGTGCAAGTGAGGGGCCCTTCAGTAACTCCCAGAAAAATTGGCCTCGGCTGCCTTACTGGATTGCCTCTTCTTACTGTATTGTGATAGGGAAATAATAGTAGATTAAGGACAGGTGGCAGCATGGCACAGTGGCTAAGCACCCACGTACTGGCATCAGACTGAACTGAGTTCAAATCCAAGCTCCACCGCCTCTCAGCTCTGTGATCTTGGGCAATGCACTCACCCTCTCCCAGCCTCAGGTTCCTCACCTATGAAAAAATGGTTAGTGGAATTTACCTCAAAGGGCTTGAGAGAGAATAAAATAATGATGGGCACTGTTAAAAAAACAAAACAAAACAAAACACCAACATGGACATTTTATGTTTATTGAGTGCTTACTACATGCCAAGCCCTATTTTACATGCTGATTTTACCTGCAAAAGCCTCAATAACTCTTCATAGCATCCATATGAGGTAAGAACCTTAGCTACCCCTTGCTTTCCAAACTCAGGAGTCAAATATCAATAGATTCAGATAAATTCCTGCTATCTACATTATCATTATTTGCTTTCTGAAATTCAGAAACTAAAAAGAAACAAAAAACCTGGTTTCCCTCACTGTCTAAACTCAGGAGCCAAGTGGATTTGGAGAGCAAAGGTTGTTTCAAATTATAATCCCCAATTTTACAGGAGAGAAAACTGAGGCTAAGATGTTAACTGACTTAGCTCAAGGTCACATAGCTCTTAGGTGGCAGAGGTGGGATTTGAAAACCCCCTCTCCCCCTAAGGGAGTCTAAAACCAGAGCCTGGGGCTTAACCACTATGCTCCACTGTAGCTATGGCTGAGTAGGTCTCTGAGCATGAACTCTTTTCCCTAAAATCCTCCCTACCCCACCCTCTCACCCTGGGCCTGTCAAGCCTCAACCCCTTATCCCAGTGGGAACATCCATCTGTGTTTCCCAGGAGTTTGACCCTCTGCAGTTGAATTCTCTTCTCTACCAGGGCCTCCCCTGGCTGGACCAGCAGCCTACAAGCCAGACACCTAATCCTCTGGCTGAGAATTATTTATACAAGCATCCCCAGCTTTCCATGGTCAGGAGAGTCATGGATACCCTGGGCGCAGTCCCTCTGTGACGTGGCCACCCAGCGCCCCACTGGCCAGTGTCAGCTGTAGCCCAACCAACCTCCCCCCACCATGCCCAGGTGACCCAGAGTTTAAAATTAGCTGCAGGCTGTTTACAGAAAAGCTCACCTGATACCTGCCTTGCAGGAGTCCAGCCACGGTCACCCTGGGTGATTTCCAGTCCCTACTACCCAAGCTGGTCCCTGAGACTCTGCCTCTAACCTGGCATGGAGCACCCTGGTCCCTGTAGCAGAGTCCTGAGGCGTGCAGACCCCAGCTCCACGTGAATGTGCTGTGTCCTCCTGTCTCTGGGTGTATTAGTGTCCGGGGGCCGCGGGCACAAATTACCACAAACCTGGTGGCTTAAAACAACAGAAACTTCTTCTCTCGCAGTTCCCACAGTTTACAGTCAGATGTCTGAAATCAAAGTGTCATTTGGGCTGCGTTCCCTCCAAAAGTGCGAGGGGAGAATCTTTCCTTGACTCTTCCGGCTTCTGGTGGCCCCAGAAGCTTGGGGGTCCTTCTTTGGTGTGTGGCTGCGTCGCTCCAGTCTCCTCCTCTGTCTTCACATGGCCTCTCCTCTTCTCCATCTGTCTCTTCTCTGTGAGTCTCTTATAAGGATACCTGACCTTGGATTTAGGGCTCGCCCGGATAATCCAGGATCATCTCATTTTTAGGTCCTTAATTATATCCTCAAAGACCCCTTTTCCAAATAAAGTAGCATCCACGGGTTCCAGGACACTGACATATCTTTTGGGGGGCCGCTGTTCAACCCAATACACTGGGCCTCATTGTAAAGTGAGGGTTTTGGAGCGGGAGCAGTCAGGGTGTTTGGCTATGACCCGGAGACACTGACCCTGGCTAATTTATGGAGAAAATGGAATTTATACTGGAAGGATGTGGGATAGCTTCTGGAAAATATATTCCAGAAAAATGACCACCAGGGCTTAGAAAGGACAGGGTCGGGGCAGTTCCAGGGACCTGGGAGGCAGGAGCTGGTGATCAGTCTCTCAGGGTGAACCCAGTCCTATGATTTTCGATCCCGTGTCAGTGATGCACAGAGTCACATTCCTGGGTGAGAACATGGCATTGGCCCAGCCTGGGTCCCCTGGCTGCCATCTCAGGGCAGAGAGGTGCATCTACACTGACAGTCCCCCGCTAGACCTGGTGTAAAGCAGAAGGGACCCCCAAAGGAAGGTGGGCTTCCGGTCCCAGAGGATGGCATACACTAGGCTCCCCACACTGCAGGCACAGCCACTTGGGAAACCTGAGCCTTGGAGGAGTGGAACATCTTCCAGGAGGCTCCATCTCAGTTAAGGAGTTGGGGTTGGGCATCAAATAATTTACAAATAGTAATTTTTAAAAATTTTAATCTTAAACCCAAATGAATTATGAGAATAAATTGAAAAATTTGTAGGCTTTCTTAAGACTTAAAAGGAATATGTTTGGAGCAGCCCTTCAGGCTGTACCCCCAGACTTCCCCTGGGGAGACATGCTCCCACTTCTACCAGTGGGGGCCCCTCAGCAGAGAATTTGGGATGCCCTGGACCAAGCTGTGTCTTGGTCTGGGGACTCTGCTGGCACAGAGCAATGAGAGTTAGGGGAACAGACCCGCAGCTCTCATGCTGATGGCTCTAGTCTTTTCATTTCTCCATTTGTTGTCTGGAAAGTATAACTGCTACCACCAGTTACAAAGCACCCATTTTCCAGGTGAGGAGACCCAGGCTGAGAGAGCTGAGGGCCTATTTGTTAGTACTGTATCACCAGAGGTATTAGTGGAAAGTGCCTGGACTTTGGTCCCCATCTCAGCTCCACGAGGCTGAGCTGTGTGCCCTTAGGCAAATCACATCCCTTCTCTGAGCCTTGGTTCTTTTATCCATAAAACAGGAATAATAACAGCTCCCACCTCATAGGGTTGTTTTGAGGGAAAAATTCCAGGCTTACCAGAGCACCAGCCACATAGTAGGACCTCTCTGAGAGCCATCATGGTCCTTATCTAACTGATGACCAGAAAAAGGAAAGAACTATAGCTATTGGCATGAGGACATGTGGGTCTGTGCGCATCTGTAAAATGGACACAGTAGGACTTTCGGAGTCGAAGGAGATCATGTCTGTCAAGTGCTGGTTAAACTCTCACGGGCCATGCAGATACCTGCATGTAGGTCTTGCCTCTGTTACTGGCCTGAGAGCACAGTGAGGTCAGGGACCATTTCTTGGTCATCCTTGGATTCTTCACAGCATCCATCCCAGGGCCCAGTGCTGAGGGGGCTGGGGGTGGGGGATGATTCTGAACAGTGTTTGTTGAATGACTGACTGATCGACTGAGAGAATAATTAATTGAATGAGGAAACCCCAAGACCCTGCCTTCCCCACTAACCTTTCCGGGTAAGAACCAGGAGATGCGGACAGCCTTTCTGTCCCTCTCCCTGCTCATCCGCCCCTCCCCAGGCCCCTGACTGCCCTCCCCTGTGTTGTAGGAGGAGGCGCTCTGCGGACATGTGTGCTCCGGCCCCCAGGGATCTACGGCCCCGAAGAGCAAAGGCACCTGCCCCGCGTGGCGGTATGTTGTCCCAGCCCCAGGCCGGAGGCACAGGAGGAGCCTGGCTGATATGTGTGCGAATGGGGACCCACGGTCACCGCGTCAGTCTGGGGGCAGTGTCCCGAGCGGGGGACCCTCAGTTCTGGGAGAAGTCCTGCCCCCATTAGGCCCACCAGGAACAGAGCTCTCGGGGTGCGCCAGCCAGGCCTGGGTACCGGTAGAGGAGACATGGAGCTATGACCCCGAAGAGGCAGAAGAAGCTATTGCCCTGCTCAGACGTGAGCTCCCTGAGGGCCAGATGCCTCATCTCATGCCGCCAGCACCAGGCTTTTCACGCAGAAAACCTGTCTCCAGAGAAGGCTGGTTGCCAGGGATATAGCTACAAGGGGCTCTAGATCCTGTCTTCAAATTTCTCACAGCCTCATCAGGGAGACAGACTCCATAGTCACAGATTCAGGGTGGTAAGGGCTGTGTAGAGGTGAGAGGGAGAAGATGGGAGCACAGCAGAGAGGGCCTGGCAGGGGAGGTCCAGGAGGGCTTCCTGGAGGAAGTGATGGCTGTGCTGTTTGGATACAGAAGGAGCTAACCAAGAAAATGGGGTGGTAGAGAGAAAGTGGTCCAAATAGAGGAGACAGCTTGGGCACAAAGCTGGAAATGAAAAACTGTTCCAGGTTTGGGCACAGGTCAGTGAACAAAACAGATGATTCCCGCCCCTGTGGGGTTTATATTCTCACAGGAGGAGAGAGAGAGAATAAACATGATACAATACAAGGAACGTTTGAAGGTGCCAGGGACTATGGAGAAAGAGGAAAAGTGGAGTGGGGTTGGGGGAAGCCGGGGGTGCCGGCAGTCGGGGAGCCTCTTCAAGCAGGGATATTGAGCAACTTGAAGGAGGTGACCAGGTGCATCACACAGCTATCTGGAGGAAGAACCTTCCAGACAGAGGGAACGGCTAGTCCGAAGCCCTGAGGTGGGGACCTGCTGGCACGTTCCAGGGAGGAGGCCGAGTAGCTCGTGCAGAGTGAGCAAAAGGGTCGGTGGGAGACACGTCAGAGAGTAGCTGGGGCCAGAGCAGAAGGGCCTCCTCTGCCACCTGACCTGGTGGGATGGGCGCCCGGAAGTTTCTGAGCAGAAGAGACACGATCTGACGTAGGATTCAAAAGGATCCCCCAGCTGCATGGAGAACAGGCCACAGCGGCCGGGGGTGGAAGCAGGGGACCAGTTAGGAGGCTGTTTCAGTCCAGGTGAGAGATGAGGGCGGAAGTCAGTACTGTGAGGAGTGGCCGAATTCTGGACAGATTGTAATGGCTGAGACGACTGGGTTTGCAGACGGGTTGGGTGTGGAGAGTGAGGGAGGGGACAGCCAAAGCTGGCTGCAGGCTTTAGGCCTGAGCCCTGGGTGCTGTGGGCTGAGGTGGGGGAGGGGCGGCCAAATGGGGATCAGGCGCTCACAGGACAGGACAAGTCTCCCTTGTCTATCCGGCAGCCAGGTGGAGACTTCTGGAAGGCATGTGGGGCTGGGACAGAGGAGTCTGGCCTGGGAGCCTTCTGCATGTAGATGGATTTTAAAGCCACTCCAGGCTTGGTCTGTGTTTCTCGCCCTCTCCCCTCACCACTAGGGCCACATCAAGAAGAGACTGTTCATGTTCCAATTTGGGGACCGCAGGACGAGGATGAACTGGGTCCACGTGTGCAATCTGGTGCAGGCACACGTGCTGGCAGCTGAGGCCCTCACCGCCGCCAAGGGCTACGTGGCCGTGAGTCTCCTGCAGTGCTCCCCCGACCTTACCCCTCGGGCTGCAGGCGTGTCCCCCATCCCTCGGGGATTCCTGGCTCACACACGACATAGCTCCCCGATTCAAGCTGCCTGATGGGGTGGGGGGGAAAGTGGCCTTTTAGAGCATCGTTAGCGCCTTGAAATGACCCTGTGAGGTAGGTGTTGTTGAGCCCGGAATTACAGTCACCGAATGCTAAGCGTTTTACATATATTGTCACCTGCACCTTTACAACAGCCCAAGGGGGAGATGCCATTATTATGCTCCCATTTCTCAGATGAAGAAACTGAGGTACAGAGAGGTTCAGTGACTCCACTGAGGTCATACAGCTAGTCAGTTGGCAGCCCCAGAACTCAAAGGGACTTGTTCAGGTCCGTCTCCAGGGCTGCTCAGGAGAAGTGGGGAGTTGGGGCAGCTGCTGGGAGCCATCGGAGAGGGTGAGGTCAGGCGGCGGGCATGTGCCTGACCGTCCCCTTCCCCGCGTGTCCCCCTCAGAGTGGGCAGGCGTACTACATCAATGACGGGGAGAGCGTCAACCTCTTCGAGTGGATGGCCCCACTGGTAGGTGCCCGGACACCGCCCCCATCCCAAGTGAGAATTCAGGGATCCCCACGTCTTCTTTCCCTGTCACCTTTTCCAAAAAAATCAGAGGATTTCACATTAAAGACCAGCTCTGGCAACAGTGTCCACTGGGCAACATTGGAACTGGCTGGAGCTGGGTGGCGGCTGCCCCTTTGGGGGCTGTGGGCTCCCCCAGTTTGCCATAGTCCCTCCCAGCCCGCTTCCTGGTTTATGTCGATGTCCTGCCCTGTGGGATTTTGCTTGTGGCCCCCGTACTATGTGGTGAGGCCCTGAAAGAAGTAAGTAGAAGGTAGGCAAAGCACAAAGGGAGGTGTTGGCCCTCGGGCCCCTACGCTGCAGCCCCTCTGAGAGTCCTGGCCTCCTCTCCCAGCAGCCTACAGACTCCTGGAAGGGGTAGACCAGAAACCCCGTGCTGGAGGATACATCCTGGGGGCATTCAGGCTCTTTGCGTGTCAACTTTTAACAGCTTTATTGAGATATAATTTATAGACCGTACAGTTCACCTATTGAAAGCATACATGTCGATGGTTTTTAGTATGAGTTGTGCGACCATCAGCAAAACACATTTTAGAACATTTCATCACCTTCCCAGAAAAGAACCTCCCCAAACCATACCTTTTAGCTGTCACTTCTGTTTACCTCTCACCCTACCCCACCCCTAGCCATAGGCAACCAGTAAGCTACTTCCTGCTTCTGTAGATTTGCCTGTTCTGGACATTTCCTATGAATGGAATCATACAGTATGTGGGCTTTGTGTTAAGTTTCTTTCATTTAGCATGTTTTCAAGGTTCATCCATGTTGCGGATGTGTCATATCAGTACTTCATTCTTTTTTATTGCCAAAAAGATATTTCATTCAATGGCTGTGCCACATTTTGTTAATCCATTCATCAATTGATAGAAATTTGGGTTTTCCGTTTTGGGGCTGTTATCAGTAATGCTGTATGAACATTCGTGTGTAAATAGTTGTGTGGACATACTTTCTCATTTCTGCTGGGTGTGGACATACTTTCTCATTTCTGCTGGGTACATACCTAGGAGTGGAATTGCTGGATCATACAGTAACCCTATGTTTAACCTTTTGAGTTACTGCCAGACTGTTTTCCAAAACGGCTGCACTATTTTACATTCCCACCAGCAGTGTAAGAGGGTTCCAGTTTCTCTACATCCTGTCAACACTTGTTATTATCTGTCTTTTTGACCTGGAGAGTTTTCATACAAGTGAAGACCTCAGTTCATCCTTTTCCAGCCCATCTCTTCATGCTTCTCCCACCACCCTCCATACGTATGCTTTTTTTTTTTTAATTTAATAGCAGAAAAGTAGATTCTAGAGAATAATCAGATTCTATATAAGTGCCTTAGAGTGTCTTTGGGTGTACGCAGATGTAAAAAATAACTAAATGATGGGACTGCACCCCATGCAGTCAGTTCCTACTTAGTTTTCCAGGTCACAGTGTGGGCTTCATTTAAAGACTGGTGTAAACTTGGGGCTGGCTGTGGGGTCTGCCCCCTTTGGTGGGCAGCTGAGGAGGGGCCAGGAGGTGCTCTGCTGGCCCTGGGGTAAAGGCAACATGTGGCCTTTACCAGCCCCCCAAGGATCTGTTCTCACCTCAAGCCATGTTTCCTTGCAGTTTGAGAAGCTGGGGTACAGCAAGCCCTGGATCCAGGTTCCTACTTCCTGGGTTTACCTGTCAGGTGAGGAAAGGAGTGTGTATGTGAAAACCCTCCATGTGCCAGATGTACATGCATTACCTCATTTTAAACCCAGAGCCAGGACCTGGCTGAGGCGAGTGGGGCACTGAGAGCACAAAATTTAAGGAAACCCTCACTCTCAGGAGTCAAATGCTCCAAGTCCCATCCGCACTTACCCAGCCCTGAGAGCAAGTGCCTCCTTAAATTTTGCACTCGAGGCACCTCACTCCCCTCACCCTAGTCCTGGCCCTGTTTAAACCCTATCGCACTTGCAAGGTGGGTGCGGTTAGGCCCATTGTACAGATGAGGCAACTGAGGCTCTGAGAGGTTAGCAACCTGCCCACGGTGCCCCAGTGAGAAGGTGGGAGAGGCAGAATTCACACGGGGCTCGGCTGACTCCGCAGCCCACACCCAGTCCTGCTGCCTGTGCTGGAATGCGCTATGCCAGGCGGAGGAGGGGGAGCCCTGGGACTGCCCCATCCCCCAAGGTCGCCCTGGAGTTAAGGCTGCTTTTGGACATGTGAGGGTTCTGTTTGACCCTAGATTCTCCTCCTCACCCTGAAGGTCAGTCTCTACTCTCACGCCCCAGCTTCCCTCTGCTGGCCTCCTTCCAGCTGGAATGCTGCACGGGCTTCAGGCTTGGAGTGATCAGCCCGAGGGGGCAGGTGGCCCTCAAGTCACAGATAACTGTGTTCCTGGAAAACCTCAGCTGGATCTCTTGCACTTTAAATGCATTGGGGGACTTCCCTGGTGGTCCGGTGGTTAAGACTCCACACTTCCAATGCAGAGGATGTGGGTTCGATCCCTGGTCTGGGAACTAAGATCCCACGTGCTGCACAGCGCAGCCAAAAAATAAAAATAAAAAATAAGGCATTGGGATGCCTGCTATTTAAAGCAGGGGTTTGCAAATTTTTGTCCCCCAGGGCGCCCACACAGGATGACTTCCCCTGCACAGCATTACCACCAAGATTGACACTCCTTGGCCCCCAGCTGAGAAAAGTTCAACCGCAGGTTCTGGCAGTTTTGGAGGACTGTCTATAAATTCCCAATTCCCAGTGAGCTGACTGTAAACTCAGTGCTTCTTAACTTTGGCTGCACAGTAGAATCACCTGGGAATCATTTAAAATGTAGAAATGCCTCAGCCACACCCCCAGACCCATTACCTCAGCATCCGCAGGAAGCAAGGGGGTGGGGGAAGAAGGAACATTTTAAAAAGTGGTCCGAAGTGCAACCCAGGTTGAGTTGAACCACTTTTCCAACTTCTTTCTCCCTGACTCAAGAGAGCATATCGGGACAGAAGTGAGTGAGAGAGACATGATTGTAGAGATCACTTTGAATCTGCTCAGATTTATTTTAAAATGTCAGTCTTTGAATATTAATAATAACTTACTTGTGACATATTTCACAGCCAAACAAGGCACCCCAGGGTGTGCGGAGAACTGCTGATTTAAAGGAATCCAAGGACAGGAAATGTTGGCAAAGTGAAGATTCCCCCTAGCAAAGCAAATAATGCCCCCAACTGACTTGTCCCTGAGAACCTCCCTGGAGCTTGCCTAGAGCAGGCCCCCTGGTCACTGGTCCCTCTCTCCCCACACAGCCACAGTGATGGAGTATTTGCACCTGGCCCTGAAGCCCATCTGCAGCCTCCCCCCGCTGCTCACCCGGAGTGAGGTAAGTGGGCTGCTGTGAGGGGAGCCCCTGTGCCCTGGTGCCCCTCACTTGCCTTCCTGCCCCTTCTCCACTGCCACAAACCCTCACCTTTTGACACCGTAACTGGATGCTTGTCTGAGGTCTCAGAACCTCCCATGTGGGCTCAAATCTAGGGCCAGATCCTGTATAACATCCCAACCTCTGAGCTTTTGCTGAGGCTGTGCTCTCTTGGTCTGAAGGGCAACAGCTCCAAGCCCATCCTTTATCACTCTCATTTCATTCATAAGCAGTTTGTCTTCCCAGCCAGACTGGAGGCTCCCAAAGGCAGGTTCCATGAAATTCACTTTTTGGAATGTCACTACTCCCAATAACCATCAATACACACACACACACACACACACACACACACACAGCCTGTTGATTCGAGGCTCACAGTTCCTGCTCACTGAATAATAAGTATATATTAAGTACCTACTGTGTTAAGAACACCGTTCTCAAATAATGATGATGCAGTTTTCTATTTGCATATACAGTTTAAAAGAGAGGGTGTTTTAATGCAGGTTGTAAACAGTAAAGCAACACGTGGTGTTTGGTGTTATTTGCAAAATTCCTCTAGTCCACTCTCTCATTTGATTGTCCCTGATGCTCTGTTAAGTTAGGAGGGGCGAAAAGATTATGATCTCATTTAATGGTGAGAAACTGAGCACTAGAGAAATAAGTGATTTGTCCTGGGTCCCACCATTCTGGAATTGGCTTCACATTCCAAGCTCAGTGCTCTCCACCTCAGAGAATCGAGAACGGGCCACAGGAAGAAGCAGTTCCCTATGGTCTCTCCTTTGAACCGTCTGGACTAGCAGAGGAAAGAGAATAATGAAAATAGGGACCATCTATTGAGTGTGAAATGCCAGGCACTGTGTTTATCTCATTTAATCTTCACAACTACTATACACTGTGGATTCTGTTATCACCTCCATGTACAGAGAAGGAAATGAAACACTCAGCGGGGAGAGGGGGAGGGGTGAAATAACCTGCTCATGACCATTCCCTTATGTAGCAGTATCAAGATTTGAACCCAGAGGAGACCTAAATGATTTCAAGCTTAACCACTAGCTTGTGAAATGTTAGGAATCATAGTCACGTAAAATAGCTGCCAAAGTGCTGCTGAGTTGTGGTCGGGTAGGGAGCTGGCTCCCCTCTCTCTCCACTCACTTGTGGGTCTCCTTGTTCAACTCGGGGGGCAAAGGATCCCTAGTTAGCTGGGAAGTTTCTGGGCACTGTAGCTCGGGCGCCCTCTTCTGGTCAGTCTATGACACACCAACTAGCCCTCTAGTTTGACTTCATAGCCTTTTTTCATTCATTTGACATGTATTGAGCACCTAATGTATGCCAGGCACTGTGCTGAGGAGTGGAGGCAAGACAGTCCTTGCTTTCTATTCGCACATACAGTTTAAAAGAGAGGATGTTTTAATGCAGATTGTAAAGAGTAAAGCAACACGTGGTGTTTGGTGTTATTTGCAAAATCCTTCCAGTCCACTCTCTCATTCGATTGTCTCTGATGCTTTGCTAAGTTAGGAAGGGCAAAAAGATTATGATCTCATTTAACGGTGAGCTCACAGCCCAAAGGGGAAGACAGCCCAGCAAGGGCTATACTGGGGGAAATAATGAGGAACTTCAGAGTACACAGAAGGGGCACCTAAGCCAATTCTGAGGAAGTTAGGGAGGCTTCCCAAAGGAGGTGACATCTAAGCCTGAGATCTGAGAATGCTGTGTCCCAGGACCCTGCCTATCTAGTTCACAGCTGTACCCGCCAAAGCCCTGAACTTACTAGCTGAGGCAAAAAAGGACAAGAACTGGCCCCTCTCCCTCTCTCCTCACTCAAGCATCCAAGACCAGGGGCTTGACCCCAAGGGCTGTTTCAGGGCCACAGCAGAATCCAGCAGCTAGTGGACTCCTTCCCAGTGTCCAGCTGAGGAACAAAAGGTGAAGAAATGAGTCAGGTGGGAGGGTATCTTCTCAATCCTAGCATAGCAGGGAAGGGCATGGGCTAGAGTTTGGCTCCTCTGTGTGACCCTGGGCAAGTCACTTAACCTCTCTGATCTTCAATTTTCAAAAGAGGAGATGGTGGTATTACCACTTAAGAAGATTAAATGAGATATGGCCTAGAAAGAATTTAGCCCATGACAGGCACAGAGTACTTATTCAGTAATTGTTGTTGTCAGCACTACCTTTGAAGCCTGTGGGACCCAGGCCATCTGGCATCAGGAAACGCAGCTTCAAACCCTGGAGAGAGTAATCACTCATGCATAATTGAATTCCTCTCTTAGGGAAGCTCAGTTAATCAGCCAGGGCGTGAAGCCTGCACCCTGGAGCCTGCCTGCCCAGACTCCATCTGGGGCTGTGGGCTGAAAAGTCAAGGATGTTTCCTGGAGACAGTTTTCCGGATAGCTGCACTCAGGCCACAGGCGTAATGTATCAAGGGCCTCCTGAGCCCCGGAATCGTGCTAGGGCCGGGGAAGGGGAGTGCAGAGGTGGAGCCTTTACTTTTGGGGGACTGAGTTCAGTAGGGTGGGGAGATGCAGAAAGTGTATCCTGGAGGCGGCCCCCTTGAGGAAAATGGAGGTGGAAGAGAGACAGGAAGTCTTCCCCGATGAGGGCGTCGCAGACGCAAGATCCAGCATAGAGGTTCTTTTAAATCTTTGTGCGACGGAAGGGAAATCCCCACCCTCTCTCATCCGAGTGAAACATGGTAGAGGTTGCTCCCCACGCCCACTAGTCCCGTCCCTCGGCTGCCCCGCCTCTCCCCGCAGGTGCGCAGCGTGGCCGTGACGCACACCTTCCAGATCGCTAAGGCCCGCGCTCAGCTTGGCTACGTGCCCGACAAGTTCAGCTTCGCGGACGCCGTGGAGCGATACGTGCAGTCGACGGGCCGGGGAACCCGCGGCTCCACAGCGCGGACGCTCCTGCGGCTGCTGCTCGGGCTGCTGCTGCTCCTTGGCCTGCTCGTGCTGGCCCTGCACTTCCTAGGCCCGCGGCCGTTCGTCGTCTGACCATCGTCGCCGGCCTGTCCCTGCCCCTGCTTCGCCTTCAGGACTTGGACCAGACCCTGCTCGGCCCTCCGGACTTGGGCGCTCGCTTGAGTCCTGGGCTTGTCCCTGCCCCACCCTCTGGGCTTGGATCTGCCCAGCAGGTCTTCCGCTTGGATATTCCGGCGTTCTAACCCCGCCCCTGTCCCGCCCTCTGGGTTTCGACGTGCCCCTGCCCCGCCTCTTGAGCCCTGGCCACGCCCCTGCCCCTCCCTCCGGCCTTGGTCTCCCTCTGACCTGGCCGGGATGCCTACGAGAAGGTCCTATCTTCACAGCCTGCTCCGCCTTCCAGGCCTTCTCCCCGCCCCTGCCCAGGCCTGGCCCGCCGCCGCGTTCTCCCCTGCTCTGGTACGCCCCGTTTCTGGCTCTAGCCGAACGCCTGAGCCCTCGCCTTGGTTTCTCCGTTGGTAACTAGACTTGCTCATCTCTCTTGGTCGGTCCCTCTCCTCTCCTGTTTGTGATTCAGCCTTAGCCCCATCCCCTCCCGTCTGGCTCCCCTCCCTCCAGTCACACCTCCTAGGGGCCTAGCTGCAGCCGCTCGTGCAGGCTGGGCTGACGTTTGCAAGTTTTCGCTGGCTGCTGCTACCTCTCTAGGGACACGGACCCTCCTCGCTGCCCGAGCTTCTCTGTGCTTGTCCTGAGATCGTCTCAAATCTCAAAAAAAAAAAAAAAAACCCTTTTTAAAGAATTGGATCTCTCTAAAAAGTACCAATATAGTAATAATGGGAATTATTAGAAATTAGTTGGTCATATATTTTGTTTTACTATTGCTTCAATTTGTTAATGAGGGGGCCAGTAGTGATCACCGTAATCTTTAATGTTTAAATCACAAAATTTCTTAATCCAGCGCTGCTCTCCACAGAAACAGCGCCTCCTTATCATCTTGGTATCAATTGTGAATACCAAAATATTAGTGGGTAAATACGTCTGTGTATATATCATAATATGCACACGTGGAATTGGCTGATAAAACTATGGATCCTAGCAGAGAAGAAAACCGTCACAAGCCTAAAGAAATCTGTGACGGGGAGGAGCAAATGTGTTAGTTAGGGCCAACATGTCCATCTCCCGGCGTGGGCATTAGCAGTATGTCCTCTGCTGAACAATTAAGAAAGTTCGTGAAGCAGTTCAAAAATGTGTGCTCCTGTTTGCTATGTTGAATTTGCATGTGTGTATATAATTTTTAAAAGCTCAATAATCTTTATGCTTTGTTTATGCTTTATCCTTTATGTTTAATGCTTGACAGTTTGAAAGAGCTTTCATCTGTGTGCTCTTACTTAATTCTCAGGCCCACCCTTACATAGGGCTTATTATTCTTATTTTATAAATGAAGAAACTGGGATTGCCTAACTTCAAAGAGTAGAGGAGGGTGGGGGTCACTTCTCTACAGGCGGGGTAATTTGGAGGACCTGCCCAAGGCCCACTGGCCTAAACATGACACATGGTTATTTCTGCTTTTCTGCACCTTAGCCACGTCAGTGCTTGGGTTGAGCTCTGGGATCTTTCTCAGTCTCAGATCCACAAACCTCAGGCCATTTGGGGCTTTCTTTCTTCTCAGTAACATGCTTGCATGTAAACTCACCTTCTCCTCTGACTTTCTCTACCAATCCTGAGAAATCTGTTCTTAGGGCAGGGAAAACAGGTTTTCACCGTTCACATAATCTTCTAGATCTTTTGTCTACTGCCGAACCTCAGCTTGTGAAACCCAAAAGCAAAATCAATTTCTTTGTTCTCTGGATTTCTCTAAGTCACCTCTTCCCCTGAAAGTAGACTGTCTAAACCCTGGGCATGGGGGCAGCATGGGTCACTATGCCAGAAAGCTTCCTTCCCCTCAAGTGTCTTTACCCAGTGGGAAAGGAGGTGGCACTTTCACTCAACAGAGGAACCAAGTGCCCATGAGGGTTTTAGAGGCTGCCCAGATAACCCACCCTCCGTGAGGTTCTTTTTTTTTTTCTTGTATACCTTCTCATAGATATTTTATTTTAAATTTTTATTGGAAATAGTTGATTTACCGTGTTGAGTTAGTTTCAGGTGTACAGCAAAGTGACTCAGTTATACATATACATGTATCCATGCTTTTTTAGGTTCCTTTCCTATATAGGTCATTACAGAGTATTGAGTAGAGTTGCCTGTGCTATGCATAGGTCCTTATTAGTTATCTATTTTATATATAGTACTGTGTATATGTCAATCCCAATCTCCCAATTTATCCCCGCCCTTTCCCTCCTGGTAACCATAAGTTTGTTTTCTACATTCGTGACTCTGTTTCTGTTTTGTAAATAAGTTCATGTGTACATTTTTTAGATTCCACATATTAGTGATAGCATATGATATTTGTCTTTCTCTGACTTACTTCACTCAGTATGACAATCTCTAGGTCTATCCATGTTGCTGCAAATGGCATTCTTTCGTTCTTTTTTATGACTGAGTAATATTCCATTGCATATATGTACCATATCTTCTTTATCCATTCCTCTGTCTATGGACATTAGGTTGCTTCCATGTCCTGGCTATTGTAAATTGTGCTGCAATGAACATTGGGGTGCATGTATCTTTTCAAATTATGGTTTTCTCCAGATATATGCCCAGGAGTGGGATTGCTGGATCATATGGTAGCTCTATTTTTAGTTTTTTAAGGAACCTCCATACTGTTATCCATAGTGGCTGTACCAATTTACATTCCCACCAACAGTGCAGGAGAATTCCCTTTTTTCCACACCCTCTCCAGCATTCATTGTTTGTGGATTTTTTGATGATGGCCATTCTGACTGGTGTGAGGTGATAGCTCATTGTAGTTGTGATTTGCATTTCTCTAATAATTAGTGATGTTAAGCATCTCTTCATGTGCTTTTTGGCCATCTGTATGTCTTCTTTGGAGAAATGTCTATTTAGATATTCTGCCCATTTTTTGATTGGGTTGTTTGTTTTTTTGATATTGAGCTGTGTGAGCTGTTTTTATATTTTGGAGATTAATCCCTTGTCAGTTGTTTTGTTTGCAACTATTTTCTCCCATTCTGTAGGTTGTCTTTTTGTCTTGTTTATGGTTTCCTTTGCTGTGCAAGGGCTTTTAAGTTTAATTAGTTCCCATTTGTTTATTTTTATTTTCATTACTCTAGGAGGTGAATTTAAAAAGATCTTGCTGCAATTTATGTCAGAGAGTGTTCTGCCTATGTCTTCCGCTAAGGGTTTTATAGTATGCGGCCTTACATTTAGGTCTTTAATCTGTTTTGAGTTTATTTTTGTGTATAGTGTTAGGGAGTGTTCTAATTTTGAGACAGCAAGTAGGAAGAGGTCCTAGCTTTCTTGGAGACACTAAGCAGAAGCATTATAAATGCAGAAAACAGAGTCATTACTGTGGGCAGCTCAAGGTGAAATAGCCAGTCAGAATGGACCAGTAAGGCGAATTCATAAACTTTCCATTATGAGTGATGAAGCTATTCCCCTTTGTAGACCCAGTGCCAGGCGTCTAAAACACCATCCGGTCTCTCATCTTAAAAATATTTCTCTTGACTCCCCATTCCCCCTCCCGCTACTGCTACCATCACTCATCAAATTTCGTGATGAGATGTCCACACTTATGTTTCCATTTCTTCTCTTCAACTCACACCAAAATGGTTTTAATCAAGGTCATCAGTGACCTTGTCCATAAATCATAAAACCAAAGAATATTTTTCAGTCTTTATTTTGCCCAGTCTCTTCAACATAGTTGGCTACTCCCTCCTTCTTGCCATAATCTTCTTGACAACAATCTATATGACAACACACCTGTCTTCCACTTGAGTCTCTGACCAGTCCTTCTTTATCTCCTTCACTGGCTTCTCTTCCATTGCATTCCCTTTAGGATGATGGTCCTCAGGACTCCATCTTGGTCCCTCTACTTCCTCTGCATGCTTGTCCTGGGCAAGTTCATCCATTCCCATGACCTCAATCTCCAGTGCCTCCCAAATCTGTATCAATTGCTCAGAGTGTTCTCTTGGCCTCCAGACTTCTATGTCCTGTCTACTCAACCCCATGTCCTAAATCTCAAACTCAGTGTGGATCAAACTGAAATCATCTTTTCCACAAACGTCCTCTTCGTCCTGTGTTCCCTCCTAGGGAGACGAGAGGCACCGCCAGCCATCCAGTGGCTCAAGCCCAAAACCTGGTCATCACTTTCGATGCGTTCTTCTTTTTCATGTCTTCGTCATTGAGTTCTGTCAGATCCACCTCCAAAACGTCTCCCTGTCCAACACACTGTCACAACCATGGTACAAGCCACTCTCCTTTCTCCTAGACAACTACAGTAGGCTTTGAATGGAACCTCTTATTCCTACTGCCAGAGGGAACATCCAAAATTGGAACATGCCACCCTCGGCTTAAAACCTTTTGATGGTTTCCCATGCCCTCAGGGCCAAGTTCAAAGCCTTAACTTGGCATTCATGGCCCTCCTTGCCTAACACTTCAGTCTCATCTCTAGCCATTTGACCAGCTGCTCTCTGTCCAGCTGCCCTGAATTACCTTCCCAGCATCTCAGACTCGCCAGGCTCTCCTTTGCCTCTAGGATTTTCCACATGCTGTTCCCTCTTCCTGGAACTCCCTTCTCCCACCTTCACTAGCTAATCTCTCAATTTCAAGTCCAAGCTAAACGTCACTTTTTCCGTTGTCCCTGGGTCAGCTTCCGCATTCTGCATGACACTCCTCACAGGTATAATTAAAGAAATTACAGTGGCTGTGAACTCTATGAGGGCCAAGACATGTCTGCTGTTTTGCTCTGTAGCCTCAGGTTGATCTTGATTTCTGGCACATAGTAGGCCCTTCATAAATGGTTGTTGAATGAGTAAATAAACAAGCACCAAAACCAAGTAGGAAGTGGATTAATGAAGCTGGGACCTCAAGGCTGATACACCTGGGCGGGGCAGGGCTCCTGATACCCCAGACCCCCCATAAAGTCACCTGACACAGTTCCTACCAACAGGGATTTATGGAGTCAGCCTGGGCTCTCCGCTGACACAGAGCAGGCCAGAAAGGGACCCTTCCTAACTGACGTCTTGATTAAAATCACCTCCACCTAATCTTTGTCCTTGGGAGGTAAAGGGGCCCACTCCCGGTGGCCTCAGGCCTTGAAGCATTAAATTAAAGGCGCAGACAGACTGTTGAGAGCTTTTCAAGGTATCTCAGGATGCTTTCCCATGGAAATAGGGAGACGTTTTTGTTTTCCTTTTTTAAGGTAGCGGGATTGGTGGGTTTGTGTACTAGGCTAGGGAGTGAGGTGGCTTGTCCTGCAGTTTCCTTTTCCCCTCCCTTCCCCATTCCATTAAAAAAAAAAAAAAGGCTGAACTGGAAGAAATAACTTTTACAGGTTGAAATTCCTGTATAAGGAGAAAGTGAATGAAATGAAGGATCCCTCTGGGGATTTTCTACTGTGGGGGAAAAAAAACGTCAGAAGGCAGAAAAAGTGAAGAGTAATTGGGAGAGGATATATAAGTTAAAGAATGGAAAAGTGAGACCCCTTGAGGTGTGGCAGCGGTGGGATTCGAACCCACGCCATCGAAATGACTGGAGCCTAAATCCAGCGCCTTAGACCACTCGGCCACGCTACCGCCCGCTCGCAAACTATTCCGTTCTTACTATATTAGTCTAGTGACGCGGCGCCTCACGTTCTCTAAGCCCCGCCCTCATCTGTTTACGCATGCCCGATATCAGCCTGACGCTTACCGCGCCAGTTAACAGCATCTTAACCCCTGGCTTCCTCCTGGGCTTTGGAGTCAAAGTGCTCTTGTAATCGGCAGTAGTAAGTTCAGTCGGGACGCAGCATTGAGAAGGAAAACAAAGTTCCCAATTGTTAATATTAATATTCAATCGTCATGTATGTTTGCATTTGATTTTTCGCGAGCGTGGCATACTGCCTACGGCCACGTGGGGGCAGTGTCGCGCTGCCGCTTGCTCCTGGCTGGGCTGCGGGTCCCGCCGGGAACCCGGGTTTGCGCGGAGCCGGCCGAGTCCCCATCCTGTTTGGACTCTCTAGCCCTACTTCAGAGAACCTCTGCAGCTTCGGGTGGCCCCATGGCCGGCCCCTGCCACCGCGATGTAAAAATCATGGGTCCAGGAAGGAAAATCATTGAACGTTTTTACAGATCCTTGCCTTGTGTAGGCTCCGTCAATCATCACTCTTATCTACTTTTTACAGAGGGGGAAACTGAGGCTCAGATTGGCAAAGTAACTTGTGTTAGCTACCCCCAGGCAGAGCCAGCATTCCCTAGCCTCCCAAAACCCAGTGTTCTTCTGTGTAGACTATTTCAGTGTGTTTTAAAATGCAGTAGCCCTTTCTGCCTTCGCTGCCTCCATGGCGCCCGTGAAAAAGTTTGTGGCGAAGGGGAGCAAAATAAAAGCAGGTCCCGAAGTTTACCCTTGACTGTACCCACCCTATAGAAGATGGAATCATAGATGCTGCCAATTTTGAGCAATTTCTTCAGGAGAGAATCAAAGTGAACGGAAAAGCTGGGAATCCTGGTGGAGGGGTTGTAACAACCGAAAGAAGCAAAAGCAAGACTACTGTAACCTCTGAGGTGCCTTTTTCCAAAAGGTATTCGAAATACCTCACCAAAAAATATTTGGAGAATAATCTACTTGATTGGTTACGCGTAGTTGCTAACAGCAAAGAGAGTTACGAATTGCGTTACTTCCAGATTAATCAAGATGAAGAAGAGGAGGAAGATGATTAAAACTCAGTTATCTGGAATATTTTGTGTGAGTTCTTGAATAAAACTTGGGAACCAAAATGGTGGTTTTCCTTGTTAAAAAAAAATAAAATAGAAACAAAATGCAGTAAATTCAGAGCAAGTACATATCAATAAATACATAACAAACTTCCATTTCCTGCCACCGAGAATTAATTGTATTCAGCTCTTCTGAAAGATCACCCCCTGCGGCCACAAGAAGGAAGCAGAGATCTCTTTGAGTCATCCCCCCAACAAATGACTCAAAGCATTCTCCAGTAGTTGCACCGTTTGCTAGCAGCAACTGTAACAGAGAAAAACAAACCTGACTCCATATTGAATCTATTCCTTTAGCTCTAACCTTTGTGCTCTGTTGCCTGTGCTTAGTCATGCTGGCACTGCACCTTTTGTGAAAGATTGTTGCCTGTAGTCTGAAACATACAGGATACTCCCTTCTCAAGGCTCTAACCTTTAAATTTAACACTTCTCCATTCATACAGAGAGAAAAAGTTGCAGAACAGAAAAGAACATTTGTCTTGTTGGAGGTTTACAGGAACATCGTGACCTGACCTACGTGGACAGCTGAGAGAACAAAGTATTCCAGCACCAAGAAGTTTACAACAACTAACCACACCCCCTCCCCTTTTAATATAAAAGCCTGAATTCTAACTTGGGGAAGATGGTTCTTTGGGACACCAGTCCACCACCTTCTCAGTCTGCTGGCTTTCCAAATAAAGTTGCTATTCCTTGCCCCAATACCTCGTCTCTCAATTTATTGGCCTGTCGTGCGACGAGTAGTATGAGTTTGGACTCTGTAATGTGACCCTTCCCCTCCCAACTCTCTCTGTCTCTAATAATTTAATTCAAGTAAACATTTATCCAACACCTACTAGGCCAGATCAGGCAAAAATCAGGTCTTCCGGGAGAAGCAGAGCTGCTCAGAACTAGCATGACAGAGGTGCTTCACCAGGACAAAAATCCAGTGGAAGCAAGGCCATGAGCTCATCTGCTCCAGCGAGCAGGCCTGTCTCCCTGCAGACTTCTGCAGTAGGGCTGACTCGGCTTTCCTAGTGATTTATGCCTTAAGGTTGAGGCTGGGAGGGCAGTTCCTATGCAAAACCTAGGCCCAGGCAGGCAAGGGTGGGGAGGCTACAGAAACCAGGGCAACTGGGCTCTGTTTAGTTTTTGTTCTTTTCTTTTCTTTTTTTTTTTAAGTAACAGTTAAAAATAACTTTTGCTAAAATAATAAATACGTGTTCCTTGTTGAAACTCCAAGCTAAGAAAGAAAAGCACAAATAAGAGACTAAAATCACCTTTAATTTCTCCTCCCAGTTAAGCTCTGTCAACACTTTGGTAAAGGAAGGTGCTTTTTTGTCTTTTTAGATTTGAAATATAATGTAATGCATGCTCTTTGTAAATTATTTTTCAAATGTCAAATCTTCTGTATAAAGTTAAAGGGAGTTCTCTTCTTCACCACCTTCCTCCTTCACAGCTGAATCCCACAACTCATTATAATGAGTAACAGTTTAGCTGTATCCTTCCAGATCTTTCCCTATGCAGACGTAGGGGCAACTAGAGGCCCACACATGCCCCACCCTAATCCTGGGGTTTGCCTTGTGCAAGAGAAAGGAAGAAAGACACTATCCAAAAGACAGAAGAGTGGTCATTTCATTGCTTCTGTGAGTCTTTCTGTAGCTACAGGTGGGTCATTGAATGGCCCTGTGTTGGCTTTGTGCCCAGTAGGCCCTGGACCTCCTGAGCCAAGGAGCCAAGGAGGACTTTCAAGGACTTTTTTTAAAGCTTCTGCTTAAAAACATCCCACTGTGGTTCCCAGGGATGGAGGGGGATGCAGGGGATGAACAGGTGAAACACAGGATTTTTAGGGTAGTGGAACTGCTGTGTATGTTACTGTAACAGTTGATGCATATTATTATAAATTAGGCCAAACCCACAGAATGTACACCACCAAGAGTGAACTTTAATATAAACTGTGGACTCTAGGTGATTATGATGTGTCAGTGTAGGTTCGTTATTAATTGTAACACATGCACTACTCTGGTGTGAGATGTTGATCATGGGGGAGGCTATTCTTGTGTGGAGGCAGGAAGGATATGGGAAATCTCCAAACCTTCCACTCAGTTCTGCTGTGAACCTAAAACTGCCTTAAACTCCCACAGACACGGCCTCCTGTGGACAGGGAATCCGAGCAGCTAGCGCTTGGGAAGCATTTCATTCCCATGGCATGTGTGTCTAGAGCAGTTCTCCAACCCTCCCTGAGCCCGTGGCAGGATTACACCCATCCCTGGAAGTTGGGAGAAGCCACATACCTAGATTGGGCTAGAGCACCATTCCTGGTGATCTCTCTTCTGCTGCCACACCCTGAAGTACCGTGAGGATGCCAGGAGCCCTTTTCTGAGGGTAACAGCTTTATCGTGATTTAATTCACGTACCATACAAGACACCCCTTTAAAGTGTATAGTTCATTGTTTTTTAGTATATTCACAGAATTGTGCAGCCCTCCTCACAATCAATTTTAGAATATCTTCATCCCCCCAAAAAGGAATACCGTACCTTTAGTAGTCACTCTCCATTCCCCCCAGACTCCCTTCCTAGCTGTGGGCCACCACTAATCTACTGTCTCTAAGGATTTCCCTATTCTGGACATTTCATATAAATGAAATCATATAATCTGTTGCCTTTTGTGTCTGGCTCCTTTCACTTAGCATACTGTTTTTAGGGTTTATCCATGTTTTAGCATTTATCAGTGCTTCATTCCTTTTTATTGCTGAGTAATATTCCATTGTATGGGTATAACACATTTTAATTATCCATTTATCAGTTGATGGATATTTGGGTTTTTTTCACCTTTTGCCTATTATGAATAATGCTGCTATGAACATTTGTGCATATGTTTTTGTGCAGACATGTGTTCATTTCTCTTGGATATATACCTGGGAGTGGGATTGCTAGGTTGTATGGTAACCCCATGTTTAATTTTTTGAGAAACCACCAAACTGTTTTCCATTTTCCATTCCTGCTGGCAGTGTATGAGTGTTCCAATTTCTCCACACCCTTGCCAATACTTGTTATTATCTGACTTTTGATCATAGCCATCCTAGTGGATGTAGTTTTGATTTGCATTTTTCTAATGACTAATAATGCTGAGTATCTTTTTCATGTGCTTATTGGCCATTTATATATCTTCTTTGGAGAAGTGTCTGTTCAAATCTTTAGCCCATTTTGAAATTGAGTTATCTTTTTATTATTTGAGTTATAAGAGCTCTCTATATTTTGTAAATATTATAATGGAAAAGAATGTGAGAAAGAAAAAAAAAATATATATATATATATATATACCTTTGCTGCACACCTGAAACTAACACAACTGTTACAGAAAGTGCACACAAAGTGATTCAGTTACACATATACATATATATTATTTTTCTGATTCTTTTCCATTATAGGTTATTACAAGATGCTGAATATAGTTCTGTGTGCTATACAGTAGGTCCTTGTTGTTTATCTATTTTATATATAGTAGTGTGTATCTTTTAATCCCAAATTCCTAATTTTTCCCTTCCCCCCTTTCCCCTTTGGTAACCTTAAGTTTGTTTTCTATGTCTGTGAGTATATTTCTGTTTTGTAAATAAGTTCATTTCTATCATTTTTTTTTAGATTCCACATATAAGTGATATCATATGATGTTTGTCTTTCTCTGTCTGACTTACTTCACTTAGTACTATAATCTCTAGGTCCATCCATGTTGCTGCAAATGGTGTTATTTCATTCTTTTTTATGGCTGAGTAATATTCCATTATATATATATGTACACACACACACACATATGTATATATGTATACCACATCTTCTTTATCCATTCATCTGCTGATAGACATTTAGGTTGCTTCCAAGAGATTCTCTTTTTAAATGCTTTCTATAAAAGACCCAGATTAGTATCTCATTGGCTTGGCTTGGGTTACATACTCATCCCAGAACCAATGAATGGGGCAAAAGGGATGGAATATGCTGATTGGCCAGGTCTAATCATATGTCCAATCTTAGAGCCAGGAGAGTGGGGAGGGCGGTTTTCATGAACTGAGAATAGGGTGGACTGGTTCCTTGAAGACAAATCAAGATGCTCATGCACAGAAGAGATTAAAGAGGAAAAGAGAAGCTAAATAACTTGCGCAGGGTCACAGAGCTATAAGTAGAACAGTCTTTTTTTTTTTTTTGGTCTGGCTTTGGGCTTGGACAGACTAGCTCAGACTCTTTGTCCTTGCCCAACTTTCCCACGGTCAAAATTTCAGGTGCAATTTTGTTTTTTGCCAAAAGCCAGAGGAGTTTTCTCAAGGTGACTAAAGGAGCCAATACTTCAAACCAAGATGATTATATCTTCTAGATCTTGTATTGATATTTTCTGAAACTTGTAGTACTGAGGCCAAAAAGTTAAAACACTCAATGATGGGTTTCAGGACCATTTCTTTTTTTTCATTCCCCTCACCACCTTATGAGATGCCGCCTGAATGTCACCCACTCCCCAAGCCACATAAACTTGAACCTTCTCCCTGCAGGGGCCATTGCAGCTGGTAAGCTGAAGGACTTCACTCTCCCAACGGGATCTGAATTTTTAGGGGCCACAAAAACTGAAGAGGCAAGGCTTACAGACAGGACATTAAAGGGGTCAGTATATACCTAGACCTGGGTCAAATTCTGCAACTTACTATGTAAATTTGGGAGAGTCACTTAACCGGCCTCAGTCTTTCTGTGTATGAAGTGAGGACAGTAAGAGGGTTGTGATGAGAATTAAAAGAGATAATGTCTGTAAAGCAGTTACCACAGTACCTGACACAAAAAAAAATGCCCTGTAAATATCAGCTTTTACCACAACCCCAAAAAGGCTCACCAAAGAAGGCATTACAAATGACAGGTGGCCCTTGACCACAGAAACATGTTTACAACCTAGTGTTGAGTAGAAAGGAGAAATAGATGAGTCCACTCTTGTTAGGAAAAATGTATATATTCCCATATGCATACCCAGATAACTGTGTCTGTCTCTGGCCTGCCTGCACACACCTGTTTCTCTGTGTTTGCCTGGGGCTCACCTGGACACTCAGCCCTCCCTCCAGTTCCATGGGAGAACTTGGTCACGTACACCATTCCAGTCCAAGGAGGCTTTCACTGAAGAACTCTTTGGGGCATAGGTAAGTGGTTAGGTCACAAACCCCACCACGAACTATTTAAACAGCCCCCGCTAGACATCGCCCTACTGGAAGCCTTTCCCGTCCTCATCCTTCCCACGGCCCCTGGCAGCTCCTGCCTGGCTCCTCCGCTCCTCTCACCTGTGGGGGTCCTTCAAATTCCTCTCCCCTTTTTTACTACACAGAGTAACTCAGCAGACCCCAAACCAGCAGGAGCCCTGTAATATAGATAGATGCCCTTTGCCAAGAGGAAGGAGCCACCTTGGAAACCTTCTGGGCAAGTGTATCTCTATAAGCCTCAGTGTTATGATCTGTGAAGTAGAGCTACTAGCGTTGGTGTGAAGATGGAATGAGATAAATCGCTTGATAAATATTACTGTTATCACTTATATCTTTTATTTTTATTTTTTTTGGCCACACCGCACTGACTGCCAGGTAAGTCCCTTACTTTTATTTCTAAAATAAGAGTTGTGAAATTTCTAAAATTTCACTAGAAAAAATATCTGGAAGAATATAATATGAACGTGTTCACAGTACTTATCATTAGTTTTATTTCCTTTTCTTCTTTATACCTTCCATATTTAGTCATTTATTTTACAGGTATTTATTAAAGCACTTAACTATGTGCCAGGCTGTGCGCTGAGTTAGGAATACAGCAACGTATTAGACAAATAATTACACAAATAATTGCCACAGTCATAAGTGCCTGTTTTCACAAAGCAGAAATCAGAAAAAAAAAAAAAAGCAATTTCTTATAAAAATATTGCAAGGTTATGCATAGAGACGTACAATGAGATCCGATCACTACTGATTTTGGAAAGGACTCAAATACAGGAACTAGGCGGGCATAGGATGGAGAATGGGAAGGTGCGGTGGGCGAGGGAGGGGTTAGCTGCCCCCTCTCAAATTACCCGCTGGGAGGGCGCCCCCTTCGCTGGTAGGTGCCAGGCCGGCCCCACGCGTTAGATCCGGACGCTGTGTATTCAGCAGGCTCGGGAGCCGCAGACGCAGGGCCAGGAGATCCACGCGGCGGCTGCAGGAGCGGTGATGGTCATTGCCCGCGGCCACGTGAGCGCCGCGCCGAGCTTACGCCCGCCCGCCCGCCCGCGGCCCCGCCCCTGCCCGCAGTCTCCTGTCCCAGCCACAGCCCCAGCTCGGCGAGTGTCCGGATCCGCCGCCCGAACGCCGCGCGCTGCAGCTGCCCCAGCCCAGCCGACGGTCGCCGGCGCCCTTGCCCTTGGAACGCGCCCCCAGCGCCCCGGGATCGTTCCAGCGGCTCCGCGCGCCCCTCGCGCCCCGGGAACATTCCGGCGGCCGCCGCTGCCTCCCCGGAGCGCCAGCCCGCGCGCCCCGCTCGCCGCTCCCCGGCACTCTCGGGGGGCCCGCCCGCCCTGCACCCTGGAGCACCGGGCCTCGAGCCTCTGCCAGCTCCTCTGGATCCTCGCGGCCGTAGGTAGCGGCTGCCGTGCCTCTCCGCCCGAGGCAGGTAGGTGGGGCGGCGGTTGGCCTGGGGGGCCGGGATCCGGCGCTGCAAGCCTATGCTCCCCGGTGCAGCCGGCGCCCGGAGCGCGGAGGGTCTGGGGCTTGGAAGTGGGGCCCCAGGCGGAAGGAGAGCGTGGGGGTTAAGCTCTTTGGGTTTCCGTGTTTGCTTCTGTAAAATGGGGGAGTCGTGCAGATTATCGGCAGTGTCTATTGGTAAAATACTTGGCACGTGACGGTCGGGGAGAGGCAGCTTGGGGGCCTCCGCCCGCGGCGCCTGGAGGCCCGCAGAGGGTGGGGGCAGCGCTGCCTTTCTTCCCCTGCAGGGCCCGCATCCCCCACCCCGGCCCCTGAACGAGAGGCCCAAGTTCCGGGAACCTCGAGGACCGTGTAGACGCGCCCTTGCTGCATTGTTGACTGCAGGAGTTCGGGTGTTGGCAGGCTCCGTGGACCTGTGCGCCAAGGGGCCGGGCGTTGATATGCGTGTGGCGGGGCGGGGGCCTCCCGGGTGAGTCCCGGCCTAGATTCGCCGCACACGCCTGGGGGATTGCGGGAAACCGGCCCAGCTGCGCCCCGCGTGAGACAGATGGGCTGCTGGCAGGGGGGCGCTGCTCAGTCTGCCTTGTGGGGACGCTCTATGGGAGCCTGACTTCTGGGTCCTCGGCCGTGGAAGCTGCCTGCCTTGGGGCCGCTCAGCCAGGAAATTGTCTACCCCTCTGATTTTACAGAGGAGACAGGTCCAGAGTGGTCTAACGGCAGATACTTATAAGCAAGATGGACTAAGTTTGGGAATACAGAGCAAGCAGGTGGGAGCTGATAATGCCCACTCGGGGGGGTGGGGGGGAGGGAAGGGTTATTGGAGAAGGCTTCCTGGAGGAGGTGATGGAAAGGATGCCAGTGGTAGGAGGTAGGGTTTAGGAGATAGAGTTTGGCAGGCGTCTTCCTTCTCTGTGGCTTCTACAGCACCTTACAGTCATTGTTTGGTCAATGCATTTATTCAGCAAATACAATAAAGCTGCTTGATGATGGGAAATTAGATGTAACATGGTTGAGATTGCCATCCTCCCTCCTCTCCTGTTCTTCTTAAAGAGGGGGTGTCGGCTGGGGTCCCAAGTTGTTATCTTTTGCAGGGGGTGGGGAAGCAGGAAGTCAGGGCCTGACCATCCCTTGAAATGGTTTCAGTTTACATATGATCACTTGTGTACGTTCTATGATTTGCAGTGGGTTTTTTGTGTGTGTGTGTGTGCTTTTGGTGACAGAACAGTACTTTCTGGCTGACTACTAAGGATATATAACTGATATGATTTTAAAACATTTTTAATGAATTATGTGGCAGAGATGGCCATGTCCTCTGCTTCTTGCGGTATCAGCTGGATGTATTTCCTAGGCTCCCTTACAGTTTGGTGGGCCACATGACTGAGTTTTGGCTGATGGAATGTGAGCAGAAATAGTGTGTGCCCCCCTCAAGCTTGGACCCTAAAAAGCTCCCCACTTTCCTCATTTACCAGCAGAGTTGAGAGGACTCTGAGGGCCTGGAGAAGAACAGAGCCACAAGCTGGAAGGAGCCTGGGCCTCTGAATGACTGTGGAGCAGAGCCTCTCCTTTCCCCCTCTCTGGTGGTCTGTGGCTGTCCACTGAAGAGTATGGGGCTCCAGGAAGCTCTTTGGAAGGTCTTTGGATAAGAGAGAGGCTTGTTGGCTGTGGCCTTCGCCTCAGGGTGATCTAACTGGGCTGTTCCACAGGGGAAGGGTAACTTTAGGCCTTTTTTCTCACACTGGTCAGATGCCCCAAAGAAGTCTTGTCCAGTCTTTGGCAGGATTGGCATCCAGGTGCCAGGACACTGAGAGCAGTGTGGAAGAAAGCTGAGGGTCAGCAGCAGAAACTTGGATTTGTTCAAACTCATTCTCTAGGATTTACTCTTTCTGGTCCTATTCCTAAAGCTGATACAGGAAAAGTTGATGATCAGGATTGCATTCAAAGTAATAGTGGCTGGCTGGACTGATTCAAAAATAAACATTTTTGCGTTGGGGAGATCAGTTTTGCTGACCAAGAAGCTGCAGACTTAACCCCCGTGAACTGAGAATGTTCTAGAAGAAAGTGGTTATAGTGACCACCACAGGATAAAAGTAGCTTGGATTAAACTCTTGCAGGCAAGGCTGATGGGCACAAGAAGAAGGCTTCAAACGAAGGAAGGAGTGAGTCACTAACAGGCTGATGATGAAGTAGAAGATGACATTCTCTGGGTCCCCAAAGTCCCAGGGCTGTGGAACACCCAGAGAAGCATTTCAGAGGGCTGGAAAGTCAGAGGGCGGTCATTGTTCCATTCTCCAGCTGTGCTGCTGTCTAGACCTGGCAAGGACCCCACAGGGAGTGGCTGAAAGGCAGGAGGCTCAGCTGCAGAACATTCTCTCCGCCAGTGGTTCTTGAACTTTAGTGAACATTGGTATCACCTGGAGGGCTTGTTTAAACATGGCTTGCTGGGCCCACCCCCAGAGTTTTCTTTAGCAGGACTGGAGTGGGGCCCCAGAATTTGCACATGTGACAAGTTTTCAGGTGAGGCTGCTCCTGCTGCTAGTGGTCCCAGGATCACACTTTAAAAGTGGTTTAGCAAGTGATGGCTGAGTGAAGCCCTGGATAGACCTGCACTGGCTTCAGACCCACCTCCCCCACCTTCTAGCCATGTGATTTGGGGCAAGTCACTTAACTTCTCTGTTCCTCAGTTTCCTCACCTGTAGGATGGAGCCAATGGTGCGTACTTCCTGGGGTTCAGGGGAGGCTTCCTGGAGGAGGTGACATCTATCTAACCTGAGACCTGAGGGATGAGGAGAGTTGGCCAGGGGACAGGTAGGGAGAGCAGGCTAGAGCATGTGCCAAGCAGATGGCACAGTGTGGGCGAGCCAAGGGAGGGGGCAACGCTTGTCCTCCAAGGAGCCGAGAGGAGTGATGGAGCAAGAGCTTTATAAGTGGTGCTGAAATGCTATGAATCTGTTCTGGGCTACATGTCTCAGGGTGGGATTGCAGTGGAGGGGAGGCTGACCAAGTCATGGGAAATGGGCCTTGGGGATGGGAGGGCCTGAAAGCAGTGCAGGTTACTTCTGTCCACATCCCATTGGCTCAAATGTAGTCACATGGCCCCACTTAGACGGAAAAGGATTTGGGCAGGGGAGAACAAATCCATAGTGGACAGCTAGCTTCTATGCCACAGACCAGTTCTCTCACCTCTTCTTCACCTTGCTCCCTCTGCCCCACTTTGGTGGATGAGTGAATTTTATAGATGAGGAAGCTGAGGTTCAGAGAGGTTAGGTAATTTGCCCAACGTCACTCAGCTAGTGGCAGAGCCGGGACTTGAACACAGATCTGTTCATCCCAAAAGACTTGTTGGGCCCGATCCTGGTCTTGGCTGCTTTTTGAGGGCCTCCCCATGACCCAGGCATTCCCACTCGGGATCTCAGCTGCGTCTCTGGGCTAAGTAACCCCCAGATGCCTTGTAGTTCTAACCCGATAGCCCCTCCATTCCTCCATGCCTACAATGCTCATTATACCCGCAGAAATTGCCCACTTTTGTTCAGTTAGTCATTCATTCATGCAGCCTGCATTTACAGGGAACCTAGTGTGTGCCAGGCATTGTGCTCTGGGCTGGTAGCTAGAAGGACTAAGACACGGCCCCTTTTGTTCCAGACGCTCACGTGGTCTGGCCACCGAGAGGCTGTGTAAACACAGGGTTGCCCTGAGAAGTGAGACACACTTGTCTCTCTGATCTGACCCATCAGGAGGACAGAGTATCCTGGGAACATGAGAAGGGTGCAAACGATTAAAAATTAAAATTCAAGCCCTCTTGTGCATCTTGTTAATTGAAGCTGTAACTATATTATTGTGCTTTGTATTCTAAAATGTATTTTTCTGATTTTTAAAACAGTAAAGTAGCCTCTGCACCTTAACAGTTTTATATGAATGAAGGACAGTGAATTGCAACGATGAGCTTTAGCAGAGTGAATGTTGACTTGTCTCTCTGGGTCCAGCTGCGGGTTGCTGTTCTCATCAGTGAGTAAGCTAATTTCTCTGTCTCTGGTATGCGTGGAGATGTGTTTTGAAAGAGGAGATGAGGGAGGGTGGATTGGGGGAAGTCTCCTTGGAATCCACCAGAGTCATTCTAGAACAGGGTTTCTCAGCCTCAGCACTATTGACAGTTCGGCTGGACAGTTCTTTGTTGTGGGGGCTGTGCTGTGCATTGTAGGATGTTTGGCAGCGACCCTGGCCTCTACCCACTAGATGCCTGTTGCACTCCCAGAGATGTGACAGCCAAAGGTGTCTCCAGACATTGCCAAGTGTCCCCTGAGGGGGCAAAATTACCCCACTGTTCTAGACTATACGTGTTTCCTATGGCCACTGTAACAAATTACCACAGACTTAGTGGCTTAAAACAATACAAACTTCTTTTCTTATGGTTCTGGAGATGAGAAGTTCAAAAGCCAAGGTGTCAGCAGGGCCATGTTCTTTCAGAAGGCTGTAGGGAAAATCTGTTGCCATGCTTTTCCAGTTTCTGTAGGCCACCTGCATTCCTTGACTTGTGGCCCCTTCCTCCGTCTTCAAGGCCAGCTGCATAGCATCTTCAAAATTTCTCTATGACCCCTGCTTCCATCGTCCCACCTCTTCCTCTGACTCTGACCCTCCTGCCTCCTTTTTATAAAGACTCACTGGATAATCCAGGATACTGTCCCATTTCAAGATCCTTAATCACACCTGCAAAGTCGCTTTTGCCACATAAGGGAACGTATTCACAGGCTTTGGGAACTACGATGTGGGCATCTTTGGAGGGGCATTATTCTGCCCACGACATAGACTGTTGGGTCTCTGGGTATGACGGAAATGCTTATGGAGGGCCTGGGAGGAGGGAAGTGACTTAGGAATTGGGGAGTGGGGTATGGTCAGAGCATAATAGCAGCTGGTGCTTTTGAGGACAATTCTCTGTCAGGCACCATGGGCCTGATCTCACTAACAACTCCAGGGGTTAGCTGTCCCCTGTTTTACAGACAGGAAACCACCCAGAGAAGGCTTTCCGGAGGGGGTAAAAATTTGAGCTGGATTTTGAAGGGAACAGGGGTTTGGCAGCAGGTGGGAGAGGCATTCCAGAAAGAGTGTCCTTAGGGTGCAGGGGCAGGGAAGTGAGAACTTGGTCGTGAATGGGGACTGGTTCTTGGGTGGGGACATCTGTAAATCAGTCCTTTTTCTCTGACATGAATTGTATTATTTCTTGAAATAGTTTTAATAAATGTTTATTCATGAGCTCCCACCACATCCTGGGGGTATATATGTTAATAAGTCACTGACCTGAACTCTTAGCTGGAGGCTTGACTTAGTAACTCCTGATGTCGCACTTTGTTACCCTGCCCACCGGCAGCAAATTAATGAAACTCAGCCTGGAAAGGTATTTTATTAGCACTTTATGAACCCTGCTCAGTGCCAGGCACTGTGCAGGTAAAGACTCAAGGAAGTCCCAGCCTGCCCCATGGAGTCTGTTGTTTCAGGCTCCTAGTTGGGGAGCCAGGATTCAAACTGGGCCCTGGGACCGCAGAACGCCGTGTCTCGGGCACTACGCTGAGCTTTGGTTTTTGTTTCTTTTATTTTCACCAACTTTTTTTTTTAATTGATGTATAGCTGATTTACAATATTATAGTAGGTTCAGGTGTACAGCATAGTGATTCAGTGTTTTTACAGATTATACGCTATTAAAAGTTATTACAAGATAATGGCTGTAATTCCCTGTGCTATAAATATATCCTTGTTGCTTATTTATTTTATACATAGTAGCTCATATATCTTAACTTGCCCCTCCCTTTATCCCTGTCCCCACGACGTTGGTTTCTGTATCTGTGAGTCCCAGGCATGTCTGGATTCAGAATCTCAAATGATGTCATCACTGTTCATTTTTCTCTTCATCTCTTGTTCTGCTCTTCACCAAAAGTCAGCTTTGTTCTCTGGTGGCCTCAACCCCTGTCTCAGATTAACATCCTGCAGGAAAGGACTGACCTTCTCTTCCAGTTGCTCAAGCTAAAGCCCCAGGCTTACCTGAGATTAGGCCATAGTGGGTTTTTTTTTTTTTTTTTTTTTAGGGAGTATTAGTCATTTTAAAGTTTTTATTTATTTATTTATTTATTTAGGCTGTGTTGGGTCTTCGTTTCTGTGCGAGGGCTTTCTCCAGTTGAGGCAAGCGGGGGCCACTCTTCATCGCGGTGCGCGGGCCTCTCACTATCGCAGCCTCTCTTGTTGCGGAGCACAGGCTCCAGACGCGTAGGTTCAGTAATTGTGGCTCACGAGCCCGGTTGCTCCGCGGCATGTGGGATCTTCCCAGACCAGGGCTCGAACCTGTGTGCCCTGCATTGGCAGGCAGATTCTTAACCACTGCGCCACCAGGGAAGCCCCGGCCGTAGTGGTTTGACTTGAGTCATATGCCCATCTCTGAGCCAATGGCTATGGCCAGGTGCCCAGTGCTGTGATTGGCTCAGTGGGGTCATGTGACACACCCCGTTACCTGGGGGTGGATCCCCAACCCCAATCCCATGACTGGAGAGTGGGGGAGAAGCAGATCCCCAAACAGAAACAGATGCGTGACGCGAGGTGGTCCATAAGTCACCCGGTCCATTGTGGTTGAAGGTGAGGACCACTGAGTTCTGCCGTGCTGGCCGTATACTAGTGTGTGTACTGGTGGCTCAGCACAGCCCGTGTTGGCTCTGGGGTGCTGGCTCCCAGGAGTGGTGGGTGGGAGATTCCAGATCATTTCTACATCAGGAAGGCAGCTCCTGGGGGTGAGGGGAGCCCCAAGGAGGGCCGGTGGTCACTGTGGCTTGGCCCACAGGCCTTGACCTAGGCATTGCTGTCATCATTTCCTGCCCCCAGGGGCTGCCAGAGAAGCCCTTTACAGCAAGACGCAGTGAGAGCAGTGGTTCAATGGCCAGAGCCTAAGATAGCCTGTTCCCTGAGGACCCCTGAAGAAGCTTGGCTTGGCTGCTAACCAGGCGTCCAGGTCACCAGCCTGGCTGGGACCCAGGATTCAGCCCCCTTTATTGATGGTACTTAAAATGGTGATGATAATTATAGTCTTCGTGCTTGTTCTGTGCTAGCACTGTCAAGTTAGTGGGGTGGGTACAGCTCTGCATCCCAGGTTATAATGAGGAACCCGAGGCCAAGAGGTAAAGTCACACACCTAGTAAGTGGCAGAGTTGGGGCTTGAACTCGGGTCTGACTCAGAACTCTGCTCAGCTGCCTCTCCATAGAAATATTTTCCCAGGATGTGTCAGGGACTGGGAGGGGAAGATGTGGATGCCTGAGTGAGGGCAGAGGAAAGCTTCTAGAGAATCCTGATGTCTTGGGAACTGGAGTTCTGCTCCTGGTCTCAGTCTCTCTGCTCACAGAGAGGCCCTTTGTGGGCCGAGCAAAGCCCAGGTTAGATGGAGATTCCTAAGAGGCTGGTGTTGGAACAGGCATCATGGGGCTGGGTTATGGGCCAGTGAGGGCTCCTTGCCTGTCTAGGGGAATCCAACATCCTCCAGGTGGCCAGTCTTCATGGGCAGATGTGGAAGCAGCTACCAAGTTAGGACTCTGGATTGAGACCACAGTTTTCCCAGGCTGAGCTGCCCAGGCATCAACTTGTCATAAGAGATATGATGTGACTTTTTATGACATGGGAGAGAAGGGGCACTGGACCAGATAGAATTAGCAAGTAGTAGGAGAAAAAGAAAATTATAGTATATTATATAAGTTTAGATAGCAAACTCTGAAGATTGTGAGTCCAGGATAATTATGGTGCCCCATGATGTAAGATTATGCTGCCCCAGGCTCTCTCTGTTTCATGGCTCTGCCATCCTTGGCACATGGCTTCCTTCTCATGAATAAATTTAGCTGCTTGAGCTTCAGCGATCACACCTGCATTCCAGCCAGCAGGAAGGAGAGAGAGCAGAAGGGTACACTCCCTCTTTTTAAAAACCATTCCCGAGATAAACAACAAGGTCCTACTGTATAGCACAGGGAACTATATTCAATATCCTGTGATAAGCCGTAATGGAAAAGAATATGAAAAAGAATGTATGTATATGTATAACTGAATCACTTTGCTGTACAGCAGAAATTAACACAACATTGTAAATCAACTACACTTGAATAAAATAAATTTTAAAAAAAACCCTTCCTAAAGTTGCATACAACCCTTCTGCTCATATCCCCTTGGCCAGAACTTGGTCACATGGTCACGCCTAATTGCAAAGTAATCTGGGAAACATAGACCTTATTATGAGTGGCCGCATGCTTAGCTAAAAAGCAGTGGTTCTGTTATTAATAAGGAGAGAATAGCTGTCGGGCGACAGTTAGCAGGCGTTGCCACAGCTGCCTTTTAAAAGCAAATGTATGACAGCTGAAAAGCCGTGAAACAGATCCCCCTCACTCAGTTCTGGAATCCATATCAAGTGCCTGCCGAGTACAAGGCACTGTGCCAACTAGGGTCACAGCTGCTTGTCTGCAGCTCATGTTGTTTCCCAGGGCCGAGGAAAATGTCAGGTCTGTGGTGGGACGTGGCCAAGGGCTGGGGTTCTGGTCCCAATTCCCCCGTGAACTCCTGTGGAGCCTCATTCAGGCCACTTTCCCGCTCAGCTCCCCTCACAAATGGGGAAGTTGGCGAGATGAACTAATTGAGTCAAGGTCACCAGCAGCACGGCTAGGATTTGCACCCTTTGGCAGCCTGGCTCCTGAGCCCGGGCTCTTAACGGCTGGGCAACACTGCCTGGAGGTCCGTAGCTGAGGCTGTGGCTCCGGCCCCTCCCCTGGCCCCAGCACAGCCCCAGAGGCCAGTAACGTGGCTGGGCTGCTGGCAGCTCCAGGCAACCGTGTCTCTTGGTCAGCACGGACTCTGGCCAAGGGCTGACCAGGGCAGAGTAGGCATTGGGGCTGGGAGCGGCCGAGGGTGAGGAGAAGTGGGCACAGGGCCCCGGGACGATTTTGGTAACAAGCAGGATCAGGTGGCTCTGGCATCGGATCCAGGTGGTGACTGTCGTGCCCAGAGGGTCAGAAACAAACTCGGAGGTTGACACCCAGAGCAGCAATTTTCAAACGGAGTTGAGTAATCACTGTGGGTGGTGCATTAAAGATAAAGAGTAAAAAAGAAAGAAAAACAAGTAGGATAGAAAATAGCAGAGGGCATTGTACAAAGTAAGGCTAAGTACAGTTTCCTGAAATTTTAACTTACATTTTGTAGGTGGGTACTGGGTT
The DNA here is from genome assembly GCF_965194825.1 of Balaenoptera physalus. Lineage (NCBI taxonomy): Eukaryota > Metazoa > Chordata > Mammalia > Artiodactyla > Balaenopteridae > Balaenoptera > Balaenoptera physalus. The sequence continues at coordinate 71,053,744 of NC_138898.1, forward strand.
AGGATATAAATATATTTCTTGCTCGGATGACTGTCAAGAAAGTGCTGAAGCCTCAGGTCTAGAAAACTGCCTCCCGATGGAAACAGCTGTTAAGAATAATTGGAATTAGTTGATTTAAAAAAATTTTAAGTTTTTTCACTTTTTAATTTTTTTATATTGAAAGCAACCAGCTTTGTAAAAACTTAAAACAGTATGGAAGTGTACAGAATGTTAAAAACTTCCCTGCACCCCCCCAGCTCCCAATCCCACTGCCCACTGCCCACCCCAGTGCTGGTAGCGCTCTTGTGGGCCCTTCCGGGACATACCTTTTCTTTTAGCACAGATAGGATCACCATAATGTAACTGCTCTTGTGCAACTTGCTTTTTAAATGTAACGGTTTTTCTTGTCTTTTCTTTTTTTCTTTTTTTATTATTATTTTTAATCTTTTTAAAAAACATTTATTTATTTTATTTTTGGCTGTGTTGGGTCTCTGTTGCTGCACTCGGGCTTTCTCTAGTTGCAGCGAGCCAGGGCTACTCTTCATTGTGGCGCACGGGCTTCTCATTGTGGTGGCTTCTCTTGTTGCGGAGCACGGGCTCTAGGTGTGCGGGCTTCACAGTTGTTGTGGCAGGCGGGCTCAGTAGTTGTGGCTCGCGGGCTTAGCTGCTCCGCCACAGGTGGGATCTTCCCAGACCAGTGATCGAACCCGTGTCCCTTGCATTGTCAGGTGGATTCTTAACCACTGTGCCACCAGGGAAGTCCCATGTCTTTTCTTTTTTTAAACATTAGATTATTGAAGTATATTCACAAACCTACCAATCCACTTATTTAAAGTGGATTTAATGTAGTCAGTGGTTTTTTAATGTATTAACAGAGTCATGCAACCAACACAATCGGTTTTAGAACATTTTCATCCATTCAGAAGAAACCCTTTAGTGATCGTTCCCCATTTCCCCCCAACGCTCCCCTCCCCCATCCCTAGGCAACCACTCACGTACTTTCTTATAGATTTGCCTTCCCTGGACTTTTCATATAAATGGAATCATTCAATATATGGTCTTTTTTGAACTGTCTTCTTTCACTTAGCATCAGTACTTCATTCCTTTTTGTGGCTGAAGAGCATTCCGTTGTATATATAGACCACATTTTGCTTATCCATTCATCAGTTAATGGATGTTTGGATTGTTTCCCCTTTTGGCTAATGCGTATAATACTACTATGAACCATATGTCACAAGTTTTGTTGTGGACATGTTTGGGTGTATACCTAAGAGTATAGTTGCTGGATCATATAGTAATTCTGTGTTTAACTTTTTGAGAAACTGCCAGGCTGTTTTCTAAAGTGACTGCACCATTTTACATTTCCATTAATAGCGTATGAGGGTTTCCAATTTCTCCCCATCCTCACCAACACTTGTCATTTTCCACTTTTAAAATTCTATCTATCCTAGTGGGTGTGGCTTTGATTTGTATTTCCCTAATGGCTGATGATGTTGAGTATCTTTTCATGTGTTTACTGGCCATGTGTATCTTCTTTAGAGAAACGTCTGTTCAAATCCTTTGCCTTTTTTTTTTTTTTTTTTTTTTTTTGGCTGTGCTGCGTGGCATGTGGGGTGTTAGATCCCTGACCAGGGATCAAACCCGTGCCCCTGCAGTGGAAGCGTGGAGTCTTAACCACTGGACTGCCAGGGAAGTCCCCCTTTGCCCATTTTTTATTTGGGTTATTTGTCTTTTTATTGTTAAGTAGTATGAGTCCTTTACATAGTCCCTTATCAGACATGATTTGCAAAAATTTTCTCCCATTCTGTGAGCTATCTCTCCACTCTCATGGTGGTGTCCTTTGAAGCACAAAAGTTTTTAATTTTGATGATGTGCAGTGTATCTATTCTTTTGTTGCTTGTGTTTTTGGTGTCCTATCTAAGGCTTTGCCTAATTCAGTGTCACAAAGATTTTCTCTTATATTTTCTTCTGAGAGTGTTAGAGTTTTACTCTTATATTTAAACCTTTGATCCATTTTGAGTTAATTTTTTTGGCCACACTGCGCAGCTTGGGGATCTTAGTTCCACAACCAGGGATCAAACCCATGACCCCTGCAGTGGAAGCACAGATTCTTAACCACCAGACCTCCAGGGAAGTCCCCATTTTGAGTTAATCTTTGTATATTAATGTAGGAAGGTGTTCAACTTCATCCTTTTGCATGTGTATATTCACTTGTCCTGGCACCATTTATTGAAAAGAGTATTCTTTCCGCATTGAATTGTCTTGGTACCCCTTTCAGAAATCAATTGGCTGTAAATGTGAGGGTTCGTTTTTGGACTCTCAGTTCTGTGTCTATCCTCATGCCACTGTCAACTGTCTTAATTTCTTTAGCTTTGTAGTAAGTTTTGAATTCAGGAAGTGTGATTCTTGTAACTTTCACAAGATTCTTTCAGCTATTCTGGGTCCCTTGAATTTCCATGTGAACTTTAGGACCAGTTTGTTAATTTATTCAGTGAAGCCACTGGGATTCTGATAGTGATTGGGTTGAATTTGTAGATCAGTTTTGGGAGTATTGCCACCTTAGCTATGTTAAATTTTCTGATCTATGAACACGGGATATCTTTACACTTATTTCGGTCTTCTTTCATTTATTCTGACACGTTTTGTTTCTCACTGTACAAGTCAAGCACTTCTTTTGTTAGCCAAGATGTTTTATTTTTTATTTTTTGGCCGCATGATTTGTGGGATCTTAGTTCTCCGATCAGGGATTGAACCCGTGTCCCCTGCCATGGAAGCGTGGAGTCCTAACCACTGGACCTCCATGGAATTCCCTAGCCAAGTTTTTTATTCTTTTTGATGCTGTTATAGATAAAATTGTTTTCTTAATTTCATTTTTGGGTTTTTTCATTGCTAGTATATGGAAATATTATTGACTTTTGTATCCTACAATGTTGCTGAACTCTTTCTTGACTATCTTTGCACGTCTTTGTGTATCTAGAGCTTCCTTTTTCTTTGTAACAGTCATACAGTATTTCATGATGTAGAAAAACTGTAGTTTATATGACAGGCCTCCATTGATGGTCATTGTGGGCTCTTCCCTCTTTTTACTGTTACTGATTGTGCTACAGAGAACGCTCTTCAGGCCACTCATCCATTCCGGGGACGTGTGTTGAGGGCCTGCTCTGTGCCAGGCACTCTTAAGGCAACAGGGCTACAGATGATAAAGAAGTTAAATGAGATGATTTTGGCTTGGGAAAATCTCTTTGAAGAAAATAAAACAGGGTGATGTGCTAGGGAGTGACTGGGTGTATGTTTGAGAGGGCTTCTTTGAATTGAATCAGAGAAGATTTCTCTGGAGAGGTGACTTTTGAGCTGGGATCCAAATGATGAGAAAGACCCACTGTTGGGAGATTGGGAAGGTTGTTCCAGGCACAGGGAACACAACAAGTACAAAGGCCCTGAGGTGGAAAATGGGCCCCCAGTGTTCACGGAACACAAAGAAAGCCCATGGGCCTGGAGAGCTGCCAAGGCCGGAGGAGAGGTGGACAGGGGCCAGACTAACACAGGCCTGGTAGCCTTAAAAGGCGTTTGGATTTTGTTAAGAATGTGAAGAGAAGCTGCTGGAGGGTGTCAAGCAGAGAAATGATTTGATCTAATTTATGTTCTAAAAAGATCAGCCTTGTGGCTTAAGAAGCATTTATTTTCTGTTTCAAGTGCTGAGTTCTTCAAAGTGGAATTACCGGGTGGAGGGGTTTGTACATTTAAAATGTTCCTAGACACTGCCTGCCCGTGTCTCCCCTAAAGGTAGCAGTAGTTTTCACTCTGAGGATGCCCACTCCTTCTGTGTCAGGGGCATTCGGGGTGAGGTGCCCTGCAAGCTCTCAGCCCCTGGACCCCAGCACCCATTCTCTTGCTTCCTTGCAGGACCCTCACTGCTGCATTTGCCCGGTAACTCTGGCTGTGCCGTCCAGCCCTTGGGTAAGACGGGCGTCCCAGGAACATGGCAGAGGAAGACCTCATCTTCCGCCTGGAAGGCGTGGATGGCGGCCCGACCTCCCGGGCTGGTGATTCAGATGCAGACAGCGATGGTGAGGACGGTTACTTCATCTGCCCCATCACTGAGGACCCGGGGGCACACCAGAATGTTAATTCCAAGGTTAATAACTACTACAGCAACCTAGCCAAAAGCGAGAGCTACGGCTCCAGCGGGTCCCCGGCCATCTCCTTCCATTTCAAGGTGAGTGGTTCCCCCCTTCCCCCCTCCCCCCTGCCCAGCTCACCTGCCGTAGGGATGGGAGGTTGGGGTCGCTGGTTGAGGTTGTTTCCAAACTCTCGCCAGTGCGTAAATTCTGGATCTGAGGCTATGCCTGTTAAGCTGGGAAGATTTGGTTGTTTTAATATAAGTTTCATTACTTTAGAGCAGTGTTTTACAAATAGCTGCTCTGGACCCACTAGTGGGTTGTGGAAACCTAGGCCAATTTTTTAAGACCCAGAACAGAACAGAATAGACTAGAAAATATTGGAGAGGGAGGAGGGAGGGGGAAAAAATATCAGAGAGCACTGACAGTTGTAAAGATATTTTAGGGACACATACACACACGTTTACACACTCACACGCAGTGACCAAATCGGTTGTTGATGACCAGGTTCTCCGACATAGCGGTTGTGAAGTATTTTTATTTCATCCCTGCATTTGTGTGTATGCGGGTCTAGAGAAAGGATGTAAAATGTAGTTTTTCATGTTGGTTGTGGTCAAAAGAGCCACTGCTTAGAGTTGGCCATCCTTCTTCTGGATTGAGGAAGAGGGGACTTATTTTGTTAGGAATTTGTGTTCATACCATGGCAAAGCTGGTATAGAGAAGAGGGAGAAAGGCGAACGTTATTGGACTTTTGTGTAATAACTGGTGGTGAAAAAATTTTTTTAATGCAGTACTGTTATCCTTATTTAATTTAATCCTCACAAACAGTAAGTATCAGTTTGTACTGTGACCAAAATGCCTAGTACCACTTTGGGATTTGAAATTGAAGTCATTCTTCTCTAACTGCAGAATTAATCTGTTTTTAGAAAATTAATAATTCTAGTTCTCAGACAGTTGTATATTTTTCCTTTCAAGTCAGAGTTCTAGCTTAGGTCTCTCGGGCAGGCAGCTCCAAAAATAGGCCTGTGGGTCCCCTCTGAGGTTGGGGGGCCCCTGAAGGGTCAGGTTGCGAGTTGCCCTGCTTTCCTGTCCTAAGGTGGCTTCTGAAACACACACTCTGCCCCGCAGAGGGCAGCGTGGGAAGACAGGGGAGCAGCCCGGCGCTCCTGTCTGTGCCAGTAAGTCAGGAAGGCTCGCGGAAACACTTATCCCTGCAGCCTCGTGTACCACATGTGAGGGGATCCAGGTGCCAGAGGGGGCTGGAGGGGTCAGAGCTTGTGAAACCCAAACCAACTCATGCTAGCTCAAGTGAAAAAAAAAAGGAAATTTATTCTAGCAGTCAAGAAGTGTTTCTTGAGACCCAGGGGCAGAAACAATGTCTGGCCTCTCAGGGGACAGATCCAGGAAGCTGGAAGGCCACAGGACTGTCTCTCTCTGTCTCATTCCTCAACTCTCTTTGCCTATTCTTTATTCTTCTCTGCACCTCAGTCTACACAGTGGGAAAATGGACCCCCCCCAGCCCCAGGGTCCCCTCATTACAGACGGAGCCACATGCAAAGACAGATCTGACCTTCTTCCATCCCAGCTGTTAAGAGGAGAAAATCTATCTGTTTGGCCCAGCCCGAGTCAGGCGTCCTCTGTCTCTGGTCCAGTCACCTCTGGCCAGGGCACGGCATGGTGGGGCGCCGGGGATCACAGAACGGGGGCTGCTTCCAGAGAAGGAGGATCCTGGAGGCCTCCTAGTGGGGCAGACCCCTCAGAAGGGCTCCACCCACAGCTGCCTGTTCAGAGGAGCCATGAGCCTGGTTTGGCCTTTTGGCAAACATCGAGTGGGTCCCGGAGCTGGAGGGTCTCAGACAGGGAGGGATGGACACAGTCTCTGACCACAAAACTCAGTATGGTAAATCCTTTAAAGGAAACACAGACGGAGTGATCCAGCAAAGGGAAGTTTGTCTGTAGGTCTGGCTTAGGACGTGAGCTTCATGAGGGCAGGACCCTGTGGCCTGCTCAACATTCATCCCCAGTGCCGTGCACACAGCAGGTGCTTTATTTGGAATCAGTGAGGAGAGGGATGAGTGCTGAGCTCACTTCATTGGGTGCTATCTTGCTAAAGGACAGATACGGACAGATAGTCGGTATTTACATAAAACAGAAACCACTGTGGACCATTTGACAATAGTTATTAAAGTAAAAAATACTTATACCTCAGTTATAATTAACATAGACTATTACATTAGTTTCAGGTGGGGACAATTCTTTATTTGATGGGACTGTCCCTTATATTGTAGGACATTCAGCATGTCTGACCCCTGCTCACTAAATGCCATATTCTCCCCTATTCATTATGACAAACCAGAATGTTCCCCACCGTATATTTGCAAAGTTCGCATGAGGGGGTACTGCCCTCAGTTGAGAACAAGTAACAAAACATTTGTACAAGTGTTCAGATTTATATATTCAAAGATGTGCTTTGCAGTGTTGTTTGTAATAAAGAAAAAATGGAAACAGCTCAAAAGTTCCATTGAGAGGGACCTGTTTAATTATAGACCGTGATCCTAACAGAATGCTGTATTTACATTAAAACAAAAATGTTTATATGTGAATTGACTTCAAAACAGTGCCAAGATATACACAAGATATATTTTTTGTGGGGAGAAAACAAAATCCATGAAAAGCTCTTGGGATAGTGCTGGTCCATAGTAAGGACAAACAAAAGTTAGCTATTTTTATTTTTATGTGCTGTGAAGTAAAAAAGCAAGTTGAAATATGATCCTACTTGTATCAAAAAACATAGATATACATGTATTAGTATTTGCATAGCAAAAACTCATAGAATGTTATAAAACAATTTAAAAATTACTAACAAGAAAAAGAAGGAATTTGCATCCAACAGTTAATGGTGATTCTCTCTGGGGGAGAGGGTGGCGTTAAGGGGGACTTTGATTATCTACATGGTATATATTTTTAAACATTGGAACTTTTAAAACTACATGTATGTATTACTTCTGTGTGCAAAAGGATGTTTTTAGAAGAATAAAAATAAAGCAGCACAGCCAGGTAACCGCCCTTCCCCTAAACAAACATCAGTAATTTGCTGTCCTTGGGCTTGCCTGGTGGCGCAGTGGTTGGGACTCCGCCTGCCAATGCAGGGGACACGGGTTTGAGCCTTGGTCCGGGAGGATCCCACATTCTGCAGAGCAGCTGAGCCCGTGCGCCACAACTACTGAGCCTGTGCTCTAGAGCCCACGAGCCACAACTACTGAAGCCCACATGCCTAGAGCCAGTGCTCTGCAACAAGAGAAGGTGCCGCAATGAGAAGCCCGCGCACTGCAACGAAGACCCAACACAGCCAAAAATAAACAAATAAATAAATAAATTTATAAAATAATTGGCTGTCTTTAAAACTCATGATTCTGCAAGAGAAAGTTCAGAATCCTCACTGACGATGGTAGCTCATGGTCCGCAGGGGCCCCGCACCTCTCCCCGCTCCTGCAGCAGGCTTCTCTTTTCACGCCTCTTCCTGAAACCTCTTTCAGTTGGGTCTGTTAAAATGATTGTTCAGCCTCCCTAGACGCCCTGCCCTGGCTATCACCTTGGCATTCCTTGGGGCTCGTAGCAGACATTTCTGTGCATCTGTCATTCTTGAATGTCATTCTGTTTATGAGTCAGCCCCTGACCTCAAGGCTAGGGGCTGTGTCCCATCGCACTTCATCCCCTGTACTCAGAGGAAGGGCTGTTGAAGGACGAGATGTAGCTCTTGGCTGCCCACTGTCCTAGGTGATCGAAGGGAGGCTCTATGGGGTTCTTGTTGCCAGTGGTGACTTCAGAGGGAGATGGCAGCTCAGTTTTCCAGACCTCACTCTCCCTGGCACTCAACAAACTGAACGTGTTTTTTTATTTACTGTCGACATGGCAACTGAGTTGTTTAACCAAAATGGCTACCTGGCATTCCTCCAAGGTGGCACCGCCACCCTGGCAGGTACCAGGCATGTATTGTGAACTGTTGAGTTTGTCACTGTCAAGGCCAGGGCGTTTTGCCTGAGTTCCCAGGGGGATGGTGGCAGAATTGTGCAAGGGGGCCACCCCCTGGGTAGAATATCAGGCAGCCAACCAGAGGATGTTTATACAGTTTATCATAACGTGGGAAAGTGCTTCTGCTCTGGAGTTAATTTTAAAGAGCAGAATTTAGAGTATGATTTTAGCTCTGTAAATACACACACGTGCACACACACACACACACACACACACACACACACACAAAACAAAACCCTAAAAGGAAGTACATCAACACGCCAACAGAGATTGTCTTTGGATAGGATCATTTTTTTCTACTTCTGTGCCATGTCTGCATTTTCTAGAATAAGCATATGTTTTCAATTTTTTAATAAAGTGGAAAATTTTATTTAAAAGAATTGTTTTCCTGGTCTGAGACTATCTTGGGGATCATTCCTATTAGCACATATAGATCACCTGTTCTTTAAGTGAATTAAGTTGTATTCCATCACAAGATGTACATGGGTTTATCTAACCAGTCCCCCTCTTTTTAAAATAAAAAAAAAAAAATTCTTTATTTGGCTGCACTGAGTCTTAGTTGCAGCACCTGGGATCTTTGTTGCGGCATGTGGGATCTAGTTCCCTGCCCGGGGATCGAACCTGGGCCGCCTGCAGTGGGAGCATGGAGTCTTAACCACTGGACCACCAGGGAAGTCCCTAGCCAGTTCCCCCTCTTGAGGGACACTTGGGTTGTTTCCTTTTTTTCCTGTTACAAACAGTGCTGTAATAAATCTATACACATATCTAAACAAACTTGAAAATACATGTATTTTATAATATGTAAGTAATACACCTACACGGTAGAAAGAATTCAACCTGTACAAATGGTAAACAGTGAAAAGTAACCCTCCCACCCCTGATCCCTGTTTCCCTGGGGGATGTCCTTCCACAGATGTTCCTTGTGAGTATAAGCATATGTACGTATGTGACTCTCTTCCTTTTCTTTTTCGCAGAAATGTTAGTTTACCGCAAACCTGTTTTGCACTCCTGTGCTGTCTTCCCATATTGGCACATATGAACTGACATCAGCTAGAACTTATAGAACTGGCACTGTGGATCAGGCAGGCCCGCTCTACATGTTTTACTCATATCAACTCATTGAATCTGCACAGCAGTCCTATGAGGATTGATGTTTTGACAGACAGTAAAACTGAGGCTCTGAGATCTTAATTGCTTGATGCTTCATGAGTGCAGTATGTTGTCTTGCTTATTTTGTTTTGTTTTTCTAATGGCCGAATATCATGGCATTATCTGGAAGCACTGTAATATATTTAGCCAGTCCCTCATGGGTGGGTGTGAAGGTCGTTTCCAGTCTTTTGCTACCACAAACCGCTTCCGTAAGCATGTCTTATGTGTGTCTCTTACATGTGCGTGTGTCCTGGTGCCCACTCGGGGGTGTGACTGCCAGGTAAATCCCCAGAGGTAGAATGGCTGGAGCAAAATGTTTGTGGGTTCAAAACTTGGCTGAGCATTGCCCATTGCCCTTCAAAGAGGTTGCACTGGCATTGGTGCTCCTGTGACGCATGGGCACGCCTGCTTCCCACGCCCTTCTTGGTAGACTTTGGTGATTAAACTGATACTTTCAACCCGCCCAGTGTGGCTCTAACAGCTTGGTCAAAGTCCAGCAGTCACCCCAGAATGAAGTGGATGAGCGTCTGATGACTCACTGGGAAAAGAGCCATCCCTGCCCACCCGAGCCCGGGGAAACCCCAGCCTGGCAGCTTTGGGCTTCTGCCCCTGCCTACTGACCACAGGAAACTCTGTGCATACGCAGAGGTGGTGACCATTTTGGTACTCTGCCTAGTGCTCTGGGAATGCAGAATGGGAAAGAGAAGCTTAGGTGTCCTGGGTCCAAAAAGCTTTGGACCTCCAGCAAAATAAGGGCCTGCTGGACAGATGAAGGAAAAAGACGTTGCCTCTGGCATTGGGCAGGAAGCCATCAGTGACCTGGTGTCTGGAAAACAGGAGGAGGCTGAAGAGAGTCAAGCCCGGCTGGAGGCACTCATCTTTATGAAGCATGTGGTCCTTTATGGAATATGCTGGATATTCATTAACAGGGGTCCCCCTTCTTTAATTTTATTTTGTAAATTTTGAGCAGCTTTATTGAAATATAATTTACATACCATACAGTTTAGCCATTTAAAATGTACAATTCAATAGCTTTTAGTGTATTCATAAAATTATGCATCCACATCACCACAGCCAATTTTAGCTCATTTTCATTACCCTAAAAGAAGCCCCGTACCTCTTAGCCATCACCCCCCAGTATCCCCATCCCACCCAGACCCTAGTACCCACTAACGTTATTTTCAGTCTCTATGGATTTGCTTCATGTAAATAGAATTATACAATATGTGGCCTTTTGTGTCTGGCTTTTTTCACTTAGCATAGTGTTTTCAAGGCACATCCATGTTGATGTGTCAGTACTTCATTCCTTTCTATTGATGATGGATATACCAATTTTGTTTATCCATCAGTTGATGCACATTTGGGTTGTTTCTCCCTTTTGGCTGTTTTGAATAATGCTACACAAATCTTTGTGTGACCATGTTTTCCTGTCTGTTAGGTAGGTACTCGGGAGTGGAATTGCTGGGTCATATGGTAACTCTGTGTTTGGTCCACATTCTTTTTTTTTTTTTTAATTTTATTTATTTATTTATTTATGGCTGTGTTGGGTCTTCGTTTCTGTGTGACGGCTTTCTCTAGTTGCGGGAAGTGGGGGCCACTCTTCATTGCGGTGCGCGGGCCTCTCACTATCGTGGCCCCTCCCGTTGCGGAGCACAGGCTCCAGACGCGCAGGCTCAGCAATTGTGGCTCACGGGCCCAGTTGCTCCGCGGCATGTGGGATCTTCCCAGACCAGGGCTCGAACCCGTGTCCCCTGTATTGGCAGGCAGATTCTCAACCACTGCACCACCAGGGAAGCCCTGGTCCACATTCTTGAGTCCTGGGTCTTCCATTTCATGGTTGCTGTAGGTCTGAAGGCAAATCACCTCCTCACTCTCTGAGCCTTGGGTACCTCGTCAGTGGACTGGGAACTATCCTACCTGCCTGTCCGTCCTTGGCCAGGTTACTGTGAGGTGCCGGCCAGGATGCTGTCTGAGGAAAGACTTCCAGGAGACAGGGCACTTTGTCATCATAGGGAATGTTATTGCTTTGCTGGTTTTTGTTCCCATCCTTCTCTTCCCGTCCTCTCTAGCCATGACTCCGAATCCCCCTGGTCAGGGAAGATGAGCTGCAGTTACTGTTTTCAACAGAGGGAGATTTCTTGAGGATTTTTAACTTTGCTTCCTTCATAATTATTTGTTGTATTGCTTATAGAAGTAATGTATGCTCCTTGCAGAAGACAACTTTGAAAGTGCAGATACAACTGCTGTTAAGGTCTTAGTGTGTATTTCCGTATAAATACAGACACGACTAAATAAACAGGGACTTTTCCTTACAATAACAGGATTTTGCTATATATGCTCTCTAATGACCAGTTTTTCCTCAGCAGTCAAGAAATGGTGCATATCTTTCCACATCAGTAAATGTGGATCTAGTCCATCATTTTTTTAGTGGCCCCATGGCAGCCCGTTGTATAGATATGCCACAGTTTCTTTAAGTATTTCCTTTTGTAGGATCCTTAGGAAGTTTCCAGGTTTTTGCTATTATATTCAGTGCTGGGTTCCATGGAAATTGCACGAAACCTCTAAATGCGTGTGGCCCAGAGTGGGGCAGCCACACGGTGATGTGGCCTCTTTCCATCCCAGAGCGTGACTGTGCATCCCCACTTCTTCCCACTTCTTTTACTTGTCCTTGGCTGTGGTTTAAGCCCTTTACTGTCGGTCAGGAGGAGTAAGTAGGGCTGAATTAGGGCTGTAGTTCTTAAAATCTACAGAAGTGATGATGGGGAAAACATATTTTATAACATCTGCTTACTGAATGTAACAGTTGATGTTTCAAGAAGGAAGCTTCGGGCTTCCCTGGTGGCGCAGTGGTTAAGAATCCGCCTGCCCATGCAGGGGACACGGGTTTGAGCCCTGGTCTGGGAAGATCCCACATGCTATGGAGCAACTAAGCCCGTGCGCCGCAACTACTGAGCCTGCGCTCTAGAGCCCGCATGCCACAGCTACTGAGCCTGTGTGCCACAACTACTGAAGCCTGCGCGCCTAGAGCCCGTGCTCCAAAATAAGAGAAGCCACTGCAATGAGAAGCCCGCGCACCTCAACGAAGAGTAGGCCCCGCTCACCGCAACCAGAGAAAGCCTGCGCGCAGCAACGAAGACCCAACGCAGCCAAAAATAAAAATAAATAAAATAAATTAATTTTTTAAAAAAAGGAAGCTTCAAGGAGCTACTGGATGCTTCTTCATGTAAGATCCGGATGCTTTGATTGCTGTGATAGTAGTAATAAGAATAGTGATATAAAAACGGCAGCAGTAGCTGATAACATCATATGTGCCAAAGAGATTGCAAACACATTAGCCACACATCTGGTCTCACTCCTGGCATATTTCAGGAAATTTACTATTATTATTAATTAATTATTTATTTAGTTTTATTTTATACTCTCAGGCTCTGAGGAACCAAAGCCATTCTGTTCTCATCCCAGGATTATGTTTTCCTCTTTGTGAAACCCCCTAGGCCCCTGTTTTATGTAAGAATAATTAGTCCACTCACCTGAGTTTTAGGCTCTTTGAAACTAGAGAATGTTAGAGCTGTCAGGGCCTTAAGGTCATCTAACCCAGTGATCTTTTTTAATAGCGTTGACTTACACATGCAATGCCTGAAGACATTCTCATAGTAAAAAAATGAAGACAATGTAGATGAAGCTGAAGTCACCTTGATCAGCCTCTTATCCTCTTCTATTCCCAGAGATAACCATTGTGTCAGTTTTGAATAATCACTTTTCAGACCTTTTAAATTTATTTTTATCTTTAATTTTTATTGAAGTATAGCTGATTTACAACATTATATTAGTTTCAGGTGTAGAACATAGTGATTCAGTATTTTTATAGATTATACTCCATTTAAAATCATCATGGGGCTTCTCTGGTGGAGCAGTGGTTAGGAATCCGCCTGCAATGCAGGGGACACAGGTTCGAGCCCTGGTCTGGGAAGATCCCACATGCCGCGGAGCAACTGGGCCCGTGAGCCACAACTGCTGAGCCTGCGCGTCTGGAGCCTGTGCCCCGCAACGGGAGGGGCCGCGATAGTGAGAGGCCCGCGCACCGCGATGAAGAGTGGCCCCCGCTTGCCTCAACTAGAGAAAGCCCTCGCACGAAACGAAGACCCAACACAGCTAAAAATAAATAAATAAATAAATAAATAAATAAAGTACCTATTAATTTAAAAAAAATGTTGACTTAAAAAAGAAATCATCATAGGGGCTTCTCTGATGGAGCAGTGGTTAGGAATCCGCCTGCAATGCAGGGGACACAGGTTCGAGCCCTGGTCTGGGAAGATCCCACATGCCGCAGAGCAACTAAGCCCAGGCGCCACAACTACTGAGCCTGCGCTCTAGAGCCCGCGAGCCACAACTACTGAAGCCCGTGCACCTAGAGCCCATGCTCTGCAACAGGAGAAGCCACCACAATGAGAAGCCCGTGCACCGCAACGAAGAGTAGCCCCCGCTCACCGCAACTAGAGAAAGCCCGCGCACAGCAACGAAGACCCAACGCAGCCAAAAATAAATAAATAAATAAATAAATGTAAAAAAATAAAGTCATTATAAATATTGGCTATATTTCCCGTGCTGTAAAATTTTCAGACCTTTTAAGATGCATTTATATATAAATGTACATTTATGCATATATCTACAGACACACATATCCTTAGAAATCTATGGTATTTTTTTCATATATATATTTATTGAAGTAGAGTTGATTTACAATGCTGTGCCAATGTCTGCTGTACAGGAAAGTGACTCAGTTACACACATATAGACATTCTTTTTATATTCTTTTCCATTATGGTTTATCCCAGGAGACTGGATATAGTTCCCTGTGCTATACAGTAGGACCTTGTTGTTTATCCATTCTAAATGTAATAGTTTGCATCTACCAACCCCAATCTCCCATTCCATCCCTCTACCCCCCCATCCCCTTTGGCAACCACAGGTCTGATCTCTGTCTGTGAGTCTAAGAAATCTATAGTACTGATTTGTGGGTTTCTTCCACCAGTAAATGGTGTCATGCTGTTTGCTTTATTCAGCACCTTGCTTTTTACCCCCAGACAGTAGGCCTTAGAGATTGCCCATATCAGTACCATCATCTTTTTAACGGCTGCATACAAGTATGCCAAGTGTACCTAATCATCCCCCTGTGGGCTGGCAGGTTGTTTGTAATGTTTGCCTGTTACATAGCGTCATGAGCACCGACCGTCTTTGGGCTGGCTTACCTGGGCACACCTGGGTAGGTGATCAGCATGGCTGGGTCAGAAGTCAGTGAAGAAGGTTAATAACTGCTGGCCAACCATCTGGCATAACCAGATGGCCCTCAAAGGTGGCAGTACCTGCTTCCACTCTCCTCACAGTGTCTGAGAGCACTCACTTCCCAGTCCTCCGTAACCACCTGTTTTTCCTAACCTGATGGGTAAAATAGTACCAGTGATTTCAGCTTAGCTGAGGTTGTTCACCTGTAATGAGCACTGCATGCTCAGTCAGCCACTATTTCTGGTGGGAGCCTGTCTACCCCACGGGTGGGGACAGGAAAGAAGCTGACCACCAGTAGTCAAAATATTCTTCATTGTCTTTTGTAAATGAGGAAATAGAGGTTCCCCCAGTTGGTCAGCAGTGGGCCGGAACCAGAGCTGAGGGAACTGAATCTTAGTGCAGGACTTTTTATATTGTGCTTTAAAAAAAAGTCAGTTGCATTAAACCCACCTATTGCCAGTAAGGCGCGGCTTGATTTTTTTTCTGGGTTTGTAAAAAAAAGGTAATTCTGAGCCTGTGAAATAACACGCCCTCTAATTCTGAAATACTTTTTTCCTTGACTGTTTTTTTTGGTTGCTGCCACAGCATCCAGCCAGCAGGTAATTTCTGTCGATAATCCTCATTGAATGGGGGGCCCTGTCTTTGGTTGCTTAGGGCGCGTCTTAGTCACCGGTTGAGAGAGGTACATTGAGAAAGTCGTGTGTCTCAGGCAGAGAACAGGGCGCTTGTACAGACATGCTCAGAAGGGTGGCCTGCTGACTACTCAGAACTCAGCAGGCTCCTTGACAGGTCGGGGTCAGAAGGCCATCCCTGCCACTCACAGCAGCTGGAATGCAAGAGGGGACTGTGGCACTTTTTTAAAGTACAGAAATCCAGCAGCTGCTTTAGTCGTAAACATGTCTGCTGCAGGGTTATGTATAACAGGGAAAAGGCAGTGACAAGCTCAGAGTCTCACTGTGGAGAACCACAGGTGAACAGTTAAGTCAATAATGATAAACCCATGCAGTGGATTGTTTTTTTTTTGTTTTTTGTTTTTTTTAAAAATTTTTATTTATTATTTATTTATTATGTTTATTTTTGGCTGTGTTGGGTCTTCGTTTCTGTGTGAGGGCTTTCTCCAGTTGCGGCGAGTGGGGGCCACTCTTCATCGCGGTGCGCGGGCCTCTCACTATCGCGGCCTCTCTTGTTGCGGAGCAGAGGCTCCAGACGCTCAGGCTCAGTAGTTGTGGCGCACGAGCCCAGTTGCTCCGCGGCATGTGGGATCTTCCCAGACCAGGGCTCGAACCCGTGTCCCCTGCATTGGCAGGCAGATTCTCAACCACTGCGCCACCAGGGAAGCCCCAGTGGATTGTTAACACAGCTGTTACAGCTAACTTGTAAATTCATGTTGTGATGTTTGTGTCAAAAAATCTGAGTGATTTGTTCTTTGCTTCTTGGAGTGTAACCTAGGAGAATCTTTATGGAGGAGAACTGCAAATTTCTAAACTTTAAATGTGATCCAGTGATTACACTTCCAAGAAGTATGTCCTACTGAGCTCTTGCACAAGTGCACAGAGATTTAGATACGAGGATGGTCCCTTCAGCACTGTTTATACGAGGGATTATTAGAGAGAATCTAAATAGCCATCAACTGAGGTCTGAGAAACAGCTTAAGGTACATTTATACAATTGTATATCCTACAACCATGGAAGGGAAACGAGGTCGACCCAGCCTGTCTGTACGTTTGACATGGAAAGGCTGGGTCCAGGATCCTGTGTTAAGTGGAGAAACGTTAAGATGCAGAACAGAATACTGTGCCAGTGCTCTTAAATTCATGTGTGTGTTAACAAATGCATAGGAGGAAACCTGCAGAATATCTAAATCAACTGTCAGCTGAGGTTTGCAGAGGAATAGAGGTTAGAAAGGACTGCTGCTTTCTAATTCAGAATTCTGTAGTACTTGTACTTTTTTGTAATAAGCAGATCAAACATTTGGAATCAGGGAAAAAAATCAAGATCACTAAATAAAGAACCAAGTCCCATTGACCCACTCTCCTGAAAGGCTGTAAGTTATATTTGCAGTGTGATTCCAATTTTATTTAAAAATGCACGTAAGGGATCTGGAAAAGAACTAGTCCAAAACATTGATGATAGTTGCTCTGGTGGACGGCATGTGGCAGATTTGAATTTTCTTTGTCTTCTGTATTTTCCAAGTGTTTTCATTAAGCATGAATTAGCTCCAAATAGGAAGGAAAAAATTACGGGCTTCATTTTTAGACTTTGCAGAGGTTAGAAAGCCCCAGTAAGGGAGCCCTGGGTCATGTGCGTGCATGTGTGTGAGTGCCTCATCTCCTCGGAGCAGGCTCCCAGTGATGGAGCTTAGGCCGGGGGCGTGCGCTGGTAGCTGTCCTGTTTGGACCCAAGTCCGTGGAAGAGCTCCTAAGAGCTGGTCCAGGAGGCTGAGGGATGCCATTGGGGGGTGGGGAGGTCTGGAATCTGCCAGGCCCAGACAGTGGCCAGCCCACCATCCAGACCCTCCCTGTGGCTCAGGCCTGTGGCCTGGAAGGGAGTTTTGGTCTCACTGATTCTGTAGAGGCTGTCGGGCAAAGGTTCAAGCTCTACAGGAAAAGATGGAGAGGGTATTGCTACCCAGTGTGAGAGTCGGAGTGTTTGTTTGGAGGGGACAAGAAAGGAGTCCACCTTGGGATTATAAAAGCAGTAAAATGAGCTTTTTTTTTTTTTTATAATAATATTTATTTATTTATGTATTTGGCTGTGCGGATCTTCGTTGCGGCACTTGGGATCTTTGTTGCGGCACGTGAACTCTTAGTTGTGGCATGTGGGATCTAGCTCCCTGACCAGGGATCGAACCTGGGCCTCCTGCATTGGGAGCGTGGAGTCTTAGCCACTGGACCACCAGGGAAGTCCCAAATGAGCTTCTTAAAACAAAAAAATGGGGTCGTACTATGACGCTGTTGAGAATCAGCATGTTCTCTCCATAACGTGCCTTGGTCGTCTTTCCCAGTTGGTAACCCTTGAAGCCCTGTTCTTAACAGGGTTTGAACGTTTGGGGACGTGTTTTCGGGCAGCACAACAATGGAAGGCACTGAGGCACCGAATGGGTGGAGGGCAGGGATGCTGAACCCTGCAACGGGCAGAGCAGATCTGCACAAGGAATCGTCCTGCACCCCCAGGACCTTGGAATGTCTCATGGGAATCTGTTCATAATTAACTGAGAACTTAGAACTTTGTTAATGTAAAGGCAACATATCTTTTGCATAGGTTGATATACTCTTGAGTTTAAGAAGGTTAAATTGTCTATGAATCTCATTTAGGGCAGTAAAATGGGGTGTATTTATGATTTATACAATATTTATGAAAAGGTGACATTGGGCCTGATAGGGTCCAGAATTCCCACCATAAGGTGGTTTAGCATTTTAAATGAATAGAATCAAAGTGTATTAACCACTCCCCACAGACGTTTGGGATGAATTCAGTTTTGCACAATACCAGTGATAACTCTTGTACACATATGTTTGCACACTTATGTTTGTACTTCTAGAGGATACATTCCTAGATGTAGAATTGCTGGGTCAAAATAAAGGAATACACTTTTTCCATTTTAGTACATTGCCAGATTGCCTTTAGAAGCGGTTTATACCCACTGACAGTACGTGAGAACACCTGTTTCCCCACATCCTGGTCAGGCTCGTCATTACCAGCTGTTAAAATGTTTGCCAGTCTGAACAAGGCGGGATGGGGGAATATCATCTTATTTTCATTCTCAACTTTTTGATAACAAGTGAAGCAGTACGTGTTTTCTATACATATTATGTTTCTTCTTCGGTTTTGTAGTTAAGACAGGTCACTTCTGGCGGTGGGAAAGCTGGGCCCATGTGAGCTGTGCCCGTGTGAGGTCTTTGGGGAACTATGTTCCTACAGGGATAATAGATGGGAGTGATTCTCTCTGACTGATGCTGTCTGCCTCCCCAGAGGTTGGAGACACTGGGAAATCACAGGGTGAGAGGAGCTGCCCTGCACTGTCCCAGAAGCCCCTGGTCTGGACCTAACACTCCCCTTTGCTTCTGCAGGAAGCTTGGAAGCATGCAATCGAGAAGGCCAAGCACATGCCTGACCCCTGGGCCGAGTTCCACCTGGAGGACATTGCCACGGAATGCGCCACGCGTCACAGGTCAGCGCCTTGTCTGCAGACGCTATATGACCCCAGTCCACGAGGAGTCCCTCCTTCTGCTTAAAATCAGTGAGGCTTAAGTACCCTTGGAGATCAAGGAAAAGGGAATATAATAATAATAATATCACCCAATATTTGAGTATTTACGCATGCTTAAGGCATTGTGCATGATCTCATTTAACCCTTACAGTGTGTATTTAATCCTGTAAGGTGTGTATTCTATAGGCTAGGCTGAGCTGTGCTGCAAGTACAAATACCCCTAGGGCTTAATGCAACAAAGGTGCATTTCTTGCTCATATGAAGTTGGGTGAGAGTTGAGTAACTCTTCAGGGCAGCTCAGGGATCCAGGCTACTTGTGTCTTGTGGCTCCATCATCTCAACACATGACCCCACAATTACTATCAAAGGGGAAGAGAGCAGACCAGCTGTTCAGTGCCTTGGTCCCAGGAAGATTCACAGGACAGAGCTGGGAGGGTCTAGATTTCCTATTTGAAAAGGCAGAAGGAAGGAAGAGTGTTGGTTTCAGGAAGAAAAATGAAAAACAACAAAACACTACCACCAACATAATAGTAAGGAGGACGATGATGATGATGACGAGGGTCCTTATTTACTGAATTTTCCATCTGCTAGGCACTGTTTAAGCGCTCTATATGTATTTACTCATTAAGAAAAGTCTGGAGTAGTTGTGTCAAGCATTCGGGACTCCTGTGAGAATCTGATGAAGCCATCTCAGAAAGTTGCACACATATGTCTAATTTTACTCATAATTTTAGAAGACTCATGGATCTGCCCTGGGGCCTGTCCTGTGTCCTGTGACCTCTGTGTAGACCCCTCCAGCTCTGACTCATCCAGGTCAACCCTGTGAGTTCCCTCAGTTGCCCCAGTGGAGAGAGAGAGGTTTGAACAGGGTCACCCAGGTAGTTAATAAGACAACTTTCTGACTCAGACCAGTGTCTTTGAATTAGTCAGGACTCTGTTTCAAGTGCAAGTGACAGAAACCCAATTCGCAGCGGCTTAAGCATAGAAAGGAATGGTGGGCTCATCTACATGGGCTTCACATATGGCTGGTCCCAGATGCTCCAAGGATGCTTTTGGCTCTGACCCCAGACAGACTGTCTTACGTCAGTGGCACAGATGGCCCCTAGGAGCCCCACATTTCATCTCACTCAATGGGAAAGGATCTTTCTTTCTCAATTTTTTTTTAAAACAAAAGTTCCACATTTGAATCTCATTGGCCTGGCTTTGGTTATAGGCCGGTTACTGAACCAGTCATTGTGCCAGGAGCTTTGCTCTCACTGGCCAGGTCTAGATCACATGCCACAAGCCAGAAGGTGCTGGGGGATCAGCTTCACCCAGTCCATATGTTCTGAGAATGGAGGATGGTGGTTTTCCAAAGGAAAATTGGGGTGCTGTTACCAGAAGAAAGGGGAGCAGTTGCTAGGTAGGCAGAAACCGTGGAGCCCTCTCCACCTTTCTGCAATGTGTTCCCGCTCCCACCTTGTGAGGAGATGGCTTAGAGCCTGGCGTGCACCTTTCCCCGTTTCGGAGGCTGACCTCCTAGTGGGCTCTGGGGTCTGTGCCGGCAGCTGAGGTCAGCATCGTCAGGGCCCCAGAAGGCCAGGTTGTAGACTTCTGTTCCTTCCTGCCTATAAACGCAGCATGGTGGCTGGTCGGTGACATCTGGACTCCAGGCTGAGGACACCAGGCCACCAGGGAGGCCCTTGGAAAAGCAGGACTCACATGCTGGGCTGGTTCTGTGTGTCCCTTAGCTCCTTGGGGACCAGGGACCAGGGGCCATGCCAAATTGTGTTTATTTCTTAACCATAGTAGCTGATTTCACCTGCCCTGCCTGCCAGCAGAGGGAGGTCAGGCACTGACGGCCAGAATGTCCAGAGATTTCTAAATTGGAGGCTTCCACCTCTATTCCTGGTTTTTAAAGAGCTCTGCTGCAAGCCAGCCCTTTATTGGGACAGATGTCCTGTTCACGTGGGTTGTACCCAGGCTGGTTAAGAGCAAGGTTCTGTTTGAAACCGAC
Organism: Balaenoptera physalus; assembly: GCF_965194825.1. Lineage (NCBI taxonomy): Eukaryota > Metazoa > Chordata > Mammalia > Artiodactyla > Balaenopteridae > Balaenoptera > Balaenoptera physalus. Next base: position 71,074,511 of record NC_138898.1, read on the forward strand.
CTGGGTTTGAATTGGCTCTCAGGAAGGTTTTTTTCACCTCTCTGAACCTTGGTTTCCCCATCTGGAAAGTGGGCACAATATTTGTACGGATCTCACAGGGCTGAGTGATGGTTGATGGAGGAGTTCCGTGTAAGCGCTCAGCATACAGTGAATGCTCAGTGAACTTAGAGCAGCTCTGTCCTCTGTAAGGTTAGTGATTGTGAAGGACAGTTAAGATCCTTCCATTGTTGCATGTCTCTGCCCTCCCCCAACTTCTGGGCGCCTCTCAGCTTTCAGTCTGTTTGGAAGTGAGGGAAGACTACTTCCTTTACCTTGGCCTCTACATAGTAGTAATAACAATGATTGCTGTTATTTATTGAGCACAGTACTTGCCGAGGGCTGGTGCCAGCAGGTGTGTGGCTCTGACAAGCCTTCCTCGCCACCCTGGGCCTGGGGTGGGTTAACTGCCAGGCCTCTGCTTGTTTTTCAGGCTCTGAGAAGGCTGTTCCCACGAGCTGGGAGGTTCTGGAGTCTGTCGCCCCTGAGGGAGGGCCAGGGAGGCATCTGCTGGAGCTAAGAACACACCTCAGCCCTGGGGGAGGTTTTAGATTTTAGGGATTTACGGGGCCAAGGAGCTTCCTACCAGGCGAACCTGTTAAGGCCCAGCCAGGCCTAGGGCCAGATTTGCTCTGGGAAAGAGGATCCCTGGGAAAAGAGAGATGAAAATGTTCTGGAACCCTCTCCATCCCGCTCTGCCTTGGGTGTGTATCCAGCAGCCTCTTTCCTGGTTGGAATCAGAGGCAGGACCCTCTCCCAGCCCTGCCTGCACCGGGACCTGGGCTGGGCCTCACACTGGCAAGACCGAGGATGCAGCCGCCTCCCATCCTTCGACACGCCATTCGTTATCTAGGCCAGTTACAATAAGGATATTTACTCATTCAACTGTTCATCCAACATGCGCTTATTAAGCCTCCCCTGTACCAGGTCCTGTTCACTGGCCTGTCTTTGTGGATTTACACTCCAGTGGGGGAGCCAGATAGGTAGGGAGCGAGCCCTCCCACTGCACAACAGTAAGCGCTGGGGGACATAGTGGAGAGGGAATAGCTGCCTTTGACGAAGGGGAAGGAGGCCAGTGTGGTGGGGACCTGGGAGGGAGGGGGGGTGTCCACAGACCCAACCCAGGAGGTCGGCTGGGCCTGTGGGTAGAGAGCAGATTTGATCCCGAGGGCAGTGGGCAGCCCAGAAAAGTCTTCTGCCTTTAGCTAGTGAGTGACAGGATCAGGTAATGGACGCTGCGCCCTGGGGTGGGTTCTGGTCTCTGCAGGTACAACGCTGTCACCGGGGAGTGGCTGGAGGATGAAATTGTGATCAAGATGGCGTCTCAGGTGAGCAGAGCCTTGAGCCCAGTGTAGTCAGGGCTGAGTGGGGATTTCTCTTGAGCCAACGTCAGGGCTTGCTTCCTCTCCTTCACACCCACTTTATTTTGTTTTTTTAACTTTGGGGAATTCTTTATAGTACTGTATATTTATTTTATTTTTTACAACAGCTTTATTGAGATGTAATTCACACACCATACCCCATACCCATTTAAAGTGTACAGTTCAGTGGATTTTAGTATAGTCACAGAGTTACGCAACCATCACCACGATCAGTCCCAGAACATTTTCACCATCTCTAGAAGAAACCCCGTACCTACCCATTAGCAGTCAGTCTCCAATTCCCTCATCTGCCCCAGCCATGGGCAACCACTAATTTATCTTCTGTCTCTGTATATTGACCTATTCTGGGCATTTCATGTATTAATCATACATATCAAAAGATTTTTCTTGACACTCTTATTGAAAATCAGTGAACCGTGAATGTGTATATCAGTTTTCAAAACTTGCAGGTCACCACCTATTACTTTTCATCTAACAAGGTGAACTCAGTGGGTTGCAAGAAAAAGGAATCAACTAGAAAATAGAGAACTTCCTGCATAGTAAGGGGCAGGATCGATTTGTGAAACATTTTGTAGTGTATCACACACTCAGAAAAGTGTATAGCTTGATGAGTTTCACCAAGTGAACATGTGTATAACTAGCACCCAGATCAAGACACAGAACATCACCGGCACCCCCAGAAGCCCCTCTCAGCCCCAGTTACTACTCCTTTACCCCCAAGGGTAAACACTACCCTGAATTCTATCACCCGAGATTGGTTTTGCCATTTTTGTACTCTGTATAAATGGAACCGTACAGTATATGTATAGCTCAACATTTTGTCCATGAGATTTGTACGTGTCTTTTCTAGAACTGTAATTTGTTCATTCTCATTGCTGTATAATATTTTGTCAAGCAAATAGACCTGATTGATTGATCCATTATACTGTCGATGGAAATTTGGGTGGTTTTGCTTTTTTTCTGTTACAGACAGGGCTACAAAAAACATCCTTTGACATGTACTGTCTCTAACCCCACCCCATCACCCCCATAATATCTTCACCCCCTGGGGGGTCTTCTGCTCAGCTAGGGCGGGGAATAGGGTGGTCTCATCAGTCCTGCAGCCTCCAGGCTGGAAGTTCTGTGAGGCCTTGGTGCTGCAGTAAAGGAAGGAGGGCCCAGGGATTTTAGGGTTGAGATGAGGTCCAGGGCATCGATTTGGTGGGTGACGTCCAAGGGGAAAATCTCCTCCTGGCTCAGGGTAGCCTCTGGGTGGGGTGTGGGGACTGATAACCCGCTGTGTGATGTCTTTCAGCCCTTCGGCCGGGGAGCAATGAGGGAGTGCTTCAGGACGTAAGTGACTCAGCCTGCCTCTTGGGGGGCCCTGCCCAGACTCCCTCAGGCTCCTGAGAGCAGGGGCACTGTGACATTTCCAGTCAAGAAATGGAGACAGTGGCTTCTCTTCTTGTAGCCCAAGCTCCTCTCCATCTGGTCTCCCTTGGACCATACGTTGGGACCGGCCGTGGGGATGGGCTGGAGGAGAACAGGAAGTATGTCCCTTAAGCCCCCTTCGCAGCTCCTTGAAGGATGCTGTGGGGTGGGGAAGCTCCTCCCACCTCTTGCATTTTGTTCCTGGCTCTAGCCAGCCGGGTCAGGCAGGGTCTTCCCGTCCTGAGGACTAGGGCTGGGATCCGGAGCACCCAGACGGGCCCCCTGGTGCCTCTCCCCTCAGGAAGAAGCTCTCCAACTTCCTGCACACTCAGCAGTGGAAGGGGGCCTCCAACTACGTGGCAAAGCGCTACATCGAGTCCGTGGACAGGGACGTGTACTTTGAGGACGTGCGTCTGCAGATGGAAGCCAAGCTCTGGGGAGAGGAGTATAATCGGCACAAGCCCCCTAAGCAGGTGTGTGGCACCCCTATCTGCTGCCCTCCGACACCAGGACGTATCTGGAGATGAGGGCGATGGAGGTGCCTGTCACAGGCTTCCTTCTTCACCGTCTCAGCAGCAGCTAATAACAACCATCATGTATTGGGCCTGATAGGTCAAGTACTCTACATGCCAAGAGTTATTTCTTTCTGAAAACAGAGGTCTGAGGTTGTTTGAGGTTGGAATGTTTTTATTCCACTTACAGATGGGATCTATTAGTCAGGATTTTTGCTTGCAAATGACAGAAACCCACTCAAACGGGCTTAATCCAAAAAGGGAATTTATTGCCTCCTATAACTGAGAAATAGTGCTGGCTACAGGCGTAGCTGGATCCAGGACCAAACTGAAGTTGTTGGGAATCTTCCTCCAGCTCTAGCCTCAGTGTTCTGTGTTGGCATCACTCTCAGGCGGCTTTTCAACTTGTAGTGACATGTTAGTCCCAGTAGCTGCAGGCTCCCTTTCCGTTTCTCGGCAACCTTGATGGAATGACGTGTTTTCCCACGAGTTTCAATGGAAGTCTCAAAACTGGGTTTCTTTTTTTTTTGGCCGTACCGCGTGGCTTGTGGGATCTTAGTTCCCCAACCAGGGATCAAACCCGCGTCTCCTTTGTTGGAAGCACGGAGTCTTAACCACTGGACTGTCAGGGAAGTCCCATGGGTTTCATTGGCTTGATTAGGTCAGGTGCCTCTCACTGAGCCAATCACGACGGCCAGCGTGTGGGAATATGCAGATTAGGCAGGCCTGAGCCTTGTACCCACCAGCAATATGGGTTCTTCCACCCAGACTAGGTGGACTGAGATTGGTGGCTCCCGAGGAAAAGCAGGAGAGGGAGTGGGGAATGGATTCCTTCCTTATCTGCCCCCGGGGAACCTAGGGCACAAAGAGGTTAAGTGTCTTGCCCAAATGGGCAGGGATGGAGTCAGGGCTCAAATCCAGGCTTTCCAAGCCCCTGCTCTTGGCTTCTTCACTTGAGCCCCCAGGGTATTGCTGACCTGAACCAAGCAGAACTTCCAGTTGCCTGCAGGCATTTGAGGAAATAGCACCCCAGGCCTGTGCCCTGCTTAAATTCACACCTCGGCTCTCCTACTGTTTGTGCACCTGCTAGCTATAAGGTACCATCTTCTGAGAGCCTAGGAGAGCCACACTTCCAGGCAGCCAGCAGAATTTATTGAGTGCCTACTGTTTGCAGAGCCCTTGATTAAGTGTCCTTGGTGTGGATACAAAAAGCCACATTCCCACCCTCGGGGGTTGTGACCTCCTTAGTAATTCAGTACACTCAGGCCTGGCCACTTTTTCCTTCCTCCCTAAGCTTGTTTCTGCCTCAGGACCTTTGCACTAACTGTTCCTGCCAGGCTGCATCACTGCATCTCCTCAATCCTGCTCACGGTTCAGGTCTCAGCTCATGTCACCTCCTCAGCTAGGCTGTGCTAGACCGTCCTAAATGAAGTAACCCACCGCTGCACCCTCTGTCCTGTCACTTTGTTTGTTTTGGTTTCTTTTTTTTTTCAGAGCATTTGGCACCGTCTGAAAGGGTCTTATTCATGTAGTTAATATTTCAGTTGCTTCTCTCCCCCGAGGGCAGGGATTTTATCTGTCTTGTTCAACTCTGTCCGAGTGCCTAGGTGCTCGGTGAATAATAACGCGGTTGAATTGATGAAGGGAGAGGAATGTGGTTGTTTGCGGAGGACCTGGCTGTCCCCTTGCGGATGTGTCCTTGCCACTGACCCTCACCCAGTGGCCTTCTGCTCAAGCAGGTGGCCCTGCAGCAGACTTCCTGGTAGGAATGGAGCCAACTTTGGGGACAGGAGCCCTCTGGGAACCAGCCACTCCTTCCCCCCTGGCTGGTTCTCAGAACTGAGGCCACATTTGGGGAGGTTCTCAGCTCTCAGCTCTGGGCCCCTTTGGCCTCTGCAGTTGTTGTCTGCCTGTCTGGTGACTCAGGCAAGCAGTTTCCTGGGTGGTCATTTCCTTGGGAAACCCAGACCTGGCTCCTGTTGTGGGTGGCGTCAAGGGAACAGGGTGCCGTGGGTATGATCTTGTGTAACAGATCACAAGTTAGAGTTTCAGGTTTTCCCTGCTCTACTTTACAAACATACACAGTACTTACATGTTTTCTTCTGAGTACAAAGTTAAACATATACTTGGTGCAAAATTTAGCAAGGAATGTCTGAGTCCCCTGTAATTCCCCTCTGCAGGGAAAGAACCACTCTTACGGTTTGGTATGTATCACTCTAGAATTGTGTCTGCTGATAATAATGACATCAGCAAACGTTGACCGGCTCTTTGCTGTGCCAACAGATTTCATCCTCTTACCCATTCCTCAGGTGAGGAAACTCAGGCACAGATTGGTGAAATAACTTGCGCAAATTCACTGTATTAGCATAAGGCACAGGTTGAGTTGCTTAACAGACAGACCCACAGTTGTGTGCTAACTCGAAATGGTTTCCTTTTGTCTCACCTAACAATCCCGCTTTGGTGGGGTCTCAGGGTGGGCTGGGGCTTCGCCTCCTTAAGCCATCCAGAGGCCTGGTTCCTTCTGTCTTGTTGCTCTGCCACCTGCCGGGAGTTGCCCTGGACTACATGGTCAGATCTGGCTCACTGGCGGATGTCCACCTTACAGCCTCAGGAAGGCCAGGGAAGGAGAGGGCAGGCTGGAGTTGCATCATCACGGCTGCTTGCTTCCTATTGGCCAGGCTTAGTCACATGGCCACACTTAGCATCCAGGGGAAGCCAAGCGATGCCATCCATCCCTACCGAATGGCTGTGCATCCTGTTAAAGCTCAGGGATGGGGGGTTGTCTTAGTCCACTTGGGCTGCTGTAACAAAATACCACAGAATGGGTAACTCAAAAACCATAGAAATTTGTTAAGTCCAAGATCAAGGTGCCAGCATGGTCACGTTCTGGTGAGGGCCCTCTTCCTGGTTCATAGCTGGCATCTTCTTGCTGTGTCCTCACATGGTGGGCAGAGTGAGGGAGCTCTATGGGGTCTCTTTTATAAGGGCACTAATCCCATTCATGAGGGGTTCTCTCTCATGACCTTATCACCTCCCAAAGGCCCCACCTCCTAATACCATCACCTTTGAAGGTTGAGATTTCAACCTATGAAATTTGGGGGGATACATTCAGGCCGTAGCAGGGGTTTTCATTCTCAAAGGAAAAGGGGAATGGATTCTGGGGACAATTAGCAGTTTCAGCCTTTCTGCTCCAGCCTCTTATCAGAGGAGGGTTCTGCCTGGGTCCTCCCTCTGACCCCCCCCTCCCACCTTCCCGCCAGGTGGACATCATGCAGATGTGCGTCATAGAGCTGAAGGAAAGGCTGGGCCGGCCCCTCTTCCACCTAGAGCACTACATCGAGGGCAAGTACATCAAGTACAACTCCAACTCAGGCTTCGTCCGCGATGACAACATGCGCCTGACACCGCAGGTGAGGCCCCTGCAGAGGCCCGTGCCCCGTCTCAGCAGACCTCGGGTCCCTCCGAATTAAGCAGGGCTCCTTCCTTTGTCTTTGCCTCTGTACAGCTTCTCCCTGCAGATAAAGGCCCGCAACATGGGCAGAGGTGGGGTGTTGAAACCTCTCAGAGCAGTGCCTGCCAGCGTTTGTGCAGCCCACAGCCTGGTCTCTTGCGGTCACCTTTTCTTTCATGTCACCCCACAGGCCTTCAGCCACTTCACTTTTGAGCGTTCCGGCCACCAGCTGATTGTGGTGGACGTCCAGGGTGTGGGTGACCTCTACACCGACCCACAGATCCACACCGAGAGGGGCACTGACTTTGGAGATGGCAACCTAGGTAGGCGGGGAAAGCCAGCGTGTCCACGGAGACCACACTCCCCACAAAATCTCCGGGCTCTTTGTTCACCCAAGAAAGCAGGCCGAGGTGATATATGGGGCGCCCCAAGGTTGTGGAGACGGGATCCTGGGGCCTCTGGCTCCTGCCAGTTTAGCATGTTTAACACCTGCCCCTGCCACATTTAGTGTGCTCAGTACCGTCCTGCCCCGTCCCAAAGCAGAGCAATCTCCAGACCCCCTGCTGTGTTGTGTCCGCAGGTGTCCGTGGGATGGCTCTCTTCTTCCACTCTCATGCCTGCAACCGGATTTGCAAGAGCATGGGCCTCGCTCCTTTCGACCTCTCCCCAAGAGAGAGGGATGCGGTGACTCAGAACACCAAGCTACTGGTGGGTACCCAGTGTGAACCTGCTCGGACTGGCAGGGCCCTTCTGCTGCCAGGACCCGCAAACTGTGTTTCCTGTGTGCTGGTGGCTCAGGCCCTGCAATGCTTAACTGAAGAGTATTGGGGCCGGAAGACTCTTAGTTCTGTCTGTGTCCCTCGTCCCTCTTGAGCCAATGCCCACAGCCCTCCTGAGTATCCCCACTAATAGAGGAACAGGGGTCTGCTTGATTTGGGCCCATTTTTGCCCAGAGTGAGTGGACCAGGCGTGTACAGATGGCGAGTGGCGTGTGTGGAATGTGGTTTGTGTGATGTGTTGACAAATGGCTGGACTAGACTTGGACCTGGCTCACTAAGTACCTCACCGTGTCCAGGATGTGCCCCCATCCCCACCCCCACTGCATGGACCAGATATAAGACAATATTGGCAAAGACCAGCTTGGGATTCTGGAATGTATCCCCCAGCTCAGGGCTGTAAAGCGTGGGCAGCGCTTCTGGGACTGCTGGCCCTCTGAGCTCCTGTTCCGGATGCCCCTTCTTAGAGGCCTTTGGGTTAATCCCCCACTGATTCGTTTTAGGTTTTCTGCCAGTCCCTTAATAGGCACAGGTGGGTGTTGTGGCTGGAAGGGCCTCAGGTTTTGAGGGAACAACAGGCAACAGGAAGAGCCCCTCTTTCCCAGAGGGTGCCTGTGTGACGTGCATGTCCCTGTTAATTCTCCAGCAATCGGCCCAGACCATCTTGAGGGGGACAGAGGAAAAGTGCGGGAGCCCCCGGGTGAGGACCCTCTCGGGGAGCCGGCCCCCCCTGCTCCTTCGCCTCTCAGAGAACTCTGGAGATGAGAACATGAGTGACATAACCTTTGACTCTCTCCCTTCCTCGCCATCTTCTGCCACGCCACACAGCCAGAAACTGGACCACCTTCGTGAGTGATGGTTTGGCCCCTGGGCATTGTGATTGGAGGGGACGAGCACAGGTAAAACAGGGCTAAACTGGCTTTCACTTATGTTAGAAAATCAGACATGCCAACCAAAAAGGTTGATGGCCCAGATGGTTTTACGGGTGAGTTCTTTTTAAGAAACTTTCAAGATGCAGTCATCCAAATGCTGTAAAAACAGCCTTTGTTGTAGAAAACAAGGTAACATTTTTCAGAGTGTTTTATGAAATTAGCAAAAACTTTTATACCAAAATTTGACAAAACACCAAAAAAGAAAACTATATCCCAACCTCAGTTATAAATATACAAGGCAAAAATTCTAAATAAAGTATTAACAAATAAAAACTAGTATCTTAGGGGATTCCCTGGCGATCCAGTGGTTAGGACTCCTCACTTCCACTGTAGGGGGCGTGGGTTCAATCCCTGATCGGGGGGAAAAAAAAAAAGACTAGTACCTTAAAAGAATAGTCTGTCACAGCCAAATAGGGTTTTTGCAGGAATCTGAAAGTTGTTCAGTGTTCAGAAACCAATTAACATCATATGAACAGGTCAAAGGGGAAAAATGGGCATCATTATTTCCAAAGTTGAAGTGACAGAGTTTGCTCATGATATGGATGCGGGGTCTGCAGGAAAGAGGGGAGGCAAGGCTGACTCCAAGGTTTTGATCTGAAGAACTGGCAGGATGATGGGGCCATTTATTCAGCTGGAGGAGGCCCCAGGGAAGCAGGAGAGGAGGATTTTAATGTCAGATATTAAAGAAGCCTGTAAATCACCACTGAAAGGCCTGGGGAATAGTCTGAAGCAAGAGTTGACAAACCTTTTCTTAAAAGGCCAGAGAGTAATAAATATTTTAGACTTTGTAGGCCATGTGGTCTCTGCATTTGCAGCATAAACGCAGCCATTGACAATACTTAAAACAAATAGGTGCGGCTGTGTTCCAGTAAAACGCTATGGACACTGAATTTTAAATTTCATATAATTTTCACATATCACAAAATATTATTCTCCTTTTGACTTTTTTCAACCATCTAAAAATGTAAAAAGCATTCTTAAAAACCACATGAGAATAGGCGACAAGGCAGATTTGGCTGGTGGCAGCTTAGGACAGGAGATAAAGACTGGGGTGGTTGGTTTTTAAGCCATCTAAGGCTTCTCCCATTTGTAGCTACTCATTGGGCCCCAAATATACAAATGGCTTTCCTTCCTTCACAACTGCACCTCACTGAGGTCTGACCATAGGTCAAGCACATGGTGCTTATCAATACATGACACAATTGTATTTGCATTAATTATGACAACCCCAAGGAGGCACACCTGGTAAGCTGCTTGCTCAGGACCCCACAGCTGGCGAGTAGAGACTCTGGGTAAGCTCTCGAGGAAGAATTGTGGCCCCCCCAGTGCTGACAACATACATTCTTCACCCATTTTTGTACTTTATAAATTTAAAATAAAAAAGGCTTGGTGGCAGCTGTAGGCTGTAGATGGGTCTTGTGAACTGTTCCAGCGATGGAGCCTGGTGCCTTACTCCATTTTCTCCCTGCTCAGATTGGCCTGTGTTCAGCGACCTCGATAACATGGCACCCCGAGACCACGACCCTCTGGACAACCACCGGGTGAGTAGAGGGGGTGGAGGAGCAGGGCGGGGAGGAGTGGACCCCCTCCCCCGGGAACTGAGGATGAGACCTCAGGTTCAGAGGTGGGTAACCCAGGTCTGCTCCGGGCACTGGCAGGAGGATACAGGTGCATGGGGGGAATCCCAGCCTCCTGCCCAGGGCAGCATTTTGTCTGGGAAGAGCTGGGTCTATTCCAGTTCCTGGAGGTGGTTAAAGCAGAGAGAATCCAAATCAGCAATAATGCAACCTTCTGGTACATGCTGGGCTTGGCCCTGGGTTTGGTTTGGCCGCACGTTGTGTGGCCAAGCTATCTTGGGGCACAGGGGGCTACGTTGGGTCTCCGATGTGTAACTTATAGCACAGGTAACTGTGATGCTTACAGGTTGGATAAGCAGAACAGGTTTCCTGCAGCCTCTGCGTGACTAGCAGTAAGAAGCTGTAGATGACATATTTGCATTCAGACAAACATATATTATGGTGTCAAATTAAAAATTCATGAGAATGTTTTAGACAGACTTCACAGAAACGTCACACTTGCACAGGCCACAGCATCTTAAGCTGCACTCTCAGCTCCAAAGGTTCAACTTCGCTCCTGACGGCTTTTCAGAGTTCTTGAGGGGGAATAAAAAATAGGAATAGCTGACACATACGGAATCATCACTATGGGCAGACACTGTTTTAAGAGCTTGGTAGATAATTCTCATTTAATCCTCACAACAACTTAAGAGATAAGTAGATGATAGTTTTTATTCCTTTTAGAATAGGTTTTATGTTTTACTCTAGAGCTAGGGTGAGTTTTAGAATTTCAGAGTAGGTTGAAAAGGAAGAGATTCAGAAAATGACAAGGTGAAAAGTCTCCCTCCCACCTGTCCCCTCAGCCACCTGCTTATCCCCAGCGTTAGCAGCTGCTTAGACAGTGCCCTCATTATCCCTGATTTAGAGACGGGGAAACTAAGGCACAGAAAGGTAAGCCACTTGCTCACGGTCACTCAATGATGGAGCCAGCGTTCAAACCCAGGCCATCTGGCCTCGAACCCACCCTCTATACTGCTGCCCTTTGCTTTTTTTTTTCTTTTATATATAAATGTATTTGTTTATTTACTTATTTATTTTGGCTGCATCGGGTCTTCTTTGCTGTGTGCAGGCTTTCTCTAGTTGTAGCGAGCAGGGGCTACTCTTCGTTGCGGTGCGCGGGCTTCTCATTGTGGTGGCTTCTCTTGTTGCGGAGCGTGGGCTCTAGGCGCGCGGGTTTCAGTAGTTGTGGCACATGGGCTCAGTAGTTGTGGCTCGTGGGCTCTAGAGCACAGGCTCAGTAGTTGTAGCGCACGGGCTTAGTTGCTCCACAGCATGTGGGATCTTCCCAGACCAGGGCTCAAACCCGTCTCCCCTGCATTGGCAGGCGGATTCTTAACCACTGCACCACCCCCCTTTGCTTTTATTCTCCACCATTTCTCAGATGAGGATGCTGAGGTTTGGAGAGGTTAGCTGCCTTGCCCAGGGTCTGACCTGGGGAGTTCAGAGCTGGGGTTTGAGTGAGGCTCTCTGTTGCCCGGCTTGGGAGTGGTTCCCAAGGGTGGGACGCGGGGCCCAAGGTCATGCAGAGTGGGTGCGAGGAGGGGGCTGTCTGGAGCTTTTAGGTATAGCCTGTGATCCAGTTTCAAAAAAAGCCTTTCACTCAGCACACTGAACACTTCAATTTGGTTGTCTGTAAATTATACCTCAATTTAAAAAAAAAAAAAAAAAAAAACAGCTATTTGGCTCACACAGAACAAAGACCTGGGGGAGGGCGGTAGGAAGCCTGTGGTGCTTCTAGAAACCAGGGCAGGGGCCTTTTTAGAATAACGCAGCTCCTTCGGGTGGAGTGGATCCTGGCCAGACCAGAGACCAAGGATTCCACTGTGTATGTTCCATGGCGCCCATCTGTCTAGGAGACTGATCCAGGTTTTACATTTATGGTAGTGATACCAAGCTTCTTTTAAAAATATATTGACTTAAGTAAAATAAAATGGTTTATTTAAAGAAAAATAATAAGGGCTTCCCTGGTGGCACAGTGGTTGAGAATCTGCCTGCTAATGCAGGGGACACGGGTTCGAGCCCTGGTCTGGGAAGATCCCACATGCCGCGGGGCAGCTAGGCCCGTGAGCCACAGCTACTGAGCCTGCGCGTCTGGAGCCTGTGCTCCGCAACAAGAGAGGCCGCGATAGTGAGAGGCCCGCGCACCGCGATGAAGAGTGGCCCCCGCTTGCCGCAACTAGAGAAAGCCCTCGCACAGAAACGAAGACCCAACACAGCCAAAAATAAATAAATTAATTTAAAAAAAAATGAGTAAAATTGAAAATCCCTTTAAAAAAAAAAAAGAAAAATAATAAAACAGAAGTATGAATTCATGAGAAGAGTTTTATCTGGAGGAGGAAGAGAATGGGATGCGGAGGGGACTCATAAGAGGTCTAAATTTTAACAGCAATGTTTTAATTCCTTTTAGAAATAAAAGATCTAAAGTAACTAAGGCCTAGTGTTAAGAGTTGACAAAACTTGGCAACAGGTGCACAGGAGTTCATTTTAGGATTCTCTGTTCTTATTTGTGTGTTTGAAATGTTTCTCAGTGGAATGAAGGAGGAAAAAAATAAAAGTTTTAGTTGAACAGTGATGCAGGTGACATGCGGATATGGCCAGAACTCAACGTTGGTAGACAAATGACTGAAGTTTTAGAGATTCTAAATTATACCAGGTTCCTTTTCACAACAGAACTCAGATCTAGAAGAATAAAACGTATGCCCAGGTGATGTGTGCGGTTTTGGCAGAGGGCTTAGTTGTAGTAAATAATTGTTCCCAGTGCTGCATTTTTTTTTAAACATCTTTATTGGAGTTTAATTGCTTTACAATGGTGTGTTAGTTTCTGCTTTATAACAAAGTGAATCAGCTATACATATACATATATCCCCATATCTCTTCCCTCTTGCGTCTCCCTCCCACCCTCCCTTTCCCACGCCTCTAGGTGGTCACAAAGCACCGAGCTGATCTCCCTGTGCTATGCGGCTGCTTCCCACTAGCTATCGGTTTTACTTTTGGTAGTGTATATATGTCCATGCCACTCTGTCACTTTGTCCCAGCGTACCCTTCCCCGTCCCCGTATCCTCAAGTCCATTCTCTAGTAGGTCTGCGTCTCCAATGCTGCATTTTTATCCATGGGTCATATCCTTTAAACCAGGCTTTGTTTTTCTGCCTGTGAAATGGGTGAGTCACTCTTAACAATGGCACTTACTACGATCCACACTCTGAGCGTGACATCTCATTTCATCCTCACAGCCGCTTGATGTAGGTAGCTATAATGAATCCCCATAGCTAGGGAAACCGAAGCTCAGAGAGGCTGAGCAGCTGTCCAGAGTCATAGCTGGTGAGTTACAAAGCTCGGATTTGAGCCTAGGCAGTCTGGCTCCAGAGCCCACATTCTTCGCCACTATTTTTTTACCGCTCCCTTGTCACCCAACCAGCAAGGGTAGGAAGAAGAGAATGTTGTGGGGTGATGCGACAAAGGAGGGAAAGCAAATGGCTGGGATTCCAGATATCACCACCACCAGGTACTCAGAGGACCACTGAGACCCTAGGGCCGTCTTTTCTCCGCAGGACTCTGAGAACAGTGGAGACAGCGGATACCCCAGTGAGAAGCGGGGTGAGCTGGACGACCCAGAGCCCCGAGAACATGTAAGGAACCCCAAGGAAATGAGAACAGAGTCCCCTGTTGCCTAGTTGTCCAGGAGGATAGAGGGCTGGGGCGGAGGGGGGAATGTGAATGGGTGGTAAGAGCATAAAGTTAAGTAATAAATAAATCATTTCAGATAAAGATAAATGCAGGGCAGAAGATAAAACAGGGTAATGTGGACTAGTAAGTTTTAGTAAGGGGACAAGCATGGGGGATTAGACACAAGGTTGAACATGGCGGACACATCTTACAGTGAAGCTGGACCTCTGGTTGCTAAGCAGAGAGGATGCTGGGCAGTGGGCCAGAATGGTGCTGGTAGGTGGGAGGGCCCAGCTCAAAGGCACGGGATTCCAGCAGTCCCTCGGGAAGGCTGCAGAGGATGAAAGATGCCCTACGGTATCTTTTCAGCAGCATCCTGGTGCGGGTGGTCTTAGGCAGTATCAGCCAGTTAGAGGTTTTGCCAGGTGCCAGAATGGAGCACAAGCATTACGGGCGGTCTTGCCGGGAGCCTCTCGTCTCGGCTTAGTTACTGCGAATATATATAGACAGGCGATGGGAGCTTTGGCTAAGCGAAGCATGTGGCCCAGTTTTCTTGGTGCCTGTCTGCTGGGATCCTGTGCCTTTGAGTCGGTTCCGTCCATGCACATGGTGAGAGCGAGAGGGAGGCTGCGGCTGCCCCAGCACATCAGTCCTGCCTGTTACCCAGCATCCTCTCTGCTTGGCAGACGAAGGTGCCAGCTTCCTGGGGGGCCGAGCCAGTTCCCTGAGGAGGATCCCCTGGGAGGGCTGAACCGGTTCCCCCGAAGGAGGTTCTTGGGAGGAAGGCTGCTCTTTGGATCACTCTAATCTATGTCTCCATCAGGGCCACTCAAACAGTAACCGGAGGTACGAGTCGGACGAAGACAGCCTGGGCAGCTCCGGACGGGTAATGTGCCCCCAGGAATCCTCGTCGTGGCTGCGTGCTTGCCTTTTTCAGACTCTGTTTCTGTTTCTTCCCCCTCATGTCATGTCGCTTCTGCCTGCCCAGGTGCTTCACATGTCTCCTAAAGGACGATTTTGCAAAGGAGCCAATCCCCTCGGCAAATACTTTTTGAGCTCCTGGGTGTGACGCTGCGGGATCAGCGGGGAGAATTAGAGAAGGTCAGGATGGCCTGTCCTGGAGGCCACAGCTCACAACGCCTTCCAGTATACATTAATTTATGTCTAGGGAGTTCCCTGGTGGCCTAGCAGTTAGAATTCCGGGCTTTCATTGCCGTGGCCCGGGTTCAATCCCTGGTTGGGGAAGTTCGCACAAGCTGCGTGGTGCAGCCCCCAAAAATTTAATTCTTGCAGCCACCCACTGAGACAGGCTAATGTTATTCATCCTCTTTTGATGTATGAGAAAAAGGGGGTCTTAAGCGACTCTCCCAAGTTTACCCGGCTAATAGTTAGAAGAAGTATCTCAGGTGATTATCATCAGGCCGGTGTGGGAAAGACCAGCCTCCGAAACGCTCTTCTCTAGCTGACTCTGAACCACATTTTGAACCTCTCACCCTCCAGCCTTTGCTAAGGCGAGTCTCTCTCCTGCCTGCAAGGTCCTTCCTCCCCTGTGGTGATACTTCCTCAAGCCTGTCTGCTCTCCCAGGCTGGATCCCAGTGGCACCTTCTCCAGGAGCCTTCCCTGATCCCCGGAGCAGGCTTGACTCTTGCTGCTTCCAGAACACAGATTATTTATCACACAGTATTTCCTTACCACAAGGTATTTCTCAATTGGGTCAAGGCCACAGCGTGGTGCGGAGGCAGGGTCGTTCGATCCCAGCACCACTGACATTCTGGGCTGGGTCATTCTTTTTTGTAGAGGATGCCTTGTGCATTGTAGGATGTTTAGTGTGCGTACACACAGACACACACACACAGCAGCCTGGCTCTGTCCTGCGAGAACTTTGGACAGGGGTGTTTTGAGCTGGGAGACATGATGTGTTTTCTAAGCCCATCTCCTGAAGGTCCCTGTGGATGCACAGGGAAAGCACAGTGGATTTGCTGCCAGGTCTGAAGTCAGGCTCTTCTGGTGCCTTGTGTGGGCAGCTGGCAGAGGAGCAGCTGAGGGTCGAAACTCCCCGACCTAAGTCAGATGGATAAGTGAGGAGGCACTTCTTTGAACTGCTGCAGTGCAGTGTGCTAGCCTTTGTGTCCTGTTGCTACAACATTCCCTCAGTGCCCACAAGCTGGCATAATTCAAGTGACTGGAAATGGAGCCGGGTTTGTCCAAGAAAACTTGACACCGTACAGGTCCGCGCCCCTTAACTTGCCAGGCCGACTTTCGCAGCTGGGAGGGTGCGTCCATCCCCAGCCCCTCGCTTCTCTGGCCTGTAAATACCCGGTCCTCCCTTCAGGTCTGTGTGGAGAAGTGGAATCTCCTCAACTCCTCCCGTCTCCACCTGCCGAGGCCTTCAGCCGTGGCCCTGGAAGTGCAGAGGCTCAACGCTCTGGACCTTGAGAAGAGAATCGGGAAGTCCATTTTGGGGAAGGTATGGTGATGCCCTCTCTGCATTAACCCGGCGCATCCCCCAAGAATCGCTTCCTCCCCCAGGCTGGTTGGGAGGCCCTTGGCTGGGGCTGCGGCCTCCAGGCAGCCAGGCCCACCTGCCGTCTGTGTGGCAGGTCCATCTGGCCATGGTGCGCTACCATGAGGGCGGGCGCTTCTGCGAGAAGGACGAGGAGTGGGACCGGGAGTCGGCGATCTTCCACCTGGAGCACGCGGCCGACCTGGGCGAGCTGGAGGCCATCGTGGGCCTGGGACTCATGTACTCGCAGCTGCCCCACCACATCCTGGCAGACGTCTCTCTGAAGGTGAGGGGGCCGGGGGCTCAGTCAACCCATCACCCTTCCCTCCCTGGGTTTATGCCTCAGAAATTTCCCGAGCATCAGTTTGGGACCAGGCACTTCCAAGTTAGTTGGCGCTGATAGAATTGGTCTCTGGCCTTGGGGACTGAGTGGAAGGTGACAGTCACATTCCCAGGCAGTTGCGACGTGGTGCGGTGGGAGAAGCAGAAGATGCTACTGCAAATAAATGAGGAAGGGCCGTAGCTGGGGTTTCTTGATTGGCAGTTCCAGCTCTGTCCCTAGTGGCTAGAACAAGCCTGGCACACACTAGATAATCAGCATTCGTCTGTGGAACGAATGAATAAAGTGATCCCTAAGGTAGACCTGCAGGCCCAGTGGAGTCAGCCAGGCAGAGTGTGGGAGGGGGAGCGTGGGCAGAGGGGACAGCGCGGGCCCAGGCCCTGGGGAGACAGGGTTGGGGTGAGAGGACAGGAGGCGATCAGTGCAGCTGGAGTGTGGAGCGTGAGAAGGTGCAGGAGATGAGGCTGGAGAGGGGCCCGGGCAGGATGTGTGTGATGGGAATCAATGAGGGTGCCTGCTCCCTCATCACTCCCCTGGTCTATGGGCACAGTGGACAGGACCTGACGTGGCCTAGGGAGTGTGATCCTTTCCTTAGAGAAGCTGAGACGCCCTTGGTGTGCATGTGCTCCCAGCGTAAATGTCTCCAGCTCTCTGTCACTTGGGCCAGGCTTGCAGCTTGACGAGGCTGGGCCTGGTGTGGGCACAGGGCACCAGCCCTCCTCTGTGGGCCTTGCCATGGCCCAGCAGGTTGGGGGTCTCAGACTGGAAGAGGGTGTGGGAAGACACCCAAAAGTCCTTGATTTATTTAACTTTTAAAATAGTTAATACATTCATGTGACAAAAAGTTTTTTTAATGTGAAAAGGTTTACAGTGAAAAATCTCCCTCCCACCTTTTCCTCCATCTTCTCATTCTCCTGATAACAGGTAACCATCGTTATTAGTTTCTCACATGTAATTCCAAGAGGGGATTCATTTCCTAGGGCTGCCATAACTAATAACCACAAACTGGGGGGCTTAAAACAACAGAAATTCATTCTCTCACGGTTCTAGAGGCCAGAAGTCCAAAATCAGTGTGTTGACAGGCCATGATTTTCTAGCTTCTAGTGACTGGAGGCAATCTTGGGTGTTCCTTGGTCTGTAGGTACTTCACTCCAATCTCTGTTTCCATCTTCACATGGCCTTTTCTCTGTGTGTGTGTCTCTGTGCCTCTGTGTCTCTTTTTTTACAAAGACACCCGTCCTATGGAGTTTAGGGCCCACCCTACTCCAGTCTGCCCTCATCTTAACTAGTTACATCTGTCTGTTTGGAAAGACCCTATTTCTGCAGTGTCCTGCAGACTTTTTCCCTCAGTGCTGTAGAGACAGCTTCCGCATTCTTTTTGACAGCTGAGTAACATTCCATTGTACAGGTACTTTATTTAACCTGTGCCCTGTTGATGGACACTTGGGTTGGTTCCATTCTTATGATATCTCAAAAATTGCTGCAGTGACCAGACTTGGACATACTAAGTTGAACCATTTTTGTAGGTCATGAAGGTAGAATATTGGCAGTTTCATATGGTTCAGTCAAATACATCCTTTGGCATGCGGTCAGGGGTAACTTACAACCATTTTTATTTCCTGTTTTAGATGGTGAAGGGCAGACTTGGTTGGGGGAGGGGGTTTTGACAGGCGGTTGATTTGTTCCTCTTTCTCTCGTCTCCATGCTCCCTGAGGAGTGGAGCATGAATGTATCTGAGGAGTGGACTGAATATATCTCATTTAGCCAGTGGTATGCTGATAAATGCTTAACAACTGGCTCTGGCAGGTGGGGAGGGAATGTTTGCACATATATGTATGTACATTTATTATACATCTACTTGTAAGTTTATTATACATTTACAGATATAAGGGATGTGGAGCATACAGTTTACAAATCATAAAAATACTCTGTTGTGAATTCTATATAGTCAATTGATCCTTACAGAATTCCTTCGCTCATTTTTGTGGAACTCATGTCTGTAGCCCACCTTTGGTTGCAGTTGATGGAGGCATGAAGTTCTGACATTAGATACTGGTTGATACTTTCACTTACTTTAGTGAGTAAGATGAAAGTGAAATAAGCAAGTCCTTTGTCAGAGTTGGAACTTCATTTATTTGCTGCTGATACGAGCAACTTCTTTGCTGAATCAGACGATAGTTTTAAATACTGAAAAATGTTTCTCCAGTTTCTTGTGCTAGTCACAATGTAATGGCTACAGACACGGCACACTTTCAAATTAATCTGCATTATTAATATTTTTTGCCATCTCGTGGTATAACTGCTTCTACCACGGCCAATGTGCAAGCACTAAGATGACATCACTGAGCACAGAGTTGGAGGAAACGCACAACAGCACACCATTATATAGCATGTCCACCATGAAGATTCCACAGACTGGTGGTTCTTGACCAGTCATTTTGCCTCCTCCTTCTCCAAGGGACACTTGGCAGTGTCTGGAGACATCTTTGGTTGTCACAACTCTGGGAGTGCAACTGGCATCTAGTGGGTAGAGGGCAGGGATGCTTCCAAACATCTATAATGCACAGGACAGTCCCTGTAACACAGAATTATGTCATGTAAAATGCCAGTAGTGCCAAGGTTGAGAAGCCCTGCAATAGATATAAATAACCTCAAGAGGACAGACAACAGTAAAATATAGTAAAATCATTAGGAAGTGATGAGCTTTGGGTATTTGTTACCTTTCATTTAATTGTAAGTGTACATAATTTAATTTTTAATAATGGCTGTGTTTTACGACTGGCTTGCTTTCACATTGGTTCTCACAAGCCTGCAGAGCCGGCTCCAGCGTACCCACTGCATTTGGCCTGTTCTCCCAGCATCTGGCACAGAGAGGACACTCAGAAGGGTTTGAGGCCTGAATAAAGGAATGCCAGGGTCCAGGATGAGTGGTTAGGGGCCAGGACTGGGGAGACCACTCTCGCTGAGACTCCCTGGTAACTCTCCCTGTGATCTCAGTCTGTTTACACCAACTGCACCCAAGCACCTTTGTAAAGGGATGTAGAAGCTATTTCAGTTTTCTCATCTGCAGGTGTCCCAAAGGCCTTTCTCTCCAGGACAGAATCTGGCAGCAAAGAAAACCATGGCCACATGCCCTGAAAGGCTGCTGGCCCATCTCCCGCTTTCCCCAAAGCCCCCATTCTTAGGGCCTTTTCCTGTTGTCTTGCTAAGACATTCATTTATCCAGCACATGCTTTTTGAGTATCTCCTACACTCTGGGCACCGTCCTAGGTTCTTATTCACAACAGCAAACTTTCAGGCAGATAAGGTTGTAATACAGATAATAATTAACAAATGAAAATATTTCCAACAGAAGTAAAAATAACTGACCTTTATTGAGCACTGCCTGTGCCAAGCATTGTTCTTAAGTGCTGGGGGGAAATTGTGACAGGGAATGAGATCAGGAGGGACTGGATACGGGCTTCCTTGGTGGTGCAGGGGTTAAGAGTCTGCCTGCCAGTGCAGGGGACACGGGTTCGAGCCCTGGTCCAGGAAGATCCCACATGCCATGGAGCAACTAAGCCCGTGCGCCACAACTACTGAGCCTGTGCTCTAGAGCCCGTGAGCCACAACTACTGAAACCCGTGTGCCTACAGCGTGTGCTCTGCAACAAGAGAAGCCCACGCACCGCAACAAAGAGTAGCCCCTGCCTGCTGCAATTAGAGGAAGACCGTGCGCAGCAACGAAGACCCAATGCAGCCAAAAATAAATAAATAAAATAAATAAATTTATTAAAAAAAAAATTTACGCCAAGTGAAAAAAGCCAGTCACACTAAACCACATGTTTTTTGTTTTGTTTTGTTTTTTGGCTGAGCCAAGCGGCATGTGAGATCCTAGTTCCCTGACCAGGGATCGGACCCGCGCCCCTTGCAAGGGAAGCGCAGATTCTTAACCCCCGGACCGCCAGGGAAGTCCATAGACCACATGTTATGTGATTACATTTATATAAAATATCCAGAATAGGGAAATCTCTAGAAACAGAATGTAGATTAGTGGTTGCCTAGGGCTGGGTGGGATGGAACAATTGGGAGGTAATGGTTAGGGGGTATGGTGTTTTGAATCCTTCTCAGCTTGATGAAAATATTCTGAAATTGAGTATGGTGCTGGCTGCACAATCTGTGATTATACTAAGAACTATTGAGTTGTACACTTTAAATGAGTGAGTTGTATGTTATGTGAATTATATCTCAATAAAGGTGCTAAAAAATGTAAAAAGAATTGGAAGCAGGGAGCCCCTGCTGGAGGCGAGAGATGATGTGGTCTCTGGAGGAATCAGAGCAGATAGAGGGGAGCGAGCGGGAGTGAGCTAAGCTTCCATTTCTCCCTGCCTGATGGGAACCCCCAGGAGCTCTTTGCAGCAGGGGAAGCCCTGTTCTCTTTCTCACGATGTGCAATTCTACCGCAGCCCCAGCCTGGAGCTCTCAAAACAATTCAAGAAACAGGGAAAATTGATGAGTGAGATTCTGGCAGCCCCTCCCGTGTAAGCCTCATTTCCTTTTCTCTCCCTGTCTTTGGTTTGTGTTAACAGGAGACAGAAGAGAATAAAACCAAAGGATTTGATTACTTACTGAAGGCAGCTGAAGCTGGCGACAGACAGTCCATGATCCTGGTGGCACGAGCCTTTGACACTGGCCAGAACCTCAGCCCAGACAGGTACTGTGGCCATGGCTCAGGTGACACTGGTGGGAACCTGGGCTGCAGGTGGGAGCTTCCCCTCCGGTGTTAGGACAGACCTGGGTTCCAGATGTGGCTCCCCTGAGTACCAGCCCAGTGACCGTGGGCAAGTAGTTTTACCTCCCTGGCCTCAGTTTCTTCACTGTGTAAAATGGAAGCTATTATAGAACCTGCCTCCTAGGGTGGTTGTGTGTCATTGTATGAGGGTTAAATGAGATGCTGCCTGTAATCCTCACTGTGCCTGGCACATAAAGTGAGAGGTAAATGGCATCTTAGCCATTTTATGTAAAGATGTGCCTGAGAAAGAGTGTGAAAGGATATGTAGCATGAGGTCCAGAGCGGTTGTCCTTAGATGTTAGAATTAGGGGTGATTTTAATTGACTCTTCCTACTTTTGTTTTTATTCTTACTATTTTTCACTTCTGAGAGGGAGGGGAGGGAAGGAAGCAAGCTCCAGGGGAGTTCAAGCCTGGTGTGAGTTTTCCAGAGTGGTTTTAAGACTCCTGATGGCTACAACCCTGCAGGTGTCAACAGCATTTCGGTTATCCCTCTGGCAGAGATGCCAGGACTGGGTTCTGCGGTGGAAAGAGGAGAGAATGGCAGCTTCATCTCGGCTCTTTGGCTTGGCCAGTGGGAGGTCCCAGAAATCCAGGAGCAGAGGACGGTTGGGGGAATTGAACTCTTAGTGGGACCCATTGCTCACCCTCTGTGGCTCCCAGTGGATCTCTGCTTCCCCCTGTTGTCCTCAGGCGCAGGGAGCAGGGTGGGCACATTCATTGTCTAAACCTCCAGGACTGGGGCAGTTTGGCAATTCCCTCCTCTGTGGGTCAAGTGTTCATGTCCCTCTCACTGGGTTTAGAAGGAAAGTCAGGGCTGTGGGTCTGTCACATCAAGCTCTCAGGGTCTAAAACGTCTGGACACATGACATCCTGCCTGAATTACATGTCATGCAAACATTTGTCAGCTACCTACTGCGTTGTAACGGTAATGTTCCCCTATATTTGGATGCACTTTCATATCTGTGATTTTATTTCACTGAGAACTAGAATTGGGTCTCCTGCATCTCTTCAGTCCCAGTGCTTAGTGCAGGGCCTGGCTCAGTAGTTGTTTGAATGAATGAACCAACACATCTCTTTGACACAGACAGGGCAGGCATTTGGGGGCTTATTTTATGGATGAGTAAACTGTAGTTCTGAGAAGTGAAGGGGCTTGTCCATAGTCAAGTAGCCAGTAAGTAGTGAAGCCAAAACTTAGGTCTTTTCACCTCTCCTCCAGTGAACTGTACATTAGCCTGCTTCTTAGGGGACTCAGAATTACAGTGGCATGGAGGGGAGGTAAACAAAACAGACACGACACAATTGTGTCTGATCAAATGCCAACATCTGTGGTGCCCATTGAGTGCAGTGGGGAAGCACCACCACATGGGTGTAGGGAGCTGGAGCTGGGCATTGAATATCTATATCTGAGGCCCTTAAAAAAAATCTTTGCTGTATGTGTTTTCTCTTTATGTCCTCTGTCTACTTTCTCTTTTTAATTTGAGACAATAGGTTTTTTGTTTTTGATTTGTAAGAATTATATATATATATATATATATATATATATATATATATATATATATATATATATATTCCCCACCCACCCCCCCCACCGTGTGGCATGCAGGATCTTAGTTCCCAAACCAGGGATTGAACCCATGCCCCCCTGCAGTGGAAGCGTGGAGTCCTAACCACTGGACCACCAGGGAATTCCCTGTAAAAAATTTTAATATATTAAGACTGTTAACTCTGGTATATGAGTTGGCTTTAAAAAAATTTTCTGAGATGGCTACCAAAAAAAAAAAAAAAGATAGTGTTAAATTAAAAAAAAAAAAGGCTTCCCTGGTGGTCCTTTGGTTAAGACTCCGTGCTTCCACTGCAGGGAGCATGGGTTCGATCCTTGGTGTGGGAAGTTCCACATGCCACAAGGTGTGGCCAAAAAAAAAGAGAGATGGCTATCATAGATTTGGGGGGGCAGGGGATGGCACATGTGCCACACAATGACCATTGTTTATTGGGTCTGGGGACATGCTGGTTTTTAATATTTTGTAGTTAAATCTATCAAGATTTTCTTCTATAGCTTCTGCTATAGTCTTTTTCTTACTCTTCTTCCTCATTCCAACCAGCTCCAGCCTCTTCCATTCAGGGAGCATTAATTGAGGGTCAGCTATTTGCATTTTAAGGGGTTTTGACCCCCTTAGAAGTTACCATCTCATAGGACAAGGAAAAGTCATTGGAAATTCCAAGGCAGGTTAGACATGCTAACCGCTGGGTGCAGAGTTGGGTAGGGGTGGGTGGGGAGAGAGTAGGCCCTTTCCCTTCTTCTACATTTAATGTGTTGGGGGGATTCTGCCTTGCCCTTCAAGACTGGAGAGGGTCAAAGCTGAAAGAAGTGAGATCATCTAGTTTAGTGGCTTCCAATCCACTGTTAAAACCCTGGTTTTTTGGGTGTGTCACTAGTAATTTTCAAATAACCTGGACTCCATTTTATTTTATAAAAAAGGGAAGTTATCTCCTGACACCATCCTAGCCAGCCACTTCAACAGACATTTAGAGAGGCTGTGCTGTTTGCCAGGCCCTGGGAATGCAGCAGTGAATAGAACAGACAAGGTCCTGACCTTTTTGGGGCTCATGTTCTAGTCAGGGAAACCATAATAAGCAAGTAAATAAGTAAACAGGAGAATTACAGATTGAGGTGATTATAAGAAATAGGGTGTTTGGGGACAGCATTTCTGAAGAAGTTGAGCTGAGGTTGGAGAGATGAGGAGCCAGGTATGGGAAGAGTTGAAGGAAGGACGTTCTAAGCAGAGGGAGCAACAGGTACAAAAGCCAAGGAGCAGACAGGAGCTGGCATGTTCGGGGAGGAGAACGTGACCCAGCGAGCCTGGCATGGGAGGAGGTTGACAGGAGCTAAGACTGGAGGGTAGAGCCAGGTCCATAAATATATAGCTGTTGCTCCTGGAACATTTCATTAGGCCCATAGACCTTCTTATCTGTGTCTCTCTTTGCTCGTTCCTGATGTACTCTAAATAGTTACTCACATGTTTGTTAATATACATTAGTACACCCCAAGGAAAAGAGCCCACTGCCCTGTTTGCTCTTTATTTTGTATTGTTCAGATTCAGCTGGAACTTGAATTCAGCATACGCCCTTGGTGGTTTGGCCATTCATGTGCTGCAGCAGGAGAAAGAGTTGAGGGTAGAGGGCAGAGCCAGAAGGGGGAAGTCAGCTATTCCGGGTAAACTCTGCATTTGCTGGAGTAGAGCCAGAGCTGGCCAGAAGAGGCAGAGCAAAAGATGGGGCTGAATGACTGCTGTGAGAAGGCTCTGGAGGCCTCGACAAAGAGTCCCCCACCCACCTTCTCTCCTGTGTGAGTCATAGGGCAAATTGGCTGGGATACCAGCCACTGCTAATGCAAAAATCACCCATACGGTGATTTTTTTTTTTTTTTTTTGCCTCACCGTGCGGCTTTCAGGACCTTAGTTCCATGACCAGAGACTGAACCCGGGCCACAGCAGTGAAAGCGCTGAGTCCTAATCACTGCACCGCCAGGGAATTCCCATAGGGTGATTTTGTGCAAATGAGGAAAGTGTTCCCCTTCCTCAAGATGCTCTACTTCCATCTGTTGGAAAATTGTTGTACTATACCAATTTTTTTTAGGGAAAATGCTTGACCACTATTGTCATAAGTATGTAAATCTACAATGTGAATGACACCCTTTAGATGTGGTGGCATTGGGTACTATGCGTCCTGAATCATAGGTGGTGGCCCCATTGGGATTCCTGACTTACCCTTCTTGCTGATGGTCCTCCTCCTTCCTGCCCTGTTGCTATGGTAACTTCCCTCTTTTCCTCTGTATCTCTTGGCAAGGTCCCAAAGCTGGCCAGAGGCTCTACTCTGGTACAACACTGCCCTGGAGACAACTGACTGTGATGAAGGTGGGGAGTATGATGGGATGCAAGATGAGCCCCGGTATCTGCTTCTGGCCAGGGAGGCAGAGATGCTGTTCACAGGCGGATGCGGGCTGGAGAAGAACCCGCAGAGATCAGGTAGGGCCTGGTAGACCTGCCCCTGGGGTGGGACAGTGCTAGACAGTGAGAGACATAATTCCTGTCTCGCTGGGAATTACAACAACATGCAAGACTGAGTCTCTTCTTTCAGTTCTGGTTGGGAGAAAGATTTGTACTGGCCCTGTATTTTTGCCAGGCTGGATACCCATATGATGCTGGCTTAGAAGGGGGCTTTATGCAGTTGGTATGCAGACGAACATTTTTATTTTAATAGTCAAATATTAGGAGTTTGGGAGGTTTGTTTGTAATTCACAAATTGAGCTGACATTTTCATAACATAAAATTCAACATTTTTTTTTTAATTTTTTAATTTATTATTTATTTATTATTTTTATTTTTGGCTGTGTTGGGTCTTCGTTTCTGTGCGAGGGCTTTCTCCAGTTGAGGCAAGTGGGGGCCACTCTTCATCGCGGTGCGCGGGCCTCTCACTATCGCGGCCTCTCTTGTTGCGGAGCAGAGGCTCCAGACGCTCAGGCTCAGTAGTTGTGGCTCACGGGCCCAGTTGCTCCGCGGCATGTGGGATCTTCCCAGACCAGGGCTCGAACCCGTGTCCCCTGCATTGGCAGGCAGATTCTCAACCACTGCGCCACCAGGGAAGCCCAAAATTCAACATTTTAAAGTGTAAAGTTCAGTGGTTTTTAGTATATTCACAGTATTATGCCATCATCAGCACTACCTAATTCCAGAACATTTCCATCACACCAGAATGAAACCTGGTACCTGTTAGCAGCGACTCCCTATTTCCCCCTCCCTCCATCCCTGGCAACCACTAACCTACTTTTCATCTTTATAGATTTACTTATTCTGGTCATTTCATATAAATGGGATCGTATAATAGGTGACCTTTTGTGTCTTGGCTTCTTTCAAGGTTCATTCATGTTGTAGCATGTATCAGTCCTTTATTCCTTTTTATTGCTGAATAATATTCTATTGTATAGATACTACATTTTGTTTATACATTCATCAGTTGATTCACACTTTTATATATATATGAAATATAAATATATGTGTGTATTTATTTTTTTATTTTTTTTATTTTGGGGCTGCATTGGGTCTTCGTTGCTGCATGCGGGCTTTCTCTAGTTGCGATGAGTGGGGGCTACTCTTCCTTGCAGCGTGTGGGCTTCTCATTGCGGTGGCTTCTCTTGTTGCAGAGCACAGGCTCTATTGACGCAGGCTTCAGTAGTTGCAGCACGCGGGCTCAGTAGTTGTGGTGTGCGAGCTCTAGGGTGCGTGGACTTCAGTAGTTGTGGCTCGCGGGCTCTAGAATGCTGGCTCGGTAGTTGTGCATGGGTTTAGTTGCTCCGCGGCATGTGGGATCTCCCCGGACCAGGGATCGAACCCGTGTTCCCTGCATTGGCAGGTGGATTCTTAACCACTGCACCACCAGGGAAGTCCCTATATGTATTTTTTTAAATAACATGATAGACATACTGAACTCCTGATTTCACAGGTATAGGATGAGGCTAAGTTTAAAAGTTTTTTTTTAAGGTGGTTTAACAAAATCAAGCAAATAATACTGCAACTCTACAATCCTTTATTTGAAACTTCTAAATCCAAAAAGCTCTGAAAACCAAGTGTTTTTATATGTTTTGCACAAATTCGTTTGGTGGCAAAACCTGTCCAGAACTGACATGAGGTTGTTCATAATTTTTATTTCTTATACTTTATCTTTTCTACGTTCATATATTCCCAATTTGCCCTGTAAAAGCCCTCAGCCTGATTCTCATTGGCTCAGTTGGAATCACCTACCCATCCCTAAACCAATCACTGTGCTTATTCAGATGGCTTACTCTGATTGGCTGTGCCTAAATGTGGACCAGTCCCTGTGGCCTGGTGGGGAATGGGGAAGTGCTTTGATTGTCCAGGCTTGAATCACATGCCCACCCAGAGCCCCACCCAGGTTATGTGGAAGGAGAGGCAAGAAAGGGTAACCTCAGGGTGATCTTCTAGAGAGGGGGTCGGGGACACTGGGTGGCAAAAATAACAGGTGCTTCACCTCTTTGTGTCCCACTTTACTTTCTTTCAGGCGACTTGTACACCAAGGCAGCCGAGGCAGCAATGGAAGCCATGAAGGGCCGGCTGGCCAACCAGTACTACGAGAAAGCCGAGGAGGCCTGGGCACAGATGGAGGAATAACTTGCTGGAAAAACCACTGCCAGCCAGTCCCAAGCTAAAGGGCTAGGAGTGGGGGAAAGAAAAAGACTTCTTTGCTTATTTAGGGTTGTTTTGGGGCCGGAGGAGGCAAATATTTTTAGTGTGTTGTAAATCTACTTTTGTATTTTATTGTTGACTCTTGAAAATGTCTTTGCTACCAGTGGAGACACTGCAGCTGTCCCCTAGGGCAGCATTTTCGGGGAGGGGGATTGAAAAAGCAGCCTAATGAACCAACATATCTCTTTGAGGTTCTTCTTCTGTGTTTTGTTGTTGTTATTGTTGTTTTTTGTCATGAGATGTAAGAAAATGTATCTTTTCTCCCCTGGATGGAAAATACTAAGGCTTTGCTCATCAGCCTTTTCAGGCTGGGCTGAAATCTCAGGCCCACAGAGCCTGTGTTTCCTGAGTCAGGATGCAATGGGGTACAGTAGAGCTGCACATTAACTTTCCATGGGGTGTGTAGTGTCATGACTTTGTGCAAAGCCTTCTTTCTCAGAGCATTTGGAAGTGTGCTGGCATTTTTTGGTGGATGTGAGACTGTACATCACCCAGGCCCCCTTCTGTCATGGGGGAGGACCCGCACACTCTTTTCTTTTTTGGGGGGATCTTAGTTCCCCAACCAGGAATTGAACCCGGGCCCTCAGCAGTGAAAGTGCTGTGTCCTAACCACAGGCCCACCAGGGAATTCCCATGTTTTCTAATCTTTTAGTTTAATGTCCTTCCTGAAATGCAGCTTATTTTCTGGAATACAGCCAAATTCCATTCTGAAGCATGCTGTCTACAGTGGGCTTTACAAAACAGGTTTGATTTCTATATGCACACTTTTACTACCTCTAACTCCTCCATCAGCTACTGTGCACCTTTTTGGGCGCACCTCAGAGCTTTTACATGTAAGGACAGTGGCTTGGAAAGTTGGAGCCTGTCCTCCAAGCAGACATGTACCCTGCATCTCAATGGCAGCATCCACAATATACTGAAGTACTCTTGGTACCGTATTCCTCCGTATTTTCTTAGCACCTGGTGTTCTTATGAAGAATCTGCTCCCCAACCCCTGTCCTTGGCATTTTCTGCTTGAAGCTTGGTGATTTTCTTGTTATTTGCAGCAGGATGCTTTCAGCAGCAGTCCCTTGAGATTTGTCTAAGCTGTTGGAGAATGAAAGGGCAAGAACTGTAAACACTCATTAATTCCAGTGGTTTCCCCAGGGCCAGGCTATGGCTATCTGTATTTAATGAGCATTCTCTTTAGAAGGAATTCAGATTTAACACCAGTTTGATTTCAGTTGGTGTTTCAAATAGCAAAGAAAACAGACTGCCTTGATCAACCCCAAGTGCTAAAGCAGCCTCTCTTCCTTTGTTTAAAAATGAAAACATAAAAAAAAAACAGAGTGTAACATACAAACTATTCTTTTTTTTTTTTTTTTGGCCGCACCACTCGGCTTGTGGGAACTTAGTTCCCCAGCCAGGGATTGAATCCGGTTCCTCCTGCAGTGGAAGCTCAGGGTCCTAACCACTGGACCTCCAGGGAATTTCCATACAAACCATTCTTACCTGTTCATTGAGACAGGTCCTTTAGCATGTTAGTGTTAAGTACTGTGAAGTCATGACCTTGTGCATGCATTAGGTTCCAAAGTTCAGTGTGTGCCCTAAAGGAAAAATCAAGCAGAGTCAAAATTACCCTTGAAAAATCCTTTAGAGCACCTATAAATGACAGTATCCCTGTTTTTGTATTTGGACTCATCACAACCAGTTTCCTTTAGAAGCTGGAACTGATCACCCTTTTTCTGTTTGCACAGATCAAGTAGTTGGCTTGTCTTAAGTTGTTTGCGTGTTTTAAACCAGTGCATGTAGTTAATTTGCATTTGTGAAATGTAAGTTAGGAGCAACTTTATTTTGACTTATCTCTTCAAAGGTGTCAAGCCTCATAAAATTCATGCTTTTGTTAGTTCAACCAGCCTCCTTGCTCTTTGAGATTTTATTATGCAAATCATTTATGTTCCCTGACTACCTGTCTCATTTCTTAGTTATATGTCAGTGCTTTCCTCTAACACAGGGATCGACAACTTTTTTGTAAAGGGCCAGATAGTAAATATTTTAGGCTTTGCGGGCCATATGGTCTCTGTTGCAAGTACTTAGCCCTGCTGTTGTAGTGCAGAAACATCGGTGACCGATACCTAAACGAATGAGCATGGCTGGCGTTCCAATAAAACTTTATTGACAAAACAGCCTGCCTGGGCTATAGTTTGCCAACCCCTGCTCTAATCCTGACTTAAGAGCCACTATATTAAACCCTGAGGGCAAGAGTCATCTCAATTTTTATTTTGGTCTCCAGTGCTTAAAAACAGGGCCTTAGCACAGAGTAGACACTCAGTAAATTCATGAACAATGGAGATCCAGCCCTAGTCACAGCACTCACTCTTTGTGGCTCTGGTTCCTCCAACCGGTTAATGATTCCTTGTCTGGATTGGCTTGAACGGTCACCCCTGTAATTCCACCCACTCACATGGCCTTAATGTCAGGGCAGTCCCCTTCTCCTGCAGGAGGCTGGGATAGCTAGGCAAATGCTTCTTTAAGAACCATTGAGAGCAAAATGATCTGCAAAATACTGAGATCCTTCTGAGCCAGCAGAACTTATTCCACTTTCAAAAGCTAGTTCTGTGCCTTCTAAAGCTGGTTAGGGCATCTTTTTCCACAAATGCTAGACATGCCAAAAAAAAAAAAAAAGCAAAAAGCAAAAAAACCCCAGGACATTCCAGCCCAACTGGGGAGACATCAGAAACTCTTTTCAGGTGCAAGAAACAGGGGAAGGTCCAGGAGATGTAATTTGCATCTTCAATCACAGATGGAGAATCCAAGGTTCTGAAAGGTAGACTCTTTCCAAGTACCCTGCTGGTTAGAGGCTAAGCTGGAGCTAGGATTTGAGAGCTGCTTTTATTTAGAGGATCCTGGGAATAAAATTTAAAGTTAAACTGGAGTGTAATGTCTCTTTCAGTTTTGCTGCAGGTTTAAAAAGAAAAAAAGCAGGCTTTATGGATGTAAGTAGGAAAAAATCCCTAACCCCTGTGCACCTGGATATCCTTATCCCCTCCTCCTCACCTGAGGCCCTGTGGGAATTTATCATCAAATGCAACCTTGATGAACCAAGCCAGGTAAATTACTGTTGTTGCTGTTTTAGTGGCTTCATTTCCTTTCGTCCCAGCACATTTGTCTGCAGTACTAGACATGTTGTACAAATCAACAAATGTTTACACAAGTATATGCAGCTTGTGTGGGGGAAAGGAGATAAAATATGCATATTCTCTGCATTTGTGCCTGTTACTCACTTTTCTAATCTCTGCGGTACCCCTTTAACCTAGACAAGGTGGACACTGGGTAGACCCAGAGAAGTGGCTTGCATTATAGATTTATTTTTGAATATATATTAAGTTCCATTTTGCCTTTCTTTCTTGGTTTCTTTCTTTCCGGTCTCAAGTTCAAATGTCTCCTGGTAACACATGAGTGAAGTAGCTGGGTGGAGGTGGGGTGAACTGGAGGACTCAGCCCCACCTGAAAGAGGCAGCCCAGATTCAGCTCCGAATGGTTGTCCCCATGGGGAGTGTGGGCCCAGTGTTGCCCCATTTTCCAATTTTTCAAGCTGCTGAAAATTGGATTTTTTTATGCAAGGTTTCTTGATTTTTAACATTTCTAATAAATTCTTATAAAACAAAAACTTCTAGATTTGGCACATACACTTTCTGTTTGCTGTAAATAAAGGATGTGTACCTCTTCGTTTTTCTTGGTTTTTCTCATCTATAAAACAATAATCTTTATCATTACACAGTTGTCATCAGTTTCAAAGAAAATGCATGTTAAAGATGCTTTGTGATCTAAAACTTAAGAAAATCTTCGTTACTGGTATGAGAATTTCTTTAAAAATTTTCAGAATTTTAAGAAATTTGAACAATATACCATAACTCTACATGGTATATTGAACACATATTTAGGTCCATTTGCTCCTAAGTCTCCACTAAAATGACAGGAAAGAGCTTTTCTTAATGGCATAAGCCCATGAGGGTGAAAAGGAAGAGGCATCAACAGTAACAAAATTTTGGATGCTGGAAAGCAGATAGACTGTGATTGAGTTAGCAGACCAAGAAGGCTGGATCCTAGGTCAGCAGTAGGAAAATCTAAGAACCCAGTTTTCATCATTGAAGAACCCCCCCCCAAAAGGCTGAAGAATTGGCACCAGGAACCTCTGGAAGGGGGAGTGAAATGGGGCTAAAACTGTAGGTTCAGTTGAAAGACAAAGCATCAGACCTCTAGACCCACTCAGCTCCCCTGTGTAGCCAGCCAGCTGCCACTCCATCACCCTGCAGAAGCCTAGGACACCAGGCACAGTAGAGAGTGAGGCTACTCTACTGAAAGGAGGGTTGGTGGAAGTTTCTGTATTGGCTGTAGAGTGTCCACCAGCCTTCTTTCCCCCTGTGCTGCCAGACACTGGCAGCTGACTTTGTCCCTCCTGGGGGAAGGCAGACAATTGAAGAAATTTCTTGGGAATCTGACTAGCCTAAGATAAAAGACTTAAGGTACTTCCTCCTAATGAAACAGGCTGGCCAGAGCACCTCACAAAAAAAGCTTCACCCACCAAGTCCTGCCCACACTTACAAAAATTCCCAGATAACATATTAGAGCCCTGTTGTTAAACTTGAACAGCCACCCAAAGATCCATATGTAAGGAAGGCATTTCATATAACAGACAAATAGAACCAAGAGCAGACAGCATCTTGGAAGAAACAATATGCCTGGAGAAGAAAACTTCAAGTAATAAAAAACTATCAATGTCCTTAGATAAAATATTGTGTCCATGAAAGAAGGATCAAGATGTGATTCTAAGAATTCACACAGTTTTCCCAGCACCACTTCTTGAAGAGGCTGTCTTTTCTCCACTGTATATTCTTAACTCCTTTATCAAAGATAAGGTGACCATATGTGCGTGGGTTCATCTCTGGGCTTTCTGTCCTGTTCCATTGATTTATGTTTCTGTTTTTGTGCCAGTACCATACTGTCTTGATTACTGTAGCTTTGTAGTATAGTCTGAAGTCAGGGAGCCTGATTCCTCCAACTCTATTTTTCTTTCTCAAGATTGCTTTGGCTATTCAGGGTCTTTTTGTGTTTCCATATACATTGTAAAATTTTTTGTTTTAGTTCTGTGAAAAATGCCATTGGTAATTTGATAGGGATTGCATTGAATCTGTAGATTGCTTTGGGTAGTATAGTCATTTTCACAATGTTGATTCTTCCAATCCAAGAACATGGTATATCTCTCCACCTGTTTGTATCATCTTTAATTTCTTTCATCAGTGTCTTATAGTTTTCTGCATACAGGTCTTGCTAGAGCCTGTCATACAGAGTGAAGTAAGTCAGAAAGAGAAAACAAATACCGTATGCTAACGCACATATATGGAATCTAAAAAAGAGGGTTCTGATGAACCTAGAGGCAGGACAGGAATAAAGACACAGACATAGAGAATGGACTTGAGGACACAGGGAGGGGGAAGGGTAAGCTGGGACAAAGTGAGAGAGTGGCATGGACATATATACACTACCAAATGTAAAACAGCTAGTGGAAAGCAGCCACATAGCACAGAGAGACCAGTTCGGTGCTTTGTGTCCCCCTAGAGGGGTGGGTTAGGGAGGGTGGGAGGGAGACACAAGGGGGAGGGGATATGGGGATATATATATGCGTATAGCTGATTCACTTTGCTATACAGCAGAAACTAACACACCATTGTAAAGCAATTATACTCCAATAAAGATGTTTAAAAAAAAAAAGAATTCACACAGCAAAGAGCTCTTGTAAATCGAATATACCCTTACAAAAATGAGTAATTTATTAGAAGGGTTGGAAAATGAAGTTGAGGAAATCTCCCGGGAAGTGGAACAAAAGAACAAAAAAAGCTAAGGAATAGGAGAGGAAATTCTAGGAGCTAGAGGAGCATGCACTCTGGGCTATACAACTGTTCCACGATGGAACCATTATAATTGTTACCATTTTTGCTTTGTGGAGAAATTAGCTAAGAACAGCCTAAGATTATGTATGTGTAGTTTTTAATGGTCTTTCCTTGGCTTTTTAAAATTTAGGACCAGAATTCTACGATCCTAGTTTCAAAGTCAAAATTTTCATATAGCTTTTTACTAGAAATTAAGCGTACATGTAGATATAGATATCATTTTTACTGAATTATATTTAGCATATAGATTAAAATGTAAAGAAGTGTAACTCAGTCCTACCAGTATGCAAATCATTTAGAAGTAAGCAAATGCTTTCATTGTAATACAGTGAAGGTTCCAAAAAGGTTTGCTTTCTTTTCTTCTACCTTGACATACTTATCAGTATTTAAGATCACCAAAAGGAATTCATAAGTCTGGTTAGGACTGAGTTTGGTTTTTTTTCCATTTATGAGCCATTTGAGATATCCATTTGTTCTTCTTCCTACATATATTTCTTTCTGACTTCATGCACAATTTTAGTTTTTCCAATTATAAAGGAAATTAGTTCCAAAGAATTAGAGCTCTTAATACTAAGTAGTATCTACTGGAAAAAAATAAATGTAGTAGTCTTAACTAAAAGAAAAGAAAAATAATTTTTTTTATAAGTCTAGGAGCCCAGCTTAAAACAGAGTTAGAGAAAGTAGAGGGGAGAGAATCTTTTTTTTTTTTGCGCAGCATGCAGGGGTCTTAGTTCCCCTAGCAGGGATCAAACCCATGCCCCCTGCAATGGAAGCGCAGAGTCTTAACTACTGGACCGCCAGGGAAGTCCCCAAGAGAGTCTTTAAAAAATGTTGAGAACATTTCTTGGGACTGAAGGATGTGTGTCTCCAGAACAATAGGGCCCATTAAGTATCTAGCACAATTGATAAAATTAGACCTATGCCAAGATTCATCTTCATGAAATTTCAGAACACTGAGGACAGGGAAAAGATCCCGGAAACTTTCAGAGGGAAAGAACAAGTTTCATACAAATGACTGAGAATCAGAATAACATCAGACAACTCAACAGTAACACTGGAAGTTGGAAGCTGATGGCTTCTGAATTCTGGGGAAAATACACTTTAACCTAGAATCATATGCCCAAACTATTAATGAAGCATAAGCGTGAAATAAAGGCAATTTCAGACATGTAAATTCTCAAGAAAGTAACCTCTCAAATACTGTTCCTCCAGAAGCCACTGGAAGAGTTGCTCTAGCAAAAGAGGGCCAGTGTGGGGGGAATAACAAGAAATGTGTGAGGTCCAGCATAAGAGTGAGACAAAGTCAGTGCCCAGGTGAGGGTGAAGGGCCATCTCAACATGGTGGCCTTACCATAAACCTAGAGTTTAGGGCCCCTGTCAGGATGCTGTGGGAGACATGTCTTCAAAAAGTTGAAGCGATAGAACACCTCATGTGTCTGTGTGGCAAGGATGGACAGTTTGAAGTTGAATTAGGGATGAATTCATAGAAAGTAGGTACATTTTTTTAAAGGTAATTATTAAGTAAAGAATAAGGTAAACAATATTTTCCAGAAAAGGAAAAATAATCATAGTTGAGTACATAGCTAAGCTCAAGCTTAGTGAGTAGCATTTACTAATTATTGTTCAAATGAAATTACGAGACAACACTTTTAGGAGGGTTGAGGTGTTTGTGATGGCAGAGGTGGGATGATTAAGGTTAAATTCTTATCTTCCTTAGCAGGAAGTCAATAGGAAACGCCTAAAGCTGAAAGAGAAAGAGAGAGAGAGGGAGAGAGGGAGTGAGAGGGAGGGAGGGAGGGAGGAAACAAAAAAAGCAGCAATATGTTGTTTAGACATATGGAGAGAAACACAAAAAGAATCAACTAAAAGTTGAAAGTGGTTCCCTGGAGTGGAAGGAGTAGGCATACTGTTTATTTTGATAACAAACCTTGTAGAACTGATATTATACACATGAAGAACTTTGATAAAATTATCAAAGTAAGAATTTTATTTATTATTACTTTGTATACACATGTTTAGTTTTCAGCATTTAATTTTTCACTTGCGTATGTCTTAGCTCCTCAGTGAGATGGTAAGATCAATAATGAGAAGGGCCATGTTTTATACTACTTTGAGTCTTACATAGAATCAAGCAAACTGTCTTTCCTTTAGTAGATTTGATGTTTCCTTCATTGCAGCTCATCCCGATGCGAATGGTGTCATGGTCCAATGTTCCGTGGAGGTTTTCACATCATCCGATCCTGCGATATTTTTGGAGTAACACAGCTTCCTGTTACATTTTATGTCTGTTCCTCTTCTTGCCAGGCTCTTAGAAAATTGGTATAATCTCTCAGTTATCTTGACCGCCATCTCATAAAGCCTGATTCCATAGGCTAGTGCCAGCATTCACTAGGCTTTCAGTGATAGCCTGTGGTGGTTCTAGATGTCAACTTGGCTAAGCTGAACCGCATTTTCAAGAATTCCCTTCCTGACATGGTATGTCCAGCTAGAGAAGAAACCGCAAGAGAAATTTGCAGGGGGCAAATTTGCAGGAGGCCCTGTTTCCTCTCTAGAGATTGATAGCTTGCAGAGCTCAAAGTAAGAATTTTAAATGTTTACTAAGCTAAAAATACTAAATTAAATTTGCTAAGTTAAAAATTCATTATGGTAATTCATATATTGAGCATCTACTACTATGCTTTGTTGAATCTAAGACACTACTGATCTTAAGATGCACCATTATTTTCTGTATTAATAAGAAAAAAAACCACTGAAAATAAACTGTATGCCATCGATCATAAGATGCAGGTCAATTTTAGAGATATTAAAATGTGAAAAAAAAATATCTTAGAAATAATGATATATGGCATGCCAGACATTGGGCTGGACATACACAGTCACCTTCTAACCCTGCAACAAACCTCAGTATTATTGTGACCATTTTACAGATGAGAAAAATGAGGCTTAAAGGTATCCCATAGCGAAAGTATTTGATAAGAATGTTTTCATTCATCAAGAAGGAAAGGTGGAGGTTTGAAGCTCAAACACCATCATAGTTTCAACATAAATGATGCCAACTGTAGCTGCTGCTGCATTATTCCCATGATCTACCAGCACAGGACACAGGAGTGTGTTTGAACAGCTGAAACTTAACGGTATTGAAGGAAGGGTGCCAGCTGTAGTGGAGCCTTCAGCTTAACTTGACTCAACACAGGAAATCTCACTCGGGTCTGTCAATTTGGGTGGACTTTTAAGTGGCCAAGGTGTAAGATGACTGCATGTGGTCCACCAGGGAGAGTCCTAGTTCACTCCAGGGTCCCAGTTCTCCTTCTAATTAAGCATTTGTTTCTGACAGAAGTGCCCTGGTCACCTTGCTGAGGGTGTGTGCTCTGCAAAAGCAACTAAACTGTCTCTTCTGCAAAAACAAGGTTCCTTTTGGGGAGGCCTAGGTGATCAGGGAGGTTGCTTGGTTGCAGGTAACAGAAATTAACGCTAGCCAACATTAGCGAAGAAGCAATTTTTTTTGAGAAGGAGGTAGCTTATATACTGGAAGGTGAAAGGGAAATAATCAGGTCTCAGAAAGGGAGGTCCCAGGGCAAATGTGGGGATCCAGCAGAAGGTAACAGTCTGGAAGTTTCCTTCCCAGCCCCACTAGTGAGCTAAATCCTTGTGTCTGCTATCCAGATTCAGATTTCCAGGATAAAGCCTCCGAATGGCCTAATTTGGATCTTGTGCCTGCCCACTTTGTACTTTGATTGACAGTTCCTTGAAGACCACAGGGAGGTTGTGGTGGGGTGGGGAGGGATAAACTGGCAGACTGGGATTGACACATACACACTGCTATACATAAAATAGATAACTAATAAGAATGTACTGTATAGCACAGGGAACTCTACTCAATACTCTGTAATGACCTATATAGGAAAAGAATCTAAAAAAGAGTGGATATATGTATATGTATAACTGATTCACTTTGCTGTACAGCAGAAGCTAACACAACATTGAAAACCAACTATACTCCAATAAAAATGAAAAAAAAAAAAGACGGCAGGGAGGAGTGTTTCCTCAAAGGAAAATCAGCATTGGAACCAGAAAAGTGGGGGAAGGATTCTGGGAAGACAAAAACAACAGATTCCCACTCAGAGAGTATTCCCTTTGGGGAGGAAGAGGAAAAGGGCCCTGAAGATTAGAGGGAAGTGTTAAGGAAAACTTTTCAAATGGTTTTTTTGCAAGCCTATGCCAAAATTTTATTACAGTCTTCGTGCCAGTGTAACTCCTCAGGGAGGCTAGTTCAAAGATCCACACTTGGTAGGGACATTTTTAAAAAATTACCTTTTATTACAGTATCACCTACATAGAGTAAACTGTACAATCTTAAGTGTAGAGCTTGCTGAATTTTAGAACATTTGCAGAACTCCAGAAAGCTCCCTCGGCCCCCCTCCCCACCCCCAACAAGGGTGACCATTCTTCTGACCTGTATTTTGGTAGAGACATTTTATAGGACGAGAGAATGATTAAATCATCATTGTTAGATGAGGGAGAGAGAGAGAGAGAGGGAACGTTCCATTAAAGTCCACTATTTTCTTGACTGACAAACAACAGTCAGCTGGTTGATGGGTAGAAAACTAGTTTCCCGGTATAAATCTTAATGCTAGTAAATTTCATAAGAAAAATGGTTAAGCATTTTATCAGGAATGTTAATTTCTTTCCAGAGGGAGAGTCACGCAGTGCGGTTTGGTCTCAGACCAGGTTTGGGATGATATTCCTTTTGCAGGGGCAAGGGAGTGAAGATTGGAGGGGATCCAGGACAGAGCCCCCATGTCCATCCCCACTGCCCACAGCTGAGGGGTTATGATCTGGAGACAGACACCCTTCACCTGACAGCCTCCAGATTGAGGGTGGGTGACAGGGGCAGTGTTTGATCTGTGGTGCTTGCCCTTCCCCCCTCCACCTCAAGGGACAGAGCAGACATGCCAAGGGACAGTCAGGGTTTCAACCCTTCCCTCTCTCCTTTTACATAAAGCTGCTGGGAACCAGTGAGTCCAGGAGTTCTGGTGCAACATTCTGCTTCTCCTGCTTATTAGTTTCACATCTGATTGTCATAAGACAGCTGTGTAATGGGACTGCAGGTCTGCAAGAAATGCCCAAAAGGAGGCCCTGGGCTCTGTCTTCCAGGATCAGCCTGCATCCCTGTTAAGCATTCTGGTAGGGACAGACCTGAATTGCTGCAGAATGTTCTGGCAGAAATATCTTTAGCTCTGAGCTCTTACCACGCAAGGATAGTTCATTTGTTACAGCTACCAGGTAACCCTATCTTTAGCAGAAAAGAGGAATTTATTACAATGATAAAGGGATATCTCCAAGAATGTGAATTCCACTGGGCCCCGGGAAGAGTCTTGAGCTGGGAGCCACAAAACCATCAGAATTTCTCTATGACTTTCTGCTCTTCTTCTCATTTTATCATTATTTTTCTCTACTTCTCCAGTCCATCTCACAGAATATGGCCACCCCAAATCCCACTTTCTCCCTAGTTCCAGTCAGTCAATCTCAGAGACTAACTCCAACACTTAACACAGTGAAAATAACAAATCAGGAACTCACCATGTCTCAGTTCAGATTCTCAAAAGAGAATCTGATTGGTCCAACCTCTGTCCTATGTTTACTATAGAGCCCACCGGCCATGGTTTGGGGAAGGTGGCTACCCAGAGGGTGGACCCACCCTCTGGGCTGGTCAGGCAATTCCTAGAAAAGTGGGATTAGGCAGAGATTCCAGCAATTATTCTCCACCATAGGGATATTTCCTTTTGGAAAACCCACCACATAACTCACAAACACAATGCCTCTTGGTACTGAAACACCATGAGTAGATCAATGCTTCTATTGATCTCAAGGACTATAGATCCCCCAACAATGCCTGGCCTAGAGAGATGGCTGCTTCTGTATTTCTTAACGAGATTTCTTTAAAAGTAACAAACTCTCCCAGTACAATGAAGTCTTTGCATATCAATACTTATTTTAAAGGTAGCTGGAGAAAAAAAATGGGTTAAGGAGGAACTGAAGAGGAGGAATACGGAATGCCCAAATATCAAGGTGTCTGCCAACTGGATATTAACCAGAAACTTGAATATAACAACTTAATATAAACAACTTAAATGTCCATATTCATAGTATGGAATAAATTAGATCTAAATGTGTCACAATAAATCAAAAACATAATGTTGGAGGAGAAAAGCAAGTTGCAGAATGATACTGGTACAACGTAGTAAGGTTTATGTAAATGAAAAGCAAGCAAAAAAAGAAGATCATACTAGGTATTGTTCATGGGTGTATACACACACACACACAAGGATAGATAGATAGATATGAAAGTGTAAGAATGAATTGGAAGGATACACATCAAATTCATAATAGTTATAGCAAAGGGAGGATGTTTGGGAAGGGGTTTTATTTTCATTTGTAATAGTCTAATTCTTTTTGTTTGTAATTGTCTAATATTTTTTAATAGATTTTTAAAAGGACAACGTATTCACACTTTTAATAAAAAGCATATACATAGGAAAAGAATTGGAAGTGAAATGCCACCAATATTAGGTAGTGGGAATATGGATGATTATTTTTTCTTTGTACTTTTTCTGTATTTTTAAATATCTATATATCAACATGAATAGATATTTAAAAAACAGTCGGGTGAAAAAACAGTTGCAGATAAATACTAACAGCATGATAATATTTATATTTATGTAAAAACCCATAACAATAAAAACAAAACATCTATTTTCTATGGATATATCTATTATGAATATATCCATATATATCCATATAAATTCACAGTAGAAGATCCAGAAGGATATACAGTATGCTAAGCTGTATAATGGTTACCTCTGCGGACTTAACGATAGATGCCAAAGGTAAAAGAACATTTGTATTGTATCTGCAAAGTTTTCATATTTGCAACAATTCACATAGCATTTGCGTAACTAAAAATTAAAACACATAATTTTTTAGAGAAAACTGCCCACACCAGTTCCCGTGGTTTGGCTTCTGAAGCCCCTGGTGCGCGTTACTGCTGAAATCCATCATTTCTCCCATGTGAGTTAACTTGAGGTCTCCGAGTTCAACGTCCTACTCAGAATACAGATTCCTAAAGTGCTTTTCATTCTAAGACCTGTTCAGACGTGTGGGTCTAAATATTTGAGCAAATATTTTTCTTTTTAGTACCTGGCATGTTCTAAAATAGTTCTATAGGGATAAGGTAAAGCACATATGAAACAAAGAAACTCCCACAGAAATGAACTGCAATTGCATATAAATGTATTAAGTAGTTCCCTAGAAGAATTTAGTTACAGCTGGGTAGCGTGGCCGAGCGGTCTAAGGCGCTGGATTAAGGCTCCAGTCTCTTCGGGGGCGTGGGTTCGAATCCCACCGCTGCCAAGACGAGATTTTTTTGTTGCTGCTGCCTCTGTGCCTGGTTCTGTATTCATCTCGGTCCCGCGGCTGCAACAACGCCCCCTGCTGCCAGACGCGGCTGCCTGCCCGCATGAATGGAGCGGCGGAGGGGGCGGGCCCGCGCGCGCCTGGGCGGGGCATTGTGGGTAAAAGGAAGCGCGAGGGCCCTCCCCGTTCGCTCCCCCCACGTGTCCGCCGAGTTTCTCCACAAGCAACATGGCCGCTGCCTGAGAGGAGAGCCGGGCCGCCGCCGCCTGTGTAGCCCGCGGGTACCTGGGCCGTTGCCGCCGCCCGCGCGCGGGCCCGTCGGAGAGGTGAGTGCCGATGTGGCAGCGCCCGCCCGGGCTGGAGCCGGGCTGCACTCTCGAGGTGGGCCTGGGCGGGGCTGCCGCGTAGGCCGGGAGGCCCGCGCCGCCCGGTGCCAAGGAGCCGGCGGCCTCCCGGGACTCGGGCGGGAAGGACGGGCAGCCTGGCCCAGTAGACCCGGGCTGGCCGCGGGCTCCGACCTCGCCTCGGCCCGGCAGTCGGTGAGGCCGCGGCCGAGGCTGCCGGCGGTGACTCAGGGTCCAGCCACCTTGCTCCGCCCGGCTCAGGCGGGCCTCCTACGGGAGCACCTGTCCGAAGGCAGCCGATGTCCTGCCGGCGTGGCGGCTCGTGGCAATGGCTGCGTGGTGGGCGTGAGAAGGGGGCCTGACCACCCGCGAGGGAGGCGAAACCCATTGGACAGTGTGGCTCGGGGCCGGCGGCCCGCCCTGATGGGCAGGGGGAGGGTGACCGGGCCCCCTCCTCGCCCCAGATTAGCTTCCGTCCGGCTAGGCCCGGAATTCTTCATTCATTTATTCCGGCCACCATTCAGGGCTAACTGGGAGCCAACTACGTGCGGCGGATAGGGCCCTGATCATTTGATCAGAGGAGGTGTCAGTAAGCACGTAAACCAATAAATAAAAAAGGTCGTTCTGTTGTGTTACCTTTAGAATCATTGGGCTTGGGGACAGAAAGAGGAGATCTTAGCAATCGCCACAGTTTCTTCACCTGTGAAGTGGGGATAATAGAATTACCCACCTCATAGGTTTGTGGTGAGGGCCCAATAGGGTAAGACGGAAGAAGTCCCAGGTTGTAGTTAGTTTCGTGGCTGTGTTTCCTGCTCTTTTATATTGGAAGAAAACATTGGGCCACGTAGTAACAAACCTTCCCATGGGTTATTTATACCTTACTTTTAATCCTCACCACAGTCCTCTGAGGTCGGTACTTTTGTTATCCCCATTTTAGGGATAAAAGTAGTGAGTAGTACGAAGTGCAAACGACTCCGGGTGGGCCACGGGTAGCAAACAGCAGACCTGGGATTTGAACTTATACAGTTCCGCTCTAGAGTCCGGGCTCTTACCCACTACACCATCCTGCCTTCTATTAAGAAAGCTTTCAGCATAGTCGTTAAGAATGAGCATAAGGCTCTTTGACATCAGCTAGACTCAGGTTTATGTCCTCACTCCGCCATTCTCCAGCACTGTGATCTTGGGTAGGTTACTTACTCTCTGAACTTTAGTTTCCTCCTTTCTTAATTGGGGATGGTACAGCTTGATTTATAGGGCTCTTGAGCAGATTAAATGAGATTGAATATTAAGTCCTTAGAGAAGGGAGGGTCCGACTCAGTTGAGTTCATTCTTCCCACCCCTAGGCCATCTCTCCTTTTAACAGGGGTGGAAACTGAGGTGACCCAAAGAGGGAGATGCCTTGTGTGGGGGGGCATACAGCCAATAAGAATCCAGACCTTGAGACTATTTGCCCTGGGGCCCTTTCCTCTTAATTCACATTGTATATTGTCCTCACCTTGTCTCACTCCCACCAGTAGCTGGAGATTATTTGGAGTTGCCTCTGCTTTTCTGATTGGCGGACAGGTTAGATTGCTGGGTGCAGCACTGATGCACCCAGCTGTGGCTTTCAGGCACCTCCTCTGCTCTGGACCCCTCCTTAGATTCACCTGGTGTTCTTGTCCCCTTTCCGTTTGTTGAGCAGCCCCCTGGCAGGGGATGTTTTCTGTGCTCAGTGCCGTGGAGCCACTGCCATGGAGTACCCTTGTGGCCACAGGACACCCTGTTGAGGCCAAGGTGGTCACTGCTGCTGGGGAAGCTTGCCTTGTGGCCTGAGAGAATAGGCCACACCTCTGTCCTCAAGTGTCCACAAGGCCCAAACCATGAGGCCACTAGTCTCTGGATGGGGCTGAGTTAGGCTCACTGGGTAAAGGGTCTGTAACTGCCTGATTTCATGCACTCATTCACTCAGTTATTCTTTGTACTATACTGAGTGTTACTCCATGCCACGCATTGTTCTAGATATCAGGAGAACAACATGAATTTTTTAAAAAGATAATAATCCCCATATCAACTTGATGAAGTAAATATAATCATCTCCATTTTATGGTTGAAGCACTG
This sequence comes from Balaenoptera physalus, assembly GCF_965194825.1. NCBI lineage: Eukaryota > Metazoa > Chordata > Mammalia > Artiodactyla > Balaenopteridae > Balaenoptera > Balaenoptera physalus. The sequence continues at coordinate 71,117,949 of NC_138898.1, forward strand.
AGAGGCTTTCATGGAGCTTACATTCTAGTGCAGAAGACACATAGGCAAATAGACTAGGTAGTTCCAGATTGTGATAAGAACCATGAATGAAATAAAATGGGCATGTGGTAGTGACTGGAAATGGGTGCGGGGCTCTTGAAGGTGGATAGTTTGGGAACCTGTCTGTTCCTGGAGAGGGTGGGGGTGGTGATACTAGTGCAAAGGAGCCAGCCTTGAAAAGACCTGGGGAAAATAGGTGGTGTGCAAAGGTCCTGAGACAGGCTGGGGCCTAGCTTGTTGTAGGCCCAGCAAGATTGTATGGGACCCTGGGGCCATGGAAAGGAATTTGGATTTTATTCTATGTGACAGTTGAAGGGTTTTGAGCAGTGGAGTGATGTGATCTGTTTTTCTGCAAGGACAGCTCTGGGTGTTTCTGGGAGGATTGGAGGTAGGAAAGACTTGTTGAAGCAGTACTTTTCAAATTGCAGATCAAGATTTATTAGTGGGATGTGAAATCAGCTTAGGGGGGTTGTAACCAGTATTTTTAATTTTAATGAGTGAGGATAAAAAACATCACTGCATCAGATATAGTAGGGACAATTAATGGTTATGTGAAACCTTGTTTTAGTTAGGTAATTGTATGTATATTCCGGGTCATTTATATGAAATGGATTTCTTACTGTGGGCCTTAGGCTGAAAAATTTGAAAGCCCCTGAGTTGGATGATGTTGCCTGGGAGGATGAAGGGAGGTGATAATCCCTGCATTAACCCAATCGTGTGTTCTATCTGGAGGGAGGAGCACCATCCTCCCCGAGCTCCTTCTTGACTGGGGAGAGGCGAGTAGAGAAATAGCTGAGAAAGCCTGTCTTGGGGTCCTCCCAGGCCATACCCTCTCAGTACCTACGTCTGTTCCCTGGTTCACCCAGAAGTCCCCAGTCTCTCAGTTGTCCACAGAGCCAGCTGGAGAGAAGGTAGGTACTTCGCATACGTTTATGATCCTTGGCAGGTGAGGTGGGGTCTCGGGCTCTCCCATGCATTGCCCTCTGTCTGGGCGGTAACAGGCATTTGGGGGTTATGATTTTCATCTAGTCTTCTAATCCCGAACTGTTGAGGTAGCCTGCTTCCCTCTACTCTCTTCCTCTGCTCAGAGTCCTATGGTAGCTCCCTATTAAATGGCATTCCTGTGGTTTACTTATTCAGACAACATGTACATATTGAGTGCCTGCTATATGCTAGGCACTGGGGGACAGCAAGGGACAAAATAAACTAAAATATCTGCCTTCATGTAGTTTACCACTTACTGGCAGTGGGGGTGAGGATGGATAATAAATACAGAGCTATAAACTGTCACATGGTGATACATGCTATGGAGAAAACCAGAGCAGGGAAGGAGCTGGCGGGGCGGGGTGTGGTGATTTTGAATTGGGTGGACAGGGAAAGTCTTAGCTATGAGGTAGAATCTGAGCAAAAACCTGAAAGAGGTGAAGGAGGGAGCCATGAGGTTATGGGGGCCGGTAGAGCAGTTACAAAAGCCCAGAGGTGAGGGTCGGGGGAGGGAAGGAGGCCTGTGGGAGATGAGGTCTGAAAGGAAAAGGGTCAGGGAGGGCGTTGTCTAGGGCCTCACGTGGGATGAAAAAGACTTGGGCTTTTATTTCTGAGTGAGATAGGAAGACTTTGAAGGCAGAGGAGTGATGTGATTGCTGGCTGTGGGGTGAGCAAAGACCGTAGGAGGCAAAGGTGGAAGCAGGGAGACCAGTTCGGAGGCTGTTGCTCTAAGGCGGGCAGGAGATGGAGGTGGCAGAGGGGGTGGGCAGATTCCCGACATACTTAGAAGGCACAGCTGACAGGATTTGCTGGTGTGGGGCGAGAGGAAGAGAAGCACTGAGGATGATGCCATTGTTTTGGCCTGAGCATTCTCAGCGTCTGGAATGTATATCTGGAATAAGCGAGATGACTCCGCTCGGTGGCCGGGGCAGGGGGCTTAGATGCCATTGAATCCCATGGTGAAAATATTTATGTTCTTTTAAATATTAAACAATTCAAATGTTAGGTAGATAAGACAAAAATCGAGCTGGTCTTACCTAAAAGTAGAGGTCTGGGAACTGCTGAGATTCGAGGGTGCCCAGGTGCCTTTAACTGTGCCCATCCCCTCCCTTTGGGAATATGAAGGGTCATCCCAGCTGAATTACAGTCAGCCCTCCACATTCATGGATTCAACTAACCTCAGAAACTAAATTTGCCCTGCGCCTGGCAACTATTTACATTGTATTAGGTATTATAATTAACTTAGAGATGATTTAAAGTATACCATGTGCTCTAATTTCATTCTTTTATAGGTAGCTGTCCAGTTTTCCCAGCACCACTTATTGAAGAGGCTGTCTTTTCTCCATTGTATGTTCTTTCCTCCTTTGTCATAAATTAGGTGACCATATGTGCGTGGGTTTATCTGTGGGCTTTCTATCCTGTACCATTGATCTATATTTCTGTTTTTGTGCCAGTACCATACTGTCTTGATTACTGTAGCTTTGTAGTATAGTTTAAATTTTGGGAGCCTGATTCCTCCAGCTCCGTTTTTCTTTCTCAAGATTGCTTTGGCTATTCGGGGTCTTTTGTGTTTCCATACAAATTGTAAAATTTTTTGTTCTAATTCTGTGAAGAATGCCATTGGTAATTTGATAGGGATTGCATTGAATCTGTAGATTGCTTTGGAATGGCCATCATCAAAAAATCTACAAACAATAAATGCTGGAGAGGGTGTGGAGAAAAGGGAACCCTCTTGTACTGTTGGTGGGAATGTAAATTGATACAGCCACTGTGGAGAACAGTATGGAGGCTTGTTAAAAAGCTAAAAATAGAACTACCATATGACCCAGCGATCCCACTACTGGGCATATACCCTGCGAAAACCATAACTCAAAGGACACATGTACCCCAATGTGCATTGCAGCACTATTTACAATAGTCAGGACGTGGAAACAACCTAAACGTCCAACGACAGATGAATAGATACAGAAAATGTGGTACATATATACAATGGAATATTACTCAGCCATAAAAAGGATCGGAATTGGGTCATTTGTAGAGATGTGGATGGACCTAGAGACTATCATACAGTGAAGTAAGTAAAAAAGAGAAAAACAAATATTGTGTATTAACGTACATCTGTGGAATCTAGAAAAATGGTACAGATGAACTGGTTTGCAAGGCAGAAATAGAGACACAGATGTAGAGAACAAACGTATGGACACCAAGGGGGTAAGGGGGAGTGGGATGAATTAGGAGATTGGGACTAACATATATACGCTAATATGTATAAAATAGATAACTAATGAGAACTTGCTGTATAGCACAGGGAACTCCACTTCGCTGTACAGTAGAAACTAACACAACATTGTAAAACAACTATACACCAATTTTTTTAAAAAAAGGAATGAAATTGGGTCATTTGTAGAGATGTGGATGGACCTAGAGTCTGTCATACAGAGTGAAGTAAGCCAGAAAGAGAAAAACAAATATCGTATATTAACGCATATACGTGGAATCTAGAAAAATGGTACAGATGAACCTATTTGCAGGGCAGGAATAGAGACGTAGGCGTAGAGAACGGACGTGTGGACGTGTGGGGGGGGGGAAGGGAAGGGTGGGACAAATTGGGAGATCAGGATTGACATATACACACTACCATGCATAAAATAGATAACTAGCGGGAACATGCTGTAAATAAAGCACAGGAAGCTCAGCTCGGTGCTCTGTGATGACCTAGATGGGTGGGATGGGGGGGTCGGGTGGGAGGGAGGTCCAAGAGGGGGGTGATATAGGTATACATATAGCTGATTCACTTCATTGTACAGCAGAAACTAACTCAACATTGTAAAGCAATTATACTCCAATAAAAAAAATTTTTTTATTGAAAATATAAAGTATATTATTGTAAATAAAGTATATTATTAAAGTATATTATTGATGTGCTTAGGTTATATGCAAATACTGTGCCATCTTATGTAAGGGACTTGAGCATCCACAGATTTTGGTATCCTTGAGGGTCCTGGAAGCAATCCCCCCCTTCCCCACTGATCCTGAGGGACAGTGTACTCACCCTCCACCATGGCGACCTGCCGCCTTCCCTCCTTCGGGTACTTGAAGTGCTTCCTGTTGCCTGGAGACCCTCTTCCCCTCTGCTATCCTGGCTTGTCCAAATCCTTCTGTCCTTCAAGGCCCAGCCCAAATGCCCCTTCCCCCAGCAGGAAGGCCTTTCCTTCCTCTGAACTCCCCTACCTATAACTGCGACCTGAAGTTGGATAGCCTGGCATTGAGGTCCAGTGGGTCCCCTTGCTTCCTGTGTGGCTTTGGGTAAAACACATAAAAGCGTCTCTGAGTTCCAGTCTCCTCGTTATAAAATGGGGACAATTAAGAGAAGAGTATGTATGTGAAGAGGGTCATTTTTAGACATGTGCACGCACACACGCACACAGAGAAAACCACAGAAAGGAGGTCATCTCACTCGGGGTTGGGTTTAAAGTCAGCTTGAAAATCAAATATCAGAGACGGAGTCACCCTGGAATCCAAGTCCTGGGACTGTCTGCTCTTCCTGTTGTGCATCAGACTATCCTCTAAAGATTCCCCATGGCCCCCGATTACTTCTCGAGTGTTTTCATCATGGCTGTGGACCAGTCACCCTCCATCCTCCTGCCTGGTGGTGAATTCTTTGTGAGTGGTCAGAAAACCCCTAAAACTGGTCATTTATTCTTTCCCATGGGTGTAGCTGACATGTGGTGACTTGGGTCCACCTGTTAACACCCATTGCTTGGTGGTTTCTGCCTGCTTTTTTTGGTTTTTGGCCGATGGGGTGTATAATGCGCTGTCCATTTTTGACTCTACGATAGATGTAGAAATAAGATCAGTTTCTGTTTGCTTCAGGCTCCTGCCTCCCAGAGCAGAGCTGCTTGCAGAATGGGTACCTAGGTGTGTTGGTTGAATAACTGACTGACGGTCCAGGCCTCTTGCTCTCCTTGCAGATCGAGTCCAAGGACCGCGCGGCTGGCTCCCCCCTAGTATGGCCAATGAAGAGGATGACCCAGTCATACAGGAGGTAACTGCTGTTCCCCACCCTCTGCCGGGGCGGGGTCCCTTCCTCCATCCTCAGGCCAGCCTGGGACCTGTTGGCGTCCTCTCTTCCTCATACCTGCCTGGCTGACCCCTCACTTCCTTCAGGTGTCTGATCCAGCATCACCTTGTCAGAGAGGATTCCCTGACCCTCCTGCCTCACGTGACGTTCTCCTGCACACCCTCCCTAGCCCCTTACCTTGGCCATACCTTGCGTTTGGCCACAACACCTCTCAGCCCCTACACATAAGTTTCCTTCCACTAAAGTGTAAGCCTCATGAGGGCAGGGATTTTGTCCTGTTCACCACTGTGTCTGCAAAGCCAAGTCCAGTGCCTGGCAATTAATAGATACTCAGTGACTATTTGTTGAATGAATGAATGGGTTTGACAGCTCCCTCTTCTTCATGGGCTTATGCAGATTCGGTCATTCAGCCGTTGTTCGCTGAATTCCTGATGTGCTGGGGGCTGTGACAGCAGGGAGCCAGGCGGTGTTCTGCCCTTGGGAAGCTTAGGATCTGTGAGGCGAGACTGACAAGGAAGGGGTCTCAAGATGCAGACGGTGGTTCCAGAGTCAGCCCAGACCAAGACATATCCTAGAGGCTCTGGGCCTTTGCACATGCTGCTTCCCTCACATATGCCTCCCCTGGGCCTGCTGAGCCTTCACTCATCCTTAAGGCCTGGAGGTGGGAGAGAACATGGTTCACAGGAAGAGCTAGGAAGCAGGAAGGTAAACTGCGAGGTGGGGCGGGGCGGTGAGGGTTGAGAAGAAAGCCAGGTCACATCACCTGAAGACAGGCCAATCCAGGACAGGTGATGGAGGGCACAGGGAGGAAGCCCTCCCCTGCCCCATCCTCATCAGAAACACGTTTAATCGGGCCCTCTGGGATGCATCCTGATCTGGGCAGCCTCGGAATACATTTTTACTGGGTTACATTGAACCTGGGCAGGGGGCTCTGGACATATCCAGGTTGGAGATTTGGTTCCCTTTATTTTTAGCATCAGCTGAGCTATTTCCTCTTCCCCAAATGGCCTCAGAACCATTATCCCTGAAATCTGAGGAGCATGCTTGTGCCCGGGGCAGGTTGGGCATTGGGTTCTGTCTCCTGGTTAAGTCTTCTTCCTTTGTTCCCAGATCGACGTGTACTTGGCCAAAAGTCTGGCAGAGAAGCTCTATCTGTTTCAGGTAATTATAGGACATAAAGGTAAAGGGGGAAAAAAAGCAAGTGTTGGTGGGTGGTGGAGACACAGTAAGTGGTAGGCCAGGAACAATTTGAAACCTCCACGTTGCTTAGAATTCTTGGCACAGAGGGTGTTTGGTAAGACAGTCTCTTTGCTTTTATGGGCAGGTCAATAGTAATCTCTCATTTTGAAGATGGGAAAACCAAGGCAACCCTAAGAGGCAGAACAGTGTAGTGGATAAAGCTTGGGCCCTGGGGACAGTCTCCCGGCCTTGAGGCTTGGCTGTGAGTCCTTGGGCAAGTTCCTTAAAAAAAAGAAAATCTCTCTGTGCCTCAGTTTCTTTTTTTGTCAAGTGGTGATAGTAATAATACCTGCCTGATAGGGTCCCCACGGGGATCAGCTGAGTCCATATTAAAGTGCTTAGGACACCACCTGCGTGGTGCAGAGTTAGGGCCGCGAATGATTGCCACCGCTGTAACCGAACTCAGGGAGCGGCCTTCTGGGGCAGCTCCAGGCAGCATTGGTGCGCCTCTGTCCTGCTAGCTGTGAGTCCCCCCACTTGCTATCCCTGCCCCCTCCCCTCTTAGCTGGGCTGGTAGTTTAATCATAGTCACTCACAGGTGTTAACCCTAGGCTGTCTGCAGGCACCATTCAAAGCATTTTGCATATGTTAACTCATCTCCTGCCACAATATCCCTGTGGTGGTTACTATTGTAATTTATAACAGCTTTATTGAGATCTAATTCACGCCCATGCAGCTTCCCTGTTTAAGTGTAAATGCAGTGGATTTTAGTCTGTCCACAGGGTTGTGCAGCCAGCGGCAGTCTATTTTAGGAAGTGTTTGCTGCTGCTGCTCTGCCCTCACTCCCTGCAGTCCTAGGCAACCGTTAACCTATTTTCTGTCCATGGATTTGCCTGTTCTGGACATTTCATATAAATGGAGTCATGTAATATGTGGCCTTTTGTGTCTGGCTCTTTTGTTTAACGTGATGTTTTCAAGGCTTTTCCATGTTATAGCATGTATCAGTACCTCATTTCTTTTTATGGGTGAATATACTCCACTGTATGGACCTATATGCCACATTTTATTTCTCCATGCATCAGTTGATGGGTATTTAGGTTGTTGCCATGTTTTGGCTATTATGCATAATGCTGCTATGAACATTCCTGTCCGAGTGTTTGTGTGGAGAGTTTTTCATTGCTCTTGAGTATATACCTGGGAGTGGAATTGCTGGGTCCTATAGAAACTATGTTTAATATTTTGAGGAAATGACAGACTGTTTTGAACCACTTTACATTCCCAGCAGTAAGATTGTTAAGCATTTTTGTCCCCACGTTGCATATAAGAAAAAGAGACCCAGGGAGGCTAGTACCTTGCACAAGGGGCCTGGAACAGGGTGGCAGCACCCTCCAAGCATGTGCTGGGAAGAGGCCTGGTGTTGGGCCCCTGGCATCTGCCTTTACAGGCCGTGGCACTGGGGGCTGTTGTCTGCACCTGCTTCCTTGACTGACTGCAGAGTGATGGAACGGATGGTGGTGACAGTGACCCATGTGTGTTCATGGTGTGCCAGGCCCTGTGCCGGGTGTCAGCTCCATTTGCCTCATTCCCTGCTCGTAATGGTCCTGGGAGGTGGGGAGCTTGCCTGAGTACACAAGGAGCAAGTGGCAGAGTTAGGACTGTCTGATTCTAGAACTGGCACCCTTCCCCACCACCCTTCCCAGCGATCAGGAGATCACAGAGCTGCCCTGGACCTTGGCAGACCAGGGGCCTCCCGGGCTGTCGTGGGCTAGCCTGTCCCAGCTCAGGGCTCAGCCCAGACCAGCTGTGCTCCAGGCCGTTCCTGGACCTAAGCTCCAAGATCCTGCCCCAAGCTTCAGCCCAGGAAGCAGGGAGGAGTCACTGTATTGCTGTTTAAGTGAGCTTTTAGGAAACAGCCATTTCCTTGGGCTAGAATGCAGCTGATCTCAAATGGCCTCCAAAGGAGGGTTACTTTATGCACTGCCACACCTCCACCAGGCTCCTTCATAGCGATGGCCACGGCCTTTTGTGAGTGAGTCCAAACCATGACTCATCCATCCACCCAGTGGCATACGTAAAGCACGGGAGAAAGAAAGGAAGAGTGCTTCTGTGGGGAAGGATGTCTCTACGTCCTTCTTTGTTCAGAGAAAAGAAGGGATTTCAGAGCAGTACGCTCAGATGTGACGTAACTTCACGCCTGATGACACTGGGGCCCAGAGAGAGCTCTCTGAGCAGGTCAGTGGCAGACCAGCTCCCTTCTCTGTCATCAACTTTTTATTATGGAAAAGTCCACACATCAGCAAAAGGAGAGAGACTGGGATAGTGATTCCCATAGATCTGTCGACTGAAAAAAAAAAAAGCACAACCTAACAGTTGAGAATTATGTTTTATTCGGCGGGCGTACTGAGGACTTAAGTCCGGGAGATAGCCTGTCAGGTAGCTCTGAGGAACTATTCTGAAGAGGTAAGAGAGGAGTCAGGACTTACAGGAGTTTTTGCAAAACAACAGCAAAACCCCAGGGAGTCAGAACATCAGAAGATTACTGTTTGTTAAAGAAAACCAGACTCTGGAGTTAAAGAATTTAGCACTTTTCTATGTATGGGAAGTGTCAAGAGTCTGGGCTAATTGAAATCATTCCTTTGTTATGCACCTTAACTATCTAGGGCCAGTCTCCTGTTTTCTCCTTCCTGAGTCCCCTTAGGGTGCGCTGTAGGGGGAGTGGCTGCAACGGCAGAGGGTTTGAAGGCCACAGCATCCTTTGTGGCAGGTGACATCCTTTGTCCACAGATCCATCATCAGGCTTTAGCAGTGAGCAGTGGTCGCCAGTTTTGTTTTCCCTCTTTGCTTCCTGTGGTCTCATTTCCCTTGTCCTTCTCCACCTGGTTGGCCTGTAAACTAGCAGTTAGACTTCGGACCCTTACTCTTGACTCCCATGGCAGTGCGCTTGACTTCCTAGGGCCCGTGGGGCCATGCATGCTGGGGCCTGTCTGATGCTTAGGCATGTCCCTTGGACATTTGAAAATTGCTCTTTGGAAGGAGGCTAGGTGGAGCCAGTGAGAATGGGATGCAGGGATGCAGGCAGAGACCAGGGAGGGCCTCTGGTCTGGGGTGGGCGTGGAGGGTGGCTATTCATTCTTGGCCGGCACCTCTGAAGCTCAGCTCTCACTGGGGCTGGGCAGGGTGGACTGATGGCTCCCTTCCCTTCCCCAGTACCCTGTGCGTCCAGTCTCGATGACCTATGATGACATTCCGCACCTCTCAGCCAGGATCAAGCCCAAGCAGCAGAAGGTGGGGCTACCCTCTTGGATGGGGGTAGAGGGAGGGGAGGGGTGATAGGGTGGGAGCTGAAAGAATCCAGGAGACAGGCCTTTTGGGGGTGGAAGCCCAGAGGAGTGATTGGAGAGTTAGGAAGAAAACCAGCAGCTTGCAGGGCCTTGAAAGCTGCAGGAGGAAAAACTTCCAGAAAGAAAGGGGGTGGGCAGCTCCAGAGAGGCCAGGGAGGAGTGAGGCTTGAGATGAATTAGAACATGGGGTGGGGTGGACCCACGTTCACAGGACAGGGCAGGGCCAATGCGAAGAGGGCACGACATGGGGAATCTAGTGCCTCTCAGGGCTAGGGTGACAGGGAACAGGAGACATGCCTTCCCTCGGGCACCTGCAGCTCTAGGCCCTGTTGCCATGTAAAAAGCTGTACCAGTATTGCCAATTCTGCTGACTTTTCAAAAGAAGTTGGAAATAAGGAAAAAGAGAAAAGCTCTTGATTTTTAAATGTTGGCACCTAATTTAGATTTTGGGGAGTGGAATTGTGGGTGCGGGCAAGCAAAACTACATGAACCCCCTCCAAAAAAAAGCACTGTGGCTCTTCTATTGGAATTTGGGTTTGTAGCTTTTGTGTGGACTGAAGCCTAAGGGCCCTCGGAGAGGGATGGTGTCAGTCCTGCTTCTGGGCAGGGACTGGGGTTCGGGAGGTGGGCATGGTGGGTTTGAGGGGATCCCCTGAGGGCTGTGCCTTGGGGTCCTCATAGCTGGTGGGGGTGTTTGGTGCCTCCAGGTGGAGCTTGAGATGGCCATCGACACGCTGAATCCCAACTATTGCCGCAGCAAAGGGGAGCAGATCGCGCTGAACGTGGACGGGGCCTGCGCTGACGAGACCGGCACTTACTCCTCGTGAGTTCCCCGAGGCCTCCGAGCTTCACGTTCTTCAAATAGGAGCCTTCCAGAGCCCTCAGAGATGCCTAGGCCTTGTGCTCTACAGCCAGGCTCCCCACCAGCGTCCCGTCTTTGCATGGCTGGGCCTGCCGCAGACTCGTCCCCGTGGGAAGCGTCTTCCCTCCCGAGATGGCTCCTCTGACCAAGTTCTTCCTGGGCTGAGAGGCAAGCTGGCCCCTCGACGGGAGCGGGAGCTCCCACCCACTGCTTGTTTCTTGGGCTGCACATGAGGTTTCCTCATCCCCAGCTCCGCTCCTGCGGCACCTGTGGCCTGTCCTGTGGCCTTGGTCTCTGGCAGTTGGATTTCAGATGTCTGGGGTGGAGCGGGCTCTGCCTACAGGCCCAGGCCTGGAGCTTCCTTCCCCTTGACGTCTGTCCTCCCTGTGCTTGTAGGAAGCTGATGGACAAGCAGACGTTCTGCTCTTCCCAGACCACCAGTAACACGTCCCGTTATGCTGCCGCGCTCTACAGGCAAGGTACCCATGCTGGACATCCCTGGCTGCCATGGCTTGTGAGGACTGAGTGGGTGGGAGGGAAGCAGAATGGGGGCGGGGACAGGAAGAGGACACCCCGAATGCTAGATACCCACAGAGGCCAGACAGGTTGTAGAAATGACAGATTGTCAGGGGAATGGAATTTGGCCACCTCAAGGGACTTTTAGCTTGACACTACCTTACCTGATGGGGTGGAGGTCCAAGGTCATTGTCCTCCTGGGACACAGACACACACAGCATAACCTTTTGGACAGGGTAGACTTTTGTCTTAAATACAAGGTACTTAGGACCCAGTAATTCCATTCCTAGAAAGCATCTACGCAAGAGAAATGAAAACACGTCTCCACACAAAAACTTGTATGTAGGTGTTCATAGCAGCATTATTCATGGTAGTGAAAAGTGGAAATGATCCAAATTCCATCAGCTGATGCACGGATAACAAAATATGGTATAACCATACATTAGAATATTATTTAGCCGTAATAAGGAAAGAAGTACTGATAGGCACTCCAACATGGGTGAGCCTTGAAAACATTAGGCTAAATGAAAGAAGCCAGACACAAAGGACCACATGTTACATGATTCCATTCATATGAAATGTCCAGAATAGGCAAACCCATAGAGACAGAAAGTAGATTATTGGTTCCAGAGGCTGGGAGGAGAGTAGAATGGGGAGTGACTGCTGATGATGGGTACAGGGTTTCTTTCTGGGGTGATGAAAATGTTCTAAAGTTGGTTGTGGTGCTGGTTTACTAGTTTGTGAATATGTTAAAATACATTGAATTGTATGCTTGAAATGGGTAAATTATATGGTATGTGAATTATATCTCAGTAAACCTATTAAAAAGTACAAGGTTTCTATAAGTATTTAGAGTTTATAAAGCAATAAATGAAATTTGAGCACTTAGGAAATAAACTGTGATAGAATAAAAGTAATGTCAAATAACTATACTCTTCTATTTTGAACCCAAGTCTCAAGGATATAGTTCTTTAAAGCCACATTCCTTGTAGCCAGGCCTAGTCACTTACTTACTTCTCGTCTCAAGCATTCTGCTCCCTCTGGAGTCCCAGAGAGCTTCCACAGAGCCTTAGTGTCTGTCTGATTTCTTTTCTTTCAAGGCTACATTGGCTTGATTGAAATTGATTACCTTTGCACTGCCTCCCAGTGCACAGGTCTGATTCACAAGAGAAAGTCACGATCTTTGCCAGAGACGGCGTAGACACTCCTCCACCGGGCTCCGCCAGGCCTCCTCTCCAGCCCCGTTTGCACTAGCCAACTTCTTAACAGGACGGGTGGGATTTTGACAGGAAGAGGTGGGAGGATGAGGAGGAGAAGAGATCTGGGTGTGTGTGGGGTTAGGGAGGCGGTGAGGGTGGTCTGGCAGAGGCCTGGCGGGGGAAAGAGCAGGGCATGTTTGGTGTGGATGAGTGGCCCAGCGTGGCTGGAACAAGCAAGTGCGGGAGGGCAGTGGGGACCGGGGTTGGGAGGCCCTTGAATGCTGGAGGAGGAGGCTTTGTAGGCAAGCCTTAAGGAAGTGACTTTGAGTGGAAGGGTCTGTGTTCATGTCTTCATCTGGTTTGTGTGTTTCCTGTGTCCGGCACAGCCAGATCGGGCTGGGAATGGCCATCGGCCTGGTGGTCCCAAGGCTCTAGGACTGGGGGCTAGAGCAGAGGTGGGAGGCGGTTTGGCAGTGAGCCGAGGCCTTTAGGGGAGTCTGGGGCCCTTGGTAGCTCCCTTGAGCCAAGCTGTGTGGGTCAGCCTCAGCTCCTAGAGTCAGGTCCAAGCCCTTCTTCCTCTGCCAGGTGAGCTCCACCTGACACCTTTACATGGCATCCTGCAGCTGCGGCCCAGCTTCTCCTACCTGGATAAGGCAGATGCCAAGCACCGTGAGAGGGAGGCAGCCAACGAGGGTGAGCTCTGGACCCCCAGCCCTGCTGTCCGTCTGTCTGTCTGTATATGTTAGCAGGAGAGGTTGGTCATGGGAAGAAGTATTAAAGGGATGGATTACAGGATCCTTAGCGGCATCCCTGGCTGCTACCCACTGGATGCCAGTAGCACCCACCCCCACAATTTTGACAACCAAAAATGTCTCTGAATTTCCAAATGTCTCCTGGGGGGCAAAATTGCCCCTAATTGAAAACCACTGACTTACGCAGCTACCTCGGTCCAGAAGGAGAATTCACAGGCTCCGTTGCTTGAGACCTGCCTGGTGGGTGGGGTGGAGGAGCCTCCAACAGAGGCTGCAAGCAAGGCTTTTTCTTTTGCAGCGGGAGACTCTTCACAGGACGAGGCAGAAGAAGACGTGAAACAGATCACGGTGAGCTCTGGCCCCGAGAGAGAGTGCAGCCTGGGAGGCAGCAGGGCCAGCTTTGTAGCTCAGCTTCCTGGAAGCAGCAAGGGGTGGGAGGGTCTGCACAGAACGTGGGCTCTGGGGTGAAACAGAAACAGAGTCCATGCCTTAGAGCCTCCTTGCTGGGCTACCTGGAGGGATAATCTAACCTCTGCCCAGCCTGAATTGGGTGGCAGTGAGAAATGCCCCAGATGTGAGGTTCTCTGGCCTCGTGGTGGGTGCTGGGCCAGCAGCCTGGAAACGCCCCAGGCCTGAGGTTGTGGACCCGCCCCTCCCCGCCCCCCAACCAGGTGCGGTTCTCCCGGCCTGAGTCGGAGCAGGCCCGCCAGCGCCGCGTGCAGTCCTATGAGTTCCTGCAGAAGAAGCATGCTGAGGAGCCCTGGGTCCACCTGCACTACTACGGCCTGAGGGTGAGCTGGGGTCCCGGGCAGTGCTGACACAGGCCAGGGTGGGCTCCTGGGAGAAAAGCCCCAGTGCCTGGGAAGTGTTACCTGGTGGCCTCATTGTCTCACATCTAACTTCTTTCAGATTCAGTTGTAGCCACTTGGTAGTGCCACAGGGAGAGAGGTTAAGCCCTGTGAGCAGTTTGTCCTCCCTTCCCACCTAGTGTGTGCCCCCAGGGAGTGAGTCTGCCACGTCACTGGTGGGGGTTGTGGCCCCCCGGGCACTCCCTGAGTGTGAGCATCTTGCCGGGCTCAGTGAGGCTGTGTTTGGTTACGTACTTTTAAGTATCGTGGGCCTTGAATGAAGGCTAGACGCTTCATCGGCTGCTCCGTGGAGAATCTGTCCAATGGCCGAGTTCACTGTGCACCTGCCAAGGGTGATTTCTACTGTACTTGACTTAGAGCGCAGTCCTCGAAACTGTGTGTTGAGTAAGGGAAGCAACTGAATATTAGCTCACAAAGACACCATAGACAAGGGCTCCCCAGCGTTTTTCTGGGGGAGGAGCAACCCCTGATTATTCTGAAACCTTTCTGAAAGAGATTTGTGTTGACAGAGCCTTACACTTTGGGTCAGTCAGACTTCCAGAAGCTGTGCTGTTTCCTAGTATGTAACTTTAGGCAAATTACTTAATCTCTCTGAGCCTCAGTTTCCTTATCTGTAAAATGGGAATAATAATAACAGTACCTGATTTCATAGTTATTTTGGGGATGAGATGAGTTAGAGTATGTATACAGCCATTGGAACAGAGCCTGACACATAGTAGATGCTCAGTGAATGTTAGTTGTTATTTTTATCATTGCTTTCAGTGTTCCTGTATCAGACAGGGCACTGAGGTGTGGGTGCTGGGGCTGTGTAGTCATAAAGGCAGGAGGGTAGTTGGTTGAGGCCACGTCGCAGAGGCCTTGAGTGCCATGCTCAGAAGGTTGGATTGATCCTGTGGCTGGCCTCAGAGCAGGACAGTGGGTGGCTGGAGCAGAAGGTGATGCAGGGGTGAGAACTGGATCACAGAGGGAGGCCTGGAATGTTGGCTGAGGTTCCTCTCACACCCTGTTTCTCCCCAACAGGACAGCCGCTCTGAGCATGAGCGCCAGTACCTGCTGTGCCAGGGCTCCAGCGGGGTTGAAAACACAGAGCTTGTCAAATCACCCAGGTGAGACTGGCCAGCCCAGGGCTGCTGAGGGCTACTGAGCCCGACACTGGCCCCAGAGGGTCCCTCTGTTGTGGGTCCTCCCTTGGGACTCTGGCCCCTTCTGTAACATGGGGGAGGGATGTGGAGGAGCCCATCATCCTCTGGAGAGGGCCAAGAGGGGGTGTGGGAGTTTGGGGGGGGTCTTGGATACAGCCTGGTTGGGGGCTGGGTGGGGCGAGGACAGAGCCCTGGGAGCTGCTGACCCCGTTCTCTCCTGCCACAGTGAGTACCTCATGATGCTGATGCCTCCCAGCCAGGAGGAGGAGAAGTGAGTAGAGGGGCTGAACGCCTTCACCCCGCTTCCCCTTCCCACCCCTAACGCGCCCCTGGCCTCCTAACCCTTTGCGTTTGTTTTCAACAGAGACAAACCCGTGGCCCCCAGCAATGTCCTGTCCATGGCCCAGCTGCGCACCCTGCCCCTAGCTGATCAGATCAAGATCCTGATGAAGAATGGTGGGTGGGCAGCCCTGCCCTGCCCTCTGGGGGGCCCCAGCCCTGCCACCTCCTGGGGAAGTGGAGTTAGGACAGACTTAAGGACCAAGGGGCGAGACCAGAGGCCCCACTACCCAGAGCCCGCCCAACTTTACAGCTCTGGCCTTGTCTGGAAGGCGCACTAGAGCTGGTGGCAGACTACCTCAGATGGGCTGCGGGTCCCTGCCACCTTTGCCACTCCCCTGCTGTGTGAGCCTGGGCAGGCCACTGGCCTTCCTGAGCCTTAGATTGTTAATCTATAAAAAGGGACTAAGATAGCTCATGGGGCTGAGGTGAGGATTCAGAGGTGAGGCCTCTAAAGGGACTGTACAGAGCCTTGCATGTGAACGTGAGCTACGTTCATTTTCACAATGAAGCGCGTTCACTTGCACTACTTTGTGGCGCCCTCGCCAGGCTCCGCACCGTGGGGACGCTGAAGGCCAGAACCTTTAGAGTGCACGTGAGCCTTGAACCTCAGAGCAGAGTCCCAGGCCCTGGGCTCTTCTGAGGTGCCAGCACCAGGGGCTCCGGGGTCTGAGTGGACAGGGGGGCTCCCGGGGGGAGCCAGGCCGCTGGCCTTGCTGCAGAAGACATGGGGCCTCCCCAGGCCCTGCCCCTTCTCTCTTGGGCTAGGGGCTCGGGGCTCGGGTGGGGGAGAGCAGAGCACGGTGATGAAGTGCATGAACTTTGGACCCAGATGGCCTGGGTTCAAGTCTTGGCCATGCCACTTACTAGCCAAGTGATCATGGGTGAAGTTTGAAACCTTCCTGGGCTGAGTCTTCCTCAAGAGGCCCGCCTCGGTCTTCCAGTGGGTGTTTCCTCCAGGGCTCAGTGAGAGGCGGGTGCCTGCCCAGAGTAAGCAGCCAGTGAATGCCAGCTGTTACTGTTAGCACTGTCGTGCTGGGATTGTCATGTGAGCCCAGGCCCCTCTTGCCTTGTCTGATGTCTCCTGTGCCCTCCTCAGTGAAGGTCATGCCTTTTGCCAACTTGATGAGCCTCCTGGGCCCCTCCATCGACTCTGTGGCTGTTCTGCGTGGCATCCAGAAGGTGGCGATGTTAGTCCAAGGAAACTGGGTGGTGAAGAGGTAAGTTCATTTTAGTCCCTTAGTTGGGAGCTCTTAATCCATTTAAATTGAATGTAAGTACTGATGTTTTGGGTTTAAGTCTACCTTAGTGCTTTTTATTTGTCCAGCTTACATTGCATTTTATATTCATTTTTACCTTCTTTTCTTGTTATTCCGTTTTCCCCACTAACTTGGAAGTTATCCTTTCTTGACTTAGCGATTACCCTGCAGATTTCACAGTTTAATATTATTAGTTGCCGCTTTTTACCCTCATCCATGACGATTCAACGACCTTTAGAATATTTTATATTTATCTTCCTCTCAACTCGTGTCATTGTATTTATATATTTTAATTCTATTTTAAACCCCATACGACATTATATTATCCAGTCAATATTTTTTAGATCTACTCACGTATTTGCCTTTTTATTTTGCTCATCATTCCTTTCTGCATCTCTGAGTTCCTAACTGTGATAATTTCCTTTTGCTAAAGTGAAGGTCTGCAGGTGATGAACTTCTTTGGTTTTTCTTTACCTGGAAATGTCTATTTCACCTTTGTTCTTGAAGGATATTTTTGTTTGTTTTTAATTTTATTGAAGTATGGCTGATTTACAATATTGTGTTAAGGATTTTTTTACTGAGTATAGAATTCTAGGTTGATTATTTTCTTTCCACACACTGATGTAATTTCATTGCAGTTTGACTTCCATTGTTTTTATTGTCTGTCTAATACATGTTCCTTTGTTTCCCTCTGGCTGCATTTAAAATTTTCTCTTGCTTTGGCTTCCCAGCGCTCGTTAAGATAGGCCTAAGTGGGAATATCTTTTTATGTATCCTGTTGGGGTTCATAGGTCCGGAATCTGTGGCTTGCTGTCCTTCAGTAGTTTCTCTCCTCCTGTGATTCCTCCTCTAGACCCTGCCTCCTCCCTAGACTGTCAGTTTTTAGGGGTAGGGACTGTCTGTTTTGACTCTCCCTTTATCCCTGGTACTCAGTATAATGCCTGACAAATGGTAGACCCTTGGTAAATACAGTGTGGCTAGGTTTAATGCACACTTGAATTATATTACTTCTAAATTGTATAATATAAAATACTTGAATACTCACTTTTTAGAAAGTGTGATGTAAAGTGAACAATCTGTCAAAATGTAAATTGTTCCAAATTTTTAAAAAAGTTATTCATTGCAAAAAGTCCATCATTTCACAGTTGGTTGGCCAGGTAAACCGCAAAGTGATGTCACTGCCACGTGGTGACGGCCTTTCCCTGGGAAACGATGCCCAACATGCCTTGTGGGTCCTTGCAGCTACTGTCTTATGTGACACAAGTGTTTAATTACGAGGACCTTCGTGATGGCACATCACTTGTTAAACGGGACACTTATGTGTATTTACGCTGCGGATGGATGAAATCCAGGAGGGACCATCCCATTAGCCCCCTGAGGCTGCTCGCGCAGAGGAGGCACGGAGACTTGCCACATGTCTGGCAGCCGGGCAGCCACAGAGCTGGGGTTTGAGCTCCCCCAGCACCGCGCATGCCCTGGTGCTGCTGCCCCGTTCAGCTTATGGTCTGCCTGTCCCTGTGACTTGAAGGCAGGCCCTCCTGGGCCCTGTGTGTTCTGCCGCACCCATGGGTAGTGGTCCTTCCATACCCTGTCCCTGTGTGTTCCTGTGAGGAGGTGACACAGGATGCTCCCATCTGTTGAGTAAATGTGTCTGGACGGCTTGTTCTGTGCCCTGCACTGTGCTCTCATTCAGTGCTGTCCCTGTCCTCAGGAAAGGGGGCCGGGGGGATGGGGGTGGGGCAGGCACCGTTACAGCCCAGTGCACGGACCACACTGTGTACTTAGTGGGTACCTCCTCTCCGTGTGGCAGAGATGGGGCCAGGGCCCTGTCCTGTAGAGCTTTACAGGAAGGGTGGACACAGAGCTCAACCTTGAAGGAAAGTAGTAGTTGGCTGCCAGGTGGGATTGAGGAGGCGAGTGGGGCAGGGAGAGCAAAGGCACCCCGGGCATGGATGGCCGGGGACGTGTGTATTTTCCTGGGCAACAGGGTCTGCGTGTGGACTTGGGGTCAGGAGATGCTTTTAGGCCTTGGTGCCTGCTCATTTGCCCTTGAAGGTCCCTGAGCCTTGAGTGCTGGTCCCATTCTCTCCAAAGGCTTCAGCCTCACCCGTGCTTGGGGTCTGTCTGCATCCCAGTCCCTGGCCCCTCCTGCCTCAGCTCACACTGCTCCCCCCTTCCGTTTCAGCCAGCGGTAAGGCCTTGTGTGTTGCTTTACAGGCGGGACTTGCTGTCTGCCAGCGTCCTGGGCTCACCTTGTCTGTCTCTGAGCCCCTGGCCCCTCCGACTATGTCAGGGGCCTTGGGGCTGGGCCGGTGTGCGAGGGGGGCGTTGGGAAAGGGGTAGGAGGAAGAACTCTTGGAGCCAGGCTCCCAGGGAAAAGGGGAGGGTCTGAGGGGAGCGGTTGGGGCCCAGGCCGGCACCCGCCCGTGTTGGAAAGAGGCCTGAGCTTCCACCCGGAGCCTGAGGGAGTGGGGGGCAGAGGGGCTGAGGACAGGGACTGACCTGCCACCCTGTCTCATTGGCAGTGACATCCTGTACCCCAAGGACTCTTCTAGCCCTCACAGCGGCGTGCCTGCTGAGGTGCTCTGCAGGGGCCGAGACTTTGTTGTAAGTGCCCAGGCTCTCTGGCCTCCCGGGTTGGGGCATCATGGGAGGAGGACTGGGGCAGCACAGAGTATCCCGGACCTTCGCCCAGGCAGCGGGCAAAGGGCAGGTATGTGTGGCCAGGGTGGGGCTGGGAGGAGTGGAGGGCTCTGGACTCTGGCCTTTCTTCTCCTTCCTCTCAGACCCTGGAGTCTTCAGCTTCATAAGAACCTTTGAGTTCCTAGCCTGGAGGTTGCAAACTGGAGTCCCATAGGTAGATTCTGGCCAAGGAGCCATTTGACCTGAGTGGTGTTTTTAAAATGTTGACTTAGTTGTCTATTTTTACAAATCACAGTCATGATTCAAACTAGATTTCTGTCTTGTCATGAATAATTGGACAGTCTGGTACCATTGGACCCGCACCCCCAAACAGCCCCCTCTTTGAGTGGGGCTGACGCTCCCCAGTTCACAACCGCTTTCCTCATGCGTGTTTCCTGCACTGTTGCTGTGGGCTTTTTGCAGCTCCTGAGCTGGCTCATGCCTCCACCCCGTCACCCTATCTGGCCCCCCCCCCCCCCCCCGCCCTTATCCAGAGCTTAAGTCCCAGCCAAGGCGTCCCTCCCAAAGGCTTGACCCCTGAGCTGCTGGGACCTGCGCTGCCTCCCTTGACCTTGGCAGCGTGCTTTGCGTTTGCTGCAGTCTGTCTCCTTGGAGCTGTCCGTGGTGACCTTGGTGAGCTCATGTGCAGACCTAATCACACCAGGCAGCCCTTAAGCTGTTTCAGAGAGTGCCTCCGTTTTTTCTTTTCCCAGCTGGCTGTCCCAGCTCCTGTGGGTACTTAGCGTCTAGATGCCTGTGTGGTTTATTTTCGTCTCTGGGGGTCAGGGTGCAGTGGCATCGACTCCCAGGCTTGCCTTCCACACGTGTGCCACTCACCCTCAGCTGCCTGTCAGCCCTCCTCTGTTCGTGAGACACCGTCACATCTGGGGGTCTGGGAGAGGGTCTAGTCAAATCTGAGTTGTTGTAGGTGACATACGGGCAAGGTGTCCGCCACCCCAGGGAGCTTCTGTGGTGTGGAGTGGGTCCAGCTGCCCGCCTGGAAGAGGTGGCCCAGGAGGTCCTTTGCAGAGGAGGAGATGGAGGCTCAGAGTTGAAGTGACTGCCCTCAGCCAGGACCCAGACCTAGACCCAGTCTGCCTGACACCCAGGCCTGCTCAGAGCCGCCACTTTGTGCCCACATCCCAGGCTCCCAGGACAACAGCAGGGGTTTTGGGGACAGTCCTAGTAGGATCCCTGCCTCCTGGAAACAAGCTTCTTTTTCTCCCTTAGATGTGGAAGTTCACGCAGAGCCGGTGGGTGGTAAGGAAAGAGGTGGCAGCGGTGACTAAAGTAAGTGAAGTTCTTCTTGATCTGAGGCCCGGCCCCACTACTGGAGGAATGGGGGCTGGGTGGGGCTTTCGGGCTGGGCGTGCCTCACCTTTGGCCCCCTCTCCCCAGCTCTGCGCGGAAGACGTGAAGGACTTTCTGGAGCACATGGCCGTAGTGAGGATCAACAAGGGCTGGGAGTTCATACTGCCTTATGACGGGGAGTTCATCAAGAAGCATCCAGATGTGGTCCAGCGGCAGCACATGCTGTGGACGGGCATCCAGGCCAAGTGAGAGCTTGCTGGGCGGGATGAGGGGGAGCCAGGCAGAGAGGCACACCAGCTTGTCCCCAGCCACCTGCTTCCAGCGGGGAGTGCAGCCTGGCTGCATCCGGGGCGGGAATGCAAATTTGGGGCTGTGTGCACCCCTCCTCCACTCAGGTGGACCTTGCTGCTCGGTCCCAGAATCCCCCCGGCAGAGACCTGGCACAGACACGCCTGCTGATCCGAGCTGACTCGAACTGACCCGCGTCTGTTCTGGGGGTTCGGGAAGGAGGGAGAAAGCACTCAGGAGCAGGAGCGGGGGCTTGTGTGGCCCGAGGCAGGCTGGCAGGAGACCCGCTGGGGAGGGGAGGGTGGCCCACCACTCCCCACCCCCGCCGTGGGGCTCCGAGCTGCGGGGAGAGACCGTCAAAGCTCCAGGCGTGCGACGTCTTAGGGACTAGGATGTCCAGGGCTTAAGGGGGTGTTTCTGCTGGGAGGCAGGTGACGTGAGGGGACATGGTTTAAAGTTAAGAGGGTTCACTCTTCTTTTCAGATTAGAAAAAGTTTATAATCTTGTGAAGGAAACCATGCCAAAGAAGCCGGATGGACAATCAGGTGTGGAGGGGTGTCGGCTGGGTGGGCCCCTAACCCTGACACTGGCTCCAGAAGGGCTACTTTTCTGGAACTTGTCAGGGCTCAGCCTGTGGGGGGATATGAGGGGTTGTGGCTCATTGTTGGCTGCCCTTCTGTGCCCTCTTCCCTCAGCTGGAGGCTTGTCCAGTGGCAGAGCCTTGGCCTCAGGGACCGAGGCTTCTGGGTTCCAGGGCTGTGTCTGGGTTCCAGGCCGCTGAGATTTCTCGCCCGCTTGGGTTGGCAGGGATGCTGGTGGCAGGGACTCAGCAGTTACCCACCCTGGCTGGCTTGGGTCTCGGAATGTGGGAATCTGCTTTTCCCGGTTCTGTTTCTTCCCTCATTGTTGGGGTAGCCACATTCCTTCTGGGTAAGAGGGGGGCGAAAGGCAGGCTGGGCCACTTGCTTCTGTGCCAGCTGGCTTGCATTTTCCCTGTCCCCTTCCTCTGGTCAGCAGGGTGTCCCCATCAGGATGGAAGGGAACATCTGTGGGGCAGAGGGGCCGTGGGACTTCATCTCAGGCCCGTCCCTGCACGGTCCCTACTGTCCTGAGCAGCCCTGTGTCTCTCCGCAGGGCCTGCCGGGCTGGTCTCTGGGGACCAGCGGGTCCAAGTCGCCAAAAGACAGGCCCAGCAGAACCACGCGCTGCTGGAGCGGGAGCTGCAGCGGAGGAAGGAGCAGCTGCGGGCGGCCTCGGTCCTGCCCGGTGTGCGGATCAAGGAGGAGCCTGTGAGCGAGGAGGGGGAGGAGGAGGAGGAGCGGGGCGCGGAGGAGGCTGAGGAGCCCATGGACACCTCGCCCAGCGGTGGCCTCCACAGCAGGCTGGCCAACGGGCTGCCTGCTGCGCGGGCGGCAGGCGGGGACGGCTTCAACGGGCACCCGCCCTCAGGCTCTGCTGGCACCCCCGTGGCCCGGGAACTGAGGGCCTTCGTGGAGGCCACCTTTCAGAGACAGTTTGTGCTCACGCTGAGCGAACTCAAGCGCCTCTTCAACCTGCACTTGGCCAGCCTGCCCCCCGGCCACATGCTCTTCAGCGGCATCTCGGACCGCATGCTGCAGGACACGGTGCTGGCCGCTGGCTGCAAGCAGATACTGGTGCCTGTAAGTAGCGCCTGCTGGACGGGCGGCACACGCCCCTCGGAGGGCTCCTGGGTAGGCAGCATCTTTCCTGGCTGAAAGTGGCTGTGGAGAGAAGCTGGTACCAGAGTGGCCTGAGCCCTGCCGGCTTTGGGGAAACAGCTGTTTGTAGGGTGCACGGGGCAGGGGCACTCGGGAGACTGTTGGCCTTGGTGTGAATCTCGGCTCCCACGTGGTTGCTGGGTGTGACCTTGGGCCGGTCAGCCTCTCGGCTCTGCACCCTCATCTCAAGTGGGTGAATGTTAGTTTTTGTGTCACGGGGCTTTGGTGAGGGCTGAGTGGGAGTCTGAAGGCCGTCACCCCTTGGCTTGGCACACAGCAGGGCCTTCCTTGGTCACGCCGGCTCCCCGTCCCGGGGTCTAGCCCCCTCCTATGCCGGCACCTCCCTCATTCCTGTCAGCTTTGCCGTTTTTCAAGATGATTTCACTTCTAGTATCATTTGATCTTCTTGCAACGGTAGATGAAGAAGCCCGAGTTTCAAAGAAGTAGAATGAACTTGTTTAAAGGTCACATACCCAGGAAGTGATAGAGCTGGAAGTTGAACCTCTGTACAGTGGCTCCAACCAAGTCTTAAATCCTTTCTGCTTCAGCTGAGACGAGCTGGCCCTCTCACCAGAGCCCCCAGCTGTGCCTGGGCTCCTGCCGGTGGGCCTCCCTGCCCTGGAGGCTGGCTGACTAGCATGGCTCTGTGGCCTTTCCATTAGCATTTCTGGTGCCAAGCCTGCAGGTGCAGGGCGGGCCACCCCCACACCCCCCGGCTTCTGGGCTTCTTGTCCCGTCATTGGAAGGGGCCCTAGAGGGGAGGAAGTGCAAGAGCAGAGGGACCCTTGGAGACCACCTCCCTGCGCTGAGGGTGAAGCGTGCCAGGCTGTGGCCCCAGGGGGGCTGTGCTCGTCATTCTCTCTCCCAGGCTCTGTCCAGACCTGGCGGCACGTGGGGTGAGGTGGGGCTGTGTCTGCCTCTTAACAAGGGAGCGCTGACGTCTGCAGTCTAAGGTCAGAAGCACCTGCAGCCTTGGGTGATCTGAGGCAAAGGCCCATCCCTGTGTACGTGAGGAGCAGAAACTAGGACAAGAGGCCCTGGGTCCCAGGCTGGCTGGGGTGTCCCGGGGGATCTGGCCCTCGTGGCAGGGAGCCTCCTTGGTGAGCTCTCCACAGAAGGTACTGGGGTTTGGGGGCCCTGCCCTGTTTGGAGCCACCCTTGTCCACGTAGCAAACGGGTCCGGTTATCTGCAGACTCGCCTTTGGCTGACTGACTGAGCCAGGCAAGGGAGAGGCGCCTGCCTGATGTTAGTCAGGCCATCTTGTGCTGTTGGAGTGGATAGAGGGCGAGGGGCATGGAGTGGGCCACCCTCGGGACCCGGGATCCTGTGTCATAGTCATGTCCAAGGTGGAATGTTCCTCAGACCTGTCCAGCCTTGTTTTTCTTTATACAAGGGAGCTGAGGCCCAGGGAGAGCAAGTACACTCGCAAAGACTTGAGTTTAACTCCTGGTTCTGCCACTTGTTAGCTGTGTGACCACAGACATTGAGTGAACCTCTCCAAACCAGGCTTTTCTCTTGGAGAGTGGAGGCAGCAACACCTCACTTCCTCTCTGGTAGCAAACGAGACTGTATGTTTAGAGCCCCACCTGGGACTTTACGTGGTAGGAACTGTTGCTATTGCTTGTGTTGCGGTGCCACTCCACCAGGCGCCCCTTCCTGCTCCTGCGGGAACCAGGAGCCCGGGCCACCCTTTCCTCGGCCCACCTTCGGATGCTGCTGAACTGCGAGGCACGGGCCGCTTAGGGTCGGGCAGGGCCTCTAAGCCGTATGGGC
The DNA here is from genome assembly GCF_965194825.1 of Balaenoptera physalus. Classification (NCBI taxonomy): domain Eukaryota; kingdom Metazoa; phylum Chordata; class Mammalia; order Artiodactyla; family Balaenopteridae; genus Balaenoptera; species Balaenoptera physalus. Next base: position 71,142,305 of record NC_138898.1, read on the forward strand.
ACGGCCCTTGTTGGGGGGATTGAAAGGAATCCCCAGGATGTTCCTAAGGAGTTACGGGGCTGGGAGTGCTCCTCAGGACACATCGGAGGGTTGATATTAGGGTGGGAGGACGCTGGATGTTAAAGCAGAGAGGAGAGATCTCGCCAGGCCGATGGGAAAAACGGAAGCAGCCGCCTCCCCGCCTCACCGAGCACGTGCGCAGGCCGCGGGCCGGGTGTGTGCTGCTGCTCATGGGAGCCCTCTCCGCGCGGGTGTGGCCGGTGGGGAGGAGGACGCAGAGGCAGGCGTGCGGCCGCCCACAGCGGCCCGCAGCTGGTGAGCGGCAAGAGCTGGGCGGGTGCAGACCGTGAGGGCCCCGGGGGAGGGAGGACCCAGGTGGCGAACACGATCGGCCAGCTCACACCTGGGCCTCGGTTAGTTTCCCCCACAGACGGCTGCTTCCCCGGATGAGCAGAAGGTGTTCGCCCTCTGGGAGTCTGGAGACATGAGTGACCAGGTGAGGTGACCTTTGCTGCCGTCCTCCCCGGGAGCAGGTCGGTGTTCGCAGAGGGTTAGACCTTTGGGGAGGCCCAAAGTGCGGCTGTGTCCACTTCAGATTTTCCAGCCGCTCCCAATTTTAAGTATTCTGGCTCTGTGTCTCTGTGTACTTCAGACGTGCTGGATGTGCCAGTAGTGTGAGCCAAAACCAGTGGTTTCCAAATGCCAGTCTGGACCATCGGCATCAAAATCGCCTTTTAAAAACTACAGAGATTCCCAGGACTGACCCCAGAGATTCAGTTCAGTTCCATAGGAATGGGGTAGGGTCCTAGGTATTGATAAGTTTCTACAAAGCTTTCTAGATGATTCTGATGCCCAGGCAGGCTTGTGAACCTGTAATGGACCACATTTTTCAGGTGGCTGATGGCGGTAGGAATTAAAAGGATTCCTTATCAGATCTCAGGTGCTGGATCAGATCTCAGGTTAGAGAAATTGGTCGTTTTGCCTCCTCTAGTCACACCCAGACAGGAAGGGTCACAGGTGTCCAGTGAACAGAGTATGAATGCAGCCAGCAGCACCTGAGGTCCAGAAGTTTTCCTTAAATCATGAGCTTGCCTGAGTTTTAAAGATTAAGATTTAATTGCTAAACTCCAGTCGATCTGTCCTTTTCCAGGTCCTATCCCTCAGGTGTGGGGAGAAGGGGAGTGAGCAAAGGCCCCCACTGAGTTCTGTGTCCCCTTTTACCTCTTAGAAGGGGACTGACAGGCAGGCTGAGAATACCAAAAGGGCAGGGCCTTCTGTGATGGTGCCGTAGATGGAGAGCAAACTGGAACAGTCTCTGTGTGCTTTTGGCCAGAATAGGTGGCATCTGGGTTTCCTACTCCTGAAGTACTCCAATAATTAAAAGGAAAAAAGTATAAGTGCATGTTCTTAAAAATAAGTAAGACTGAAGCTATATGGGAAACCGTCTCCTGCCCTGCCTGACCTGATTCCCGCTCCTCAGAGGCAATCACTTTTTAACTACAAGATAACCATCAAAAGAGTTCCTCCATTCTTAAAAATTATTATATATATGCAAAATATGCTTATACTGCTCTCTGATGTCTCAACTTGATGTTATCAATGGGCTTCCTGTTGTGGTGGATGAGGATTTAGTTCTCAGCTATGGGAGAATGTAGATAGGTGTGGGATGTGTTACGACAAGTTTTTTGTTAAATCATGTATCAATGCTTATAGCATCATGACTGGAAATTTGTTCATCGTAGAGCCAAATACCAGTAGTATCTACGATTACATTTCTTCTTCTTTTTTTTTTTTTCACTTTTTTCCAGCTTTATTGAAATATAATTGACATCATTTCTTCTTTATACTGCTTCCTATTTTCACTTGCATGGTTTTCTGAACACATGGATGCCAACAGTAGTGTACCGTTCTTGAGTCTGACTCCCCAGATGCCTCTCCGGCGGGACCAGCTCCATGTCTCTTGCTGGCTTGCAACCTTTTGTCTTCCTTGTTGCTTAATTTTAGCTTCTAAGGGCACAGAGGAGTTGTCTGCATTCCTCCATGTCTTAAAATGGCTTTCTTTTGTCCTCAGGTTTTATTATTTGTCTGGGACTAGGATTTTGGAGGGCAAATCATCTTCCTCTGAATTTAAGATCGTTTTCCACTGTATTCAAGCTTTCAGAGTTGTTGTGCACTGACACTCTGTTCCTTGGTCTTTTCAGTTTGATCCACACCCTTCCTTTAAACCAAACTTACGGTTTTCCTCACTCCGCATATAGCACATCAGTGCAACTCCAGATGCACCCTGCTGTGGATTATTACTGTACTGGGCAGTTGAGTCATTCTTACGAAGTTCTGTGATAGATTCGTAATTCCTGTACCTGTTTTTTTCTGTTCTTCCGGAATTCTTAGGTCATATGTTGGACCTAGTGGATCAAATCTTTTTTCTCTCATTTAACACCTTTTGTACTTTGCAGGGGGTGGGGATTTTGACTATCCTTTATCCTTCCTGTTTAGTTTTTCTTTGGGATGTAATGCTTTTCATGGCATCCTGTCTTGTTTGTGTGTCAGGACTTTAAGCCACTCACTCCTCATCCTGTTCTCTGTCTTCACGCAGTTTAGATGGTGGCTTCACCTGCCTGCTGAATCAGTTACCACTCCTGTTTTTTAATCATGAAAAAGTATGTCTGAATCACTCATCCTCTGCCGATGCTTCACTGGGTTGTTCTTGTGGGCATATACCTTTATTTCTTCATTTTATTGGGGTCTTAAGAGGTGACAAATTGGCCAAACGTGTTTGTCTTTAACCAGAAGTCCTGAGCAAGGACTTTGATCAAAGACTGCAGCGTGGAGTTAGGTCCATAGCCTTTGGGTTTCTTGTTTGGGGATGTTTCTCTTTTAGGTGAGTGTTTCCCATAATAACATGTTTTTGCTACTAAAGCATCGACAGGTTTTGCTTGAAATTTTTTCCAAAAATTACCGGGTACGCCGGAACATGATCCAGTCTCGGCTGACTCAAGAGTGTGGAGAAGATCTGAGTAAACAGGAGTTGGATAAAGTGCTAAAGGTACATCCATTCTGTGTATAATAATATCCGGAGGCTCCAGGCTTTTGCTGACTGTGAGCTTAAGAACCAGGGCGCCCACGACTGGCTCCTCCCTGTCTTAGATAGAGGCTGACAGTGTGTGGAAAGGGACCTAGTCTCGTGCCTTTCCTACTGCTGTGTTTATAAATCAGGCTTCCTCTGGACTCCTCCCCAGCCAGTCGGGTCTTCAGCATCAGATAATTGGCATCGGTGTGGTTGGTACATGCAAAAGGACTAAACTGAATAAGATGTAAGCTCCATCTTAAAAAAATATAGTCATCCTTTACAGTGACAGGGCCTAGATTAGAATCCTTACCCCACTCCTTTGAATAGTGTACCACTTTCATGGTTTTTGCCATAGCCACATACTAACTCTTGTGCTACTTGCTTTTAGTAGAACAATTTTTTAATAAAATTTAGTTTAAAAAGGAATATATCATTTGTCTAGTATATGAAAATACTTAATTCCTGTTAAGCATTACCTATAATGCCTTTATGAATTGACTGTGTGGTACAAATATCATACTTGCAGAAGCATTGGAACACTGAAAGCTGATGACAAATTCCCTATATTCTAGTATTCTTATATTCCAGGTCCATAGATGCTGATGCTATTTGTGAAGCACTTTTGTTCTGGTCAGCTTATTCAGTTTTTGTATTTTGTGTTTATAGAGCGCATTCATTTATAGTCCCTCACTCTTAAGATACCCCTGAGGAGAGGAGGGGCTTGAGGCCCACACATGGAGGAGGCTGGGCGGTGACCACAGTGTCGTGGTCAGGCAGATTTTGATCTCCCATTTGTGTTCTCTCCATTAATCATAAATCAAAAGTTTTGATATTCTGCACAGAATGTAAGTAGCTCCTTTTCCTGCTAAAGTCCGCCCTTGACATGTTTCTCTATTCATAGGACTGCTGTGTAAGCTATGGTGGCATGTGGTACCTTAAAGGGACAGTACAGTCTTGACAATAGTTGCAAACCACTAACCCAGTGAATTCAAGCCCAAGGAAGGACGGCAGAGCCAGCAGAGGTGGAAGTAGAGTCTCAATTGCTTCCGAAGACTTGGAGCAAGAGGAACTGACCATCTCGTGGCCTGTGGCGTTGCACTGTCCAGTGGACAGAGGGGATCACACCCAGCCAGTGGCAGGGTCAGCTTAAGTTAGACCGCCCCCAGGAGAGACCAGCTGGGACCTTCTCTGCAGTACAGTTTGAAATTCCTGATGTATTTTGTTTATTATTTGGTTTCATTCTCATAATAAAGAGAGTGTATACTGACTTGGGCAGGATGATGAAAATCATGGTTTAATATTTTACTTTCAAACTTAATGCCAACAAGGTCTAAGTTATGTTTACAAGAAAACCTCAAGGTTTTTAATATTTAAAATGCCTAGAAGCCAATATTGTCTTCAATTATCTATCTGCTAAGACTTCTGCCAATTTCGTTAAACAAACCAAATTGAATTGTTTTACTGTTGGTTTCCTGTGGCCATTTTACCTTTTAAAACAACCTACTTTATGTAGCAGTCTCAACTGTTTACATGAACCATAGCAAAAAATCAGAATCAAATCCATTTATTCTTAATGTTTGCATAAGGATGCAAGCAAAACCAGGTAAGTATGGAACAATGTATAAGTGAGGTCATCACACTTTGATGTAAAGAATTTATATTTTGTGTATTTTTAAAATAAATGCTAACACTAACGTGGCATCATGGTGCTGTCGTCTTCAGATGGTTACAAGGCAATGCTCTCTGTGGTTTCAAAGCCTTGTGTGTACACCAGAGGGAAGAGAGCCAGCAGCACTGCCCGGTAGTGCTGTGCAGTCACATATGTAATTGTAAAAGTTTCTGGTAGACACATTAAGATAGTAAAAAGAAACTGGTTAAATTTTAATGTATTTGATTTAGCCTAATATAGCTAAAACATCAACATGTAAAACAAAATTAATATTTTCATGGTACAAAGTTTTCAAGATCTGGTATCTTATACTTACAACACTCACAATTGGACTAGCTACAGTTTAAGTACTTGGCACATGTGGCTTGTAGTGACTACTGGACAGTGCAGCCCTTAGAGGATTATGAAAAAATAAGAGTAAGCTGGATTGGGCTAGATGTGAAATTTTGCTACAGTAAGACGTTTGCCATGGTCTATTTTGGGCAATAGAGCCACTACTATCTGAAGGTTTAGATGATGGTCTATGTGTATGTACCCCCCCCCCCCAAAAAAAAAGAAAGAAAGAAAGAAAAGAGAAACATCTAATATTTGGTAATGTAGTTTAGCAGGCTGATTGTATATTATCTTCTTGGTTCTAATTGTTAACATATATGAGTCTGAAAAGAGTAAAAAAAACTTCCAGAATTTTTCTGGAGTGTGTCCAGCTATCATATAATACTACCAAGGGGAGGCCCCTTGTGGTACAGCAGAGACTGAGCAGAGCAGAACTGGCAGGGGTTGGGGGTCAGGCTCAGTGGGGAGTCAAAGCCTTAAACACTAATAAAGAGAGATGAGTTAAACATTGAATTCAAATAGCTAGGAAAATGATAAAGAACATAGGAAAAGTTTAAAAACAAAATGAGGTAAAAAATGAATGTAAAGTAAGATAGATCAATAGTTACCAGTGAAGAAAAATGGCACAAGCTTGTATAGATAGTGAGATGGGAAAAGTTAGAAGAGTTAGTTAGATGATTTATAAGGAAAATATAAATTATTAAAAGGGGTTGGAAAGAAATTGCAACAGAGCATTAGAGAAGAAGAGGGCCAGGGATTATCATAGTTGAATTATATCAAATCTTTATGAGGTAACACAAGGGTTAAACTTCAGCATGTAATAGGCCCCCAAATTCTTATCAAAGGATTAATTTAAAAACCTGACAAAGATAGCATGATACGAATAAAAATCCTAAGCAGTGGATTCCAATGGCATGTTAAAGAAGTAAGTAAGTCAACCATAAAATGCCTATACAAGGGTGATATCCGGGCATTTCCTCTAAGATCAGGAACAAGGCAAGGATGCCTACCATAACTACTTCTGTTTAACATAGTGTTGGAAGTCCTAGCTAGAGCAGTTAGGCAAGAAGAAGAAAAAAATTGGAAAAGAAGAAGTAAAATCATGTTTGCAGATGGTATGATCTTATATGTAGAAAACTAAAGATTTCACAAAAAGTCTGTTCCGATGAGTTCAGCAAAGCAGCAGGAAACAAAGTCAGTACAAAAATCAGTTGCATTTCTACACACTAACAAGGAACAATCTAAAAAGGAAATTACAAAAACAATTCCATTTACAATGGCATCAAAAAAATAAAATATTTAGTAATTGACCAAGGAGGTAGAAGATTTGTATAATGAGAACTACAGAACATTGCTGGAAGAAATTAAAGAAGACAAATGGAAACACATGTTCATGGATTGGAAGAGTCAATATTGTTAAAATGTCTACAGTTTCAATGCAATCCCTATCAAAATCCCAATGATGTTTTTTGCAGGAATAGAAAAACCCATCCTAATATTCATATGGAATCTCAAGGGACACCGAATAGTCAAAACAATCTTGAAAAAGAACAAAACTGGAGGACTCACACTTCCTGATTTCAAAACTTACTACAAAGCTACAGTGATCATAAAGGCAAATAGACCAATGGAATAGAGAGCCCTGAAATAAGCCCTCATATATACTGTCAAATGGGAAAGGGCAGTCTTCAACAAATGGTGCTGGGAAAACTAGACATCCACATGCTAAAGAGTAAGTTTGGACCCTGACCTAACATCATAGAAAAAGGTAACTCAAAATGGATCAAGGACCTTGATGGAAGATCTAAAACAAAACTTTTAGAAGAAAACAACTAAAGCGTTACTGCACCGGATTTGGCAATCATTTCTCGCTATGACACCAAAGGCACAGGTAACAAAAAACAGACAAATTGGACTTGGTGAAAATTTAAAAATTTTATGCATCAAAAGACTCAACAGAGGAAAAAGGCAACCCACAGAATGGGAGAAAATACTTGCAAATCATATCATCTAATGAGGGATTAATATCCAGATTATATAGAGAACTAGAACTCAACAAGATAACCCAATTCAAAAATGGGCAAAGGACTTGAGCAGACATTTATTCAAAGCAGGAGGTGCTGGAGCAGGAGCCTGGTACAAGCTGGGGGTGCCCTGAGGTTGTCCTGGCAGGCCAGCCACAGCACTAGGTGGTCTTCAATCTATAGCCTCCACACTGGGACTGGGAGCAAGCAAGTGTGCATGCTGTTCAAGAGCAGAATCCTGGTTACTTACAGCCGTCTGGTAAGACCCACCGGTTTTCAAGCCAGCTAATGGGGCTCATCTCAGTGTCAGACCTCAGGGCTGGGGTGCCTAATATGTGGCTTGAACACCTCACTCCCCAGGGCAGAGCCCTGAGCCTGCCCTGTGATATCCCCTCTTCTGGGTCACCTGCTATGGGTGTAGGCCTGGACTACATCACTTCTCCCTATCAGACTCTGTGTGGTTCGTTTTTTTTTTTACAGCCTTGGTTGTAGAAGAGCCACAGTGCTAGTCTTCAGATGGCTCTCAACGAGAACTATATGTGGTTGTAGTTTTGATGTGTTTGTGGTGGGAGGTGAGCCCAGGGTCCTACTCCACCATCTTGATCCCGCCTCCCAGAGTTATTGTTTAATGGGTATAGAGTTTCAGTTTTAAAGAGGAAGAGTTATCGGGATGGATGGTGGTGGTGATGGTCGCACAACAACATGAATGTATTTAATACCTCTGAACTGTACACTTAAAAATGGTCCAGATGGTAATTGTGCATTTCTACCACAATAAAAACAAAACCAAAAAACTTTAAGTTCAGATGGCTCAAACAATCGTCAAGCACAAAAAGGAAGTGTTTTTTTAAAGATTAATACAACTGCATAAAATTATTGCTTGGCAAAATGCCAGTAACGAGGTAAAAATTAAGATAAATAGAATATTTGTAATTTCTAATTGCAAAAGTGAATTTCCTAAATACTAGAGCTCTTAAATAAGAAAAGTAGGAGGCAAAGGACAATACAAAAATGGCTTTTAACAGATTAAAAGCTATTCAACCTTATTAATAAAAGAAATGCAAAATTAAAAGGAAACACCATTTTTCTTCTATTTGGCAATGGTCATAAAATTTATTGGCATGGCAATAGGCACATGAAAAGATGCTCAACATTGGTAATTATTAGAGAAATGCAAATTAAACTACAATGAGGAACCACCTCACACCAGTCCGAATGGCCATAATTAAAAAGCCTACAAATAAATGCTGGAGAGGATGTGGAGAAAAGGGAACCCTCCTATACTGTTGGTGGGAAAGTAAAGTGGTGCAGTCACTATGGAGAACAGTATGGAGGTTCCTCAAAAAACTAAGAGTTGCCATATGATCCAGCAGTCCCATTCCTGGGCAAGTATCTGGAGCAAACTAATTCAAAAAGATACATGTACCCCTATGTTCACAGCAGCACTATTTACGATAGCCAAGACGTGGAAACAACCTAAATGTCCATCAAGAAATGAATGGATAAAGAAGATGTGGTATATATATATATAATAGAATACTACTCAGCCATAAAAAAGAATGAAATTGTGCCATTTGCAGCAACATGGATGGACCTAGAGATTATCATACTAAATGAAGTAAGTCACAAAAAGACAAAATACCATTTGATATCACTTATATTGGAATTTAAAATATGACACAAATGAACTTATCTACGAAACAGATTCACAGACATAGAGAACAGACTTGTGGTTGCCAAGGAGAAAGGGGGTGGGGGAGAATGGATTGGGAGTTTGGGATTAGCAGATGCAAACTATTATATATAGAATGGATAAACAACAAGGTCCTATTGTATAGCACAGGGAACTATATTCAATATCCTGTGATAACCCATAATGGAAAAGAATATGAAAAATAATATATAGGTACAACTGAATCACTTTGCTGTACACCAGAAGCTAACACAACATTGTAAATCAACTATACTTTAATAAAATGTTAAAAAAAAAAAAACATGGTTCAGGGCTTCCCTGGTGGCGCAGTGGTTAAGAATCCGCCTGCCAATGCAGGGGACACGGGTTCGAGCCCTGGTCTGGGAAGATCCCACATGCCGCGGAGCAACTAGGCCCGTGAGCCACAACTACTGAGACTGCGCGTCTGGAGCCTGTGCCCCGCAACAAGAGAGGCCGCGACAGTGAAAGGCCCGCGCACCGCGAGGAAGAGCGGCCCCCGCTTGCCGCAACTAGAGAAAGCCCTCGCACAGAAACGAAGACCCAACACAGCCATCCACCCATAAATAAATAAATAAATAAATAAATAAAGTACATGGTTCAAAAAAAAAGATACATGGTTCAGTAAAAATGGAAGATATAGTATACTCCCATTTAAAAATATGCGGTGGGACTTATCTGGTGGCGCAGTGGTTAAGAATCCGCCCGCCAATGCAGGGGACACGTGTTCAAGTCCTGGTCTGGGAAGATCCCACATGCCGCAGAGCAGCTAAGCTTGTGCACCACAACTACTGAGCCTGAGCTGTAGAGCCCGAGCCACAACTACTGAGCCTGCATGCCTAGAGCCCGTGCTCCACAAGAGAAGCCACCACAACGAAGAGTAGCCCCTGCTCCTGCTCGCCACAACTAGAGAAAAGCGCATGCGCAGCAACGAAGACCCAACGCAGCCAGAAAAAAAAGGGATGATAATGAGCACACGTGTAAGGATATAGCAACAAACCGGTAACTAGCTGATTCTGGGGAGAAAGGTTGGGAGGTCAGGGAAGATGCGACAACTTACTTTACAAACTCTTTGTACTGTTTGAAAAAAGAATGTTTTACCCATTAATCCGATTTTGCCATTGAGCAAAATTAGATTCAGTGCTCATTTTAACATCTGAATACTGTAAAATGTCTTTCCTATGACTGAATGATCAAATGTTTTGAGAATTACCTAGTCAAATGCTATTAACTCAGAACCAAGTCTGACATTTCTAAAATAGTGAAAATTGTATACAGCATATAAATTTGAAAGTGTTTTTCAATCACATAGTAATTTTAATGAACATTTATCAGTATGAACAGAATTTGTGCTATTACACAATTCCAAGGAATGGGAAAAAATGGAAATGGAAAAACAAATCAGTTCTTCCCAGAGAGATTTGTTGGAAGAAGAAAAGTTGGTAATAACAGTGAAATGGCTTAAGCTTAAAATAACAAGCAATTGATCCATTTGTTCATTTTCATAGGTAGTTTTATTTGATTTTTAGAAAAATATACACAATAAATGGAACCTCAGTTCTCTTAAATAGTTTTAAATTAAAAGTATGCAAGTGAGAGGATGAGCGTTATTTCCACAGTCAGGACAGCAACACTGTTTAATAAAGTGGCAGACAGGAATTCCTGCGGCAAGTCACAAACACTTACGGGAATGGTAAGAAGTGAGTAGGAGCGGCCTGAGGCTGGCAGGCGAGCCAGCTCAGACAGCACAGTGCGGGTACGGGTTTCATCTCGCCCCTTTAGTCTGAATTTAAGAAAAGAATGATTTGCCTATCCTAACCACTACAGCTTTGAGTAGAAACATTTGAATGTGGGGAAGAGGCCCTCCAGGGCTCTAACAAGCTAACTGGGCCAACCAGAGCCTGCCCTTTTAGTTTGGTATTCAGTTAGACTAAAATGTATTAGGATTACCTGTCAGTCACAGTTCAACTGGTAGCCCATGTAACAAACTCAAAGGCTTGGAGTATTTGTTAATGCCATGTATTTTGGATTAGACCCCTGCTTTCTCCTGAACATTCTTCTTAATGAATTCACAGTATCCAACAGTGTTTGCAAAAGATATTTTCACTTGGCAGGCATCTGACTTCTACATAGTTTTGAGAAGTTAAGCAAGGAGGCAGTAGGAACTGCCTTAGCTTTGTTTCAGCTCTGCCCTTTCCCCTATATACACTACGTATATATATATATATATATATATATATATATATATATATATATATATATATATATATATATACACACACACACACTATATACTACAGTTACTCCAGGCCTACTTCTCCAGGAGCACATATTTTCCCTCCACTGGTTCTGGGGTTTTTCAAGGAATCACAACCTAATTATCATGCCAGCCAGAGGCCAGTTTGTCATGGGATTTACTGAGGAGCTTAAATGGGACTCGATTATACAACTGCCACCGGTAGCCACCTTCCTCCCTCGCTGTATGCATTTGCTAAATAAGCAAAGCAATGAGGCAAACGTCAGGAGCAGCATCAGGCTTTGGGGTCTACACACACTTGTGTGAGTGGGAGAGAGAGGTGATAGGAAACAGGCCAATTAGTAGTGGAGCTGGCGGTTCACTTAGGAATGAGAAGAGAGAGATCGGTATTTTGTTCTCTGTTCGTCTATTTCCTGTTTAGTTTTCTTGATGCAGCTAAAGATCTCCTTAAAAAGCACTTTGTATTCTGGTGGCGTCGAGGTGGTGGGGGAACTGATGGGCTCTGGGGTGACAGAGGCCGGCTCCCAGCCAAGGGTGCCAGGCTCAGGCTGGGCGCTCACTGCAGCCGGGTCCTTGGCCCTGGAGGTCTGCACAGCCTTGTGGGACAGGGAGTCCTCCTCCTGCTGGCACTTCTTCAGCAGCTCCTCGTACTTCACCTTGAGGGCACTGTACTGCGTGTCCACCTCGTGCAGGAGGGAGACGCCCCTCTGCTTCACGGCCTTGGCCCTCCGGATGCAGGTCTCCTCGTGGCCCTTCACAATGTCGCTGCCCGCCAGGCTGCTCAGCACCGTCTCACTGCTGCTGCGCTTGAGAGGCTTTCTGTGCGCTTCGGGCACGGTCAGGAGCATCTCGTCCAGCAGGCTCTGGCTGGGCTCCTTGACAGGGACAAACAGAGAGTCCGGCACCAGCTTCTCAACCCCATTCACAAAAGGATGCTCCGACTGCAACATCTGCCGCATGCCCGCCACCTCGGCCTCCAGCTCCAGCGCGCGGGCTCGGCAGGCGTCCGCGGCCCCCAGCTGCCGCTCCAGCTCGCTGTTCTCCTTCAGCACCAGCCCACACTCCTCCTCCACGGCCGCCCGCTTCTGCCGCTCCAGGCTCAGCTGTGCCTGCAACATTGTCACTGTTTTCTTCAAGTGCTCGTTTTCTTCTTCATCAGGGCTTTGCTGACTTTGTAAGGAAGTGATCTTCTCGGCAAACACATGATCGTACACGAAGTGCCTGGGGAAAATGTCAAAAGAATCTATTACACAGGTCGACTGAGAATGCAAAGAGGGAGACTGATGATTTTTTGCAACTACCTATTTTTGAGGAGCCGTGACGTGACTGATGTTTTGCCTGCTCCGCACCAGAGCAGTGGCTAAAGTGAACACATGTGAGAAAACACACGTTCTGTGACTAATTTTTTTTGAACATTAAAAATACTACAGAACATCCATTCCCAAAGACCAGCTGTACGACTGATACTGTTTGAGGAAATCAGAACAGCCAGTGGTGCTCAGTCTTGGCTGCAGATTAGAATCACCTGGGCAGTCTTAAAAAATACTGAAGCCTGGGTCCCGCCCACATAGATTCGGACCTAGCCGGTCTGCCATCTGGACTTGAGTTTTTTTTTTTTTTTTAAAAAAAGCTCTTCATGTGATTCATAATATACAGCTAAGACAGAACCACTGCTGCAGTGATTTTTAAACCACAAACACATATCAGAAACACCTGGGCAGCCTTTTCCTCTCACCTAGAGATTCTGATTAGGCCTGAGGGCGTCGCTGGTTTGGCAGTGAAAAGCCACACAGGTGACCTGGTGAACGGTCGACGCTGAGGACCACCAAACGCACGGGCTGGTCTCTCGCCTCTTCAGACTCCTAGGCAACTTGTAACTGTACTTATTTGTGTGATTATTTGCTTATCTGCCTCTTCATGAGACTGAAACCTCCACGAGGGCAGGAACTTTGTCTGTTTTGCTCACCACTCCTGACATCTGGCATTAGCACCTGCCTTACAACAGGTGCTCAAGAAATAGTTCTTAGGGCTTCCCTGGTGGCGCAGTGGTTGAGAATCTGCCTGCTAATGCAGGGGACACGGGTTCGAGCCCTGGTCTGGGAAGATCCCACATGCCGCGGAGCAACTAGGCCCGTGAGCCACAATTACTGAGCCTGCGCATCTGGAGCCTGTGCTCCCCAACAAGAGAGGCCGCGACAGTGAAAGGCCTGCGCACCGCGAAGAAGAGTGGTCCCCACTTGCCGCAACTAGAGAAAGCCCTCGCACAGAAACGAAGACCTAACACAGCCATAAATAAAATAAATAAATAAATAATTAAAAAAAAAAAAAAAAAGAAATAGTTCTTAAATAAAGATTCAACCTCAGAACTCTGTATTGTAAAGGCATTTCTGCAAGCAAAAAACCTTCTGTTTGCCTGGATTTTTGTTTTACTGAATTTTCAATGTTTTTCTTCACTGGAATGTGAAATACAACCCCAAAATCTGTAGTCTATCAGAAGTACTGCACCTTATTTTAAAATAAGATTTAACACATTAAAAGCACTAAAATAAATACTCACGAGACTTTCAAAAATAAGTGTTCACAGAATTACTAATACCCAATAACTCAATCCATTTGTATGTTTAAATTAAGTGGTTTTGTTCAAACCAACGGTGGTCTAATAGCCAAGTGGCATTTCCTAAAAGGGTACTTTTAATCTACTGGAATCCAGAATGTGTCAGTGACACGAGATGCTCTCCTGCTTGCAAATGCCACGGAAAGGCAGGCTCTTACTGGCGGAGGTCATACAGCTCTTTCAGAGACGAGAAGCTGGGTGCCGATTTCTCCCGGTCATGCTTCCCCTGGCTCCTTCTCCCTTGGCCAGATGACTTCAGCTCCTCCACTTGGCTCTGGAGGTGATCAATGTTGGTTTGTAGGCATTCAATTGTTTCAGTCAGACTGTGAGGAACAGACAGAAGCCAATTGCTGCTTGTCATATTAAATTAAGGGCATAAGCAGTGAGGAGAGATTAGCTGCCAGCCACTCAAACTGGGCTTCCATAATTGGAAAAGACTTCTATTTAATCTCTATTCTCCACAGAGAATTAAATTAAACCTTACCCCATATTGACCCAAACCCACTACAGCCATGTTCTATTCTAGTTTATACTACATGACTTCTCCTAGGGCTTCTTCAATGGATTCTAAAAACTTTACCTCAGAATCTTCTGCTGTGAGGCCTTGCTGTCAGCAACGAGCTTTTGATTTGTTTCTTCCAGTTCCCTTGCTGTGACATCTAATTGCTCATAAACCTTTGCGTGCTGTTCATTCATCTGCCGCAGAAGCTCCACCTGCTTGGTCAGATACTGGAAGAGATGATTGTGACCAGTTCACACGTTAAACAGATAAGATACCTGCAGCATTCCAGCACCAACTGTATCCCACAATTCAATTCAGTTCTGACACTAACTGCCTGGAGTTGTAAGGGCTCAGTCCCACAAAACTGCCCCCAGTTCAGGTGCCGTTGGCAAGTCCCAGGCACCACCCGTACATTCAAACAACCAGCTGTAAATTTGGGGGTTCCCATGACCTCCCCTCAGGTTCAGTAATTCGCTAAAACAACTCACAGAACTCAGGAAAGGGATTTACTTACACTTACTGCTTTATTATAAAGAATACAACTAAGGAACAGCCAAAGGGAAGAGATGCACAGGGCAGGGATAGGGGTGGAGAGCAGTGTGGGGCTTTCTTGTCCTCTCCAGATGCACCACCCTCCCAGCACGTCCACGTGTTCACCAACCCGGAAACCCAGCTTCACTGCACAGACATGATCCATTCAATCACTGGCCACTGGTGAGTGAACTCAATCTCCAGTCCCTGACCCCTCTCCAGAGGCTGGGGATTGGGCTGAAAGTTCTAACCCTCTAATCATGTGGTTGGTCCCTCTGGCAACCAGTCTCCATCCTATCATTCAGGAAATTCCAAGGGATTTAGGAGCACTACACCAGGACATGGGGACAAAGGTCAAATATATGATTTTCATTATACCACAATACCACAGGTTTATTTTATGAAAAGAAGAACTTTAAATCTCAATTAAACTACTTTCCTTAATAAGAACTGAGTACAAGCCATCCTTTATACACTTAGTTTCCCTAAAGCTCACCAACATCTCGTGTATCATAAGGCTGTTCTACTCTTACAAAGCACAAAACACACATAAAATTAATATCTGACAGGAAAATCTAAGTGAGACACGATAATCCCACAAGAGAAAAAGCATGGAATACATGATCAATGTTTAAACAAAAATATGTTTTATAGACATAAGAAAAGCCTAAAGAGGAGGATTTTAGATGATTTTCGCTTGAAAAAAATTTAATTTTTTTTCCTCTGGGTGAGAGATCCTGGACAAAGAACAGGGAAAAAATATTGATTTAACCAGAAAAAGATATTTTAACTTAGTATTATTCAAAGATATTTTTAATTCTGTGAGAATGTTGTCACCATAATCCTCCTTATTTGTGAGAAACTTGCCAGATTATTTATTTTGGTACTGCTAAGACTGCTTTCTAAATGGCCAAGGATAAAGGGGAATAGTCACAACCTTAATGCCTCAATGTTACGTTTCCTTGTTTCCCCTCCGACTCAACTCCACCTGAAGACGACAAAAGACAGTATATATTCCAAATGAAATAGTCACAATATTTCTCTGGGGCACAACCAGAAAGAGGAAAAAGGTAGGTCTGAAGCATTACCAATGACCAAATGGTAATAGACCAGACATGACTTTAAAAATACTTTTCTTGAGGCTTCTCTTATATACCTATACAAGTATTTGCAAAGCTAACAGACTTCTTTCACAGACTTCTTTCAAAGAAAGGGCTATATGACTTTCAATGGGCTCTTTAAATGGCAGTGGTGTGGCAGAGTTGAAAAAAGTATATGAGGCCTTTTTTCAAACTAGTTACATAGCTCGGTAGCAATGTGTTGAGAAAACACCTAATTCTCATACCTTCTCATCTGAAACTCTTGGCCAAGAGTGTTTTGGAAAATTCTTTAAATTTTAGGAAGACGACACACACATTATAACATCCCAGTGAGGGTTGGGTAGCAACCTGTTATCAAGCATTAGTATTCTCATCAAAAGTATGAATAACAATTATAAACAGCCTCACATGAGTTCAGGTCAGGGTTTGCTGTCAAATGAATTTGTTGCCTACTTAAGAAAAAAATCTTGTTTTTATAGAGCTTTTTGGGTTCAGAATTGAAAATAAATTGTGGATCCGTTAGTACCTACCCTGTAGGATTGAAAGTATTAAATGAGGTGGAGTGAGCACACAGCATAGCCCCTGTAAAAGCCTGTGTTTATTCTTCACTCCCTCAATCCCCACCAGCTTCTCCTAGAAGTGCGCCTGTAATCCTGCCCTCTGGCTGGCAACGTCCTGGTAGATTCCTGTCACTGGTAGGGAATGTTTTCAATCTCTTTGGAATACTGGAGTAGAAAAAGGTTTAGAACATAGGAATGTATATAATAGCTGCAGAAATTTTGCAAGCTACTTTATGTCAAGTATAAGATCTCAAGTATTCTTTGGGACTGATTCACAACAACCTAAAAAAAGTCTAATGCACAGACCAGACACTTAATTATTAAGTTACCACAGGAGCTGGGTCTGCCTAGTGATTGGAATAGTCACATCCTCCGTAGGACACATCTGCCCCACAGAGGGCAGGTGGGAGGCCAATTCCCATGCAAGTCTTGGTGGGCACAGGATCAGAGAAGAGAGATGGCCTGATGGGAGGCAGCAGTACGGAAGCTAAGAGCACAGGCTGTGGGGTTGGAATTTGGTTTGAAGTCCTACTTTGCCATTGCTAACTGGGTGACCTCCCGTGAGTAACTTAGTTTTTCTAAGGTGAGATTTCCTCATCACCTACCTCACAAGGTTGCTGTGAGGTTAATATGAGGGAAGGGTTCAGCATGGTATCTCGCAAATGGTAAAATTGCTCGATAAGAGTAGCTATTTCATCCTTATCTACAGTTACGCGTTTTCAAACTTTACATGTGCTAAAATTCAACTGGGGGATTTATTCAAGTATAGGAATCTGGGCCCCTTTCCCCTAAAATTCTGAGTCAATGAGACTGTGGTAGAGCCAGGATTCTGCATTTTTAGTAAAAACCCCAGGTGATGTTAGTACAAGTGGTCCATGGATCACACTTATTAGAGAAATGTTGATCTTGGACATGGAAAATGCTGGAAGCCTCCCCTTCCCCAACCCAATGTCTCTTTCTCTTGGGTCCAGGAGACATAAACATTCACTTGGATCGACAATGATTCTTACGCTTAATGTATACCATTTCCCTTCTTAGGACTTAATTTAGTTGCAGTTATTCACAAAAATTAGGCTATATTTTAACTGTATCACAACAGCATTCTTTATCATGTTATATTTTGACATGTTCCTACAATCATAATTCCCTGAAGGTATTTACTACTTATATAATTGAGTGCTCCTTCCTAAATTCTCAGCCCACACAAATACTGATTCTCTACAGATGGCTAATCTTATCTACTGCATTTAAAAAACTTGTTAAAATGGATAATTTCAAACATATATAAATGCAGAAAAATGGTTTAATGAACCCTCATCTATCCATCATCCAGTTTCACAATTATCAATACACAGTCAATCTTGTTTCATCTCTACTTTTCCACTCCCCTCATCCCCAATCAATTTAAAGCAAATCCAAGACATCTTAATTTAAGTATACATATTTATATATTTCTAAGCGATAAGACCTCATTTTAACCACAATTCCAATCACACTTTTAAAACCCCCAACAATTCCTTAATATGTTTCAGTGTTAACATTTTCCCATCTCTTAAATGGTTTTTCCAGCTTCATATGTAGTCCTTATTTCACCCTCAGGGGGTACCTTCATCTTGAAATTGCGGAGTTGCCTCCCTTTAAGGCAAGCTCCCCCTTCCTTTAGGGCCTTTATTACCCAATCTCCCTTCTCCCAGGGGCCTCGCCTTTCCTGGCTGGCTCCATCTAATCCAGCAGCTCTTGACCTGAGGTCCACGGGTTGAATTGATAGGGTCCACGAACTTGGATGGGAGAAAAGTTACACCTTCATTTTCACTAACTTCTAATTGAAATTTAGCATTTTCTTCAATTATGAATGGAGGCAACAAACCACCAGTAGTATGAGGAGTACTTAGGACCTCATCACTTACAGGAATCACAGATGTTTCCATAGCACATGATAGTGGCTGCAGAAATCTTGATTTATCTCATCACTATTTGAAATGACAGTTTTTAGATTGCTATTAGATCTTGGTATTTAATGAATTAATAAACACTTCTATTAATATATCACAAATTTATTTTTTCAATATTTTGATAGTCATTTCAATATAACCGATTCCCTCTGTAATTTTATGTATTTCATGTATTTTAAGTGGTTCATCTTAGAGTCACGAGATAGCCAAAGGGATCGACAGCACAAAGGTGGCCAAAAAACTCAAGATTATCCTTTAGGCCTCCACGCAAACATAAAGGCTTCAGAAGCCTTTCTAGACCAGCCCATCTAAAGCAACACCACTCCCAAGGCACTCTATTAATTTCCCTCACAACACTTCACACTTAATAATAAACAACCAAATTGCTTACTTGTTAACGTCACAGTCTTCCTAACCCTCCTTGAAGAAGGGAAGGCTCTTACACATCTAGTCCATTTAGCACAATTCTTGATACACAGTAGGGACTAAACAAATATTGGCTAATGGCCATTTCTAGACCTCTCTTCACAACAGCTCATGCTTGGTACCACAACTCATAGACTGCTGGAATGTCGAGAGCCTTCTTTCAAAGAGTTTGAGAATGGCTTTGGCTATAGCCCTTTTGGGAAAAGGCCCTATTAGATACTAATTCTTTCCCCTCTTGCTCCATTTATGGACAATTTCTCTGTGTTTATTCCCATGGCACAGGTATGCCTCAGCAATCTGAAAGAGACATTTTTTACCAGTCTCTCTTACATGGGCCCAAGATATGTCCCTTTTTAAAGATATAATATTCAAATTAAGAGTCGTGGCCGACATAAAGGAAATAAGTCAATATGTAAATAAGTACAAAGAGGCTGTTTAGAAAACTGCAGTAGGTCCCCCTCATTTGATATATAAAAACCTGTAGGGGGAAAAAAACACAATGAAACCATTTAGGAAGAACTTGTGATATTTTGGTCTTAGAGGACTTGGTTTTAAGGACAATCTAAAGAATGGCAGGAAGCTTGTTTTCACGTGGTAGGAGTTTAATCTTATTATGATTAAATCAAAACTAATAGAAAAGCCCTTCACTTCTCCACGAACCTGTGATAGGTTACCTAACAAAGGAATCTGACTAAATTGGTCAGCAACTTAAAAGAAAAATTTTTAGCTCTCTCAGCAAGTACTGATGTGAGGCCAGAGAATCAGAATCCATGTAGTCAGACACTGCTTTAAGGCTTGGCCTCCAAAACTTCAAATTAGTATTTCATCAAATTTTTTCTGATTCTACAAGGAAATGGGTTAGCTTATTTTCTACCCTTCATTTAAAGGTATGGCTATGCTTCTCATGTTCTGGTTTTCTCAATTCAGAATCTTTGATCATAGCCTCAAATGAACCTGTCTGGATTGCCAAGATCCCAAAATTCAAGTGCCAAAAAGAGATCGAGTACAAAAGTATTTGTCATATTAAACAGGGGTGGGTGATGAGGGGATATTTAAGCTAAACAGTGGAGGGAGGGGAACATGGGGGTAGCAAAAACACAGGCAAAAATGTCAACTTATAGGCAAGAGTGTCAAAGTTTAAGTTCCGTGGGTTATCTCCCACTTGTCTTAGAATTTGTACAGAATGTCACCTCAACTAGGAGTGAAAGGTTCAGGTTATGTGAAAAAGCTATAAACAGGCCACCTTTACAATTGAAGCAAACTTTTGAAAAAGGCCAGCAGGATTATATTAACACCTGTTTGCAACTGTAGAACCCTGACCTGGAATGCTGGAAAAGACAGACACAACCGACCTAAAAACTCATAAGGAATGGAATGGAAATTCAGCTTTTATGCAGTGTTGGGATTATCCTTATATTAAGGATTACAGCCCAAATCCTCTGAATTTAGTATCGAAATGACCTTCCATAATACTGAAGAAATATTTCCCATTACCTCTGAAAAACTTCTTTCCCCTGATTAAAATATTATATTGCCCCTGAAGGAAATTTAGGAAAAAATTAAAAAGTATGAATATGAAAATAAAAACCACCTATAATCTCACTATTAAAAGCTTGGCTTGTTCTTAAGATCTATTTTCCAATAATTGAAAAGGATTTATTTTTTTCAGAATTAAGATTTTCATTACTAAAATTCTTAAAACACGGATAAACTGTGCAACCATTTATACTGTCCAAAATATATACACACACATAATCTCATCACCTCAGAACAACTCTGTACCAATGTCATGCAAGCATTCTTACCACAATTACACAGCGGAGCAAACAGGATCTGAGAGGTAATTCACAGGCTTAAAGTCCAGCTATTTGCTATAGAATTAAGGGCTTAAGTCGGAACATTCTAACACTGAGGCCAGAGCTCCTTCCACCTCCTTTCAAAATCTCCAGAGGTGGAAACCCACAGTTTAGGAATTATTGGAAGTGCTTCGTAAACTGCTTACCTGTCCTCTGTTAAGATACTGATTTGAACAAGTATTCAGTGATTACCTACTATGTTCCAAAGACCATGAATAAACACAACAACAGCCTTCAATGTTGCAACGGAAAATGGGGAGATGGCAGGGGGAGAGAAAGAGAATAAAACAAATCAAGACATAAGTGTAAGATATAGTAGAATATCGATAAATGTCATAGGGGAAGCACAAAATGCTTTAAAATTTCCAAGGAAGACAATGAGCTTTTGAAAGAAGGGACACCTCTAAGGCCAGACTTCTTTGACTCCTGTGGGGATAATGCAGGTTTCCAAGCAGAGAAGCAACAGAAACACAAGGCTGTGGGCTGCTCACACAATTGTAGAAAACTTTACGAGAATCCGATTGTGTCTGATGTGTCAGATCTCATTACTCTCCAAAGCTTCTCTCCATCCCCTCATTCAGGAGAGAAAAACTTGCTCTGGAATCTTGAAAAATTAGATGCTGAGTAAAAGCCACACAGGCTATAGGCATCTTTGAAGCCAAACATTACTTTCAACGTTTATTTAATCATTTTTTTTTACATTAAAAACAATGCCTAACAAAATACTAATTTTTATGAGGACTGTTTGAAACCCGTTAACAGTCTTTGAAAGCACACTTATAGTTCTACTGAGAAAATATCCTTTCACAGTTTCCTAGTTGTCTATTTTCATAATGAGTCAGTTTTGGGGATTTTTTTTTTTTTTAACATCTTTATTGGAGTACAATTGCTTTACAACTGTGTGTTAGTTTCTGCTGTATAACAAAGTAAATCAGCTATACGTATACATATATCCCCATATCCCCTCCCTCCCACCCTCCCTATCCCACCCCTCTAGGTGGTCACAAGGCACCGAGCTGATCTCCCTGTGCTATGCGGCTGCTTCCCACTTACTATCTATTTTACATTTGGTAGTATATGTATGTCCATGCCACTCTCTCACTTCGTCTCAGCTTACCCTCCCCCCTCCCCGTGTCCTCAAGTCCATTCTCTACATCTACGCCTTTATTCCTGTCCTGCCCCTAGGTCCATAAGAACCATTTTTTTAAAGATTCCATATACATACGTTAGCATACGGTATTTATCTGTTTCTGACTTACTTCACTCTGTGTGACCAACTCTAGGTCCATCCACCTCACTACAAATAACTCAATTTCGTTTCTTTTTATGGCTGAGTAATATTCCATTGTATATATGTGCCACATTTTCTGTATCCATCCATCTGATGACGGACACTTAGGTTGCTTCCAGGTCCTGGCTATTGTAAATAGTGCTGCAATGAACATGGCGGTTCATGACTCTTTTTGAATTATGGTTTTCTCAGGGTATATGCCCAGTAGTGGGATTATGCTGGGTCGTATGGTAGTTCTATTTTTAGTTTTTTAAGGAACCTCCATCCTGTTCTCCATAGTGGCTGTATCAATTTACATTCTCACCAACAGTTCAGGAGGGTTCCCTTTTCTCCACACCCTCTCCAGCATTTACTGTTTGTAGATTTTTTGACGATGGCCATTCTGACCAGTGTGCGGTGATACCTCATTGTACTCTTGATTTGCATTTCTCTAATGATTAGTGATGTTGAGCATCCTTTCATGTGTCGGTTGGCAATCTGTATATCTTCTTTGGAGAAATGTCTATTTAGGTCTTCTGCCCATTTTTGGATTGGATTGGGTTTTTTTTTGGATTTTTTTTTGATATGGAGCTGCATGAGCTGCTTGTATATTTTGGAGATTAATCCTTTGTCAGTTGCTTCGTTTGCAAATATTTTCTCCCATTCCGAGGGTTGTCTTTTTGTCTTGATTATGGTTTCCTGTGCTGTGCAAAAGCTTTTAAGTTTCATTAGGTCCCATTTGTTTATTTTTGTTTTTATTTCCATTTCTCTAGGAGCTGGGTCAAAAAGGATCTTGCTGTGATTTATGTCATAGAATGTTCTGCCTAGGTTTTCCTCTAAGCGTTTTATAGTGTCTGGCCTTACATTTAGGTCTTTAATCCATTTTGAGTTTATTTTTGTGTATGGTGTTAGGGAGTGTTCTAATTTCATTCTTTTACATGTAGCTGTCCGGTTTTCCCAGCACCACTTATTGAAGAGGCTGTCTTTTCTCCATTGTATATTCTTGCCTCCTTTATCAAAGATAAGGTGATCACATGTGCATGGGTTTATCTCTGGGCTTTCTATATTGTTCCACTGATCTATATTTCTGTTTTTGTTCCAGTACCATACTGTCTTGATTACTGTAGCTTTGTAGTATAGTCTGAAGTCAGGGAGCCTGATTCCTCCAGCTCTGTTTTTCTTCCTCAAGATTGCTTTGGCTATTCGGGGTCTTTTGTGTTTCCATACAAAGTGTGAAATTTTTTGTTCTAGTTCTGTGAAAAATGCCATTGGTAGTTTGATAGGGATCGCATTGAATCTGTAGATTGCTTTGGGTAGTATAGTCATTTTCACAATATTGATTCTTCCAATCCAAGGACATGGTATATCTCTCCATCTGTTTGTATCATCTTTAATTTCTTTCTCAGTGTCTTATAGTTTTCTGCATACAGGTCTTTTACCTCCTTAGGTAGGTTTATTCCTAGGTATTTTATTCTTTTTGTTGCAGTGGTAAATGGGAGTGTTTCCTTAATTTCTCTTTCAGATTTCTCATCATTAGTGTATAGGAATGCAAGAGATTTCTGTGCATTAATTTTGTATAGTTTTGGGGATTTTATCCTAGCGTTTTCACCAACTCTGCACATTCTTCATCTACTCTGAGTAGCTTGTTCCAGGACCATTTTCTGGCTGATTTAAAATTTCTCTGGGTTGGTAGGATAAGAGCTTACTCTTTGGTTTTCAACTATATTTTGCTAAATTTAAAAAATGATCATGTATTACTTTTTGAATCAGGAAAACTCCCAATAAGCATTCTAAACAGTCAGTTTAAAACTTGTACAAGTGATTCCATTTGTGTAAAGTTCAAAGACAGGCTAAACTAATCTAGGGTGTTAGAGTGCTGTTTAGGGTGGTGACTGGAAGAGCTGATAATGTTCTCATTTCTTATCTGGGTATTGGCTGCATGGGTATGTTTATGAAAATTCTCTGAACTATATACTTAGCATTTGTGCCTTTTTCTGTATGTTTATTTCCAAAAAAAAAAAAAAAGTTTACTTTAAAGAGAAAAAAAAGACATAAGGTTTGAATTAAGGAAAGAGTCCTTATAAAGTTTAGGGGGTTCCGAAAGGATATAATGATAAGAGGCACTATACCTATTGCAAGGGTCATCTTTTAGTACAGAATTAGGTTCTTCAGCTGCCTGGTTACTTTTACAAGAGCGTCAGGCTTTCCTTGTTGTAGACTACTGGAGGGAGACCTTGGAAGTCTGTTGTGATCTGCAAGTCTGCCTGGGCCCAGGTGTGAACCAAACGGGCAGTAAGGCTGGTCTGTGGGAGGCCTCTGGCTGGTAAGCGGGCTTAGCCAGAACTGCCATTTCATCTCCCTGTTTCATCCCATTCCTATTGACTTTCAGGAAGTGATTTATAAAAAGAAAGAAAGAAGAAAGCCAACCGTAATGGCAGAGAAGAAATCTAAGACAGTGTTGTTCTTAGTGAAAAATAGCTTTGGATAAAGAGTGAAATGCTGAAGGCTACAATGCTTGGATCTATGAACCAGTGGACCACGTGCTCTATTACAGAAACAAGAGATCCATGGAAATGTTTCTGGAAGTAATCCAGGCTAAATTTATTTAATTAGCTTTATACATATATTTAATTGTATATTTATTTAATCATTAAGGTCTGACCTGGATACTTCATTTCTATTATGCTTTTCAACATCTTGTAAGAATTGGGGGTTCGGGAGAGGTGACTGCAGGGGCCAAGGAACCACAGCCGTGTAAAAACTTGATTACAAACATTTTTTAAGGAAAAAAAAAATCTTACAGAAGACTTTAGATAGTGGAGTGTTATTTGTAGATTTGGAGACTCTTCAAAGATCTTTGGACTTTTTTCAGAATGTCAATGATCTGTTTCAACTGTTTAATCATCTTCAATACCACAGAAAAGAAAATAAAGGTAGAAAGACAGGTAACTTAGATCATAAAGTAACTGTGTTTGTCATCTCCTATAGTAACAAATAGGCATCATTCTCTAATTATACAAATATTTGGACGTTTTTCATCTATATTTGGAAAATGTGCTAAAATAAGCATTATAGTATTCAGTTATAGTGATTTATAGGTGCTTTCATGGAGGACATCAATACAATGTATTAAGACTATGTTTCTACCCAAACACAAATAAATGTACCTCACGGTATACGGTAATCTCCATTTATATGCCCTAGGACCACTCTATGAAATTTTCCAATGAGTTGAAAAACGACGTCTATGAAGCAAAACAGGAATGAGTTCCTTGATCATGTATGACATTTGGCTACTTTAATAGTTTTAAAATGCCTGGTTTTCCTGCATTTTTAGGTTTCTGCCCAATTCTATTCAGTTTTGGGTATGGCATGTTCTATGCTCTTCTGATATAGAATATACCAAAAATGATAGCTGGTGACTTCAATATCATTACAAGATACACCTTCCGAGAATTATAAAGGTCTATTTCAGTCACATCATTGGCTAAATTCATAAATCCTGATGAAGGGGGGAGGGGAATCTATTGTATGCATCTTAATTATGGCTACTATGTAAAATTAAGGATACTGAAAATAAATTTGTCTTAGTTTTGATGATAGGCTTATTTGTATTTAAAAACTGAAATCTGTGTAATTTTGATTGAAGTCAAGGACAATGTTATTCCACGTCTTTGCATTTCTAGCACCTGGTTCAATATATAATCAAAACTCAGTAAGTTCTGATCATGATGAATGGCTTCTGTGTTCTAAGGTCTTTTATATTTTTCTGCACATAGACATAGGAGTCCTGGTTCTACTGTACCAATTTTTTTTCTTTTTTTTTTAAATTTATTTATTTATTTTTGGCTACATTGGGTCTTCGTTGCTGTGTGCAGGCTTTCGCTAGTTGTGGCGAGCGGGGGCCACTCTTCATTGCAGTGCGTGGGCTTCTCATTGCGGTGGCTTCTCTTGTTGTGGAGACCAGGCTCTGGGGCCTGCGGGCTTCAGTAGTTGTGGCACACGGGCTC
The DNA here is from genome assembly GCF_965194825.1 of Balaenoptera physalus. Taxonomy (NCBI): domain Eukaryota; kingdom Metazoa; phylum Chordata; class Mammalia; order Artiodactyla; family Balaenopteridae; genus Balaenoptera; species Balaenoptera physalus. The sequence continues at coordinate 71,168,190 of NC_138898.1, forward strand.
AGTAGCTGTGGCTCGCCGGTTCAGTAGTTGTGGCGCACAGGCTTAGTTGCTCCGCAGCATGTGGGATCGTCCCACACCAGGGCTCGAACTTGTGTCCCCTGCATTGGCAGGCAGATTCTTAACCACTGTGCCACCAGGGAAGCCCCCTACTGTACCAATTTGAGGAGAAGGAGTTGTAGTTTAAGTGCAATGCTTTTTGGGGGTGGGAGGGTAGTTTGGGGCATGAAGTGTTCTAATAGACAATTGTTTGGTTAATATCCATAACTAGCATCTTTACAGTCACCTGGCCTACACATAACTGGGCTACTTTAATGGGACTATTTACAAGACAGCACCTCCATTTTAAAGCCTTAATCTAGCATCTTTCATATTACGAAATGAGGTACTACAATTTTAAAATTTTTCATCAAATTTAGGATGGTGTTTGGTTAGGGGGAGGGGATGCAGCCAAGGAGGGGTTATAGAGGGAGTCTCAACAATGTGGATGGTTTTCTTTCTTAATCTGCTTGGTGGGCACACAGGTGTTCACTGCATTATTCTCTTGTACCTCTTCACAGATCTCAAATACTGCATCATTCATTTTAAAAAGAAAAAAGTGAAAAACCAAGTATAATATTCACAGCTTTATTTTGCTTCACATACTTGTAAATACTGGACCATTTACTTCTAGTACACTTCACCAAGGGTGAAGAGAGAAATTTCTTTCATCATAGCAGACTTACATGTTGGGAAAGCTTAAAGAAAGTAAAAGTCAACCTCCACACACTTCCCAATGGTTCTTTATTCTAAAAAAAGTGTATATTAGAAATTAAACCCTGCTTTTAATTCCAAGTGTTATTTTAGTTTAATACGATTGGCGCCAGAGCAGCGACAGACCACACCTCAAAGGTAACTCTCCCGCTGAGTAAATTACCTCAATTTCCTGTAACTGCTCCTGATTGGTTGTGTACATCTGCTGAAGAGAATCCTCCAGCTCTGTGTTCCGATCCAGTAATGTCTTCCCAAGCTCAGCAGCAAGTTGGAGATCTAGCACAACAAGTAAATCTTAGAACAGTGCAAATGATCTCACTTTAACATTTTATATAACCCAGTCCTTTATTTTAAGAATGAAACAAGACCCAACCCAACATATAAAGTTTAAGTCAGATCCCAGTGGAAGGTGGAATGGCACAGAAGGAAACCTGGATTCTACTTAAAATTCAGTTGTATTAGAGCCTTTTACCAGGTAATGTACTCTTGATGTACCCTTACTTGTAAGACGTGAAGAATAGTGATATTCACTTCTTTAGGAATGATCATTCAGCACTGTGACATCTAAGATCATAATTATTTGCTAATGGACTGGACTTAATCATATCCTGATTGTCTACTTTTCTGGATGGACTGTTAAGCCAAAGTACAGGCAAACCTTTCAATAGTCTCTAAAGTTCCCAGGAATCTGGCTGCTGTGAATGCAACTGTCAAAGCAAAGTGTGTTGTTACAGATCCTGGCCTCCTAAGTGGACTAAAAATTAAGTCACAAAAAGGAAAACTATTGATACATCAGTGATAAGAATATTGCCGCAGGTCTCTCTCATTTTTATCTGTTTCTCTTCATGTCCTTCCTCAAGATAAGCAAACCAGATAAGCAAAGCAGCAGTACAGTTTGTGTGGTAACTCAGTCATAGCTCATACTTTCATTTAGCAAAGAACCATATTTCTATTTTAAACCTCATTTTTCAAAGCTCTCTCTTCTTAGGCATATATGCACGTAAGACAGGATGTGTTTGTTATAAATCCCAGAAATAAAAATTTAGTGATACAAAAAAGGACAATAGTTCTAACACAGGTGACTCAAACACTTATCTGCATAGTAAATTTCTTTGAGAGGTCCTTTGATATAGTGGGAAACGCACTGAACTGAGTAGGAAGGTCTGGGGTCCAGTTCTGATTGCCATTTACCAGGTTAACACTTTCAATATAGTCCCTACATTTAGTATTTTGTGTAGAGAGATGACTGTCCTGTCAATATGATTCTGAAAATCAAATGAAATAATACATAAGGAAGTACTTTACAAACTAAGCTGCAATACACAGGCAAAGTTATTATTAGTATTCATTGATTCACAAATGAATGATTTTGTTGCTAGGCACCATGCTAAGATTTGGCTAGAATGGTGAATAAATGGTTGAATTTCCTGCTTTCCTGACACTCCCAGATTAATGGGGGAAGGCAGACAGCAAGTAAGTAAATAAACTTGCAAACTGTGATAAACACTGTTCATCCATACATGTATGCATAATTCAATAATAGCAGACACTGTTCTGGGGATATAGGAATAAACTCAGCTAAAAAATTCCCTGCCTTCATGGAGCTTATACTCTATTGGGAGAAACAGCATGAAAAAAATATATACTAGATAGCAAAAAGTGCTAAAGAAAAAACAAAAAAGGAAGGAAGGGGGCAGGAAGAGTATGGATGTGGGAGGTTGAAATTTAAGAACAGGCGACAAGGGCTTCCCTGGTGGCGCAGTGGTTAAGAATCCGCCTGCCAGTGCAGGGGACACGGGTTCGATCTCTGGTCCAGGAAGATCCCACATGCCGCGGAGCAACTAAGCCCGTGCACCACAACTACTGAAGCCCGTGCGCCTAGAGCCCGTGCTCCTCAACAAGAGAAGCCACTGCAATGAGAAGCCCGCGCACCACAACGAAGAGTAGCCCCCGCTCACCACAACTAGAGAAAGCCCGCATGCAGCAGTGAAGACCCTACGCAGCCAAAAATAAATTTATAAAAAAAAAAAAGAACAGGCGACAAGGGTGACATAAGACTCAAGATGTAAAGGAACTGAATACGTGACCCACCTAGATCTACTTAGGGGACCAGCATTCCAGGCAGAGGCAAACCTGGCAAACATGACTGGGGCTAATAAGGAGGCCAATGAGGCTTGAGGGGTAGGGTGGGGGTGTGTGTGTGTGTGTGTGTGTGTGTGTGTGTGTGTGTGTGTGTGTGTGTGTGTGTGTGTGTGTGTGTGTGTGTGTGTGTGTGTGTGTGTGTGTGTGTGTGTGTGTGTGTGTGTGTGTGTGTGTGTGTGTGTGTGTGTGGCAGTAGGAGACAAAGAGGGGCTCCATGGAACCCAGTGAAGGCTTTTCACAGGATCACTCTCTCTGGCTGTTGTGTAAATAGATGGAAAGGGACGAAGGTGGAGGGAGGGTGACAGGGATATTGCAATCATCTGGGTGAGAGAAGGTGGTGGCTTAGGCTACAGAGGCAGAGATGGAGATGAATAGAGGTGTAGGATTCTGGATATGTTTTGAATGTAGAGCTAAAAGGATTTGTTAATCAATTGCATGTGGTATGCGAGAGAGAAAAAGGAAAAAACCTCTGGGTGTGGTGATAATGTACAAAGGATCTACTTCAGAAAGGGAGGTCACAAGGAAAGTCTTTCTTAGGAGATGTTTTAGCTAAAGCTTGAAGGAGGAGGATCTCACCATGTAAACGCCAGGCAGAGGCCCTAAGACGGGAAAGAACCTGGCACACTGCACAGCCCAACATAAAGCCAGTGTGACGGAAGCACGCTGCGGGAGAGTGGTATGGGAGTTGAAGGAGTACGCAGGGATCAGATCACACAAAATTTTATTGGCCATGGGAAAGAAAGTTTAGATTTTATTCTAAGTATGATGGAAAGTCATTTCACTTAGTGTCGGAAAATATTATTACTCATTATGAAAACAGTGAACCTCGCCACATATGATTTTAAAACAATTTTTAGAGGTTGACAAACAAGGTTTAACATTTATTCATTACACCAATATTAAAACGTAACCTAGAATAAGTGGTAAAAGAAAAGCAACAACTTTTGTTACCTGGTACTGTCCGTCTGAGTGCATAATTAGCGTTGTGCTTGGTTAGTTTTCCCTCCTTGGGAAAAAACAAAGCAGCAAAACCCGCCAAACACCACTGTTTTAAAACATTTTACACCCATTTAAAATAAAACCTTATACTTTTGTTAGATAGGTGTTAAAATACATTCTCTTGTGATTTAAATATTAACAATGTCTATTAATGTACTTAAGACTTCAGATACCAAGTCTATGAAATAACATCTTGTATTCACAAGACATAAAACCCTTTACAAACCATTCAAAGCATTTAAGAGACATTAATTTTTTATATCTTTTCAAGGTAGTTAGCCGAGATTTTCAAACGAGAAGCACAAAGATGCTAGGCAACCTGACCAAATCCACGTGGTGAGTCACAAGCAAAAGATAAACCACTGTCAATTCTAACTTTCATCACAATTCTCTATTATCCATATCCACACAATTTTAAGTCTATTGACAGAGATGTCCATATACTTCTTTGTTTAAGGTAGAGAGTACAAATCTTCCTAGTTGAGGTACTTAATCTTTTCACTTGTTTTCCTGGATGGCAATGAGAAACTAGAGTTGAGCTCTTTGGCTTTTACTGCCTGCGCTGCCAGTGAAAGCATATACAACCCCAGGCAAGTTAATATCTTGTTTTCATTAAGTGAAAAAGGAACTAAGTACAGCTGAGACGTTCCAGAAATAATTATTTTGTACTCAGAGGGTATGCAATGTGTATACATAGCCCCACATAGGAACCACCACGCTGAATTATTAAGGGCAAAGCATATAAACATTACCTAGACATTACTTAAGTCTCTCCTGGCCTGCTGTAAAGGAGTGAGTAATTCCTCACTGGGAGGGACCCGAGACTCACCAAAGATATTCTTATCTAGCAATCAAAACCTGAGCCAAAACCGCTTCCAGAATAAAGACTAACTTGAGACCACTTCAGCTATTTTCCTCAGTCAGGAAACTACCTATGCTACTTAGTACCAGCCAGGAGCAGCTTTCCTTTTCCTGCTGCTGCAGAAAGAGATGCCAAGTATAGCACTCTTCCAGTAAATAGCAAACAGAGAAGAATTTGAGACTTGTCCTTATCGCAATCCTTATTTCTAGTTAAACAAAGCCCCAGCCTGGCTCAGTAACCTGAAGTCTCAGTCTCCTAAATATTTCATGGGATGTTTAGGACAGAATTCTGGCAAAACAAGTCTCAACTACAAGAAAGTGTCTGTGAAGTCACACTGTATAACAGGATATTACTTCATCTGTTAGTTTAAAGACAAGAGTCTTTTTTGGTCTTAAGAAAAAAAAAAAAAGTTTATTTCCTGTTGTGTAGCATCTGGCTTTCATAACCAAAAGGAGCCAAAAGCTGGCAGTGAGCCCAAGAAGGTTTTCTAACAAATTAGTGGGGGAAATGGGAGAATAAATGTCCTTTATTTTTAATTAACACATAAAAGAAAAGGAAACAATATAGTTTTGAAGCCTTATGCACCTGTTCATCTCACCTTACAATAAGGATTTTCATTAAGAGGTTGCCTTTTCTAAATCCTACTGAACTGGCATAGGCAGCCACTAAAAATACCACAGATTAACTGCAGGCTTGAGAACCGCAACTTTTCAATACCTTCATGTTTAATATTCTTCCACTAATCAGTCTTTGCAAGTGATAATAATCTATTTTAACAGTGTAAACTGTTAGCTTTAAACAGATATTCTACTCAGCCCTATGCTCTAGGCAAAAAATTAGCTCTAGCAGTCAAGTGATTTTTTAAAAAAGACCTTCCTTCCAGAATTCTGAAATCTTTAAATCCCACTGCTATTACATTTTTCTTATTTTACTTCAGTTTTTAAAAAAATACGAGGACGACATATTCCCATGTTAGCTGTAGTCTCTAGCAGTAATTCAATAACATTAAGGCTGAAAGCTTTCCCTATTGCTAAACCAAATGCGTCATTTGGTGATGCTTCTGTGCAACCCCTGTTGCCAACGTTACTATAATTGGGAAAGCAAAAAACCTGAATATAAACATCAAGAAAAATGATGGTGTCAGTTTTAAGGACCAGTGATTCAGCAAATTAGTTGCTCACATGGAAAATGTACTCCTCTTAAAAAGAAGTAGAAATCTTAGGATTCCTTTAAACTAAGATTTCATTTGCTGAACCATATAGTAGAAACCTGAATCCTTACTCTAAGCTTGCACAGCTCACCAAATGACAATTATAATAGCAGCTGGTCTAAAAGAAAACCCAGTCTCTTAAGTCTTTTCACCTTGTTCTCAGGGGCACATTTCAGAGCTGGCACCATCATTACCTGCACAGGAGGCTCCTGCTGTCCCAGAAAGGATCTCACCCCCAGAGACCACTGTCAGTGTCCTCACTGTGCCAACTCAGCCCTCTGACAAAAGACAGTCTCTTCATCAAAGTGTTTTCTAAAAGCAAAGGGTTTTCTCCTTCTGCCTGCACACAGCTTTACGTGTTTCTAACAAGGTATGAATGGTAGTCCAGAGCCTTCCGAGCTCAGAAACTTTCAGCAATTTTAATTTTTAAAAAGAATGCCCCAAGCAAACTTTGGTACAGAGGTTCAGTCTACTTAAATAATGCTTCTATTGCTAAAGGAAAAAAATCTGTAGTTCTATGCCTTTGAGAACAGGATCTTAGTTGTTTTAGCAGCTCTCTCCAAACAAGGCTCTCTCTGTAAAATTAATAGTGAGGATGTTAAAAAATGAACAGACATATGTCTGCACTTGATAAAATCCCACTAGATCTGCTTATCAATCTAAGAGGACAGACCTGCTCCCAAACGTTATTCAGCGGCAAAATTATCTAGTGAGGGCTCTCCCTGTGCCAGGCACTACATGTAGTAGGCACACACCAGGAGGTGGCGTCTCCTCCAGTCAACAGGTTCCTAGACCATCAATAAGTAGGATCCTGCCTATCCTATCTTGCAGACAGGCACTGTGGCCCCAGTGCCTGGATGAACAGCTGGCACAGAATAAATAAAATTTTTGAGAAATTAACAAATTAAAAAAATCCTTTAGAAGTTTAGGAGTTCTTTAACATATAATTTAATGAAACTGGGACAAAGATACCCTTCTATTCACACTATAGCCTTCATTCTTTTACAGGCCATATTCACAGTTATGATTGTTGGAATTTCACATCTATTCCTACACTACACACTTTAAGTTATGACACACAGGGTTATGTCAAAGTCCATCGTGATAACAGATGTAAAAGTCTTTTGAAAAGCACAGAACAAATTCCAAATGCAAATTGGCATTAAGGAGGTTTGGACCTGTGCTCTTTAAGGTTTCATTAAACTTGAACACCTGATGACTTCATTTCGATCAGAGGTTAAAGAGTTCCACATCTAACCCCAATATGTTGCATTTGCTCCTCAGTAGATTGAAATATTACAACCAGTTGTTCCTAACAACCTCCCGCAGGGGGAAGTGCAGTGTGAACTAAGGCACCTGATGGAAGAGAGCCATGAAAACAACAATGCTGTGTGAGTGCCTCAGTTCAGTTCAACAAATGTTAAAATCGAGCTTCTACTACGTGCTAAATATTGTGCTAGATTAAAAAAAAAAAAAAAAAGAGCCTATACAGATCTACACTTTCTAAATACAGTAAAGAAAACCATTTAGCTTTGATTATAGGACAACCTGCTTAATTTATTATAGGGAAATGTTGCAAGTGCACAATGGCTGCCTCATAAATCCTGGAGAAAGTTTCAAACTAGGCCATCAATCCTTAGGGGGAATTCTGAAAACAGGTTAAAATGTAAGACAAATTTGCCTCGTGGATGCTGTGAACATGATGGCAGATACTGCCCTGCAGCCACTGAATAGCTTAGACTATATAAGCGTAATGGTGAACTACTTTGGTTTAAGTGACAGGCCACGACATATTGATTTAAGAAATCACCTTCCAGGGCTTCCCTGGTGGCGCAGTGGTTGAGAATCTGCCTGCCAATGCAGGGGACACGGGTTCGAGCCCTGGTCTGGGAAGATCCCACATGCCACGGAGCAACTAGGCCCGTGAGCCACAACTACTGAGCCTGCGCGTCTGGAGCCTGTGCTCCGCAACAGGAGAGGCTGTGATGGTGAGAGGCCCGCGCACCGCGATGAAGAGTGGCCCCCACTCGCCGCAACTGGAGAAAGCCCTCGCACAGAAACGAAGACCCAACACAGCCAAAAAAATAAATAAATAAATAAATAATAATTAAAGGTGCTAATAATTAAAAAAAAGAAAAATCACCTTCCCCCAGAAGAATTCCTTATGTTTCTTTTCTAAGTACGAGTCATTCAAGCCTACATTCTTTCTTCCCCCCAAATTCAATGGTTAGCAGGAACAAACACCATGGCCATTTACTATTCAACTAAATGAGATGTTAATTTTTTGTGCAAGTTAGAGCGAAAAAGTTGATTTACACAGAACAGCTGAAACAAGATGCCTGAAAAAAATTCCTGAGGATTATTCAGGATTCAGTATAGTGGTTGAGAACGCTTGCTCTGGAGTTTGGAGAGGAATCCTAGCTCCCCCAATAACAGTATCTACTTCTACCTCTGAAACTTTGTTGGATTAAACGAGCATCTGTGTGAAGGGCGCATCAGTGTCTGGCACACAAACGCTGTTTCCCAACTGCAAGTTCCTGCTATTAATAGGCAAAAAGCTGGGTGGCACTGGCTCCAAACTGAGGGCCGCTCTAAAGTTTTCTCTGGAGACAAGAAATCCAAGACAGGCCAAGACAGGAATGCCTGTTTTTAACTAAAAAGCTAGGGTGCAAAGTGAAGGAAGTGGCAGAGGTAAAAGTGCCCTCAAGTCATCTCACTTGGCATCCGGTAAACTACTCTGCATAAGCAGTTTTTTTTCGCCCCCAACAGTCTAACACCAACTGAAAAAGCTGTAAACCAGGTGGTGAAGAAGAGACAGGGTTTGGGCAGTGACTATGACTCCTCATTCTGAGTGTGTGGGTTCAAAAACACTGCTGTACAGCAGAAACTAACACAACATTGTAAATCAACTATACTCCAACAAAAATTAGTTAAAAAAAATACTTGCTCCCACACGTAACTTGAGGGAAGTCATTTGGCCGCTTTAGCCTCCGCTTTCCCCATCTGGAAAATGGGGATAACACGAATTACTGTCTCACGGAGTTATTGTGTCTATCAAATGTGTGCAAAGGGCTCGGCACGGTTCCTGCCACACAGCACTGCCACCCGGGGACTTAACACCTGCAGCAGCTCACATTCGCTGGGAGCCCCGGCTGTGGTTCCCCCCGGAAGGCGGAGGGGAAGCGGGGCACGAGCCCGGTAAGGGGCCACCCCTCTCTGCTCCGAGGAACGCCGTGGGGATTAAATCAATTAATCCGGGGAGAGCGCTTCAAACGGTGCCTGGCGCCCGGTTAGCACTGCACACGCAGTAGTGGTGGTGATGATGCTAATGATGCTGACGCTGATTACCGCGCAGAAGCCTGGGCCCCGCAAAGCGGAGTCCTCCCGGGTGGGACGGGCAGGCGCGACAGTCCCAACGCCAGGTGAGCACCAGACCTACCCCGCCCCTGGCATCGGTGGGCCCCGAGCAAAAGCAACTTTTTAACAATTTCGCGGCCGGGAGGAGTAGCCTCGAGCCGGCAGCCGCCCCGACCAGGCCCCGCCTGGCGATCGCGCCCTCACCTTGCTGGAGGTCCTGGTGGTCGTACCACGGCTCGTCCTCTTTCATCTCAAACTCCTCCACCAGGTTTTCCGCCAGCATCTCGGCCGGCTCTTCCAGGGGCAGCGGCCCCCGCCACCGCCGGCCCGCCTCAGCCGCTGCCCCGGGCTCTCCGCCGGCCCCTCCGCACTCAGCCAGAGCCGCCCTCTGGCGGGACCCGCCGCCGCCCAAGTTCCGCCGCGCCGCCCGACCACAGCCACCCGCCGCCGCTGCCGCAGCGGGGCGGCCCGCAGCGCACGCCGCGGACCAGCTTCCCGACTCGCCCCGCGCTGCCCAACGACCCCAACGGCCAGCGCCCCGGCGCGAGCGCACCAGCCGGCGTTCCGAGCCGGCTCCTCACGCCGCAGCCGGGCCCAACGTGGCACTTCGGCAGAACCCTCCCAGACCGGGGCTGCGATTCAAACCCCCGGCGGCGCCTCGGCCAATCGTGAGCGGGCCGCCGGCCGAGCGGCGGCGACGTCGTCCAATCGCTTCTCACCGCAGGCCCGCGGTTCGCCCGGGCTCAAGGGCAAGCAGCCAATGGCGACTCCGAAGGAAACAAAGGAGGCGGGAAAAGGCGAAGGGGTGCAGCCGAAGGCCCCGCCCTCTCCTCTGCTTTGAGTCGCTTCTGGGCGTGAGTTCGGGTTGCTGGGGTGTAGAGGTGGTGGCTTCCGCGGCCCCTGTGATGGGTGTCCGGCCGATGGACGGGCTGCGTGGGCGTGAGGGGCAGGAGTCCGGCCTCCGAGCGGTGGGCGATTGCGGGCGGGAGGCGCGAGGAGTGCCGGGACACCGAGGTCTGCTGCCCCGTTGGCCCCTACTGGTCTTTTGGCTCCCAGATTTGCTCTGCTTAGTGCGGGGAAATTGAGGGTCGGTCGGAAGTTTAGAGCAGTTAGCTGTTTTTTCCTTGATATGTGAGCCTCTAACCCGCTGAGAATTTGTTCTCACTCCCTCTGAAATGGTGGGCCTCAGACCTACCTGAGTATCTGGGGGCAGGAAGGGGTGCAGTTGAAGCTAAGTGCACAGTTAAGCATCTGAAGTCATGACGTTACACCTGGAAAGAAGAGAATGCAGCCCGAGCACTTGATGGCCAGCAGGGCAGTGAACGCTGTTCTCCACAGAGAGTAACAAAATAAATACGGCTCATGGGTTGTGGCTTTTACCATCATCGTGCAGACAAAACACAGAAATTCTAAAGTAGGGTGACAGACCAGAAGGTCAGTGTTCTCAGCCTTGATGTAATGGTAAAGGTACGGCTGACAGAAGACAGCTTAGAGGAGAATGCCAGCCAATAAACGTGGAAGAGGTAATAAAAGAGGAATGGTAAACTCACAAATCCTTTTCTTCTGAATCCAGGTATACTAAAAGGTAAAATGTAACTGATCTACTTTTTATTGCTAGGTTAAGAAAGAAGCTAGGTCCCCTGTGTAGCCTGTACTGCCCTGGTTGTCAATATTCTGGTAGAGATATTGTTAGTCCAGAGCCAAAAGAAAATAACTAAAACCAACTATCTTAATTTACAAGTAAGTCACTACAGAGAAAGCTCTTAGGAAAGAGAGATGATTGGATTTAGGATTTGCTGATGGTGATTTGTGGAAGCTGAAGGGCTGGAATCATGCCTCTGACCTTCAAGAGACTCATCTTTCACAGTCACTAATCTGCAAGATTGAAAGTGCTTTTTCTCCATGGCAAAACTCCTTTTGACTCCGGGTCAAATGGGAAACTGTATTGAAATGCTCTTTAACATTCTTCAAAAAACAAACACAAAACAACAACGAAAAAGAACGATCTGGAGAATTAAAGTTATTGCTGATTTTATTTATTTATTTATTTGTTTGTTTGTTTGTTTATTTATTGCTGTGTTGGGTCTTCGTTTCTGTGCGAGGGCTTTCTCTAGTTGCGGCAAGTGGGGGCCACTCTTCATCGCGGTGCGCGGGCCTCTCACTATCGCGGCCTCTCTTGTTGCAGAGCACAGGCTCCAGACGCGCAGGCTCAGCAGTTGTGGCTCACGGGCCTAGTCGCCCCGCGGCATGTGGGATCTTCCCAGACCAGGGCTCGAACCCGTGTCCCCTGCATTGGCAGGCAGATTCTCAACCACTGCGCCACCAGGGAAGCCTATTGATGATTTTAAATGGCAACCACCCCCCCACACACACAAAACCCCACATACCAGACTTTATGCCTTTTAGTATTAGTGTGTTCTTTTTAAGGACACTATTTGGGGAAGCTTTTTTTTCCCCCTGCAAAAGCTTGAACAAAAATTGCACTGAAAAAGACAAGTTAGCTTCCAGTGCTAAAAACCCTGCTTTGGAGGGGTTTCCATCATTCTTTTAGAGTCTATGTAGTCATAGCTGAGAAGCAATCATAAGCAGCCTCTTCAGCAACATTATTATTTGGTTTAGTAATAGGTTAGTGAATAACAACCCAAGCTGATTCTAAAAGGAGGGTTTTGGGTTTCACTTAATAATTCACCAGTATTTTGTGCACCTGCCCACCCTAATCATTACACCATTTTGCTACTTTTAAACTCTTCTGTATAAAACATTTTGTGTTACAGAAGAACCAGTTTCAGAAATCCTTTATTCCTGGTTGTAAAGATACAGCATTCTTGTTCTTTGGTGTTTTGTGGCTATAGTAAAATCAGGTAAGGAGAGTTTTTAGACAGTAGTGTTGGCTTTAAAAAGATTGTTAAGTGGTGATTTTCAGTTTGATACCTTCTGAAATAAGTGTTTATTACGATGAAAATAATCTAAAGCAAAATATTGATAGTTCCTTTTGCGGATAGAAATAAGGAAGATTTTTACTTCCTCCTCTCAATATATATACACAGAAGTTTAGGCTATGGAGTTTTTTGTAATGTTATTAAAACCTTATATTCACCATATATATACATGTATATCTGTCACATAAACCTTATGTTTCAGACAGGATGGGTGCTCAACTCAAAATCTTTTAAAAAAATTTGAACTCAACTAAGCAAGCTTATGATCTGCAAAATTCTGAGTTTATAAATACCTGCCTTGTGACTTAATGATAGATCAGTTCCGAGGGTGTGGCATGCTTCTTGTTTTAGCATGCCTGAAATAAAACTAAGAAAGAGTGCCTAGATTTTGGTGGGCTAAATTTGTATCTTGGCTTTGGTTCTACTCACTCCCTTGTTTTTGGCTCTCTTAGTAACCCTGTGGCCTCAGCTTCAATCTTCATTCTCACTTATGCCAAAAAGTAAGTCCCTAGAGTGAGGTCTTCAACAGTAGTTACCAGCATTTTCAAACCTGAGAATTACCTTTAAAGCCAAAAATGTTGGCTGACCTCCACATAATAGTACTTGTATTTTTCAAGAGTTTGAGAATGCATAATGATAACAAAGTTCAAGTATTTGTATTGTATCATTACAGCAGAATCTACAAACATTTTAAGAAAGCTAGTACACAAATGGGCAAAATATTCTTTATTCTGTTTACAGACAATGCTTGGTCTGCATATGGGTTTCATAACCCTTTTTGATAATTCTAGGGCTCTACTTCCCATAGAATTAAAATCATTTTTGTATCTACCCGATGCAAAATGAAACTCAGGGACTTAGTTGATTTGATCATTTGAGCCAGATGCCCACTTCCCACTTCTTTTTTTTTTTTTTTTTTTTTTTTTTAAAACACTTATTATTATTATTATTTTTTATTATTATTATTTTTGGCTGTGTTGGGTCTTCGTTTCTGTGCGAGGGCTTTCTCTAGTTGCGGCAAGCGGGGGCCACTCTTCATCGCGGTGCGCGGGCCTCTCACTATCGCGGCCTCTCGTTGGGGAGCACAGGCTCCAGACGCGCAGGCTCAGTAGTTGTGGCTCACGGGCCTAGTTGCTCCGTGGCATGTGGGATCTTCCCAGACCAGGGCTCGAACCCGTGTCTCCTGCATTGGCAGGCAGATTCTCAACCACTGCGCCACCAGGGAAGCCCCCACTTCCCACTTCTGACTTGCTCTCCCCTTCTCTAAGAAATTGGGTAATATAGACTGAGGTTCCTGCTTAATTCCCAAGAATTGTTTAAGCAGGTAACATCTAATTATCTGAATATTTTTGTTTTCTGCTTCAGTAAGATTTTGGAGACCTGCCCATTATAAAACAGGAAAATCATGGTGTTATATATATATATTTTTTTAATTTTATTTATTTATTTTTGGCTGCATTGGGTCTTCGTTGCTGCACACGGGCTTTTTCTAGTTGTGGTGAGTGGGCGCTACTCTTCGTTGCAGTGCACGGGCTGCTTATTGCGGTGGCTTCTCTTGTTGCGGAGCACGGGCTCTAGGCGCGTGGGCTCAGTAGTTGTGGCTCATGGGCTCCAGAGCACAGGCTCAGTAGTTGTGGCACACAGGCTTAGTTGCTCTGTGGCATGTGGGATCTTCCCAGACCAGGACTTGAACATGTGTCCCCTGCATTGGCAGGTGGATTCTTAACCACTGCACCACCAGGGAAGCCCCCATGGTGTTATCTTTTTTTTTCTTTTTTAACCCTTATTTATTTATTTATTTATTTATTTATGGCTGCGTCGGGTCCTCGTTGCTGCACGCAGGCTTTCTCTAGTTGCGGCAAGTAGGGGCCACTCTTCATTGCAGTGAGCAGGGCTCTCATTGCGGTGGCTCCTCCCGTTGCGGAGCACGGGGTCCAGGCACGTGAGCTTCAGTACTTGTGGCACGCGGGCTCAGTAGTTGTGGCTCACGGGCTCCAGAGCGCAGGCTCAGCAGTTGTGGCACACGGGCCCAGTTGCTCCGCGGCATGTGGGATCCCCCTGGACCAGAGCTCGAACCTGTGTCCCCTGCATTGGCAGGCAGACCCCTAACCACTGCGCCACCAGGGAAGTCCCCCCCATGGTGGTATCTTAAAACTATAGTCAAGATTAAAAAACCAAGATGGGTCTATACTTACCTCTTGCTTGGTTAACCTTTTCCTGTTTTCCAGTTGGATAAATCAAGTCCCTGAAAGGGTAAGACAATAGGCCAGATTTAAGAGGAATATTTACATCAGAGCAAGGACCAAAATGTGTTCTTTCTATATCCATCTTAGCTATGTCCTTTGGGCCAAAGTTACATAGGATGTCAGGAGAAGATCAAAAATAAATCTCCCAGTGCAAGTCCATACTACTGAATGGACAACTTTATGCTAAGATGAAGGGCTTGCTTCTATTCCTTCTCTTTGACACTTGCTAAAGGATGTCACTTCATTGTTTCTTTTCTGTTGTACCCTCCCAAGTAGGGAGGATAATACTGCCATAAACACATCTCCCTGACCACTAGTTAAACATGTCTAAACTCTTGAATATATTTCACTTTTATAAGTTAGAAGAGATATTAAAAATATATTCAAGTAAAGCCACACTCTATGCAAATTAGGGTTCCTGGCAACATATCACAAATTGTTGAGTGAGTGGATAAGAAAATAAAGTATTAAATCTGGTTGCGTATTCACAGCAAGTGGTTTTGGACTTTTATTTAACTTAAATTAACTAGTGTCCAGTGGAATTTTGCCACCCATCAGTTATTGTATGCAAGCAGTGAATTTTAACCATTTCTTTTTTTCTTAAACTAAAGGAAGAAGAATTCCTCTGTGTGGAAAATGGCATTTTTAAATATCAAACCCATTGCTTGGGCATTTTCTAGGATAACATTAGGGACTGAAATGCTAAATTCTATCTTCAATTTCTACTATATAAAGGTTTTTTTACACCTGTACAAGATTTCAGAAGTGGCCTTTTACCAAGCACAGGTGAGATGGAGCCCTTGCTGTCCTTTCTCCTTAGGACAGAGTTTCTCCTTCCTCACAGTTGTGCCTTGCTGTGATTTTCCAAAGAGCTGATTCCTCATGAGCTGAAAGAGTTATCAAGAAGAGGTTATCCATGTCCAAGATCCTCTGTTTAAGGGCAGAGACTTTTGAAAGATTGTCACTTAAAACACAACAGCTTTAGAGTTTAAAGGGTAAGTTTTTGATTATCTGGAAAATTCCCTTATGTGGAAAAATTAGAATTATTAAGATATTCTATGTTTTGAAATGACCCATGGTATTCATAAATTTTATTGTAACTCATTACCAATTAGATGGTCAGGAAGGATAGAGTTCATGGTCTTAAAAACCCATATGGTTTATAATGTTACTTAAAACCCGTATGGTTTACAATGTTACTTGTTTATTACCAACAACAACATCCTTGATCTAATAAGTGTTTTTGCCATTTTGAGATGGCAAACACTAATATTTTAACCTTTCTTAATGAAATTATGTAAAACTGTGCCATGGTCTGTAAACAGGCCATCACTCTTTGCAGAGGCATGGCCGTGTGCCTTGTGGGGAGACACTGTAGCATAATGATTGAAAGCACAGACTCTGGGGTCATCTGCCTTGGCTCAAACCCTGGCTTTGTCATTTATTAGCCAGGCAAGTTGCTTAACATATCTGGCCCTCAGTTTCCTTGTAAAGCAGGGATAATAATAGTACCTGCTTCATAGGGTTGTTGTAAGGATTTAATGAAATAATTCATGTAAAAACTTGTTTGCCTAAACACAAAGTGAATGTACACTGTTTTTGAGAGGTAGTATTAGCTGTTACTATTATTATTATTAATATTTCAGTATGTACACTGCCTACAGATACTGGAAGCAATGAGCTTTTTTTTTTTTTTTCAACTGATCAACTTTGGTTACTTCACATTAATTAAAAATTCAGGGGTCATTTTCATCAGTATAAACTATACTAAAATAATCCTGTTTTATTTTTGGTGTTGTTCTCCTAGATGATTTTAATGATTTGGAATGCTCTTAATGACATGACTAGGTATTTTCACAACAACTGTAAAGCTGACTGCTGTTCCAATCGTCATAGTTCTGTTTTGTATGGTGGCCCTTTATATGCAATAGCCTTCCTGCTTCCTTGGCTCCCTTGGAAGTACTATCATGAAGGTGACTGGCTTAGTGGGCTTCACCTGGTGGTATCATTATGTGCTTTTGATAGCACGCTTACCTTTGTTCAGCAAGCCCAGTGTGTACTGTTGGCAGAAATTTTCACTAGATATTTCACTAGTCGGCTAATTATTTAAATTATTTTCACTAATTTCACTAGTCGGCTTCAGCTTATTAAAATCAACCAAGTGGCACCACTGGTAGGATCTACCAGTATCCTTTTCTGTGGTCTCATCTCTGATGACATGGAAATTTTGCTCAGTTTTCAGGCCATCACTGTTGTCATGCTATTCTTGCTACTGCCAGCCTTTACACTGGCATGCGCCACGTGAGTCACTTAGAACCTAAAAGAAGCCCTGAGGAAAACCCTTTCTCAGAAACTGAATAGGATCTCCCCTGGACCTCCATCATCTCAGTGATGAGACAAATCTTGATCCAGAAAAACTTTCGCCTTTTTCTGATAATGAATTTCTTCCAAGTCTCCCATTTAACCTTCTACAGTAACTTCATGATGATCTTTGTTGGTAATCTCATTCCTAAGGATGTTCTTCCTTCTTCCATAAGGAGCATCATGTATGGGGCAGGCTTTATCTGCCCACAGCGATGTGATGATTCTTCATGTATCTTCCTACAGGGATTAAAGATATAACTCTTACCTGGCTGAGGAATTAAAAACCTGATTATATCAGTCGTTGGAAAAAATGATTCACATTTATTAAGAGACCCAAAGATTCAGAGTCCCAGAAATTATACAAGATTCTGTAGAAATATAATGGAAACAAGAGATGCAGGGAAAAAAGGAAGGAGAACCCAATGAAAGCTGAGCAATGTAATATTTTAAACATTGAGCTTTTCAATTTTGTTCTCCTGAGCTTCCTCATTTAAACCTCCGCAGAACTATGGAGGAAAATACATGGCTTCCTGTGAGCATGTCATTTTGCTTTATCCTGACATTTAAGATTCCTGTGACTGTTACAAGGAAGAAGAGTTACTTGATCATGGATTCCTGAAGCCAGGTTTCAAAATCACTTGGCTAAAAGACTGGAGTCCTAGAATTCCAGAGCGTTAGTAAAATTCCATGGCCATGACCATTATTGTAGAGGGTGTATCCTCCAAAAAATATACCAGCCTGTTGTTTATTACACGATTTGGAGAGTTGATGAATAAAATTGCTTCCCTTAACCTAAATATATCCTCTAAAAATATGACTTAACCTAGCCTATGATATGGGTTTTTCCTGTTTTCACAATTAAAATCTGTTACCTATACTCTTCAGAGAATAAGTTATTCTAGATAGACAAGTTTTTACTGTTTACTAACTTTCCAAAAGATTTAAACCATGTGGGGTAGAAGTAGTTCTGAAATGTTCTAAACGTTGCCACACTTTCTTAAGCAAAGTATAAGGGATAGAATTTGCCTTTCTGCCATTAGCTCAAGGCCTTTATCATAGTTTGGTTACTGTATATACCATAATACTGATAACTCACATTTTCTGAGTGCTTACCGTGTGCAATGGACTATGCCAAGTACATTGTGTACATTCTCTCGTGTAATCCTGACAACTACCTTTGAGAGAAAGACCCATCCTGCCAAATGAGAAGAGGGAGGCTCAGAGGCCTTTAGAGTCGTGCACTTTAAGATTCTCTCTCTAAAGTGTACTGTGTTTATGTGGTCTGTTTAGCAGAGTTTACCAAATAGAGTAGCATTTTTGGCTTATCAGTATAGTCCCAGGTACTACGTGTGCACAGTAAGATGATGCTCTCCCTTCATGGCAGTTTGAGGTTTTTCAAGCTGTTTGCTGACCCAGAATGGGGAGCTGTTTGAGTTCTTGTTTCTACTTGTTATTGTCAGATTCTAGGCTATATATGCATTCCCACTTTTAATCATGTACTTGCCTATAGTATCTCCTCCAGGTAAAAAAAAAAGTTTGTAAACTCTTACATAAATTAAAAAAAAAAAAAAGTAGGTAGATATTTTTATTTTTTTGGCCACACCCAGTGGCATGTGGCATCTTAGTTCCCCGACCAGGGATCGAACCCGTGCCCCCTGGAGTGGAAGCACAGAGTCCTAACCACTGGACCACCAGGGAATTCCCAATAGATAGATGTTTTTAAGCAGTTTAATTGAGATGTAACTCACATACCATACAATTAATTCACCCATTTAAAGCATACAATTCAGTGGTTTTTAGTATATTCGCAGATATGTGCAACCATCACCACAGTCAATTTTATTTTTGTTTATTTTTAAATTTTTTGGCCATGCCACGTGGCTTGCAGAATCTCAGTTCCCCGAACGGGGATTGAATCTGGGCCGAAGCAGTGAAAGCCTGGAATCCTAACCACTAGGCCACAAGGGAACTCCCACCACAGTCAATTTTAGAACATTTCATAATCTCAAAAAAACAAAAAATGAGTTGAAATAAGGTAGTTTTTTGGTTACAGTTTTATTGAGGTATGATTGACTCTCAACTACATATATTTAAACTGTACGACTTGGTACATTTTGACCTATGTATGTACCATGAAACCATCACCACAATCAAAATAGTAGACATACGCATCGCTCTCCAAACTGTCCTTGTAATCCCTCCCTCTAATTCTCCCTTAGTTTGCATTTTCTAGATTTTTATATAAATGGAATAATACAATACGTACTATTTTTTTGTCTGGATTCTTCAGTCATGTTGTTGTGGTATCAATATTTCATTCCTTTTTATTGCCAAATAATATTCCATTGTGTGGATATACCACAGTTTGTTTACCTATTCACTTTTTAATGGGCATTTGGTTGTTTCCAGTTTTTGGCTATTACAAATAAAGCTGCTGTGAACATTTGTGTCGTTTTTTTTTTTTAGATAAATTTTAATTTAATTTTAATTTATTTTTTTATACAGCAGGTTCTTATTAGTCATCAATTTTATACACATCAGTGTATACATGTCAATCTTTGTATGGACATATGCTTTCCTTTCTCTTGGGTAAACCCCTAGGAGAAGAATGGCTGAACTGCATGGTAGGTATATGTTTAACTTTTAAAGACACTGCCAAACTGTTTTCCAAAGTGGTTGTACCAATTTACATTCCTCCCAATCATGTATAAGTTTTCCAGTTCCTCCACATTCTCATCAATATTATAACAGGCTTTTTAGTTTTGGCTATACTAGTAGGTGTGTAGCAGTATCTTATTGTGGTTTTGATTTGCATTTTCCTAATGACTGCTAATGATGTTGAGCATCTTTTAATGTGCTTACTTGCCACCCATATATCTTTTTGGTGAATTATTTGTTTAAATCTTTAATTATTTTTTAATTGAATTGTATATTGTTGAATTGTAAGAGTACTTTATATATTCAATATATTATGTATTCTCAGTAAAAGTGCTTTGTTGGATATATGTTCAGCAATATTTTCTCCCAGTCTCTCTTGGCTATTAAATTTTAAGAGAAGTATGGCCAAAAGATTTCAACGATCCTTTTTCTCAAGCCTTCACACTAACATATGAATTTCTGTTGATCTCAATAAAAAAATCATTATAAAGTGGAAATCCAAAGTTGCCTTAAATTTTATTCTTAATTTCTAAAGAAGTGACACGTATAAATTATTGGGGTAAGAAAAATGACAGCTTGTTGGAATTTGTTGTTATTTATTTGGCTAAGTCACTTTAACACTCTACCTGTTGGTTTTGGTAACGAAGGCTAAGCACTGTATTTTCATTTTCTCAGGCTGTCTTCCCAGTGGCTTTCTTTTTGAGGAATTGAATAAATGAAAGGAGAAAAGAATGAGCAAGTGCTTTTTCTCTCTAATAACTGTTTTAATCGGTCTGTGACTCTTCCACATCCCACTCCCCTCCAAGCGGCAGAACAGTAAACGGG
This sequence comes from Balaenoptera physalus, assembly GCF_965194825.1. NCBI lineage: Eukaryota > Metazoa > Chordata > Mammalia > Artiodactyla > Balaenopteridae > Balaenoptera > Balaenoptera physalus. Next base: position 71,188,542 of record NC_138898.1, read on the forward strand.
TTAGGAGCATGGAGTCTGCCAGGGAGAAGTCTGTCTCCCCACTTATTAGCTGTCTGACCCTGGGTAAGTTACTGAAGCTCTCTGTGTCTCAGTTTCCTTCTCTGTAAAATGAGAATAAAAATGGTACCTACGGATTGGAATTATTATGAGGATTAAATGAATTAAGACATACAAAGTACTTAAAATGGTTCCTGGCACAAAATAAACACTCTAGAAATGTTAGCTTTTATAATTAAATCTCAGTGCAGCAAATATTTATTAAACTTTCACTGTAAACACAGCATTGCCTTTATCTCTCTTTTGATTTAGGCTTCTTTGGCATCTGTTTGCCAACACTTATTCTGGGACACATTATTCACAAGCTTTTACTCAATAAACACATGATTGGAGAGCCAAAACCCTCAGCTTGTAGAAGGCTTTACTTTAGTAAAAGAAAAAGTAGTCTCTTTTTTTGTCGTTATATTACTCATCATTGGCTCATATCTTTTTTATTAAGGTAATGTTTTTTTATTTTATTTTATTTATTTATTTTTGGTTGCATTGGGTCTTTGTTGCTGCGCGTGGGCTTTCTCTAGCTGCGTCCAGCGAGGTCTACTCTTCGTTGAGATGCACGAGCATCTCATTGCGGTGGCTTCTCTTGTTGCGGAGCACGGGCTCTAGGCACGCGGGCTTCAGTAGTTGTGGTGCAGGGGCTTAGCAGTTGTGGCTTGCGGGCTCTAGAGCGCAGGCTCAGTAGTTGTGGCGCACGGGCTTAGTTGCTCCGCGGTATGTGGGATCTTCCCAGACCAGGGAATCGAACCTATGTCCCCTGCATTGGTTGGCGGATTCTTAACCACTGTGCCACCAGGAAAGTCCCTGGCTCATATCTTTTTACATTGGACAGAAAAGTAATAAGGAACAATTATTAAGTACTTTATATGATGAGAGAGACAGAGACAGAGAGGGGGAGGGAGTGCTAGTGGGAGGAAATGCCTCTTAGGTAAAGTAACTTGTCTATGAATGAACAGCTGGTAAAAGTGGCAAAGCTGGAATTCAAACCTAGGCACATCTGATTTCAAAATCTTTCTCTTTCCACTTTGCCACATATTTCTTACATTACTTTCTTATATTTTGTATAGTATTTATGTATTGGAGATTGAAAACAAGCTTCATTTCAATATGTGGAACTGTGTAAATTTACAATATTATTATGATATATAGGAATATAAGGGGGCTTGCTGGGGTGTTTTACATACTTTACCTTATAGAACTCTAAGAAGTGCCTTGGATCCCATCAATCACTGAGCCATTGTTTTAATATTAAAAAAAAAAGCACTCTTGTTCCTTGAAAGTACAGAATTAAACCAAAAAAATCAGTCAGGGGGAAAACCCCTTATGTTTATTAAAGAATATTGGTATTATACTTATATCATTAAAAATTCTCCTCTAATTGTAATGTACGCACATTTGGTTAGTGAAAACAGTTCAGGGCTAAACGGTATACTTTTTAAAACTGAAAACAAAGAGGATCTTCTAATCTTTGTTAATGTACATATGTATATTTAGCACTCACTTTTTGGTCTAGAGCAATGAACTTTTTCATTGGTAGCAAGAAATGCAGTAAAAAAATGTGATTGAGCTCTCAACATGAATCTAGTAGAATTATGAAAATATATAAGATTAGGCAGGAAACACAACCAGAGAAATGTAGATAGAATCATAAACTATTGTTTATCTCTGGTGCTTGATTTTAGGATTAAAAAAGTACATTTCAGACATATTACAGCAAGAAGAATAGTAAGATATTCATTTAACTATTTACTACTGTGTGCTAGGTGAATTCTGGGCTTTAATCCCAAATTTAAAAATCTGAATTTATTTTAGATTTGAGTTGGCCTTTTCACATTACAATAAAGCAATGCTTGTTGTTTCTAAGTGATGGTTCTTTCATAGTTGGTTTTAGTAAAACCTCCTCATGTTAGTGTGAAAATAAAAATGTATGAAACCGTTTCTCACTTTGTTCATTTTATAGGAAATAATAGCTGTTTCTTCGTTATTTATAGAATATTGGTCAACTTTTATGGATATAAATGGATAATAACATTTCTAACCATGATAAATAGTATTAGTTGTGTGTTTCAACTGATGTTATAATTCAGAAGCAAATTTATCTTTGGCTGAGAACGTATATTTCGTTGTCAGGAAGAATAAGCATGATTCATGGGATTCCGTCTTAACATGATGCCAATCTGCTTCCATTTCAGTGCCTTGTACTTATCAGCCAGTCCCCGCTGAGGAAGTTTGGTTATATATATCTTATTTTCATTCTACCTAGAAGGAACAGCCTCCATTGTCATGTTACTTCTTGGACAGCAATACTATTATTTTTTGGATCTTTATCTCACTATTATCATGTAAGTAAATGCCAGTGCCAATCCCAAAATTACAGTACGTCTTGCCATTTCCTTTCAAGCAGTGAAACATCTTTGATCTGAAATGTGTTTAGTATTCACTTCTAGGCAGAGTCATTATACCTTTCTGTCAAATTGAATGTGAACTCCTTTTTTGCAGAGACTTCTAATGCTAAATTTTGTGGTAAAGTTAAGTTCCTCTTTGTAGCCTATTAAAGTGCATCATTTAGTAAATGCTGCTGCCAAATAATAACCTTGTCCCCAAAAGATGTTCTTTGCCTTTGCCATCTTGGGAAATGGCTCTACCATCTTTCTAGTTGCCCAAGTCAGAGATTGAGAAGTTGTCTTTGCCATCTCTTTCTTGTCTCCTACATCCAATAAGCTACCAATTATTAGTAGTTTTAGCTCCCTAGTATGTCCTGAATCCATCCCTTCTCTGTTTCCACTGCCATTCCTTTAGCTCAGGTCCTCATCATCTCTTACCTGGATTTCCATGTAGCCTCCCACATGGTCCCCTTGCCTCTAGTCCCCAGTCCCTCCAACCCCTTCCTCCATATTGCTTCTAGAGTAACGTGTCATTCCATTGCTTAACAATCTTAAGTGGCTTCTCATTGCTTGCAGCATATAACGCAAATGATGACATATGAGGTCCTTTGTTATGCAGGCCCTGTTTACCTCTTTATCCTCATTCCTTGTTACTCCTCCACTTAGAATGAACTCCCTGCCATAGAGAAACATTTTGCAGTGCCTGATTCAACACCTCCATGTCTAACATGCAGCATTCTGTGCCTGGAAGGCTTTCACTGTTTCTTATATGGCTCTCTCCTAGTGTTTCTTTAGGCTGCAGCTCAGGGATGTGTTTTCTGGAAAGCCTTCCTCTATTTCCTCATCTGGATTGGTTGTCCCTCCTACATGACCCCAGTGCCCTGTGCTTATCTCTGCTGTAGCATTTAACCCCCTGTCTGTGACTGTCTGTGGCTCCCACTGGACTGAGCTTATTATGAATAAGGTCTAGTTTCTTATTACTGTGGCCCCATTATCTACCATAGCTCCTACCAATAGTTGGTCCTTAGAAAATGTGTTTTGGGTGAATGAATTAATAAATCCTACTCCAGGTCTCTGCTGGAACAATTTGAGAAAATTTTCGTGAAGACTTACTTGCATTTTGAATACATTGGTAACAGAGAGTATACTAATTAACCCAAAGGCTTGAATCTCTGTGAAACTTCAAGAAATTAGATAGCTATTCTATAAATCTACAATGGTGGCCCTGGCTATATCATATTTAAAAGGACATCTTGAGATTTTTAGAATGAAAAATTTTGTTTGCTTTTTTTTTTTACTTAAACCACCCCCCCATTTTTATTCTTCTATCATAATTAAAATGTTATATGTCCTTTTATATTTCTTAACTTTCCTATCTTGATATCAAGAGATTTCTGTATTGGATGTGGTGTTGAACTAGAAGATTTCTAAATGCTTCTCCAGTTAAAATATATTGGAATTTATATTATTAAATACTTACTACTTATATATAATATTTTACTTAGCTCATTTTTTTTTGCATGGGATAAAGATTGTGCAAAAGAAATATAAGAAGATAATCTACCTTCCCTTAGCTTACGGTAAAGAATTAGCAAACATAAGTAGTAGATTATAAATTTAAACTGAAAAAAATTTAAAATATCTGCTATACTTGCCTTCTGTTATCAAAGATAATTTTAAAAATTATATGTTTGTGTGAATGAGAGATAATGGATTCTCATTTCTTCTGTTTTATTGTGCAGTTTACAAAATATTTATGCTGTTTAAAATATAAACCAAAAAAACACCATGCCATTATTACCATGCTCATAAAGCTAGAAAGTTCATTTTAATTAAGGCAGTGATCAACTATAGGAAATAAAAGGGAAAAAAAGGAAAAATAAAGAGAAAAAATGTCTGATGAATTTCCATGGCATGTTTTGTTCTTTAGAACCTATCCGTAATTTAAGCAGATTTAATGAGCAGTCATCTGGGAATGAGGAAAAAGCATAGTAAATTTTTCAAAATGTAGTTATTTTATTTTTAAAAGAGAATTATATATTCATAGATATATTTTGGGAGGATAGAAGTGTGTGCCTAATATATCTTTACTTTTATAGTATATTACTTCATTTTTCCTTTTTGCAAACCGAATGTCTACTTTTATTTGATGTTTGGTTTTTTTTTTTTAATTTTTATTTATTTTATTTATTTATTTATTTATGGCTGTGTTGGGTCTTCGTTTCTGTACGAGGGCTTTCTCTAGTTGCGGCAAGTGGGGGCCACTCTTCATCGCGGTGCGCGGGCCTCTCATTATCGTGGCCTCTCTTGTTGCGGAGCACAGGCTCCAGACGCGCAGGCTCAGTAATTGTGGCTCATGGGCCCAGCCGCTCCACGGCATGTGGGATCTTCCCAGACCAGGGCTCGAACCCGTGTCCCCTGCATTGGCAGGCAGATTCTCAACCACTGCGCCACCAGGGAAGCCCTGATGTTTGGTTTTTAAACAAATCTGTGCCTCCTAGTTATTGAATTTTCATTTGTGTATTTAAAATTGTTTCTAGGGTGATTGTGCAAGCTTCTTTTTGCTCATTTAATCTGCCACTAGCTGACATGGTTGATGCAGATTTACTGAAGTTCAATTGGCAGTAAGTAATTTTTTTTCAAATATTAGCTATAAAAATATCACATGGAGGCAGGACCTATCAGAGTCTCCATATCTCAGTTACATTGCCATTACAAATCACATAACTGAAAGATGATCATAAGCGGCATCATTGGGAATCAGAGAGCAGAACATAATAGGATATTCATAATTGTTCACCCTGGGCAAGTTTTCCCTGCTTTTGAAAGGACATCATAATTTTTTATCCCTCAGCTTCACACAGCCAATGCTACAACAAGGTTAAATCTCAGAAACCAAAGTGAAACCTCAGATAGCTTTATGTTATAATATTGCAATGTGCATTATTACACTGGATGATCAGGCAAAATGACCTTTGTCCTGTGACATCACAAGAATTAAAACTGAAGATCAAAGTCCATCTTATCCTCTTTTACTTGAAAAAGTGTAAGCTGATGATGAGAGGTTTTGTTCCTTGGTATGGTTATTATAAACACTTTAGATCAGCTATAAAATTCACTTGATGGAAAAAAAAATTCACTTGATGGGCAAATATTTTGTGATATGTGCCCTATTTTATGGATTAGAGAGGACTGTATTATTTTAAGACTGGCATAGTCTTTATTAGCTTTGTAGAAACTGCATGGCTTTTTTTTTTTAATGCAACTTAAATTGAAGGAAGCTTTGCCAATCCAGCTTGGTGATTTCTTCTTTATATAATTTCTTTCCTGTTTCAGGGTTTGTTGCTAAGTCATATTTGGAGTGATGAGCAAGGTGGTGAGCTCCTTAAGGTTCAGGACCGTGTCCCTAGTGCCTAGAAAAATGACCGGCTGACATCACTTTTAAAAAAATGAATAAGTTAACAAGAAGAAACGTCAGTAAACATCTTATAACCCTCAAATTCTTTTTGAATGAGACTGGGTACAAATGAATAAAATGCCTCAAACAGTTGGAAAGGGAAGGGCACTGACATTTATCAAATGCCAATGTGTGTAAGCGCTGAATGGCTTTTGCTCATTCAAGTCACACACCAGCCATGTGTGGCAGAATTATTGACTCAACAAATATTTATTGATTGCCTCCTATATGTCAGGCACTGTGGTCAATGCTGGGGATACAATACAGCAGGTCTTGTAACAGACCCTTTCTAAAAACATACTCTTCTATGCACATGCTATATGCTTCTGACTGAATGGCTACTCTTGAAGACACATGTGCTTTTCTGCTCCCATAAGTTATATCCTTACCAAGAGTCAGTACTTTTTGTTTCAAATTGGTTAATGTCAGATGCAATTGTTATTATAATTACAACACTTAATTACACTTATATTTTATAAACTTAGGAAATATAAGTATGAAATGAAAGTTATTTCTATGAAAACTAAGTTGAATGCTTTAGAAAGACTTGATAAAGATTAAGTGTAAAAAAATTACTATCAAATCTGATGTGATGAGAACGGTAAATGTTTTGGGGAAAAGTCATAAAAATCTAAAGATATTCTGTTCTTAGATTGCCTTGTGAACAACTTTAGGTTCTCTCTATAACTGATAGTAGAAACCATAGATCATGTCCTATGGATACTATACATGCCAGAAAGATGGCACAGCACTTTCATCAGTGGATGTGTACTTAAAGAAAAGATTGGTGAATGAGTATAGTTAAGTTGAAATAGAATGGTCAATGTCTTATCTTCTGAAAATGATTTTTTGGCTTCAGTCAACTGTCGTCCTGATCATGTCAGATAAGAACTTAATGCAGGGAGCCAAAGCAGATGTAACCCTTGCCTTTATGGCACTGACGGTCTAGTGGAGGATACAGACAGCAGTTGTATTATTATATTATCATGAAATCATAATTATCCCCATTTTCAGGAAACTAAAACTCTTGAGGGGTTAACTTTCCCAAGGTAATGTAACCAGCAGATTGAAGAACTGGGAATGAATCTCAAGCTCTTACCATCAAAGCAATCTTCTTCCAATTCTCTGGCCTCATCTTTCCCCTTCTTTCCTTTCCTTTTCTTTTTTTCTTCTCTTTCTTCACCTCCCCTTTTTCTTCTCTTCTTCCTTAGTTGCAAGGTTTCCATCATTAGTTGAAATATGACAAAATTCCAGATTAGTCAATGCACTTGATTTATTTTATGTGATGTAACTAAATTATCAAAAAATGATATGGCAGGATTCTTAACAGAGAACATGTTAAAGTAATCCTTTATAAAATTTGGGCAGAAAGACTTAAGTATGAATCCCAGTTCTACTAGTTTCTAGCTGTGTGACTATGGACAAGTTAGTCTGTCCTCCCATCCCTAAAATAGGAGTGATAATATCTTCCTCATGGGATTGTTGCGGAGCTTAAATGAAATAATACATATTGGTACTGGAGACATTGTGTGTTCAGTTCCAGACCACGGCAATAAAGCAAATATTGCCATAAAGCAAGTCACAGATTTCTTGGTTTTCCAGTGCATATAAAAGTTATGTTCATACAATAGTGTAGTATGTTAAGTGTGCAATAGCATTATGTCTAAAAAATGTACATACATTAATCTAAAAATACTTTATTGCTAAAAAATGAAATGTCCAAACAACTACAATAGTAACATCAAAGATCACTGATCACAGATCACCATAACAAATATACAGTAAGTCCCCTACAAATGAACCTTCAAGTTGTGAACTTTCAAAGATGCGAACGTGCACTCGCATGTCCAATCACATAAGTTAGTTCACGTGTCTGGCATACATTGTCATGTGCGTACATCCACTACAAGTGGTTGTGCTTTTGTGTACTTTACTGTACAGTACTCTATAGAGTACAGTAGTACAGTATCTTTATTTCAAGCCCAGGACGTCCAGAAGCAAGCATAAAGGCAGCGGTATATAGCCGATTGTGTTAGTTGGGTGCCTAGGCTAACTTTGTTGGACTTACGAACAAATTAGACTTACGAATGTGCTCTTGGAACAGAACTCGTTTGTATGTAGGGGACTTACTGTAATAATAATGATAACATTTGATATATTGCAAGAATTACCAAAATGTGACACAGAGACACAAAGTGTGCAAATTCCATTGGAAAAATGGCGCCAATAGACTTGCTTGATGCATGTTTGTGGCAACCCTGCATTATCAGATGATGGTTAGCATTTTTTAAACTATTTCTATTATTGTCTATTTAGGCTCAAGGAAGACTTAATAGCCAAAAGGTCCTTGATACTTGTATACATACATATGTATATACACATACATATATACACACATGTAATTTGTGTGTGATGTAGACACATGCTACTTTTTTCTGTTCCAGGTCACCCCTTTCCTCAATGGTCTTTGGCATCAATGCTTTATTTACCAAACCTGCTCAGTCTTTAGCTCCCATGATGATACTCTCTAGGCTAAACCAGTATGGATATGGAAACCCAAACAAAAGGTAGAGAAAAAAAATGCTTTGAAATAATGTAACAGAAATATGAACGCAAACTCAGCCTTTTACATTGATTACTAGGCAGTATCTTAGACTTTGGGCATTATTAGTCATTAATTTATAGATCTTGAGTAAACTACAATAAAAAGTATTCATGTCAAAGGAACTTCAATAGGAATATCTTTAAGGGTATTCTTTAAATTATGTATGCTATAAATGTCTATGTAATTCACACTAAGCTACATACTGATTGCTTTTCTAAGTCATTCACTCATTTATTATTTCATTCCACAAATGTTTCTGAGGGCCTGCTATTATCTGCTAGGTTCAAAGGTTCTGGGCATACAAGACGAATAAGGAGACTCCAAAGCCCCACAGATTGTGAAGCACTGTGTAAGTCCCCACCAGCCTTTGGTGATAACGGGCACTGTGGTGATGCAGGGAAGAGGTTCCTGCCTCCGTCTGCCTAAAGTCAGGGAGCCCTTTGCAAAACAAGGGTTTCTTGAGCTGAATTTTGGAGGCTGAGTGGGATTTTTCTCTTCTGAACACAGAGGAATGTCATTCCAGGCAGAGAATACAGCATGGCAGATATCCAGAAGCATAAGAGAACTCTCACTAAGGTATTCAGTTATTCACTCAACAAACGTTGTTGAGAGCCTACCACGTCCTAGGCTCAGTGATAAGGCAACGAACAACAGGGAACAAAACCACAGAAGCCTCTGCCCTCACACAGCTTACATTCTAGTGGGAGGGAGGCAGGCAGACAAGAAATTAGCTAAGTAAAATACATAGTATGTTAGTTGGTGAGAAGTCCTCTGGAGAAAAATAAAACAAGAAGAACAGGAAGGCTTGGGGAAAGCTGCATTTTTAAATAAGGTGATGGGAAGGCCTCACCGCCAAGGAGATGACATTTGAACAAAGACCTGAAGGAAGGTGGGAGGGAACCAGGGTGCTCTTAGGGAAGAGTGTTCCTGGCAGAAAGCACAATGAGTGCAGAAGCACTGAGTGCAGCATGCCTGGCACTAGGTCTGCCGAGGAGGCTGCCAGCGTGACTGGAGCAGAGCGAGAGCAGGAGGAGACCAAATCCCACAGGTCCTTGCAGCCCTCTGTTGTTACCTTGGTTTCACTATGAGGTAAATGGTGATGGTGAGGCAGTGGAGGATTCATTCATTTGTTTATTTGACATTATTTTTTAAAGCAGTTGTAGGGTCACAACAACACTGGGCCGAAAGTACACAGAGTTCCTGTAAATTCTCTGCCTTCCCACACGAACTGCTTCCTCCACTATCAGCATCCCACACCAGAGTGGTACAAATGTTATAATCCATGAACCTACATCCTTATCACCAAAGTCCATGGTTTACACTAGGGTTCGTGCTTGGTGTTACACATTCTGTGGGTTTTGATAAATGTATAATGACGTGTGTCTTCACTGCCCTAAAATCCTCTGTGTTCTGCCTATTCATCCCTCCTTCCCACCAACCCTGACAACTACTGATTTTTTTTACTGTCTCCATAGTTTTGCCTTTTCCAGACTGTCATATAGTTGGAATCATACCTTTTCAGATTGGCTTCTTTCACTTAGTAATATGCATTTAAGATCCCTCCATTTCTTTTCATGGCTTGATAGCTCACTTCTTTTTAGCACTGAATAATATTCCATTGTCTGGATGTGCTACAGTTTGTTTATTCATTCACATACTGAAGGACATCTTGGTTGCTTCCAAGTTTTGACACTTATGAATAAAGCTGCTATAAACATGTGCAGGTTTTTGTGTGAACATAAGTTTTCAACTCCTTTGGGTAAAGACCAAGGAACACAATTGCTGGATCATATTATAAAAGTATGTTTCATTTTCTAAGAAACTGCCAACCTGTCTTCCAAAGTGACTATACCATTTTGAAATCTCACCAGAAAAGAAATGGGAGTTCTTGTTTCTCCACATCGTCATCAGCATCTGGTGTTGTCATTGTTCTGGATTTTGGCCATTCCAATAGGTGTATAGTGGTATCTTGTTTTAATTTGGAATTCCCTAATGGCATATAATTTGGAACATCTTTTCATATGCTTATTTGCCATCTGTATGTCTTTGGTGAGGTGTCTCTTCAGGTCTTTTGCCCATATTTAAATCAGGTCCTTAGTTTTCTTATTCTTGAGTTTTAAGATTTCTTTGTGTATTTTGGATATCAGTCCTTTGTTAGATATACTTTTTGCAAATATTTTCTCCCAGTTGGTGATTTGTCATTCTCTTGACAGTGTCTTTGGCAGAGCAGAAGTTTTTAATTTTAATGAAGTCTAGCTTATCAATGATTTCTTTCATGTATTGTACCTTTCATGTTATATCTAAAAAGTCCCTGACACCTAGATTTTCTCCTAGTCTATCTTCTAGAAATTTTATAGTTTTGCATTTTACATTTAGTTCTGTGATCCATTCTGAGTTAATTTTTGTAAAGAGTACAAGGTCTGTGTCTAGATTCATTTTTTGGCATGTAGATGTCTAGTTGTTCTAACATCATTTGTTGAAAAGACATTTTATTGCCTTTGCTCCTTGGTCAAAGATCAGTTGACTGTATTTATGTGCGACTATTTCTGGGCTCTCCATTGTGCTCCATTGATCTAATTGTCTATTCTTTTGCCAAAATCACAATGTATTTTTTCTCTTCCAGTTTTTTTTTTTAATATTTATTTATTTGGCTGTGCCGGGTCTTAGTTGAGCATGCAGGATCTTCATTGCGGCACGTGGGATCTTTTAGTTGTGGCATGTGGGCTCTTAGTTGCGTCATACGAACTCTTAGTTGCGGCATGTGAGATCTAGTTCCCTGACCAGGGATCTAACCTGGGCCCCCTGCATTGGGACCGCAGAGTCTTAGCCACTGGACCATGAGGGAAGTCCCTCTCTTCCAGTTTTATTGAGATATAACTGACATACAGCGCTGTATAAGTTTAAGGTGCAGAGCATAATGATTTGACTTACATACCACATGAAATGATTATCACAGTAAGTTTCATGAACATCCATCATCTCATATAGATACAACACAGTGTCTTATTACTGTAGCTTTATAGTAAGTCTCATGTCAGGTAATATCAGTCCATTGACTTTGGTTTTTTTCAGTGTTGTATTGGCTGTTTTTGATCTTTTTCCTTTCCATGTAAAATTTAGGATCAGTTTTTTGATAACCACAAAATAGTCTTCTGGGATTTTGTTAGGGCTTGTGTTGAATCTATAGATCAAGTTAGGAAGAACTAAAATCTTGACAATATTGAGTCTTCCTATCCATGAACTTGGAATATCTCTCCATTTATTTAGTTCATCTTTGATTTCTTTCATATTTTGTTAGATTTATGCCTAACTATTTCACTTTGGGGGGTCCTAATGTAAATGGTATAATACTTTTAGTTTCAAGTTCCATTGCTGATATATAGGAAAGCAATTAATTTTTGTATATTAACCTTGTATCCTGTAACCTTGCTATAAATGCTTGTTAGTTCTAGGAATTGTTTTGTTGCTTTTCTGTTGTTGGTTCTTTTGGATTTTCTACATAGACAAGAATTTATTTTTTAAAGTTTTTCTCACAACTCCCTGCATATTTCTATTATAAATATTTTCAAATATACAAAAAATTTGGAAAAGTTATACAGTGAAGACATATATTCACTACCTATATTCAACTATTTATATCTTACTATATTGGTTTTAGCACATATTGATCAAAGTATCCATCCCTCTATCTATATATCAAGTCATTTTGTTTTTCCTCACAACTTCTTTTTATTATGAAAAATTTTAAACACAAAAGACATTGAAAGAAAAATACAGAGAAAATCCATGCACCCATTTCTTAGATTTAACAGTTTTAACATTGTGCCATATTAGCTTTATCTGTATTTATGTGTATGTATGTATTTTGTCCTCTGAACCATTTTAAGGTTAAGTTGCAGATACAGTAGCATGTCATACATCTTATAGCTTATGTACACCTTATAGTTTAGCTTACATCTCCTAGAAATAAAAGCATTCTGACTGAAGAGTTTGAGCACAGTAATGACATGATTTGACTTATCTTTTAACAGCATCCCTCTGGCTGCTGTGAGAGAATAGATGAATGAGGGGAGTTAAGACATGGGAAACCTGTAGTTTAGTAACATATGGTATATTGTGCTTGATGGTAGCTGGAGGGAGGTGAAGCTGGAAAGGTCAGGGGCTGATGCTGCATTTAAATTTTCTTAATCCTATACATCAGGGTGTCCCAAATGTGATGACTTTTTAACTTTTGTTATATGAGTTCTCTCTGTACTATTATTTACTTAATATTTTTCTTTAAATTTATTTTAAATCACAAACTTAAAAAAATCTGGTCATAAGCAAAAGTATCCGTGATATATATGTATAACTGAATCACTTTGCTGTACACCTGAAACTAACACTACATTGTAAATCAACTATACTTCAATAAAAGTTAAATTGGGACTTCTCTGGTGGTCCAGTGGTAAGACTTCGTACTTCCACTGCAGAGGGCATGGGTTTGACCCCTGGTCAGGGAACTAAGATCCCTGCATGCTGCCCAGCGCAGCCAAAACAAGAAACAAAATTAAATTAAATTAAATTATTTAAAAAGTAGGGCTTCCCTGTTGGTGCAGTGGTTAAGCATCTGCCTGCCAATGCAGGGGACACGGGTTCGAGCCCTGGTATGGGAAGCTCCCACATGCCGCGGAACAACTAAGCCCGTGCACTACAACTACTAAGCCTGAGCTCTGAAGCCTGCAAGCCACAACTACTGAGCCCGCATGCCACAACTACTGAAGCCCGGCCAACAAGAGAAGCCACCGCAATGAGAAGCCCGTGCACCACAATGAAGAATAGCCCCTGCTCACCACAACTAGAGAAAGCTGGCGCACAGCAACGAAGACCCAATGCAGCCAAAAATAAATAAATTTTTTAAAAACTAAAAAATAATAAAAAGTATACATGAAAACATTCATTTGGTGGGTTTCACTTTTTCTAACACAATTAAAATAGTTAACCATTAAAATAACAAGAACTATTGTGTATCATCTGAAAATCATCACATGTACTACCAGGAGTACAGATGCTGTACTTTGGGTAAAACTACTGTAGGTAAAGGAAGTCATTGAAGATTTTTTTTTTATTGGAGTATAATTGCTTTACAATGTTGTGTTAGTTTCTGCTGTACGATGAAGTGAGTCAGCGATATGTATACCTATATCTCCTCCCTCTTGGACCTCCCTCCCACCCACCCCATCTCACCCATCTAGGTCATCACAGAGCACTGAGCTAAGCTTCCTGTGCTTTATAGCATGTTCCCACTAGCTATCTGTTTTACGCATGGTAGTGTATATATGGCAATCCTAATCTCCCAATTTGTCCCACCCTCCCCTTCCCACCTCTGTGTCCAAATGTTCATTCTCTACGTCTTCATCTCTATTCCTGCCCTGCAAATAGGTACATCTGTACCATTTTTCTAGATTCCACATATATGCATTAATATACGATATTTCTTTTTCTCTTTCTGGCTTACTTCACTCTGTATGACAGACTCTAGGTCCATCCACATCTCTACAAATGACCCAATTTTGTTCCTTTTTATGGCTGGGTAATATTCCATTGTATATATGTACATGTACCACATCTTCTTTATCCATTCATCTGTCATTGGATATTTAGGTTGTTTCCATGTCCTGGCTATTGTAAATAGTGCTGTGGTGAACATCAGGGTACATGTGTCCTTTTGAATTATGGTTTTCTCAGGGTATATGCCCAGTAGTGGGATTGCTGCGTCAGACAGTGGTTCTATTCTTAGTTTTTTAAGGAACCTCCATACTGTTCTCCACAGTGGCTGTGTCAGTTTATATTCCCACCGACAGTGGAAGAGGGTTCCCTTTTCTCCACACCCTCTCCAGCACTTATTGTTTGTAGATTTTTTTGATGATGGCCATTCTGACCGTTGTGAGGTGATACCTCATTGTACTTTTGATTTGCATTTCTCTAATAATTAGTGATGTTGAGCAGCTTTTCATGTGCCCCTTGGCCATCTTGTCTTCTTTGGAGAAATGTCTGTTTAGGTCTTCTGCCCATTTTTTGGTTGGGTTGTTTGTTTTTTGATATTGAGCTCCATGAGCTGTTTGTATATTCTAGAGATTAATCCTTTGTCTGTTGCTTTGTTTGCAAATATTTTCTCCCATTCTGAGGATTGTCTTTTCATCTTGTTTATGGTTTCCTTTGCTGTGCAAAAGCTTTTTTTAGGTCCTATTTGTTTATTTTTGTTTTCATTTTCATTACTCTAGGAGGTGGGTCAAAAAAGATCTTGCTGTGGTTTATGTCAAAGAATGTTTTTCCTATGCTTTCCTCTAAGAGTTTTATAGTGTCCGGCCTTATATTTAGGTCTTTAATCCATTTTGAGTTTATTTTTGTGTATGGTGTTAGGGAGTGTTCTAATTTCATTCTTTTACATGTAGCTGTCCAGTTTTCTCAGCACCACTTATTCAAGAGGCTTTCTTTTCTGCATTGTATGTTCTTGCCTCCTCTGTCATTAATTAGGTGACCATATGTGCATGGGTTTATCTCTGGGCTTTCTATCCTGTACCATTGATCTATATTTCTGTTTTTGTGCCAGTACCATACTGTCTTGATTATTTTAGCTTTGTAGTATAGTCTGAAGTCTGGGAGCCTGATTCCTCCAGCTCCATTTTTCTTTCTCAAGATTCCTTTGACTATTTGGGGTCTTTTCTGTTTCCATACAAATTGTAAAATTTTTTGTTCTAATTCTGTGAAGAATGCCATTGGTAATTTGATAGGGATTGCATTGAATCTGTAGATTGCTTTGGGTAGTATACTCATTTTCACAATATTGATTCTTCCAATCCAAGAACATGGTATATTTCTCCGTCTGTTTATGTCATCTTTGACTTCTTTCATCAGTGTTTTATAGTTTTCTGAGTACAGGTCTTTTGCCTTCTTAGGTAAGTTTATTCCTTGGTATTTTATTCTTTATATTGCAATGGTAAATGGGATTGTTTCTTTATTTTCTCTTTCTGATCTTTTGTTGTTAGTGTATAGGAATGCAAGAGATTTCTGTGCATTAATTTTGTATCCTGCAACCTTACCAAATGCCTTGATTAGTTCTAGTAGTTTTCTGGTGGCATCTTTAGGATTTTCTATGTATAGCATCGGGTCATCTGCAAACAGTGACAGTTTTACTTCTTCTTTTCCAATTCGTATTCCTTTTATTTTTCTTTCTTCTCTGATTGCTGTGGCTAGGACTTCCAAAACTATGTTGAATAAGAGTGGTGAGAGTGGACATCCTTGTCTTGTTCCTGATCTTAGTGGAAATGCTTTCAGTTTTTCACCATTGAGAATGATGTTTGCTGTGGATTTGTCATATATGGCCTTTATTATGTTGAGGTAGGTCCCCTTTTTGCCCATTTTCTGGAGAGTTTTTATCATAAATCGGTGTTGAATTTTGTCAAAATCTTTTTCTGCATCTATTGAGATGATCACATAGTTTTTATTCCTTAATTTGTTAATATGGTGTATCACATTGATTGATTTGTGTATATTGAAGTATCTTTGCATTCCTGGGACAAATCCCACTTGATAATGGTGTATGATCCTTTTAATGTGTTGTTGGATTCTGTTTGCTAGTATATGGTTGAGGATTTTTGCATCTGTGTTCATCAGTGAGATTGGTCTGTAATTTTCTTTTTTTGTGATATCTTTGTCTGGTTTTGGTATCAGGGTGATGGTGGCCTTGTAGAATGAATTTGGGAGTGTTACTCCCTCTGCAACTTTTTGGAAGAGTTTGAGAAGATAGATGTTAGCTCTTCTCTAAATGTTTGATAGAATTCCCCCGTGAAGCCATCTGGTCCTGGACTTTTTGTTTGTTGGAAGATTTTTAGGATTAGGGTTAGGATTTATTCTTTTTTCCACCATTGTCTCTTCCAGTTCACTTATTCATTCTTCTACCTCAGTTATTCTGCTATTGATTCCTTCTAGTGCGTTTTTTACTTCAGTTATTGTGTTGTTCATCTGTTTGTTCTTTAGTTCTTCTAGGTCTTTGTTAAACATTTCTTGTGTTTTCTTGATTTGTGCCTCCATTCTATTTCCAATATTTTGGATCATCTTTACTATCATTACTCTGAATTTTTAAAAAATTATTTATTTGTTTTTTTGTTTATTTATTTATTTTTGGCTGTGTTGGGTCTTCGTTGCTATGCGCAGGCTTTCTATAGTTGCAGCAAATGGGGGCTACTATTTCATTGCAGTGCGCAGGCTTCTCATTGTGGTGGCTTCTCTTGTCACAGAACATGGGCTCTAGGCACACGGGCTTCAGTAGTTGTGGCACATGGGCTCAGTAGTTGTGGATCATGGGCTCTAGAGCACAAGCTTAGTAGTTGTGGCGCACGGGCTTAGTTGCTTGGCAGCATGTGGGATCTTCCCGGACCCAGGCTCGAACCCATGTCCCCTGCATTGGCAGGTAGATTCTTAACCACTGCACCACCAGGGAAGCCCCACTCTGAATTCTTTTTCAGGTAGGTGGCCTATTTCCTCTTCATTTATTTGGTCTTGTAGGTTTTTACCTTGCTCCTTCATCTGTAACATATTTTTTTGTCATCTCTTTTTTTTTTTTTTTTTTTGATGCATGGGACTGTGTTCCTTGTCTTAGTGGTTGTTCGTCCTGAGGCTTCCCGCACTGGAGTTTGTAGGCTGTTGGGTAGAGCCGGGTCCTGGTGCTGAGATGAGGACGTCCGGGAGACCTCACTCTGATTAATATTCCCTGGGGTCTGAGGTTCTCTGTTAGTCCAGTTGTTTGGACTTGGAGCTCCCACCACAGATCAGGCCTGACCCCCGGCCCATGAACCAAGATCCCGCAAGCCACGTGGGGTGGCCAAAAAGAAAAGAAAAGAAAAAAAAGGAGCAGAGCAAGAACAAAAGGTAAAAAATAAAATAAGATTAGAAAACTAACAGATATGTTAGAAAAAATAAAAATATAGATGAAACAACAACCGGAAGGTAAAACAGAACCACAATAGGAAAAAAGGTAAAAAAAAAGGCCAGTAGAGGCCTTGGCTGTGGGGGGCGGGGCTTAGGCAGGGGTGGGGTTTAGGCAGAGGTGGGGTCTAGGCTCAGCACGGCCGGAGGGGCCCTGGAGTGCCTCTGGCCTTGGAGTGTGGATGATCAGGCATAGGACCTCAGCAGGCTCCCTGGGCCCAAGTGGGTGGGGGAAACGCTAGCCACGCTTCCCCCCCAATCCTCTGATCCCAGAGGGTCCCTCCCCGTTCGCCTCTACTCTTCTTCCCCCCACCACGCCCCTAGGACCCATGTGACTGGATGGGACCTCTGAGGGCGCAAGACCAGGCCTGGGACCCCAGCAGGCTCACCAGACCCAAGTGGGCAGGGGAAACCCTAGGTGCATTCCCCAGGATCCTCTGATCCCAGAGGGTCCCTCCCTGTCTGCCTCTCCTCTTCTTCCCCCTACCCCTACACCCCTAGGACCCATGTGGCCAGAGGGGACCCCAGAAGGTGGAGGACCAGGCCTGGGAGCCCAGCAGGCTTCCTGGGGCCTGTGTGTGCAGGGGAAATGCAAGCTGCATTCCCTCCCCGGTCCCGAGGGCCCCTCCCAGTTCACCTGTCCTCTTCTTCCCTCCCCTCCCCTTCCTCCCACCTCCCTCGCACACCCCCCAGGATCCACGCGGCCAGAGGGAGCCCCGGAGGGCGGAGGACCCGGCCTGGTACCCCAGCAGGCTTCCCGGGGCCTGATTGGGCAGGGGAAACCCTAGCCGCATTCCCCCGCTGATCCTCCAAACCCCCAAGGGTCCCGCCAGGCGTGGGAACCCCTCCCCTCCCCCAGCCAACCCTCAGGGGCGCCAGTGCCATCCGGCCTCCACGTCTCCACACCCTCAGTCCCCCGACATCCTACCTGGTCACTCGGGGGTTCCTCCCATCCCTTTAGGTGCCAAGGTCCCCCACCAGCATCTGGTAGGTGCCCTAGTTGTGAGGAGACCTGAACTCCACATCCTCCCACTCTGCCATCTTGACTCTACCCCCCACTGAAGATTTTTAAACTTGGGAAAGACATAACCTGAATTTTGTTTTAGAGTATTCTGGCAGTGGTATAAAACAAGGATTGGGGGCGGGGGGCGGAATTAAAGCCTAGTTACTAGTCGCCTACTGTAGAAAAAGTGCTCAGAATACAAAGATAGATAAAATAGTTTGCTGCCAGTAAGGAGCCTACAGTCTAGTAAGGGTGACAGACATTAGGACAGGTAATTGCAGCATAGAATGGTAGGTGCTATGACTAGAAGTATATGCAATATGTAACAGAGGCTAAAAGGTGGGCATGATAGACACTGCCTCAGAAACCAAGTGCAGGAAGGCTGTACACAGGAAAAGATGCTTTAGTCATTTCAGTGGAGGCATGAATGAAGATTGGAGGTACCTGGGGAAGAGGAACAGTATCGCAAAGCGTGGACATGTGAAATGATGGGGCATTCATTCAACAAATATTTACTGAACACTTAACTATATACCAGCTCCCGTGCTGAGTCCAGAGAACAAAGAGACAAGAGATGCAGTCCCAACTCTGAATAAGCTCACAGTCAATTATAGTGAAAATCATAGTGCTATGTGTTAGGTGTTATTGATGTAAGTGTGGGATGCTATGGCAGTATATACTGTCTGAGCATATAATTCAGACTCGGTAGCAAAGAAATGATCTCTCAGATGAATTGTGAAAATGCAGTAGGAGTCTGTGCAAGTACAGAGAGGCATGAGATCATGTGACATGCTTGGAGGAACTGTGCATGGTTTAGCAGAGTTTGAGAAGTATGGATTTGATCCTGAAAGGAATGGAATATTATTGTTGTTAAACCGAGGGGTAATAATATCATACTCAACTTTGAATACATCACCCTGCAGTGTAGAGAATGGTTTGAAGGGAGGTTAGCCAAATCACAGAGAAAGAACAGTTTGAAGACCAGAGTTGGTTTTATATGAGAAACGCTGGTGGGGGCCTGAGCTAAAGCAATGTAACATGGAAGGTCAAGAGGAGATTGACACAAGACAGATTAGGGCATTAGAATCATTAGAATTTAGTGATACTTGGATTTGGAGGCAACTGACAATTGGGTAACTGTGTGTTGAAAAGTGAGTTGAATGTGTGAGAGAAGTGAATGTGGACTGTTCTGGAACACATTTTTCTGTAGAACTTTAAGAAACTCTTTCTCAGTCTTAGCTTCTCCATCCACAAAGTGAACGTTTTCCACCTGCATTAGGGAAATTGCTCGAAATCCAAGTAGCGTTAAATGCCTCAAGCAATGTTGTAGAAGAAAACCACGGTGGCAGAAGGGGGAGAGGAAGAGACTCTGGAGTAGAACTGACTCGAAGTTCATTTGCTGGTAGATGTGACAGCAATGGAGGAAGAAACGGTGTGCTTAGCTTGTGCTCCTCCAAATTTTCTTTGAGAAACAGAAGCTCTAAAGTAATGGTTCTCAACCATGTTGCACATTGGAATCACTTGGAGCTTGAAAAAGTTCTGATATTCAGGCCACACCCTCGGCCAGTTAAATCAGAATCTCTCGGGTGAGATCCAGGCATCAGTATTTTTTAAAGTTCCCTAGCTTGTTCTAGTGTGCAGCTGATGTGGAGAACCCGGAGATTTACTTCCTTGGAAATAAGAGGCTCTGGAGACTAATTCTTGTTGACTCAGGCATAGATATGTTGACAACCAGACACGCTGGCTGTGTAATCTCGTGCTGCTGTAAGCATTTTTAGAGTTATAAACTTATTCAGGGCACTCAAGTATCACTTATCTTTGATAATTTAACGTTTGGCATCTTGTGGCCTCACATAGCTAATGCCAATCTGAAAGTGTCTGACTGAAGTCCAGAGGCTAACTGTATACTTAGCAGGATATGGTTTGATGATCAGAGAGTGCTTTGAGAGTCAACAGTATGACAAATTTAGCAAAAATGTCTATTTGAAATAAATTTCATACTTGCAAATGAGTTTTCTAATATCTGATTAATATTTTACTATTACAATATACAGAGCTGTATGGTTCAGGGGTATTATTCTCCCCCATGTGATTTTTGAAAGATGGTCTGTGGTTCCTTGATATAGTTAGAGAAATGTTTGTTCTGCAGGGTAGATTATTTTTCTAAGTTTAATAGATCTATTCGGCAGCCTGTAAATGTAATTGTTAAACTTATTGCTAATGGAGATTCATAACGGAGGTACTTGGGCAAGAAAACCAACGTGTAATCTCTTCTAATTATAGGGGATAAGGCATTTCATGTTGTAATATTAGAAATTGATTACCTAATTAGTTTATACATGTAGCTTCTATCAAAAAATGCAACAAAGTCCATACTTTTCACACAAAACAAACAATGAAGATGAAATTCTAGTATATTATAGATAAAGGGCTACTCTGTCCATTTGGTCAATTAAGCATGCTTGCATGCTTTCATCAGCAAACATTTGTTGAGTATCTACTGGGTGTGAGCACCGCGCTGGGAGCTGAGGTAAAACAGTCATAAGACATGCTACCTTTTTGCCTTTGGGAGCTCACGTGGTGCTAGTGGTTGAGGCAGACGGCAAAGTCCAGTGCAATGAGCCAAGTCAGGGCTGTGATGAGCACATAGTGCAGGAGGAGCACAGACTTGACCCTCGGCGGCTTGGCACTGCACTGACGTGGTAGTGCTGTCTTTCAGCCCTGGCCAAATCCCTGCTGCTTGCTGCACATTCTGCAATAGAAAGATACATTTTCCCAGTGGTCCAAGTCTGCCAATTTATTTGTTGAATTACAGTGTCATATGTAAAGACTTTGCAGGAAACCTAAATAAAATCCATCACACACACACAAAATAGTCTTCTAGATCAATCTGCTCTATATATAAGTGTGTTGTTAAATACTATATATGCAGCTTTCCTTTTTCTTGTCTTTTGTCTGGAAGCCTCACAATAGATACTTTCCAAATTATACTTGCAACGAAAGTTTAGGAAATGACTTTTCTCTTAATAACAGAGTAAACAATACTGTCTTTAACTCCAGCAAAGAAGCAGATCCAAAGTGAGTTGCTTCAGGGTGAATAATTGACAAAAAATAACCTCAGGCCTTTGTCTTTTAAATAATGAAAACAATCTTGGTATTTAACTACATGTAGTTAATCATTAAAATCAATTTTAAAACTGTTTTTTGAAAACAAGTACTTTCCATAGAGATTTACTATAACAACAGCTTGGAAATCCTTAGGCAAGCATCTCTCCTGCTTTTTTTAATGACTTCTGTTTCATATTAGGATGAAATCAGTGGTTTTACTCAGTGTAAAAGATTAAGTTACCTAGACTAGAAACGAGCTAGTCTTATGTATTATACTTGGTGCTGGTGGATTTTGTTCTTTCAAAGTATCCATTCTATATCATACTGTTGATTCTGCTGTAGTTATGAAATGCTTATTGTGAATTTCTTTATTAATATTTTACATATTCTTGCTTTATGAGGCGACTGATGAAGTGTAGAGGCTTGAAAAGGAAAAAAAAAAAGCCCCTCCTCTGAGGAGCTCATGTATCCTACTATAGGATCACTAGGAGAGCTAGAGATAGTCAGCAGTTAGAGCACTCCCACATATTAAGAGCCTCAAATTTTGTACTTTGGTGAGACATGACTTTCCCCTTCTCCATCACTGTCTATTTGGGAATGAAGAATTAAAAACAAATAAAAAATCTTACAGCTGTGTATATGAACTGTGTACATATAAGCATATACATTCATTGGGGTTGCTAGAATGAATATTGGGATAATCGGTTAATCCCTGATTCAAGATTCTTATAATAAGTCCATTTGCCAACTATGATGAACATGAGCACTTGTAGCATTCTAAATTATTACGAATATTTGGCCCCAGATATTCTGCCTGAAGCTAAATCAGTTTATTAATAGTGTCAGAAATGGAGCTGTGATGTGAAATTTTGTGTAGGAAATTCTATCTGGAATTTCATAGGACCGCAATAATATAGACCCTGTGTTTTGCCACAGAATTATCAATGATGTGTTGATTTCTTCCCTATAGCTCACTTCTCTTCCTCTGTAAATAAGGGTCATAATGTTTCATTGCAAAGGGACCGCCTGAGGACAAGATTATGTCCAAAGAAGGAGATAATCAACATTAGGGATATTTTTTTTGTAGAAATATTATGATCTTACTTTTTTCCATTTAGTCTTTATAGTTGGTAACATTAACAATAGCTCCCAACCTCTGGCACAGAAAAACAGGTATACCAGGAGTTAAATCCTTACATTTCGACTTCAGCAATGGGATCTATCAAGCTCTTCTTGTTCTTGATATTTGTTGTAGACAATTGCCTTTCTTTGAGAGTTTCTGAATTCATTTCTGTAGAGAGCATATGACTTCTCCTTTGAAAATGAGGGGTTTTTTCCTTCTGATAAATTTATATTATAAATACCATTTTTTTTCTTGGAGAGATTTTTTAGTTTAGATCTAGGTAAAAATCTCAGCTCCATACTTACTAGCTGTGGAACGCTGGGTGATTTAATTAACCTGGCTAAGCCTTAGTGTCTTCTTCAGGGTTATTGTGAAAATCAGTAGCAAGGACAGAAAAGTGTCAAACAGGGCAAGGCACATAGGAAGGCTGCCCTACATGTTATGCCATCATTGTTCTTACAAGGGGCTCATTAGGCTGACCCTAGAAAGGAGAAATTTCTTCTTGAGGCAGCAACAGCTTATGTGGACTCAGGTTTCCCAGACCCTAATTCAAAGGAGACTGTATGGCCACAGAAACCATATTTAGGTTTCTTTGGCCTTTTCTATCCTGGGCTCCTCTTTCTCTGCAGGAGTTCTCACTGATACCGATTTTGGCAGCAACTTCTTTGACAGGATTTGTCTATTTTTATACTAATGACTGTAAACATATTTCACCAATCCCATCAGGAAGCAACTTTATTAATTTTATATGTTTTTGAGCTTATTTTGATAGCAGAAAAGGAGAGTGGAAAGGAGGCAGACTTTGCTTTAGTGTTGAGATGTGGAAGAGCCCCAGTATGATAGGATTGGAGGTGAGAGGATAGTGATTTATATGGCCCCCGTTACCTCACAGAGCTGAATTTACAAATGGTTTAGCAAGGAAGGCTAAGCTAAGACAAGTAAGTAAGCTAAACTAAGAAAATGAGGGAAAAGATACCAGACAGTAATATTTCAGAATGTAATTATCTGCAGGTAGATATTTTTCTTTTAAAAGTAGAGCACTGTGAGAGAAAATTGGGTGCAAATTTTTTCCATAAGCAGAGGTTCTTTACATACATTTATTTATTTATTTATTTATTTATTTATTTATTTATTTATGGCTGTGTTCCGTCTTCATTGCTGCGCATGGACTTTCTCTAGTTGCGGCAAGCCAGGGGCTACTCTTCGTTGCGGTGTGCAGGCTTCTCATTGTCGTGGTTTCTCTTGTTGCAGAGCACGGCCTCCAGGCGTGCGGGCTTCAGTAGTTGTGGCACGTGGGCTCAGTAGTTGTGGCTCCTGGGCTGTAGAATGTAGGCGCAGTAGTTGTGGTGCACGGGCTTAGTTGCTCTGCGGCATGTGGGGATATTCTTGGACCAGGGCTCGAACCTGTGTCCCCTGCATTGGCAGGCAGATTCTTAACCACTGCACCACCAGGGAAGCCCAGAGGTTGTTATTATAAGATGCAATAAAATATATTTATTGTCTCTTTGCCTCCCCTAGAATGTAAACTTTGTTGAGGGTAAGGATCATTGTTGATTTATTTACTCTGTATGGTAAGCACCTAAAACAGTAAGTGTGCAATAAATATTTGAGTGAACTAAATTATAAGCAGAGCTTAGGTATTATTTTTCTACCAGAGATTCATTTTAAAATGTTGTTAAGGATGAAATTGACATTCTGAAAGCATAAAAGGCCAACTGGTCACTAGGTTCATCCACATCCCAGTAGAGGGGATGTAATGTGAGAGAGGAAAAGAAATTCTCTAAATCACGGGCATATCGCTCAGATTAGAATAACATCTTAAAAGAAAGAGGCAATCTTAAGAAAGGAGCAGAAATATCAAGGAAATTTTTGAAGAGCATCAAGTGATTCAGTGAAGTAGTAGGGTAATGAAAATTGTTGCAGCTTCAGTAATAACGGCGTCAGCCTGAAAGCATTGGGGGTTAGACCGCGACATGATAGTTATCAAACTGCCTTAATCATTTAAACGTTCATTCCCCTGCCTTCCCTTGAGCTTCCAGCCTAAGGCTTTCTCCCTGTAGCGTTGTCAGCACGCTCACATGAGGCTTTGCCTCTGCAGATAATCAGAGGTGTTCCGCATGCCTCCTCTCACCATGAAAAAAAGAGAAAAAGGCAATTCTGTCTTAGAGATAGAAAATCTCCCAGAGAGAACCCCTGGCAGCTGGAATCCAATTTCTTGTTGTTTCTGAAATTGGAATCTGCTATAACTAGAGAATGCCGAAGGATAATGGGCTCCTGCTGTTAAACACTCAGATAAAAAGCACACAGGTGCCTAGCCAAGCAGAAACCAGTCTTTTCATAAAACACTGGGCTTTGAGCACATACTGTCCTAATTCCTTGACTAGCAGCTCATGGTCATGGCTCTGTGGTTTTTTTCTCCTTTAAAGGTCTTGATTAGGCTGCTTCCTTTCTTTTTTTGTGTTTAAGAAACGTGTGATTTAGGCTGCTGCAAAGTGGGATTTGGGTTTCCCTTACCTTGTTGGCATCTTGCACCCATTATTGGTCCAGTCCTCCCATCTGGACTGTCTTGTGGTTCCAATCAGTGAACAGTCAAAGGTGGGGAGAGAAGCATCATGCTTCTGCACACCTACAGCATCAAGTTCAAAAGTATAGTCATGACCTTGTCTTCTCATTCTTGAAATCTGTGCTCAGCTGTTTCAAACCTCCTGTGTCCTTGTTAGTAATGGCCAATTAGATATCACTGAATCCTTTCCCTATAGTGGTCAGAGGCAGCCAAGTTATGGTAATATGGACATGAGTGCCAATGGTAAAGTTACACCATTCAGGCCACTTTGGCTGCAAGTGACAGAAACCCAACGCAGGCTAGCGCAGATAAAAAAGGAACTTACCAGCTCATAAAACTGAAAAGTCAGGCAGAGCTGGATCTATGTAGCTAGTACTCAGATGATGCCAGGAACCTGTTTATCTCTGACTTGCCCTCTGTGTTGAGTGCAAACTTTTACCACATGGCAGCAAGATAACTCCAGGTTTACATGGGCCTAACAGCCTCAGATCCTAGAGGAAACATGTACATTTGTCCCAGTAGCACAGCAAAAGTTCACAGGTGGACCTTGAAAGGCTTTGCATGAGTCACATGTCCATTCCTGAGGCAGTAGTTGTAGCCTGAGGCTGGAGTCCTCTGACCAGGTCTCGGGGGTGTGCCTGACCTTTCAGACAAACAAAAGCTGAGAGTACCAACAGAACTGCATTACGTGAAGTGTTCAAGGAAGTTACCAGATAGAAACTTGGATCTCTACCAAGAAATGAAGATCTCTGACAATGATTAAAATGAAGATAAGTATAAAAGACTTATTTTTTCTTATTTTCAATCACTTCAAAAGATAATTGAGGATTCCTCACACATTTCTGGTAGGAATGTAAAGTGGTACTGCCAGTCTGGAATACAGTTTTGCAGTTTCTTATAAAACTAAACATGCAATTACCATGCACACCAGCAATTGCACTCTTGGGCATTTATCCCAGAGAAACAAAAACCTTACGTTTGGACAAAAACCTGTAAATGACTATTCATAGCAGCTTTATTCACAATAGCCCCAAACTGAAAAGCTGTGATGTCCTCCAACAGGTAAATGGTTAAATAAACTGTGATACATATAAACCATGGAATACTATTCAGCAGTAAAAATGAACAGACTATTGATACACACAACAACTTGTATGACCAGGGAATTATGTGGACTGAAAAAATCCAGTCACAAAAGTTTGCATACTGTGTGACTTAATTTATATGAAAGTTTTTTAAATAACAAAATTTTAGAAATGAAGAACAGATTTATGGTTGCCAGGGGTTAGGGATGGGGATGGGAAGGTATAGGAATAGGTGTGGTTATAAAATGAGCAATCCTTGTGGTGATGGAACTGCTCTGTATCTTGACCGTGGCAGTGAACACATGAACCTACATGTAACAAAATTGTATAGAACTAAACACAGACACACAGACATACAAATAAAACTGGAAATCTGAATAAGACCAGTAGATTGTAGCAGTTTCGATTCTGGTTGTGATATTGCACTATAGTTTGCAAGATGTTACAGTTAGGGTAAACTGGATTAAAATTACATGAATCTCTCTGTATTACTTCTTACCACAGCATGTGAATCTACAAGTATCTCAATAAAATTTTCAATAAAAGATGATAGATCATCCAAAGTAAAAATAGCAGCAACCTATTGTAGAATTACAGAATATGCAAAAATAAAATGTAGAACAACAATAGCCTAAAAGTTGGGAGGGAGGAATTGGGTGTATACTGTTGTAAGATTCTTATGTTAGGTAGGAGGAAGTATAATATTTTAAGGTAAAATGTGATTAATTAAAGATTAAATTTTAGGGACTTCCCTGGTGGTCCAGTTGTAAAGAATCTACCTCCCAATGCAGGGGAAGCAGGTTCGATCCCTGGTCAGGGAACTAAGATCCCACATGCTGTGGGGCAACTAAGCCCGCGTGCCACAACTACTGAGCCCACGCACCTCAACTAGAGAGCCTGCATGCCGCAAACTACAGAGCCCATGCGTTCTGGAGCCCGTGTGCCACAACTACAGAGCCCACACACTCTGGAGCCCGTGCGCCACAACTAGAATGAGAAAACCTGCATGCCACAACTAGAGAGAAGCCCACGTGCTGCAACAAAGAGACCGCACACCGCACAACAAAAGATCCTGCATGCTACAACTAAGATGCAGCCAAAAAAAAAAAAAAAAAGATTAAGTTGTAAACTCTAGGGCAACCATCAAATATGTCTTTAAAATAAGGCACAAATAATAAGCCAATAGTGGAGATAAAATAAAATAATAAGAATTATTCAATCCAAAAGCAGGCAGAAAAAGAGGAAAATGCACCAAAAATGGAACAGATAGAAAGCAACTAGCCAGATGGTAGATTTAAATTCAATTATATAAATATTACATTAAATACAAATGGTCTAAACACATCAATTAAAAGACATAAATTGTTATATTGGATAAAAAAGTAAGATCCAACTACATGATATATACCAAAACCCCATTTTAAATGTAAAGGCATAAACATGTTAAAAGAAAAAGGATAAAAAAAAGTAACATTCAAACATTAGTTGAAGGAAAGTTGGAGTGGCTATATTAATTTCAAGGTTGGCTTCAAAAGCAGGAATATTATGAGGAATAAAGAGGGAGATCAAATAATGATAAATGAGTCATTTTACCAACAAGATATAACAGTCCTAAATGTGTATGCACCTAACAACAGAGCTTCAAAGTGCATGAAGCAAAAACTGATAGGAGTGAATGGAGAAACACACAAATCCAGAATTATAGGTGAAGACTTAACTTCTCTCTTAGATCAATAGGACAAGTAGAAAATCAAGAAGGCTATAGAAAAAGTGAGCAATACTATCAAGACACTTGACCCAGTTGACACTTACAGAACACTGCCCAACA
Source organism: Balaenoptera physalus (assembly GCF_965194825.1). Taxonomy (NCBI): domain Eukaryota; kingdom Metazoa; phylum Chordata; class Mammalia; order Artiodactyla; family Balaenopteridae; genus Balaenoptera; species Balaenoptera physalus. The sequence goes on from NC_138898.1 coordinate 71,216,716, forward strand.
ACAGCAGAATACACATTCATTTCAGGTGCACATGGAACATTTGTCAAGAAAGAAAATCTTCTGGGCAATAAAAGAAACAAAAAATATGTAAAAGAATAGAAATCATATAAAGTATCTTCTGATCACAATGGTATTAAATTAGACAACAATAAGATACATACCTGGGAAATCCCAAATATTTAGAAGTTAAGAACACACTTTTAAATAACTCATGGGACAAAGAGGAAGTCACAAGGGAAATTAGAAAATATTTTGAATTGAACAAAGATGAAAACACAACATTAAATTTTGTGGAGTGCAACAAAAGCAGTTCATAGAAGGAAATCTATGGCATTAAATGCTTATATTGTAAAAGAAGAAAGGTCTAAAATCAATAATCTATGCTTCCACCTTAAGAAACTAGAAAAAGAAGAGCAAATTAAATCCAAATTAAATAGAAGAAGGAAACAATAAAGATCAGAAACCAATAAAATTGAAAACAGATGCCTGTTAGAATGGACCTCATCAAGAAGACAAGAGATAACAAATGCTGGTGAGGATGTGGAGAGGAAACCCTAGTTCACTGCTGGTGGGAATGTAAAGTGGTACAGCCACTATGGAAAACATTATGGAGTTTCCTCAAGAAACTCAAAAAAAGATTACCATATGATCCACCAATTCCACTTCTGGGCAATAAAAGAAACAACAACACATGTAAAAGCATCTTTTCCAACCACAATGCTATAAGACTAGAAATCAACTCCAAGAAAAAAAAACTGCAAAAAACACAAACACGTGGAGGCTCTGCAATATGCTCCTAAACAACCAATGGGTCACTGAAGAAATCAAAGAGGAAATTAAAAATACCTGAAATGAAAACAAAATCACAATGATCCAAAATCTATGGGTACAACAAAAGCAGTTCTAAGAAAAAAGCTTATAGTGTTACAAGCCTATGTAGGAAACAAGAAAAATGTCAAATAAACAACCTAACATTACACCTAAAGGAACTGGAAAAAGAACAAACAAAACTCAAAGTTAGTAGAAGGAAAGACATCTTAAAGATCAGAGCAGAAATAAATGAAATAGAGATTAAAAACAATAGAAAATATCAATGAAACTAAGAGCTGGTTCTTTGAAAAGATAAACCTTTAGCCAGACTAATCAAGAAAAAAAGAGGACACAAATCAATAAAATCAGAAATGAAAAAGGAAAAATTAAAACTGACACCACAGAAATACAAAGGATCATAAGATTTACTATGAGCAACTATATGCCAATATAATGGACAACAGAAAAAAATGGACAAAATCCTAGAAATGTACAATCTCCCAAGACTGAATCACGAAGAAATAAAAAATGTGAATAGACCAATTACCAGTAATGAAATTGAATCAGAAAATTTAAAAACTCCCAGCAAACAAAAGAATGCAGGACCAGACAGCTTCACAGGTGAATTCTATCAAACATTTAGAGAAGAGTTTACACTTACCCTTCTCAAACTATTCCAAAAAATTGCAGAGGAAGGAACACTTTTGAACTCATTCTAAGAGGCCAGCATCACCCTGATACCAAAACCAAAGATATCACACAAAAAAAGAAAAATAAGCCAATCTCACTTGATGAACATAGATGCAAATATCCTCAACAACATATTAGCAAACCAAATTCAATAATATATTAAAAAGATTGTACACCCATGATCAAGTAGGATTTATCCCAGAAATGCAAGGATAGTTCAATATCTGCAAATCAATGTGATACACCACATTAACAAATTGAAGAATAAAAATCATATGATTACCTCAGTAGATGCAGAGAAAGCTTTTTGACAAAATTCAACATCCATTTATGATCAAAACTCTCAACAAAGCAGGTGTAGAGGGAACATACCTCAACATAATAAAGGTCATAAATGAAAAGTCCAGAGCTAACATCATATTCCACAGTGAAAAGCTGAAATTATCTTCATTTCCTCTAATATCAGGAACAAGACAAAGATGTCCACTCCGGCCACTTTTATTCAACATAGTATTGGAAGTCCTGGCCACAGCAATCAGGTAAGAAAAAGAAATAAAAGGAATCCAAATTGGAAAGGAAGAAGTAAAACTGTCACTATAGATGACATGATACTGTACATAGAAAATCCTAAAGACTCCACCAAAAAATTGCTAAAACGTATCAATGAATTTGGTAAAGTTGCAGGATACAAAATTAATACACAAAAATATGTTGAGTTTCTATATACTAACAATGAGCTATCAGAAAGAGAAATTGAGAAAACAATCCCATTTACCATTGCATCAAAAAGTATACAACACCTGGGAATAAATCTAAGGAGTAAAACTATTCTGTACTAGGAAAACTATAAAACACTGATGAAAGAAATTGAAGATGACACAAACAGATGGAAAGATATACCCTGCTCATAGATTAGAAGAATTAATATTGTTAAAGTGACCATACTACCCAAGGCAATTTACAGATCAATGCAATCCCTATCAAAATACCAATGGTATTTTTCACAGAATTAGAACAAATAATTCTAAAATATTTATGGAAACACAAAAGACCCCGAATAGTCAAAACAATCTTAAGACAGAAGAACAAGACTGGAGGTATCATGCTCCCTGACTTCAGACTATACTACAAAGTTACAGTAATCAAACAGTATGGTACTGGTACAAAAACGGACACATAGATCAATGGAACAGAATAGAGAGCCCAGAAATGAACCACACTTATATGGGCAATTAATCTTTGACAAAGGTGTAAAGAATATACAATGGGGAAAAAACAGCCTCTTCAATAAACGGTATTGGGAAAACCAGGCAGCTACATGCAAAAGACTCAAATTGGACTACTTTCTCACGCCAGATACAAAAATAAACTCAAATTGGATTAAAGACTTAAATGTAAGACCTGAAACCATAAAAATTCCAGAAGAAAACATAGGCAGAAGGCTCTTTGACATCAGTCTTAGCAATATATATTTTTGGATATATATTGCTATAATATATATAGCAATATATATATAATATATATAACTATTATATATTTATATATATAATATATATATAACTATTATATATTTATATATATAATATATATATAAAAACATATATTTTGTTTCCTTTCCCTAGGCAAGGGAAACAAAAGCAAATATAAACAAATGGAACTACAACAAACTAAAAAGCTTTTGCACAGTGAAGGAAACTATCAACAAATGAAAAGGCTGCCTACTGAATGGGAGAAAATACTTGCAAATGATATATCCAATAAGGGGCTAATATCTAAAATATACAAAGAACTCATACAACTCAACATCAAAAAAACAAACAACCCAGTTAAAAAATAGGCAGAGGAACTGAATGGACATTTTTTCAAAGAAGACACACAGATGGCCAACAGGCACATGAAGAGAGGCTCAACATCACTAATCATCAGGGAAATGTGAGTCGAAACCACCTCACATATCACCTCGCACCTTTTAGAATGGCTATAATCAAAAAAGACAACAAATAGGCCCTGTCCTGCCAGGAACTGATCCCTAGGGCTGGGTGAAGGAGTTTCCTGATCTGATGAGTCTGCTGCAGCCAGCCACACTTCTGGATGAGTCACCGTGGCAACTGAAGAGTCCATCATCACATCCAGCCATACCACTACATCCATGATGTGCTGGACCAGAACAGCAATGTGTCCTGTGTGGAGACTGGGCCAAAGACTTACATCTGGCAGAAAAATGAGAGGGTCCTGTTTGCCCACATGCACACAGTGACTGTTCCCCCATGCCATTACTGCACAGTGGCAACCCAGTGTTCCGGGATGCCCAGGGCTCCATGCTCTTCAATGTCACAGGACAAGTACGGCTCCACCACACTGACTTACAGATCTGGCTGACCCAGGACCCCATCCCCCTGTACCCAGGGGAGGTGCTGGAAAGTGCCAGACATTGATGGGCAGTGACAGCAGTGGTGGACCAGGTGAGGCCCAGGCTCAGATGCCTGGTCATTCTACAGGAAGTCATTGCAGACCTGCAGTGCCAGCCAGGGGCTCGTCCATGTTGCCCTCAGACCCTGGGCCTGAGTGAGGGGGCACCCCACCTTCATTTCTGTAACATTTCTTTACCTTTACCTCCTTGCCATTTTATACTGTTCACTCCGGGTTCCTCTACTAAGCAGTGCTTCTTGATCCTGGAAGCATAAGCGCATGACCCAGGAGGTTTGAGGCATTCCCGTCCACTTAAATGCAGACACTTTGGGGAAAATGTGTGTGGAGATAGTAATGAAGAGTGATTTGGATGTTAACCCTTAAGGAATCTGAGAGAAGGGTGTAGGGGAATTCTTTGTACTATTCTTGCAAATTTTATGGAAGTCTCAAATTGTCACAAGTTAAAAATCACCCATATCCAGGTTCTACCTTAGACAAACTAAATCCCTCTCCTGGGGGAAGCCGTGGTGGGTGGTCAGGCACCAGCATTTAAACACTCCCTAGGGTGGAGAGAGAGCTTTCCTCATCGCTGCCTCTTTAACCTCTGCTTCCCCGGCAGCCCCAGCTCACAGCAGCTCATTCTCAGACCTCACGTGCTCCAGGCCAGGAGGGCCGGGCCTTCCCTTCCTCAGAGCCCAATGCCACCAAAATGTTCCTTTTCTACCGGAAAGTCGGCACTCACCCTCCTTCAAGGCACTGGCTTCTACGCGCATCAGTTCCTTTCCCTTCACTGAGGTGGCACCTGGCTCGGGCCGGCCTTCCCCCACCCTCCTGCTCTCCTGGGAGGCTCACTAATGTCCATGCGATGACCGGGTCAACATCTTAGCCTTCTTGACCTCAACTCTGACCCTTGCCTCTTGTGCTCTGCTTAAGCCCCACCCAGTGCCATGTCCACTCTGGACTTGGTTGGTTATTCCCCCACCTGCCCACCTCTGAAATTGTTTTTCTAGCTAAAATATTTATATTTTCTTTTTTATTGAAGTATAGTTGATTTACAATGTTGTGTAAGTTTCAGGTGTACAGCACAGTGATTCAGTTGTACATACATATATATCTACTCTTTTACAGATTCTTCCCCCTTGTAGGTTATTACAAAATGTTGAGTATAGTTCCCTGTGCTATGCAGTAGGTCCTTGTTGCCCCGCCTCTGAAATTAAGCCCAGCTCCTCCTTAACCATCAGTCTCCCCTTCCTAGTCCTCCTCTGTTGTCTTGTTGCCTCCAGGCTTTTGAATCCCATCTTCTCTCCTATCCCTCAGATTCTCTTCCTGGTCTCTCCCTACTCCAGCTGAACCTCGTCGTTTTAACACAGTCTGCATGTGCTGGACCTGCACCCAAACCCGGTCCTGGATTGGTGTTACCCCCACCTGACCTTTCTGTCCTCACACCCAGGGCAGATCCACCCCAACAGTGTTATAAGTAACTAGTGGGGTAAGTGGTTCATTCCAACCCAAGCCCTGCTCATTAGTTCTCTTCCTTCCCAACCAGCTTCCTCTTTTTTTTTTTCTGCATGCATCTAAATAGTTATCATATTTAGTGACAACTTGGTCACCTACTTAGTTAGAAATTGAAGCCATCTGGAGGGATCTGGGTCTGTGTCCCCTTCCCTTACTTTACACCTACCCTTATCTCCTTTCTACCTGTTGGAGTCTCTAGGAGTTTCCCCTCCATCCGTGGACCCAGGAAGATGCATCCTTCTATCTCTGAGATCTTATCCCCACCTAGAGCTTCTCTCTCCTGTCTTTAATTTCTCTGTTACTGGTGCCTTTCTCTTGGCCAATAAACATGCTCTGCCTCTTCCATCCTTTTCTGGCCTTGACGGCTTACTTGTGTACACTTTTCATTCTAAAGAATGCATTCATAAGGCTGTAAAGTCCTCTCTGACTTCCACCAATATCCACTCTCCTTCCCCAGAGGTATCTACCATCATCCATACAGGGTATACACTTCCAGATACATCTATGCATCCACATATGTATCCCTAAAAAGTATTGATTATAACTTATTTGCATAATGACTATCACATTGTCACTTGCCCGTGTATTTTGAATGAACCTCTCATCTTGGTGCATAAATCATTTCTTGTTTAACTGTTGTATGTAATGCCATACGATGTATAGAGGTTCGGCCCTTCTCCTACTGAATATCATTTAGGATGTTTCCAATTTATAAGGAAAAACAGTGCTGTGGTGAATATCCTTGTCTGTGTGTCCTTGTGCATTCTAGTTTTTTCCTTTTAAGACTAGAAACTGATAAGAAACTACATTACCTAACTGATAATGTAGAAACACTACATTCATACGGACTTTTAAGAATGGCCCTGTGAATCTAATTTTTAGCTATTTATTGCTTTCTCTTTCCTGTTTACTCTTTGATGACAACTTGTACCTGATGTTCTCTGCTCTATTCCCTCACAAGCCCCTGCCTCTGGCCCCTGCCCCCACCTCCACTGAACCCACTTTGGCAAAACCCCAAGACATCCCAACTGCAGGCCCAGTGGACAGTCATTTTGTGTCCTCTCAGCCACATCCACTGTTGATCTGCTCTCTTATTAAAACTTGTCTTTATGTTTTACTCTGTGGATGTCTTTTTTTGTCTTCTCCCTGTCCCCTCTGCCTTCAGGTTCTGTCCTGACTATCCTGTGTGCCCTCTTCTTTTTCGTGGCCTTGATCACTTCATCTCTGTTGAAGACACCCAACTCTGTAGCTCCCAGCTAAGGTATAGACTGTGAGTCCCCTAGCTGCCTATAGGAAGTCCTCTCCTGGATGTCTCACAATCGCTTCATACTGGACATCCAAACCTAATACTTCCCCTTACCCCCAAATCTGTTCTTCTCTCATATTCCCAGTCTCACTTGGTGATGCTACTGGACCTAGTCACTTAAGCTGGGAGCCTATAACAGCGTGCGGGACAAACTGGAAGGAGACAAAGGAGGCAGCCAGGAGACCAGTTAGGAAGATATTTCCATCATCCAGGCTACTGATACCAACAACAGCATGAATGAATGTCAAATGCATTATGCTAATTGAAAGAAGCCAGACAAATATTATCTACTGCGTGATTCCATTTATCTGATATTCTGGAAAAGGCAAAACTATCAGGGCAGCAAACACATTAGTGGTTGCCAGGGCCTAAAGGTTGGGAAGACGGGTTGACTACAAAGGGACACAGGGATTTTTTAAAAAAATTTAATTAAATTAATTAATTTATTTTTATACAGCAGGTTCTTATTAGTTATCTATTTTATACATATTAGTGTATACATGTCAATACCAATCTCCCAGTTCATCCCACCACCACCACACCCACCCCGCTATCCCCCCTTGGTGTCCGTACGCTTGTTCTCTACATCTGTGCCTCTATTTCCGCCTTGCAAACCAGTTCATCAGTACCATTTTTCTAGATTCCACATATATGCGTTAATATACAATATTTGTTTTTCTCTTTCTGACTTACTTCACTCTGTATGACAGTCTCTAGGTCCATCCATGTCTCTACAAATGACCCAATTTCATTCCTTTTTATGGCTGAGTAATATTCCATTGTATATATGTACCACATCTTCTTTATCCATTCGTCTGTCGATGGGCATTTAGGTTGCTTCCATGACCTGGCTATCGTAAATACTGTTGCATGAACAATGGGGTGCATGTGTTTTTTTGAATTATGGTTTTCTCTGGGTATATGCCCAGTAGTGGGATTGCTGGGTCATATGGCAATTCTATTTTTAGTTTTTTAAGGAACCTCCATACTGTTCTCCACAGTGGCTGTATCAATTTACATTTCCACCAACAGTGCAAGAGGGTTCCCTTTTCTCCACACCCTCTCCAGCATTTATTGTTTGTAGATTTTTTTGATGATGGGCATTCTGACCTGTGTGAGGTGATACCTCATTGTAGTTTTGATTTGCATTTCTCTAATAATTAGTGATGTTGAGCAACTTTTCATGTGCCTCTTGGCCATCTGTATGTCTTCTTTGGAGAAATGTCTATTTAGGTCTTCTGCCCATTTTTTGATTGTGTTGCTTCTCTTTTTAATATTGAGCTGCATGAGATGTTTACATATTTTGGAGATTACTCCTTTGTCCTTTGATTTGTTTGTAAATATTTTCTCCCATTCTAAGGGTTGTCTTTTCGTCTTGTTTATAGTTTCCTTTGCTGTGCAAAAGCTTTTAAGTTTTATTAGGTCCCATTTATTTATTTTTGTTTTTATTTCCATTACTCTAGGAGGTGGGTCAAAAAAGATCTTGCTGTGACTTTTGTCAAAGGGTGTTCTTCCTAAGTTTTCCTCTAAGAGTTTTATAGTGTCTGGTCTTACATTTAGGTCTCAAATCCATTTTGAGTTTATTTTTGTGTATGGTGTTAGGGAGTGTTCTAATTTCATTCTTTTACATGTAGCTGTCCGGTTTTCCCAGCACCACTTATTCAAGAGACTGTCTTTTCTCCATTGTATCTCCTTGTCTCCTTTGTCATAGATTAGTGGACCATATGTGTGTGGGTTTATCTCTGGGCTTTCCTCCTGTTCCATTGATCTATATTTCTGTTTTTGTGCCAGTACCATATTGTCTTGATTCCTGTAGCTTTGTAGTATAGTCTGAAGTCAGGGAGTCTGATTCTTCCAGCTCCGTTTTCTCCCCTCAAGATTGCTTTGGCTATTTGGGGTCTTTTGTGTCTCCATACAAATTTTAAGATTTTTTTGTTCTAGTTCTGTAAAAAATGCCATTGGTAATTTGATAGGGATTGCATTGAATCTGTAGATTGCTTTGGGTAGTATAGTCATTTTCACAATATTGATTCTTCAATCCACGAACATGGTATATCTCTCCATCTGTTTGTGTCATCTTTGATTTCTTTCAACAGTGTCTTATAGTTTTCTGAGTACAGGTCTTTTACCTCCTTAGATAGGTTTATTCCTAGGTATTTTATACTTTTTGTTGCAGTGGTGAATGGGATTGTTTCCTTAATTTCTCCTTCTGTTCTTTCGTTGTTAGTGTATAGGAATGCAAGAGATTTCTGTGCATTAATTTTGTATCCTGCAACTTTACCAAATTCATTGATTAGCTGTAGTAGTTTTCTGCTGGCATCTTTAGGATTATCTATGTATAGTATTATGTCCTCTGTAAACAGTGACAGATTTACTTCTTCTTTTCCAATTTGTATTCCTTTTATTTCTTTTTCTTCTCTGATTGCCATGGTTAGGACTTCCAAAACTATGTTGAATAAGAGTGGCAAGAGTGGACATCCTTGTCTTGTTCCTGATCTTAGTGGAAATGCTATCAGTTTTTCACCATTGAGAATGATGTTTGCTGTGGGTTTGTTGCATATGGCCTTTATTATGTTGAGGTAGGTTCCCTCTATGCCCATTTTCTGGAGAGTTTTTATCATAAATGGGTGTTGAATTTTGTCAAAAGCTTTTTCTGCATCTATTGAGATGATCATATGATTTTTATTCCTTAAATTGTTAATATGGTGTATCACATTGATTGATTTGCATATACTGACAAATCCTTGCATCCCTGGGATAAATCTCACTTGATCATGGTGTATGATCCTTTTAATGTGCTGTTGGATTCTGTTTGCTAGTGTTTTGTTGAGGATTTTTGCATCTGTGTTCATCAGTGAGATTGGTCTGTAATTTTCTTTTTTTGTGATATCTTTGTCTGGTTTTGGTATCAGGGTGATGGTGGTCTCATAGAATGAGTTTGGGAGTGTTCCTTCCTCTGCAGTTTTTTGGAAGAGTTTGAGAAAGATGGGTGTTAGCTCTTCTCTAAATGTTTGATAGAATTCACCCGTGAAGCCATCTGGTCCTGGACTTTTGTTTGTTGGAAGATTTTTAATCACAGTTTCAATTTCATTACTTGTGATTGGTCTGTTCATATTTTCTATTTCTTCCTGGTTCAGTCTTGGAAGCTTACACCTTTCTAAGAATTTGTCCCTTTCTTCCAGGTTGTCCATTTTATTGGCATAGAGTTGCTTGTAGTAGTCTCTTAGGATGCTTTGTATTTCTGCGGTGTCCATTGTAACTTCTCCTGTTTCATTTCTAATTTTATTGAGTCCTCTCCCTCTTTTTCTTGATGAATCTGGCTAAAGGTTTATCAATTTTGTTTATCTTCTCAAAGAACCAGCTTTTAGTTTTATTGATCTTTGCTATTGTTTTCTTTGTTTCTATTTCATTTACTTCTGCTCTGATCTTTATGATTTCTTTCCTTCTACTAACTTTGGGTTTTGCTTGCTCTTCTTTCTCTAGTTCCTTTAGGTGTAAGGTTAGATTGTTTATTTGGGATTTTTCTTGTGTCTTGAGGTAGGATTGTATTGCTATAAACTTCCCTCTTAGAACTGCTTTTGCTGCATACCAAAGGTTTTGGATTGTGGTGTTTTTGTTGTCATTTGTCTCTAGGTATTTTTTTATTTCCTCTTTGATTTCTTCAGTGATCTCTTGGTTATTTAGTAATGTATCATTTAGCCTCCATGTGTTTGTGTTTTTTATGTTTTTTTCCCTGTAATTGATTTCTAATCTCATAGTGTTGTGGTCGGAAAAGATGCTTCATATGATTTCAGTTTTTGTAAATTTACTGAGGCTGGATTTGTGACCCAAGATGTGATCTATCCTGGAGAATGTTCCGTGTGCACTTGAGAAGAAAGTGTAATCTGCTGTTTTTGGATGGAATGTCCTATAAATATCAATTAAATCTATCTGGTCTATTGTGTCATTGAAAGCTTGTGCCTCGTTATTAATTTTCTGTCTGGATGGTCTGTCCATTGGTGTAAAAGAGGTGTTAACGTCCCCCACTATTATTGCGTTGTTGTCAATTTCCTCTTTTATAGCTGTTAGCATTTGCCTTATGTATTGAGGTGCTCCTATGTTGGGTGCATATATATTTATAATTGTTATATCTTCTTCTTGGATTGATCCCTTGATCACTATGTAGTGTCCTTCCTTGTCTCTTGTAACATTCTTTATTTTAAAGTCTATTTTATCTGATATGAGTATTGCTACTCCAGCTTTCTTTTGATTTCCATTTGCATGGAATATCTTTTTCCATCCCCTCACTTTCAGTCTGTATGGGGACAAAGGGATTTTTTTTAGGTAATGGAAATACTCTGTATTTTCATTGTAGTGTTGGTTACATAGTTGTATGCATTTGTCAAAACTCATAAATTGTACACTACATAGGGTGAATTACCTGACTTGAAAAAATTTACAGACCATAGAATTTGCTTTCATTTTATTTTTGGAAGGCTGTCCTGAAGTGATTATACAAATGCCATTTGACTTGCTATTTAGAAATGTCATTTTCTTCTTTTAGGTTATCTGCACACTTAAAAACTAATTGCTTCATTAAAAAATAATTTCATGGCTTTTGAATGCTTTTAATTAAAGTACATATTGCTTCTGCTAAGGACCTTGTCTCTGTCTTCTCCCTGGTGAGCCATGTTGAAAACTCCCTATTTACAGCAGGATTCTGAATCAGCCCACATGGGATGGCCCAAGGAACTGCATTTAACCAACATCACTGGGGATTCTAATGCTTGTGGTCCAAGGACTGTTAATAAACACCAGGAGGCAGTAGAGCTTTGTGTGAAGAATGTGGGTTCTGAAATCAGACTGCCTGGACTAAAGTCATGCTTCAACCACTCATCTGCTGTGCAGTGGAAGCTTTCTGTGCCTTAGATTCTTTCTCTGTAAAAAAAAAAAAAATTTGATAACAATATTATGAACGTTGTTAGAGTGTAGTGAGGAGTAACAGTGTTAGCACAATGTCTGGCACCTAGTACATGCTGTCCTTGTTGTTAGTGGCATGCGTGATACTCTTGCAGTGCTGTTGTAGGAAGCTATTTTTCTTTCTTTCTTTTTTTTTTTTTTTTGGTTTTATCCTTTGAACTTTATTATCACGTTTCAGAAATATCTTCATTTGGTTGACATACTGATAATTCTTCCCTCATGGAAGGCTCTTTTTCTTGAAGAGTGAAGCTGTGGTCCAGATTGAGAACTTCATGTGGTAGAAATACACCTATTTTCATTTTTAGAGTACTTTTCCTCCAGGTATTTCTCAGGGGACTAGGCAAGCCTCACACAATGAAATAGCAGGGGAAGGTAAAGGAGAGGGTGATGAATATGGGCCGGGTGAGTAAGAAATGCAAGGATTTTGGTTTCAGGTCATAAGGAGCTGACAGTTTGTCAAGCACATAACTCTCAAAACAATGTCTCCACTTATACACTTTGTTGCAGGTATGTACTATTTTGCAGTAAATCGTTTCCCATTTATCTTATGGAGTGTTACGAACTCTGAATTTATGAGATTTGTTTTTAAAGTGTGCGGGAAAACACAGAAATTTATACCACTTCTCTTGTATACTATGTAAGTACAGATATGTTTATATTAGCCTTTGGGAAAAATCCACAGAATTTATAATTCACAAAAGAAAGTAAGCAGGTAAGGGAACAGACCCTGTAACTGGAAGAGACTTTAAGAGTCTCTGATCCAGGTCCATGACTTTATGTACAGGTGGTCTTTATTAATTTCCATTTTTGCAGACAAAATGATTAAAGTTATGTGGTTTCCAAGGTCACGTGGCAAATATCAGGATTGTAACTAGAATTTGAGTTTCCTGCCTCCTGGTGTAAATGCTCACCCTGTTTTGGATGATAGAGATGAGGGCTGGATAAACTGATATGGGGACCAGGGACTGGGAGTGTGTGGTGGGACATAAGAGACCTTGAATAAGAACCACAGGCATATGAGAAAGCCTCATTCCTATACATTGCATGTTTCAGTCTGATACCTGTTGGATGAGGGAAGGCTGGCTGGTCATAACCATTCCCATAGGGAGTATAATGTAGGTAAATTAATCACAGTCTGAGGTTTTTTTGGTATAGAAACAATATGTTGGTACATTGAGAATGGAATCATCTCTCACAGGCACAGTAGCATGGATCAAACTCACAGACCAATGCAAAAAAAAAAAAAAAAGCACCAAATCTATCTTAATCTATACTGAGACACTAAACTATCCAGGGGATGAATGGTTGTGTTCCCCCCTATCCCTTATCCTATATAAGGGATATGGTGGGCATAGAATGAGGGACATGGCAATTCAGAATAACGTTAATGGATGATGTCATGGCAGTTGATAAAATGGAAGCACCCGTCTCCATCCACACAGAGAGGCTCCTGCTGCATTGAGCAAAATGGACAAGGCTTTGGTCTCCTGGGCTCGTGGTGGAGGTCCACTGTGAAATCAGTCTGCCTTTCCATTTCCTAAGGCTGACCTAATCCTCCCCACCCTCCACTCACAACGAGCTGTTAATTCTAAAATATGTTATTACCTTCCTTCAGCCAATTTGTAGTCAAGTCTTGGCTTGGGGACCTGCCTTATTTTAAAGATGACTTTTCATCTCTTGCTCTAATCCATTATGTACATGCTTCAAAAAGTGTGATTCTCAGCAATTTTATTTCCCTAGTTCCAGAATTTTTTTGAAGGCAATTTTATGATTGACTCCATGTACCACCTACCATGTCAAAAAAACCTGACAAAGTTTTTTTCTTGAAACATCCTTAAATATATATGTCAAAAATATAATTTATTCCTGATGCTTGTGTCCAAACAGACATAAGTTCCAAACTGGATAGAAGAGCTAACAAATGTTAGATATCCTCAAATATGATGTGTTACCATGTGTCAAGATGAAAATACACCCATGTATTTATAGACATGGGCTGCTATTTATAGACAATAGTGGAGAAATTCCAATCCATGAATCAAACAGGGGTTTGAAGGTTCTAAAAATGAATCCATTGTACTATCAAACCCTACAGGAGTAACTTAGGTTTATTTTCCTGAGACTTATTCTATTGAATAATCATGATGAGCATTGTAGATGTGGTGAAAATGATCTGTAAATATGTCTCCTTATGAAAGCAAAAAAAGTACATATAACTAACCTAAGACAATTTGTTTAAATTGTAAGATATCTGAAAAGGATCAAATTTGGCTCCAATATCATTTATAGTTCTGGTTATAAAAGGGACCATTCCTGGAGGGAAAACAGCCTGTTTTACATTCACAAATACCAAACTTCACTTTAGTGAGGTTCCTGAGCAAAGCTGGCTTCCCTGACCCACGCCCCCAGGGCTGGAGTGGGAGGCATGAGGGGAAGGTGGGATCTGAGTTCTGTTGGCTAAGAACAAAAGTCTCTGTGGTGGAGGAAAGGCTTCTGGCCTCTGATGCCTGCCCCATCACATCTAAAACTTTTTTGGAAAGACTTGAGCATAGAAATCTAATGAACTTGTAAATAAAGCTTCTATTGTAAAAGGGCTTAATAGCTGATTTCAGTATTTACTTTGTCAATTTTAGGAAACTGTATGGAACAACTGCAGGGTTCTCACAATCTAAGGTTTTGGTTTTCTAATAACCAAATGCATTTCTCCTGGATTTAATGATTCATGCACACAGTAAGTTTAAGGAAGATCCCAGGCTAAGTTGCAAAACAAACTCACATTAGTTGTGGCTATTAAAAAATCGATCACAGTTTTCAGCAGAGAAGGGAGTTAATTCTGTCTGATTTTCAGGTTGATTGATTGCTCAAGTATTCTCTTTCATAAAAGTATTCTTCCTCATTTTCAGACCAGTTTGTGGTTGTGCAAAGATAAAATAGTGGTCTTCTCTCATGCCAGCAGAGATGTGGTTCTGTGGTATGTTATACAAACTATTTAAGATACTTATGTTTATGTACACACATATATGCTTTGTCTACCATAAAATATTTAGATTTTAAGTGTTAAAAGCTTTCTCATAGCACCATGCAATTTTTTTCATGTACTTCATATAAACCATACGTTTGAAAGTTGTAGAGTCACAAAATAAGAAGGCTTTATAGTTTCAAAATAAGTATATGAAAACACAGTGCCATGAAGTTACATGGTGAGCTGGGGTGGAGAGGAAGCAGCCATTCACAGGACCAAACCCACATACATGCAGGAGACAGCAATTGAGAGGCCAAGGATAGGGATGTTTTGAAAATATACTTAAAACAAGATGAAAGAAGATCTTGGACCTTTGAAAATGCCCTAGAAAGTGAATGAAAACAACAGCCTTCTCTTTTATCAGAGCTCTGACTCAGACCTGCTACTAGGAAGACCTTGAAATATAGAATATACGTATAGAAATATACATTAAAAAAACCATATATTCCTTTAAGTGGATCAAACTATTATATGTGCAAATTTCTTTTAGAGATCCTGGAAGCAGTTGCGTACATGGACAACATAAGTACATAGGTGGCCCACCGTGATTCTTCACAGCCCAGAAGGCTCTCAGGGGTACCCCATATTTTCTCCCATAATTACTGGGTGCACCTGTAGTCCAGAGGAACTTGGGCAACTTGGAAGCTCTCAAGCTTAGGAAGGAGGTGTCAAAATGAGGCCCACAAAGCAACACTTCCTCAGGACAGCTTTTCCTGAACCCCTCCCCCTGCCCCCACCCCCCACTGAGGTCAGGTCTCTGCTGTAAGTTCTCCTAACAATGTACACTTCTTTTCTAGCACTCAGCAAACTGTAATTAACTATTCATCTTGTGATTACTTGGACAGGTCTGCCTCCCTACTAAACAGTAAGCTCTATCAGGGTAAGTCATTGTGTAAGTCATTGTGCTTTCCTCTCCATTTAGTCCAGTGCCTGGTGTCTTGCATATACTCAATAAATCTTTATTGCCTACGTGAAAGTGGTAGTTCTTTGTCTTTCCAATATTATTCCTGACATAAATTGAAACAGGTATGAGATTGCCATGGGAGGGAAGCTGTGGGTTTCAGAAGGTTCTAAGCGGGTGAAATGCTGTGGCTGGCCCAGAGGTATGCAAATGAGCCAGCCAGGAAGAGTTTCATACATCAGAGAGGGAAAGGTTTTCCTACTAAGAAGACAGGCATCTCTGACAGGTACATAAACTTGAGTTTGCTGCTTGATTTTGTGATTCTAGGTTTGAATGTTATGTAAATAGTTTTGTGTTTCATGTTCCTTTTAGCCACTTTCATTCTCACTTCCTAGTTCAAAGTCTCAGGAAGGGGTGTGGGAATAGACAGACACATTATGAGGAGGAGCTATAATCGTGGGCTCTAAGGGAATGTTTTATGGAGGTTAGCTTTGCAGAGACCAGTCGCATTAGAAATGAGCATTGTTATGATAATCTTGGTTGAGTTTTTACAGTTTATGAAGCTTTCAGATCATCTGATTCTCACAGACATACTGTGAACTAAGCGACTCAGAATCGTGGCCCACAGTTTATAGATGAGAAAAGGGAGGTTCAGAAGAGGTTGAGTTATCCAAGTTATCATGAAAGCAAGAGCAAATTAACATTTTTTGAGAACTTACTATGTGTTGAGGCACTATGCTAAGCCCTCTATATTTAGAATACACAATTTAATCCTCACCACATCCGCATGATGTGATACGTAACCATTATTATTACCTCCGTTTTACAGATGAGGAGACCAAGACCTAGAGAGGTCAAGTTGTTTGCCTCAAAAAAAAAAAAAAAAAGGTCATGAAGAACCTAGGGGCAAGACAGGAATAAAGACACAGACCTACTAGGGAATGGACTTGAGGACACGGGGAGGGGGAAGGGTAAGCTGTGACAAAGTGAGAGAGTGGCATGGACATATATACACTACCAAACGTAAAATAGATAGCTAGTGGGAAGCAACCGCATAGCACAGGGAGATCAGCTCGGTGCTTTGTGACCACCTAGAGGGGTGGGATAGGGAGGGTGGGAGGGAGGGAGATGCAAGAGGGAAGAGATATGGGAACATATGTATATGTATAACTGATTCACTTTGTTATAAAGCAGAAACTAACACACCATTGTAAAGCAATTATACTCCAATAAAGATGTTAAAAATCAATCAATCAATCAATCAATAAATAAATAAATAAAATAAAAGTAAGTTATTGGGATTTACCTAATTATTCTAAAAAAAAAAAAAAAAAAGAAATGTAGAGCCAGGCTTCAAACCCAGGGGGGTCTCTTTCAGAGCTCAGAGGATAAACCACTATGCTAATGAGTAGCATTAGGAGATTTCCAGTAGAGTACATTGTGTTATTTGTATTTGCTAACCACGTCTTCAGACTCTTGGTTCAATTCTGCTACTTTATGCTGCCATTTTTTTTTTAAACCTGTTTGCAGTTTCACCTTAGCTTAGACTTTATCAGAGACCATAGTGATGTCATTGCACATGCCTGAGATTATATCAACCAAGTTCAGATAAAAATTCCTTACATTTACTAATTAAAAATAATTGTTGAATATATTTACTAATTTTATTTTTTAGAGGTGCTCATTGCTTAATAACCACAAGGAACATCTATTGACTACATTGGTGAAAACTTGCACCTTTCTCTGACACTCTACAAAATATTAAGAAGCATAAAAAGAATCTAAGTCCGTGAAAATATGTGATTATATGAGTTCTTTTTAGTCCATTACCTCTTCAAAGAGATGACAATGATCAACAGTGATGGCACATTCTGTGTCCTCTACAGATCCAGCTCTCTCTCCCCATAGGTTCTCCTTGTAATTGAAAAGAGAACACGACAGTGTCATAATCTGTAGCTGATAAGAACAATTACAACAAGAAGTGCCCTGCCTAGAGTTCTAGATAGGAAAGTGATCCATCCAGTCAAGATTTTGGGCCTGTGCACAGAGCTGTGACCCAAGCTACACACCTGAGCCTTGGTCAGGAGGGCACTGAGCAGAGCCCAGCTTTTGAATATCACTGCATTTCAAAGCCACATTAGAAAGAATACTGGCTGCTGTTTGGCTTTTTGTGTTATCTGTGCCTCTTCCCCTCTCCGTGATGGATAACTGAGGTTTTAATATACAGTAGTGACATTCTAGTAGATGAAGGAAGGGGGCAGTCCCCAAGGGCAATCTGAACTTCTGCTTAGTATATTTACTCTTGCTGTTTTCCTTCCTCCTCATTTGTAATTCAGGAGGCTCTCTGAGAAGAGAGAGACAGCAAGGCTTCTTAGATGGATCAAAGGACGACAAGCTGGGATACCGGGTTCTATGAAAAGGTCTGCTATTGAATTTGTTCTGCTACCTTTAGGCACATCATTTGTTCACGCTGTGCTTTGGTTTCTTCCTGTGCTTGCTAAGAGTAAATAACATGTACTTGAATATTTTGTGATGATTATAGAGTATTTTAAATGCGTGAGTGATTTATTTTTCCAGGCTGCCTGCTCAGGTCTAAAGTGAAAATCTGCTCCTTTGAGATGCTAGGCTTCATGGTGCTCAACTGACCCCAAATCCTTTAGACGACAGCAGCCACCTAGTTGCTTCTTCTCAGCTCATCAGGCTTACTCTATAGTTGCCGGGCTTATCTTTTGGTCTCCTTTGTTTGCAGAAATGAAATATGTAATTTTATATGTTCATGCTGCTTTTACACTCCCCCACCCCACTCACCCCCTCTAAAAAGATGAAGGCTTTCTTTGGCACAGAGCTGCTTTATCTGTGACACTGATCCCAAGAGACAGTGGAGAGAGGTGACATGGCAAACAAACTGAATTATCTGAGCTTGTTACTATAGTTCCTTTTTGATGATTTGGGTCAGGACCACTAGAGGTTTGAACTAGATTTAGTAAGGTGCAGGCTCTTTGGGGTTTGGCAGGAAGCAGTCAGGGAATATACTGGAAAGAGAACACAAAGTACCCTTCCCCTTTCCCCTCCCTGCCTTTTTGTTTGTTTGTTTGTTTGTTATAGCCTGTGTTACATTAGGCAACAAGATGCCCCTGTTAGCGAAAGGTGCCAAGCTGAGAGTCTTAGAAGCTAATAAAAATGTTTGTGGATAAGCAACGGTTTTGTTCCTCAGCAGTGGATCACCACGACACTATTAAATAAGTCTCTGAAGTGCACTAATGGAGTTAACGGAAAGGTTTCTTTTGTTTTGAACTAAAATACAATGTATTACATTATTTCTAGTGAAGTTAAAAGCATTTTCTAAACAAGCCTAGGAAGGTGTGAAGCTAGAGGACCCATGAAACATGTTACTCCTTAGTTGTAGCTTTGGTGGCAGCAGGAAGAACTTCAGACACAGGAACACAGTGTAACCTTTCAGTTTTGAAACGCTGCTAGGTCTTCCCGTTCTATAAATGATCAAAGAAACATTTGGGTAAATACTGCTCCCAAACCTTAGTTGGCTTTAAGAGTGCTGGGTCCAACTTCCGTTTGTTAGTTCAAGGAAACAAGCAGCCAGGGACTCTAATTTGGGGTCTCATTCTTGGACAGGGTCATCAACACACCAAAACATTACTTGCAGGTGCCCCAGCTGCAGCAACTTCCAACAAAGGCCGAGCTTTCACCGATGCCTCTTAGAAACAGGGAGCCAGCAACCTGCCAGGCTTGGGGAACTGGGAGGGGAGGTGGGGAGGGGTTGGTGGTAACTTTTTCCCCCTAGATTCCTGTCCGCTTTGCAGCTCCTGTGAAGCAGGGTGGAGGTCCTTGGGGTGGGGGTCTGGCTGGTCGGCTCTAAATGTAAATAGGAAGCCACGCAGCTCAGCAAGTAACAGTTAAGAAATGGCAGTCTCCATCTCTGGCAAGGACTTGGCCCAAGTGTCCGAAAGTACGAAAGGGATGAGGGTCACCCCCGGGTCAATCTGCACAACCTGGTGAAACGCACTCCGGGAGGGTGAATGAGGGGCCCAGAGGCAAAGACTAAGGCGAGGAAAGACCAGAAGAACCGCGGACACTACCTTGGAGGGACGGGGAAGCTTCAGGTACCGCCTTGGAAATTATCTCCACTGGCCCAAAAGTCTTAAAATCGTTTCCGCCATTATAAGGAGCCGCAACCAAACAGGAGGCGGGGACGCGCGCCACGCGGATGCGCGCTCCCTTTGTCCCACCTCCTGGCCGGCCCGCTCATTGGGAGGAGGGAGCGCGCTTCGGAGAGAACGCGCCGCAGCCGTGCGTATGTGCTCCGGGTGGAAACTGGAGCCGGCGGCGGCGGCGTTCCGGGGGCGGAGAGGAAGGGGGAGGCGGGAAGGCTGCGCGCCGCCCGCTCCTCCCCACCCCCCGCCTCGGCCCTGAAGGGGCTGGATGGGCGAGTTGGGCGCGATGGCTCGATCCTGGGCGGCGGCGGCGGCGGCGGCGGCTGGAGGCGGTGGCGCGTCCTCCTCCTTGCCCCGGCGCCGGCGGTGATCCGAGCGAGTGGCCGCGGCCCCCGATGAGACTGCTCGCGGGCTGGCTGTGTCTGAGCCTGGCGTCCGTGTGGCTGGCGCGGAGGATGTGGACCCTGCGGAGCCCGCTCACCCGCTCCCTGTACGTGAACATGACGAGCGGCCCCGGCGGGCCGGCGGCGGCCGCCGCGGGCGGCAGGAAGGAGAACCACCAGGTACTGGGCCGAACCCGGGCCCGGCGGGGCGGGGCCGTGGCGGCCGACCTTCCCGCGCTCAGCCTGGCTATTGTGCGGGGCGTCGCGGCGAGAGGCCCCCCCGGGCCTCGCCCCGCCGCCCCGGCCCCTCGCAAAGTTTCCCCCCGTCTTCCCGGCCGGGCGCTCGGTCCCGACCCGGCGACTCCTTTTGTTCCGCGGCGCGGGCGGAGGACGGCCTCCCCATCCCTCCCCGGCCCCGGCGTGGGCGGCCCGGAGCCCCGCATTGTTCCTGGGTCCCCGGCGGTGATTGCAGGCGCTCGGCCACCTCGGCGTCCTCTCCCGGCGGCGGGACGGAGGAACTTTAGGGTCGGCGCGTGGCGACGGGGACCCATCTGACACCGGGGCCTGAGAGCTAGATGACCGGACCAAACCCATTACCCCGGACAACCTTCATCAGCTACGAGAATCACACCGAAAAGCCGGTGCCTCTTTTTGCCTGGTTGAATTTCTGAACGTACAAAAGGTCATAAAGAAATTTAACCGTGCTTCGTGAGCCATTTAACTATCTGGGCTCGTTCCGGTGACATTTTCCCTAAGCACTTAAAAATGTGTTTGACAGGTCGTCACTCCCATCCTATCGAACCTTCCCCTGCTACTAAAGAGAGATCGCCTTTAAACTTTGATTTTGGTATCTGACCGCAAAGATGTGATAATAAGAAAGATGATGTAAGCTTCTACTGGAAGGGTTATTAGAACTGGGCAGGAGTGAATTCTTTAAAAAGTTGTAGTTGTGCACTGTGAACGATGGCGGTGTGGCTCGTTGGGTAGTCTTTTCATTAGCTTAGTTTTGTGCCACTTAAATATGTGCATTTGTAGAATTAAGAGTGAGATATTTCATATTTGACCATAATGTAGTTGGCGGTTAACATGACATTCATTGCAAGGAGGCTTTTGAACTCTGCCAGAGTGTTCGTTTATAATAGCTAGCATTTATAGTACATTTTGCCTTCCCAGAGAGCAGTAGCTAATTACTCCCCATCTTGTGTCTCATAATTTTCATAGTTTTCTCATTTTCCTATGTTATTTTTCTTGTTATGCCAGGTGTTCAGACTTTACACCGAAGTTGATTTCATGTGTTCTAATGAAACTAAAGAATTATCTAAGGAGATAAAGCTATTCATTCAGAGAAGTAGTATTTAGTTTTTACTTAAAAAATATTTATAGTGGCCTTTTTCTAATTTTAAGGGAAATCATAAGTTTCCATAAAAATTTTTTAAATTTATAATCCCACAGCTGTTGTACTTTGTTAGGTAATCACTCCTATGATATTGCTAGGAGTGCACATAAAGTTAGTAGGTGATCTTAACTTGTAAAACCACATTGTTTGCTACGGATTGATCAGTCATTTTTAGAGTTGTACTGTAGTGATGATAATGTAGTTACCAAAATGTCATATATCCGTAAGGAACATGGATAATGGTGTAAAACAATGAATAGAAATGTCATTTTTAACAGTTGGTAGAAATAAGTTTCTGGGTAGGATAAAAAGGAGGCTTATTTCCATTGACATGGAATTATGGTAGAGTCTCTTGGCTGTAGGTGTTTATTACAACACTTGTGATTACCTCTACTGCAGTACACTTGATGTTTTCAGTGCTCATAAAAGAAATAGGCATATTATAAAACTGAAAAACTGTTTAAGTAACTTGATTTTTATGGGGCCTAGGTAGAATTATAGCTGTAGACATAGCCTCAGAATATGCCCTAACAAGATATCTCTGAATGTCTTCTAATTGTGTACCTTTATCAAGTTGAATCTGCCAGGTTCTAAGGAAAAATAATGCCTCATTTACTACATTAGGCTTCTGAGATACTAAAGTATGTGTGTACATGTGTACATGTGTGTGTTCTAATCAGTTGCACCTGACAGCTTGGCAGCTAATTTCTCTGAAGTGAAAACTAATCTGGTGGTTTCTGAATATTAGGTGGGCAGGGGGAGATTGGCTCTTTTCCTTAGAACAATCAATCCAGACATTATTTTGAGTTGATACATTCACATTATGAAAATATTGTCCATGAATAAAGGTTAAAATGAACAAAAGAAACATGTATAGAAACCACAGTGAAATAGGAGACTGTTCTCTCTGCAACGTGGCTGAGTTGATGATTTGTTATCTGCTTTATATTCCAGGATCCTGGGTTTGCCTTATAAACTTAGTTGCTTGTGAAGTAACTTAACCCTAAACGCTTTTCCACCCTTCAGATTAATAGTTCATACTGGGTCTTCTGGTGTTCATTTGGGTATGTGGCTTCCATAGCCAGCCACATCTGGTTCTTTTGCAGTTGCATGAAAGTGGGGTTATGGATTTGATTGAACCATACTTAGCACAAGTTTTCCTTATGGTTATTTTGATTAAGAAGTTATGGTGGTAGATTCTGTGTTTAAGAGAGACCTTGGGCAATGTTTGTTCTTTAAAAATAGCTATTTAGTTAACTATAGCCTTGAGAGGCAAGGCTCCTTTGAGCTAAAGCAGCTCTAAAACTATAGTCGCAGCACCATTTTAATAACTCGGTTTGGTGTGCTAGCTTCGAAACTGGGATTTATGTTTCACTCTGGGAAATCGAGAAGCAAGGGAGGGCTTCTCTCAGAGAAGGGATGGATATGGCTTGCATGCCAAATTGGACTCACTGACTTTTTTTGTACAGACTGTGAAGTAAGAGTAGTTTTATACTTTTAAATGGTTGCAAAAAATATATAATCTTTTGTAATATGTGAAAGTCTTCTTACATGAAATTCAAATTTCAGTATCCACAAATAAAGTTGTGTTAGAACAGAGCCACCAAATTTGTTTACCTATCATGTGTGAGAGCTTCCAGATACAATGGCGCAGTTGCACGGTTGCTACTTTATGCCCTGCAAGCCTAGAATATTTACGCTCTGGCCCTTTACAGAAAAAAGAGTTTCCTCCAGAGAAAATTTCCAGCTTCCTTAATCAGCAGCACATTCTTTTTTTTTTTTAAGCAGCACATTCTTAATCACAGATTGCAAGGTGGGTAGTTTGACTTACTGGGAAGAAATTGAGGCAGACAGTGAGAAACTAGATATGTGACTTTTCAGTATTGGCTGACCCAGAACTTACAAAGAAGATGACAACAACAAAAACTTTGGATCTAGTCTTTTTGAGGCATGGCACCTAGTACTTAAAGTTAATGCGACTATTAAAGAGCTATTGAAACTCTTAAAGGACTCTTAAGCCCCACTAACTAGGTTCTTGATAATAACAGTTATTCAGCAGCTTCTCAATTGATGGAGTGAAAAAAGAATTTTTATCGAACTCCCTGGAACCAGGCCAGGACTATTTCTGCAGGTGACATACTGCAAGGTTTTTTTAAAAGCACAGATAACATTATCTGGAGTTAAGAAGGTGTAACTTAAAATTGCAAATATGTGTGTATCTGACATTTTATTTTTTCACCTTCTCATATAAACTTGAACTGTGCTTTGCCATAAGCAGTGGTGGATTTAAGATAGAATTGAAATGATTTGGATTTTTTTCCAAATGAAAAAATACTTGGACATCACAGCCAAAGATCAAAGGTTATGCTAAAGGACAGATTCTGTCTGCTGCCCCTCCCTCCCCAGTTACCTTATGGAGGTGGACCCAAGTCAGGCATGAGTTATCAGTGCTCAGGGGGGTCAGTCAGCTGGCCAGACAGACACTGATGGATAGGTTCGTGTCCTCCTCTGAACTGCCTTTGAAAGCCTGGAGGCCTTTGCAGCCAAATACCAAAGAGATTTTGAAAAGGATTTCTTTCCTTCCTTATAACCTGTGTTGAAACCCTAAACAAGTGTTTGCTTCAGTTTTACAGAACACGGGGATGCTCTGTTCTTCTGGATATACCAGAGACCTTTATGTTCCCCTCTGAAGGTGCCCTAGGGGACCCTGGTACTTCCAGTAAAAGAGTTTTTTAGACCCCCTGAAGCGTTGTTAAAATCTTAGGATTGTAAAATACAAACAGTGAGTGAGTATTTGAAATAAAGATTGCCAGTAATTTATTCATTAAATCAGAGCTGAAGCAATTTAATCTAATCTGTATAAGTTGTTTCCCTCCACGGACGTGAAGGTGCCTTGTTACTCTGCACTTTGAAATCTCGCATAAAGAGGTTGTTGGTTTAGGTTTGTATCATTTGTAGAAAAAGAATGAATGATTTGAATATCTACTCCTAAGCTGTACTTATACACAAGGTGTCAATGATTAAATGTCTGGACTGATGTGATTGCATTGTAGTACTTAGAATGTGATTTTTGAATCCTTAGCTGTCAAGGTCAATGTCGTCAGGCTTGGTCTTGCCACCTGCTGTAGTAGAAAAGATTCTGCTGGACCCCGTCAGTGGAGCCTTTCTGGTTGTTTTTAGTGGTACTGAATATCTCAGGTCTTTGGTTACTCATTTCTTTTGAGAATGGCTGGGTGCCCAGACCTACAGTGTGGTTTTTGGGCATTCCCTTGAACTTCAGTTCTCTGACTGGCTTTTGTGGACCTTGGACAGGAAGGGAAAGAAAATCAAGTTATTGTGCTTCTATTAAGTGTCAGGTACTTTAAATATATTATCCTCTCTAATCCTCATAACAACTCTTGGATGTGGTACATCCCCATTTTACAGACAGAAGATTGAGGCTGAGCAATGAAACTTGCCCAAGAGCACAGTTAATAGATGGCAGAGTTGCATTTTGAAACCCCGCTCTGTCTGGTTTCAAGGCCCAGGCTTTTCCCACTGTTTCATGGTGTCTCTCCTAGGAATCCTTGTTGTCTGAGGGGCTGTGAAAGTAGATTGACCTCTTGATGGCAGACTGTCCCCATTCTAGTGGACGTCTGTGTAGACATTGAAATTATGTAGCTGTGTGCAAAAACACAAGTTGTTCTTGCAGTTTGTGAGTTAGATAAAGATGGGACAGGTGCTTGAAGTTCTGGCTTTCATCCAGTTTGTGCATGCTTAGGTCAAGTTTAACACTGAAAAAAAAAAATCTTACCTGTGGTGTCTTTCTTGTGACACCAGCCAATTCTCTGACACTAACTAGGTGTTCTACAATTCACTTCTGTTTGACACTACCTGGAGTTAACAGCCCAGAGACTTAAGGGCTCCCTCCTGCAAGACTGCCCCCACTTCACATGCCAGCTACAAGTTGAGGGTCCACAGTCTACCCATGCTTCTCTCCGACTTGTTAATAAACTCTGTGGTTTCCACAACCCCCATCAGGTTAGATAACTTGCTGGAATGACTCACAGAGCTTAGGAAAACACTTTACTTGTGCTTAAGGTTTATTATAGAGGATACAACTCAGGAACAGCCAAGTGGAACAGATGCATAGGGCAAGGGGTTAGGGGTGGAGAGGGTGGCACAGAGCCTCAGTGCCTCGTCCAGGTGAGCCACCGTCCCAGCAGATCAATGTGTTCAGCCACCTGGAAGCACCCAGAACCCTGTCTTTTAGGAGTTTTATGGAGGTTTCATTACCAAGGCATGACTGATGAAATCTTTGGCCTTTGGTGATTGAACTCCATCTCTAGCTTCTCTCCCCTCCCTGGATGTTAGTGGTGGGGCTGAAAGTTCCACCCTGCCCTCCTGGTCATCTCATGAGCATACAAAAGGTGTTTTATCACTCCTGAGTTTCTCTAAGGTTTCTAGGAGCTCTGTGCTGGGAACTGGCGATAAAGACCAAATATTTATTTTTTATTAAAATCAGGAAGTTGGTTTTTTAAAATAACTTTCTAATTTTACTAATGTGCTCAAGTCCTTTGTATTTTGGAAGAAAAGACTATTATATCATATACCATGTGTTTGACTAGTTGAAGAACTCAAAAAAATAATTTCAGAAAAACTTTTAACTGTATCCCTCAGTCTGATAAGCAAATATAATTTTATAGGAAAATTGCGTTTCTACTTTAAAGGAATGATTCATCAAACAAGGTTATATAAAGATGAGGAGATTTCCATGGCCTTAATGAAATCTTTAAGACATGACTTAATACTTCATTATGTTGATTAGCTGGTACTTTGTCATGTCTACCTGATTTGGCTATTTCTTGTTTGGCTAATTATTAGTATGTCTACAGTCTTGTTGCTAGTAGGGAGGACATTGCTATTTACTGTAACCTCTTTTAGAAGACGTTATGTTTATTTATCACATCCTATTTCACACTTGGCATCAGCAGATGACTGCATGGCATAACTCTGGCTTGATTAGACTTTGTTATTTCGAAGATTTCCTTACTTATTTCCATTGAACAAATTTCAAGCAAACTTTAAAGGAAGATGCTAGCTCATAAGATGCTTTTTCAGACGCTGTGTTCTCCAGCTGAGGAGTACAGCCCTACACTAGGGCTGGCACACAGTCCTTCCAATGTGAACCTTTAACGGGCATGATACTTTGTTCTTGCCTGTGCACATTTGTCTCTGTAGTCTTTGAGGGGCACACATTCAAAGAACTCACCTGCTTGAACATGTGCAGAAGCCTACAGACAGGCCACTTAGTGAGAGCTCATTACAGCTTTTCATTTAAGCTGGGTTGTCTGGAGAGAGGTGACTCCAGGGGGACTGCCACATGGTTGCATGGGCTCCTGCACTGACTTTCTGTCAACATCTTAAGGGCAAGGTGACTACGTATTTAAGGCCTGAAGGTCCTGACCAAGATCACGATGACATTACTTGTTTCTCTGGGTTTCTGATTTTTTCCCTCCTCTGGAATGTAAGTTCCTGGAGGCCAGTGAGTCTGTCTTTAATTTTCCCTAGACCACTTTTGAGCTGGGATGGTTAGGAAATGCTAATGAGATTTTCTGGGTAAGCCCCTTTAGGGGTTCTTAAGCAGTGGTGATTTTGTACCTTCAGGGACACTTGGCAATGTCTGGGACATTTTGGGTTGTCATGACTGGAGGGTGCTACTGGCATTTGATGGGTACTGGCTAAGGATGCTGCAAACATGCTACAGTGCATAAGGCAGCCCCCATAACAAGGATTGTCCAGCTCCAAATGTCAGTAGTGCTGAGGTTGAGAAACCCTGGCCTGGTGTAATTTAGTTGCTCTCTAGATCAGATTATCTTTAGACACATTTAGTCAGTCTAACTGGGCAGAATAGTTCTGCTTTCTCAGACAGATACACTGAGTAGACTGAAGCAAAGAGAAGCTTCTTTGAAAGAAACTCATAAAAAAACCACATGCACCTAGAACAGGAGCTTGAATCAGCTGGGAGTGCTCAGAAACCTCAGGCTTCCTATTTATTCAGGAGCTATAAGGTGGGAAATGAAAGGTGAAGTGCTTTGCCAGGTGCCTGGTACAAGGTAGGCACTCAGTGTGTTCCTTCATGGCTTGCTCTGCTAATGCAGTTTTGTGGTGGGTGGGTAGCTTAACCACTATTTGCAGAATTGGGTTTCAGCAAGGCCTTGCAAAAACCTTGAAGTTTTAGAAATTGATGAAACCCAGTCTCCATGGTTATCCTTGTGTTCTCTCCAGGATTTTACTAGAAACTCTAAATTTTATCTGTTGGACTGCCTGTGATTTTTAACAATGATCGTTAAACAGATGAACATTTATTGTTCATCTGTATCTGTGCCAGTCACTGAAGTCAGTCATTGCCCTTGACCTTTTATGGAGCTTTCTGTCTACCTGGGAAGGTAGACACTGAACATGCAATTATATACAGGTGTTCAGTTCAGTGGTTATAAGTGTTACTGAGGAGACTTGGGAGATATGAGAGAGTATTAGAAGAGGGGCTCCATCCTAGTCTGGAAGTTCAAGGGAAACTTACTTGAAGAAATATTTAGGCTTAGGTCAGTTGGGGTGGTGGGAAATGTAGGAGACAGCAAATACCATGCGAAACAGCCTTGGGAAAGGAGCCTTCCAGAACAAGAAAGACTGGTACAGTGTTGTGACGTAGTGAGTGGCTGGGTGTTACGGATCGGTAGGGAGTGTCGTGAGACGAGGCTGTGGACACAGAATGGACAAATCCTATAGGGCCTTGGAAGCCATATTAAGTATTTTGGATATTATCTTAAGACTTCTCTGAAGCAGGGTGTTGACATGATTAGATTTGCATTTAAAATTTGCATTTTTAAAGAGATATGCTTGACCGCTTAAGGTTTCAAACCATTTTTAGTTTCTGGAAGATCAAAATGCCACCTACATTTAGATGTGTGTGTATTTTTTTTTTTTTTGAATAACAGCTTTGTCCAGATATAATTCATGACCATAAAATTCATCTTTTTAAAGTGTACAATTCAGTGGTTATTAGTATATTCACAAAGGTGTACAACCATCCCCACTCTCTAATTTTAGAACATTTTCATCCCTCGATAAAGAAACCCCATATTCATTAGCAGACACTCCCCATTGCCTCCTCTCCCCAGACCCTTGGTAACCGTGATCTACTTTCTACTTCCTGTCTCTGGACCTGCCTATTCTGGACAATTCATGTCATGTAATTTGTGGCCTTTGGTGACTGGCTTATTTCACTTAGCATAATATTCATAGTTCATGTTGTCTCATGAATCAGTACCTCATTCCTTTTTATGGCTGAAATAATATTCTGTTGTATGGATCAATCACATGTTGTTTATCCATTCATCAGTTGATGGACATTGGGGTTGTTTCCACTTTTTTGGTAGTTATGAATAATGCTGCTATGGAGTTGACATTAGTATCATACAAATGGTCAGGAGGAACGTGGAATTCAACCTTCATCTTTAAAGAGAAGGGCATTAGTCCTTTTTATTCTGTAGCACATTCTTTTCGGTAAGCATTTTCTTTTCTGAAAGATTTGTATGGCAGTAAAGGTTCAACCACATGTGTTAATGTGTTAGTGTTGATGAATTGAGAGAAATGCTGTTAAAAACTTGAGTGTTTTGGGGCACTTGAAAGCATTATTTGCAGTTAATGGTGCCAGTTCTTGCCTAGTTCTGGAAGTCAGAGTCTGTTATTGTTCTGGTTGTCCGTTTACAAGTGGATGCCGAAGAATTCTTAGCTCCTCTGTTCCGCTTGAATGACTTCTTGTTCACGTTAATAGAATGTACCTGATTGCCTATTACCAAGGTGATGGCTTTCGTCTTGATTAGTCATTTCAGAGAATTAAGAGAAAATAAAAGTTTAGAATGGCCTCAGTATTACAGAGTTCAGAATATGAACCAGGAGGTCAGGCATATAATAAAAAATGGTTTATGACCTGCACTGGGGCATAACTTCAGGCACAATGAGTATTAAGAATTAGTTAATGATTAAGCATGAACATTTTCAGACCAAGGAAAAAAGTGTAGGCAGTGAATGTAAGAAGCTTCATAGCTTGTCATGTAGAGTGGGAAAAATAAAAATAGTATCAAGCTGAAGCAGTTTTGGTAAAAGTGTTTAATGGTAAATTAACACACATCAGTCAACAATTCGAAAGATTTGGTTTATCAAGTCAGGGCACAGAGTTTGTAAAAAGATTAGTTATCTTTGAAATCTTAATGTGCCTGTCTGCTTCTTTGTATTGGTTTATAACTGGTTCCTTTCAATGTTAGTGTCGGGAATATTACCCAAGATTTCATTCAATATTTAGCAAGCTTAGGATGACTGTAAAATTGGTCCATCAATTGTGCAAGCAGTTACGGGACACCTACTGCTGATGAATGGTCGTATTTGTCAGGGGGAAGCAGGTTACTTTTGGCTACTCATTGGGAGAAATTGATTGTTTCTTAGTGGATAACAGATTAATAGTAACTGGTCTACTCTGCAGTTTCATCATGGTACTTAATGGACTTACTTTTATTTATCAGGCCATGTCAGAGGACTTTATCTCATTGCTATTATTATTACAGTAGTCTCATGTGTCTGGTCCTATATTGAGGATTGGCCTGCGTTAACTTGCTTAATCCTCTAAATAACCTACCAGGATAGATAGAAACCAGTGACATCTCTAGTCTACAGATGAATTTACAGAGGCTCAGAGATTAAGTGACTTGTGTGAGCTCGTACACAGGAATGGCTGAGCCAGGACTTGATGATGGGCTCACTCTGAAGCTGCTGCGCCCTGCAGGCTGCTTCCCCCCTTCTCTGGTATACTAACCCTAATGAAAATGGGACACATTTATTACGGAAGATTACATTTCATCCACAGTTGAGGTTCTTGAATTTTGTTCTAAAAGTGTGTTCTGGTTAGAGCCTGTTCCTAGAAATCTGGTTCTTAGCATGTCATTACTTTGTCTTCTCATTGGTTGCATGTGACCTTAAGTAACTTCTTAATCTTTCTCAAGCATACTTGGCTCCTGTCTCTTAGAATGTTATATGACCTGGTAAAGCACACGTCAGTATTTCTAAAGGTCCCTATTTAGCCCACAAGAAGAAGGGCAGCTTCATCTGGTCACTGGAATGTTAAATTCTGCTGCTTACTCTGCTTACTTGATTTGTCTCGTGGTTTCGAGTTAAATCATTGCATTGAGTGACTGTTTTCTTACCTAAAAACAAGGTTAATGTTGGTAGTTATTGCCTTATGTTGAATCTCAGTGAAGGAGAGGCCAACAGAGTTTTCCTAATCTTGGGGTACAGGGGGGTATAGTGACAGAAGTTTTGGGCCAGGAGTCAGAGCACTTGGACCGTGGCCTGGCTCTGTCACTTACTGAGCTGCATGACTCATAGCCTCTTCACCCTTCCCCCACTCTCTCTACGTACCCTGAAGGTAATGAGAATTAAACCAGAAACTATGTGTGAGGAAATACTTTATACCTTATAGGTCATATAAGAGATGATGATTATTTTTAAAGTGCCATGAGCTTATAACATTTGGAAATCTTAGATTTAATTTAGTCTTCTATTTTTTGTTTTTGGACTTCTTAGATGACGCTTCAGTTGTATGTTTTCATTTTTTTTCTTCTTTCTTTTTAGTGGTATGCGTGCAACAGAGAGAAATTATGTGAATCACTCCAGGCCGTCTTTGTTCAGAGTTACCTTGATCAAGGAACACAGATCTTCTTAAACAACAGCATTGAGAAATCGGGCTGGCTATTTATCCAATTATATCACTCTTTTGTGTCATCTGTTTTTAGCCTGTTTATGTCTAGAACATCTATCAATGGGTAAGTGAATCTTGGATACTTTTTTCTTTATCCTTAGGTCTAAAAAAAGAAAAGGAAAAAGAAAAGTTACCTTGTTGAGATGTTGACCACCTCTACAGCTACAACACTTCTAGTCAGAATCTTTGGCCCAGTGTCTCAGCCTCTGCAATTATGCTTTTAAAATTCACTGTAACTTGATAAACAGCCTCATTGGTCTGTATTTCTGTGATGGGAACCACAGTGCTTCCCAACTTTGATGTGCACAGGAATCACCTGGGTATCTGGTTAAAATGCAGATTCTGAGTCAGTAGGTCTGGGGTGGGACCAGAGATTCTGCATTTTTAACATGTTCCAGGTGATGTCTATGCTGATCTATTAGAGAGGAGCAAGATGGTTGGAACCAGGCCCTTAACGTAGGCTGAAAAGTAAGATCTTTGCCTTCAGCACACTTCCCAGGAACAAGTTTTTTTGAGAAGGATCTAATTCAGCCAAGCAGTGGATGGTGGCTTGTTCGAGTGAAGGGTTCTCCATCTGTTCTTTCTTTCTTTATTTTTTAAAATATTTATTTATTTATTTGGTTGTGCTAGGTCTTAGTTGTGGCAGGCGGGCTCCTTAGTTGTGGCACGTGAGCTTCTTAGTTGTAGCATGTGGGCTCTTAGTTGCGGCATGCATGTGGGATCTAGTTCCCTGACCAGGGATCGAACCCAGGCCCCCTGCATTGGGAGTGTGGAGTCTTAACCATTGTGCCACCAGGGAAATCCCTCCATCTATTCTTGCATAATGTTTAGACTCACCAGAATTTTGTAAACATTGTGGAATTCTCTATCCCTAGAGTGGTTCTCTCATATAAATCTATGGAAAAAGCTCTAGGAATAGTTTTATCCTTTCTTGGCCAAATTTTCAGACACTGCAAAGCCTAAGAATCCAGAACGCCAAAGAGAAAAGCAGCAGGGCTCAGTGCTTGAAAAGCTTGTTGGACCACTTGAAGCCACTGGCTGGGCCCACTTTTTCTTCCCTTGAGGTTTGGAGCCAGCTTCTACTGAATGTCTGGATCCCCAGTCTATCATCTGGTCCTTAAATATGTTTTCAGGAACCACGAGCCATTTCTCAAGATTTCTTACTTGATTTTCTTCATTGTTTATATGAAATTGCCTTAAGTTTGCTTTAGCAAACAGTTGTTATTTTTGTATTGGTAGTTGAGTGTAAACAACTTGGTCTGGCATTTTGTTTCTAAAATTCACGGCATTGAATTTCTGTTCTGTACCATTTATTTTTTCGTTGGGAAAGCAGACAAGTCACTGCAGCAGTGATTTTTAACCTTTTTGGGGCCCTGTACCTCTTTGAAAGTGATATAAAGTAGAAATTCTCTCTTCAAATAGTCCTTACATTCAGCATTTTGCATATAATTTAGGAAGATTTCAAACTGTAAACCGCTTCCCGCTACCTCTACCCTGTTCGCCCCTGGTTAAAATTCTCTGCTCTGGGATTTCACAATTTGGTCAAAGGGGCAATAAGATTAATAAATCCATTTTGGCTTATCTTATCCACAGCTCTTCTGCTTTTCTTTTCTTTCTTTCTTTTTTTTTTTTTTATAAGATTGCAATGAACATGGGGATGTAGATATCTTTCCAGGACAGTTAACTCTTATTTATTTATTTGTTTATTTGTTTACTTATTTATTTATTTATTCATTCATTTATGGCTGTGTTGGGTCTTCGTTTCTGTGCGAGGGCTTTCTCTAGTTGCGGCAAGCGGGGGCCACTCTTCATCGCAGTGCACGGGCCTCTCACTATCGCGGCCTCTCCCGTTGCGGAGCACAGGCTCCAGACGTGCAGGCTCAGTAGTTGTGGCTCATGGGCCTAGTTGCTCCGCGGCATGTGGAATCTTCCCAGACCAGGGCTCGAACCCGCGTCCCCTGCATTGGCAGACAGATTCTCAACCACTGCGCCACCAGGGAAGCCAGGGAAGCCCCCTGCTTTTCTTTTTTAAATAACCCTCATCCCCACCCCTCCATCCCCCCTTGGCACCCCTCTCCCCCAGAAAAACAAAAACATCTCTTGCCCTGTGTCCTATTCTCAGCTGGAAGCTTAACTTTGAGCCCATTGGGAATTTCCATCTATGGCAATGGGAGCTTATTACCACGAGTGGCTGTCTCTTATAGAAATAATTACTATGGTAACCATTTAAAAAAATATTTTATTTATTTATTTATTTATTTTATTTATTTTGTGTTTTTTTTTTGGCTGTGTTGGGTCTTAGTTGCGGCATGCGGGATCTTTGTTGCGGAATGCGAGATCTTTTCCATGCAGCACGTGGGCTCTTTGTTGAGGCTTGCGGGCTTCTCTGTAGTTGTGGCGTGAGGGTTTTCTCTCTCTGGCCGTGGCACGTGGGCTCCAGAGGCCGTGGGCACTGTAGTTTGTGGCACCCAGGCTCTCTCGTTAAGGCGTGCGAGCTCAGTAGTTGTGTCTCGTGGGCTTAGTTGCCCCGCGACATGTGAGATCTTAGTTCCCCGACCAGGGATCGAGCCGACCAGGGATCGAGCCGTGTCCCCTGCATTGGAAGGCAGATTCTTTACCACTGGACCACCGGGGAAGTCCCTATGGTAACCTTCTTGAATTAAAAAGATAAGGTACTTATCGGACGTCCTTTATTGGGAAGGGGAAGACCAAGTAAGGAGAGACTTGATAGCTGTTTTCAGAGTTTATTTTATAAGGAAGATATTTGTAAGGAGGTATATCTCCTCTGTAGACTCTAAATCTAGAGAGAACTTAGGCCAGAGAACGTAGGATGGTTTTTACACACACACACACACACACACCAAAAAAATACATCGACATCACTAACTTTGGGAGTTAAAGACAAATTAGAGAGCCATACCTCTCGGTGGTATGTGTTTGCTGGAAACCTTGTATTGAGCAAAGTCAGTGTCTTGGTATTTTAAGTGGGATAATTCTTCATTGTGTGGGACTGTCCCACACATTGCAGGAAGTCTGACTTTTCTGACCTTGCCCTCTAAGTGACAGTAGCACCCTCAAGTAATTGTGACCACCCCAAACTCTTCCCACCTACTCCCAGTGCTCCCTAGAGGCCAAAATTCATCTGGGCTCGATGAATTTAGATTTTTTTTTTTTTCTTTTGGCAGTTGAAATCTTTTTGTGTAGCCTCTGTTGCTTATGATCTTTGGAAATAGGACAGTGCTTCTCCGGTGCCTTTCAACCTGAGCTCTGACCTCAGATGACCTCTAGCTCTAGAATTTTATGATTATCATGTTAAGGGTCCTTAGATTCCAAAGAGAAGGCTAGGGAAGCATGTTATTTTAAAATTGGGAAAGTTTAAGCCATGTAACTATTTTGCAACTTACTTTTGGTCCTATGGCAAGTTAGCACCAGCATTTGAAACATGTACCCCCAAGCCTGTGACCTCTCTTAACTCTTGTTGTTCTGACTCTGGCTCCCGTGTGAAATTTTGTATAGCTATTTCAGTAAGTTCAGCTCCTTTTCTCAGATTTCTTTTTCAGCCTGTTTTCCCATTAGAAGATAGGAACAATTGAGGATTAAAAACAACTTGTCTTTTAGGAGATGTTAGGAACAATTGAGGATTAAAAACAACTTGTCTTTTAGGAGATGTTTTGTCTGGGAGCTAGTTGTATTGGGTGCAAGTCTCTGAGGGTCCCCCCCCTCCCATTTTTTAGCATTTCTATAGGGCAGAGGATTTACTGCAAATATAGTTAGATTTGGTTGACCTCTTCTAAGGGAAAGGGGAGGAGGAGTTTGTTATATGAGCTCCATAATTTTAATTTTTTCCTGAAACTGGTCTTACCAGGAACACCCAGTTGCACACGTCCTTCCAGTCACTGTGTAACAAACATATTGCACCTTAGGATTATTTCCAGAAAGCAGCAGGATGGTACAGATTTCCCTGCCATTTCCTAGACCAGTGGTTTTCAGACTTTTCCAGGGTCTGAAGGGGAAGCGCCTCAGGAGCTGCTTCAGGCTGCAGAGAAAGGCCTAGAAGTGGGCTGGCAGCAGCGCTGAGGCTCTCAACCTCATTTCAGCAGCAGTTCTCCTGTTACATTTTACATTGTCCATGAGTAACATCTGCTTCATTTAAAGAAAGGGTTCTGCTGCTTAAAGGAAGTTTGAGAATCCCTGCCCTAGACAGACTGGGATTTGAGAGCTAGAAAGCAAGTTCTAAATAGGGAGTGCATTTTATTTCCCAAGATGATGCTTCCTCAAGACTTGGTTTGATCTGTAGCTGCTTTTATGAGAGCTCTCTTTGATCTCCATTTTAACTCCTCTTTTTTCAAAGGCATTACTATGTTTTAGATGTTTTTTAGGATTTTTAGAAATAATAGGACCCAGCCAATTGTATAACATACAAACTGACACAAGTATGAATCTACTTTTTATTTATTTATTTATTTTTAATTTATTTTATTTTTGGCTGCTTTGGGTCTTCGTTGCTGTGTGCTGGCTTTCTCTAGTTGCGGTGAGCGCGGGCTTCTCATTGTGGTGGCTTCTCTTGTTGTGGAGAACGGGCTCTAGGCTTGCGGGTTCAATAGTTGTGGCTCGTGAGCTCTAGGGCGCAAGCTCAGTAGTTGTGGCACACGGGCTTAGTTGCTCCGTAGCATGTGGGATCTTCCCAGACCGGAGCTCGAACCCGTGTCCCCTGCATTGGCAGGCGGATTCTTAAACCACTGCGCCACCAGGGAAGCCCTGAATCTACATTTTAAATGCAAGTTAACTGATACCACAAGGACCACTCTTCTTCTTTTCTCTAGTGTTTCTTAAAAATCTAATATCTAGAGCTATTTTTTATACTCATTGTTCAGTTTCATATTCTAAATGGCTTTTTTCCCCTATTTGCTTTTTCTGCTTAGTGTTATTGGCTAGTGTTGTGGTCTGATCCTGTTGGCCTGTCATTTTTTTAAACCGATATACATGTTTTCTATTACTCCTTCCATCTTTCCTTCCTATTTTGACTTAAATTCTTCACATTCATCTTTTAATTTCTTATATATTTCTTCTTCCCTTCCCACCTTTTATTCCTCTCCTTTCCCCACTCTTTTTGGTGTATTGTTTGCAGCCTCAAAGACAGACGATGATATCTAGAGGTGTTTTCTTATTTTATTAACTTTGCTTTTTAATCATAAATCATATAAAAGATATATATTTTAATCATATAATCTTATAAAATAAACATTTTGTAAGTTCCAAAGGCTGTTGGTGTTGAGTCACTGCTTTGTGTGGATGTTGGGTGGAAGTGCTTATTTTGTATAGAGTCATCCATTTTTGTCCTTCTTTCTTTTCCAGGTTGCTAGGAAGAGGCTCAATGTTTGTCTTTTCACCAGATCAGTTTCAGAGACTGCTTAAAATTAATCCAGACTGGAAAACGCATAGACTTCTTGATTTAGGTGCTGGAGATGGAGAAGTCACAAAAATAATGAGCCCTCATTTTGAAGAAATTTATGCCACTGAGCTGTCTGAAACTATGATATGGCAACTTCAGAAGAAGAAATACAGGTATAATTTTTAGACATGGTTTAGAGTATATTTCTTGGTTTTAGATGTATTTCTTCTTGAGATTATATTATTTAAAGAATATAAATCAGAAACAATTTCCATGATGAGGAATTAAAAAAAAATCTTTCCATATTACAGTTGACCCTTGAACAATGCAGGGGTTAATTCACGTATAATTATAGTCAGCCCTCTGTATCTGCAGTTCCTGCACATCTGCGGATTTAACCAACCATGGACCGTGTAGTACTGTAGTATTTACCTTTGAAAAATATGGGCAGTGTATAAGTGGACCCAGGCAGTTCAAACCTGCATTGTTCAAGGGTCAGCTGTACAAGTAAGTGGAAATTGAGAGAGAAATCATCTTTCCTTGGCAGTATTATTCTGATCTAGAGGTTTTGGCACTGTAGGAAGGAAAAGGGTGGGTGAGAGACAGCTTGGAGAAGAGAGATCAGATGTAGGGACTTGCTCCCTAATTTGAATCTGGCATTCTCAAATCTTGTTTTTTGTTTGTTTATTTTTTTTTAATTAAAAAAACTTTAAAAAAATTGTGGTAAAAATACATAACATAAAATTTACCACGTTAACCGTTTTTAAGCATACAGTTCAGTAGTAATAAGTATGTTTGCGTTGTGGTGTAACCATCATCACCATTCATCTCCAGAACCTTTTTATCTTTCCCAACTAAAACTTTGTACCCGTTAAACACTGATTCCCCAGTCCTCTGTCCCCCTGGCTCCTGGCAGCCACCATTCCACTTGCTGTCTTTGTGAATTTGACTATTCTAGGAACCTCGAATAAGAGGAATTGTACAATATTTGTCCTTTCGTGTTGGGCTTATTTCATTTAGGATAATGTCTTTAAGGTTCATCCATGTGGTAGCATGTGCCAAAATCTCCTTTCTTTTTAAGGCTGAATAATATTCCATTGTATGTATATGCCACATTTTGTTTATCCATTCATTTGTCGATGGACACTTGGGTTGCTTCTACCTTTTAGCTATTGTGAATAATGCTGCTATGAACATGGGTGTACAGATATCTGTTTGAGTCACTGCTTTCCCTTCTTTTGGGTATATACCCGGAAGTGGAATTGCTGGATCAAATGGTAAGTCTGTGTTTAATTTTTTGATGCATTGCCATACCTTTTCCACAGCAGCTGCACCATTTTACATACCACTTGCAATGCACAAGTGTTCCAGTTTCTCTACATCTTCACGAATACTTGTTGTTTTCTGTTTTTTTGATAATATCCATCCAAATGGATGTGAAGTGTCAAATCTTGGCTTTTAGACCATCTGCTGCTTGAGAGACTTAGGAAGAAGGTTATTCTTTATTCAGTACGGATTCTATTGAATGGGAGAAGACGGTGCTGAGTATAGAATGGGGGAGGTGGAGGTAGAGCCTGCCTCCTTCTCTGATATTTTTGAAGCTGGGCTTAGGCTTAGAAAGAAAAGAGAGAATTATGTACTCCCTCACTTTCCTACCCACCTAAGTTCCTAAGTAGGAGACTATCTTAGGAACAGACTAACCCTAGAGACAGAGCATTAGCATAGCTCTTGGAGCAGGATTAGATTTAAACTTTGGCAAAACATGGACGTTTTTAGCCTGGGGAAGAGAAGACCAAGTAGGAAGGAGGGGAAGGGAAGATTACTGTAAACAGGTATTTAAAGGGATTTATATGGAAGGAGGCCCACCTACCCTGGGCCATGGCCTTGCTTGTTTGCCTGACATTCAAACCCTTCTGAGACTAAGTGCCCAAAAGGAATTTTCAGTGAGACTTCAGATGTTTGAATTAGTGATTCAATATATGTAGAGTTTACATGTTATGTTACCTGATAAACTTGTACACCATATAAAAAATACTTAGTTATTGGGAATTCCCTGGCAGTCCAGTGCTTAGGACTCGGCACTTTCACTGCTGTGGCCCAGGTTCAATCCCTGGTTGGGGAACTAAGATTCTGCAAGCTGCGTGGAGCAGCCAAAACAAAACAAAACAACTTATTTTTTTTTCCCTAATAAATAGTTCATATGCAAAAATCTGTTTGCAGTTTGACCTAGATAGGGAATTTATACTGGTTGACACTCCCTTCATAATATTATTAGTATGAAATAGAAGCGTATTCACAAAAGTGGCAACTTTTGGTACAGTTTGACATTTTAACGGGCAAGTGGTATCTTACTAAGTTTAGGGTTTGCGTAATCCATGATGGCAGGGCAGACTTTTAGCTTCCATGGTTTTTTTTGGCTTCTTTTTGGGAGGTAGCTGTTTTTTGTTTCTCTTCAATATCTGGGCTCATGAAAAACTGGCTTTTTAATAAAGGTTCTTGTTGTCATTTTTGAAATAAAACCATAAAACAGAAAATGGCCAGGTTTTCCCTCTGTTTTGCCAAGATATTATTGTTTATGCCAGAAAACCTGATTGTAAAATTTAAAGATGTGGCTTTGATTTTTAAAACAAAACAATAACTTTTCTCTACATTGCTGGTGGTTTTTATTTAGGATTTATCAAAATACTGATTGCTTTGTTACTTCTCTAAGGAAAATGTATTTTAAATCCCCCAGAAGGTAAACTATTACTTAACTCACTTTCTTGAAAATAATAACCCCCTGAACAGACGCCTTTCTTCTAGGGTTAGAAATGCTGTTTTGGAAGAGCCATAGACACTTAGGAAGGGATTATACAATTACTTTTTGATTGTGTGTACTAATGAACAATTCCACAATTCAAATGACAATAAATAAAAACCGTTGTTTGGCAGGAAGGAAATTTTGGCAGCATGGTTACCTTCCTCAGTCTGCTTTACCAAAAGTTAACGTGAAAATTTGTTGACATGATCTGAATGGTGGTTTGTAGATGTTGGAGGAAACAAGTGTGTGGCAAGTTGCGGACTGGTAATGTGGACGGGTTTGGAATTAAGTCCGCATGGGCAATTCACGTGTGGGTAGTTCAGAAGGAGTTGTGTATACATTTTTGACACCAGAGAACAAAGATCTTTAATGTAAATTTGAAAGATGCTTGACTTTAATCCATTATCTATAGGTTAGGGATCTTTCTTGAAAGGAAAAGAAAATATTGTGGTTAATTCTATTTCTCGTGTTCATATCCTCTTTATTTTCTTTTTTTAACAAAAAGATACTGGAGACTGAAGGGATGGCCATTCACTCTAAACCCACCACCCTGGAAGCATTTATTCAAGGACTGATTGTTAGGTTCTTTCTCACCTTATATGGAGAGAGCAGGTTCATTGACCTGAATAACATACTAGGAGAGTTTGCAAGTTGTAATTTCTACTCTGCTAGAGATTTACAGTGTGACCTTGGACAAGTCACTTCTTTCATTTTTCTCATAAGAAGAGGAAAATTCTAACAACTTGTTAGGATTCCTGGGTTAATATGCAGTTTGAGTGGGGCTGATAAATTTGTCTTCATCAGTGGAACTGAGTTTACAAGTAGAAATCACAAAACAGAAGTAAAGATGAAGTTGGACTTCTATAGGTATAGTTTTAACTGTCCCGGTATTAAGCCTATAATTTTCTGTTATGAGCATGTGCTTCTGTCTTTCAAAATTACCAACATGGAAACTACCTATCCTCAAATAATTCTGAGATGGATTTAGTGAGATTAGTCTAGATTTTTAAAAAAATTGTATTTATTTATTTATTATTTATTTTTGGCTGCATTGGGTCTTCGCTGATGCGTGCGGCTTTCTCCAGTTGTGGCGAGCAGGGGCCCCTCCTCATTGTGATGCGCTGACCTCTCATTGCGGTGGTTTCTCCCGTTGCGGAGCACGAGCTCTAGGCGCATGGGCTTCAGTAGTTGTGCCTCGCCGACTCCAGAGCGCAGGTCCAGCAGCTGTGACGCACGGGCCCAGTTGCTCCGCGGCATGTGGGATCTTCCTAGACCAGGGCTTGAACCCATGTGCCCTGCATTGGCAGGCGGATTCTTAACCACTGCACCACAAGGGAAGCCCAGATTATTCTAGGTTAAAACATGCTGATGATGTTGGGTTCTGCTTCGTTTTATTAGATCAGGCCTAAATTTTTTTTTTGATTTTTTAAATCAAATATATAATTTGTCTTTTGCAAGTTTATGAATTTAAATTGGCTGTTTGGCTAAGGTATTAATATATAAAGTCTTTCTTTTTAATTGTTCATTTCAGCTTTTAAAATGGGAATTGATGACATTTTTATCCTGAAAGTAGAGTCTTCTCTCTAGTTTAAATGAGCTAAATACAGCTCCTTAAAATCATCATTGCAGTCACAATTTCGGTACAACAAAGTGATTGTGGAGCTCTAATGCCCTAATTTCAAGTAACAAAGAAATCTGCCTAGCTCCTTGAAGTTTGTCAGTTTTGTTTGGGAGGAGGCTTTAGTTTTTTAAAAATCTAGATTGAAAAGAAGATGCACCTGAGTAGTTTTTCTTTTTATTCTGCTATACAAAAATGCTCTAAAATGTCATTATACTATGAGTTTTCCTAAACAGTCCTCATTATGCTTCTAGAATTTTCTTAAGATATCTCTATCTGCTGAGCGTGATCAAAGACTTGTTTACCAAAGGTCCTTTTTCCTGTTTCCTTTTCCTCCTGTCTCTATCATAACATGCCTCACCTACCACATTCTGATTGGTATAACCAAGCAGG
Source organism: Balaenoptera physalus (assembly GCF_965194825.1). Taxonomy (NCBI): domain Eukaryota; kingdom Metazoa; phylum Chordata; class Mammalia; order Artiodactyla; family Balaenopteridae; genus Balaenoptera; species Balaenoptera physalus. The sequence continues at coordinate 71,258,272 of NC_138898.1, forward strand.
AGTGAGTAATTTATAGAATTGCCTTAATGGTGTGGCTAACAAAGCCTCTTGATATAAGGACTCCTCCTCTCTGTGAGTAAAACATTGTAAAGGACTAGAAATGTTTTTAGGGTGAGAGAAGACAGGGATGAGAGAGAGGGAGGGAGAGACTGATTGTGTGTTCATGAGATACTGAGGGCTGAGAGTGGTGTGTTAACTATGTTCTTCACTTACCATTTTAATAGGATGTCCTGTGCTTTATCTTTTTCTATATAGTTATTTAGATATGAAGATTCTAGAGTATGAAATAGTATCTCTCTCCTGGGAATAGAGATGTGCTCAAAAGACATAAATGGAAATTATCTTATACCACTCCTAGCCATTCTTAAAAATAGGAGGGACCTTAGGAATAGAAAACATGAATATATGATGTATTCTACGATTACATTCCAGTGAATGTAAAAGTAGGATTCTTTGTTCATTAACTGATGTTCAAGAATTGGATGCCCTAGTTTCATAACCATTTTTATCATCTTATATCTTCATACTTATTAAACATACTAGTTCTTATAAAGGAAATTTCGCATGTTTTGAGATTTGGAAATAGGAGAATTGCTAAATTTAAAGAAATATGGTTGTTTACTTTTGTATGGCCATTTTATTATTGCAAATATAAATTAGAAATGAAGATTTTTGAACTTACTTTGATTTAGAAAACAAAATTAAAGTCTTTACTGGCATCTAAGTATTTTTAAAGATGTCTTTAAGAGGGTTTGTATCTTTCTGATTTTTGCAGAGTGCTTGGTATAAATGAATGGCAGAATACAGGGTTCCAGTATGATGTCATCAGCTGCTTGAATTTGCTGGACCGCTGTGATCAGCCCCTGACTTTGTTAAAAGATATCAGAAGTGTCTTGGAGCCAACCAGAGGCAGGGTCGTCCTTGCTCTGGTCTTACCTTTTCATCCCTATGTGGAAAACGGTAAGTGTGGTCACCCACTTACCGGCCTGTTATCCAGAATTGGTGTTTATTGGTGTTTGTGATTCTGTGCTGTGAACAATTAGACATGGACTGGTATTTCTCAGAATAGCCTGGAATTTAACAGAGTACAGTTAACCCATGTAAAATACCACCTTGGTTAATGTTCGTCTTAATGTGGATCTTATAGAACTCTAGTACTCCCTTTGCAGTGGTAAGAATTAATAGATGGATCTGCCTGCTCAAGATTGAAAGCCTAAAATGCTTTTAAATGGAGCCTTAACCACTAATTTATTAGCTTATGAGCTGAGTCAAGCAATAAATGATGCCTTTTAATCTACCTGAATATACCTGCCAAATGTTACAGCTGTTTCGTATTTTACATCTCTTGTCCCAGACTCTAATAATGATAAATGCTGTTGTGATCCATTTTTTCCTTTTGAAGACCATTTGTGTCCCAGCATGTATCATTTCTTTGACCTTTGGTTTTTTGATTGCATGGTCTTGCTCTTCAGCAATACTGAATGAAGAATATCTCAGAAGAAATGGTTTGATTTCATATTGCTTCATATTTACTTTTGGCCAGAGACATTAATTCATACTTGGTTTTAGCTTATGTGGTTTGCATTTTAGATCATGTTGAAAGTTATGACTTTAAACCTCTTTTGAATTTTCATAAGTTAATTGTACAGTAATGTAAAAATTATTTATTATATAAGTAATACATTTAATATTTTTAAATCTTTACTTTTTCTCTTTTACTGCCTTGTTCAGCTTTGGGTTCAAAAACTCTAAGAGCTTGTAGACATTTTTAAGAAATCCATTAGTATTTTGTAAGCATCGTAGTTATCAAATACCTGTGAAAATCTGTGTCTTAAGGAATAACACTGAAGTTTGCTTATAACTGTGGATTTGTGTTGCCATTCACTTGCTCCTTCTTTTCTTCTTCTTCTTATTTTTTCTCCCTCAGGTCTTAGTCCCTTCTGATTTAATGCTTGTCTTAACGTTTGCCAAATGGTTTTAGGTTTGTGTTGATGGTGGGGAAAATGGAGAATTCTTTTTTTTTTTTTTTTTTTTTACGAATTGAGTTGTTTTTTAAAAAAAATTAATTAATTTATTTATTATTTTTGGCTGTGTTGGGTCTTTGCCTCTGTGCGAGGGCCCTCTCCGGTTGCGGCAAGCGGGAGCCACTCCTCATCGCGGCCTCGCCCGTTGCAGAGCACAGGCTTCAGACGCGCAGGCTCAGCAGTTGTGGCTCACGGGCCCAGCTGCTCCGCGGCACGCAGGATCCTCCCAGACCAGGGCTCGAACCCGTGTCCCCTGCATTGGCAGGAAGATTCTCAACCACTGCGCCACCAGGGAAGCCCTGGAGAATTCTTTAGACATAGGAGGGTGGGAAGGAGAATAGATAGAATAGATGTCCCCTCCCCCATCTAACTTCTCCATTTTTACATTCCTGTGTTGAATCCTTTTGTCATGGTAAAGAAAAAAACTGCTTTAATGTGTGAGTGCCCACATAGCGCATATATGTATTGTATAGGGGAAAACCTGGTAAATGTTGTCCTTGATAATTTAGCAGCCTGACCTTGTTTCAGTGCTGTTCCCTGTGTAACTAAACCTCAGCTCCATCTCACTGCATTGCAATCACTAGTCATCAGGTTGTAAGGTCCAGGCTTCCTGTGTCCTGTTGGGCAACCACACGATGGAACTTTAATGCTACTTCCTGGCATAGCAGGAGGTGGAAGAGCAAGGGAAAAAACATCAATCTCACCATGAATTTTATTTCCTTGTGTTTCTGACACTAAAAATTGAAAAGAAGTTAAACTGGACAAGAGGGCAGTCTCTAGTAAGGACTGAAAACAAGCTCCTTGACTGTGGTTGCACAGTTGCCTGTTGAATCCAAGGAGTCTGGTGTGTGACACATAGCAAACCTGAGAGGCGGAGCCTTGTTGCTGTGGGTGACCTTTAGTGACCTATAAGTTTTGTAGACTGCTTGTGGCACTCTATTATTGCTTCCTTTCTCTAAGTCACTAATTAGATCCTGATGATTTCCATGTGACACTGTGTGAAGACCCAGGAGGTGCAAAGTGATCTTGCTGTGAGTTCATGTATATGGGGCTGGTTTAAGGATATGTGAGTGTACTTTTCACACTTGGCTCAATTTATTTTTTAACAAAAGCAGTTGTAGATGAAATGATTACTTGTGTAATTTTTTTGATTTGTCTTGAAGTTGAACCACAGCAATTTTGTTGCTTAGGTTAATTTAGGGAAAAAAATGCAAAATGTATCTTTCTAATTTCAGTTTGTTTGGTTTACTGACCCAGTTCTGGTTGGGGGTTATTAAATCTAGTGAGAATTGTTTTAAGCATCAAAAAGGGGCAAAGTATGTAATCAAGAAAAGGAGACTTATTTTGCAAAAATGAAAATTTAGTGATGTTTAATTTTTCAAAATTGTAATTTTTATGAAAAGGTAATTCATGGTAAAAAAGAGTTCAAGCAGCTTGCAAGAGAATATAAAATGAGGTTTCTCATCCACTCGTTACACAATCTTGTTCAAGTTTCTTGAACATTTTTCTAAAGATAGTCTATGCAAATATGTGTGAACATGAAAAAATTGATTGTATAATTAAAGCCCATTATAAATAGTTTCATTGCCCTTTTCCACTTAAGTATGTCTAGGAAATTATTCCTTACTAGCACGTAAGTATCTACATCCTTGACTACGTGTAAGCAGTGGTGTGCTGGAGCTGGTTTTACTGGCTCAGGAGAGCTGATTGTTATCTTGGCAGGAATTTAGTGAACTGGTTGTTAAACTGGGCCATTATTGAAATTGACCTCAATGGGAGTACTTACACCATGGAAATTGGCAAACCCTACAAATAGTCTCTCCCTTCTTCTAGCTGATTGGTAAACCTTTACCAGCACACTGCTGGGCATTTGGTAACTTTACTAGAGGAGGCCTCTGTTGACTTATTACTTTTAGATACCAGCAGTTTGCTTTATAAATATTTACAAGTGAAATGAACATTCTTAGGCAAGTCTTTTGCACACGTGTAAGAAGGTATCAGGATGTTTTCTGCTTCAAGAAACAGAAGGAGCAACTAAAAATAGCTTTTAAAAATTAAGAGTTTATTTTAGAAAAGTGATTCCAAGGCTGGTTAATTCAGTGATGGAAGTGTCCACTGAAGTTCAGAACTTGCTTTCATTTCTTCATCTTCAGTGTGTTGACATTCCCCTCGCAATTACAAAATGGCTGATGCAGCGCCAAGCATCATGTGTAGGCATGACAGAGTCTTGGAAAGAAAGAGGCATTTTCTCCCATACTTTTTTTTTTTTCTAAAGTGATGGAAAACTTTTCCAGAAATCTCCCTGGCACATCTCACTTTTTCCCATCGGCAAGGATGGGGGCACATGCCCTGCCCAACCAGCAACCGGCAGGCAGGTCAGGACAATTGTGATGCAGGTCTGGGGAGGGAGTCTGCCCTGAGCATATTTACACTGTGAGACTGAGCTTGCAGTGAAGGTGGAAGGGATACTCTTATGACACAGAATATCTTTATCATTTAAAAAGTGTTTACTGAGTGATGCTGGAGATAAATGAGCAAAAAACATACAAATAATCCTTGTCCTCATGGAGCTTATGTTCTAATGAGGAAGACAGACCGTAAACAAATGGCATGTTGTTGGTGATAAAAGTTATGGAGAAAAATAAACAATAAAAGCAAAACAGGGGCTTCTTGGAATTGGGGGCTGGGTTTGGGCGCTATAATTTTAAAGAGGGTGCTCAGGGAAGGGCCTCTCTTAGAGGGTGATGTAGGGAAAAGGCTGAAGGAAGTAAGGTTTATGGTTATCTGGATGATACATTTCTAGGAGTGGAACTGCTTGTTAAAGAGTGAGTTTTCCAAATAGCTACACTGTGATCCTAACACCATTTATTGAGTAATCATCTTTTCCCCAATGCTTTGAAATGCCACCTAAATCATAGACTAAAGTCCTATAATGTGTTTGGTTCTGTTCTCTTAAGATTTATCCTTCTATATGTGTGCCAATACCAAACTACTTTAATTACTGTAGCTTTATCATACTTGTTAGTATCATAGCACTAGTCTTTCTTAATCAGTTTCTCTTAGATTTTTCTTGGCTTATTTATTTAACAGATCAACTTTAGCACTAACTTGCCTAGTTCCCCTATATTAAATTTATCGGTTCATTTAGGGAGTATTGAGTCTTCTTAGCTAATAATAGGATGTCTTTCAATTTATTCAGTTATGTTCATTAGTAACAAAATTTTCTTCATAAAGGTCCTGCACAAGTTTTGTTAGATTTATTCTAATGGTGTGTGTGTGAGATATAATAAATAGGAATTTTTCTTCCTTCATGGTTAAAAAAATAAAAAATTTTCCCAGCCTTACATAGTTGACAAACATTTTTTGTATTTAAGGTGTTCAACATGAAGATTTAGTATACGTATACACTGTGAAATGATTACTGCAATCAAGTTAATTAGCACATCCATTACCTCACATAGCTACCTTTTGTGTGTGTGTGTGTGTGTGTGTGTGATGAGAACGCTTAAGATCTATTCTTTTAGCAAATTTAAAGTATACAGTTCAGTATTATTAACTGTGGTCACCAGGCCGTACATTAGATCCCCAGAACTTATTCATCTTATAACTGAAAGTTTGTATCCTCTGACCAACATCTTCTTATTTCCCCCACCCACCAGCTCCTGGCAACCAACATTCTCTTATCTGGTTCTGCAAGTTTGACTTGTTTCAGTTCCACATATAAGTGAGATCATATAGTATTTGTCCTTCTGTGTCTAGTTTATTTCACTTAGCATAATGTCCTACAGGTTCATCCATGTTGTCTCAAATGGCTCTCCCATCATAGAGTGGATATTATGCATACACAGACAAGCAATTGTTTTGTGTGTGTGTGTGTGTCTGTGTGTGTGTGTACCAGTTTTGTAACCATTTACCTTATTGGGTTATTTTAGTGTGTCCAATAGTTTTCAGCATTGATTCTCTTGGGGTTTTTTAATACAGTTATAGCATCTGCAGATGGTTTTAATACTTCCTTCTCATTTTTAGACTTTTTTTTTTTGGTGCAAGTGAATTTGTAGTTATTTCCAGAAAATGTTAAAGAAAAACATGGTGGAAATTTTTGCTTTGTTTTTTACTTTAATGAAAAAATACTTTAAATATGATTCTGTCTTTTGGCTTGAGATTGCTGTTTGGCTTGAGATTCATATTTTTTTTAAATCCTGTTTTATTAAGAGCTTAAAAAAAATCAGGAATCAATGTTGAATTTGCCACCTGTGTTTTCAACATCTATAGAGATAGGGTTTTTTCTCCATTGGCTTATTAAATTAATAGTACTTTTCTAATACATATCCACTCTTGCATCTCTGGGCTTAGGCAGAATAGTCTTGTATGCACCACTAGATTGTATTTACAAAAACTCTAAATAAAAATATTAGCATTAATATTATTGAAAAATGATAGTTGGTCTGATCTGATCTTTTATTTGGAGGATGTTATCTTTGTCATGTTTTGGTATCAGTGTTCTGCTGGTTTTGTAGAAAATAATTTCTAAGTTCTTTCTAGTGCTCTGGAACAGTTTAAATAGCATTATGGTTATCCGCTTTTGGAAATTTGGTAGAATTCTCCTGTGAAAACAGCTAAGCCTGTGGGTTTTGAGAGGTAGCCATTGACAACTTTCTCACTTTCTTTCAGGGTCATTGTTCAGATTAAATTAGACATGTTAAGTCTTAAAGTTCCCATCAGTCTAAATAGAAATAAGCAAGACTCTGGCCGGACTGCTTTGTTGAAAGAGCATGGGCTTTGAGGGCTGACCTGTTTTGAAATAGGGGTCAGCCCCTATTACCTGAGCCTCTCATTAAGCTTAGTGTTTCATCTGTAAAAATGGAGCTAATACCTACCTTGAGGTTTGTTGTGAAGATTAAATAACGTAATTTAAAGGATAGTGCCCAACCTTGTCTATCTCAGTATTGGTATTTGATACATGTTAGATTTTTTCATTCCATCCTATTCTGTTACTTTGCTTTTATTTGTAGCTTCATTGATCAGATTTGTTCACAGTTCTTCACTTTGAAGTATTTGTCAATGTTTTTGCATTTTAACTTGGTCTCAGAATCTGTACCTTTTCCATCGGTTTATGTGACTCGACTCCACAGACACTTAACTATATGCCTATTAGCCCAGGGCTTCAAACTCTCTCAGGTCTTATATAGCAGAGAGAAAGAAACGACTTATTCTGAAAATTTCGTTTACACCTTTTGGTATGTGGGTTTAAGTGCTCTTGTCTAGAGGGTAGGGTGTATAGACACTAGAACCATGTCTGTCCATTTTCATCTTCAAGTTGTTTTAATATTACTTTCTTTTCATTGTCTTGGGAAATATAAATCTAAACAGAAAGCTATAGCTTAATCCTTTCCAGTGAAAATTCTGGATGCTCAGGTAGCAGGAAAATTAATGTTAGGGATTCAGTGAACAGTCCTTATGAAGGGGGTGAGGATCAATGGCTAGGGAGTGAAGTGTGCTTCATATCTCAGGTGAAATGCTGAAAAAATATTTTCCTTTAGAAACATCGTTCAATTGCATTCATATAAGGGCATTTAAGAGCCTACTACGTACCAGGCAGTGCTAGGCAGTAGAAATAAAAAGAAATGAGACATGTGCTTCTAGTTTTAAAAAACTTACAGAATAGTTCAGAAGATGTAAACAGACAATGGCAGGATAGTCTGATAAGAAACATGACAAAGTACTATCGATTTAGAGAAGGAAAGACCCATTAACTGCTAGGGAAGATTTCATGTAGGTGACATTTGACCTGTTTGTATCTGTGGAGCATTTTACCAGGCAGAGGGAATGGCATGTGCAAAAGCATGAAGATGTGAACAAGGTGGGGTTCACAGGTGAGGACAAGTTCAGTGAGACCCAAGGATAGCATGCAAAAGAGGCCTTTGGTTATTACGTAATAAGTATAGCACTCAATAAATATTGTTGGCTGCATGGATGGATAAAAGAATGAATATTATATATACATCAGGCACTCATATATGACCTCAGGGAATATAACTACTTGGAAAAGTGTATTCCAAATTTTAGCTTAAAAATCAATCTTTGAAATACAGTCTTTGGTTGTATTGGCAAAGATTTAATCTGAATCAACTATGAATTTGTCTTAGGGATTTTGTTTCCTTGTTAGTTACGCAAAGAACAGTATATTTTCAGCCCTGAAAGTACCAAGTAATGACTCTCAGAAATGAAAAGGAAATGATCGAATCCAACACTTCTTCTATTCACCTAGATGGTGTTAGTGGTTACCTTTTTTGCCATCTGGTTTAGAAGTTCATTTATTTCAGCCAGGCCAGTGGTCTCAAAGTGGAGGGAGTACACAAGACAATTTATTTTGGGATATAGGAAGAAAATATTAACATTTTTATTTATATTACTTTTAACGCCCATTGTTTAATTTCTATTTTTGTGTATACACATATACACACATAAGTGTATATGCATACACTATATAAATCACACACATGCACTCACACGTATATACATCCTACACACAAATAAAGTGAGGTTATGTGCTCCCCTCTCTCCCCTTCCTATTTTTCCTGGCACATGTGATTAGAAAGGTTAGAGATTACTGATTTAAACCATTAGTACAAAACGCTTTCAAGGGATCTTAAAATATTCTAAAATTTGATTTGGGTTTTAAAAATAAGAATACATCTCATTTTATACCAGCTTAAGAGAAGCACTTTAATGAAATAAACATAATAGGTTGTAATTCATGTTTAGTGATGAACATATACTTGTAGGTACTTTAAATAGATTTTTTTTTACACAGAAGTAACTTTCAGAGAACAATTCATAACATGTTTTCTTAGTGAGATGGTAATGAGTGCCATGAACATCCTTGCTGTATACCCAGTCCCTTACCTAACATTTCCCTCCTAAGTTGGTTAAAAATCAACATTGCAATGTACAATACAAAACTATATACTTAGTATGGTCCCAACTATGTGTAAAGTGTAGGTTTGTATAAGTGTGTATGCGTGTGCACATATGTATATTTGTGTGTGTGTGTGTGTAATACAATGACTTATTAAAAGAGAAAAAAAAATCAGTATTGCAAGGGCATTGTCAGGAACAGTGCATTGCCAAATCCTTCCCTGGTGCTGTTGTTTGGCACGAGACTGACATCTAGAGTCGGATGTGGCTTATTTGTTCTGAGGTTTTTTTCTGGTTGAACCTTCTGCTTTGGATTTTCTGTATTTTAGTTATTGTATTCTTACTCTATATTCTATTCTGGTCTCACTTTTTGTTGGTAGCATGATGTAAGTTATTTTGCATACCCTGGTAGGAAAACGTGCACTATACCATTGCCCCATTGCAATACCAGAGGAAATAATTTTTGCTACAAAATACTTTTCAAGATGATTTTTTCTAACTCAAATTTTGCCACTCTCCTTCCTCCCTCCATCCTCCTTCCCTGCCAACTTAGTCTAATTGGCCCATCACTTCTACACACCGTAAAGACAATTCTTCCACGCAAGACTGAGGCACATGGTGTGTCTTCAAATCTTCTTCAGGGTAACAGTCATCATGTGGTGCACTTCATATGTCGAATGAAACAAATATAGGATATACGCTATAATTGAAAGTTTTTGAAGATGTTTGACTGCTTAGAATTCTCCTAGCAAATTAGGAAAGTATTTTTCAGTTGCATTTTGTTGGGTTTTAGTATTGTGATAATTACTCTTAGTAATAGTTTCCTTATACTCTGGCATCCTTCTTGTAGCCAGTTGACTTTTCCGTTTACTTTAAATTGGTTTTTAAAAAACCCTGATCAGTGTATGTCCATTAACACTTCCATAACTTCTGGAGTTGGATTTTCAGTGACTTAATTGAAAATCAGAAGATTTCTATGGTCTTTCATAGTTAGGAAGTGCTCTTCTATTTTCATAAGTGTTGTCTTTCTCCTGCTGCAATAGTAAATAATAAGCCATATTTTAAGTTATGTAACCAATAACGCCACACTACAAGCAACATATAAACTACAGTACCATCTTGCATTCTGGGTCCTGAATACCCTTCCAGTAACCTTAAAGGTCCAGTTACCATTTTCCCTTTATTTGGAGTAAGATGTGGGAACTGAAGAATAATTTTCTTGTTCAGATGCCATTGTCAAAGCCCTGGCTTAGAGCTTTAAAATTCCTACTTCCAGGCCTGTCTTCAGGCCATTTAACTTGGTCTCTTTGCTGAAAAAGATGCCCCAGCATCAATAAGAAAAGAGTATGAACAGGCATTTACAATTATTCAGAGTGACATCTTAGGTAATTAGACCACTTCTTTATGTATTTGTGTATACATTGAAGGATGAAGTGACTACGTAGATGATATTCTTTCCTGGATGAAAATCTTTTTCAGAAATCAGATTTTAAAAAACACACCTCAGGGGGTTTCCCTGGTGGCGCAGTGGTCAAGAATCCGCCTGCCAATGCAGGGGACACGGGTTCGAGCCTTGGTCCGGGAAGATCCCACATGTAGCGGAGCAACTAAGCCCGTGCGCCGTAACTACTGAGCCTGCACTCTAGAGCCCACGAACCACAACTACTGAGCCTGCGTGCCGCAACTACTGAAGCCTGTGTGCCTAGAGCCCGTGCTCCGCAACAAGAGAAGCCACCCAATGAGAAGCCTGGGCATCGCCACGAAGAGTAGCCCCTGCTCGCCGCAGCTAGAGAACGCCCGCACGCAGCAACAAAGACCCCGTGCAGCCAAAAATAAATAAATTAAAAACAAAACAAAGCAAAAAAAACCCGCACCTCATATCAGAATTCTGTTTCATTTGACCTCATGGCTGCTGTTTAAGAGGAAAATATCTTTACTAGTATATAAGTTCATTATTTTGTATACATTTTAATTTAAATCTGAGCAGTTTGATCATGCATCATGGAAACGATCTGCTCTACTGGCTCTAAAACAATGTCTTGTTTGAAAAACCTGTTTATATAGGACTTTAAAGAAACACTATCAGAATGTATTGTAGTCAATATAGATGTATTCTTCCTATGACTACAACCCCAAAGACTGAAGAAATACTCATTTCTTATTTTTATTAGCTGTGTCTTTTTTAATGTGAACTAGTAAGTTTTCTATATAATTTGATCCACAAATGTTTGCAACATCTACTTAATGCTCACTACTGCATGCAAGATACAGTACAAAGTAGCTTTCAACCCACAAAAGCATCCTTGTCTGTACTGAAAACATTGCCTGTATCCAATGTGTTTCTGAAAGATTTCATGTCACTAAGATGCCAGCCTGGTGTCTATTGAATATTGCATCAGATGACCTTTGTTATGTATTTATCAAAACAAGTTCTATATAAAAATGCATTTTGTGAAAGTCCTCTTTCAGACGTTTGTAAAGGAAAACTTGATTATCGATAGGTTGTTGGCAGCTTCGTCTTTTTTAGTTAAACATGCTTTATATCTTTTTTGATATTTTACACTTACAGGTTGTGGGCTTGTTTCCATGTGTCTCTTATTATATAGTTCTTGAGCAATTTCCTGGAAAATACGCCGAGCACTCTTTTTCTATAAATACAAATAAGAAAAAAATGTATCTCTCTCAGGACTAAAAGCAATGATTATTGCACATCATCTGAGCCTTTTCTTTCTTTATTGCCACCAGTCTCAGAAGCTACCCCGCCCAACACATCTGTACCTACAGTTAACTCTTGTATTTTGAGTATAGTAAGTAGAATTTATGATTGAGAACTATCAATTTACCACATAGGGTACCACTTGAAATTATCGTTTTTCTCAACAATAGGAAACAGTATCTGTGGTTGAAAGTTGTTCTGTGATGAAGTTCTGAGTTTCTTAAATCATTTTGGATTTGAAGTAGTTACAACCACGATTCGAAAGATATTTTACAAGCATTGGTCTGTACCTTTTGTGAATCTTCTGTTTCTTTCTTTCTTAGAGTGTTAGATTTTGACTGTCAAGAAGAAAAGGAGAGTCTTATAAGACATTTTATATACTCAAAACAGTTGTGGCAGAGATCTCATACCATAATAAGGTTAAACTAACTTAATATTTAAATGGTAATGCAGTAAGAGTTAATAATTTTCATGTCATTTCTGAGATGATTTATTAATAAAATAGTTCAAACTGATATTGATTGTAGGATTTATAGTAATCCTAATATAACATATTCATACCCCCTCTTGTAGCATGTGAACAACCAGAAGATAGTCTTTCTCAAAATCTTTAGGCCTTTTAAAGATATTTAAAGGCAGTTTCTAATCTCTTTTAACCTTTTTTTGCTCTTAAAGATTGTTCTTAGCCCTTTCATACCTCCCCCACCGGCGGAAAGTAGCATGTGTATGATGGTTATAAAGAAGGGTCTCTTATTCCCATATTACTGGGTTTTAAAAAGAAAACCCTGTAAATTGTGTACTCTGGTTAATAATTTCAGTGATGAAAATTTTTGCTTTCTTCTACAGACCTCTTCTGCAGGTGGTATTTCCTGCAAATGCAAAGGAAGATATTAATTAGATGAGCTATTTCTGAGGCTCCCAGCATGTGGAGAGATGGAAATTATTTCCTTATGATAATAGTCAAGGCCATAGGGACATCTAATGCAAGAAATTTGACTTACTTTGGTGAGGACGATGAAGAACACGAATACACCAGTAACGTACATAGAGAGCAGTGATAAGAGGGCCGCCAGGAGACTCTGCAGTTCCTTGCTGAGAACCTTTGTCTCTTTGTTAATTACAGATACAGAAAGAACCACAGTCACTATTGAAGCATATTATTGCAAATATATGTATAAAGTATAATCGAAACTACATGTTAGAGGTGAAACATGAACTTATTCTCTTTGGCTATTCGTATAAAAATTTATTCAGGGTCTCGATTCAGAAAGTACTCAAGTATATGATATAGTTAAAGCCAGTTCATTAGTTCTTTAAATGTATTATGCCCAACATGTTATTCATTTTTAAAACTTAAAATTTTTAAAAGTTCAATTAATTACTTGTCATAATGCTAAGAATCACTTTTTATATAAAGTTTTGCTTAAAGTTAGATAAACATTAAGGGTTTGTTCAAGGGTGTTTAAAGTTTCTTTTAGTAGATATGATGTACAAGTGTCACCAAGAGTCTGTTTATGGAGTTAAGATACTTTCCCACGTGTATTTATAACCTTGAACTGTTTAGTACACATAGCTGAACAATGCAGTTCTCTAAGAACCTGAGAAGGCCGTACATTGAGATTTTAGTGCTCACGGCATGCTTAAAAGACAGGCATTGTTATCTGTGCCCCTTATTTCTAATAAAGTTCTGGAAGTGGAATTACTGAATCCATTTGCACATTCTGAATTTCTCCCTCCTTGCAGGAAGTGTCCTGTGCTCTAGGTAGTGATGAAGAAACACACCATGTCTTCAAGTACCTGAGTATTTGAAATACAAAATCCATTTAGATTTATAATTGTTATCTGAATAACTTGTACTTTTCAACTAAATATCCCATAGATGCTTATCCTGTGAACTCAGTTTATACAACATACATTTTTCTTGTGAAACTAACAAATCAACCATATCTGTAAAACTTTAAAAAAAAAAGTTTCAAGTGTGAAATTAGAAGCTCTGTAGAAAAGGAAATTGCCATATCTATCTTAGTGGTACTTTCATTCCTGCTTCTCAAGAAGAATGTTTCTTCACATAAGCTTGCAGGTTTGAAACCTTCATCTCTTTACAAACCATTTTTCTTCTGTCTAATATTTTTTATAGAAGACGAATGCATGCAGTGAGATACACAAATCTCCAAAGCTGTTGTGTGTTTGTTTTAATATCTATAGCTAACATTTATTGAGCACTTGCTATGAGCCAGGCACCATTAAAAGTGCTTTATGTGCATTAACGCATTTATAATTTACCTTACAGGTGAGAATAAACTAAGGTTAAATGACAGTGGAATATCAAAAGTCCATTAGAGCACCAAAGCAGGGATTAAAATACAGGACGATCTGGGCTCCTCAAAGTCCTGTTTTAACACCAAAAGACTGGTTAATTTGGGTTTTCATTTTAATGATCTCAGCGCTCATCATACCAGAGTTTCTTTAAAGGCGAGAGGTCTGAAAAAAAGCACGGAGTTACTGCCCTTCTCTTCCTTCCCCCAGAATCATGTGAAGCTTTTCCTCTGAAATTTCTTAATTTATAGAACTTAGCTAGGCTCAGTGTCCTCACTTGCATGAGGAAATTGTCATGGATTTTAGTAAATCTCAAGAAGCCAGAGCCACACCGACCTTCTTTCTCTTCATTATCTATGCAGAAGCGGTAGGGTCAGGGATCCCCCAGTGACTTCACCTAAAATTTGTGTTTATTCTCCATAATGCATATTTTTTTTCTGGGTCCAATTTATTGATCGCTTACGCTTCTCCAGTGTCTTGTTCTAGATGGTGCAATACCAGACTAGATCCTGACAAGGCTGTCAGTTAATCGTCACGTTTCAATCAGTGTAACATACAAAAGGAGGACATAGTTGGTCCGCCTTTGCCAGTAAAGTCTGGACATGGAAAGAGAATATAGCACCCACATAACCCTGACTCTGTGTCTGCGGAGGCTGGGAGATGGTGTCGGAGGAGTTCTTGAATCCAAACTTCATGTTAGCTTGTGTGCAGGTCACACTCTTCACCGGCTCGGGTACTAAGTTACCAAATTTACCTCATACTGTCTGCATATAAGTATTGTGATGCACTTAGGGGGCAGAGCAGAACGCAGTATTTGGGAATAAAGTCTTGACTAACCTCTTACCACCAGCACAGTCCCTCCTCCCGTCTGCTTAGCTCTCGGTTCCTTTGAACTGGGAAAGGCTATTCCACAGATGTAGATTGCACTGTCATTGAAAGTCAGCCTGTTTACAGTGAGGGAAACTTGGTTTTGTGCCAGATTCACAAGTGTGAATTTGTCTGTCTCATTTCTGCATCCATCCAAGCACAGGTTCTCGGTCTGGAGAGCGCCGTAGCGAAACCACAGGCTTGTTGGTTGCTCTGCAGGGCACCCCGCTGTGGAGAAGGAGCAGTGCATGGTCACAGCTTTCTGAGTGTAGTCCACTTCAAGGGAAGGTGGTTGAACCACCGAGACGGTGCAGTTGCCCGCGGCACCTGCAGGAGGAAGCAGGCGAGCCTGTTGAGTGGACCTCTCACCTCCCTTTGTCTGTGCTTCCGTTTTATTGACATTTTGGGGTGAAGAATCTTTGAAAGCCATTGCTTTCTTTTTCTTCCCTCACTCCCAGCACAGACAAGACTGTAAAAGTAGACATTGGTGCCAATATTTTATAATAACTATAAATGGGGTATAACCTTTAAAAATTGTGAGGTTGTACACCTGTAACTTATATAACATTGCGCATCAACTTTACTTCAATTAAAAAAATATGAGACTAAAAAAAAAAAGTAGACACTGGTATTCCTCACTTTTCCTAGCTCTCCGAGTTTCCTAACCTCAGCCTGCTGTTGTGCAGTGATGTCTGGTATTTGAGGGCAGCCCCAGAGAGGTCCCGGGAATCTGCATTATCATGAGCAGAGGTGACAGCAGATCCAGAGTTAGAAGTTCAGGGTCCACATGTACACTCGTGGTGTACGTACAAGCTTTCCTCTGATCTCCCTATGCAGATCACTTACTCTCTTGGGGCCTGTTTCCTCATCTGTACCCCCTGGCCTCACAGGAGTGTTGTATTCAATGTGGTAATAGGTATCAAAGCCCTTCATGCAAATGTCACGCCCACTGATTGAGCACATGGGCAGTAGGGATTTTGGAGGGGGGCCTTGTGGCAGTTGTGATTGCTAGGAATTCATGACAATTTACAGTTGTTTTTTTATGAGTCTAGTTGTCCCAGTGGGAAACATTATAAAAGGCAAGATGTACATCGGGCAAAATGTAGCCCTGGCTTAGCCTACAGTGTCTTTGATTACTGAGCGGAGGCCTAATGAGCTGGCCGTGCCACAGCCCAGCAAATTGGATTTCTTCCTGGCACTTGTACATTGCTTTGTGGTCTCTCGTAGCTTTCGTCTATTTGATGAGAGTATAGCTCATGGAGCACACACTTTAGCTGGGATCCTAGCTCTGCCAGTTCCTAGTTCTCTGGTCTGTTTCCTCATTAGCAAAATGGGGATAGTACTGTGCACCTCATGAGTTTAGCGGGAAGTTTAAGAGAGGCCATCGGTGCATAAGGAGTATTTACTTACCTAAGTCTTAGTAAGTATTTAATAAAAGGTAGCTATTTCTGCTGCCACCATGATTCCATTAATGGGCAGTGTCATGTGCCCATTTTAGAGATAATTGTGGACATCTCAGCAACGTGTTAGCAGGGCCGGGATTCGATACCCAGTCCAGTGCTCTCTCCACCATGTCCTGCTGCTTTCATGTCATAGAGGTTGGGTCCCTACTTTGGCCTTCTATCTAATCCCAGGCATGTGAAGCTGGAAAGCCGCTCAGGTGTTTATAAATGGGAAGACCTCCCCTCAACCCTTTTGGGATCAAGGGGGAGGCTCTATGTGAAATAGTATTGGTAGAGACAAATTGGAATTTCTGCATGTTTTTAGTCTGACTTTGCCTGGTTATATGTTTCCATGTGGCCTTATTTGTCTGACTTTGTCCTTTGCTACTGTAAACAAAATTGAAAAGTAATCCAAGTGGTCTGATGTAAGTTTCAGACGAGCTTTTTGTCACCTAACATTTTTGTTATAGGTCCTGACCCAGAACAGAAGAACTAAAACTAGAATCATTGTATCTGTGATGCACATCTGTTCTCACCATGTTTTAATTTTAGTATTTGTACAATTGAAGATGAGCTGGGAGCTTTTTAGCAACCTGATAAATGTAAACCAGATGAGAGGGTAAAGTCACTTGGAGAAGACCAGGCTTCCTACTTCTTCAGCTGAGGGACTTAGCTTCACTCCTAAGTCTGATAACTATAAGCACAGGTCTCCTACCCAGACTCAGTCACCTTAGAAGTAAAGAAACACTTTACAAGGTACAGTGATCATTATGTATGGAAACTTGAAATGGAAGTGGGCCTACCAGAGCCACAAAGTTAACCAGCAGTGTCCCAGTGTCAGGTCCTCTGTCACATAGAGTTTTTAACAGGGAAGCTGCCTTTTAACATTTCTCTTGGAGAGCTAGTGCTCCAGGGTAAAATAAATATTTGCAACTTTGGAGTTTCATATCTCCGCTCCTTTCCGACTACTGCCTGAGAAGGGAGAAAACCAGTTGCAGTGGTTTCCTGTGAGAGCGCAGGCTGTGAGGACACTGCTTGCCCCCTCCCCCATGCCTGTGAAGCAACATCTTAGTGAAACAGGGAAGTTTGGATGATATGTCACACCGCAGCCCACTCCTGTGAAAAATTTCTCTTTAAGAACTCCCACATGCTGTAGGATTTTTTTTTTTAAATACAGAACCCTCTGAAAAGGTTGAAAGTTTATCTTCTTAGTGGAGGGAATAAAAAAAGATTACCATTTTTGAAGACCAAGCTAGAAAATACATAGAAAATTAATTTTTTGACACTTTCTAAAAAAAGCCTTTTTGGAAAATTTCGAACATATGCAGAAGTAGTCGACCAGCACAGTGACTTCTGTGCCATCACCTGACTTCAACCCAGTGTTGTTCCAGCTCTTCTCCCTACTTGTTCCTTCACTCCTGTGTTATTTTAGGGCAAATTCCAGATATTTTATCTGCACATCTTTCAGAATATATCTTTAAAATATAAGAATTCTTCTTTAAAATAATACTAATTAAAATATATTAAAAGTAATATAGGGCTTCCCTGGTGGCACAGTGGTTGAGAGTCTGCCTGCCAATGCAGGGGACACGGGTTCGAGCCCTGGTCTGGGAGGATCCCGCATGCCGCGGAGCAACTGGGCCCGTGAGCCACAACTACTGAGCCTGCGCGTCTGGAGCCTGTGCTCCGCAACAAGAGAGGCCGTGATAGTGAGAGGCCCGCGCACCGCGATGAAGAGTGGCCCCCGCTTGCCACAACTGGAGAAAGCCCTCGCACAGAAATGAAGACCCAACACAGCCATAAATAAATAAAAAAAGATTTAAAAAAAAATGAATAAAGACTCATTCCACAAGCACTTGATATACAGTATTAAAAAAAAAAAGTAATATATACATATTAGGGAAAAAAAGACTATTACTGAAAGTAGAAGCAAAAAAATCACCCATAGTCCTTTCACCACCCCCACCAAAATCACTGTTAACATTTTAATATATTTCTTGACAGATGAGAAAAAAAATAATTTTAAGAGCTTTTGCTCCCTTTCCTGCCCTATGACCCAAACTTTGTGGGCAAATCTGAGATTATTAGATTTATTAGAACTATGGTGAGATTATTAGAACTGTGATGTAGGAAACTCTTTCATAGAGAAAAAAACAGGTATAGGCATCCATATATTATGAGATGATGATTCTTCAAGGAAGGAGCCATTGCAGTTGTTTTTTTAAATGACAAGTACTTTAATTTATAGAAATTCAGCTTTTCTGAAGCACTGTTCTTTAAAAATATTCAAGTGTTGTTTAGTGCAGAGTGAGTTCGCCTGTATGGGAACTGAATTGTTGATTACTAACATGTGATTTTATGAATATTTTCAAGCCTTTGTTTGGTGAGGTGCTCTTCTCTAAAGCTGCATAATAGCAAAGGAAATTTTCAGTGTTAATATGAAATTTTTTCTCAGCTATTCTTTTATTACCTGTTTCTCTGAGAAAAAAGGAAATTTATCACCTTAGACAATTTCTATAATGTTATACATTTAAAAATTAATCTGTAGGGGTTTAAAATATAAATGAATTAGGTGAGAAGTAGCAATTGATTTAAATAAAATGGAGGGAAAAATAAAAGAACCTTACCGACATGAAATAGAATCAGATTGAGTTCCAGACCGAGAATGATTTTGCCTCTGTTCACAGTCTCCATTTCTGTGTGTATGTGTGAGGTGGTTGGTGGGATTGTGTATTTGAAGAGAGTTGGCTTTTTTTTTTTGTTTTTTTAAAGAAAGGAAGAACCAAAGAGAGGAACTCTTATTAAGGAACCATAATCGGGAACTTTTTGAGATTGTGTAAAGATTGTTTGTAATCCAGTTTCACCATTTAAAGTTGAGATTTTAGCCTAGAGCACATTTCTAAATGTTCATATGTTCACATTTTTCTTGGATTTTACAAATCCTCAAAAGTGTTAGATATTTTGAGTGAGATTTTGATTTACATGTGGTGCATATTCCCAGGATGTATTCTTTGACGGATAATTCGTACTTTAAATTTCTAGAGCAGTTCAGTCGCTGGTCTTGGGGCATCTAATTTGTGCTTAGTGCTGGGCCAGTAACTTCTGGAAATGGAGGAGAAGCAGAAGGAAGTGTCTTCACGTAGAGACAAGAGCAGAATTAGTGAACAGTACATCAGAGTACAACGAAGAAATAAATTGTGTACCCTTAACTAGTTGTGCCCCAGTTTTGTGTGACCCCTTTTATTGTACTGTGAAACAAATGTGTGGAATCTCTCTCATCCCCAGCCCCTTGGGGGCTTGTCAGTCAGGTTCTTTGTAAGCAACGGAAAATGACTTGGGCTGACTTAAGCAAAGGATAATTTATTGAAAGGATTTGGGGTAGCTCAGCGAGTCCCTGGGAGGACTGGAGAATCGTGTATGGGGGTCTACACACAAGACACATGCCCTAAAACATAGTATAAAACTGATCCAAAGAGCACACTGCTGCCGCCAAGCACTAGATGCTGCGGCTGGACCAAAGCCTGTCGGTGGTACCGCTCAACGCTGCCCCAGCTGCTTGGTCTCACGCCACTGCTCCGCCTCCCCAGAGAACGAGCCTCATGTCCCCACTTCTCTGGGTCACTAGCTCCTCCTTCCAGGTCTCAGGCGAGTGTTTCTGAGCTTAGGTCATGTGCCAGTGCCTTAGCTGCAAGAAAGGCAGGGAAAGCTGCTTCCCCAGGCTTTGTCTTCTACCAGGAAGAGGGTGCTGGGCCACCGAAAAGAGTGAAAAATCTTCCCACTGTATTGTTTGTACTCTTGGCACCTGTTGATTATATTTTGTCATTTACGGAAAGTTATTCTCAATCTGAATTTAGTAACACTTTTAGTAGTATTGTGTATTTTTTCCATCATCATAGCATCTCAAAGCACCCCCAAATTTATATGTACTTTTGTGTGTGTGTGTTTGTGTGTCTGTAGTCAGTGCTTGGTATGTGTGTGAACTTGAAGACCTTTTCTAGCCCCCCAGTACCTGGGCATCTGATGCTCATGGGTTTGGAAATGACTAACATAACATAGACTTCAGGCACTATTCCAAGAAGTGCTGGATTGATTCATCCATTCTAGTGTGTTAACCTCTCTCTGGTTCTGGAGCTTAACTTTTATGAAATTGTTCTGAAAAGTTAGAGAGTGGATTGACCTCCCTTGAAAAACATACTGAATGATCTGTGTTTATAAATTAAAACCCTTCATTAGCCTATTTTTATTTTCAGCCTGATAAACCTCTCTAGTTAATATGTTGCATAATTTTACTACACTAGTGGCATTTTCTAGCATTTATCCAAAACCGTCTTTCAAATTTTACATGTTACTCTCTGCTTCAGTATTCCAGTATTTAATCAGCAGTTTTCCAAACCTATTAACCATTACACACCAGTCAGTCTGAGGGAGGGTGATGTCCAAAACTGTCAGAGAAAATAATAGTGCGGGCTTTGGGTCCAGTTAAACCAGGGATTACGTTTCTGCCCCAGTGTTCATTAACCTTGTAGGCTGGGGCATGTTCTTCAGTTCTCCTAAGTCTGTACTTCGTCTCTTTGTCCTCCTGCTGGGTCACCTGGGAGATAATTCATCAAAGCACCCAGTGCTTGGCACATACCAAGCCCTTAGCAAATATTGTTCTTCCCCTCTTCCCTCTTTAAATAACTTGTTTGTTCAAGAATTTAACTTAATGTTTTCATTTGTTCTAGTAGGTGGCAAGTGGGATAAACCATCAGAAATTTTGGAAATCAAGGGACAGAATTGGGAAGAACAAGTGAATAGTCTGCCTGAAGTTTTCAGAAAAGCTGGTTTTGTTATCGAAGCTTTCACTAGACTGCCATACCTGTGTGAAGGTGACATGTACAATGACTACTACGTTCTGGATGACGCTGTCTTTGTTCTCAAACCAGTATAAACACGCGGAGGTTGAAGTCTTCCCAGTCCACCCCAGGAATGTATGCTCCGGAAGAGGGTCTGCGTTCTCAGTTACGTGAAGGGAGGACCTTTGGGGACTGCCATTCTAAATATCATGTAGGAATTTTAAAAGCCAAAATACTAATTATTTCTTTGTAGTGTGTAAAAGGAATGTTTTTAAAAAACAAAAACCCAACTCTTTGAGGATTTTTATTAACTCTTTACTCAGTAATGCAGGCCACACTCCGATTATGGAAGATATTTTTTATACTTAATTGCAGTAGGGACTCATTCCCAGGCAAAGCAATAGTCATGACTTCACATGGAACCCATAAATATGGATTGTTTTTAATAAAATGAAGACTGGCAATAAAACTGTCCATCCAGTTGCAAATATTGGTTATAGGATATAGCCACTGATACTCTTTCATGTTTAGAAATTCTATCATTATTCAAGAAAATGTTTTTAATCATGCTAATAAACTTTTTTGGAGATGACTTTGGCATCATGTTTGAGTTAATATAAGGCTTCCCTAGCATCTTTCATTGCTTTGGCTTCAGGGCTACCCAAATAGTAGCAGTATGTGAAGGATGCAGTCGACTTGAATGTGTGGTGAAGGAAGGCTTGAGACGGGGGTGGGGTGGTTACTGCAAGGTGTGGTGAACACAGGAACCCAGACGAACCCACAGAAGAACAACCTCATTCAGATACAGTACTTCGGGGACCACTCTCGCTCCCTAACTCATGTTGTTTTCGGAAATACGGAACACTGGATTCTGACTTTGTGGTAGCTTGTGTCCTACATTCAGAATTTTGTTTTTTCTGGACAGTCTCAGGTTCTCAGCATTGAAACATTCAGTTTTGTCTTCTGACAAAAATGCAACCTAAAAATGTTTTAATTCAGCTTCTTACTCTGTACTTGTATACCTCTTTCCCAGAACTCGGCTCTTTCGAAATCCTTAACTGAGTTTATCGAAATCCTTAACTGAGTTTAGAGTTTGCCAAGAGTATGGTTTGAGGAAACCATGTCAGACTCATGCATTCTAGAATCAGCAAGTGCCTCCAACTATATATCCAGAAATGTTGCAACGAGGAACTCATTAGCAAGATCAATAACCGTTATGCATGTTACAAAGAGCAGAGCACTTAACCCGGAATCTAAAATCTCAGTAATAACAGAGATGCCAATTTGAGATCGTGGCTATTAACAGTATGTTATTCTCACAACTTTATTTCTTTTGTCAGCCGGGTGTTTCATTAAATATTCTCAGTTATATGCTCATAGAAGTTATCAGATCAACACATTTACTGCAACACCTGGGTATAAAGGAGAATTAAATCCTTGAGAAGAATGACTTTATTATTCATTGAGAACAGCATTCCCACGTCCTCACACCAATATCTTCCACTGTTATTGTGTAGTCATAAGAGTTGGGTTATGTGATTTATGCAAAAGTGTTATTGGTGTGTTCTAATGCTTTTTTCCAGGAATTCAAATAAGTGAAGTGCAAATACTTAGCACCTTAGATTGTAAAAATAGAGGAAATGAGTAAACTTAATGTAGTTCTTGTGTAGTTGAGTTTTGCTTCTTTATAAACTGTCATCATCAGGGGTTGCTATTTAGACTGCCGAACAAGAGTGCAAGAGTGACGGATGTTCAAAGAGGCAGGCTGCTCCAAAGTATTTCATAACCTTGAAATCCAGAATTAATTTGAGAGCCTATTTGAAAAACACACACCTCATTCTTTAGCCCCCAAATCAGAGAAAGCACATACATTAATTTATTTCAAAGGTAAAAATACTTTCTTAAAATCTGAGGTTCTCTGAAAGCCAGCTTCTCAAAAGTGCGGGTTTTTTTGGTGAAAATTTAAACCAACAAATCCGCTCACATTTCATGCCTTGTCCTGAAAGTCTTGATGGTGTGTCACCATTCCACTAGATGGCAGTGTTGCTTACTGAGTGTCAATGGCTGTTTTTTTCCCCTAAATGGAGTCATGTTTTTTCTTTTTTCTCCCCAAAGTACAATAAACTGCCTTCTTGTCTACACCATTCCTGTGTAAGTGCTTCATATCAAGTTAAGGTTGTACTAGAGGAATTAAGAAGAGCTCTATTTGCGGTCAAAGCAAGCTAACCAGTTGACCTTAAAGGTCACAGAGAAAGGAAATGCAAGCTGCACCTGTGAGTCAAAGCTCTTTGCACCTGCAGTTGTAAGCCCCTTGAGTGTTTAGACTACTGATTTCAGGGAAGGGAAGGGAAGGGAAGAAGACACAATAGCCTTAGTCATTTCTCCCTTGTGCCGAGTTGTTAAGAGAGACAGTGTATTTTCTACCCTTCTCAATGTCGCATCAGTTTTTACATGGTTGACCTTTAACAGAAAAGAAGCTGGGCTGGGAAATAAAGTAAAACTTAGCTGCTTCAAGTCGTCTTTCTGAGTAAAGCTTTGTTTTCACTTAGTTCTGAGTATAGTATTTAAATAGACTCATAATGAAGCAAGATGCTTTCATCAATTGCTTCCTGCTGCTTGGTTACTGATAAAAGTATTTCATGATCTTTTTTCCCTAAAAGCTACAGCACCTTCAACAGGAGCTTCTAGTGGCTAAAGTGACCTACCATGTTTGTGCAGATGCCTAAGTACCCCCCCAAATAAGCTTGTATCCAGTGCACCCATGTTGCAGCTGGAAGCTGGTGGACTGAGCCAGGGTTGTCCAGGCTGAGTTGTACTGCCTAGGAGTCCACTGAGCACAACACTGGGCTGGTAATTGACTTGAAACAACCAGGATGCTCACTAAGTCACAACTTACCAAAGATAGAAAATCATGAATTGGCAGAAGGAAGTTCACACTGTATCCATGCTAAGATCTAAGTGAAAAAATGCACCCAGGATCATTAAGGAAATATTACTGCAATATAAAATTCAACAGCCTGCCTTTTTGCAATTAGTGGATGATGAGACAATAGCTGGGCAACAGTGAACAGCACAAGAAAAACAATTTCATATCTACCGTAGCTATCTATATAGGTGTTCATATGTTTTGCTGCTTACTTTATCAATTCTAATATATTTGTATTGTCTTTGTCTTCTATGTAGGAGTTGATTCTAACTTCATTTTAGTTGTCACTTGCTTTTTAAAATTTTATTTTAAAATGAACTTTTATTTTGGAATAATGTTAGATTTGGAGAAACCTTGCAAAGATAGTACAGAGAGTTCCTGTATACCCTTAACCCCCTAACGTTATCTTGCATAGCAGCCATGGTATGTTTGTCTAAACTAAGAAATTAACATCGGTACACTACTATTAAGTAAGCTACTGACTATTGCAATTTTGCCCATTTTTCCATTAATGACCTTTTTTCTGTTCTAGGAGCCAATTCAGCATACCACATCCCATTTAGTTGCTTACTTTTTAAATTGTTAGTGTTTACTGACACAGTACCATTATTTATCTTTTCCTTCCAATTTTTTATTGTAAAAATCACATGAGGGGACTTCCCTGGCCGTCCAGTGGTTACCACACTGCGCTTCCAGTGCAGGGGGCGCGTGTTCTATCCCTGGTCAGGGAACTAGGATCCCACATGCTGCACGGGGCAGCAAAAAAAAAAAAAAAAATCACATGAAATTTACCATCTTAACCATTTTTAGGTGTTCAGTTCAGTGGTATTCCGTACATTCATATTGTGCAACCATCACCACTATCCATTTTTACTCTTTTCATTTTGCAAAACTGAAACTCTGTACCCATTAAACACTAACTCCCCATTCCCTCTTCGCCCCCAGCCCCTGGCAATCGCTGTTCTACTTTCTATGAATTTGGCTATTCTAGGTAACTCATATAAGTAGAATCATACAATATTTGTCCTTTCGTGACTGGCTTATTTCACTTAGCACAATGATCTCAAGGTTCATCCATATTGTAGCATGTGTCAGAATTTCTTCCCTTTTTTTTTTTTTTTTTGGGCTGTGCTGCGCGGCATGTGGGATCTTAGTTCCCCGACCAGGGATCGAACCCACAGCGCCTGCAGTGGAAGCATGGAGTCTTAACTGCTGGACCACCAGGGAAGTCCCTCTTCCCTTTTTAAAGTTGAATAATATTCCATTGTATGTATTTTGCTTATCCATTCATCTGTCAATGGACACCTGGGTTACTTCCACCTTTTTGTTATTGAGACTAATAACAAAATGCTGCTATGAACATGGGTGTACAAATAATCTGAGTCATTGTTTTCACTTCTTTCGGGTATATACCCAGAAGTGGAATTGCTGGATCAGATGGTAATTCTATGTTTAATTTTTTGAGGAATTGCCATATTGTTTTCCACAGTGGCTGCACCATTTTACATTCCCACCAACAGTGCACAAGGGTTCCAATTTCTCCATATCCTCCCTAACACTTGTTATTTTGTATTGGTCTTGATAGTAGCCATTCAATGGATATGAGGTGGTATCTAGTGGTTTTGCATTTCCTTGATGATTTTTTTTTTTTGATTTGTTTTTATAGTACAATTTGTACAGCATTGGGTTTCATTTACTAGTAACTTGCACTTTGTAGCTTGCTATCTATATTGATATCAATGAATTGGAATCAGTGTCCACTGATACCAAAGTACTTCTTTTTAGTTATGAAATTTCATACTTTTGGAAAATTAGGAGAATATTATTACATAACTAGAACTTAAGATTTCCCTCTGGATTTTAGAGTCAATATGCTGTATTCACATGAATTAAATACTAGTGTATTTTTGATGCAAAGCCATTTAAAAATTACTTTCAATAAGTGTAAAATGAAAAGTAAAGATCCCCTTTCTCCACCCCCAAATAAATGACCATGTGAAATTGGAATGTCTTACAGACCTGCATTTCTTAAATTCTGGAAAATAATTAAGAACAGGTAGAATGCCCAAATGCTGTTTTCTTATATCCTGTTCAGGAGTCAATACAGAATATGGGTTTTAAATGCCTTTGAACCCTCAACACTTTTCAAATGGTAGAGTTGAGGTATTTGAGAATACATTGGCAGTCCTTTTTATACTCAGCAGACCAAAAAAGTTTTCCCTGCACTTGATTTTGCCACCTTGTTTTTATTATTTATTATTTATAAGGTGGCTGTGACTGATCATAAAGCCCTACTGGTTTTGGCATGTTTGTTATAGAAAAAATAGAAAAAACAGACAGGTGTAAAGAAGAAAATGCAAGTAGGTTTTACCTGTATCATTAGAGCACCACTATTAACATTTTGGTATATGCCCTTCTAGACTTTTTTACATCCATATATGTACCCACACATACACATTTACAAATTAACATTAAAATTTTTGACAATAAAAAGATACTTCTATTCTTCCAAGATAAATCATGTGAAACTCATAGACACCTATTTTCTAAATCAAAAATTGACAAAGGATGGAAGACATTTTCTATCATTTAGTGCTTGAGAGTAAGCTTCTTGTT
Organism: Balaenoptera physalus; assembly: GCF_965194825.1. Classification (NCBI taxonomy): domain Eukaryota; kingdom Metazoa; phylum Chordata; class Mammalia; order Artiodactyla; family Balaenopteridae; genus Balaenoptera; species Balaenoptera physalus. Next base: position 71,284,932 of record NC_138898.1, read on the forward strand.
TAAAGGATTAAACCAGGAGCCTGGGGATAAAAGGATGTTTTTGAGGGTGCTGATAAATATTATAACTATTTTTAAAATAAATTTATTTATTTTATCATTTTTGGCTGCCTTGAGTCTCCGTTGCTGTGCGCGGGCTTTCTCTAGTTGAGGCAAGCAGGGTCTACTCTTTGACACGGTGTGCGGGCTTCTCATGGCGGTGGCTTCTCTTGTTGCGGGGCACGGGCTCTAGGCACGCAGGCTTCAGTAGTTGTGGCTCTCCGGCTCTAGAGCGCAGGCTCAGTAGTTGTGGCGCACGGGCTTAGTTGCTCCGCGGCATGTGGGATCTTCCCCGATCAGGGATCGAACCTGTGTCCCCTGCATTGGCAGGCAGATTCTTAATCACTGCGCCACCAGGGAAGTCCCACAACTATTTATAAATAATATAAATATTATATTAAAACCATCAGATGAGCAACAGAGCAGTACAGTTGGCCATTTCTGAAGAGAATGTCTAATTTTGCCACTGACAAAGTAATTTTGCATTACACAAAGTAATTTTGCATTACACATTTTTAAAAAAAGTTATTTTAAAAAAGAATTTCAAGCATTGAGATGTATTTCATTAAATGTAAAGGATTGCAAGGAAATCTCTAGAGTTCACAATTATATTTTCATTAGAAAAGACAGTTATTCATAATTTCACCATGAAAACCTAACACTTCAATGTATTTCCTTTCTGTTTTAATACAAGTGCATATACATATATTACTTCATATTTGACTTTTTTTGGATATAAAATGATTTCCTTGGGTTTCTATTGTACAGTCTTTATTAATACCCATTTAAATAGCTGTATAACCCACGAAATTGATGTAGCATAGTTCATGTAACCATTTCCTTAATGGTGAACTCAAGTTGGATCTTTTCCTACCGCCACCCCCCCTTCTTTCTGTATTTATATGTAATGCTGCTGCAGTAAATATTTTGGTGCACAAACTTTTTTACTTCTGAGGATTTTTTTCTCCTTATATAAATTTGGCCACGTTTACTGACCTAGGGGTCTGAATATCTTTACAGTTCTTCTTCCCCTTTCCCTTCCTCTTCTTCCTTTTCATCTTCTTCTTTTAAAAACCTTTTTATTACAGAAAATTCCAAGCTCACGAAAAAGAAGAAAACAGATAATAATAACCCCTGCTCAGGCTGCAGCAAGTATCAACACATGACCGGTTTGTTTCACCCATTATTTCCACGTAAATCCCAGACATCATATTTCAGGTTTGCAAATATACATCTGCAAAAGATAAGGACTCTTTAAGAAGAGCCAGACTGCAATTGTCACACCTAAAAAACCTAACCATTAAACCCAGCGACTACATTGCTCCAGTTGTCCTATCATTTTTAAAATAGTTCGTTTGAATTCAGATCCAAATAAAGTCGCTACATTGTAATTGGTGGATGTGTTTGGAGAGCCCTTCAGTCTCCTTCCTCGCTGCTGTCTCGGAGAGGGGCGAGGGAGAGCGCGTTTTAGCCTGCGTCTTGCACGCTTCGGGATTGTGACCCCCGCGGCGCTCGGTGCCCGGGTTTCCGCTCGGGCCGCCGCCGCCGGGAGGTGGGCGCGGTTCCCACCGCCCGCGCGCTGGACTCAGAGCAGCCAAGCCGGGCACCGCAGGTGAGGCGCGGGCGGCCGGGGAGGACCCCGCGGGGCCAGGCGCAGGGACGCGGGCGGGCGCAGCTCAGGCGCTGGGGTCGCGCGGGGGCCAGGAGGTCGCCGCGGGGCCGGTGCAGGGAAGGGGCACAAGGTGTGCGTGGGGCGGCGGGTGACAGACAAAGGAGAGGGGACAAATGGCGGATTCAGCGGCTTTAAGGGCTCGCGGGGGCGAGGGCGTCATGGGAGGGGGTGGGGAGGAAATTTCCAAGAAAGGGATCCGAAGCCGCTTAATAATAGTAATAATAATAAGAAGAAAAAAAGAACAGCAGTGACGGCAACAAGTTTGTCATGATAATACCAGGAGCAACAACAATAGCATCAGTAATAATAATAGCTACTATTCATCGAGTGTTTATATGTCCCACGCTGGGCTCAGTTGTTTTTACATATTTTACATATAAGGAAAGTTCTTTGCATAGTTTACATATTTTATCTCATGGCTTTTGCGAGCAAGAAATGAGAGTATTCAGGTAGAGCATGGTACCGACTCTGCATTGCATAAATTGATGAACTTTAAAAATGTTTTTAACAGTCTTTCGGAGGGAGGTACTATTGCCATCCCCATGGGACAGAGGAGGAAATGCAAGCTCAGAGAGGTCAAGGAATTTGTTGAAGAGCACACAGCTAGTAATGGGTGGTTTAAATGAAAACGGGGGCTTCTATCCCTGAGGTGGCATCTGCCACCTGGAGTTTTAGGTTCAGGGTTGCTGAGCAGAGGCTGGAGAGCAGAGCTAGTATGTGTTTGGAATCATTTAGCTCTGGGTTTGGGACCTGGCCCTGCCACCTACTAGCTGTGTGACCTCGGGCAGATCACTGGACGTTTTAGAACCCGTTGCCTCGTCTGTGAAATAGAAATAACAGTAATATTTGCCTCAAAGATTCTGCAAGGACTAAGAGAGGCAATGTGCATAGAGGGGCACGTGCTTTGTTCTCTCTCATTCAGCGGTTGCTACAATTATGATTACTAGGGAGTCCTGCCATTTGCTTGCTCTGTGACCTCTGCATGTCCACGGAACTCATCTGCGAGACCAAGTGAAGTAAACCTTCAGGGCTGGTGGATTGAGTAAATGAATTGGTCCGGCAGATGGAAGATGCCCAGTGAGACCAGCATCCTCCTGTCTCTTCTTTTATCACAGAATCCCAGGCCTTCCATTTTGCTCTCCTGAGACTAAAAGAGAGGAAGGGGAATGACTGTCCCTAGTCTCGCTATCAGGGACAGAGCTGGGACCAGCACTTAGGCCTGATGCCTCCAGTCCAGAGAGCTCCTATTCCCTTGAGTTCTACAACCCTTGTGAGCCGGGCAGTTCTAACACCATGGTTTGAAATAAAATCCAAATCCAGTTCAAATAGCCTGGTATTCTACAAACCAGACAAGTTAGCCCACTTTGCATTCATAGTAATGAAAATAGTCTTGTGGTTGTTTTGATTTTTGTTTTTGGGAGAAAATCTCCAAGTTAGTATCTGTAGGTCCGTATGTATGTATCCATGATACAGACCTTAAATGGAGCTGCTTTGCAGACAGTAAAACTTCATGTACTTTTGAATTGTTGGTTTGTGTCTGGGATGGGATGCCCCAGCATTGGGGGAATATCCCAGCATCTTTGCAAGTTTCATGGAAGATGAAATGTCTCTCATGCCTTGGGTGACCAGCTCATCCTGTATTGCCTGCACCTTTCTGGGTCTTAAAGCTGAATCCTCCCTGCTCATCCAAAAGCACGAAGTTTTTTAGGAAACCATGTTAATTTCAGGTTTGTGGTTATTGTTGCTGGTTTCATTTTGAGTTCCTTCAGAGCAGTCCTTGCTTGCCTGATTTTCACCCATCTGCTGGGAGAGGGCCTTTAGGTGGGAAGAGGGGCGGGGTGCGTGGAGAAAACTATCGACCCCCTAATCGTCATCGCCCAGCTCAGTCCTTTTAATCCTCTTGGCTGAGCTCCTGAAAGAGAGTGACCCGAAGGGCTTTTAATTAAAACCAAATCCCATCCTGGCGATGGGCTGGGGTTTCGTTGGAACGAAGACTTTATGTGCAGCAGAAAGTGGGGCATCTGTTTCAGTAATTGTAAACCCCTTGTATAGTTAATAGGGAGACTGTAGCAATAAGCACAAGAAGCCTCATTGTCTGGGAAACTGGAGAATTTTGAACGAGGCCAATGCCCCAGGGCAGCTGACCAAAGGGAAGGGAGAAAAAAGGGCCAAAGTTTCCCCAAAGCCCCCAAACCAGTAAGAGTTATGAGAGTTGAACATACCAGCCTGCGGGGTGGGATGGAGGGAGCAGAATGTGTCTACAAAGTGCTTTGGGATCAGGTTCGCTCAAAACCTGTTAGAATGCGCTGCTTTTGGTGTCTGGAGGTTTCAAAAGTTTCAGTTTGTTTTTGCCCTGGGCGGTCAAATGAGCATACTTGTTTCCAAAGCTGGTTGGGAAGTCCCCTTGGGGGATAAAGAATCTATTTGCATAACAAGCCAGGCAATAGCAGGGGAATCTGTATTAGAGGGTCCTGGGGCGCCTAATAATCTCAAGAAACCATGGGTGTGCATTATGGTGTTCCCTTCAAGTTCCCAAGAGGGTGGCATCCTGTGACTGAAGTGAGCCTGGGACTCAGGCACCATCCTCACCTGTTTTCCTACCAGTCCTCTGGCCACTCCTCTCACCCCTTTCCCAGTTCCTCCTTATCTCTCCACTATCTTTTATGAAAAAACACAGTGTCTCTCTCTTTTTTTTAATTTTTAAAATTTATTTATTTATTTATTTTTGGTTGTGTTGGGTCTTTGTTGATGTGCGCGGGCTTTTCTCTAGTTGCGGCGAGCGGGGGTTACTCTTCGTTGTGGTGCGCGGGCTTCTCACTGCGGTGGCTTCTCTTGTTGCGGAGCACGGGCTGTAGGCACACAGGCTTCAGTAGTTGCAGCACTTGGGCTCAGTAGTTGTGGCTCGCGGGTTCTAGAGCACAGGCTCAGTAGTTGTGCGTGGGCTTAGTTGCTCCGCCGCATGTGGGATCTTCCCGGACCAGGGCTCAAACCCGTGTCCCTGGCATTGGCAGGTGGATTCTTAACCACTGCGCCACCAGGGAAGCCCAAAAAAACACAGTCTTTTTTGTTTTGCTTTTTCTTTTAAAAAGTCATTTATGTGGAAAATTTCAAACCCATACAAAGGTAGACACAGGAATATAAGGGGCCTCATATACCCATCGCCCAGGTTCAGTTGTCAACTTGTTTCATCCATCCTTATTTCCTCCCTCCTGTATTATTTTGAAGCCATCTCAAACATCACATTTCTTCTGTAAATATATAAGAGTGTAGCTCTAAAAGTGGGCTTGGCAAACTTATTCAGTAAAGGAACAGAGAGTAAATATTTTCGGCTTTGTGGGCCACGCAGCCCCTGTTACAACTTCCCAGCTCTGCCATTGTAGTGTGCAAGCAGCCATAGACGATCCTTAAATGAATGAAATGGCTGTAGTCCAATAAAACTGTATTTATGGACACTAATGTTTAAATTTCAAACATGAAATTTTCACGTGTCAAGAAATACCGTTCTTTTGATGTTTCGAAACTGTTTAAAAATGTAAAAACCATTTTTAGCTCATGAGCCACACAAAACCAGGTACCTTTGAATTTGGCCCTTGGGTTGTAGTTTGCTAGCCCCTTGTAGGAGGTCATCGAGAGGACGTGACCGCCTGTTGACCCTGGAGCTGGACTTGGGAATCAGAGCCTCCTCACCCCTCCCCCATCCTTGGAATGTACATTCTGCCCACTATTCCCACAGTGGGAGCGTTTTCAAGGACACAGCCTTGAGAGAGCAGTGTGTTGTTGAGACCGTCTGGACAGTATACATGACTGAGCTCCATTAAGGCCTCTATAAACGTTCTAGATTCTGGGGAGCCGGGGTGGAGATCTTGCGGCCCCTCAAGACAAGTTTACTGTATAGCACAGGGAACTCTACTCAGTATTCTGTAATAACCTTTATGAGAAAAGAATCTGAAAAAGAGTGGATATATGTGTATGTATAACTGAATCACTTTGCTGTACACCTGAAACTAACACAACATTGTAAATCAACTCTACAATATAAAATAAAAATTAAATTAACAAAACAAAACAAAAAAATCCCTCATTAAAATATGTAACGACAACAACAAAGACAGGCATTGTAAGTAAGTTTCCTTGCTTATTACACCTGACCCCTACCAATCTGCCTCAGTCTCCCCTTACCCTCCCGGTATGGGGGCCAGTTTGTGAACCAACATCCCTCCTTTAAAAGATAAGTACTCCTTTAAAAATATAACCACATTTCTGTTATCAACAGTATTTCTTTAAAATCTTCAGATAACCAGTCGAGGTGCAAATTTCCCCAGTTGTCCCACAGTCTTTGTTTTTTACAGTTTGCTTGAATCAGGATCCAAATAAAGTCTGTATGCTACAAGTAATTGTTATATCTCTTAAGTTTTTTAAGTTAGTAGTTCCTTCCTCTGTGTGTGTGTGTCTGTGTCTATTTCTGTCTGTCTCTTTGCAGTATATTTGCTGAAGAAACTAGGTGGTTTATTCTGGGGAGTTTCCTACAGTCTTGAGTTTGCTGATTGCACCTGGTCTACCTAACATTTTAACAAAGGAATGCTTGGGTCTCAGTCCTTAAAACTTACCCACGTCTCCCTACGCTCACTTTCTTGGTGATCTTATCCAGTGTCCTGGGTTCAAGTATATGCTGACTGCTCTGCATAGATAGCTCCAGTCTGGAGCTGTCCGCTAACTGCAGGCTCAAACACCAAACTGCCTACTTGCTTTCTCCACTCGGACAATTAATAGTCTTCTCAAGCTTAGCTTGTCCACATCTGAGCTCCAGGGCCTCTCCCCCAAACCTGCAACTCCTATGGTTTTTCCCATTTCCCACCTCTCTAGATGCTCAGGCCCAAATCCTTGGAGGTGTCTGTGACTTCTCTTTCTTTTATTCCTCACATTCGGTCTATTGGCTGCACCTTCAAAATACCCCCAACCACATGTCACCACCCTCATTGCCATCAGTGACTAAGTCATCATTATCATCTCTTACTGCTCTCTCTGCTTTAGCCGTTGTCCCCCTGCAGGTTATTCTCAACACAGCAATTGGTGTTATGGAGCCAGTTTTTTAAAAGTCAGAGCACGGCTCTTACTCTTGTGCTAATTAATATCTCTTCAGTGGCTCCCATCTCCCTCCAAGTAAAAGTCAAGTTGCTAATGATGACCTAACCTCATCTACTGCTCTCATCCTCATGTGATTTATTGCACATGTAAATTGCATTCTTAATGTCAAGGCCTTTGCACTTCTGATTCCCTTTTTCTGGAACATTCTTTCTCCAGACTCTCCCATGAGTTGAATTTTGAAAACATCAGTCTGGCTTATTTGTTTATTTAATAGACCCATATGTAGAGCTTTCTTCATGCCAAGCATTGTCCTAAATGATTTACTTCATTAACTCATTTTATCCTCATATGACACTATGAGGTAGGTACCATTTATTAACCACATCTTACAGATGAGGAAATGGAAGCACAGAGAGATTCAGTAACTTGTCCAACATCACACAGCTACTAAGTAGCAGAGATGAGATTCGATCCAGGCAGTCCTGCTCCACAGTCCATGCTTTTCCTTTCTCTTTTGAAATCAACTTCTGTGAGGTATAATTTATATTACAATAAAATGCAACCATTTAAAGTGTAGAGTTTGATGAGATTCAATAAACGTATGTACCTGTGTAACAACCACCAAAATCAAGGTATAGAAATGTCGCCCCCAAAGTTCCCTTGTGTTCTTTTGCAATAAATTCCTCCCGCTGCACCCAGCAGAGTCCCAGGCAACTTAGTTGTTTTCTGTCACTGTAGATTATTTTGCCTATCATGGAGTTTCATATATATGAAATCATACAATATGTGCTCTTTTGTGATTGGCTTCTTTTGTTTGACATAATGTTTTTGAGGTTCATCCATGTTGTTGCATAAATCAGTTTATTCCTTTTCCTGAGTTTTTTTTTTATCTTCCATGTCTCTCTTTTACATATTTATGCTTTTCTCTACCTTCTTGAACTTACAGAATATATTTATAATAGTCATCCGGTCTACTAATTTGATCTTCTGTGTCATTTCTGGATCTCTTTCTGTGGACTGGGTTTTTTTCTATGGTAACCAGCCATATATTCAATTTTTAATTGGATGCTGGACATTTTGGATTTACATTTCTGGATTTTGTGACACTCCTTTAAATATTGTTGGGTTTTGTTCTAGGATGCAGTCTAGTTATTTAGAATCAACTTGATTCTTTCAAGGCTTGCTTTTAAGCTTTGTTAGGGTAGGTCCAGGGCAGACTTTAGGGCTAATTCAGTCCATTACTGAGGCAATACTTCACTGAGAACTGTCCTTAATGCGCCATGTATTTGGAGGTTTTCCACTGGTAGTTGGGAATTATTCTCCACCCTGTGTGAACTCCAGGGATTGCTCTGCTTATTACTGGTGGCTCTTTCTTCAGCTTCAGGTGGTTTCTTACATGTATAGGCATAGACAGACCAATATTCAGCCTAAGACTCAAGGGACCCTTGTTCAAATCTCTAGAACTTTCTCTCTGTGCAACTCCCTCCTCAAGTAATCTTCCCTGTGGATTCTAGTTGCCTTGATTTCCCTAAACTCCTACTCTGTCTCCTCAGCTCTGTTGGGATTCTCCTTCTGGTGCTGTGGTCTAGAGACCCCAGGCAGCGAGCAGGGGCACTTACAGAAAAAGCTCAGCTTTCCCTCCTAAGTAAGGAAAACCCCAGTTCTCCCCCTCCTTCTTTGTTCTCTTCCTATAAGCCTTTTACCTGCATGTCTCCTTTACTACTCACTCAAGACACTCAACACAGAACACATCACTTCTGACCCTCCTGGTCACCAAACATGTGGAGGATTTTCCTTATACCAAGTGATTCTGTGACACCAGCTGGGTGTCCTACAATTCAACTTAACTCTGACACTGTCTACCTGGAGGTAGCCTCAGGTCCCACAGGTTAAGGGCTCAGTCCCTCAAGACTTCTCCCATCCCACTTCAGACACCAATCTCAGGTAGCAGGTCTCCAAGTTACCCACAACTTCTGTCTGATTTGGCTACAAATCAGAGGTTCCCATGACCACCTCCTCAGGTTCAATTAATTTGCTAGAGCAGCTCACAGAACTCAGGGAAACACTTAACTTACATTTACCAGTTTATTAAAGGATATGATAAAAGATGCAGATGAATAGCCAGATGAGGAGACACATAAGATGAGGTCTGGGAGGGTCTCAGGTGCAAGAGCGTCTGTCCCCAAGGAGTTGGGGTGTGTCACCCCCCTGATGTGAATGTGTTCGTCAGCCTGGAAGCTCTCTGAAACCCCTATTATTGGAGGCTTCCTCACATAGGCATAATTAGTTATTAACTCCATTTTCAGCCCTCTCCCCTCTCTGGAAGATGGGAGGGTGGGGCCGAAAATCCCAAGCTTCTAATCATGGCTTGGTCTCTCTGGTGACCAGTCTCCATCCAAGAGCCCACCCAGAGTTGCCTCATTAGAACAAGAGATACTCCTAGTGCTCTTTTTTAAAAAAAGTTTTATTGGGTTATAGTTGATTTATAATGTTGTGTTAGTTTCAGGTGTATAGCAAAGTGAATCTGTTATACATATACATATATCCACTCTTTTTTAGATTCTTTTCCCATGTAGGCCATTACAGAGTATTGAGTGGAACTCCCTGCACTATACAGTAGGTCCTTATTAGTTATCTATTTTATATATAGTAGTGTGTACCTGTCAGTCTCAGTCTTCCAATTTATCCCTCCCTCACCTTATCCCCTGGTAACCATAAGTTTATGTTCTACATCTGTAACTCTATTTCTGTATTGTTTTTTTTAAATTTGTTTATTTTATTTATTTTTGGCTGCGTTGGGTCTTCGTTGCTGCGTGCGGGCTTTCTCTAGTTGTGGCGAGCGGGGGCTACTCTTTGTTGCGGTGCGCGGGCTTCTCACTGCGGTGACTTCTTTCACTGTGGAGCACGGGCTCTAGGTGCGCTCGCTTCAGTAGTTGTGGCACGTGGGCTCAGTAGTTGTGGCTCATGGGCTTTAGAGGGCAGGCTCAGTAGTTGTGGCTCACGGGCTTAGTTGCTCTGCAGCATGTGGGATCTTCCTGGACCAGGGCTCGAACCCGTGTCCCCTGCATTGGCAGGCAGATTCTTAACCACTGTGCCACCAGGGAAGTCCCTCTATTTCTGTTTTGTAGATAAGTTCATTTGTAGCCTTTTTTTTTAGAGCCCACATATAAGCGATATCATATGATATTTGTCTTTCTCTCTCTGACTTACTTCACTCAGTATGACAATCTCTAGGTCCATCCATGTTGCTCCAAATGGCATTATTTCATTCTTTTTTATGGCTGAGTAATATTCCATTGTATGTATGTACCACATCTTCTTTATCCATTTCTCTGTTGATGGACATTTAGGTTGCGTCCATGTCTTGGCTATTGTGAAGAGTGCTGCTAGGAACATTGGGGTGCATGTATATTTTCAAATTATGGTTTTCTCCGGATATATGCCCAGGAGTGGGATTGCTGGATCATATAGTAGCTCTATTTTTAGTTTTTTAAGGAAGCTCCATACTGTTCTCCAGAGTGGCTGTACCGCTCCTAGTACTCTTATCACTTAAGAATTTACAAGGGTTTAGGATCCCTGTGTCAGGGATGAGTCAGAAACCAAATATTAGAACAAGAGATCCTCCTAGCGCTCTTATCATTTAGGAAATTACAAGGGACTTAGGGGCCCTGTTCCAGGAACTGGGGGCAGAAACCAATATATATTTTCTATTATCTCACAGTTTCCCTTCTCTCAGGGATCTCAGTCTTGTCCTACCTGTTGTCCAAGGTCTGAAAACCTTTGTTTCATGTTTTGTTTGTTTTCTAATTGTTTAAGGCAAGAGAGTTTATCTACTGCCAATTACTCCGTCATAGCTGGAAGCAGAAGTCCAACTCATTCCTTATTTATTGATGAGTGGTAGTCCATTGAATGGATATACCGTATTTGTTTAACTTTTCATCTGTTGTTGAACATTTGAGTTGTTTCCAATTTTTGGAATGGAACTCTACAAATCTTTGTATGGACGTATGTTTTAATTTCTCTTAGGTAAATACCTAGGGGCAGAATTCCTGGATCATAGAGTATTGTATACTTAACTTTATAAGACGCGGCCAAATGGTTTTCCAGAGTGGCCGTATCAGCAATGTATAAGAGTTCCTGCTGCCCCCATCATCGTCAACACTTGGTGTTGTTAGTCTTTTTAACTTTTAGCCATTCTAGTGTGTATGTAGTGAATTTGTTACCACGTCAAACTGGGGTCCGCTTGCCCGCATGCAGTAAAGCCAATCTATTGACCCTGGGTTTTGGTGAAGGAAAGTGCAGCATTTATTGCAGGGCACCAAGCAAGGAGTCCAGGGAGCTAGTGCTCAAAAGGCCCCCCAATCCCCAAAGTCTTTCAGGGAAAGGTTTTTCAAGACAGGGTGAAGGAGGGGGGTTTGGGGGTGTGTGATCAGCTCATGGACATTCTTCTGATTGGTTGGTGGTAATTGGGAGTCAACATCATTAACCTTCTGGTTATAACCGGTCTGTGGCCCACATGCTTGTGGGCAGCAGAAGTTTACTTCTTCCACCTGGTGGGGGTTTCAGTATCTGCAAAACAGCTCAAAGGACGTGGCTCAGAATATTTTCCACAGTCCTGGAGGAGGAGCTAAAGGTCCTTGACTTTAATGGCTAAAGTATTATTATTTTGTCTTGCTTGACTGTTTTCCTTTTTATGCGTTTTCTCACTTCCCTGGTTAAATTTATTCTTTGGAACTTGGGGAAGGCCTAGGAGGCTAAAGTCTTTCTACAGACAAGAGGCAGGCGGAGGGGAGTGTGGGTCTGTTCTGGGAAGGCTCCATACGGTCCAGCTCAGTTACAGTACCTCATAAGTGTTCAGTTTGCACGTTCCTGGTAACTAATGATGTCGATAAGCTTTTATGTGCTTATTGGCCATAAATGTATTTTTTTTAAAATGAAGTTTAAGTTTATATTTTTTCCCTATTGCCTTGTTTATCTTCTGCTTACTGAATTGTTAGAGTTCTTTTCATATTCTAGATATGTCCTTTGTCAGATATAACAGAATCCATGCTTTTAACTGCTGCTCTTTGTTTGATTGAGGGGAATGAGAGGTAGATGTCAGAATATAAACAGGCCATTGTAGATTGAGGAGAGAGACGATTGTGTCTTATACTAGCATAGGGTTTAGATGAAGCAAAGTGGATGGAATTTAAAATAAAAAAAAAACAAACACCTCAAGGAATTCTGGGTCTATTTTTTCCCCTTTTGTCTTCTGAATGTTCCTAAATATATTTACAGATACAACCTGAATCAAACCTGAATTTTTCTATGCTTGAATTAACTACAGGAGAATGTCTCAGGAACCTAGGACATACTCTCTTTTGCTGTTCCTTTTTCTGAGCCATGGAGTGGCAAGTCATGGAGTTCCAGATTCCCGGCAGGGTAAGTCCTGAGGGAGGAATCATCTGTCATGGTTTCCACACATCTTAGGGAACGGAGTGGGGTTAGATCAATTTAGGTACATGATGCCGCAAAGTGTTTTGGGATGTGTGCGTGCCTGTGTGTGTGTGTATACCCACGTAAGTGTAGAATTTTCAGGAACATTCTGAAAGGGTTTTTCAAACCAAGGTTTTTTCACACTGGCACATACGGGCACAAGTATAATTAAAATTCACTAAAAATTTCCTTCACGAGTAACCTTTTCGGGGGCTCTTTTCTTAATAGACATTTGTATTTTTGAGGGTCATCCAGTTCAGTTCTATTTATACGTTCAATGGCTTTGTTGCAGATTTGCCTCCATTGTTGCAAAAAATGGCGGTGAGTATCTATTTTATTTTAAACAACATTCTCTGTACTGGAGCTGCCAACTTTCGGATGTTATACTCGACGTTATCTCTTTGCCTTTTAGGAAGAAATAATAGACGGAAGCTACCTGAATGGTAATGTCCCCACTGTCCCTGCTTGTTGCTTCTAAGAATTTCAAACAGAATGTGCCTATGATCTCTCTGGAATGATTCCTTTTTAAGTTGTCTTTTCATTTTATTTCCATTGTAGCATTGCTGGATCTCATACAGTTTCAAAGGTAACTCATCCTAAAGGGGAGGGGAAGGGATGGAATAGATTTTTAATAAAAATTCTTAATGGAAGTCTCTTAACCATAAAAAGTAAAATGTACTCATTACAAAAAATATCACCCAATGCACAAGTGTTTTAGAATAGATACATTTGTTCAACACAGTTTTGGCCCCCTCTGCTCTAGCACAAGAGCTAACATTTACTGACTGCTTACTATGTAGCAGGTACTATTCTAAGTGCTTTTATGCATAGAAACACATGTAATCTTCCCAAGCCTCCCCCTCCTCCCACCCAAGTAGGCCCTATTGTTACCCCAGTGGACAGAATAATGAAACTGAGGCCCAGGGAGGTGATTTAAGGTCACAGAGCTGGGAAATGGTGGAGCTGGGGTGAGTATCCAACAGCCTGGCTCCAGGGCTCACTGTTACTTTGCTCTCACTGTCACTTTATATTCTGTGTACAGGCTGGTGTTAGATACCAGGGATGTGGAGCAGGGCACTAGGTAGTCTTGTGGAAAGACAAATATTAACAGATAATTCTAACATAACAAGTATTATGACGGAGAAATGGGAGCCTTGGGACCCCATGACAGGGACACTCAATTATATTAAAGTACAAGATCCCCATAAACAGTCTTTTCCCTAAGGTAACTCCAGTTGATAGTTTTGGATATATTCTTTCAGGTTAAAATTTTTTATCTATCTGTCTATCCATCTATCTATGTATCTATAAAAAATGTGATTATAAAAGGCCTTCTAATTGTTTAAGGCAGGAAGATTTATCTACTGCCAATTATTCCATCACAGCTGAAAGCAAAAGTCCAACTCATTCCCTTTGTCTGGATGAGTGGCATTCCATTGAATGGATATACCATCTGTTTAACATTTCACCTGTTGTTGGATATTTGAGTTGTTTCCAATTTTTGGCTTTTATGAGTGAAGTTGTGCATTCTCTATGTGTTGGGCAATGTTTTAAGCGCTTTCCATGTGTGGACAAGTTTAATTCTCACAGTTGTTAGCTGTATTACATAGAAAGGGAAAGCAAGGCACAGGAAAATTCAGTAAACTGCCTAAGGCCATACCGTTCAGTGGTAGAGCCAGGATTCAAACCCAGGTTTTGAGCCTACAGTCCTATTCCAGCCTCTCATGGTATACAAAGCATCTGTTTTTTAAACTTAATATAGTCAGGACACCTTTTCAAGTCAGTCTGTTTGGATTATTAATCTGAGTGGATTGTTATGGGATTTAGAGTATAGCACACAGCTCCAAATTGATCATTGTCTTTGAGAGACTGGTATGCAGGCTGATTCCTAGAATTGGAAACTGCCCCTCACTGTGCCAAGGAATCACATCTCCTACCTCTAAGCACAGAGTGCCTAGCATCCCGGCCCATGTTCATTGTCATTTCTGAACCTCGGTCCCCTGAGCACTCAGCCAGTAGGGGGACTGCTCATCCTAGGCGGGCCTGTCACCATGACCTTGTCCCGTCTGTCTTCGACTGAAGCTCCCACGTGTGGACGGCAGACCTGTCCCGCAGAGTCCTGGCCTATTTGAATTCACGGAACGTTGCCTTCACCATCCCCAGCCTGCAGGTGTGTATCTGAGACCCGTCCCTATGTTCCCCTCTCAGTGCTCAAGGGTTGCAAACTCAGGGACCAGGTAAGTCAGAGAAGGGGGCTAGGTGGAGAGCTAGTCTTCACTTCCACAAAGAAACGTGTTCTGTCCAGTGTTTTCTGAAACATGATATAAGCTCCTTTGTCTCTCTTTCATTTTTCCACTTTTGATGGAGACATGGCATATTAGAGCGGCGGTCTCCAGCCTTTTTGGCACCAGGGACCGGTTTCATGGAAGACAGTTTTTCCATGGATTGGGATCAGGGGGATGATTTCGGGATGATTCAAGTGCATTACATTTATCGTGCACTTTATTTCTGTTATTATTACATTGTAATATATAATGAAATAAGTATAGAACTCACCACAATGCTGGCAGGAGGCGGAGCTCAGGCGGTAATGCGAGTGATGGAGAGCGGCTGTAAATACAGATGAAGCTTTGCCTGCTTGCCCGCCGCTCACCTCCTGCTGTGCGGCCTGGTTCCTGTCAGGCCACAGACCGGTAGTGGTCCAAGGTCACGGACCGGTATTAGAGTATAGGCTGAGCTACTCTAACAAAGAGACCATAGATTACAGCAGCTCAAACAGTTTAGTTTATTTCTATCTCATATAATAGTCCAGGGCTAGGTGGGAGGTCCAGAGAGGAGAGACAGCTCTACTTCAAAAGGCCATCGAGGGGCCTGGGTTCCTTCTGTCTTGTTGCTTTGTCATCATCTAGCGAGTGGTTGCCCACATGATTGAAATAGCACATCCATTCTCCAGCCCAGGGAGGGTGTGGTGGGAAAGAGGAAGTGAAGGCTGAGCAGCTTCTCTTTAAGGATGTGACCTGCAGGTTGCACACTTCTTCCTGCTCACGTTTTATTGGCTCACAGTCCACAGTCACATCTTACTGCAGAGGAGCAAGATGAGAGACCATGTACCCAGCTAAAACTTGTGGAATTCTGTTCCCAAAATAATTACAAGAGAGTGGACCTTTGGGTATAATTATCAGTCTCTCAATCATGGGTCCAAGAAATATTTTTCTTCCCTTTTAACTCTACTGGAAGAAAAACAGTAGCACAAACATGTAAATGGATGGCAGTGGATATTTGCCTTGGGGAACAATAGGGCATGGTGGGGACTGCGGTGAATTGGCCAGCATGTGCCTCATTAGCATAATCAGTAGCCCAGGGCATTTTGTCTTGCCTTTACCAATACACTGTGAATAGCACAGAAAATTGAGACAACATTCTTTCAGATTTCAAAGACTATTATTTGATTCAGCAAAGAAGTCAAAGAAGTCATGTCATTGACGAATGAAATTCTGACATACGTCTTTGTTGTTTCGGTTTTTACTTTATAATGAAGATGATAGTGTCAACCAACATTCATGTGAGAATGACACTCAGAAGCCTGGTTGTTATCCATTTACCAGGACACCCACTAGGTGGAGGTGGCTTGTGGCCTCATGGCATCTGCTTTCTTTGCCCTGTTCATTTGTGCAATCTAAAGAGAAGTGATGCCTGCCTCTTTCTCTCTAGCAGTAGGATTTCTCATAAAATATGTATAATTTAACCTGATTAGGAGCTATACTACCTCTCTTCCTATTTGTATATTCATTTAGTATCTACTTATCCAGCCTCTATTCTCTGCCAGGCACAGTTCTAGACACTGGAGACTCAGGAGAACAGGCAGTCACATTACTACCCACGTGGGCCTTTCATTCTAAGGGGAGAGACATTGAGTAAACAATTATTCAACTCATTCAGGGAAGAGAATGATGGCTGGCACTTATTGAGAACACTTTACATAATCATTTACTCCTCATGACCTAGGATTAATTCTTACTTACGTAGTAAGTTTGACTATTGTCCCTACCTTTCAGCTGAGAAAACTGAGACCCAGAGATACTGTTGCCCATTTATCAAATAAAAATACAGGTTTCCCAGTTAAATTTGACTTGCAGATGATCAACAAATACATTTTTTAGTGTAAGTATGTCCCATGCAATATTTGGGATATACTTATGCTAAAAAATTATTCGTTTACCTGCAAGTCAAATCTAACTGGGCATCTTGTATTTTATCTAACAATCCTAGTTAAGGAACTTGCCCGAGGCCGTACAACTAGTAAGTGGCAAGGTGGGGATTTGCACACAGGTTATCTGGTGCTAGAGCTCACCTTTGGTCCATGATGTCACACTATGCTGCCTTTCTAGAGCACCTCTATTTAAGGAAGATTTAGAAAAGAATTCCCCAGATAGCAGAGGAAATCTCTTTCAGGAGAGGCTGTTGACCTCTGCTTCTCACCCTGGAGGGGGTGCCACGGGGAGTTCATGCTGCCTGAATTTTGCTCCTGTGCTGGGGGCTTGGAGCATGGGAGAGGGTTTGAGCAGTGCGCATCTGGAAGTAGTAAACTTTCTGGGTAGAGGCCAGCTGCCCTGGACTTGAAACCTCAGTCACCTGCAGGGACCAGGCAGGCCATGGGGGAATCAGCTACGTAGTGGGTGGTGAGCAGGAAGTGATTACAGTGAGCGGCTGTCCCTCTGCCTGTTGATTATTACACAGAAGGGGGTGTGTACCCAGCGTTGCCACATCTTTGTGGTTTCCAAGAGAAGTTGGAAATTTGGATTTTTGTGA
This sequence comes from Balaenoptera physalus, assembly GCF_965194825.1. Taxonomy (NCBI): domain Eukaryota; kingdom Metazoa; phylum Chordata; class Mammalia; order Artiodactyla; family Balaenopteridae; genus Balaenoptera; species Balaenoptera physalus. Next base: position 71,302,009 of record NC_138898.1, read on the forward strand.
GGAATTCCCTGAATTTTAAATGTTAGCAGCTCATAAAAAATTTTGGAGCCAACTCAACCAAACGTGTGCAGGCTGCCAGCTTGCGGTCTCTGCAGGGAATTAGGTGGCCTGGCTGGGCTGCTGGCCGTGGTGCTGACCATGTGCTCCTGTCCTGTCCTCACTTGACTCTCCCAACGTTCCATATCCAGGCGGCCATGGAAAACCACCTGGAACAATGTTTGTACCAGCCCTGGAAACTGCTGGAGGACCTGAGGGGGACTGATGCTCAGCAATTCCGCACTGCCATGAAATGTCTCTTAGAAGACAAGAAGGACCGCTTGGTGAGGCTCTCTTGGCATCCTGGGAGCAGAGGAAATCCAGGGCCAGCTGGAGTTTGTCGAGTTGAATGGAATTGAGCCTCACTCAGGCCTGGGCCCTTCTTTATCTCTTCCTCCCTCCTTCTCCTTCTGCAAACTCCCTGGGACCTAGGTTTCCTCTCTTACTTTCTCCAAAGTTCAAATGAAGAGCCTTATAAGTCATATTCTTATGAGTACTGAGAAGTGGGGTGTACTGAGGAGTCCCAGTAGTTTGGCTTCATCAACATCCATGAATGATTACTGTGCACCAGGCGACACTGGATTCAGAGATGAAAGACTGTCTCTGTCCTCAAGGAGCTTATGGTCCAGGGAGACAAAAAACAGGAACAGAAAATTTCCACAAAATGAGGTTGGTAATGTAAGAGCAAAGAAAGGGCCTCCGAGACCCAGAGAACCATTGGAATCAGAAAGGTGAGGTGTAGAGGTGGTTTTTTTTCAGAGACAGTTGAGTGTGGAGCAGTGTTTTCCAAAGGGAACTGAACCATTTAAACATTTTAATAATCATAAACTTATTTTAATGTCTGTTATTAAAATACACATCAAAACTGTGAGTTTGGTGGCGATGTAGTGTTTCCTTCTGAAATGAATTTAAGTTTTAAAAAGAGTCAGTTTAAAGTAAAAATATGAACTAAATCATAGTAAAGGCAATGCAAAAGATATGGCAAAAATGAGGATGGTGGTCTTTGAAAATGATGCTGATCAATGTTTACTGTGTGTCGGGTATTATTCTGAGGGAATGGTCAGCAAGCTGTTTCTGTAAAGGGCCCGATAGTAAATATTTTAGGCTTTGCAGGCCATACAATCTCTGTCACAACTACTCAACTCTGCCGTTGTAGCATCAAAGCAGCCGTAGATGGCAGGTCAATCCATGGGTGTGGATGTATTCCAATTAAACTTTATTTGCAAAAACAGGCAGTGGGTCAGATTTGACCTGTGGGCCATATTTGCCAGCACCGTTCTAAGGGTTTAACAAACCTGGACCTGTTGAATTGTCTCCAGGACCTCCTGAAATAAGGATAAATAGACTCTTACCATGTCAATATTCAGATGAGGAAACAGGCTTGGAGAGGTTGAGTAAGTAACCTCGGGTTACACAGCTTGAAAGCGGCAAATCTGAGGTGGGAACCTGGGCTCCTGTGAGCCCTCTGGCATCTGGTGAAGCTCGTGGGCTCCATCTCAGAATAACGTGTTAAAATGTATAAAATGAAATAACAATGGATGACAAAGGAAGCCGATTCTATTGAAATACATTTATCAAAATACATAAGACAAAGTTAAGGGTACAGTAATTTATGTGCTTCTTTAACGCATCCAATAACGAGATTTAGTGGCGGGTCTAATAGTTTCTGTAATTTTGAGGAAGTGTTGAGTGTAAGCGAGATTTCAAGACATTTGCAACAATGGTAGTGAGTTATGAAAGTGTTTGTGATTTCTAGTGATCACACATCAAAGGTTCTCCTGCCACCTTGCTGGCTTGCTGCCTACGTTCAGCCCTGAAGGAGATGCCAGGGACCAATTCCATGGCAGTGAAAAGGAGGATGCAGTTTCCCCCCAGTGTTCACGGATGCCCTAATACTATCTGCAGACCCTTGCCCAATAACCCCTAAGTTACACTCTTAGCCGCTGCACTGTTTGGCCCCAACCGGGAGTGACGAAAGTTAGGAAACACATGGGCGTGGTGAGAGGTGTGGGCTTGGACTGAGTACACTTGTTTCAGATCCCAGCTTCGTGCAGGTTTGGGCTGGTTAACTAGTCTCTCTTTTGTTCTTGTCACCTGTAATACTGAGTTAATTATAGCATGTAATGTTTGCTGAGTGTTCACTAGGTACTGGGCACTCTCCATTATCTTCTTCAATTCTTATATAAATCTAGGAGGTAGGCACTGATTTTATCTTCATTCAGGAGGAAGAAACTGAGACTTAAAAAAGATAAGTGATTTGCTCAAGGACACACATGTAAGTGGAGGGCCTGGCATTTGAACCTAGGAATGTCTGACCCACAGACATTGGGTTCAAAAGATTCATTCATTCGTTCATTCTAACGGGCTATTTCTCAATGTCTTCTAGGTACCAGGCATCCCACTAGGCACATGGCTTGGGCCCCAGCACTTTCCTGGCTCAACCTCATCTACACACTGGAATCAGATGCCAGGGCTCCACCAGAGACCAGTTAAACCAGACTCTATATAGTGGTGCTGGGGATCACCTCCCTAGTGATTCTGATGTGCAGCCAAGATTGAGATCCACTGGCTTGGAGGAAAGATAGGCCCATAAGCATCTCTAATGCATCATGGAGTTTGGTTCAAGATGCTGTTGGGAGCCCAGAGTGGAGGGAGATTTGATTTGACTTAAGTAGGACATCAGAAAAGGCTTCACCAATGAAATGACAACTGAGCTTGGCCTTAAAGGATCAGCTGGATTTCTCTGGGAGAAGGAGGTGGAGAGGGGATGCCAGTTAGAGCAAGGGCCTGAGGTGTGACAGTCATGGTGTATCTGGAGAATGACAAGGTGCCTAGTGTGGGTGAAGCAGGTGAAGGCCTTGACTTTGTTCTTTAGGTGATGGAAAGGTCTAGAAGATTTGACATAGAAGCATGGTGTTTAATAGTGGTCCTGAATTTCACCACTGCTGCTAAGTGTGGCCTCTCCCAGGGTTTCCAAATCAAGAGGCAGCTCTCAAGACAAGCCTAACTTCTATCATTCCTGTAGGAGCTGGATGACATCACTGTTGACTTGGGAGAGATTCGGAAACAAGCCTTGCAGAGCCCGGGCGTGAACCGCAGCCTGTTTCTCATCACACTGGAGAGGTGTTTCCAGGTGCTGAACGCCCTGGAGTGTGTGGAGATCCTGGGCAGGGTGCTAAGGGGCTCCTCAGGCCACTTTCTCCAGCCGGATATCACGGAGAGGCTCCCTCGGGACCTGCGTGAAGACGCCTTCAAGAACCTGTGAGTGTCCCCCTGCCCCTCAGAGTCTGTCCTGAGAAGTCAAGGAGGTAACGCATGAGGGAGGGGAGAAGGCAGGTGGGGACAGGTTAATTTAGAGATGGTTTGATTAAAACAGAGTCTCCCAAATTTTAGTCATTCTGGTATCATCCTCACAATTTTTCCATACCTATATACCACCTGTATTATTATTTAGTTTGTGTTTTTAAAAAATAGATTCATTCTATTTACTTAAAAATATCTATTTTAAAAGTAAATATGGGACTTCCCTAGTGGCGCAGTGGTTAAGAATCCGCCTGCCAATACAGGGGACATGGGTCCGATCCCTGGTCCGGGAAGATCCCACATGCCGCGGAGCAGCTAAGCCTGTGTCCCACAACTACTGGGCCTGCGCGCTAGAGCCCGCGAGCCACAACTACTGAGCCCACGTGCCGCAACTACTGAAGCCCACGTGCCTAGAGCCTGTGCTCTGCAACAAGAGAAGCCACTGCAATGAGAATCCTGTGCACCGCAGCAAGGAGTAGCCCCTGCTCGCTGCAACTAGAGAAAGCCCACACACAGTAACGAAGACCCAATGCAGCCAAAAATAAATAAATGAATTTATTTAAAAAAACTAAATATGATACACACTACTGCATATAAAAAAGATAACCAACAAGGACTTACTGTATAGCAGAGGGTACTATACTCAATATTTTGTAACAACCTATAAGGGAAAAGAATCTGAAAAAAATAGGTACATATGTATGTATAACTGAATCACTTTGCTGTACACCTGAAACTAACACAACATTGTAAATCAACTATACTTCATAAAAAATAAGTAAATAAATTTTAAAAAGTAAATATGGTATAATTACTGTAAATGGGAAGCCAGTATCATTTGTCTTAAGTAATCATAAAAATAAATACAATAAAAAAAAACAAACCAGTGTCATTAAATCCTAGCTAGAGATGTTATTCTGAGCCTAGGACCTGTTCCCTTGGTTAAAAAAGGAGCTGAGTGTGTGTTGAAGACTCTCTAGCACTAAAGTGAGACTTCGGCCTTGAGAGTCAGCAGGGCTGACAGAACACAGTTGGATCCAGAAGCTCAAATTACATCATCAGGAACATCTCTGGCTTTTTATCTCTCAGCTCTGCCCTCCTCTGTGTTGGCCTCACTCCCAGGCGGGCTCTCTCCATGAGGGAGCATGGGCAGTTCCAGGTCCCCTCCTCAGAGTGCTTGGTCCAGAGGACTTTTCCAAAAGTTCCAAGTAGAGTCCTAGACCTGATTCTCATTGGTCCACACTGGGTCATGTGCCAATTCTATTTTTTTTTTTTTTTGGCTGCGTCACTCAGCATGTGGGATCTTAGTTCCTCAACCAGGAGGGATCAAACCCACGCCCCTTGCAGTGGAAGCGTGGAGTCCCAACCACTGGGCTGCCAGCGAAGTCCCCATGTGCCCATTCTTGAGCCAGTCACTGTGGCCAATGGGATCGTATATGCTGAATGGCTTAGATGTGGGTCACAGTCCCACCCAAACGACATGGATCAAGAGGGGGAGAAATGTCATTTCCCCAAGAAAAACTGAGGCGGTATTATGACAAGAGGGAGGAGTGGACACTTGACAGTCAAAACTCACAGCTGACCAGCACAAAACTTTATGTAAACCCTGACAAGAGCCTGGGAGAAGGTTACAAGCCTTACAGAGAGAAAGACAACAGATCAATACAGAGATAACATTGCCCGACACCAGATTCTCATCATGAGGTGGGAGTCCAGAATATGGCCCCATTTCCCGTTTCCTGATGAGCATCATTTAATCCAACCTCTTCTTTCGCAGATGAAGAAACTGAAGCCCAAAGAGGGGACAGCATCCCTTGAAGTGACCCCCTGGGGCTTGACTTAATTTGAACTCAAGCCAGTTCTTCTGAACCTCAGTTTTGACCTTTTCCTACTCTACCCTCCCGTCCCCTTCTCCTTGTGAGGATGATGTCATTAAGCCCACCCCCCCCCCATTCTTCAAATGAGGAAACTGAGGCACAGAGAGATTGCATAACTTGCCCTAGGTCAGACTGCTAGGGAATGATAGAGCCAGCATTTTTACAAATGGACGAGCTTTCCCTTAAATAATGTAAACATCGTTTTTTCTATCTCCTGTCCCTTTCATGTACTGTGCCGTTCTGAAAAACAAAACAACAACCCAAAAAAGACAGACAGAGAGAAAGAGAAAGAAGAAGAGAAAGAATAAGAACCAGAAGAAGAGGAGAAAGAGGGAAAAAAAAACAACCGATAAGAAGGAGAAAGAGGAGAAAGGAAGAGGAGAAGAAGAAGAAAAGAAAGATACAGCAAGAAGATATTAAGATAGATTTAAGGGAAAGTTTGCCTCTTCACATATGAAATGACTGGGAAAGTGGTGAGGATAAACTTTAAGCTTAGAAAAGGGCAGATTGGTCATTTGGTGAATTGATTTTCAGTGGTGGTGGGTGGAGGTGAGGGAAGTCTTCCAGGATGAGGAGACTCAGCTATCTTGCAGGTATGAACTGGAGGGGTGATCAGTGCCAAATGCTGTGAAAGGTCAAGTCATATGTGGACCAAATGGGACTGCTGGGTATGGTGACAAGGAGGTCATTCAGGACTTGGGCCACAAGGAGTGGTGTGGTGATGAAGAAACCAGATGCAAGTGGCTTAAAAAGTGACCAAGACACTTTACACCCATCAGGATCTCTGTAATCAAAATGTCCGATAATAACAAATGTTGACAATGACGTGGAGAAATCAGAACCCTCAGACACTGTTGGTGAGAAAGTAAAGTGGTACAGCTACTTTGGAAAATAGTCTGGAGTTCCTCAAAAGTCTAAGCATAGATTTGCCATTTAACCCAGCAATTCCACTCCTGGGTCTATTCCCAAGAAAAATGAAATGTGTCACACAAACACTTATACATGAATGTTTACAGCAGCATTATTTATAATAGACAAAAGGGGGAAACAACCCAAGTGTCCATCAACTGATGAACAGATAAACAAAATGTGGTATTTTTGTACAACGGAATAGAATTTGGTCATAAAAAATGAATTACTGATACATGCTCCAACGTGCATGAACCTTGAAAACATCATGCCAAGTGAAAGAGGCCAGATACAAAAGTGACATATTATATGATTGTATTTATCCAAAATATCCAGAAGATGTATATCTATAAAGATAGAAAGTAGATTAGTGGTTTCTAGGAGTTGGGATGACTAGAAGTTCTGGGGTGATAGCTAAAAGGTAGGAGGTTTCTTTTTGAGGTACTTAAAGGGTTCTAAAATTGATTGTGGTGATGGTTGTACAAGTCTGTGAATATACTGAAATCATTGAGTTGTATACTTTGTATGGTATAAGTTATATCTGAATAAAACTGTTACCAAAAAGTAAAAGGACCTGGTGGTGAGGAAGTGGAGACCAGTCTTTGGAAGGTATTTAACTGTGATGGGAAGAGGAGAAACAGGAAAATAGCTACATATAGCAAGGGAGTGGGAAGGGCTTTTAACCAAAGATAGCTTTGTATACTTTTGTTGTTTGGACCCTGCCTGAAGGCCTTCATATTTGTTCCTTAATTGACACCCATGTTTATGTCATGTAGGTCTGTGGTGTTCAAAGATCTCTACGACCAAACCTCGGCCCATTCCCAGAGGGCTCTCTACTCCTGGATGACTGGGATTTTGCAGACGTCCTCCAATGGCACTGGTGAGCCCAGGCTTTGAGGTGGGAACACTTTTTAGGGGGAGTCCATCCTTATAAGTGATGCTTCATCTCTGAAGATAGGGATTTGATTTCATTGTCACTTAAGATTTTTAGCTCCCTCAGCTTCCAAAAAGTGTTTGATGTGGTTTATGGAAAAACCACATACCCCATTTCATCAGTGCATTTTTCACACGCTGAAGTCTCTGAAGTCAGCATCATCTGTATCTTACAATCAACGCCGTGTCCAAGTCTAGTTTCTTAGTGGAACGTAAATAATGATGGCACCTTAGACTCCATGAAAACTTTTGCTGCACTGCGCAGCATGCGGGATCTTAGTTCCCAGGGATCGAACCCTGTAGTGGAAGCGAGGAGTCTTAACCACTGGACCGCCAGGGAAGTCCCTCAATGAAAACTTCTAGAATAAGGTTACAAGTTCAAAATCTGTGTTAAAAATCTGTATCAAAGTGGGACAAAATAGTTTTTTTAAAAGAAAATATAGGCAATAAAGCACAGAAATTTAGTGCTAAGCTTCCTGCAACCGAAGCAGCAATAGGTCAGGAGTAATTTATTGGCAGATGTTTATTAAAAACCTACTATTTTCTAGAGTAGTGAAATTCATAGAGACAGAAAGTAGAGTGGTGGTTGCCAGGGGCCAGAGGGAGGAAGGAGTGGGGAATTACTATTTAATGAGTACAGAATTCCAGTTTTTCAAGATGAAAAAGTTCTGGAAATGGATGGTGGTGCTGGTTGCACAGCAGAGTGAATGTACTTAATGCCACTGAACTGTATACTTAAAAGTAGTTAAGATGGTAAATTTTATGTTACGTGTATTTTACTACAATTGAAAAAAAAGGAGAGAGAATGGCTATGTAGATGAGTAACGCAAACAATTTCACAGGTGGCTTCAACTTGTTGAATCTTTGTTAGTGATGTAAAGAGAATAAACTTTTTAAACACCTAAAAAGAGCCTACTATGTGTCAGCCACTGGAGATACAAAGGAAAAGAAGACCAAGTCTTTGTTCTCATGGAGCTATAATTTTATTGTGGGAGAGTAGGTGGAGAAAACTTGTAAGCAAGTGAATAAAGAGAGATAGAGAGAGGACACAAATACCAGTAACTGCTCTGCAGAAAATAAAAGGGATCAATGCCATGGAAAGGGTTACTGCTTTAGCCTAGAACAGGGCTTGGCAAGTGTTTTCTGTAAAGGGCCAGAGTAAATTTATAGGCTTTGTGGCCCTACAGTCTCTGTCTCAACTATCCGACTCTGATGTTGTAGCACAAAAGCAGCTCTAGACAGCAGATAAATAGGCATGGCTGTGTCCCAAGAAAACCTTATTTATGGACACTGACATTTGAATTTCATGTGATTTTCATGTGTCAGAAAATATTCGTCTTCTTTTGATTTTCCCTCAATCATTGAAAAATGTAAAAACCGGGAACTTTCCTGGTGATGCAGTGGCTGGGACGCCACGCTCCCAATGCCGGGGGCCCGGGTTCGATCCCTGATCGGGGAACTGGATCCCGCATGCATGCCGCAGCTAGGAGTTCGAATGCTGCAACTGAGGAGCTGGCGAGCCTCAACTAAGGAGCCCACGAGCCGCAACTAAGACCCGGCACAGCCAAATAAATAAATAAAATAAATATTTTTAAAAAAAGGGAAAACCAAGCTCGAAGGCTGTACAAAATCAGGTGTTGGGCTGGGTTTGGTCCATGGGCTGTAGTTTCTGACTGCTGGACTAAGGAGGCAGAGCAGAGCTCTCTGGGCAGGTGACATTTGGATTGAGACCAAAATGAGAAATGGGATCAGACATGCGAGGCTCTGGAGGAAGAGCATTCCAGGCAGGGGAAGCAGCAAATACAAAGGCCCCGAGGTGGGAATGAGCTGCGTTTGTGTGGGAAACAGAGAAAGCCGGTGGCGGTGAAGTGTAGGGAGTGCCAATCAATCCTTTCCCTGGAATTCAGCTCTGAAATTTGTATATAAGAAGCATTAAACAATGGAATAATCAATGTCTTCCATGCGCAGCAGAATTCCCTTGGCCTGATGCATAGTGGTGGCTTCCAGGAAACTGAATCTCACACTAAGTGACCCTGAGAAATTCACTCAACTCATCCTCCAGACTCTAGACTTCCCTTAAGTCCTTGTTCCCAGAATTTAGTTGGAGACAGACTCTCCTAAAATTCCTATATGATACGTTTCATTATTAAACTAAGTGAATTGAAATGAATTCTATTTGGACTTTAAACTTTTTTTTTCATGAAGTTCCTTGAAGTAACTGGAAATACTTTGGGTGTCAAAACTATCCCAAGTTTGGGGATCATTGGTCTGCAGAAATACAGTTCATGCTTAATAATTAATTAGAGGGACTTCCCTGGTGGCACAGTGGTTAAGAATCCGCCTGCCAATGCAGGGGACGTGGGTTCGAGCCCTGGTCCGGGAAGATCCCACGTGCCACGGAGCTACTGAGCCCGCATGCCACAACTACTGAGCCCACGAGCCACAACTACTGAAGCCCATGCGCCTAGAGCCTGTACTCTGCAACAAGAGAAGCCACCGCAATGAGAAGCCCATGCACCGCAACAGAGTAGCCCCCGCTCGCCGCAACTAGAAAAAGCCCGCGTGTGGCAACGAAGACCCAACGCAGCAAAAAAAAAAAAAAAAAAAAAAAATTAATTAGAAATGAACAGCTCAGCTTGGTTCTTGGTGAATTTAGTGGTTTCCCCCCAGAATTCTCTAGGCTTCCAGGGCCCCCCTTTCTTCTAATAACCAAGTCAAGTGTCCAGAGTCCCCATCGAGAGGATCACAGGTGTTTACCTGTGCTCACCACAACAGGTCTGATTCCTGGGCTGGGGGAGGGCACCCTCTTGTCCTGGTGACTTGGCCCAGGCATCAGCTGACTTCACTGTCTCCTCTGGGCATCAGCCATTGCCCACGGCTTGCTGCAACAGCTCTTGGTGACTGATTCACTGCACCCTATAGCGGCTTCTCTGCTTTTTTCATTTCCCCAAAATGCTACCAACGCAATGGTGTTCTGTGTAAATCTTTTACTGGAGGATTAGGGGCAATGGCAGCCAATTCTAGTTCACTGAAACTTGAAGTTGGATCCTGGCCACGATTGTTCTTAAAGCCCCACTGACTTTTGCTGATGGGGAATTTCAAATGCCTGAATGGAATGATCGAGTCCTCTGGGAATTCAGAGAAGGGAGAACACTGCTGCTGGCTGAGTAGATGAGAGAAGGCTTTAAGAAAGGAAACACTTGAGCTTGTTTTCTAAGGTAGGGTTTGGGTTTGGAAGCTGAAACGTTAGGGGAAAGGCATTCTAGCTGATGAGAAGGGCCCAAGAGAGTAAAGATTTGGAGACCATTTGGGGTGCATATGAGGAAGGTTTGGCTCACGTACATGGTGATAATCAATAAGGAAGATAAGGATTGTTACTGGTAGTAATAAAAGAGTCAAATATATTTCAAGTTAGTAACTAACTAAAAATAAAACTGTATTTTGTGGTCTTAAGTATTAAAAAAATAATCTGCATTTCTAACAAGTTCCCAGGTGATACTGAGGCTGCTGGTTCAAGGGCCACTCTATTGAGTAACGAGGTGGTGGACTCTGTCATTGCCTGTGTGTAGTGTAGCATCTCCTAAGTAGGGGGCTCTCAAAAGATGGTTGTGGAATGAATGAATAAATGCAGAAAGGAGGTCCTGACATCAAAGATCTTTTGACTATCATATACCAGTGCACAGTCTTTTATTAATTTTTACTTATTTGTCCACCTATTTATTTTTTGCAGATGACTCTGTTTCATGGGTCAGTGCAGAAAACTTATGGATTTTGGGCAGATATATGGTTCACCTATCCTTTGAAGAAATTATGAAAATTAGTCCTATAGAAGTAAGTTGGAAAAGTGCATTTACATGTTCCCATCACTAATACTTCTGGGGTAAGGTGTATTCTAAACCTCTCACGTTCAGCCAGCCAGTCAAGGTGCCCTGGGAAATGAACACCCACCGCAGCTCAACATAACTTGAGCATCTAAAGAAAATTCCTGGAATAAGACCTCAAGCAGTCAGTCATTGGATTGTGTTCTAGTGTAGAAAAGCGAAGAAAAGAAAAAGAATTGTGGACAATTAAGATAGCTCTGATGTGAAAAAACATGATCTATAAATGTTGGCTACGCACCAAAAATCATTTAAGGGTATTTTTGTACTCAAGAAAGGCCAAGGACAATAGCTGTAGAGTTTCCGGTCCTTGGAAGCACGAACACAAATGGAAAGCGACGTGGATTAATAGCTACTTCTATTTATGGTTACTTCTATTGATAGCTACTTCAGCATGTGTGATGATTGGATTTTAACTCTAGAGTTTACAGTGGAGAAATACACATATTCGAGGTTACTTAACTCACCGGTCAGGTGTCTTTCTCCTTCTGATATCGGCCCGATGACACTAAAATCCCTGGGGCAGCATGATTTTAGAATGCAGCCTCCAAAGAATGCTGCCCACAGGGAGGCATTCGTAAGCAGTTTGGGGCTTGCCACCAGCTTTTATCTTGTGTGCCCTGACTTTCTGCTGGCCAGTGAGAGAAGTGTTTGCATCAGATGACTGGCTTGTTCAAGGACCGACTGACCCAGCAATATCTGGTTATTGTGAAACCAGAGGCAGAACGAGGTTCCTCTTTTTACCTGGGAGGCTGGAAATATTTCAAATGTCTCTCAATTTTATAATTCCCAGTTATAAAATGGATTAAACTTCCATTTTACTCTCCAAAAGAAGTTGAGTGAATTTCAGGAAGTCGATAGAGGTTAAATTCTTAGGAAACTGGGCCCCTAGCGGGGAATTTCTGAGATCCAGATGCCATTTGCACCATTTCTTCATCTTCTAAAAATGTAGAAAAGGGAGGTGAAGCCACAGAGTGCCAACGCTAAGAGGGAATTTCATGTGGACGAAGAGTACAATTCTTGAGGGAGAGACAGCTTTGTGAGACCTTTAAGTGCAGAGTAACCATGCGTTGAAATATAGGAGACTTCAATGCGAAAAAGTGAACAAGAATAGAAAGAATCTGAATAGCATATTTAATAAAGTTGAATGTATTATATATATTTGCATAATATAGGTGTGTTATATATTATGTAAATATACATTTACATATATATTATATACATATATTCAACTTTGTATCTTACAAAGAGAACACACACTCTTTTTTATCACCTGAGGGTTATTTATAAACTGACTCATCTATTAAACAAATTCCAATTCCCCAAAGCAAACAATTTATGGACCATATTCTCTGACCTCAATAAAGCAAATCTAGAAATAAATGTGCAAATATTAGCTTTAAAAAAGTTCAACTGCTCAGATAGTAAAAACAAACAAACAAACAAACAAACAAACAAAAAACTTTCCTAAATAACAGTTGGGTTGAAGAGGAAACTAAAGCAGCAGTGACAGACCATTAAGAAATCAATGACACTTATGGTTACCAAAGGGGAGAGGGGGTGGGAGGCATAAATTAGGAATTTGGGATTAGCAGATACAAGTTACTATATGTAAAATAGATAAACCACAAGGTCCTACTGTATAGCACAGGGAACTGTATTCAATGTCTTGTAATAAACTATTATAGGGAAAAAGAGAAATCAATGAAAATGAGAAATGGGCACCTCCAAGTGCCAAGAGTAGGGCACAGCATGGACCACCAGGGCGGGGCTGCACGGGGTCCCTGCATCCCGCCTCGCTGATCTTCCTGTCCTTGTCCCCCAGATTGGGCTGTTTATCAGCTATGACAACGCCACCAAGCAGCTGGACACGGTTTATGACATCACACCTGAACTGGCCCAGGCATTTCTGGAGAGAATCAGCTCCTCCAACTTTGATGTGAGGAATACCTCTACCATCCACAGGCAAGGGGCGTGGGCGCTGGGCCCTTGGAGCTGTTTCCCAAGATGCCATCTAAGCATCAGCTTCCTCTGAGCAGCAAAAGACCCGGGGAGGAAAGGGAGGTGGCTGGTCCATGTCTTTGGATAGTTCCATGTCTTTGTGCATGTGAGGGAGGTGTTTCCCCAAAGAGATCCCTTTCAAGAGGTTGTGAAGTGGGGAAGAAAACAAATGCTTTTTAAGCATCTCCTATGTGCCAGTCATTTTATACAACCTTATCAAGTGCTAAGATTCCAGCTCTGGGCACGAAAATGGAACATTTTAAATAGTACTCCATCCATTCCAAGGTAAATGTGTAATTTCCAAGAGGTTGGGTTGAGTATTGGAAATAGCTCATGGGTCCCCATATTTGTGAACCCCTTGTTATCCAGACTCTCAGGTGGGGAGCCCTGGGATGAGATCAGCTCTAGAATTTAGTGATTGTAACATGATCCCCCAGAACCATTTCCAGCAGGGGAGGACCAGGAGCTGTACACCTGGTGACCCCAGAAAGGGTTTGAATGTTGGGGGTGTGTGTGCAGTGGGGAGGGGCGACGGGCACTGTTCACCCATCTTCTCTCCATCTCCCAGGGCCTTACTGTCACAGTGCTTTCCTCTGACATTACCACATGACCTTACGTTTTTCAAAGCACTTGCAGAGAATGTTCTCATATAAAACTCTGAACACCTTCTTGCCCTATCCTTAGTAATTTTCACCATTAGCATGGCTCCCATTTTTTTTTTATAGTTACACCAAAAATAGCTTAGCGATTAAGAATATGGGACCTGGAACCAGAGTTCCTGGGTTTAATCCTGGCTCTGCCACTTACAAGTTGTGTGATCTTGGCCATGTTACTGCACCTCTCTGTGCCTCCATTTTCCCATCTGTAAAATGGGAGCTACTAAGCTGCCTACCTCATTAAGACCCTTGTAAAGATTAAGAACATCTGCACAATATGGGGATATATGTATACGTATAGCTGATTCACTTTGTTATACAGCAGAAACTAACACACTATTGTAAAGCAATTATACGCCAATAAAGATGTTAAAAAAATAAAGAACATCTGCAAATAGTAAGTGGTCAAGAAATATTAGTTATCCTTAACATGGTTATTAATATTCAGTCTTCACTTCTTCTGAGTCTTCTTTTTTCATCAGACACACTTTCAGATCCTTTCCCTGGCCAGGTTGCTTTCCGGTGGACATGTCTGAGAGTGTCAGTGTCTGATCATGATCGACCAACTGGTCCAGCCATGCTAAGTTAAGTAGATTTCATACTAATGCTAAGAGCATCCACTAATGAAGTGCTTAGTATCCACCAGGAAGTATGCTAATTAGTTGGTATGCCTTTTCTCATTTAACTCTCACAGTATTCCTCATTCCTTCATTCATCGTATTTAAGGAAACCTCCCCATTAAAAGCTTAGAGAGGCAGGGCTACCCTGTACAGTAGTACAGCGTATGCACTGCACAACCATGTGCTGCAGCCTTTCAGAGAAGTTAAGCAACTTGCTACAGGTCAGATGTCTCGTAGAGCTGGGCTTCAAACTCCAGTTGGCCTGAAGCTATGTTCTTAACCACTAGATGCAGTGCTCCCCGTTAGACCAGGATTCAAATCCCATCTCTGCTCCTACGTTGTTCTGCCTCTTGTGTGTTTTTTTTAAACATTAAATTATTTTATTCAATAGATTTTTTTTCATTAAGAAGTTTATTTATCAAAAAAAATTTTTTTAAACATTTTTATTGGACTATAATTGCTTTACAGTGGTGTGTTAGTTTCTGCTTTATAACAAAGTGCCTCTTGTGTTTTTTCCCTTTTGAAGTCACCATTATCTGGTGGTGTTGGTTATAAAGCACCCTGGAAATAAACCTCTGCCTCAGAGAATCCCTCAGGGTGGACAAACCCCTTATCTCTGAGTGGAAAATTGGGGTTTTTCTGTGGCTAATTGAGCACATGCTTTCCTTGTGCCCCTTATTGCCTCAGGAGGAGAGATGGCAGAGTTGGATGGATCTAGATTTAAGGCCCGGCACCACTACTTGCCTTGGGCAAATCACTTGATCTCTCTGAGTCTCAGTTGACCCTTCTGTGAAATGGGGCTAATGAGAGCACCTACCCTGCAGGGTTGTGATGAGATAATCCAGGTAAAGGGCTCAGCACAGTACCTGGTACGCGGCAGCTGCTATGATCGTGACCTCTTGGTTCTAACTGGGGTGGGGCTGGGGCTGCGGCCCCCAGCTCTGCGCCCTCCACCAGCATCCCTTATCTTCTCACACAGGCTGGGGCTGCTGGTTTGTTTCTACGATGACCTGGAGCTGCTGGACGCCGCTGTGGCCCAAGTCCTCCTTCACCAGATGATCAAGTGCAGCCACCTGAGGGGCTTCCAGGCTGGTGTTCAGAAGGTGCAGAAGGGCTACAGGGCCCTGGAGCCTCAGCATCAGTTTCACCAGCCAGAGAAATGGGAAGAACAGTCTTGCCTGGCCTTTGAGAGAAAACATGTAGGGTTTATCAAGATCTAGGTCCAGCCACGCAGGTGGTATCTCAAACACTGGGATGAGCTTAAAATGGGAAGAAACAACAAAAAATGGTAGGAAAAACTTGAATAGATCAAAATTCAATCAGAGCGGCCACTTCAAACTTAAATGTGCATAAGGTTGCTTGGGGATCTTAAATGCAGATTTAAGGTCTGGGTGGGACCCGAGGCTCTGCATTTCTGACAAGCTTCCAGGCGATGCTGAAGCTGCTGGGCTGGTGACCATGAGCGGCATAGCGAGGAGATACAGCAGCGGTTCTCGAACCTGGTTCTATGTTAGTGACACGCCCCTCCCCCAGGCTCTACCCCCCCAGAGATTCTCTTGTCATTGGTCTGGGCTGTGGCCTCAGGTGATTCCAATGCAGCCAGGGTGGAGAGCACTGGAATGGAATGTATTTACTGAGCTCCTAGACCAAGGTTTTGGACCAATAGGCACATGGGGACTGTCTCATTTCCCTCCTCACTCCATCTCTCTTTCCTTTCTTCCCTTAAAGTCTTAATTCTGCCCGGCTTCTCTCACTTCTTTTTGTCTTTCTCATTGTTTTAATTGAAAAGATGACATGAGAGCAGTATTCAAGAAAATTTGATAACATCGTCAATAATTCCATAGCAGTTTCTCACACATCACAAAACCCTCAGTCCCATTTGGAATTGTACATAGTAGGCATTGTCTTGGTCAGTGCATATTTTTGTTTTCCAGGAAAAGCATCCTTCCCAAGCAAGCTTGAGCAAAAATAAGAAAATAAATGTGTTTTAAGGTCACAGGGGTAGCTGTGACCAAGAAGAAAGTCAGATACAATGAGATATGAGAGAACCCTTTGGATCATCTAGGTCAGTAGTTCTCAAACCTGAGGATGCATCAGAATCACCTGGAGGGCTTGTTAAAAACAGCTTGAAAACATACCCACATCCAGAGCCTCTGATTCAGGAGGTCTGGGGCGGAGCCTGAGAACCTGCATTTCTAACAACTTCCCAGGTGATGCTGATACTACTGGTCAAGGACCACACTTTGAGAACCACTGCTTTAGGCCTTTTGCAGATGTGGGAGCCGAGCTTTAGGGAAGGGGAGCTGCTGAATTTGGAGAAAGCCAGGAACTGTGACAGCTGTTTCTCTCACTTTACTCTGCTGCCCCCAAGTGGCCATCTAGAACACTTGCGTACATTCGTCTGACATGAATGTATGGTTCATGCAAGTTCAGGTGTTAAAACGTGAACCGTTCTCATTTTTTTGTACAGAGGTCACGTTGCAATAGATGAGTTTATCACCTTCTGTACTGGAAGCAGTTGGGAAACACACTTGACTATAACTAGACAGGCATGTTACAAAAAATAATGAAGGGGATCACAGAAATATGAAAACCTGTAACACATGATTTTAAATGAAAAATATAGAGCAGAAAATTGCACTTGTGTTCATGTTACAACTATGTAAAGACTACATGCCACAGTTTATTTATAAAGGCATAAGAAGTTTTGGAAACATATGCACCCAATTGCTAATCATAGTAATTTTTTTTGAGGTAAGATTTTCAGAAGACTTTCACTTTCTTGTTACTGTTGAGAATTATTTTTACATAGATTATATATTATTATGAACCCCCCCCCCCCCAGCTATTTCATGAAAGAAAAGCAGCCATATAGACAGGATATAGAGTTCAAGGTCATAAAAATAAAATAGTTGCTACGGGAGTGTGGCTGAGTTACGGGTGAAGTGAACAAAATTTCCTTCTGCCATGCTTTAAGGTTGATTTAATAACAAATTAATATTTAAATGAAGCATAAAGTGAATTTGTAGCATACGAAAGTCAAGGCCAGAGGAGGTGGTGTTCTCAGTGGAGCGACTCACGGTCTGGGCTTAGCAGGAGTCCCTATCCTTTTGACAGGGAAGGGTGGGCCGAGGGTGCATCCCGGGGTGTAGTCAGAAGGAACCACCATCTTGCTTGCTATCGACCCTCATCCCAGCTTGCTCCCCTTCTAGCTCAAAGCCGACCTCCTGGAAATTGCCACAGAGAACCAGACCCTCAATGAGACCCTGGGCTCTTTGTCGGATGCAGTCGTGGGCTTGACCCACAGTCAGCTGGAATCCCTCTGCCCTGAGGCTGTGCACGGTGCCATCTCGACCCTCAACCAGGTCTCAGGCTGGGCCAAGAGCCAGGTCGTCATCTTGTCTGCCAAATACCTGGCCCATGAGAAGGTCAGTTGGAGCTTGAACTCTATTTTAATGCCCTGAGACCCAAGGGCCAGTTATACACACACAACAGGGGCAGCCAATCAGTAAGAAGATGGTGCCAAGGGGGACTCCCTGGGTTCGAATCCTTGGTCTGCCACTTATTAGCTGTGTGACACTGGAGAACTGGCTTAACTTCTCTTGGCCTCAGTGTCCCAGTTTGTAAGACGGGGATACAGTAGCACCTGTTCCATAGGATTATGTGAGTCAGCGCACAGGAAGAGATTAGAACAACACGTGACCTAGAGTATGAGCTCAATGAGTGTTAGCTATCTCTGGGTTAATCATTTAAGCTTCCCAACAACTGTCTGAGGTCAGTGGTGTTATAGCCTCCATTTTCCAGGTCATTCATAAGAGGCACAGAGTGTAAAAGGGAATTGCCAAGGCCACATGAAAGGGACAGAGCTGGGATTGAACCCAGGGCATCTGGCTTCAGAGCCTGCTTGCTTCACTCCCATGCTGACTACTTCCATCATGGCGCCATGACCAATGCCCACCCATTCTTACTCAAGACCAAGGATAGACCATTCATCTTGTCCCTTCAGGACTTCTGGTGACTTTTGTTTGAAGGGTTTGCAGACCTTCTGTTTTGACTGGGGCCACAGGGGTCCACTCTGTGAATTTGATTTTAGGGAGCTGAGGGAGACTGTCTTGTTCCTCACAGCCCTGGACCAAGAGGCTTGTCTCATTCCTGTGTCCAGCTCTTCCTACAGCGGGGTGAGGTGACTTTTGCTAAGAAGCCAAGAGCTCAAAAGGTCTTGCCTTCTTTGGGAACAGTAAGAGACTGTCCATTCTACAGGGACTAACTACAGGAAACCACTCAACGGTTTTTTGCAGAACCAAGGAATGTCTCTGATTATATTACATCTAGCGTCTTCACTCCAAAGGAGAGGGGGAAAAACCAAGCGTGATTCCTGTTAGAGTGGCCAGCTATAGTTGTATTTGTCATAAAATATCAGACTCATGTCCTGAAACACTTCTTTACTTCAACTCAAAGCTTCCACATGAAGGTAGATGAGCGTGGGGCTTTGCCGTGTCAGATGCCTGCCGGTGACATATTGAGGCCAATACTGAGGCCAGTGGGCTTTCTCAAGGTCCCATGAGAGGGGGTGGGCTGGGTAAACTGAGAGTCCCACGACCTACCTGACGGTTCTTGCCAATTGTTGCCAACGTGGGCCCAGTATCGCCTGATGTTCAGATTTTTTTTTTTTTTATAAAGCAGAAACTCTAATATGGAATTTTATAAGATTCCTCCAATATTTAAATCTTGTCAGCTAGTTCAGATTACACACAGAAAAGCCCATTGCCTGGTCAGCTGTGGCACATGGATGGCACACTGCTAGTTGTGCTGTGGCCTCAGGTGGCATAGTAATTCCCCCAGTGGTACAGTTACTGGTGTCTTGTGTTTTGATACTTAACTCTCTTTCCTGATGGAAGGAAGGAGGATCTGGGAGGGCAGCTTGTGTCTTGGTCACGGTGGTGCCCCAGCACCCATCCGGATACTTGGCCTGCAGTAGGGCCTAGTAAACGTCCGAGGGGTGGAGGCCCGGAGCTGGGCCTCATCCTCGCTGGCCGGTGCCCCCAGGTGCTGTCCTTCTACAACGTCAGCCAGATGGGCGTGCTCCTGGCTGGGGTGGGCACCCAGGCCTTCCACGCCATGGACCGCAGGGACCTCGTGCAGCTCCTGAGAAGCGCCGTCTCCCTGCACGTGTCCGACTTGTCACCTGCCCAGCAGCACGGTGTCTTGAGCAAGGTGAGAGGGAAATGTCTGGTCCGCAGCCCCGGGGCTCACAGAGCGTGTGGTTTTGGGGCTTTGTGAGTGGGCTGTGTCTTTAGGTGGGGTTGTTCTGAACCTGGAGAACGCCTTCTCCTGATGCCCACCTTCTCTCCTTTCCAGAAGGAGCCTCTGGGGGTTGTGCCTTATTCTCTCCAGACCCTGGTGCTCTCCCCAGCCAGTCGAATCTGGAAGACTTTTCTTCAGTTAGATTTCTTGCTGTAATAATGTTTTAGGAGTTTGGTTTTCAAATGTGAAAATGAATCCTGAATCCCCCTAGTGCTTCTGAACGCCCCTCCTTTCATGCTCTGAAGCCACGTCCATATTCCTCTTTCTCATGTGCAGTGGGTCTTCTGGGCATCCTATTCTATCAGACCTGCCAGGTCCAATTGTACAATCTGTTAAGAAACCAACCCAAAGGGTTCAGCCTAATTTTAACCAACACCTTGCAGATAGCTGTCACGCCTATGGTTAAATTAAAGAGTGTGGGTTTTGGAATAAGACAGACTTGGGCTTAAATCTCATGTATCGGCTTTCAGCCTTACTCGTTAAGCCTTGGTTTTCTTACCTGTAAAATGGGGATAAGGATCGTCTCCACCTCATTGGGTTGCTGAGCAGACCTGATGGATTTTATTGCCAGTGAAGCACTAGACAGAGTGCCTGGCCCTCACCCAATGCTCCATGTACCTTCTACAAGGTCGTTATTATGTTTCTTCTCACTTTTGACAGGTGATGGAAGCAGGAGATACCGCCTCGGGCATTGTGGAAATACAAGGGGCTTTCTTTAAGGAAGTGTCTCTCTTTGATTTATGGAAGGAACCTGGATTCAACCCCACAGTCCTGAAAGAGAAGGAGCTCCGGCGGAGTCAGGTACGACTGTGACTCCCAGAGGTGGTGCCTGGGTTTCTGACTGTCTTGTGGGAAAGGTCTGTTCTAAGGTTAAGTTGGTAAAAGAAACTTATTTCTTGTGATTAAACTCAGGAGATAGAATAGCGTAGTGTTAAGTTAGACGAGACCCGAGTGTGAATTCCGGGGCTGCTGTTTATTAACTTTGGGGTCACTGCTTCTCCTCCCGCGGCCTCAGTTTGCTCATGTGCAAAACGGGGATCATTTCTCATGAGAATCATGCTGGGCAGTGCACTGTACATAAGAGCAGTTATTACTGGGGCCTCCTGGGGAGGGTTGTGCTGTGGAGGCCGACTTGTGGCCTCGGAACTTCCCCTGACTTGCTTTTCATTCCCTCACTCGTCAGTGTTTGTGGAGCCCCTGCCCCCCAGGTGCCAGGCGCTGTGCGTGGTGCTGGGGACACAGAAGCGAACAAAACAGAGGGAAATCCCTGCCCTCAGGGGGCTTCCATCCTAGCAAGGGAGACAGTGCGGAAGGTCAGCAATTAAACGTGTGCCCTGTTAGGTGGTAGATGATGCTGATGAGTGCTAAGGAGGAAGTAAACCAGGGGGAGGGCCAGGCCTTTTAGGGGTTGGGGAGTGAGCTGTTTAGACAGGTGACCTCGCTGAGCTCAGAGAGGTTGTGGAGTGGCCGCTGTGAGGACCGCCTTCTACCCAGGGCAAGAAAGGGAGCTGAGGGGCGTCTGAGAAGGGACAGGATCTGACTTTGGTTTTCGAAGCATCACTCTGGCTGCTGCTTGGGGACTGAGTTGAGGAGATCAGGGAGGAAACAAAGGGACCAGTTAAGAGGCTACTGCGTACAGTGGCCTGGACCAGGTGGTAGCAATGCAGGTGGTGACCAATGGTCAGATTCTGGATACATTTTGAAAGTCAACAGTGACAGAATTGGCTGTCAGATTGGATGCGGGTGTGACAGAGGGGAGGCATCAGGCCTTATGTGCCCATGATCTGTTGCTGGTTACCCACCAGCTCCAGGTTCAGTGGGGTAGCAATTATTTTATTATTTACTCCCATGGTTCCCAAGGCTCTTGCTTAGGGTCGTTCACAAAGTTGGATTCAGCTGGTGGCTGGGCCTGGCGTCTCATTCATGTGTCTGACATCTGGGCTGGGGAGACTCAAACAGCTGGGGGTGTCTCTGTCTGTTTGGGTGTGGTCTCCCCATGTAGTGGGTTGAACGGTACCCCCCAAAAGTTA
Source organism: Balaenoptera physalus (assembly GCF_965194825.1). Lineage (NCBI taxonomy): Eukaryota > Metazoa > Chordata > Mammalia > Artiodactyla > Balaenopteridae > Balaenoptera > Balaenoptera physalus. The sequence continues at coordinate 71,323,556 of NC_138898.1, forward strand.
TGTCCACCCAAAACCTGTGGGTGGGAATGTGACCTTATTTGGAGAAAAGGGTCTTTGAAGATTTAATTAAGGTCTCAAGATGAGATCCTTCTTGATTATCTGAATGGGCCCTAAATCCAATGACAAGTGTCCTTATAAGAGCGGAAAACGCAGACAGCAGAAGAGAAGACAGACTTGAAACACACAGAGGAGAAGGGCACGTGAAGACGGAGTCAGAGACTGGAGGTGTGCAACCACAAGCCAAGCAGAAGCCAGCAGAAGCTGGAGGAGGTGGGGGAAGATTCTCCCCAAGAGCCTTCGGAAGAAACCTAGTCTGCCAACACCTTGAATTTGGACCTCTGGCCTCCAGAGAATAAATTTCTATTGTTTTAGGCCACCAGGTTTGTGGTAATTTGTTAACGGCCTTTCTAGGTGTCGAATACTGTCCAGAACGGTGGCTTTGGGCAGCTGGCTTTATAGGGGTGGTTCAGGGCTCCCAAGGTGTGTGTCCCGAGAGAGAGCTGTGAGAAGCTGTCATCTTTGGCGACCTTGGAAGTCAAATAGCATCACTTCTGCTGCGCTCTGTCTGTTGAGGCTGTTGCAAAGCCCCCCACCATGCCACCCACCTCCAGCTACAAGCAGACTCCATCTCTTGATGGGGGAGTGGTTCCGGAAGCTTCTAGAAGAGCATATTAGGCAGAAAATATGTGATCACTTTGGAAAATATGGCCTGCCACGTATGCCTTCAAGATATTTTTGTCTCAGCAACTGAGTTGATGGAGGTGCCATTTCCTGAGATGGCGGAGATGATGGGGGGACCCTGGAACTTGATCCTGTGCCTGAGGAAATCTCTGGGGCCACACACAGAGTGCCTGGAACTTACCTCCCCTGCTGCTCCTTTCTCCTGGGCTCAGCTGTCATGTCACCGATGCCTCCGCCTAATGCCAGCTCATAATTTATTCTGTTTAGGGAATTATGTTCAAAGTTTCAGAGTCTATAAAATAGATGAATGTCGTATTTGATCGTACATGCACGTTAGGTGTTCTGTAAAATTATGTTCCTTGAAACAAATGACCCCCCTGCCTACTAGGCCTTGCTCTCCTGGGGGCCCACCTGGGAGGGCTTGAGGGGAGCGCTATTGTGAGCAGGACTTACTTTACTGATGGAACTTTCTAGCCCATCCTGGTCTATTCATCCATCCATTTTGTTTCCTGGGATGCCATGTGTTCAGAAACAGCAGGTGGACATGAAAATAGGGGCTCTAGGGGGTCCTCAACTGGGCAGTGGCTTCTTAGAGGACATGAAGTAAACTTCTAGGCTTGCTGCCCTGGCTTTGCTCCTCATTCACCTCCTGGAGCACCGGATCACCTAGGGTGTGAGAGCATGGACTCTGCAATTACCTGACACCAGCTCAAGTCCCAGCTCTGCCGCTTAGCAATTGTGTGGTTCTGGGTAAGTAACAAAGCCTCCATTTTCCCATCTGTAAAATGGGAGCACAGGACTCATCACAGTAGGTGAGTGCTCCATCCCCGTGGCAATCATTCTCTTCCCTCAGGCCTTGTTCCTGTTTGAGCTTCTGTCAAAGACAACCAGGAGGCCCGAGGAGCTCTTGAGGTAAGCCTGGGGCTGACCAGCCCTCTGGAGTCTCCCTCCCGAGGAGCCTATTTCCCAGGAGGGAGAGTTGGACAGTCCTGCCTGCAGCTGGTGCCAGATCAGATCTGCCTTTGCTTGCTCCTTCTTTCCTCTTCCCTACTCCCCTTTTCTCCTGGGTTGCTGTTTTGTTTTGTAGCGCAGGGCAGCTGGTCAAAGGTGTGATGTGCTCCCACATTGAGGCCATGAGCGTGGACTCCTTTCTGGCTCATTTCCAGTATTTTGAGAACAACTTCTCTCTGCTTTCACCGTATCAGGTACCCTTGAAGCACTTCCTTGTTTCTAATTCTCTCTCCCTACCCGGTCGCTGGGTGGATTAACTGTGGTGTCTTAAGATACTTGTGCCAGGATTGTACTGATGCAAGTGATGATATGGGGCCAAATACTGAGTCAGGTTTTCTCCAATTTCTTTTTTAAAAGCTCCACATACCTATGTCTCTACAGCCAGAGTTTCAGCAGATTAGCTCTTCTATACCCAGATTTGAACCCCAAAATTCAGTTGGAAGGGATACCGTTTTGCATGTTCACAATTATGCTTTCCTGGGCCTGCAGGTCATACCCTCATCTAACTTTCATACCCTTTCCAGAGGTAGCCTAGAATGGAAATAGTCCTCTAGGAGAATTTAATTTTTCATTTAAAACTTCATTTTCCAAATAGTTAGGGAGACTCTTTAACCCTTTGGGGAGACCAGAGGCAGTGACTGACTTTCACTGTATCTAAGTAAGTAAAAGCGGGCCTTGGGGGGCAGCTTTTGGACTTGGAGTGCAAACGGTCGGCTGTACAGAGTCTGAGAGAGTGAGCAGGCGGCCTGGTGCATTTCAGATCTGAATGAAAAGTTTCCAAACAATGACTTTTCTTCCCGAGAGCCAGGAAGGGAAAAGCTGTGTGTATAATCCTTTGAGCTCATTAGAGGAACATGCAGATTTTTAATGAAGCCTGTCATTTCCCTCAGATTGTTCATTCTGTCAGTGGTTATCAAACTCGAGCTTGCATCAGCATTGTCTGGAAGGCTTGTCCACTGGGTATAACGTTTCAGTTTTGGCGGATGAATAAGTTGTGGAGATGTGCTGTACAACACAACACCTGCAGTTAACAATATGGTATCTGCATTTCACAATTCGCTAAGAGGGTTGCTCTCAAGTTATGTGCTCTGTCCACAAAAACCAAAACAAAGGGACAGGAGGACACTTTGGGAGCTGTTGGCCATCCCTGTTACCTTGATTGATGTTTGCATATGCCCAACTCATCAAAGTGTACACATTAAATATGTGCAGTTCTTTGTATATTGATTATACCTCAATAAAACTGTTAAAAAACCAGAGATTGCAGAGCCCCACTTGCAGAGTTTCCCTGGGGTTTCTGGGGTGAAGCCTGATACTTTTCATTTCTAATGGTTCCCTGGTGAGAACCACTGAACTATATTAAAAGCCTTGCCCAGGTAGGGTGGGAAGCAGGTTATTTCTGAAACCTGGACCTTGGCATGGCTGTCTCCTTCCACTCATCAAACTGATGCAATGAATGGAGTTCAGGCCAGCTTTGAGGAAGACCTACATGTTCAAACAGGAAGAGTTGTCCCAATAAAGCTCCTTACCTGATTTTGCCCAGCTCTCAGAACCTTCAAATACCAGTTAATCAGAAAATTTGCCTTTATTGTTTATCTTTTTGCTGAAAGCACATTATTATAAAACAAAACAATAGAGAGAAAGTAAAGTTTCTCCTAGAGCATGGTTTTCAGCAGGGGAGCATTTGGCCATATCTGGAGACACCTTTGGTTGTCACACCTGGGGGAGATGGTGCTGGCACCTAGCAGGTAGAGGCCAGGGATGCTACTTAACATCCCATAATGCAGAGGACTGCTCCTGCAACGCAGTTATCCTGTCCAAAATGTCAGTAGTGCTGAGGCTGAGAATCCCTGCTCCAGAAGTAACTACAGAGAAAGTTTGCTATTGACTTGGAGAATTTTTTGTATATATAGAACATATCTACATGTAATTTAAGACACACAAATGAGCTCATACCATACACAATGTTCTGTTTAAATGTATATAACACGCGCCTGCACACACACACACACGCCCACACATAAATCTACCGTATGGAAACAAAGTAGTTGCATAGTATTCCATTGTATGGCTATACCATAATTTACTTAACCAGTCCCCCACTGATGTATATTAAGGTTACATCTCACTTGCTTGCAGTTATAAATAAAACTGTGGTGAGCATTCTCAGACTTAAATTTTTGTGCGCATCTTGTTATTGCCTCAGTTTCCTCATCCATAAATTGGGTGCAGTAGTGTTACCTACACTGTAGGGTGTTCTGTTTAATAAGTGAACGTATGTAAAGCGCTTAGAACAGTGTCTGACACACCGAAAGCACAATCTATGTTTGCCCTTGTTATTATTGGACTAAATTCCTGGAACTGCTTTAATCTTTTAGATTAATTGTTTGGCGTGGAAATACTGGGAAGTTTCCAGGTCCTCTATGCCACCCTTCCTCTTGGCTACACTCCCGTAAGTGAACATCAGTCTCCCTTTCTGGCTCAGCAATAAGATTGGCAGGTGTCACCAAAGCCAAAGTGATTCTCTCTCCCTGGGTGTTGGTGAGGAAACAGGGGCAAGTGGACAGTGCCTTCGACAGTTAAGTCCTTGAGAATCAGGATTTAAATTCTGAGCCTTATGTTGATATTTTAGACAGACTCTCTTGCTTTTTCTTGTTATTTAAAAACCAAAGCCAAAGCAACCCGAGCCTGAATGAGTGAGTGCCAGTGAAGCAGGTCACATCTGGGCTGGCCTCACAGCTGTGTCCAGGCTCCAGGGGAATCAGGGCTGATGGGAGCAGTGGGGATTTCTCCTGGTATGTGTGGGTGTTCAGGCATGGGGGTCAGCCCTGCTTTTTAAATATGGTCTGGACACTGTTTCCCTCTTTTCCTCTTTATTTCCCTCTCCCTTCTCTTGCTGCCTTTGTCTTCATTGAATTAAAAATATTTGTTGAGTGCTTACTACATACTAAGCTCTCAGAGATAAGTAAATTTTCCCCTTATAAGAGCTTACAATCTCATGGAGGAAAAACAGACAAGCATGAAGCCAATTGTAATATCAAGTTGATATTTGGTTGAAAGTGACAGAACCTTGACTCAAACTGGTTTAGGCAATAAAAGGTAATTTTGGATTCAGGAAAGTCCAGGGATGGACTTCAGGCATGGCTGGATCCAGGGGCTCAAATGAGAAGGGCAGAAAGGTCAGGGAGGGCTTGTGTGACGCCTTGGGGTGTTTTACTTGTATTCTGGGAGAGATCATCACCACTGTCCATATAGAGGATGGAGTGCAGCGGGCCTGGCTGGAAGGAGAGAGACAGTGGAAGCTTATTTCTGTAAACTTGACCTTGGCATGGCTGTCTTCTTCCACACATCCATGTCTCAGCTCAAATAGTACTGCCTTCAAAGGGGCTCTCCTGGCTGTTCCCATATCATTCTCCATTACAGAGCCATTTGATTTTCTTCCTTACATTCATCACTAGCTGAAATGATCTGTTTTATTAACTGGTTTCTGTGTTTCTTCCCCCTACAGCATCCCAAAGGTAGGGACCTTCCCCTCATGTCTTGTTCATGGTGGTAGCTGGTGCCCAGCACAGTGGTTGGCATGCAGCAGATGCTCTGTATATATCTGCCGAATGAATGAATGAAGAAGTAAATAAGATGGTGATACTAGGACTGGAGAGGCGAGAACAGATTTGAGTAATATTAGCAATGCTAGCAAGGACAGATTTGGGGATAAAGAGACAAAGGAGTCTGGGATGGCAGAGAGGAGGCAGAACATGTTTGGGGGAGGAGGTTGAATTTGCTTTGGGAACAGTCAGGTGGCCATGATGCCACATGGGTCCAGAGCAGTCTTTCTCAACTTTTATTTCATTATTGCCTCCCAAAGGAGAAAAACTTAATCTCTCCCTAATGAGAGAAATTACAAGGAGTAAGATTTTGTTGAGTAGGGTTGAGCTTTGGCGGATCACAAATCATTGTAATAACTAAGATTCCCTGCCCCCATCCCTCCCTCTCCCTGAACCAGTTTCTCCCCACGGGGGTGATATCGCTCCTGTTGAGAATATACGGTCAAGAGCTTGAAGGAGAGTTCTGGACTGGGGTTGACAGAACTGGCAGTCATTTCTCTTACTTTCTCCACTCTCTCCTTCTCGTCTTTTCCCCTCCACTTTCTGTTTTATTCTCTCTTCTCTTTGTCTCCTTCTTCTTCTACTTTTTCATTTCCTTTCTCCTCATCTCCCCTCAACCAGTCCACCAGCCAGCCTCTGTCTATGGAGATCCTATTCTCTGATCAGTGCTGCTGGGTCATGGAAGAAGAGCATGATGGGAAGCTTGTTTCCCACCTGTAGGAGAAGAGCATTATGCGAAGTTTGTTTCCCACCCACAAATTAGGAAAATGATGGGTGGGAGGCTTGCTACCTGCCCAAAGGAGACAGAACATCTCTGGGGAAAACCAGCATTTAAGGAACACCCCTGTGATAAGCTCTTGGGCATACAGACCCTGATTTCAGGGGCAAATACAGAGCAGCCACTGTTTTCCTTCCCTCATTCTCTCCATCTCTCTCCAGGGCTCGCTACCTGGCTTCTGTCCCAGCCTCCCAGTGTGTGCCCTTTCTGATCAGCCTGGGGAAGAGTCAGTTGGACTCCTTGGTTTTAGATTCCCACAAAAAGAATTCAGTCCTCAAGAAAGTACAGCAGTGCCTGGTAAGGAAACTCTTCCTGGGTGACACTTTCACTGGTGTCCCTTCCCCTCCAGGTATCTGTGGCCATCCTGGGGAGCCCTCAGGGGATCTGGCTGGGCTCTCAAGTCTGATGTGATGGCCAGAAGTCCGACTTGTGGGTCTTAAAGCTGGCTCTGAAACCACTGGGTGGAACCCTCTTGGCTACTGGTTCTGGGACTGCCATTCTGGGGCCTGAATGTTGGGAGGCCGCTCTGGAGGACTGGGAGGAGCACAGTACACAGAGTCTGGGTTCCAGACTCACCTCTGCCAGCGCTTGGTTATGTGGCTGTGGACAGGTCACTTCCCCTTCCCGAGCCTCAGTCTCCTCATCTGTAAGATGGGTGCAATAGCACTCTATTCATGGAGTACTGAGGGCATGAAACAGGTAATATATTGTTTAAGGCAAAGGCCCAAAGGGCAGAGGTGACAGCTTCTTTATCTTGAAAAAGTGGATGATATTAGTACTTACCTCTTAAGGTTACTTTGAAGATGAATGGATTAAGGCATGGAAACACTCAGAACAGTGCCTGGCACATAGTAAGCACTCGTTAAATGTTAGCTATTTTTGTCATTTTGAGAAAGAGCTCTGGAGGCTTTCAAGGGCCGTACGAACTTTGAAGTGCTGTTTTGATTATTGCAGTACTATCATTATAGTGGTTACTGAACCCTGAGGTATCCTCAGAGCAATCACAGTGACGCCGACCACAGCCTCACTGAGTGAATGCTCACGATATACAAGTCTTCCACCCACACCCGCCCCCCGTGTGGTCCCCCAGACTTCTGAGGCCGGCACCCCCTGGGGTAAAATTAGGCCCCGTGCCTTCTCTCCAAGTCCATGGCAGCGTAGGCGATTCAGATCCTGGAACCTTTACGAGGTTTGGGGTCAGGAAGTGTTTTACGGGATCACGATCTTGAGCCCCACTGGACCTTTCCACCAGCTCCGCTTGTTGGTTTCAGAATGACTCCGTTGCTGATGAGTACACCGTGGACATCCTGGGAAACTTGCTCTGTCACTTGCCAGCGGCCGTCATCCACCGTGGGGTGTCCCCCAGGGCCTGGGCCACTGCTCTGCACAGCCTCAGAGACTGCCTGGACCTCAGCCCCCAGCAGAAGGTGGCCGTGAGGCTCAGGCTCTTGGAACAGCACGGGTGAGGAGGGCCCGGGCTCGGCTCCAGGGCTGGGGTAGGGGTGCCGGCGAAGGGGCACCCAGCCCTGGCTCTCCTGCCTCCGAGCGGAGTCTCTAACTTAGGACAAGGTTAGACACTTAGATTTATTCTGGAAACATGACCTTTTTTCTTTTGGCCTCAGATTCCCTGTAAGTGAGAATGATAGCTGTTCTACAGGCCTCATGTGGTTGTCACCAATACATCTTGGCTTGTGGAAAGGGAAAGAGTTTCAAAAAGATGGCACTTTACAAATGCATGGAGGTGTTATTATTATTTTTGCTGTGAAACAACACCACCAATAATAATAATGCAAATAATCGAGGCACTGTCAGCTCTGGGTGAGTGAGAATTCCCTGGGGGAAAACAGAGCTGTTCTTTCCCATGCAGAGTTTTCAGAAGTTAGGTCAGATATTTGAGTAGGGCCTAGATATCGGTCAATGGTTAGACAACAAATGTTTTTGGAGTAATTACTGTGTCCCAGACACTTACTATTATATAGAGTTTAAGAGCTGGGACTTGGGAGCTTGACTCCTTGGGTTAAATTTTTCTACCGTCTACTGTCTGTGTGATCTGGGAAAAGATACTCAGTCTTTTGCACTTTATTTTTGCATCTCTTGGATGGGAACAGTGAGAGTCCCCATAGGGCTGTTGTGATGATTAGCTGAGTTAATGCATTAAGTGTTAAAGCACTTACAACAGTGCCTGGCATGTAGTACTGAGTATGTGACAACTGCATTATGACTAGGAATGAAGATACAGTGGTTATTATTAAGTGTGGCTCCTGCCCTCATGGAACTTACAGTCTATTGGGATAATATCGTTAATCAAAGAGTTAAGGGGAGGCTTTTTGGCCAGGGGTGGTTTGCCTTGGTCCTAGGAGAAGGGTTATCATTGCTAATTGGGCAGATCTCCTTTAGAGATATCCTAGTGTGAGGCACTTCCCTGTAGGCATTTGAGGTCGCCATAAGAACAACACTGGATCCTGGGTCAGTGCTGTTATTATTCTGCCAGGCTCGAGAGGAAATTTCATCTTGCTATAGGAGGAGACCATTATGGTAATTTAAAAGGAGCAAATATATCATTACTGTTCTGTTGAGAAAAGGGAGGAAGGAAACACTCTGATGCAAATGACAGAAATTCAGTAGCTCAATTCACACTAAAACATGGGAGTTTACTGAGTTTAGAAATGGATGGGACTTCAGGCATGGCTGGATCTGGGGGCTCAAATGATGTCATCAGGAATATGTTCCTCCCATCTCTCAGCTCTGTATTCTTGGGTGTGGCCTTTATTTTCTCCATTTGGTGAGAGGAATGGCCTCCAATATCCTTTTTACTGCTAGAGATGCCAGAAGAAAGAGAGAGCTTCTCTAGTAGTTCCATCACAATTGCCAGGGATGACTCTGATTGGTCAGCTTGCATCACATGTCTGTTTTCTTGGTTAGGGACGTGGGACCAAGGGATTGACAGCCTCTCCAGGTATAAAGATAATCTTTTCCTAAAAGAAAAAGATGCTGGGGGACAAGGACAAGAGCGTGATATTTCCATTTACTGCTTATTATCTCTCCTTAGACTCCCCCAGAACTGGACAGCTGAGACTACAAAGGATTTGGGACCCTTTCTAGTACTTTTCTCAGGAGATGAATTAAGCTCTGTTGCCACAAAGGTACCTCTGTGTTCTATCTTTAGAAGGCTGAGGGAGTTTGAAGGGGAGAGAAAGTGTGGTTAGTTATATTCCCTTGGGTTTGCTGCCAGTTTGTTTTTCTGGAAACTTCCTCCCGGCCTCAAAGAGCTCAGGTGTTTCCAGCTCCACTCCAGGATGCCCAAGGTTCAGGGAAAGGGAGTGAGGCAGCCGCTAAACGAGCTCAGGGTCTTTCACTTGGCCTCCAGGCAGATGTGCACAGGCTGGGAGCTGTCATTTAGCTGCCACTCTGCTATCTGTGTGCTTCCCACATGCATGCCTGTTCGAGGGCTTACACCCACCAGCGCCATATGCACACGCATATGTGTGTCCAATGTGTGCAATCACATGGGCAAACATATTTAATGCAAAACCAAATCTTTATTGAGCACTGCCTTTGGGTGTAACACTCTACTTGGAGTAACTGTCCAAGAGTTAGACAAGGCTAAGAGGCATGCCAGATGAGCATGTACTAGTCAGCTTCTGCTGCGTAACAAAGCCACACAATCTCACCAGCATGCAACAAGAAGCATTTATTTCTTGCTGACTGATCTGTGGATCTGTGACACTGAGTTTGCCTCTAGGGCTGGGCTACCTGGAGCTTATTCTTCTCACAGTGAAAGTCTGAAACTCTAGAAAAGGGAGTGCAAAGTGCAGTTCTCCTTAAGGCCTGGGCTGGAAAATGGCCGGCTGTTACTTTCTATCAGCCAAAGCAAGTCACATGAGCAAGCCCACCTCAGTGGGGCAGGAAGTCTCCTCCATGCAGGCGGAGGGTGGGGTAAGAGGGGATGTTTGCTGAACAAGAGTTAGATCAACCACAAAGCACATCCATACACCCTCACCCCTGTACTCACACACGCAAGATGTATGTTGTCATACATGCTCAGGGGGCCTGAACACCTGGCATGTCACCCAGGTTCACACATGCAGAGCAACATTCCAGTGTCCGGTCATGGTAAAATCATCTCCTGGGGTGTCCAAACCTAGAGTTATAAGCAGCAGCTGCATATATCTTAAATGCTTATCTAATCTTTTTAAAAAAATCAGCTTTTGAAATCGAAAAAGTCTTGTATCAACATGGTTAAATCTCAGAAACAGTGTACGGAAGTTGCAAAAAAATATGTACAGTAGGATACGAAGTAAATAAATACTAGTTAATTTTAAACACATGCAAAACAATGCCATATGTAAGAGAACTTTAAAAGTACATGAGAATGGTTAATTATCAAATATCAAATTCAGGGTGACAGTTAACTTCTGGGGAAGGAGGGAGGCCAAGGGTGAGGGAGGGAGCTATCAATTATATTTGTGATGTTTTATTTCTTAAGCTGGGTTCTGGGCACATGGGTGCTTTGTTGTATTATTCTCTCTACTTTTTGTTTTAATGCCTGAAATGTTTAATAGAAAGTAATACATGCTCCTGGTTAGAAAATCCCAACTATACCAAAGGCTATAGGATGAGAAGTTTCTCACCCCACATTTCTAGGTTCCTAGCTTCTCTCCTCAGCAGCAGTTGCTGTTCCCAGATTCTTCTTCATCCTTTCTGGAAAATCTTCCTCCTGCCTTTACATGTTCTCCCTTTAAAAATACAAAATGGAAAATACTCTGCTGTGCAATTTGCTCTTTAGAAGTTAACTATTTATCTTAGAGCAGTTTTGCTCGTGACCTTAGCTGCACATGGGAATCACCGGGGAAATTCTAAAAGGGACAGACACATGGACCCCACCCCAGACCAATGGTCTCAGAATCTCTCGGGCAGGGCCCGGGTGTCTGTGGATTTCCCAGGTGCTTCTCACCTACAGCCTGGGCTGGGAACTACTGGCTTAGACTGTGACTCTGATTCTGAAGATTAGAATAGAAGGAGGAACTATAAAACCCAGCGACTTTTGAGACATACTCTTTTGGTGACTGGGACACAGAGACACACAGCTATAGGGAAGCGTTTGATGAATTCTCTAGGCTCTTGGATAGATTACCAATAATATCCTGAGCTTGACAAAGTGCATTAGCTCTAGATGAGCAATGGCACCTTCTCCAGGGCAATCGGAAGCCTCCTCGTTGCTAGTCTTTACCTAGAACTCAGAGATAACTCTTTCCTCCTCCTTTTATACATATAAATTTTAACAAAAATGAACAAACAGTACCAACCCTGAAAGACATAGGCATACATACATTTTATAGATATTATCAGATGGTAATGATGCACCATCTAACAGTCCCACAAAGAAATAAGTATGCATATTTCCTACATCTTGGCCAGCATTAGGTATTATCACTTTATTTTATTATTGACAATCTGATGGGTGAAAAACAATATATACTTATGTTATTGAACACATATTGGATTAGTACTGAGATTGGGTATTATTTTATATGATTCTTTGTAGAGACTAGTTGGGCTAGGGATTAAATTTATATGAGAAGCTGCTACAAGCATACCTCGGAGATATTATGGGCTGGGCTACCGACCACCACAATAAAGTGAATATTGCAATAAATCAAGTCACATGAGTTTTTTTGGTTTCCAAGTGCATATGAAAGTTATATTTACACTATACTGTAGTCTATTAGTGTGCAATAGCATTATGTCTAAAAAAACAATGTAAATACATTAATTAAAAAATACTTTATTACTAAAAAAATGCTAACCATCATCTGAGCCTTCAGTGAAGTATAATCTTTTGCCGGTGGAGGCTCTTGTCTCGATGTTGATGGCTGCTGTCTGATCAGGGTGGTGCTTGCTGGGGTGGCTGTGTCAATTTCCTAAGATAGGACAGTGAAGTTTGATGCATCAAGTGACTCTTCCTTTCACTAATGATTCCTCTGCAGCATGCAGTGCTGTTTGATAGCATTTTACCCACAGAAGAACTGCTTTCACAACTGGAGTCAGTCCTCTCAAACCCCGCTGCTGCTTTATCAACTAAGTTATGATTATGTAATATTCTAAATCATTTGTTCTCATCTCAACCATCTTCACCAGGAGTAGTTCCATCTCAAGAAACCACTTTCTTTGCTCATCCATAAGAAGCAACTCCTTACCCCTTAAAGTTTTATGAGATTGCAGAACTTCAGTCACATCTTTAGGCTTCACTTCTGTTTCTAGTTCTCTTGCTGTTTCCACCACATCTGCAGTTACTTCCTCCACTGATGTCTTGAACCCCTCAAAATCATCCACGGGGGTTGAAATCAACTTCTTCCAAACTTCTGTTAATATTGATGTTTTGACCGCTTCCCATGAATCACAGATGTTCTTAATGGCATCTAGAATTGTTAATCCTTCCCAAGAGGTTTTCAATTTACTTTGCCCAGATCCATCAGAGGAATCATTATCTATGGCAGCTATAGTCTTAAGAAACGTATTTCTTAAATAATAAGACTTGAAAGTGAAAATTATTCCTTGATCCATGGGCTACAGAATGGATATTGCGTTAGAAGGCGTGAAAACAACATCAATCTCATTGGACGTCTCCATCAGAGCTCTTGGGTGACCAGGTGCATTGTCAATGAGCAGTAATATTTTGAAAAGAATCTTTTTTTCTGAGCAGTAGGTCTCAATAGTGGGCTTAAAATATTCAGTAAACCATGTTGTAAACAGATATCCTGTCATCCAGGCTTTACTGTTCCAGTTATAGAGCACAGGCAGAGTAGATTTAGCATAATTCTTAAGGGCCCTAGGATTTTTGGGATGGTAAATGAACATTGGCTTCAACTTAAAGTCACCAACTGAATTAGCCCCTAATGAGAGAATCAACCAGTCCTTTGAAGCTTTGAAGCCAGGCATTGACTTCTCCTCTCTAGCTATGAATGTCCTAGATGGTATCTTTTTCCAATATAAGGCTGTTTAGTGTAGCCATCTTTGTTAATTATCTGAGTTATATCTTCTGGATAACGTTGCTGCAGCTTTTACATCAGCACTTGCTGCTTCATCTTGAACTGTTATGTTATAGAGATGGCTTCTTTTCTTAAGCCTCACGAAACAACTTCTGCTAGCTTCAAACTTTTTTCCTGCAGCTTTCTCATCTCTCTCAGCCTTCATAGAATTGCAGAGAGTTGGTTTTTGCTCTGGATTAGGCTTTGGCTTAAGGGAAGGTTGTGATTGGTTTGATCTTCTATCCAGACCACTGAAACTTTCTCCATATCATCAATAAGGCTGTTTCGCTTTCTTATCATTTGTGTGTTCACTGGAGTAGCACTTTTAATTTCCTTCAAGAACTTTTCATTTGCATGCACAGTTTGGCTAACTGTTTGGTGCAAGAGGCCTAGCTTTCAGCTTGTCTCAGCTTTTGACAAGCTTTCCTCACTAAGTCTAATCATTTTAATTTTAATTTAAAGTGGGAGCCTTGTGACTCTTCCTTTCACTTGAACACTTAAAGGCCATTGTAGGGTTATTAATTGACCTAATTTTAATATAGTTGTGTCTCGGAATAGTGAGCCATGAGGAGAGGGAGAGAGATGGGAACAGCCTATTGGTAGAGCAGTCAGAACACACACTACATTTATTGATCAAGTTCACTGTCTTATATGGGCACGGTTTGTGGTGCCCCAATTACAATAGTAACGTCAAGGATCAAGGATCACAGATCACAGATCACCATAACAAATATAGTAATAATGAAAAAGTTTGAAATATTGTGAGAATTACCAAAATGTGACACAGAGACATGAAATGAGCAAATGTTGCTGGCAAAATGGTGCCAATAGATTTGCTTATCACAGAGTCGCCACAAATCTTCAATATATAAAAAATGCAGTATCTGCAAGTGCAGTAAAGTGAAGTGCAATGAAACAACGTATGCCTGTATAAAGAAAAAAAAGCAATGGAGGCAGTGAAGCAGTGTTCCAGTTTACACTCTAAGTCTGTGTTTCATGTGCTTTAATTATTATTAATTCCTCCTCTTTCATCTTCGCTGCCCTGCACAGTTTCCTGACATCCTTCAACAAACAGCTTCCAAGATGGCTGGGACTTTGCCCCCCAAAGAATTCCTCCAGGCTGTCTTTGAATCTGTTCGGAACAGCAGTGAGGAGAGCCCCAGCTCTGACCACAGCCCTGGTGAGTGTTTCTGGGGGTATCTGAGCCCGTGTCGTGGCAGCAGTGTTTTGGCTAAGAAGTTCCTGGCTTCAAGAGGACTCCTTGTCCAGGGGACTGAATGCAATGTTTGCAAAGCAGTAGAGTAGCAAAAATCCACAGGGCATAGAATTACTTCTTTTTTTTTTTTTTTTTTTTGGCTGTGTTAGGTCTTCATTGCCGTGCCTGGGCTTTCTCTAGTTGAGGCAAGCAGGGGCTACTCTTCTTGTGGTGCACGGGCTTCCCATTGTCGTGGCTTCTCTTGCTGCAGAGCACGGGCTCCAGAGCACAGGCTCAGTAGTTGTGGCGCACGGACTTAGTTGCTCCCGGGCATGTGGGATCTTCCCGGGCCAGGGATCGAACCCATGTCCCCTGCACTGGCAGGCGGATTCTTAACCACTGAGCCACCAGGGAAGCCCAGAATTAACATCTTTGTAAAGTGATTTGGAATCACATCTTGCACTCCTTACCCAGGCCAGTAGGTTTAATGGGTGAACATGTGCAACAAACATTTCAAAACAATTGATTTAAGGACCAAAATGGCTGTGTGGCTATGAATTGCCGTGCTGGGGCCAGGCTGACTGGATTTGGATCCCAGGGCTGCCACTTATGGGCTGTGTGACTTTGGGTAAGCTCTTTAACCTCTCTGTGCCTTGGGTTTTATCCTCCGTAAAATGGGGATAATGAAAATCCCTACCTCATTAGATTATCGTGAAGGTTGGTGGGTTTTAAACCTATAAACATGTGCACAACAGTGCCTGGCACGTAGGAAATGCTCAGTAAGTATTAGATATGATTACAAGTATTATTGTGCACCTACTGAGTGCAGACTTGTGCCAGGCTGGAGGGGACAAAGTTAACCAGACCCAAGAATAATTGTAATAATAAAAGTAATCTGTGCTTACTTTCTTTCCTGCAACAAATAATTTTTGAGCACTGACTGTGTGAACAAAACAAAAACCCCTGCCCTCATAGAGCTTACTTTCAGATGGGGTTGGGGGTAGCCAGACAATAAATTACAGACATAAGTGAAGTACGTAGTATGTTGTGTGATGAGTATCAAGAAGGAAAATAAAGCAAAGGACAGGAGTCAGGGAGTGTGGGATGTGGGGCTGTAATTTGAAAGGAGAACACGGTTAAGGAAGGGCTCACTAAGGTGACGTTTGAGGAAAGACCCAAGGCAGTGTGGCAGTGGGCCCAGTGGGTGCCTGGAGGTAGAGTCTTCTGGGCAGAAGGAGTGTGACAGGAGTGGGGGAGGAAGGAGGAATGAGGCGCAGTGTGGCTGGAGTGGGGTCTTATCTCCTTGTAAAGGAGACCCGAAGGTGGGGTTTCATGGCGGCATCGAGCACGGAAATGTCATGATCGGACTGATGTTCACCTTGGGTCGTCGCCTCTCCGTGCATTGTCTCGTCCTCACCTCTGTCTATGGGGTGGGCAGTATGCTTTCTCCCATTTAACGAAGGAGAATGAGGTTTAGAGGGATTGAGAGATTTGGCCAAAGTCTCAGAGTTAGCCAATGGCAGCTCTTGGAATTGAACCCAAAGCAGGTGATGTTCACCACTAGCCGTACCGTCCTCGCTGCCTAGCGGTCCGGTTGTCGTATCGCTCTGCTCCTATTCTCTGCCTGTGGTTACGTGAAAGTAAGACTTTCTGCCCTTGGGGGAGGGTGTGCTTAGCTCCAGTGCTTAATTGGAGTTTTCTTTAGTTGGTTCTGGGTATTGATTACTGCTGTGCTTATAGTCATTAATGGATTAGCAGAATTACTACTTGGTTCCATTTTAGTTAATTTTTGTGTGTGTTGATTCATTCAGCGAACATTTCCTGAACACCTACTATGTGTCAGGCCCTATTCTAAGCCCCAGGAATACAGAGTGATAAGACCAAGTCCCTGCTGTACTTTTAAACCATTCTGTTCTCTAATTCTGTACTTTCACTGAATCCTGCTTTCATTGGAAAGTGGGGCAAAGGGGGTCTAGGAGAGATGGGTCTTTTGTCTCCTCCAAGTGGGTTGTGATAAAGATGTTTGAGGACCAGACATGTACCTTTGACCTGGTCCAGTTTTGCCTCTTGATTAGCGTCCAGTGAATTTCCATTTAAGATGCAGTGAAAGGGCCGTGACCACAAGGCCTGGGAAATGCCCAGCCCCGGGTGGTGCTGGTGAGTCTGTCAGCATCAGGGGTCATCAGCTCCTGAGATAAGAAACCCAGGATTGCTCTTAAGGCGAAGGTTTTCTCTCAGGTTGGGCACATCTGGGCCAGCAAAGACAATATCTCATTTGTGTGTTGCTGAGGAAGTGGTTTGACTAGGTATGGTTCAGCTTACTCAGGACTGATATGGATGGGTTTCTCCTGTTGCCAAGGAAAATGTAACAGACCCATTTCTCCTCTGTCCTGGGATGGGAAGGCCATAGCCTCCACCAAGATTTTTATGGAGGGCAAATCATCTTCCCTTTCCACACTTAGATAGGCGCGCCCCTTCCTTATAATTCTGGAAGCCTTAACTCTGGGTTGCAAACCCAAATGCATGGGGTGGCTATGGCAGGTAGCATAATAAAAATGGCTAACACGTATTGAGTACTTACTGTATACCTGGCACTGTTCTAAGTGCTTTATAAATAATAACACATTTAGTCCTCGCAAAAATTCTATGAGGTAATTTTATACTCATTTTATAGACTAGGAATCTGAGGCACAGAGGGGTTAAATAGCTTTGGATTTGAATCTAAAGCCAGAACTGTTCACCACCACCTCCTATTGCCCTCAAGGCAATTAGCAGTCCAATCATAATGATGCAAAGCTCCTACTGTGTGTGTGCTTGTGGCTTTGCAAAAAGTTGGCATTTCCGTGATTTCGTTAGGAAGAAATGGCACAAGTGGGATTCAAACTGGTCCCTGAGTCCCTGAGCTCAGTTTCTACCCTACACTACTTCTCATGGATAAATCCGATTGGAGAACAACATTACTCATTTCAATAAAGAAACAGACTCACATTTCCTAAAATTCTCTTTCCTCTGTTCCTTCCCCATGTCGCCCATTCCTCAGGTTGCCATGGAGTCTCGGCTCCCTCCTCCAATGACATCATCAAGCTGGCGGAAGCAAACGCCTGCTGGGCCCCCGAGGGCCTGCTCTGCCTGGGGGAGGATGCGTTCCTCAGGAGCGTGGAGCTGCTGGGCGCCGTCAGGAGCTTCAGCCCAGCTCAGCTGAGGACCCTGAAGGAGAAGGCAGTACAGGTGAAGCCCATCTCAGGGAGGAAGCACTCACAGAGGGAAACCCAGCACAGGGGCCCAGCCCTGCCGTGCACAGACCCCTCTCTTTCACTTTCACTTGGGTCATCTTGTTGAAATCTCACTGCATCAGTTCAGAGCCATAGTTGTGATCTCCGCACCGGAGAGATTTCTAGCTCCTCCCTCTCAGGGAATGAGATGTGTCGGCATCTAAGGTACGCTCAGTAAATCAAATTCCGTGGGTGCTCTGGTGCCTCTGACTGAGGTGGTTTCCAGGAATTGTGCCTTTTCTTTCTCCACTCGGAGAACCCCACTGCTGCTTGCAGGAGGTTTTCTCAGAACCTGTTGCAAATTCACCTGAAAACAGAGCAGAAAGGAATAAAAAGAGGACTAGAAGTAATTTGCCATCTTTATAAAGATCACTTTGAGTGGCTTGTTTCAGCTATTAGGATGGTTGTGGACTATATAGTTACCCTTCTGGGGTTAAGACATTAAATTCCTTAAAATGATAACTCTATTTTTTAAAAATTAATTAATTAATTAATTAATTTATTTTTTGGCTGTGTCGGGTCTTCGTTTCTGTGCGAGGGCTTTCTCTAGTTGCGGCGAGCGGGGGCCACTCCTCATCGCGGTGCGCGGGCCTTTCACTGTCGCGGCCTCTCTTGTTGCGGAGCACAGGCTCCAGACGCGCAGGCTCAGTAGTTGTGGCTCATGGGCCTAGCTGCTCCGCGGCATGTGGGATCTTCAGACCAGGGCTCGAACCCGTGTCCCCTGCATTGGCAGGCAGATTCTCAACTGCTGCGCCACCAGGGAAGCCCATAACTCTATTTTTTTATATGAGTAATCCAAGTTTATTGTAGAAAAGTCAGAAAATAATAAAGAAGAAAATCAGTCATAATCTTTTACCCA
Organism: Balaenoptera physalus; assembly: GCF_965194825.1. Classification (NCBI taxonomy): domain Eukaryota; kingdom Metazoa; phylum Chordata; class Mammalia; order Artiodactyla; family Balaenopteridae; genus Balaenoptera; species Balaenoptera physalus. The sequence continues at coordinate 71,341,985 of NC_138898.1, forward strand.
GAGGTAAGCACTTGCTAATGTTTTGGTATGTTCATCTGAAGCTTCCCAGACTTCTGTGTATGTGTGTAAAATATATTTATATATTTCATACATGTATTTCATAGATATGTATATATGCTACAAAATATAGCATCACAGTCACATACTATTCAATAGCGTGCTGTCCACACCAACAGTGTATAGTGCATATTTTTATATATCAGAAATATAAATCTATATCAGTATTTTAAATAGCTATATAATATTTCACTTTATGGCTGGTTTTTATTTATTTAACCAGTTGGTAGACTTTTAGATTGTTTATTTTTTTAAGGCCTCAAGGTGCATAGTTATACATATTTCTTTGGCCACTTGTCTTATTATTTACTTAGGCTAAATTCCCAGAGATGGAATTTCTGAGTCAAAGAGTATCAATATTTTAAAAGCTTTTGATGCATGTAGCCAGATTCCCCTCTAAAAAGCATGTACCGATTTACATTCTCAACACCAACAAATGAGGGTATCCTGTACCCCATATCTTTCCAATTCTTTTTACTCCTCGTCCATATGCTCAGCCAATTTAGTATTCTTTGATTGTTGTTAACATACATTTCCTTAATTATGACTGAGACTGAACTTTTCCTGTATGTTTATTTCTTCTTTTGTGAATTTCCTGTTCATGTCTTTTGTCTATTAAAGAAATAATAGATGTAGTCATCGTTTTCTTCTTGATTTATAAGAGAAGTTTATATATTAAAGAAATTTACCCTGTGTCTGTTTCAAATGCTGTCAGTTAATGGTCAGTCTAATCTGGCTTGTCTAATCTGGCTTTTTTTTTTCACCTGAAGGTTTGGGACACGCCTTCTTACTGGAGAGAGTACCATCTCGCCTCCCTGGGGCGCATTGTTCTGGCACTTACTGAGAGTGAGCTTGAACAGCTGGATCTCAGCTCCATCGACACTGTGGCTTCCCTCAGCCAGCAGACAGAGTGGACCCCAGAGCAGGTAAGTAGATGTTGCTGGATCTTTCAGATATTCTACTTCTGTCTTAATTTTGTGTATATTTTCCTTTACATCCTAGAACATACTTAATAGTATTTATAATAGTAGCTTTAAAAACCTTTCCTGCTAATTCCATCATAATTGTCATGTCTGAGACTGTTTCTGTTAGCTAATTTTTCCCATAGTTATGGGTCATATTTTCTTATTTGCAAGTCTAGTAATTTTGACGGGCTGATGGGCATTGCAAATTTTACATCTTTGAGCACCCACCCAATTTAGTGGTACTCCTTTAAAGAGTATTGGGCTTTGTTCTGGCATACACTTAAATTACTTTTAGATCAGTATGATCATTTTGAGGCTTCCCTTTGAGCATTATAAGGGTGAGTCTAGGCTGAGCTTTATTCTGTGGTTAATTTATCCCCATCACTGAGACATGATTCTTCTGAGGACTCTATCCAATGCTCTGTGTATTTCAAGACCTCTTCTCTCTGGCTGGTGGGAATGTGAACTCTTTCCAGCTCCATGTGAGCTCTGAGAATTGTTCAGCCTACCGCTTTCTGATGCCTTTTTTGATATTTATGTGGAGTTTCATTCCTTGCATGTGATCAGCACTCAGCCAGACTTGAGAAGACCTCTTTGCAGATTTCTGGAGCTCTCTTTCTCTCTCTGTGCAGTTTCTTCCTCTCCAGTACTTTGCCCAACAAATTATAGGATCCCCGGCCTCTCTGAACTTGGATCTCTGTATCCTCAACTCAGCCTGACCGCTGGGCTTTTTTGGGTTCCCTTTCCTGCTCCATAGCCTGGAAACTGCCTCTGGGCAGAGAGCAAGGGCAATTGTGGGGGCTCACCTGATTTGTTTTCCTTCTTCCAGGATTATAGGCCTGTCTCCCTGTTGTCCAGTGTCTAAATACAGTTGTTTCATATACTCTGTTCACTTTATGGTGAGAGGGTGATTCCTGTGTCAGTTAATTCTTCACAGGCTAAAGAAGAAGTTCCGTCCAGAATTTAATTGTTTCAATTGGGAGGGAAGTTAATCCACTGTATTGCTAGAAAGGGGAGTCTTAGCTGCTCTGTGTTAACTTCATTCTCAGGCAGCCCTCCCTCAGCTGTTGTTTTCAGCACTAGGCTTATGCATCATGTAATTAACAACCCCAGAAAAAAGTGCCCCTTTCTCATTAATTTTTGAAACAGTCCCAGCATTGACTCCAATCATGCAATTGCCCGGCCCTAAACTATCTGGTCGGGATTAGAATATGTGGGTTGGCCTGGCATGCACCAGGGAGTGGAATCCATCTCACCAGGGTCACATGAACTGAGGATGGGGAACGCGTGTGTCGTAACGACCCCCAAAGATGTCCACATCCTCATCCCTGGAACCTGTGACTACGTTACCTTATGTGGCAAAAGGGACTTTGCAGATGTGATTAGGTTAAGGATCTTGAGATGGGAGGTTATCCTGGTGGGCCCAACATAATCACAAGGGTCCTTAGAAAGGACCACAGATACAGAAGGCAATGTGACAGTGGAAGCAGAGGGACAAGGGACACACTGAGAGATTTGAAGATGCAGTGCTGCTGGTTTTGAAGATGGAAGATGGGACTCCAAGTCAAGGAATTCAGGCAGCCTCTAGAAGCGAAAGCAGACAGGGAAATGCATTCTCTCTAGAGCCTCCAGAACGGACACATCTTGCTGACCCATTTTAGGACTTAAGACCCCCAGAACTGTAAAAGAATATATCCGTGTTGTTTCAGGCCACTGAGTTTGTGGTCATTTGTTACAGCAGCAAGAGGAAATGAGCACAGGTGGTTCACCAAAGGAAAAGCATGGTGTTATCAAAGGGAGAATGGATGCTGGGCAAGCAAAACCAAGGCATGTCCCCTACTCTCATGAGCTTTTTGTAATCAGGATTGCCATGTCACATGACTCTGGGTGGCACCATTCAAACAGAACATGGTGTGAATTGTGCCCCCCTGGAGTTAGGTAACATGGAGGGTCCTGGCCATAAGGATTAAGTGAGTTAATACATGTTAAATATGGCGAACAACGCCTGCGACATAGTAGTCAACAAAAATTAGTTGTCTTCACTGTTGTCGTCAGCATGTTGTCATCATTACACTCCTTCTCTCTGGCAGTTTAACACCTTCCTCATTTGCAAGGTGAGGGGGTTGGACCCCCAGGTCCGCAGTTCCTTCCACTCTGACATTCTACAATCCTGGGGTTCCGTGACACTAAAACTGGTTTTGACTGGTTTGAGAAGTGCCACATCACACTTCCAATGTTAAAATCATTCTATTCGCAGTCTGGGAGAAAACAGAAAAATATATCCAACTTAGAAACTAGAGTATCTCTTTCCCTTTTTATCAATTTTCAATTCCCATGGATGGCAGTGAGATTTATCAATATGTTTGAAGAGGATATGAAAACCAACATTTGCATATATCATTTGCAGTCATTTCCTCAACTTTAGCTCCCAATCAAACGCTTAAATGCATGTTTCTAGATTAATAGTCAGACCTGGTGAAACTACATTAACAGATAGTTCAGCTTAAAAACCAATATAAAGGAAAAAAAACTGTTATAGAAGCCAGAGGGATGGACAGAGAGATTGAAATCTTACAGCTATTCACTTTCCAGTGGTTAATATTGCCTAAAAGTGTTGGTATTAATTGTCTTGGAATCATTACAGATACAGTGCTCCAGTCACTCAAGGAAATATATTTTGGCTTATCACCTTGCAGGCTGAGCTTGCATTTTCCAGGTTCCAGTGGCAAGGACAATTTAATATCACATCTTCAAAGTAATTTTATTTGAATTGTATTTTTGCACTTTCATTTTAAAATGGGCATGCCTGATGGTTGGGGGGCACAGATTGCTATGAGTCAATGAGTGAAACCTGATTATGAAGACTTAATAAGAAAAGTTCAAAAGCTAACTTGAATCTCCATCTTTCCTTCATCCCCAAACATCTTCACTGGCTCTGAAGTCAGACTGCCCAGGTTGTAATCCTAGAACCATTATCTACTAGCTGTGTAACCTTGGCCTAGTTACTTAACCTCTCTGTGCCTCAGTTTCCTCATCTGTGAAATAGAGATAATATTAATATTTACTTCCTAGGGTTGTTGTGAGGATTAGATGAGATAGTATGTGTAAATGGTCAAAACAGTGTTGGCATACAGTAAGCATTCAATAAATATTAGCTATTATTATTTTGGATGCACATTGCCATTCAAAGACATTTAAATCTAAACATTGTGTTACTGAAATTCACTTACAGTACCTGTGAGCTTTGTAATCATTGAGGGGAAACTTCATGAAGACACTGACCAGTCCAATTTGCAGAGACGTGGGAAGTCTCTCTGAAGCCAATCCATCACATGACGGCAATAATCTGATGCCATTTCGAAGGAGTATATATTGCCTACAACTTCTATAGCTCACTCACTCAGATGTTCATTCATTCATTCAAAAAGTACTTATTCCGAAAGTACCCTAATGTGGGCCAGGCATTGTATCAGGTACTAGGGATGCAGGAGTGAACTAGCTGGATATGGTCTTTGTCTTTGGAGATTCTACTGGGTGATACAGACAAAAAGTTGAGTGATCAAGGTGAAACATTTAATAAATTTTGATAAGTGATAAGCAGAAAATGGACAAGGTGCTCATGGAAATAGTGGGGAGGGAAGCTACGTGCGATGGGGGAATCCAGGAAGTCTTCTCTGAGCGGGTAGCATTTAAACAGACCTGAGGGATAGAAAGACAACAGCCATGTGAAAAGTGGAATCCCATTGCAGCGTTTCACCATCTTTGCCAATACTTTTTCTTAACACTGGAGTGATCTACAGTGTGTGATGGGATGGACTGACATTAAAGGGCGATGGGAAGATTCACTGTATCCCTGTGACCCTCACTTCCATTCAGGAGATGTTCATCCTTGGAGGTCTCCTCCCTATCTTTGCCTTGTGAGCTCTGGCCCTTTTGTAATCTTCTGCATTTGCCTCCATGAGCCCTGAGGAGCCAGTCAATTATACGGCTCATCTTCAGGAGATTGGCTTGGGTCCTTCCTCAGGTCCAACATATCTGGATCAAATTAATCAGGGTTAATCCAGTTACAAGTGACAGAAAACCCAACTCAAAGTGGCTTGAACAAGAATGGAATTGACTTCCATAACTGAGAAGGTCAAGGGTGGAATTAAGGTATGGCTGGATCCAGGGGCTTCAACACTACTGTCAGGAATCCATCTCTCACCAGTTTTTGACCCTGCTTTCCTTTGTGTGGGCTTCGTTCAGAAGCAGTTTCTTTCTTTCTTTCTTTCAAATAAATTTATTTATTTATTTTATTTTTGGCTGTGTTGGGTCTTCGTTGCTGCGCGTGGGCTTTCTCTAGTTGCATTGAGCGGGGGCTGCTCTTTGTTGTGGTGCACGGGCTTCTCATTGTGGTGGCTTCTCTTCTTGCGGAGCACGGGCTCTAGGCGCACGATCTTCAGTAGTTGTGGCACGTGGGCTCAGTAGTTGTGGCGCACAGGCTTAGTTGCTCCGCGGCATGTGGGATCTTCCCGGACCAGGGATTGAACCCCTGTCCCCTGCATTGGCAGGCAGATTCTTAACCACTGAGCCACCAGGGAAGTCCCCAGAGGCAGTTTCTTTCCACGTGTTGAGTTCTAGCAGATTGAGGTGTTTGTCCTTCCAAGGTCCAGTCCACAGTAAAGAAAGCTCTTCTCTTCTAATTGCTCCAACCAAAGTCCTGGTTGGTTTTGACTGGATCACATGCCTAATCTAGAACCAGTCACTGCAGCCAGGCTAAGAGACAAACTGACTGGCCAGGACTAGGCCATAGCATCACCTCTGGAACTCAGAATGCAGTTAGCTCCAATTGAACCACATGAAGTGAGAGTGTAGGAGGTCTGGCTCTCCAGGGAAAGTCATGAATAATGAATGGTCACTATACTAAAATTACAAGGACCCTACACTACACATCAGCCCCTAAATCAAAGCTCATTGAAGAGATTCCTGTGTGCTTTTTAATGCCAAAGGATTTAATGTACTACTCCCTGGAATTGAAGAGTGAGAGGCAAACCTATTTCAGGGTAGATTTCACGAAGGTAACATTTGACTTGAACTCCCAAATAAAAGGATGGTCGGATTTTAACAGTTGGGAATGCAGGAAGGGCATTTCAGATGGAGGCACTGACTTGAGTAAAGGTGCAAAGGCAGAACATTACAAGGTTTTGTCAGAAAGTTGTGAAAACAGATGCTGGAAGAGTCTGGATCCTGATGCAGAAGAACTTAAATGACCAAACTATGTGAAGGTCATGAGTGATGGAGGGAATAAGCCAGCAGACACAGACACAAGGTATAGGTGTCTTTTTAATTTTTTCATTCATTCATTCATTCATTTATTTATTTATTTATTTATTTATTTATTTATGGCTGTGTTGGGTCTTCGTATCTGTGTGAGGGCTTTCTCTACTTGCGGCGAGCGGGGGTCACTCTTCATCGCGGTGCGCGGGCCTCTCACTGTCGCGGCCTCTCTTGTTGCGGAGCACAGGCTCCAGACGCGCAGGCTCAGCAGCTGTGGCTCACGGGCCTAGTTGCTCCGCGGCATGTGGAATCTTCCCAGACCAGGGCTGGAACCCGTGTCCCCTGCACTGGCATGCAGATTCTCAACCACTGCGCCACCAGGGAAGCTCATAGGTGTCTTTAATATTGGTGAAGGATACAGAGCTTCACGGCCTAAAGATGCCTCCATAGATCAGGGGACGTACTCCGTAGAAGCAGCACCTTCAGGAGGTTAACCTGGATGAGTGGCTGGGATGATTTGGGGTGGGCAGTATGTTCAGAGGAGCAGGGTGGGCGATCAGTCAGGAGGCTGGCTCCAGTATCCCCTCAGACCTTGGGGTCTTGATCATCCCTGGATAGTTCATTTCCTATCCTCCCGCATTTTTATAGGCTAAATCCATTCTGCAAGGGTTCCTGGAGGATTCAGGCTATAGTGTCCAGGATCTGAAGAGCTTCCACTTAGTAGGACTTGGTGCAACCCTGTGTGCCATGAACATCACCGAAATCTCACTTATAAAGACCTCAGAATTCAGGTAACCAAAACGCTAGTGTGCAAAGTAGCAAATGATTGATTGGTTCGTTCATTCATTCATTCAGCAAGATGTTCTCTGCTTCCTCATGCTTTGCAACCTTTCTGGGCTAAAATAGGGAGTGAGATTAGCTGGATCCTTTTTTGGTGCTGAAAACTTCTGCATATCTTTTTTTGGCCGGAGCGTCTCCCAGGCTCACACTACATCCTCCCTCATAACCAGGGTGGTGGTGGCCAGAATTGGGACCCTGCTCTGCAGCACCCACGTCTTGGCAGAGTTTAAGAGGAAGGCAGAAGCTGTGTTTGGGGGGCCCACCGAGTGGTCCAGCTCTGTCCTGCAGGAGCTTGGGACCATTGCAGGTAAGAGACACCGTGAGCATGCCTTTCTCTCCTTTTCCAACCTTAAATCTGGGGACAAAAACAAACAAAATAATGAAAGAATCAGGACAGAAATAAAGATGCAGACGTAGAGAATGGACTTGAGGACACGGGGAGGGGGAAGGGTAAGCTGGGACGAAGTGAGAGAGTGTCATGGACATACATACACTACCAAATGTAAAATAGATAGTTAGTGGGAAGCAGCCGCATAGCACAGGGAGATCAGCTCGGTGCTTTGTGACCACCTAGAGGGGTGGGATGGGGAGGGTGGGAGGGAGACACAAGAGGGATGGGATATGGGGATATATGTATATGTATAGATGATTCACTTTGTTATACAGCAGAAACTAACACACCATTGTAAAGCAATTATACTCTAATAAAGATGTTAAAAAAATAAAGGTTAAATAATATAGTGTTGAAAAAAAAAGAATCCTTGACCACGTGTAGTGACTATCTATAGAGTTATGGTTGAACCTAGATTTCATGACTTGAAGTTGCAGAGGGTGGGGTCTGCAAGTCTGCTTCTTAAACAAGCTCTCTTGGTAATTTTTGTGTAGCTAAAGTGGTTTAGAATGTTATTTAATTGGCTCCAAAATAGGTTTATACACAATTTGAAATTTGTGTAAAGTGAAGCTCCTTCTGGGCATACATTTCCTTGTAGGAGACCAATCAGGGTTAATGTGACCCACATTTTTTTCCCTGAGTTGATTAAGGAACCTAATTCCCCGGTGTGATTTTCAGGGACTTTTGTAAGGAAAGATGTTTGCCTAGAACACGCAGATCTGTACATTACGCGGCACCATTAATAAAACAAATGGAGTTCTGATGGCTTGAACTAAACCCTCATGATTCCTTTTTCACCCCAGCTGGATTAAGTAAGGAAGAGCTCCGAATGCTTGACAAGGATTTGATGCCATATTTCCAGCCATCAGCAATCAAATGCCTTCCTGATGAGATATTCAAAGTAGGTACTCAGTTCCTCAAGGAGAATGGGAGCTTGACCCTATTTCAAATCACACAGGGAGGCAGATGGTGGGCCTTGGATTCTAGGGACCTGCAACCAGCCTTCTGCTAATAGGGCCAGAGGAGAGCTGTGTGCCAACAGCGGATGGATCACAAGATAATTTTAGGTGTTTTTGTTTTTTAAGTATTTTTTTCTTCAGTTTAAATTTATCTTTTAATTGTATCTATTTTTACGGTTTCCTTCTCTTCATCGCCACTGGTACTGATTTTCTATTTATGATGGTATGACAGGTGCATATTCCCTTATCCAAAACCCTTGGGGGCATATATATATTTCCGAATTTGGAATTTTCCAGATTTTAGGAAGATCACTCTGTGAATCTACAGTATGGTAACTTAATACCTTCAGCAGTGTCTGGGGAAGCACCTTGTAAGCAAATGCATTAATATTCCCGTGAAGAAATCTGTGACAAATCACACTAATTGGAATAAATAGAGACTATAAATGGTCTCACATCAGTTTAGGTCAGATTTTGCTGGCAAATAAGTTTGTCTTAAACTTTGGAAAAAACTTTGTTTTCTGACTTTTTTGGACTTCAGAACTGCAGATGAGGGATAACATTTCCTGTATAACATTTCCTTTTAAAATAAATTTAAGTAAAATATTTTAATTGATTTTAAGAAAACTGTTAAGGAAGCCACAGTAGGACAGGTGACAAACAGCTATGGAAAAAAGTGAGAGGGTTGAATTGGATCAACTGAGGTTAGGGAAGCAGGGTATCCAGTGAGAGGTTCTTCCTTCCTGTCATGTACAAGATTAGGAGAGGGTTTGGTGGGGACAGTCTGCTCTGATGAGGAGTGACGCTGGTGTTCTTGCCTGCTGTGTAACTTGGAAACACATTCTGTCCATAAAAACTGGATAAGGCACACACAGGAGGCTAGACAAACTCCCATGATGCAACATCATTGGTTCATTTTAAGAAAGAGAGCGGACCTTGAACCACTTCAGCACCCAGGACAGTTCCCAGCACAGAACAGGTGTGGCAGCTGTTTAGGGGAAATAAGTAAGTCATAGTCCTTAATGCCATTGAGCTTCTCCTCTGGGGGCTCTGCATGGGGTAGGCAGCTTGGTTCTTGATGCTGGCATGTTGCTGAGCACTTTCTCCTGGTCTTGTCTGGAATGCAGTCTGTAGCTTACCTACTCCAAAAATTCCTAGTGGCCACTTACATTGTGGTAGACTCCAGCCTAGGCGCTAGGATGTAGGCTCCAGGCTGGTGCACCTGGGATGCACTGGTGAAGGGGTATAACACAGTGCCTTCAGGGGCTTGAAAAGTAACATAAGGGAGTGCAGTCGCCTGGGTAGGAACTGAAGTGAACTGCAGAGCCCTGTCTAAATCTGGGGAAGCTGCTTCTCATCTCTGGCACATTGATGCTGTGTGACAATGTGGGCCAAGTATTGCTGGATCTTCCTTTTTTTTTTAAGAATCCAGAAATCTCATTTTCATATGAAATCTCCTGATAATTAAATGTTGGCAACCACTTTGAATCTATATTTTAAAACACAGTGCAATAGGCCTAGAGATTCAATCTGGCCTGTGGGTTGCAAGCAGCAACATTGGAAAAATAGATAATTTTTATAATGCAGACTCTATATTAATGGTAGATGTAAGGTGTAAGCCAGAAGAACATGTCCTCTGTGTGTGGTGTGTGTGTGTGTGTGTGTGTGTGTGTGTGCATGTGTGTGTGTGTTTGTGGTGAGAGGGGGGAGGTGATGCTGAAGTTTGCAGGACGGGTTAGCTAGGTGGAGAGGGAGGAACAGTGTTCCAGGCAGAAGGAAGTGCTGCCTTCTGGGGGCTGCAGATTTGGACCTCCATTCTCCAGGAGTGAAGTGTGCCAGCGCAGAGGACGCTGGAGAGGTGGGCAGGACCCAGAGCCCTCATTACCATGTTCAGGAGCTTGAGCTGTGGCCTGGAGAGGTGTCAGGGAAGGGTTCTAAGCAGGGGAATGACATGATTCCAGAGAAGCATCAACCTGGACGGGAAAGAAGAAGGTGAAGGAGAGAAGAAGATGGGGTGAAGGAGCAGAACCCCCTTTCTCAGAATCTTTGGGGCCCTTAGAAAATAAGCAGGATGACTTTAGAGGCCCCTGCCATCCCATCTCATTCCACACCCACTGGAACTAGTCACCAAGTCCTCTCTAGGATGGAAGCGACTTCAGAAAACATCTTGTTCAGGGCCCTCAAAGGACTTATGCTCTCGGCAGAATTTCCCATTTCCGGTGTCCATGGCAGACATCACTAATAGATTACTGTACTTTCCCTTCGCTGAGCCCTCACAGGACTCACCAGCAAGGGTGAGAATCACTTAGGAGACGAGTTATCTTTGCCATCCCACATCTAGTCCAAAAGCCCAGAGAGGCTATGAAACTTGCCCAAGGTCACACAGCTATTATGTGACAGAGTTGGGACACAGATTCAGGTCTTTGCCTTTTAGGTGTGTGTTTTCTCCTCCACATCAGTGTTTCTCAGGTGGGGGACTTGAAGCATTGGGGGTGGGGTAGGGTGGGTACCTTGCACTGCATTAAACAACATTGTCACCTTTTCACCTCTCCTTTACTACTGATTACTTGAAGGAGGAAGTCTCGATTTGGAGCTAAAATGTATTTAACACCTCTATAACACTTAAAATCCCCTCTTTTTTCTGTTTTTAAAGAGGCCTCAGGTTCAGACATTGTTGGCCAACACATATAGCTACAATGCAACAGTGTTGTTTTATTTATTATGGCATATTTTAAATGAGTACTTTTGCGAGTCATTCCAATTTTCCGTTTTTGGAAATTTCCATTAAATTCTTTTCATTTTAAAGTAAGTTTATTTTAGTAGTGAAAGTGATCTGATTTTAGGTAAAAATCCTAAACAGGAGCACAAATGGTATATGGGTACGACGAATGTGTGCGGGTCCTGGGCGGATGGCCGAGGTTTGGGAAAGCCGCGGAGGGGCGCCTCTGAGGGCGCTGCCCCCTCTCCCCTGCAGGAGCTGTCCGCGGAGCAGATCGCCTCCCTGGGCCCGGAAAACGCCGCGGCCGTGACCCCAGCCCAGCGCCGGCAGCTCAGCATGTTGCAGCTGCAGAGCCTCCAGCGGGCGCTAGATGGCGCCAAAACTCGCTCCTGGCTGGACGAGCCTCCGAGCGCCAGCCCCACCCGGACCCCCTCCTCTCTTTCTCCTCCAGGTGAGCCGGACTGACCCAGCCCGGTCCCCCACTCCTAATCCCTTTCCTAGTCTCCTGGTCCGCCCTGCCAGACCTGGGGCAGCGGGAAGGTTCCTAAAATTCAGGGTGGGCTCTCTGACAGTCCTTGGAGATCCTGCATTCCCAGAAAAATCCGAAGTCCCTATCGAGCACATGTAAATGATTCTCAACTCCAGAGCACTTTAAAGTCAAGGGGGGAGCTTTTTTTTTTTAAACTTATTTATTTTTGGCTGCATTGGGTCTTCGTTGTTGCGCATGGGCTTTCTCTAGTTGCAGCGAGCGGGGCTACTCTTTGTTGCGGTGCATGGGCTTCTCATTGCGGTGGCTTTTCTTGTTGCGGAGCACAGGCTCTAGGCGCGTGGGCTTCAGTATTTGTGGCTCGTGGGCTCAGTAGTTGTGGCTCGCGGGCTCTACAGCGCGGGCTTCAGTAGTTGTGGCGCTCGGGCTTAGTTGCTCCGCTGCCTGTGGGATCTTCCTGGACCAGGGCTCGAACCCGTGTGCCCTGCATTGGCAGGCGGATTCTTAACCACTGTGCCACCAGGGAAGCCCCACCGGGGAGCTTTTAAAAACTGCCAGTCCCGTGGACCCCACCCAGAACCCACTGAATCAGAATTTCTTAGGACTTAAGTCCTGTCGGTGGTTCCTTTGCTCCTCCCTCCTCACCGTCCAGTATTAATTAATAAAGTCAATTGACGTATACTGGGCACCTATTAATATTATGTGCCAAGCCTGTGGTAGGAGCAGGGAATACAGAGGTGAGTAAGGCAGGTAAGGCTTTCTCATAAATAAAGAAGATTTCAAATCTGGTAAGACCAGGGGAGGAAAGCAGCAGAGGATGGTGGTGGTGACTAAGGGCTGAGCTGAGACAGAGGTGCCGGGGGTGTGGCTTTCCTTCCCGTCTTTCCTCCCTGCCTGTCTTACTCTCCCCCTCCCCTCACTCTCCCACTTCTTTGTGCCTCCTTCTGTCTTTAGTGAGCACCGTCTTTGGACTAAGCTGGTGCTGGGCTCTGGGGAGGCAACTGTGAACGAGCCAGGCGTGTCCTCTGTCCTCTTTGAACTCCCAGTCCAGCATGGGGGTGAGGGAAACTGCTGCACCCCGGCGACCATGAGGCAGTACGAGGGGTGCTGTGAGGGGGGACACAGGCCCCCAGGGAATGCTCGGGAGAGGCAGCTACCTAGGCTTGGGAAAGTGGGGAGCGGCCTTGGAAGCCTCCAGAAGACAGTGATTCCTAAGCTGCAGACCAAGAGAAGAGAAGATGGACCCAGCCAGGTGGAGAGTGTCCCAGGTAGAGGGAAGAGTGAGTGCAAAAACCCAGAGAGCGAAGCTTGGTGCTTCACTGTCTCCAGGTCTGCCCCAGCCTCCCTTGGGGATAGCAAACTGGGGGATTCCCAATTTCTGCAGCCACAAGTGGCCAGACATGGCACCTGCAAACCGGAGCCACGCCCTTTGACTTACTCTTATCTTCAAGCCTTTTCATTGAAATATAATACGCATACATTTAAAAGTTACTTTAAAATGTTACAGTGTTTTGTGTGTTATATAATGCACACAGTAGGCAACGCCCCTGGTTTAAAGTACGAAAGGTCTGAAAAGGTGTGCAGTGAACCATCTCCCCCATCCCCTGTTCCTTAGTCGCCCAATTCCCCTCCCCAGAGGCAGCCAATGTTACCAGCTTGTGTATCTGTCCAGAGATACTCTATGCATATCCATAGTTTATCCCTGCACTTTTACAAAACTTGTTATACACTTTGTTCTGTGCCTTGCATTTTTCACCTGACAATATACCTCGGAGGTAGTTCCATATCCGTACCTAGGAGCCGTGCAATTGTTGTTTTTCTGGCTACGGCATAACTGTATTGAACTAGATCTCTGTAGACGACAATTCAGTTGTTTCTATTTTTATATTGTTATGAACGATGCTGCGGCGGATGACCTTATATACTTTGCATCCGTTCAAGTGTACCTGCAGGGTAAATTCTTCCACGTGGCATTGCTGGGCCAGAGGGTTTGTGCATTTGTAATTTTGATGGATGCTCAACCAGGCAGGAGAAGCCTAGATTCCTTCTCCTTCCGTTCACCCCACGGGCCTGAGCTGGTGCTGGCAGCTGGGTGAACCCTTCCTGTGGGCCAGGCACTTAATCTCTTGTTTCGTAAATTTGCGTCATTATCCGAATCATCTGGGAGTGATACTTAAAAATCCAAATTCCTGGGCCTGGTACCAGACTTGCTGAATCAGATTTTGCAGGGGAGGATCCCAGAATTTGCATTTTTAGCATTCTCCCCAGGTGACTCTTATGATTAAGGCAGCTCTGGTAGTCGCTGATTCACACAATCTCATTTAATTCGCCTTTCCGTCCCTTGCAGTTTGGGGCCATTATTCCCGTTTAGGAGTTGAGCAAACCAAGGTTGGGAGAGATCTAGTGAGTGGTTCAGGGAGAGGCGCGGGGAGCTGGCGTGGTGCGTCCACCCTCCGCGGGCTGCTGAGACCTCCTCTGCACTCTTGTCTTGTCTTGTTTCCTTTTAGGAGCCTGGGTCTCCCAGGGTCTTGGGCTGGGCTGCCCTCTGCTGGTCCTGATGCCCAGGCTCGTGTGGTGAGCGGCATTTGCGCATGGCCCTGGGGCCCAGGCAGCTGCCCGGGGCACGTGGAGACCGAGGGCGCTGCAGACCGTGGGAGTCCCGCACCCCGACTCAGAGCCTCAGTGGGGGCAGGGAGACCCCGGGGCCTTGGAATTGAAGAGGCGCTAAAAGGAAGAATAATTGTTGAAAATGATCTCGCACGTTCTTAACCTGGCTTGTGTCCTCAGCAGGGAGGCATTCTCAGCCTCATTTCAGTCTCCCTAGTTTTCCAGCTTGGAGACAGAGAAGCTGGGGAGGGAGGGGTGTTTCCTGTCAAAGCATGAAGACCTTAGTACAAGTGACTGCCCTCCCTCCAGAGGGAGACGCCGGAGAGGAGTGGGTGCAGGCAAAGGCGCCGTTTTCGCCAGGGCCTGATTCGGCTTCAATTCTGGCTTAATTTCCCTTCCTTGGAGCTACGGGGTACATTGGATTTCTCTTTCTTAGATACTTCGCAGAGCTGAAATAAATGAATCCCGCAGCAGACGTCAATATTCCTGCCTGATTGCTAATTGATATTTTTGTGGGCATTGCATTGTTTGGAAATTAAAACAGTTAACATGGCTCAACGTTAAATCAATTTTTAAATATATTTTCCAGATGCCTTCCATTTCCTTGGGAGGCAGCTGAATGAATGGCTGTGGAATTATCAGTTAAACTTTCAAAATACTCCTTTCTTGATGGAGGTGGTGGCTCTTCTTGTTTTAAGTTGCTCTGGGCTTTGGGGATGGGTTGAAATAAAAGAAAATAAACTGTGCAAGCCAGTCACTCCTGTGATTATGGCACAGCAAAACAAACGCA
This sequence comes from Balaenoptera physalus, assembly GCF_965194825.1. NCBI lineage: Eukaryota > Metazoa > Chordata > Mammalia > Artiodactyla > Balaenopteridae > Balaenoptera > Balaenoptera physalus. The sequence goes on from NC_138898.1 coordinate 71,357,056, forward strand.
CCCACTGGCCCAGTCCTTTTGGAGGCTGGGATGGAGTTACCTCTGGAAATTCGCAGGATGCTCTCGGCCTTTGGCTTAGGAAGGCAGAGCTCAGGAAGGGGTGCTTTGCTGCCTCCCAGGTGTTATGCCTTCTCAAATTCAGCCAACAAAGTAGTTTCACACCACATCACTTAGGTAGCAATTTAGGCATCCTGAGTACTTCTGTGCTGCCACCAGCACGTTCTGGGCCCTTTTCCCGGTCACATCCACAGTAGACGTCTCATCTGGAGACAAGAAGAGCCTGCTTGAGTTTCCAGAAATCTCTGGTGTTCCATCAGAGGTGGGTGGGTCTTAAACAGCATCATAAGTAGATGTTATAGAGGCTGGTGTGTTTTCAGATGTCACATGTGATTATTACAGAAAATTAAAAGACTGGGGTGTGGAGAGTGTGGCCCTGCGGGTGTTACTTGGGGTCTGATCTGGTTTTCTTTCATCCTGGCACGGAAGTGGCAACTAATGCTGCTTCTCTAGCACAGGTCGTTTGTCTTGTTACAAACTCGAGCCCCAGTTTAGCTGGGCTGGACCAGCTGCTTGGAGAGGGACGCTGGGTGAGAATGTGTCTGCGCAGATTCCCATCAGAGGGGTCTTGGACCTCGCTCAGTATTCCCACTTTCTTCCAGCCTTGGATTATCCTGGGCAGGAACAATCACAACAATCTCCTTTGAGTCAGACTTCACACTGCCAATATCATGTAGTCTTTGCGTCTCACTTTCCCTTCTGATCATTTGTTTTTGGTTTAATTCCTGGATTGTTCCTCCCATCGTGGATGTCAATAACAGCTCCTGTTTTGGAGGCTAAGTCTGCATCTGAGGGCTTTAGCTGTGTCGTTAGCTCATGTCATCGTCATCACGATCCTGCCAGTTGGATGCTGTTGGTTCCCTTTTTCCAGATGAGGGGACAGAGCCCGAGAGAGGTAAGAAACCCTTGTCTGAGGCCTCTCAGGTAGTGAGGATTTAAATCCTGACTTTTTACCTTGCCCTGTGCTGCCTCCTGGATGGGTATTCTTGAACTTCTCTAATGAGTTAGATCAGAGAGAGCTTCTGTAGATCCCATCCTCTCCTCCTCTGGCGGGAGGCCAGCTTGCCTCACAGCACATATAATTGGTGGTTGCCTCAGGCAGGAAGACAAATCCAGCTTATGCCCTGCAGGACCCCTGGGGTCTGCGGTTGAAATGCTCAGTCCTCTGCACACAGGAAAGCAGCGGGTCACAGCGCAGGTGCCACTCCCGTTCACCTTTCAATGTCAGCCGTACCATTGGATTCCCGGCCTCCACCTTCTGCAACTTCTCCCAGCTGTTTGCAGAGATCACGGACACTGGCATGCAGGTCACAGTGTGCTGGCCATGGCTCTGATCGGTCAGGACCTGTGCTGTACTGGTTATTAAAATGTTTGAATATCTCTCAGCTATATCCTTTTACAGAACCCCACCTTTAGGCTTGACGGGAGTGGGAGTCTTTCTGCAACTTCAGCCTACCATCCAGTGGGGCTTAGAATTAAGCTATTCTCTCTAGTCCTGGAACCCAGGGCTTCAGCCACAGCTGCTGGGATGGGCTCCACTGCCAAGGAGAGGTGGCTGTGTGTGTGAGTGCGTGTGCAAATGTGTGTGTGTGTGTGTGTTTACCTGGCTTTACTGAAGAAATGCTGTCATGGAAGAGACAGTAAACAACTTAATATTAAATATTCCGTATTTATTTGTCCTTAAAGTTTCTTTGCCCACCCATGCCTCCTGAGGTCCTTTAAAACATCTAATTGCCTCCCTATAAAACATGTATGTAATAAACAGTTAAGCCCGGCAGAATTCCAGACCACACAGTGTCTAAGTGGGATGTCTACAAAGTGCATGTCTTGAAGCCTTCTAGAAGTGAGTGTCCTCTCTGCAAATCCATCCAGGACGTGCAGCGATTCTTGGGATTCTCAGCCACCACAGGAGGGTCATTTTACACTTCTCGGCCTCCACTGCCCCAGGTACTGATTGTTTCAGGAAGGGGCATAGCTTGTCTGATCCTTGGAGACATCTGCAACCTACCTTGTTTGCCTTCACTTTCATCCTGGCTTTTTATGAGCCAGATCAGATACATGCTGATGAAATCTGGAGGGAGGGGCTGTCCTTTCCCAGGAGAAGTCTGGCCCTGAGGAATTCCTTCCAGTCTCTGAGACCCTCCGGAACACTCCTGTTGGCTGCGGGGTGGGTGGGTGGGAGGACTAGACCATTGTTCTCAAATCTTCTGCTCACTCCCTCTGTTAGGAGGGAACATCCAAGCCTTTGCTGTGTGGCTTTGTCATGCAATTCAATAGGTAGAGTCTAATTCCCTACCTGCTAACTTTGGGCTTTGGCCGTTGACCAGACATGACACAGCCCACCAGCAGCAGTCTTACCCGTGCTTGCATGATTTGGCTTGACCTCTTGGCAATTGCTTCCTCATGTGAGGAGACCCCTGGGTGAGGAGACATGAGGAGCAGACCTGAGCCCAACCCACAGCTTGGAGCCAAGCTGAGATCAGCAGAACCCAGGTGAGCTCAGCCAAGCCCAGGAGAGCCACAGCCAACCTGAATACTCATATGCAAGAAATAAATATTTGTTAAGGGAAGCCATTGAGGTTTGGGGGTTATTTGTTACTGCAGCCAAAGCTGACTTATACTCCATGTCTTCAACATGCCTTCCTTGCACAGTGCTGGTCCCATGCTGGGGATAGGAAGGTGATGCACTCTGTCCCTTTCTTCACATTCCCATCATTTACCATGTACCCATGCCCATTTGTGAAGCTCTTTGTCAAGTGCTGTGCTACTTGATACATCGTCATGGCCCCTAACTTCCACTTATTTCCCATTTTCAAGATCAGGGGTCATAGAAATCAGGTCCCAGATGCTCAGGGGTCAGAGCTTATGCCCATAACATGGTTGTTCTACCTGCTCTGCCATGCAGCTTTCATATCTAATGACTTATTGAACTGTTTCCCCTTGAGCACTCACTGATCCAACATCATTCCCTCCAACCTACAGCTTAGCTACACTCCCTGGTACTGTCAAGACTCTGTAAGCTGGAGTCTCCCAGAAGGATTTTCAGGTCAAGTAATAGCACATGGCATAGGTGCATTGGCCCATCCTCAGGGGAGAATGCCCCAGTTGAAGAAGCCATCTGGCTCTCCCCCAGGTGGGTGTCATCTCCTCCATTCACACCAGAAGCTGGAAGACACTTTGAAGTGGCCGAGGTCAACAAGTCTGGTCTTGAGCTACCCTCCCTTGCGGATCTCGCCCATCATCTTCATCTGCTCCATGTCATGTCAGGCCCACTGAGACCCCACTCTCCACCATGACATCTTGGGTCAGCGAAGCTGAGACTGATGGGCGGGCTGGAGGGTTCCCATTAGTGTCCAGTCAGCTCCAGGACCTCTCACACCAGGAAGGATTTGGGATTGGAGGAATGGGCATGATAACTCACCAGCATTCAGCCCCTGTGGGCAGAAACCTTGACCGTCTTGTTCACTGCCATATTCCTCCTGTTCAGCAGTCCCCGGTGGGCTGGGTCATGGCTGGTGTTCATGACATATTTGTTGAATATGTAAATGTTTCATTTTCCTCCTCACACCAAACTGAACTCAGTAGTACCTTTGATCAGGCAAATATTGGGAAACTTCAGCTCCAGGGGAGCTGGGGAGATATGATAAGAATATACTCATTTAACAAAAACTTATTGAGAACACACTTTTTGCCAGCCCCCATGCTGGGCACGACAGACGCAGAGTACACACAAGCCGGTTCTTGTGCAGCTCACGTTCTGCCAGGAGCTGGGAGAGGCACATAATAAACACACACGCACGAATCAGATAGTGATAAATACTATGGGGAGAAGTAAATCTGGAGGAAGAATTGGGAACTCCGGGTGGTGGTGGGAGTGGGGGCAGAGAACAAGCTTTAGGTAGAAACCGTGTGGTCAGGGGAAACCTCATGGGGAAGATGGTGACAGAGCAAAGACTTGAAGGAGATGTGGGGCAGCATGCATACACCTACACCTATGCCTATACTTACGTCTACGTCTACATCTACATCAACATCTATATCTACATCCAGACAGGATAGCAAGGCTGAGCAGTTGCAAAGTCCCAGAGGCAGGCCTGAAGCTCCAGTTGTCTGAGGACCAGCAAGGTGACGCAGGGGTGGCGTCTGGGGAGAGGCAGGAGATGAGGCTGGAGAGGTCATGGGCCAGAGCAGTCAGGGCCTCGCAGGCATCACAGGGCTTGGTCTCGTGGCTTTCAATGAAACGAAAGTGGCGGGAGGTGGAACCCCACGGACCTTTGCCCTCTTCCCGTGACACCAGGGCCACTTTGAAAAAGTGGCTCTTGCTCCCAGAACTCCTCTGGGTCCCGTCTTGTATCCTCCACATATTGTTGGGCTTCCCTTGGTTTCCATCCTGCTGCTTCCTTGAAAAGGGGTCCTTGTACCAGTTCAGTTTGGTGAACATTATCTTAGAAGATTTAACTTAGGATTTTGTTTCCAGGCCCCTCCCTGTATCCCAGACATGGGGGGAGACCTTACCCTCACCTCCATGCTGCTGATTCCTGATGGCATCTCCTCCTCCCCACACAGCTGGGTGAGCAGTCAGCCTAGCAGGAGCCCCTCCACGTCACCTGTAGGTGGTGTATCTGGAACCTCTTGACTTATATCCCTGCTGAGAGCTGGGAAAGGGTCTGGATTCAGGCCTAGCTGGATCCAGGAGCTCCAACAACATCCCCAGGAGTTGGCTTCCCTCTTGCTGTCTTTTGACTCTGACTTTAGATTTGGCTTCTTTCCTAGGCAGACTCTACTTTCATGGTGGCCACCATCAGCTTTAGACTCATAGCCTAACATTTTAGCATTATTGAGAGAGAGAGAGAACTTGGTCCTTCCTGGTCATGTCAGCAAAAGTCCCTGGATTCACTTTGATTGGGCCTGCTTGGGGGCAGGTGACATCTCTGAACTGACCACTGTGGCTGGGATGGTGGAGTACACCAGTTGGCTGAGGCTAGGTTAGGAGATTACCCCAAATCCTACCCCAAATCACACTGACTGAACAGGAAAGGGCTGATTCCAGAAGAGTTCAATTACCAAACCGTGTAGACAGAATTCTAAGCTGGCCCCAAACTCCCTGGTGTGCACGGCCCGTGTAACCTCTTGCCCCCAAGGGCAGGCAGAACCTGTGCATGTGAGGGGATGTCACTGCCATGAACGGGTTACTAATGAGTTGACTTGGAGTTAATCAAAAGGGCAATTGTCTGGGTGGGCCTGACTTGATCAGGTGCACCCTTAAAAGGAGCCAGGACCTTCCTGGTGACAGAACTGTTCAGAATGTGACAGCCTACGGGGGGACCACAGGGCAAGGACCCAGGGTGGACTTTAGGAGGAGAGGAAGGTCCCTGGCTGATGGCCAGCAAGAAAACAGAGACCTCGGCCATGCAATCAGAAGGAACTGAAGTCTGCAAACAACCAGCCATCCTGGAGGAGGACCCCAGCCCCGGACGAGACCCCCAGCTCCAGGGACACCATGATTTCAGCCCAGTGAGATTCTGAGCAGAGAACCCAGTTGAGCCATGCTGAGCCTTCTGACCTACAGAACTGTGAGATAATAAATGTGTGTTATTTAAGCTGCTACGTTTCTGTCCATTTGTTATGCAGCAATAGAAAACTAAGACACAGAATAAGGGGAAACAAGTGCAGGGGAGGCAGTGACTGAGGTGTACAAGGAGCTGAGAGCTGGGTGGCCATTTTTGGTTGACATAGACCCGCTCTGGAATTTAAGCTTAGCCTGGAAACGTGTCCATGAGCATGAGCATGCCCTGCCGCCTCCCTCCACCCCACCAAAGTCTCCTTGGGTGGGTATCCTACTCCTTTTCTGTCTCTCCCTCTAGGATCTTTTGCTTCTTGGCAGGAGGAGGCCTGGTATGTTTATTTATCTTTTGCATTTGTCATCTATAGTGACTTAGCATCAGTTCCTCCTTCCCCACAATACTGTGAATTTCCTTTGGGAACATTCCTCTGGGACTTTTGCTCACGTGGATTAGGTGGGATCAGTCCCACCTTCAGCTCCAGTGCTGGGCTCTGATTCACTGAAGCCAGTCAGCATTTCTCATTCCCCAGTCCACAGTGATTGATCAGGGATGGGCCAATGAGAGCCAGAGAGAGAGAGAGAGGGAGAGAGAGAGAGAGAGAGAGAGAGAGAGAGAGAGAGAGAGAGAGAGAGAGAGAGAGAGAGAGAGAGAGAGAGAGAGAGAGAGAGAGAGAGAGAGAGAGAGAGAGAGAGAGAGAGAGAGAGAGAGAGAGAGAGAGAGAGAGAGAGAGAGAGAGAGAGAGAGAGAGAGAGAGAGAGAGAGAGAGAGAGAGAGAGAGAGAGAGAGAGAGAGAGATTCTCTTTCCTTCTGAACTTGAACTGTTCAGCCATCTTGAAATTGTGAGAAGTTGTATGAAGGAATGGAATTAAGAAATAGAATGAGAAAAATGGAGTTAAGGGATGACATGAGAAAACCCAGGTTCTGGTAATAGTTTTTGGAGCCTGGATCAAACCATACCTGCCTGTGGATCATTCAGTTACATGAGCAAAATTGGGTTGGATTTTCTGATGCTCACAACTCATTGGAATGGCTTCTCTTTTCTTAATTTTTGGATGTCTGCAGATTGTTTTTTATTGTGGGTGCAGCTGATCACAAAGTGTCATTTTCTCAATAACAAATAGTTTATGGATATCTTGGCTTCCCAGGGCCCCTAACAACACTGTTTTTGCCTGAATTTGGCTCAGATGCACCTGAATGTCTGATGGGTTACAGGGACCCTGGTTTTAAAAACTATCTTTACATAGATGATGAAATAGCTATTTAATGGTCAAGGTTTTTGCCTTGAGCCCTAGGCTTATTCTGGAGATGACACTCATCGGAGGTGGGAGATTTGCTCCTCTCACCCTCCGGGGGCCTTCCTAGTTGGGAATTTGGCCTCAGGTGGCTGAGTCATATCCGGCTGACTCCAAGTACTCAAGTTTGGATCTGCTTGTCCAATGGGGTGGTGCCTCCTGTCCCCCCAGGGCAGCCAATACCATCTCCTGCTTTTTTCCCTCCTGATTTAGCACCATGCAGGGCACGCATTCTGGGGTGCAGGGCGGGGGCCTTTAGTTCTCCTGTACAGCCTGGCTCTGCTGGCCCAGCAGCCTGCTCTTAGCAAGTCCGATTTTCTAACTGGCAGCCAGCAGCATCTTGTCGTATGACTTCTGGTAAAGGCCTCCCTGGTCTTTGCACAGATGGGGTGGGAGGCTTTTCTCTTTGTTGTGTATAGTTCATGACTGTTCCCATAGTCAAACACCCATACCAGTCTTGTCAAGTACTTGGCTAAAGCAATGAAAGAACGGAGCTTGATAGAATGCTGCCTGGATCTCTGTGAATACGATATTATGGTTCCTCACTTCCCACCCTCCCCAAGGACTGACACGCTTACAGCATCCCGAGGCAGGCTCAAAAACCTGTATCACACTTCCCAATAAAGCCCCTAGTCCTGGGCAGTCGTAGCTTTATTTTAAAAGCTATTTTGTGTTTCTCCATGCTGGTTGGAATGGCAGCTTTGGAGAGCTTACCGATGTCTGCTCTTTCCTAGGAGAATTGCTATGACTTCTGCACTTTTTAGAAGCTCAGATCAAGCTGCCAGGTGTTTTGTTTATGTTTGGATATTTTTCTGTGTGTACTTCCAGATCCACTCTCCACTCGTATCATTGCCTCTGGCTTGCAGCTGGGATTGGGCAATGGGGCCAAGCAGGAGACTGGAGGGTCCTGACTCCCTTTCTGCCAGCCTGAGGGTCGCATCCTCCGTGAAGGCCACAGTTCCTTTGGGCGGCTCTTTCTGACAGCTACAATGCTCTCTGGGTTCCAGAAGCCTCTCTGTCCCTTTCTCTTTTAGCCTGGGGGTAAGGCCTTGCCACTGCTGACCATTCCAGGGTAATTCGCATTCCTTATTTTCTCTTAACCCTGCCTGTACCTCTGCAATACTCTTTTCATTAAACTCTCTTCAAATACCTCATTTGAGTGTGCCATCCTTCTCCTGCCAGGACCAGACTGATCCATTGAGAACATGCAGTGCCAAAGAATGCACTCTCCAAAGGCTGCAAAGAGAGTCCCAAAGAAGTTTCTCCAATGTCCCTCTGATTTGGGGTGGTTGCCCACCTCCAGCATGGATGAATCAGGTCAATTAATGCTGCCCTATTTTATCTGATCAAATTTGTCATTGATGTCACGAAGATGCATTCCTTTTACTTCTGGCTCAGGAATAGCTAGCTGGGCACTGCACCTGTAGTTAATGACCCTGGATACAATTCTCAAATTAATCTAGGGTCAGCTGAATCTATCCAGCCTGTGAGGAGCCCCCTAGTTTCTTTTTTTTTGGTTTAAAATTTTTTTTTAAAACATCTTTATTAGAGTATAATTGCTTTACAATGGTGTGTTAGTTTCTGCTTTATAACAACATGAATCAGCTATAGGAGCCCCCCAATTTCATGACCAAGGAAAAACCAAAGCCCCACCTGGGTTTCTGTGAATTCCTGGTGAATCACTGCCTCTGGGATCCTCCTAATTGTATACTATTTATGCACCTCATTGGCCCAGATGTGAATCATCTCAAATAACCCATTCACACAAAAGCACTAGTGGGTAAATGTGATGGGCAGCTTCTAGGGTGGCCCTCGATGATCCCTGCCTCCTGGTATTCATAACCTTGTGTAACACCCTTCCCTGAGTGTGGGCTGGGTCCAGTGACTTGTTTTTAATCAGTAGAATGTAGCAAGATGTTGTCCTTGAGATAAAGTTACAGAAGACTGGGACTTCCTTCTTTCTGACATGCTCTCTCTTGCTCACTCTGATACATCCAGCCACCATGTTTTAAGTGGCCCTAGGGAGAGGCCCCACGGCAAGGATCTGAGGGCAGCCTCTGCCAAAATCTCATGAGAAGCTTCATTCAGCCAACAACGTGTCCCCCAGTGTAGCCTTAAGATGAAACCTGGCTGACACCTTTATTGCAGCATGTGAGAGACCCTGAAGCGGAGGGCCCCGTTAAGTCAGGCTCAAAGTCCTGACCCACAGAAACTGTGAGATAATAAAGATGTGTTGTCTTAAGCTATGAAGTCTTGGGGTGATTTGTTATGCAGCGATATGTAGGTAATACAGTAATCTAAACTTTACTGATGATTGCAATGGAGAGACCAAAGTCGGATTTGTATTGCACATCTCGCAATGAATGACTAACTAACCTGTCCAGCAGGCATTTCTCTGCATCCTCAGGCCCATCAGTGCTGCGGAATCCTCTGTCTTGCTCTCTCTTGATAGCACTCTTCGACTTGGCAGTGTCCCGCTGCATTGACTATTATCTTCCTTAGGGTTTTCAATTCTTTCTCTGTCCACTTTGTAGAGACTTTTAGTTCTTACTAATGTCTACTCCCAAACTCGTTGACAAACTCCTCCAGGTGTCCAGCAGAACAACGTCCTCTCTGTCAACACAGCCCGTCTTTCCTGGGGAGCAGTGCGGGTTATAGATGATATACCCATCCTTACCCGTCCTTCTCAAACTCTTCCAAAAAATTGCAGAGGGAGGAACAGTCCCAAATTCATTCTACGAAGCCACCATCATCCTGATACCAAAACCAGAAAAAAGATATCACAAAAAAAGAACTCGTATATGAATTACACCTCAGTGACAGTTGTTGAAAAAAGAAGACATGTATGAAAAACTTGAATTTTGGAGAGCCCTTAATTAGCCTGGCCCTGTCCAGTCTTGAGTAAGAATAAATTCAGTTTGGCGACTGTACATTGAAGAATAAACAACTCTCAACACCCAGCAATGCATCATAGCCTTTCCAAAGACAGAGAGCCTAATAGGGTCAAAAGGATGTTGTTTCAGGGAGGTATGAAAAAAAAAGTAAGTCAGATCAAGACATTCCTCTGCTCAAAACCTTCCAATGTCTTTCCATGTAAGGCAAAACTAAAGTTCTTAATATTGTCTACAAGGCACAGGGCGGTCTCCCACCCCTGACTTGTCTGACCTCCCCGTCCCTCCTTTTGCCACTCCAGCTTCCTGTTGGTCTCTCCAATTCCCAGACCCGCTCCTGCCTCAAGGCTTTGTACTGGCTGTTCTCCTACCAGCAAGGGGCTTACACCACTGCCACTATGCTTGTTCACTTGCTTAAACGTCACCGCTTGGCCACCTCTGTGACCAGCCCATATAAAAGCACACTGCTGACATTTTCAGCGTCTCTTCCATGCTTCATTCTTCTCTGCAGCACATCTGACCTATTACACGTTTACTCGTGTGTGGGTTTGCTGTCTGTCTCCCCATGCCTACTCCAGAATCTAAGCTCTATGGGACAGGGATTTTTTTTTTTTTTTGCCACTCCACATGGCATGCGGAATCTTAGTTCCCTACCAGAAATCAAACCTGTGCCCCGTGCAGTGGAAGCATGGAGTCCTAACCACTAGGCCGCCAGGAAATTCCCCCAGGCAGGGATTTTTGTCTGTTTTGCTAACTGCAGTATCCTCAAGACCTTAAACAGAGTGTGGCATGTAGTAGGTACTTAATAATTTTTGTTGAATGAAGGAATGAAATGCTACCATGTGTTCAAGAACTCATTGTATGTTCATAGGAAAATAGCAGCTGGTAAGGAGACCCCAGCATCCTACAAAGAGTACAGGGAGATGCCACACAAGTTGCTGAATCGGTTAAAGTGTTCTTTTAAAACTGCAGACTCTTGAGGGTAACTTACACATATAAAGGCAAACATCCCCTTATTTGTACAGTTTCCCTTTATTTTTCTTTCTTTTCTTAAAAAATTTTTAAAAATTCTTTTTGTATTTTATTTTTTTAAAAAAATTATTTATTCAGTTATTTAAAAATTTTTATTGGAGTATAGTTGATTTACAATGTTGTGTTAGTTTCTGCTGTACAGCAAAGTGAATCACTTATACAGTTACATATATCCACTCTTTTTTAGATTCTTTTCCAATATAGGTCATTACAGAGTATTGAATAGAGTTTCCTGTGTTATACAGTAGGTTCTTATTAGTTGCCTATTTTATATATAGTAGTGTGTATATGTCAGTCCCAATCTCCCAATTTATCCCTCCCCTGCTTTCCCCCTTGGTAACCATAAGTTTGTTTTCTACACCTGTAACTCCATTTCTGTTTTGTAGGTAAGTTCATTTGTACCCTTTTTTTAGATTCCACATATAAGTGATACCATATGATATTTGTCCTCCTCTGTCTGACTTACTTCACTCAGTATGACAATCTCTAGGTCCATCCATATTGCTGCAAATGGCATTATTTTGTTCTTTTTTATGGCTAATATTCCATTGTATATATGTACCACATCTTCTTTATCCATTCCTCTGTTGATGGACATTTAGGTTGCTTCCAAGTCCCCTTATTTTTCACTCTACCTCTCAGGCAATTGCCTGGAGAATCGTTAGATATCATTTAAGAAGTGAATCTTTGCTATTCTTCTCCCAGGAATAGTTGCCCATGTGAGAAGCAGCTAAATCCCAAATCAGCACCTGCAATTAAGAGTGGCTGCCCTAAGGACCTGGAAAGACATTTCTCAAAAGGAGACACAAATGACCAACAGGTACATGAAAAGGTGCTCAACATCACTGATCATCAGGGAAATGCAGATCAAAACCACAGTGAAATATCAGCTCACACCTGTCAGAATGGCTATTATCAAAACGACAAGAGATAACAAATGCTGGTGAGACTGTGGAGAAAAGGGAACCCTAGTTCACTGTTGGTGGGAATGGAAATTGGTTCAGCTACTACGGAAAACAGTATGGATATTTCTCAAAAGATTAAAAATAGAACGACCATATGATCCAACAATCCCACTTCTGGGTATATATATATCCAAAGGAAATGAAATCAGTATCTTGAAGAGATCTGCACTCCCATGTTCATTGCAGCATTATTTACAAGAGGCAAGATATGGAAACAAGCTAAGTGTCCACTGATGGATGAATGGATAAAGAAAATATGGTATATACAGGGCTTCCCTGGTGGCGCAGTGGTTAAGAATCCGCCTGCCAATGCAGGGGATACGGGTTCGAGCCCTGGTCTGGGAAGATCTCACATGCCGTGGAGCAACAAAGCCCGTGCGCCACAGCTACTGAGCCTGTGCTCTAGAGCCACAACTACTGAGCCCGCGTGCCACGACTACTGAAGCCCATGTGTCTAGAGCCTGTGCTCCACGACAAGAGAAGCCACCACAATGAGAAGCCCGCACACCGCAACGAAGACCCAACGTAGCCAAAAATAAATAAAATAAATAAATTAAAAAAAAGAAAATGTGGTATATACATACAATGGTATATTATTCAATTTAAAAAATTAAGGAAATCCTGCTGTTTGCAACAACATGGATGAACCTGGAGGGTATTATGCTAAGTGAAGTAAACCAAACACAGAAAGACAAATACTGTGTGATCTCACATATGTGGAATCTGAAAAAGGTGAACTTACAGAACCAGAGAGTAGAAATGTGGTTTCCAGGGGCTAAGGGTTGGGGAAAATGGGGAGATGTTAGTCAAAGGGTTCAAAGTTTCAGTTATGTACAATGAGTAAGTCCTGGGGATCTAATGGACAGCATGATGGCTGCAGTTAATAATACTGTATTGTATATTTGAAATTTGCTGAGAGTAGATCTTGAGTGTTTTCACTACAAAAAAGATGACTATATGGGGAGCTGGATATGTTAACTAGCTTGATCGTGGTAACCATTTCACAGTGTGTACATCTATGAAAACATCGCGTTGTACACCTTAAATACATACAATTTTTATTTGCCATTTATACCCTAATAAAGCTGGAAAAAAGTTTTACAAAAAAAGGAAAAAAAAAAAGAGTGGCTGACGAGTCAACAGATTGGGGCTTCTATTTGAAACCCTGCTCATTTTCTGTATTGACAGCATCTTGATGTAGATGCATGTGTCTCCTGATCAGAGAGGCCTGTCATAAAACTCTAGAGCATAACAATCTATCTCTTTGAGATTCTCCAGCAGCCCCTGAGGTGAATTCCCCATGTGCCCTGTGTCCTATATTTTAAATGGAACCTATCACAAACATAGCCCCTAACTTTGCTGGCAATCTGTCCAGCTATTTTCATATGATCCTAGAAGACAGAAACTTAATCTTAAATTCCAGATACTGAGGTTCTTTGGTGTTCATCTGGGCACCAGACTACTCTGTGTGTTCATCTGTAATGTGACATTTTCTTCATCTCTGAAATAATTGTATGGTGCCCTTTACTGTATGTGTCTGTACATGTCAAGGGCTGAGTATTCCAGGAAAAAGCTGTACTTGAATTTCTAGGTAAAATAAGAATCAGAAAGAGTGGGTCTTGTAATACGTGGAACTGGAAGTTCAAAGTTTAAAATAAGGGTGAAGGCTGAGAGACAGTAGCAGGGAAGGGCTGGATCTGGGGAGGGCTGTGGACAAAAGACTGGTTCTCCCTACAGTAGAATGTGCATCCCCTGGGGGTGGCAGACTACAGGTGTGTGGGGTCCAGGGCCACAGCTGGCACCTATGGTTCTTTAGGTGAATTACAGAGAGGTGCCACTTCTGTACAGGTGAATTAAAAGAAGTTCCTCCTCTGGGTATAGTGGACCAATTACCAAAAGGCATCCCTTCCTTTGGCTGAAACTCTTTGGACCAGGCCAGATGGCTTAACAAGTGATCCAAGGGAGGACTTGATTTCTGACCTCATTCATCACCTTGGTCAGGTGCCTTTGTGAAGTGCACACACAGTCCAACTGTGCTTGAAGGCCTGGCGGGTACCTTCTATTCCTCATCATGACAAAACTCAGCCACTCAGCTGAGAGAAGCATTTTAAAATTTAAATGAAGTTAAGGTAAATTTGTGTATAAGTTATAAGGAATGCCATCCTGGTGAACGAGGTTAGATGGGACCGGTAATATCTACCTGAATCAGGGTCTAGAAGATTTACTTGAGTTTTCCTTCCTTAGAGAAAGAATAAAATTGTTTATCTGATTGAACCAGGGCTTGTGTGACATTTCAGCAGAATTTAAATGTATATGTGCATATTCTAAGGCTGATTTGGAAATTAACACTTGAATACTGTATATGTAAGAGGGGCCTACTTGGTTTGAAATAGTCTCTTTCATGCTTTTCAGCTTATTGGTAACTATGAGTTGATTTATCCCTAAATAGTTCAAAGCCTTTTCTGTTTTAGCTCTGGGAATAATGTTTTTCTTCTTTTCAAAGATGTAATATTTCTGCTAACAATACAGAAAGATAGCAAAGATAAGAACCTTCAGGGCTCTTTGAAGACAAAATGGTTTTCTGAATTGGACATTCATTAGAGTGAAGGGATACACCTCTAAATCTGTGTTGTATGATTTTGGGCTTGTTTGTTTAGTGGATTTCTTTGCTTAAACTTCAGGTGCATGCGTGATAATTTTAAAGAGCAGAGAGATGGACAAATGCTATTTAATTTACAGATCTTTTCAAAGGCATTTACAATTTCTCTCGAGTTTATTTTTCATAATCTTGGTTTAAGGCAAGAGTGATTGTTCCCCTCCCTCCACATCTCGAAAGACGGGGCTTTTTTACTCATAAGTTCTCTGACCTCAGAGGAGGAGGCAAAGGTTTCCAGAAGGGTTAGAAATGAAGGTGGGGTGGGGAGACAGGCCCTAATTACCAAGGGAGTTGGAAACCATGTGGAAGAGCCACTGGTTTAGGATTGCTGGTTTAACGGTGGATTCTTTTATCTAACTCTTGGTTGTGTTATGGGAATTAAGATGATGGATGTGCCCAGCGTTAGCTACTGTTGTTATTCTCAGTCCCGCATGTGAGTTTACCGGGCATATTTGGGGACATTTGTACCAAGGGTTATGGGAGAACGAATTTGTGGTGGACCTTTCAGCCCAGTGAACTTCTCAGGATTTAGGCTGAGGAAGGTGGGGATGGCCCTGGGGCTGGCTGGCTTGGTGGAGGGCTCTTGCGTTGGGGTCCTGAGAGCCCCAGGATAGGAGATAAACTTTGCCACAAGACCTGGGGACCGCTGCTACCACTCAGGCTTCTGTGATAATCGGCTTGAAACTCAGACTCTGTCAATGAGGGATTTTTGTTGCCTTGTGTCTGCCTGATTTTTTATGTGCCTTTCCATTCTGCTTTTGCAGCTTTGATGATCTGTGATGCATTTTGTTCCTCCTCAGAGCATGCAGAAGTACAATGGCAGAGTGTTTCAAAACCAGATTGCCATAATTAATTTTTTAAGTTGCATTTGATTTTTAAAATTATAACCTCTTCTTTTAAAATAATGTAAGATGTACAAGAGTTACAGATGTTCCGAATACTCGTCACCCAGCTTCCCCAATCATATTTATGTAATCCGATTACATTGTCAAAAACAAGAAATTGATGTTGGCATAATACTATTCCAATTGATTTTAAGCTTTATTTATTTATTAATTACTTAATTGACTTAATTGGGGTATTGTCCAGAAGCAGCTACCACAAACTCTGTAACTCCTGGCCCAAGGAGTTGCAATTAAGCTCTATGAGAACAGCCAACAACTTACATGTTAGAAATTTCCGTGATGACATCCCCTTCTCGTGAGGGAGCCGATATGATTTTCCTCATCAACAGGAAGAGAGGGCTCTTCCTTGAGAACTGTGTGTGGGCCATGAGCATATCCAGAATACCTTGTTGGGGGATATTTTATTCTTCATTTTCTTGAGTAAATGCTCTAGCAACCATGATGGGGACAAGTCTAGCTGACCCACTTGCCATAAAAAATAATGAAAGATGAGGGACTGTTAAATAGATCATAGAACCTAAAGGGCCTGCTGATGGTAGAGGAGAACCCAGCTCTTTGCTCAGCATCCCAGAAGAAATTGCCTTGGATGTGGACGTTGATGATGGGGGCACTTATGGACCGAGAAGGGGTAACCTCATTATTGCACAAATGGAATAGAGAGAGGAGGTTTGGGTGGAGGTGAGTGGACGGGCAAAGAGAGGACAAAATCTAGCTCACTTGAAGAATAGCAATATTACAAAGGGCAAAGTTGACGATATGGGGCAAAAAGGGGATAATTATAAGAAGACCATTTTCGAGCATTGCCCATTGATGCTCTCCACGCATTATCCTCTTCAATCAGCACGACCACCTGAAGAGGTAAGTAGTGGTGTCCTCGTTTCATAGAGGAGGAAACTGAGGCTTGGATATGATGTTGGAGAGGGTCGGGAAGACTGGTTTCCAAAGGGGATGCGTCATATGCTCTGCTTTCGTTCACGACACTCTGCCTCTCTCACTCCTCTGCTTCTGAACAGATGCTGTCTTTCCAAGTATTGTCTATTGTCCCTTCAAAACCTACCTTTAATTCACCCACTTCTTTCTGTCTCCTCTGTCATCACTCCAGGCTACCATCATGTCTCAACTGTCCATGGCAGCAGCCTCTCACCTGATCCCTCCCCTTTCTATTTTGTCTCCTGCCTGGGCTGTTCTTTCAACAAAAGCCAGAGAAACCTCAAACAAATACATATCTGCTAAAGTGATTCCCTTCATTTTAACCATCAAAGGCTCCCTTAACGTTACTGTAAAATCCCAGACTCTAATCGTGGCCTGTAAAGCCCAGCATGGTCTGGTCCCTGCCAACCATGTGTTTCCAAAAGTGTTTCCTTCTGCTTCAACACTTTTCCTTCCACTTTGGACCAGTGAAATGACTTATCTTTCAGGTCTGTTGTGGACTAAATGTCTGTGTCCCCCCCAAATTCATATGAGACCTTACCCTCTAATGTGAGGATATGAGGAGGTGGGGCCTTTGGGAGGTAACTAGAATTAGATGAGGTCAGGAGGGTGGAGTCCTCATGAACGGCATTAGTGCCCCTATAAGTGTCACAAGAGAGCTTGCTCTCTCTCCCTGCTCTCTGCCGTGTGATGACACAACGAGAAGTCAGCCGTCCATAACCCAGAAGAGGACCCTCATGAGAACTCAACCGTGCTGGTACCCTGATCTTGGATTTCCAGCCTCCAGAACTATGAGAAATAAATTTCTGTTGTTTATAAGCCAATGTCTGGTATTTTATCAACCCAAACAGACTAAGACATGGTCTCACTCTCACCTTAAAATATCACTTCTCTAACTTTCCAAATTAAAGCAGGCCTCCTATTCTCATGTAAGAGTGGTATATTTTTCTCAGAACACTTTTCACAATATGTAATTATTTGTTTTTTGTGATGCTTTGTTTAACATCTTTATCTCCCTATTAGATCATAAGCTCCATAGGATCAGGGCCTTGTTCTTATTGCCCAGCATTGATTTTATTTCCAGGGCCCCAGGCAGTGCCTGGCACGTAAAGAGGCACTCGATAAATATTTGTTGAATAAATGAATGAATGAACAAAGATAGGTAGGATTGCTGACAATTCTAGCTTTTGGATTTCAGTATCATTTTTCATTTACTTTCTTAAACAGCAATATTTTAAAGTTATACTTTCAGCTAGAAGGTATAAGAGTTTGAAGCAAAATCTCAAAATCAGTGACTTGGAAGGATGGATGTCCACACAACCCAGAGTTTGTTTCTGACCTGGGATATGACTTTGCTTCTGAGTTTGCTAGTGAACTTGACCACAAAGACGCTGAGTGCACCGCCAGCCACAATCAGCAATCGAGTAGTGAGTGCTGGTGTCAATCTTAGAAACATGAGGTATTCTTAGATGCTTATTTTTATAATTGGCTATAATATGGAGCTGCTAAAATGGGCCCAAACCACATGTCTCCATCCGGAAAAGTCTGAGAACTGATTGCATGAAACAAAACGCTAGCAGAGACATTGAAAAACCACTTGTGTGACTTTGGAGGCAAAGCAAGCACTCGTGTTTTTTGTAACTGAAAAGAAAAGTCTTGGCTTGGAGCAGTACAATGAGGAGTACAATCAAACAAACAGATAAAAAAATTGTCTCTTCATTCAAGGTCAGTTTAGAATCGCTGTGAAAGGTACATGTAATAATAGAAAACCTAGTGGAGCCTGGAGCTGTAGAAATGGTTGAAATTATTTTGGGTCAAAAAGAGGCAGCCAAGATGAAAAAAGTGCCCTTATTGAGTGACACCATCAAATGGGTTCAAAAGACACACTTGGGCAATTGGTGGAGAGACCCAGGGGCAGCCACTCCTTTACATGGTGATTAAAGGGGAAATGTCAGTGGCTCGGCCGTTTCACCATCTTTAAAATAATGAAGTCCATGACGACATGCTAATTTGCTCAGGCTGAGTGGGATAGCAGCTGGTGAACACTTTTCATCAAGATATAATTTTTCTCCTTTTCTAGCAAGTATCGATACTTGCCATGTGGTTCAGAAATGTACTGTGTCTGTGTTCCTGGAGTCCTCTGACCCTGAGAGAAAGGACAGCACTGAACCTGTGATGGCCCTGCATCTGGACAGAGGCTGCAATTTCTGAAATGGAAAGATCAGTGTAATGGTGTCTTGCTAATAATAATCTTGTGGGGAATTTTTTATTGGTTTTTCCTGATGGCAAGTAATTTATTCATTCATCAGAACAATCAAACAACCTCTTTAATGCTGTTCTTTTTAGAGGGGGTGTAATTACACGCACATGGCAAAAAATTTAAGCAGTATCAAGGATGTTCAGTGAAAATTAAGTCTCTCTTCTCAGCACCAGTGTTTTGCGGCTCCTTCCAGAGATTGTCCACACCTATCTGTGGACATAAATGCATTTCCCTTTTTATTAACACAATAGTAGCACACTGTGTTCTCTCTCTTTTTAAAAAAACATTGAGGTGAAATTCACATAACAATTAACCATTTTAAAGTATACAATTCAGTGACAACATTGGTGTGCAACCAAGGTCTCTGTCTAGTTCCAAAACATTGTGTTCTCTTTCGCTCTTTATTATTTCTCACTTAACAATACATCCCGGAGACTGTTCCATACTAGGAAATGCAAGTTTCTCTCTTTCTTCTTTATTATATGGGTGACTCTTGCGCCAGACCTGCCTTTGAGAAACGGCTGGCTGCCCAGCTGCAAGGAGTGGGGAGCTGACAGCCTTAAGCTGGACCTTTTTCAGGATGCCCCCTTAGTGTCGAGTTGGGGTCACACTCTTCCTGGGGCAGCCTCCTACCCAGGACTGAGCAAGGTGGTGGCACAAGGGCCTGGCTCTTTCTCTAATAGGCAATCTTGGCTTCCCTCTGGGCTGGTAGGGACCTTGTTAGCTCTAAATTGGGCTCTAATGGCACCCTTCCCTCACCCACATGCTCAGTCCTATTTCCTTTCCTTTTGCTTCATAACTGTTACTCCCCAATAAACCTTTTACACTCTGCCTGGCATCTGCTTCTCAGAGAACCCACCCAGAACCTACCACCACATACCCACCCACTGCATCTCATGTATCCGGTCTTCTATTGATTGACACAGAGGCTGCTTCCAGTCATTTGCTATTACAGGTAGCACTGAATGCAATCCTTGCACACGTGTCTTTGTACGCATGTCCAGGAATATCTGGAGAACGAATTCCCAGAGGTTGAATTTAAATTTTGCATTTAAACTTTCGATACCTATCGTCTAACCACCCTCTCCTCCCACCAGGCTGTGCCAGCTTACACTCCCACCAGGCGGGGAGGAGAGAATTGTTTTCTCACACCCTTGTCAACAGAGTGTAGGATCACGTTTAAAAATGTTCCCAATTTTATAGGTGAAAAATATTATGTCATCGTAGTTTTAATTTGAATTTCTTCTTCTTATGAGTGAGGTCGAACATATTTTAATGGCTTAAAAATTATGGCAAACAAATGAAAACATTATTTCATATTAAAACAAGCAGAGTATGTAAACAATTTGCATTGGAATTTTACAGACAAAATATAACACTTTAAAGAAATGCCCTGCTTGTGGAGGGCTACTTTGTGTTAAATCCCCAAACATCTTTGGGTACAAATTTTCTTTCCTGCCCAGTTAAGGAAACTGTGATAGAAAAGTTTGAGAAATCCTGCACGTTGGTGTAAAAAGAGATTTTCTTAAAGTTCAGGAGACCAGCTGTCCACCTGTGTAAGGAATCTCCCAGGTACAGACTCTGTTTGGGTTACGACATTAAGTATGTTTCAATTTAAAATGTATAATGAGTTAAATATTTTTTTGGTATGAGTCGTCATGAGGTGGTGATTAGAATGTTCTAATTCCTACCACTGTTAAACTCTGTCAGCCTCAGCAAGATAAAGGGTTATACCAAAAATGATTGTGTGTCCTACTTTCCTGAGTGAGTCTTAGGAGGACCCAGGGCAGTAAAGGCTAAGCTCTCATTCTAATGTAAAAGCTGCGAGGGAAAAGAACCACTGGAAATTTGTTGTCTGATGACAGGAACTAGGTGGGGGGATGTGGAGAAGGAACATTGTAAGATTTTGTGCTCTGGTCACTGACCAAGACTGGTGGAGTTGATGTTCTATATCCATTTCTCTTTCCTGACTCCCCCAGGAACAGGAGACTTGGTGAGGTGTATTGGTTAGACCACAGGCTGAGCTGCTGTAACAAAGAAGCCCTAAAATACAATGCCTCAAAAACATGATTAAAGCTTATTTGTTTTCCATGTTCAGGTTGAGGTTGGTCCAGGGTTGAGTAGGCAGCTTGGTTCCATGAACTCATCCAGGGTCTCAAGTTCCTTCTGTCTTATTACTCTGCACCCCCTGGGGGTTCACCTTTATCCATGTGATTAAAGTTGACTCACCAGCACTGCATCCTAGTTGCAGCTCATAGGAAAGGTGAGAGGAAATTGAGGACCAGTAATTTCCTTTTAAGGAAAGTGATGAAGATGCTGGTACATCATTTGCACTCACATTTCCTTGGTGAGAATTTAGTCATGTGATCATACCCAGTTGCTGAGAAGTGAGATTCCAATAGGGTGGCCATGTACCCTGTTAAAACCCCATGGGGGAATATAAAAGGAAGAAGGAGGGATAGATGTTTGTGGACAATTAGCTTCCTCTGTTACATGGGTTCAGAGCCTGGCAGAATCATGGTCCAGGAAAGGCAATAATTCTGTATCTGTCATCAGTCACATCCATTCCAAGCATCCTGAACTGGTGCCAGGAATGGGTAAAATAGTAAGGAAGAAGAGGAGGCACTGCTTTCTTCTTTGATCCGTCAAATAGGTTTTACTTCTTTCCTTAAGGATCTGGTATTAAGGATGCCCAGTTGTCTAACTTGGAAGCCGTCAGTCATTCATCAGATAATTAATGGAGCACCTGCTATGTGCCAGGCATTGCCTAGGTGCTGGGTACAGAGAGGTCCTCATGGAGCTTCCTGGAGACTGGAGGATGTAGACATTAAACAAAGAATCCCACAGGTAGATGTATAATTACAAATTATGATGCATTCCTTGAAGGAAAAAGTAGAATATACTGTGCAAGAGTATAAGATATGGATCTAATTTATATTAGCGATTGAGGGAGGTCTTGGCAGAAGGAGTATTTAAGCTGAGATCTAAAAATAGTTGTGTTAGAGTTGGCTGGTGGATGAGGGAGGGGAAAGAGTGATCAGGTAGAGGGATTAGAATAGTGAATGAGGGGGAGAGAAATGAAATATGTGGCTGGAGAGAGAGCAGAGAAAGTTCTCCTACAGCTTTGTTGGCCATGTGTAGCCGTATGCTGCGTATCAAACTACTCCAAAATATAGTGGCTTGAAATGGCAGTAATTTATGGTTCATGATTCAGCAGCTTGGAAATTTAGGCTGGACTCAGCTGGGTAGTTTTTGTGGTCTAGGCTGAGGTCCCTTTTGCATCTGCGGTCAGCTGCGTATCAGTAGGTGCCTCTGCTTCTAGGGGTAGGTTGGCTGTTGCCTGGGACACCTGGGCTTTCCTCCATCTGGTCTCTCATCTTGCACTAGGCTAGCTTGGGCAGGCTTGTTCACATGGTGGCAGGGTTCTAAGAGAAAGTGGAAGCATGCAAGACCTCTTGAGACCCCTGTTCAGAACTGGCACTCCATCATTTCTGCCACATTCTATTGACCAAAGCAAGTCACACAGCCATCCCAAACAAGGGCTGAGGAAATCAACTCTTGATGGGAGGAGCTGCAAAGCCACACTGTAAAGGGTGGGATACAGGGTGGGGTGCACAATTAAGGGCATATTTGCAACCAAGTAAGGAATTTGTGTGATTGGAAGGCACAGGAGATTTCAAAGCAGGAGCTAGCAGTAACAGGGCACATGGCCAAGGTGGTTTGTGCTGCACTGTGGAAATTTTGAGAGTTTGTCTTGCCTCACCATATTGGTGGTGGGCTCTTTGGAGGCAAGGTCTGTGGTATCCTTTCCCAGGGCTGGACACAGCGCCCATCTGCCAGCTCAACCCCTGTGGCTGGAAACAGGAATAAAAAGCTTTGTGTTCTCAGCACCTCCAGGCTTTCCGGCGAGGTGCTGCCGAGGGGGTTTTGTAGAGACAGCTTAGCTTGTTTGGAGTTGCAAAGCTAATTCCCTCACCACAAGCTGAGCTGCGAAGAATCCCAGACTTCTCTAAATTTTAATTTGTTTGTTGGGCCTTGAAGGGGTCTGGAAAGCGTTTTCCAATTTCTCTCTCTCACAACACACAAGCATATTTGCCCAAACAGACATTTATCTTCTGAGCATTTGTTATGGAAGTATTTTATTTTGCCAAGTGTGGTGTGCTCGTTGTGAAGCTATTGTCTCTCAATTAACCCTTCCTTCTAGACTCTACTCAGTGATTCTGGGGCTGGGGATCTGGGAACCACATTTCTCCTTTGCCAGCTGGATGCTCTGTGAATAGGGAAACTGGAAGGAAGGAGGAAGGAGGAAGGAGAAGGGATGCCTTCTTTCTTATTTGTTTTCTTTTCCCGCCAGTACCACTCCAGTAATGATTCTATACCTTGGCAGTGGCAGTTGATTACACTAGCAGGTGTTCCAGTTTCCAGTTTTGTCACCCACACTCCCAGAACCAGCCTCGGGAGGCCCTTCACAGACACCAGCACTGTCTGGGCATCAACTCCTTCTCAGCTCCCAGGGTCTCTGCTCCCAAGCTTCTAGGTTCTTTCTTTCTTTCTTTTTCTAAATTAATTAATTAATTTGGCTGCGCCACGTCTTAGTTGCGGCATGCAGGATCTTTTAGTTGCGGCAGGTGGGATCTTTTAGTTGCAGCATGAGAACTCTTAGTTGTGGCATGTGGGATCTAGTTCCTTGACTAGGGATGGAACTCAGGCTCCCTGCATTGGGAGTGCAGCGTCTTAGCCACTGGACCACCAGGGAAGTCCCTCAAGCTTCTAGGTACTAATAACCCCATACACTTCCCTCTGTTCCTTCGGGATGGTAGCTGCTTCATGCAGTTACTATTTCTGTGTTAACTCAAGTGTTCCCTTTTTGCATTTTTAGTTCTCTGCTTAAAAAATTCTGATAAAATAATCTTGTTCAGTTTTTGTTGTCCTGCCTGAATCTTGACTGTTACATATGGTATGTAAGATTATCTTAAATGGTACGAAGTTGAACATTTAAAAAATATTTGAATGGGTATTTAGTATACTGTATATGAGGAAAAGAAATATATAACACACCAAACTCATTAGCTCTTAGATAGTATTGCTTAAGATTAAAAATATAAGTTACAAATGACTTAAGGATCAAGGCTAAGAAAATAATAGAATAAATGATACATAGTCAAAATAGTGAAGGTGGTTTAATGGAAGTTTGAAAGCACTGAGTCAAGGCATGTGCACCTTGCCCATTGCCCTAATAAAATAACTCTTTAAGCAGGAAAATTACCTTGGTGTCAAAGAAGAATCAAGATAGAGGGAAGATTAGAAAAGCCGTAAAGTCAGATTTCCTGCATCTCTTGACAGTCCCATGTGTGCTGGGTTCCAATGGTAGCAGCCAAACCTGACCTTTCCCTTGAAGTACAGCCAATAGGTGACTTTTTGTTGGATCTAGAGGATGAGGTTTACATATTCAGATCAACCAGTGATTGAGAAGTTTGGCTGCCAGTTTGAAAGGCCGTCCCTTGGTTATGTGGAAGCAGACCTGCACTAAACAAACCAATGGAATCATTTAAGCTGGGGCCTCAGATTCCTGTGTTCTAGCATCATGGAGTTGCTGGACTCAGAGTACCTTTTCTGTTGGCATCCTGGAGGTCAAATGCCAGACGAGGGAACACTGTGTAGCAAGGTCAGCAGAAGGAGGGCTGCTCCAATGTCCTACCTGTAGCTAACAAGGGAATGACATCCTGTTCCGAGAAATTGATGCCATCTCCTCTTGCTTCAGTGACAAGGAGTTGAGGTAGTTATTTTTGTTCCAAGCAACCCAGATGGGGAGAAACTCAACCCACACAGTCTGGAGAGGGGGAATAAACCTTTAAATAAGAGACTTCTCAATGAATTACGGAGGTGGCTAGGCCTAATGAGGTCACTGCAGTGGAAACTGTGTATCTGAAATGTGACTTTTGGATTATGTGAAAGTGAGTAGAAAAGAAGCGCAGTGGCGGCTTGACGTCAGACAGGTGTCTCTGGAAACACTTCAGCAAAGGCAGACTTGGGCACATGTCCCTTCATGACTGACACTCAGTGTCATGGACTTTAATTTTATTTCACTTCTGAGAGAAAAGTTGTCATAGGTGAACTACAGACAGAAAAGGAAAGGGATGTGAATAACTATTTCACTTATACCCGAATGTGACAGCAAAAACTTTTCAATTTAGACATTCAGTACTTTCCAGAGACTTCTTAATCTTTAGAGAGATTCTGATGTGCTAAAATTTTCTGGTTGAATGTTTTCCTTTAGGAAACAATCCTTTAGGAGTAGAGGTCCAGAGTTAGAGGCAAAAGCAATTCAGAACCACAGTTTTTCTAAGATAGCTAAGAGTTCCACTTGGAATGATCAATAAGATACAGAAAAAAATGGTTCCTTGGTTTCTGCACTGCTTTTAATCTTTTTGGAATTATTTCTACACATTTTAAGACACAGTGTCTTAAAAAGGATCAGGCTTGCTATTTATTGATAGGTTTTCCTGAATGTCTCACTACCAAAACTTTTTAAAAAAACATTGTTCTCTTAATCACTAAAGTTTGCCAAGTGCAGGGACAAAGCACATCAGGGCAACTTTCTCATTCCTGATTTCTGAAATATTTTTGACTTGTTCCTTTTCTCTGCCT
The DNA here is from genome assembly GCF_965194825.1 of Balaenoptera physalus. Classification (NCBI taxonomy): domain Eukaryota; kingdom Metazoa; phylum Chordata; class Mammalia; order Artiodactyla; family Balaenopteridae; genus Balaenoptera; species Balaenoptera physalus. The sequence continues at coordinate 71,382,256 of NC_138898.1, forward strand.
TATGTCTAATCAGTTCTCAAATCCCACATACTGGGGCCATCCATTCATTCAACAAATGTTTATTGAACACCCAATACGTGCAGCCTTTTCCCTCAATCTGGAGATGTTTATCCTTTAAGCTTTCATTCAGTGTTTTTTATTGTGGGTTCTCAGGATCCCGTGACATGAAGTGTCTGCCATTGGCGCGGGAAGTCTCTAACATCTTTGGCGTCAAGGATAACACTTAGATTAATACACTGCCTCTCTTGTATCTAAGCATAAATGTGATAACTATCAGGTTTGCATATATCCATCAATTTAAATGGGGGAATAAAAGTAACACTAATTTCCATTTACTAAACACATAATGTGCCAGGTACTATTGTGGTCACTCTGTAAAGAGGACAGGGACTCCCCCCCACCCCCAATTTAGTTCAGATATCAAGATTGATGAAAAAGGTTTATTGCTCACACAGAATGAGGCTTTCTAGGGAGAGCAGGGCAGACTCCCAAGCAGGTTCAAAAATGGCTTGAGAGCGAGGAAAGGAGACTGACAGTGTTTATGGTGGTTCAGGGGTGGGACTGGAGCGAGGGATCTTGTGTGAGGGCTGAGGCTGTGAACGATGTGCTGGCTCCAAAGGAGGGAGCATCTAGGCTTCCTTATCAGCCTGCTCAGATATGGGGCAGAAGGGGAAGAAGGAGGGGTGGGTTGGGAAGACGTCAGCCATCAAACATCAAAAATGGAGGCAGATTCTTTATTACAGTTCATACTTGATGTTTGACTAATGACTGAAATGTGTTATATTTCACTTAATTGAATTTGAACTTGTTTAATTCAGCGATTGTGGTTGTCTATGAGCCTGTATCTTGAGATCAGTAAGGGAGATGAAACTTCCATTGAATGGCTCATTAAAGAGCCCAGCATTGTGTATGTTGAGAAGTGAAATGAGAGTTTTGGTCAAATTCTGAAGGAAATAAGTTTCTTGATGAGGCCTTGTACTCTGGCTTTAGTAGGTACACAGACATATGGGACTTATATTTTGGGGATCTGTGAGGCAAGAGATTCATGGAGTTTTTTTTACCCCAAAGGGGGCAAATATGTTTCTGCCATCGGGAAGACCAGATGGCCAGACCATTGGCAGTGGTCCACGAGTCTGTAGAAGTGTGTAGATGGGGCTTCCAGTGCTGAATGAAGTTCAACCAGTTGTACTGACCCTTGGGTCCCATCCTTTTTCAGGGATATTCCGGTTAGGGATGGAGACCAGCAGCTTTCTAGCATGTTCCATCACACATGTGATTATGACCTTGCCTGCAAAGATTGTGCACAATGACAGGGCTTTGTGATACCCCATGTGTAGACAGGTAAAGCTGTATTGTGTTCCTTTGATGGTGCTGACAAACTGTGACTGAGAGGCTGTTGAAACAGGCACTGAATAGAAGAGATTTAGCCAAATCTATGACTGCAAAGTATTTACCAGCTGCTGATTGGACGAAGTCAGTAACTGAAATAATACTGGGTGTAGGGGCCTCAATGGGTGGGATCAAGGCATTAAGATTGCAGCATCCATGGTGAGGTGCCACTCATTCCTTCCCGGGTTAAGAAAAAGCCAAACTGGGCTATTAAATGGAGCAATAGTGGGGATAATCACCCTCTTCTCTAAATAGGTCTTGTACAGTGGGTTTCAATTTCAAATGTCCTGTTTTGATATATATTTGGTCTTATTAAATATTTTATCCAGGTGCAGAGAGGTCCGTGGGGTCCCATTTTTGTTAAGCTGATTGTATGCTTAAGACTTAGTTTAACTTTATCACACATTGAGTCAGAGCGTCCATGTCCACTATGGGATATTTTAGGGCGATGGCACTTTGCTTATTAGGAAATTAGGCAAGGCAGTGTTTCTGATGGTTAAGGAGAGGCACACCTTTTTGTCTTCTATTTTATGTTCAGTAACTACCCTAAGATTATAGGGAGTACCTTGTTTAAATTAAGTGGGATTCCCAGGTATAACTATAATTTGAGTCTCAGTATCGATTAAGGTCATGAAGGTTTGCCGACCGGCGCATCTCAGTAAGTGTTATAGTTAATTCAGAACCTATGCTATAGGGCTGCAAAAGCCAATCTGCCCACGTTTATCTTTTCATTGTACAAATTCTTGTAGTGAATTTTGGAATTCCAATTGAGCCAAATTGTGGATCTCTGTTTCAGTTTCTTTGTTTCCTCCTCTCCAGGCATTGTTGTTATTATTATTTGGTGGTGGTTACTAGATCTACTTTGGGGAGGGGCTCCTCTCTACCCTGCTCATATTTAGAAATTTCTTCCTCAAGAGAATCTCAAATTAGTATCATCAGGTTTAAGGGTCTCCCCCCATGGAAATGGTTGCTTTATTGGGTTTTAGGGTCTATGGCTTAAGTCATGTTTGAATTAACCCTTTGGCTGTGGCATGGGGAGCCATGAGTGTCTTTTCCTATAACCATGAGGATAAAAATTTTCGTTATGGTGAAGGCATAGACGGCAGCAAAGGCATTTTGAGGGTCCTCGTGGGCCGTTTACTTTTAGGAGTATGACCGTAACTCCGTATGAGTGATCACCGTACGAGCATACACATTGCATAGGGTATCAATCTTTCCCCTGAGCCCTCCATTAAATGGGAACTAAAGCCTGGTGGAGACATACACAACGGTCACAGGGTAAGAGCCATTCCTTGCAGCCTAGTGGCAGTCATGTTTTATGCTGGGATTGGGACACACAATTCAATCTGAGACACACAGATGGGTCCAGGCCAAGATACATGACCCAGGGCTGCTTTAGGAAGGGCCCCAATCCCATACTCCTGTTCCTAAATGCCAATGAAATTTCTGATGTAGGTTAGTTAAATATAACAGAGGCTTGAAAGAACTCAGCAAAGAGGCACAAAGCAGCTCAGCTCCAAGTACGAGCTAGCCGGTAGGCAGCAGCACAACTCAGGAGCATGCTAGCCAGGAGCAGTTCATAAAGCATGCCTTCCGGCAGGCAGCCAAGCCAGTGAGCAAGCCAGAGCAGGTGAAGGTAGACCCTGCTTTGGTGGTGTCTGCCATGGTGGTCATTGCCTAGACATCCTGTGTCACCCTGAAGAAGTGGGATGAGCTCCACCACCCCAAATTTGGTTCACATGCCACACACACCCCAAGAGGTCTGACAAGTTTTATTACTCACATGATGAGGCTTTCTGGGGAGAGGGGCAGCCTTCCCAAAGAGATCCTTGACAGCGAGGAAAGGAGACTGCTTTGGCTTTTATGGTAGTTTGAGGGTAGGGCTGGGCTAAGTGTTCCTGTCCATATGTCAGGGCTGGCGTGGTTTCGACTTATAACCATCACCAAAAGAAAGAACAGCCAGACTTTCATATCAGCTTGCTCAGCTGTGGGCCCGAAGGGAGAGAGGAAGGAGTGGGGCTTGAAAGCTGTTTGCAGTCAAAGATAAAAAATGGAGTCAGACTTTTTATTACAGATACATTGTCTCCTTTAATTCCCATTTTACAGATGAGGTAACAGCCTTAGAAGGACTAAATAGGCCATATAACTATTAAAGAAATAAAATAAATAGTGGAAATGGGAGTCAAACCCAAGCCCATCTGACTTCCAAACCTGTTCACTTGACCACGAGGCAACACTGCCTCTAGGAGGAAAGGGAAGAGTCCCAGCTCTAACAACCTCAGTATCACAAAGGGAATCCCAGTTACCAGTGGAGAAACCTATAAATAGGGAGTTGGACAATACTGGAGTATAAAATGGTGGGAAATATGGGCCAATTTGGGCTTGAAATATATGTCGACTGTAGATGTCCGTCCCTCAGTCTGGTTGCCCAGGACTGCTCACCGCAATTCCATTTGATTATCCCCACTTGAAGTGCATGTCCCCACAGACTGTACAAGCCTAAGTGGATTAGTCAATGTTAACTGCAGAGCTTCTTAACCTGGTGTGGGGAAGGGGGACAGATATGGGGCCAGTGGATGAGTGTCAAGTGTTCTATGAATGAGACACACACACATACACACACACATGCACATATGCACACAATGCTTTTCTCCCAGCTTTCTTTCTGTTACTTTGAAGTAATAGAAGACATCTTTGAAAAAAAATTTGCTGTCGAATTTAGTTGCTGTTTCATTCCAAACAATTGTGCTGTGGAATGGGATGCTTGCTTCCTAAGACAATATACAAAGTTTATGTTTGTTACATGTCAATGCCTGGATTAATTTCTCATTGATAGAAATTAAAGAAGGTACACCTTGTTATAATGCTTAAGGAAATCTTCAGCTTAGCTAGTTTGGGAAGTTTTGAGAAATAAAAGCACACAGAAATTTATGCATACCTCGGTCTCACTTTCATTACTGAACATAATGGGTCACCAAAGCCACAATGTGTCTTGGAATGTGAATTTCTTGTCAAGGGGCCCATAAAACACACAACGCTGAAGGAGCACCTTCCAGCCCAGCGTCCCCACATAGCATCCTGCAGTACAGGTGTGTTTCCTGAGGAGAAGGTTAGATTTGGAAAGGATGGAACTTCACCTGTATGTGCCTTTGCCTCTGCCCTGAAGTTGTATCTTGGAACACCCCACAATTTTATCTCCCACATTGCCACACAACAGAGTATCTGTGCAATAAGGGATGTCTTAGAGAAGACCTGTGCCCTAGCAATGACCAGGCTGCATTATGACTTGGAGCAGAGATGCCAATCAAATGCCTCTATCAAATAACCTCACCTACTCTAAGAGATGAACACTACTTCCTGATGTCTTACAGCAGGAATTACAATTATTCCTCTTCCCTTCAGCCTGCAATTGATCGAAACTGCCTGTACTTTTCAGTGTGGATCTATGATTCTTCTTTCATTATGTGTATACTAATGTAATCAGAAGAAAGGTTTTCCTTTAATGGGTCCCTTTGGAAACATTAATGGCTGAAAACTATTTTTTTCTGGCACGACTTTAACTGGAAAAAACATCTGGGCATGGAAGGGAGCATCTGGCATGCTTGACAACCCATGGCTTCCTTGCTTGGGTGGAGATGCTGCATGCTTCATTGCTGTCTACGTTGACATCAAAGACTCCAACAAAATCTTTAAAGGAGTCTTGTCCAGTGGCATAGAAGCTGGTCTTTGAAGGAGTTTTTGTCACAATATAGATGCATAATATTATGTTTTTATTTAAACACAAATGTGTGGCCTTTCCAGAAAACAAATCCCCAAGCTCTTGATTGAACACTGGACAGAATTTTCCCTTTTAAAAGGGAAGGAAAAGCCCCCTTGCAAAATAATTTGGCAGCAAAGTCTTTCACCACTGGGCTTGCTTGGAGGAACTTATTAGCCATCTGAATGAAGCAGATGTTTCCATTCAAGGTCCTACCATGATGGATGTTGCAGAAAAACCCTGAGCTCTTTGGTCAGTTACCCTGCAGGTGGACAACTTTCCAAACTTAACAAAGTTGAAAGAAAGAGCTTCTGCAGACTGGAGTTGAGAACGATAGAGCCTCATCCATTTCTTGGTGTGTTAAAACCTGAAGACGTAGAGGAACTAAATACACGCTGGTACCAATTCCAATGTGGAGGGGGTGTTCCCCACATCAAAACGCAATTCTCCAGACAGCAGCTGGGTGTCCTACAATTAACTCAATTCTGACACTATCCACCTGGAGACAGTATCAGATTCCACCGGGTAAGGGCTTGGTCCTACAAGACTGCTCCCCACCCAGTCACTGCAGACGCCAGTGGCAAGTCCAGGTTGTCACCAGGCTTCTAACTGACTGGATATAAATCAGAGGTTCCCACGACCCCCTCCTTGGGTTGGATTAATTTGCTGGAGCGGCTCACAAAACTCAGAGAAACATTTAGAAATGGCGACATTGGGTCTTAGTTGTGGCACGCGGGATCTTTGTTGAGGTGCGCGGGCTTCTCTTTAGTTGTGGCGCGTGGGTTTTCTCTCTCTACTTGTGGCGCAGGGGTTCCAGAGTGCGTGGGCTCTGTAGTTTGCGGCACGCGGGCTCTAGTTGAGGCGGGCGAGCTCAGTAGTTGTGGCGCGTGGGCTTAGTTGCCCCGCGGCAAGTGGAATCTTAGTTCCCTGACCAGGGATCAAACCAGAGTCCCTTGCATTGTAAGGCGGATTCTTTACCACTGGACCACCAGGGAAGTCCCTAATCTTTTCTTTTCTTATGGATTTTTCGGTTTCAGGATTTTTGATCATTCAGGTGCCACTTAAATGAAAAATTGGAATTGATTTGGTATAGATACCAAAGACCACTCCACAATTCCAACTTTTTATTCAAGCCAAGAAATCACAGCAATCTCATACACGTGATTTGGAGAAGAATTGAAAATTTCTGTTTTATGTGCAATTTTAGATCTATTCCCTCTACCACTCAAATAGACCTTGAATCTTAAAATAAGTTATAAAAAAAAGAGACCAAGACTTTTTTTTTAAAGGTTGCTTTTAACATCTCTTCACGTGCAGGAATACATTTCCAATGTAGGAAAAATTTAAATGCAAAAGTTTTGGTGTGTGTATTTCTGTGCATTTTTCTGGGAAGGAGGGGCATAGCTTTCTTCAGCTTTTCCAAGAAGTCTGTGATGCTCAGAAAGGAAGGCACTGTAGCATACGGCCAGGTTGTGTGCTCTGGCCTCTGTTCCACCTGGTTTCAATTACTCCCAAACATTGGTCAGGCTGTTGAGTTCTCAGCACGCCTTTGCGCCCCAGCCAAGCAACCCTTTAAAAACAAACCAGGAAAGTTAATCAGTCGGGTCCGTGGTCCTTAAATCAATCAGTACATCATTGAAGTTATGCATGAATTTCTCAAAGGTAAACGGATTTCTATTTAAATGTTATCGCTCTCATTAACATCAGCTGTTTTCATTATAAAAGTGCTAAGATGTTTTCTAATCTAGTTTATAAGTTATGCTCATTACTTTGAGGTGTTGAAAAGAAAAGAAATTTTTGGTTCCCAGTGTCCTTTTTCCTTTATGCCTTTAATTTATTCTGTTCATTCGTGAGGAGATTTCCCTACATTTCTCGGTGGTCCCTTTGCCCGTGTTCCCTCTGAGTCTCTGCTCTTATAAATCCCAGTTCTCCTTCTGCCCAGAGTGTGTCTGCTTTGACTCATTTACTGGCGTATTCTTCTTCCTTCCACAGGATTACATGGGTATCCTTCGAGATTCAGCACTAACCCTTCTGCTTTAATCTCTCTACATTTTTTACTGTAGAGAATTCGGCTACCAAGTTTCCACCATCCTTCACCTCCACCTGGACCTAGTCTTCTGTTCTCTCCATTACAACCTGGCTTCCTGAGGCGTGGTAGATATTTTTAGGTACTATGTGGTTTGTTTTAATAGTTACATATTTATTTGATTGTTGGCATCCATCTATGGCAAGGAATATTGGTTTCCAGTTACATTAGTTATATGACATTTCCTGTTTTAAAATGCATTTAGATAAAAAATGAGTTGATTGAAAGCAGAGGTCAACACACTTTTTCTGTAAAGGGCCAAATAGTAAATATTTTCAGTTTTGCAGGCAAATATCTCCATTGCAGCTACTCATTTCTGCTGTTGTAGCTTGAAAGCAGCCGCTGACAGACATTATGTACACGAATGGGTGTGGCCTGTAGGCTTTGTTTGCTGACCCCTGATTGGAAGAAAATTTTTATGAAAACGAGAATTCAGGGAGTAAGTAGATACAGTAGAAATCATAAAGCTGGAATGTAAATGCCTTAAGACTGAGACACTTTGGTTTAAGCTGTCACTTTGTTCAATATGTGTTCTTTTTCACAACTACTCTGTCCATTCAGAATGCTGGGGACACACATCCCCTCTCTTTAAAGAGCTTAATCTACACAGAAAGACAGACAAAAGGACAGATAGTTACAGTAGGCTGTGAGAGTGACCTCAGAAGTGCCACTAGGGGTGTGTGTGTGTGTGTGTGTGTGTGTGTGTGTTTAGGAGGACGAAGAGGGGCTGTGTTGGTCCGAAAAAACTGCCCTTTCTCATCTTCCCCAGACTATTCCCTCATACATTATTCAATAATTTATGCCAGGGTTTCCCTGGTGGCGCAGTGGTTAAGAATCTGCCTGCCAATGCAGGGGACACGGGTTCAAGCCCTGGTCCAGGAAGATCCCACATGCCGCGGAGCAGCTAAGCCCGTGTGCCACAACTACTGAGCCTGCGCTCCAGAGCTGGCGTGCCACAACTCCTGAAGCCTGCACGCCTAGAGCCTGTGCTCTGCAACAAGAGAAGCCACCGCAATGAGAAGCCCACGCACCGCAATGAAGAGTAGCCCCCACTCACCGCAACTAGAGAAAGCCCACGTGCAGCAACGAAGTCCCAACGCAGCCAAAAATAAATAAATTAAATAAATATATGAAAAAAAAAGAGCAATAAAAAAAAAGTTTAAAAAAAATAATTTATGCCAGGCTGTGCCCATTTTACAGAGGAGGAAACAGGTTCAGAGAGGTTATAGAATTGCTGAAGGTCACAGAGCTGGTACGGGGAGGGAGCGAGATTTGAACCAGACAGTCTGACTACAAGACCCATGTGCTTAACCACAGTGCTACCCAGGCCCCAATTACCTAGGTGAAAGAATTGGTTCCTCCCCTCGGGATGATTCTGTGTGACAGAAGCCAGCCCAGTCCTTGGAAAGTTGTCAACTTACACAAATGCCCTTGACGTCCTCCTGCTCACAATCCCCCTGCAAAGGGGACTCAGGCAATGTGGATGGGAGAACTGGGTCTCTTCACCTGCCCCAGAGGTGGACATAGGACTTACCAACCGGAAGCTCCAGGTTCTGTGAAGATGGGCGGTACCCAGGCTGTCCATCTGTCAGCTGTTACTCAAATATGGTGAGGGACGCCTGCCTGCTTATGGGAAAAAGCAACCACAGCGATAATAATCGTAATAATAATAATTAGTAATGAGAATGGTGCTACACTTCTGTATGACTTGCTAGACATTAGACACTCTCGTGAGTACCTTGCATGGCTTGTGTATCTAATTAATCCCCATAACGGTGCTTTGAGGGCGTGTGTTAGTTTCCTGGGGCTGCCATAACAAATTGCTGCAAACTAGGGGGCTTAAAACAACAGAAATTTACTCTCTCATAGCTCTGGAGGCCAGAAGTCTGAAATCAAGATGTCAGCTGGGCCATGTTCCCTCCGAAGGATCTAGGGGAGAATCCTTCCTTGCCTCTTTCATCTTCTGGTAGTTGCCTTGGCTAGTAGCTGCATCACTCCAATTTCTGCCTGTGTCCTCACACGGCACTCCTCCCTGCAAGTCTGTCTCCATGGCTCCAAATCTCTCGCTCTCTCTCTCCCTCTCCTCATAAGGACAGCAGTCATTGCATTTAGCGCCACCCTAATCCGGGAGGGCCTCATCTTAATCACATCTGCAAAGACCTTATTTCCAAAAAAGGTCACATTCACAGGCCCTGGGGGGTTAGGACTTCAACTTCGGGGGATACAATTCAACCCACAATAGGTAGGCACTGTTATTATTTCCATTTCACAGTATGGGGGTCCAAGGTACTGAGAGGTTAAGAATCTATCCGAGGTCACACAGCTTCATTAGCGGAGCCAGGATTTGAACTCAGATATTCTGGGAGGCTGTGCCCTGAATCACTGTGTCAACAACTGCTTTGCCTGCAGACATGCCCGACCTGGCACTTCAGACACTCAGCTCACCTGCAGCATCTGGTGACAACAAACACACCCTGAATTAGCTGAACATGTGGAAAGCCCCATGGCTGTGTCGGGTGGCTCCCAGGAGCCCAAGGACAGGTGAGGGGTTTAGCTGTTGGTGGGGATTCTTGTTTATCTCAACAGGGAATCAGGCTCTCAGTGTGGCTGGGTGGGCACATGACCTCCTGCTGCCACCTGGGTAATTGGTTTTCTGTGTTCTTGTCAATAATGAACAATATTAAAGGAGGCTGGAGATGCAGTGGAGATACAAGCATTGTGGAAGGAACAAAGAGATTTTAATGTGTTGAGTCTCGGTTGTGGGAAGATGAGGGGCACGATAATGAGCATGAAAACAGAAGTGATTATGCAGCGGTCCTCACACCATCCATCATGGCTCTCGTCCGGGGCTGGTGGCAGAACTGGAGACTTCCGAGATCCGGGCATGATCTCTGCTGTTTATTTACATCTCAAATCAGGTTGCACTGACAAGGAGCGAAAGGAATTCCAGGGAAGAAACGTTAACCACATGATATATTTCCTACAGAAAGTGCAAACACAATACAGACTATCTGGTTAAATATATCATCCCAGAAACGATCCAACTGCCGAAAGCTTAAGTCTGCACTTTGTATTTCTTGCTGAGAGATCATTAAAGCGGTCCCCCCTTAGCCACAGGGGATATGTTCCAAGACCCACCGTGGATGCCTGAAACTGTGGATAGTACCCAACCCTATATACTGTTTTTTCCTATACATACACACATAGGTATTAGGATAAATTTTAATTTATAAATTAGGCACAGTAAGAGATTAACAATAATAACTAATAATAAAACACAATTATAACAATATACCATAATAAAAGTTACGTGAATGTGGTCTCTCTCAAAACATCTTACTGTACAAATTTAATGCCTTTTTAAACTAAGCACGTATCATTATTTGTGGCTGTACCTTTTGCAGTTTGAGGTGCAATAGCAAAACCAGCGTGGATTTCTTTTTCTTTCTCACAGTTTCACGGATAGAAGATTTGTTCTTACCATAAGCAAACTTAGTATATGATTTTTTTTCCTTGTTAAGTCAAGAACTTTCACCTTTTCACTTAAAGGGAGCGCTTTACGGGTTCCCTTTGGCATATCCGAATTGCCAGCATCACTACCCTTGTGCTTTGGGGCTATTATTAAGTAAAATAAGGGTTACGGGAACGCAAGCACTGAGATACCAAGACAGGCAATCTGATAACCAAGAGTGCTTCCAAGTGATTAACGGGCAGGATACGCTGGGCAAAGGGACGTTTCTTGGGATGGAGCCGGAAGGCGTGAGATTTCATCACGCTACTCAGCCCACAATTTAAAATGTATGAATTGTTTATTTCTGGAATTTTCCATTTAATATTTTTGGACTGCGGTTGATTGCTGGTAACTGAAACTGCAGACAGTGAAACTTCAGACAAGTGGGGAAGACTGTATATACCCTCTGAGGCCACTGGCCTCGCCTGTTCTCTTCCTGACTGCACTGCACCCCCTCCCCTTTGCCCACCCTGTTCCCCGGGTCTGTCTTCCACACCATTTCCTTCTCTCCACACCTGCCTGGACAGCCTCATCTTCTTCGTGGCTTTGACTTGTGGCTGGTTGCGTGCTGATAATTCCAAACTGTACCTTCCCAGGTGCCCGGCACTTGTTCTTCCCTTCTCAGTTCTTTACAGTCTTTATGAGCAGGTTCTACATTTTCGTAGTTAAAACCGAGACAGTATAAACAGTCAGTATAAATTCTTCCTTCCTTCTTGGTCTTGCATCTGCCTAGTTCCTTCCTTCATCAGAGATCATTGCTGGTCTCTTATGACTCCTTCTAGAGGTACACATGTACCAGAAAATATAAACGGTAGTTTTTCCTCATTTTCCCTTCAAATGTGACACCGGTGAACTCTCTCTCTCTCTCCATGCCCATGGAGGAAGGGCCACGTGAGAACAGAGCAAGAGGCAGCTGTCTGCAAGCCAGGAAGAGCGTCCTCACCAGAAACCGACGCTGGCACCTTGATCTTGGACTTCTAACCCCCAGAACCATGAGAAAATAAATGTCTGTTGTTTAAGCCCCACAGTCTAGGGTATTTTGTTATGGGGCCTCAGCAGACTAATGTACCCATATTGTTTTAATTAATTTTAGTTCTATAAGTAAGGCATACTTCCACTCTCTGTGTAAAAAAAATTAAACATTAAAGAGTCTTTAACCAACACCTCCCATCTTGATTCCCTAGACCAGGAGTTGCAAACTACGGCCCACAGGCCCAATCTGACTCTCTATCTGTTTTTGAAATAAAGTTTTATTGGAACACAGCTCATTCATTTACATATTGTCTGCATTTGTACTCCATAAGAAGAGCTGACTAGTAAGACCTCCTAGGCCTAAAATATTAACTGTCTGGCCTTTACAAAGCAATACTGCTGACCACTGCTCTAGACCATGTCCAGAAATAAGCTCTATTACCAGTTGGTGTGAATTCTTTCTGCTTATATAGCACTGTATTATTTGGGGTATGTGTGTGTGTGTGTGTGTGTGTTACAGTCATGGTATCACCTCTTTCTGTACCTTCTTTTTCAGGCAACAATAAGCCTTGGAGATTTGTCCACGTTGGTAGACATAGCTCATTATTTTAACTGCTGCATAATATTCCAAAGTATGAACATACCAGGATTTATTCCATGATTTTATTAATGGACATTCTGGTTGTTTCCAGTTTTTTCCACGATAAACAATGCTACAACAAATACCTATATACACCTCCTTACACATGTGTTTGAGCGATTCTCTGTGATTAATACTGGGATTGCTGGGCCATGATGCAGATACATTTTTAAATTTAGTCCTACTTTTTGAATAGGCCGTGTATTTACGTGATTCAAAAATTAAAAATGATATACAAGATATACATTGCAAAGCCTCACCTCTCCCTCTTTCCTAATCTATTTCACCATCTGCCACCCTTATAGGTATTAGTTTCTTATACATCCTTTTAGGGTTTCTTTATGAAAACAAAGCAAAGAAGAATATGTATTTCTATTTTCTCTTCTTTCTTACCCAAAAGGTAGCATACTATATATATTCTTCTTTATTTCACTATTTTTTCACTTGACAATATATTCTGGAGATCTTTCCATAACTGTAAATCTTCTCATATCAGTATATAGAATGTGTACTCATGCCTTTTTAATATAGCATTTGGTCTGTGTAGTGTTTCTCTACATTGATGTACCCTAGTTTATTTAACTTGTCCCTTATAGAGGCTCACCTTTTTCCTTTCTTTTGTGACTGCAACAAGACATGCACATTTTAAGTGTCAATAGATGTAGCCATGTTGCCCTTTAAAGGGGCTATGCAGTTTGCACGCCCACCTGGGCCCCTTTTTAAGGAGCCAAAACAGAACAGACGCTTGCTTGTACCTTAAGCTCCAGCAGTTCCCAGAGCACGACATGTTTTGTCATGTGTCCTTACTATTCTCTTTGTTGGAACCTCCCTTTCTACACCTTGTCAGTCTAGCTGACTCTAAAATCTTCCTCTAAGTTTTGACTTGAAAATCTGTGAAGCTATAAACCCCTGTGGTAGAGTTGATTATTCCCTCTCTTGGACACTTGCCCACATCTCTATTTTTGCACTTCTTACATTGTTCATTTATTTTTCTTTCCCAGTCTTGTCTCCCTTCCTTCGTGGTGGACTTCTTGAAGGATGGGACCACATCTTCATTCATCTTTTATTCCTGAAGCCTAAGACAGTGTCTGTTGTGGAATAGTTGCTCAATAAAAGTTGGCTGAATGAATAAATTAACAGATAAGTGATCACTAAAAACAGAGACGAACCAACAAAATTGAATTTGGACAATGAATTCATGGGTGTGTTTATCCACTCATCTGCCAATCATGCAGATGAGCTCTGCGTCTGCCGATGGAATTTCGACGCAATTTGCATGCTGGAGGGGGAGGCTGCCAGTTCGTAGAGAATTCTTCTAGGCATTTGTCATTCATTATAGAACATAAGCTTGCGTTGGAGTTTATGCAGCACAGCGTCAGCCAATTAGAGGAGATTGTAGCTTTGGAAGCAAACATCTGCTTGGTGCTGGGTAAATAATAGTTAGAGTCTGGTGTTTTACGACAGTGTGATTAATTTGAATCTCATGTAGTTTAGTACTTGACCATGTGGGACTCACAGAGATCATGCCCATAACCCAAGTTACAGCTGCAAAAACCATATCTGGGATTTCCTGTTATTGGCCTCAGGTACTCGGAGATGATTTCTGGTTGGTGTGACACCTGGGACTAGGGCTAAGAGTCCGGTTCAATGGTAGCCACCTCACTTAAACACAGAGGGACACCTGTCTCCAAATTCTATCCTGAATAATCCTCTACGATCCTATCCTGAATAACCCTCTATCATTCTATCTGGATAACCCTCTGTAATTCTGTCTTGGATAACCCGCCTGTAGACAATTCATAAAGTATTGGGAAAACATGAATGCATTCTGTTGGCCTTCGATCATTTTTCCAGGGGGAAGGAGGTTAAAAGAAATGTGGTAAGGAAAGTACCATCAATCAAGCTCCTTTTCTATGGCAGGTTCTTTTCCAGATGCTTTCCCCCCCCTTGTCCCCATTTGCAATGCATAACAATATGAGGTCAGGATTATGAATTCTTATTTTACAAAAAAGCAAACTGAGTTGGAGGAACTTGTCCTGGGCTCCCAGCTGGCAGGCGGCCGTGCTGGGAGTTAAAGCTCATCTGCCAAAGCATGTGCTGCTCTCAGGATACCACCCTGCCTTCCCAGAGGATGTGGCCAATGGTATTCGACAGAGCCACTGGCTGTGACATAGCTCTGATTCTCTGCAGATAGTGCTGGGTGGCTTGGCTGTGAACTCTGCCTGCCTTGCTTCCAAATAAAATAATCAGATGCACTGGCAGCTTTGCCTGTGGGGTTCTCAAGGACATCATCCAAATGCTTTGTGTGGAGAGATGAGGGGCCTGGTGAAAAGCTGGCTGCTGGCAGACTTGAGCGTGTAGCAAATGATAGCCAAGTGGCCAAGAATGCAGAATATTTGCTAAGCTAATAACACTGCCTAGCTCCATAACTACTACAGAATTGAAAAAATAATCAGGCCGCTGGGTTTCAACAGAATCATCTACGGAGCTCTGAAAAATAAGCATGTCTGGTCACCACCCACAGATATTCTGATTTCATAGGTATTTTAAACAAGCGTTCCTTGCTATTCTGATGCACAGCCAGATATTGGAATCTGTGATCTAGTCGAATGGACCATTTGAGTCATCAGACCTTGAATAAGGATTGCTTTCTTTGGATGCACCTTTTCTTTATCACATTAAGTCAATCTCTCTCTCTGTGTCTCTCTTGTATATTTTTTTTCTAGCAGTCAGAAATTCTTAAAAGCTTTTTGCCACTAAACCATCTGCTGGTGAAATCTCCCACTAGGTTTCAAACGCCAAACTGTTCCCAGTAGCAATTTTCTTTATTATTTTGGGGAAAAGAATGAATTACATTTCTTCCCTCTGAACGAAAATACTTTAAAAATAAAAATATTCATATGGACCAGTAGCAGTTGCTTTTATTTTTAAAAGAAATAGTTTTATTAGACACATGTTTTGTGAGTTTACTTCAGGTTTTCCTCACAAGCTTGATTCTTGCCTCGAGGACAGGAAGTGTGGATGGGTCCAGCACCAGGATGCCCTGGCAGGCAGTGGTAATATAGAGAATGGAGACCAATTTGGCTCAGAGAATTACAGGATGTTTTATTGAGTTCCTGATGCCCGCAAGCTTTATGGAAGTAGCCATGCAATGCTGTAAGCCTCATTTGAGGGTTTATGTGGCTGGTACCCTTGTCACATTGTGTAATCCCCTCCCAATTCAAAACCTTTCCCCATTACTATAAAAACCCACATCCTGTGACAAGTAGCAGGAGTGTTATTAAAAGTCTTGGGAAAAATAAACCTGAAAATGTTTCCTTTGCCTCCATTTGGAGATGGTTTTCTTTAAGAGTCTCGTTAGATGATCTTCTAAGCCTTTGAAATTCATTTGTTATGGCAGATGGCCGGCTATCCACCCAAACCTCATGATCCCCTTTCTGTAGCATGAAGTTTTACTGGGAGGCAACTTCCCATCCAGGGACCACATGACGCAGTGCCCTGTGCATCAGTGTGCGGTCCTCTGTTTAGTCCTGACCAATGGATATGAGCAGAAGTGATGTGTGTCGCTTTTTTTTTAAAAAGAAGAAGTGGGCACCTTTTCCATTTCTCTTTCTCTACCAACAGGGTGCAGATAATTCCAAAGTCTTGGGGGGAAGTGGAATCATAATATGGAAAGAGGCTCGATCCCTGAATCACTGCATGGAAGAAAGTCACCTGCTGACTAGAAATACCATCACTGGGCTTTTATGTGAATGAGAAGTAAGTTCTCAGTATGCTGAACTACTGGAGTTTGAGGTCTGCTCATTAACTATACTGATCAGCAGGGTGCTGAAGACCTTCATCTAGTTTAAGGCACTTTGACCTCCCGACACCGGAATGCTGAGAAGTGCAATGACTCCTTCTAATGTCCAGCATGGAACATCTGGGATCAGTAAAGAATTTTTATTCTGTGACAACCATTCTAAGAGAAAAGAGAATATTTGTTACCAGATAATGGTATGAATAGAAAAAGATATTAAGGATGAAAGAAGACTGTAAAAGTGATACCCTGTGGGACAGGCAGGCAGATGAAAGATTTTTGCCCCTTAAGATGGAAAAATATTTCCTATCCTCATCCTGTTTTAAACCTCTGACGATAGGCTTTGTATCTTCCACTGCACTAACCCTGCAGAGACAGTTCTGGCAGTAACCAGGGAAGAGGATCACTTTGCAAATAACACGTTTCAGTACCAATAGCAATAAATATCCTTGAAAGTCTCCGCAAACTAGGCAGTAGGTTAGGTAGAGTGAGGACAAAAAAAAAAAAAAAAATCTGCCAAATTTTATGTCTTCAGAGTGCTTACAAAGCAGTTAGGCTGACAGAACATAATAATAAGAAATATTAGGGAACAAAGGCCAAGTATAAAATTAGTGGTAAGAAGGCAGCTGGCACAGGCCTTCAGGAGGAAGCGACCACACTTGGGCGTGTGACATAGAATCAGGCAGAGAGTCCTGGGTAGGAATCTCATTTTGGCAGCTTACATCTGGGTGAAATGCAAATAAGAATGAACAAGGTCTCTGAAGCACCATTTGCTTTAAACTTTTAAAAATAATTTTTAGAATTTGGGTAAGCCTATAAAAGTGAGTCCTTTATTAAATGTCATTTGACATGTGAGTAGTGACCACAATAAAAACTGCAAACCAGTGTCCTAATATTCTTCCTGCAGGATAGTCGTTATGCAATTCTGATTGGAGCCAAAGCCATGCTTTAAAAAAAAGGAATATAAATTTTTTGGTAAACTAGATATTTTAAAAATTAACAATGTGCCCAGCTTGCAAACTGACCAATCAGAATGGACATGGGCCTTAGAGGGGACCTGGAAGCTCCAAACGATATGTGGTATTAACTTTTCACCTGCTGGATCATTGGTAGATTGAGGAAGATTCCTGGGGGAGGGAGTGCTTGGGAGAGTGGCTTTTTTTAACCAATATGGAAGTATTTTATTATTTTAACAATCCTCACAGTTGCACCTATGCATACTGGACAAACATCAACCCGATATAGAATCATTATAAAAAATGAAAACACGGCTGACAAAGAATCTCACTCTGTTCCCACCTTTCAGAGATGACTACCGCTAACAATTTAGGGTATATCCTTCCAGACTTAAAAAGTTTTCTGTGCACACACAAGCAACATCATACTATGCGTTCTGTACCACAAGCTATTCTTTTCTCCCCTCTCAAAAAAAGAATATAGGGCTTCCCTGGTGGCACAGTGGTTGGGAATCCGCCTGCCAACGCAGGGGACACGGGTTTGAGCCCTGGTCTGGGAAGATCCCACATGCTGCGGAGCGGCTGAGCCCATGCGCCACAACTACTGAGCCTGCACTCTAGCGCCCGCGAGCCACAACTACTGAGCCTGTGTGCCACAACTACTGGAGCCCATGCTCCACAACAAGAGAAGCTGCCACAATGAGAAGCCCGCACACCACACCGAAGAGTAGCCCCCGCTGGCCTCAACTAGAGAAAAACCCGCATGCAGCAACAAAGACCCAACACACCCAAAATAAACATAAATAAATTAAAAAAAAAAAGACTGTATCGTGAGCACTATGCTGTGTGATCACATAGGCAATCACAGTGACCTATGTTCTTGCTTTTTCTTTATCTCCTGATGAGAAGTTGTGGACCTAAATCAATACCATTCTTGAAGTGTTTTGAGGCCCTCCCAAGCTGCAGCCTCACACTCATGCAGCATTTTATGTGTGCGTAGTTCTTGGTGCGGTGTTGCTGGAAGCCATAGCAAGGGTCCCCTCCCGCAGCTACTTTTCCCCCCATTATCTTCCCCGGTTGTTTTTCTAGTCTCTCTTATTCCATACCCTGCAGGGCTCACTCTTATCTTGACCTCCTAAGTGAACTTTAGTCTTTGGAAGGATCCACTGTGTGTTGTAATTTCTTAGTCAGTTTCTTGTACTTTTCTCTCCCTTCATACTTTCCTTGTCCTAGTGTTCTTTCCTCAGTACCCTGTCGGATTCTGGAAAGATCCTCCTGGATCTCCTGCCCCTCTTCCTCCATAAGCCAGTTTTGTGGCCTCTCACCCAGGAGTCAGATGGTGGGTAGAAAACTTTAAATTCAAGATTGCGCTGTTTGGGTTCCACGCTGTAAGTGAAGGGAGTGGATCTACCTATTTTATGTTCCCGGAGTACTCTGTACATCTTCCCAATATCCAGTGAACTTACTAAAAGTTTGTTTCCCTTATAGATTTTATTTCACAGGGAAGAAGCTGCATCTTTCTTGTTCTCCATGGTATCACCATAACCACACCTGGCACATGGCAGGTGCTTAGTAAACATCTGAATAAACAACCAGGATGAAAAAGACCCAGACTGGATGAAAACTGAGCTGAATGTCTTAGGACCCAGGATCCTGATTGTCCACAGGCTGAAGTGACCTAAGAGGCGAGAGTGACAAGTCTACAACAGCTGCATATTGCAAAGGAAAGGCCAGCAGGTGTTCTGACTGCTTCTAGATGTTGCTGGTAGGCTGTGTCAGATGGGGCTGCCAGGCAGGGCCTGCCATGTCAGGAGACCTTGGGAGAAGGAGCAGATCTCGAGCTACAGCAGATGGTGAGTGCTGTCTTTCGACTTTAACATTTAAGGAAAAGAACTGGGAATAGACAGTCGGCTCAGTGGCAGTTATGATGCATTTAAATAAGCTTTGCAAATCATTTACAGAAATGCAGATGCCTCAAAAATTCTTAATTGCCCATGGATGATTTTGTAGGAGCTTCCTCTGGTCCATTTTTCTATCCTCAGTGTCTAGTAAGTGTGGCATGGAGTGAGCCCCCTGCACACGGGGGAGTGGGTAGAGGAAGGGAGACTGCCTGCTGAAGGAATGCACATCCTGAGACATAATGGCATTAACTGACCATGAGTAACCGATCATCTTCCCAGCGGAGTCCCACCCCCTAAGTGCAAAGACTGTGTCTTATGCTTTTTTTTTTTTTTTTTTTTTTTTAGGTTTTTGACACTTAGTTGGATAAACAAGTTTATTTGTAAATTTAGTCAACGTACATAATTGACCTAAAAACTTCAATAGAAGGATAAATTTTAAAACTGCTTGGAAAGCCATCTCTATGAAGTGATTTTTCTCAGGACCTTATACCAAATGACACCATTTTAACTGTCAGAGGTTCCATGAGCTGAAGCTGTGTGTCCCTCCCCCATAGCAAATTTACCCTAAGGGTTATTATAATACAAACTCCACAAGGAAAAGAAGTTCGGTATCGTTCCCTCTTGGTAGAGAAAAACTCAATCTAGTTATGAGACCAACCACAACACAAAGAAAAGCTGCACTAACTACTATATTCGTAACAGATGATGCTGGTCTGTATAACTTGTATTATATTCTAGAGCCCTTATAAATAAATCCCCCCATTAAGTGTCTGCATTATCAGCTAGAGGGTTAGTTAACATGTGGTAGAATAAGGACTTATGCAAGGTATAATGCACAAAGCATTTTACTACGTATGAAAAACAAGTGCAGTCTAGTTAGGAGAAAACCAACCGGACTCTATATCACACACACCTTAATGACAAGACTCCCTACCACATGTGAATGTAAAACATTTAGTTTAAAAATGTTGACACTACAATATACAAAATAGCTATTATAAATGCACATAGTGTATTCCATAGCTGCCAGGTTTACTTTTTTTTTTTTTTTTTAAGGAAACTGTAAGTTACACTGTGGTTAAGACTTGTATCTTCGCCCTTGAAAAAGCCCACATTCTGTCACAGTGATGTATGGTCAGACTTAACAGCCTCAATTGTTAAACACTTGGATCAAGTTCTCAATCACTCCTGAACACATAAAATATTCATGAAGGGACTTCCCTGGTGGTCCAGTGGTAAAGAATCCACCTTACAATGCAGGGGATGCGGGTTCGATCCCTGGTCAGGAAACTAAGATTCCACATGCGGCGGGGCAACTAAACCTGCGTGCCACAACTACTGAGCTCGCGCACCTCAACTAGAGCCCACGTGCTGCAAACTACAGAGCCCACGTGCCCTGGAACCTGTGCACCATAACTAGAGAAGAGAAAACCTGCTCGCCACAACTAGAGAGAAGCCTGTGCACTGCAACCAATGATCTCGCACGCCTCAGTGAAGATCCCACGTGCCGCAGCTAAGACCCAACGCAGCCACAAATAAGTAAATAATAAATCTTTAAAAAGATATCGTGAGGACATGAAATAAAACTGTTACTGTGCTGGGAGCATCAATCAAAAGGGTGATGTTTATGTAGCATTGTTAATTGGATTTCTACAGTAAGATGTTCTGTTTGTTGGGGTCTATCTGATGAAATGGGGGTTGTGACAGCAGCTCCTGGCAATGACTTGGGGTTGCTTCATGGTCAGGAAACTGGGCAGCCATCTGACCAACAGGCTGGGGAGAGGAAGGAGGGTTGAAGAGGTCTCTGGGAGCTCTCGTGGTCCAAATTTCTTATCAGTGAGCTGTAGGGAGTACTCCGTCTCTCAGATTTATCAACAACTTTAATGAATGTCGTGTTTGAATAATGACCTGTATCTGGACTTGCACAAAGTCCCGAAAATACTTCTACAAATTGTGTTTTTATCTCAAGGACTGCAGCGACGTGCAACATTACCATTGATATCATCTATTGAGAACTCTTTCCCAGGTTCTTTATTAAGGTTTAATTAAATTTTATGTGTTATCAATTAGGATTAATCTACATTTAGTCTGAATTAGAGGGAGCCAATTATAAATAACACCACTTCTCATTTATTCGTGAATACAAAATGAAGGTTTTTAAACTTCCTTTGGAAAAAAAAAACCACAACCCTGCTGAATCAAATATGCACTTTAAACAGTTTTATGCCCAAGAGGCTAAGAGTTCTATTAAAATAAAGTGAAAGGATGAGAATTCCCGTAGAAAGGTGTTATAGACAGAAAATGGGAGTAGTGAGGGGAAAGAGAGGTAGCCCAAATTGTGAATAAAGCTGACATCTGGGAGGAGTTTCAAGAAACTTGCATTTTCTATTTTCACACTTTTAGAAAATATGTGAACACATAGCCACATGTATCGCAACATTTTGTTACTAATAGACATTTTGCTGTAGCTCCAGGGGTCCTTCAGACACCAGGCAATCTAAAGCATAATCCATTCTCCCACCCCTAACCATGAGTTCTACAAAACCCCTCCCCAAGTAGATGCAAAGGACCTGCACTGGCAGAATGATTATACTTGGTGGGAACACATCAAAACATTTTCCTTCTGAAACTCTGGCTGGATGTAGATTTATCTAAGGGCCATTAGCTATGAGAACAACAAAAGCAATAGAGATGTAGTCAGGTGTGTGTGATTGAGGTAGAGACTTTCAGCTTTACAGTGTTAACCTGGAGCAGTCGCAGAGAGAGAAAAAAGGAGAAGGCATCACAGTTATTGAAACATCTCTGCTCCTGGAAGAGGCCAGACCAGCTGTGCTCTGTGGTTGCATTCGGTGAGACCAGTTCAAAGCAGTATGTTTCAAGTTCTCTTCTTTCTGAGCACAGGTAGGATTGCACTCCACCTCTCCCTCCACCTTGGATAAGGGCGTGAGACTTGTTTGGTCAATGAAATGCAAGAGAAGTGACGGGTACCTGTTCCGTGTAAGAGGTAGCACACAATTCGCCATGGTTTCTGCCTCCTGCTGCAGTAATCATGGAAACATGGTTCAGATAGAGCATCCACCAGCCTAAGATGGGCAGGGTCCTCCCTGCCAACCTGCGCTGGTTATGTAGCAGGAGCAATAAGTAAACTTTTATTTTGTTAAACGACTGAGAATGAGTTTCGTTGCTTTAGCCGAACATGCCCGATAGACCCTCTCTAAGCTTTGATTTCTTCTAAGCTTTGGTGCCTACCTCACTGGGTTGTTATATGGGGAAAAAAATGGAGTAATTCACAAGAAGTGTTTCACTCAATGTCTGGCACACAGCAGGTACTTAAAAAATGTTAGTGCTTGCTATTATTATTTTTTTTAACATCTTTATTGGAGTATAATTGCTTTACAATAGTGTGTTAGTTTCTGCTGTATAACAAAGTGAATCAGCTATATGTATACATATACCCCCATATCCCCTCCTTCTTGTGTCTCCCTCCCACCCTCCCTATCCCACCCCTCTAGGGGGACACAAAACACCAAGCTGATCTCCCTGTGCTATGCAGTTGCTTCCCACTGCTTGCTATTATTGTTGTTATAATTGGGGATGCCTATATATTATGCCTAAATGACCCCATTTGTGATACTGTGATAGTATGTTCAAAGTTTATTTAAACTATTAGCATTTTGGTATGTTGCCCTCCCACCTAATCAGAATTCCCACATCAGGCACCCTTGATTCCCCTCTGTTAAAATGGTTTCCAGAGTAGAGAAAGCCTTATCAGGCATGGTCCTATTTACTTCCTCTTCTCCCTACATCACTATCTAGTAATCCCACAATATATAGTTTAAGAAAGGACAAAAAAAATCAACCTTATGATGACAGCCCATTTAGGGAGGCACTGTGTTTTCAATGAGCAGCTGGAGACCTAGCCTGCATAGGCCTTCTGACACATCTGTTGATTCAAGGACTCCTTTTCCACAAATATCCAGCAGTTCTAAGAGTAACTAGTGATTTCTTCTGCACCTTTTCTGGCCTGGGTCTCATTTAAGTGTGTCCAATCTATGTACAGATATAAACCAAGAGACTTGAATTCCACTGGTGACCAATAAACAGGTATGCACTGTGAACTCTTCCCATGGGCTTGGTATGCTATTGTTCCAGAAAACCTTCATAGGTTGCCATGTAGTAGGAAACCTGAGGGACACCTGGGAACAATGATCAGACCAGTTCAAATATTACCTGGACCCAGAATTTAGAATGTTCAGTTCTTTTGGATGGTAAGTTCTTGTTCCAGAATCAGACTGTGGTCCCAGTGTGTGCAAACTCACTACAGTCAGGAATGTTTTGGCTGCAAGTGACAGAAACCCAGCACAAACCAAAAAGGAAAGTTATTGGCTCTCTTCACTGAGAAATTGCAATGGCCAAATGCTCCAGCTTCAAGTATGGCTGTATCTGGGTGTTCAAATGATGTCATTATCTCTTTCTCATGCCCCACTCTGACTTACTTTCTCTGTATTTATTTTCTTTTCATCACTCTTTCACATAGTGACAAAGATGGATGGCATCAGCACCTCTAGACTTGCATTTCTCTTATGCCAATGATCCCAGCAAAAATACTGTGCCTCTTTTTCGATAGTTCCACGAAAAGTACTGAGGAGGGCTCGGGGGTTAATTTTTCTAATCTACAAAGAACTTCTGCAAATTGAAAAGATTTTTAACATCCAATAAGGAAATATGCAAAGGATAGGATTAGGCAATTTTCAGAAGAGGAAATGCAGATGGCTAATAAGCAAACTAAATTATGCTCATTCTTATGGGGGAAGGAAAATGTAAATAAAAATGACAATAAGATCATGTTAGAAATTCATCAGTTTGGCTTATGATTCATAATCCATGGCTTGTGATTGTGTTGGGTAAATAAGGGCTCTCATACTTTGCTGGAATGAGTAAGATTGCTTTAACCATTCAAAAAAGAAATCTGGAAGTAGCTACTGAAATTTAAAATATACATACTCTTTGACCCAGCCATTTAACTTGGGTAAACAGAAATAAAAATACCAGATCAGTAGAAAAATGTTTATTACAACATATCTGATACTTGCAAAAATCTGGAAGCAATCTGAATATCCAAAAATAGGGAATTATTGAATAAATTATATTATTTCATATTCTGGAGTTTTATGCAGCTATTAAAAAACAGTATATGGAGATACACCTATAATCTCTTTTTAAGTAAAAACAGCAAATTGGTATAGTATGATCCCATTTTAGAAAAAAAAAAAAAAGAAGAAAATCCATTCCAGTGACTTTTTACGTATGAATATTTGCATGAGCTCGGAAAAATATGGAAAGATACATACCAAATAGTTGACATTAGTTACTTTGAAGGGAAGGGTCTTGTGAGCATATATTACTATTGTAGTTTGAAAAAATCATTAAAGTATATACAAAAAAGGACAAAGTGTTCCCATGTCCCTGAAACACATTACAACAAAGGACAGGTACAGAGTGGCATTAAATCTTAGGGTGGGCATATGGGCGTATGAGTGTCTTGTCAAGGGTCTTTTCATGGACAGTTGGCCAGTCTTGGCTGTGGATGAGTCATCCATTGACCTTGGTCATGCTGGACCTTCCATCTGAAGAATGGACACATTGGATGCATGGGGGGCCTGCATCTTACATTTCAGCAAATGTGATATATGCCATGCCTGCAATTCGTAGGTTCTCTTGCAGAGCTCTAGAGCCTGAGGTTGGGCCCTGGTTGCCAAAAGGTCTTTGTTGTTCATTAGGTCTGAGCCTTGTGGTTTCATTTGGTTGTGTGAAGCCTCCTAGTGTTGGTTAATGTTGTCTATAGATCATGCATGGAGGCCTAATATTCAAACTGTGTAATGGACTAAAGGGCAGAGGACTTTTGACTCTGCTTATTTTCCCTTTTGCTTCATTGTTATTATTGAAATAATAATATAACAGCAACATTTTGAGACATAACTAGGGAGTTGACATTATTTTTGGGATTTATGTTTGTGTCATGATCAGTCAGCACATCCATCTAGCAAATGTTCCCGGCATGTCGGGCACTGCGCCAGGCACGTCACTGGCCTTGTGATCTGTGTTTTTCACATTAATATTGAACAGCTATTACTATATGGCAATGTGGAGAAAAAGAACAATCTTCTAAGTAATTATTGAGTCAAAGGAGAAATAAAATATACAATCAAAGACCATTTAGAGAATAATGAGAATATGAATAATACATATGAAAACTTATAGGATATAACCAAAGCCCTTAATTTGCTTTTATTGTTGAAAATAAAAATGAATAAAGTTAGCTTTAAAATCAAGAATATGAAAATTGGCAAAAAATCTTAAGGAAGTAAACAAAAATAAATCTTTTCAAGAACAAAGCAGAAATCCATGGATTTGAAAACACACAAGCTCAAGCTATGATAAATGCATCCAAGAGGTGACTCTTGGAAGAAAACCAATAATATGGATAAACCTCTGGCAAACTGACTGAAGAGGGGAAAAAAACCAAAACAAATAAAATTTAAAATGATGAGGAACTCTAGAAGGCACGTGAGAGATTTAAAAACCAAGATATTACTATGTACAACTCTTTGTAAAGAAATGAAAAAAATCTCAGTGATGCAGATTCTTTTGTGAAATATGAATTACAAAAATTGACTCATGAAAAAGTAATAAGCCCAAAGAGAAAAATAACCATATAAAAATAAAAATTTAAAGTGTTACTAAATGGTAGCTCTAAAATAACCTTCTTGAACAGAAATTTTTCTAATGTGTTTTTTTCACATTTTCCAGTAACAGATTATACCTATACTTGACAAATGGTTCCAGATTATAAAAAAGCATGGAAAACTCTCTAATTCATTTTATGAGGATAAACCAACCCTGAAATCCAATCTTGAAGAATATAGTAGAAAAAAAGGAGAGAACAGCAGACCAAGGAGCTAGACGAAAAACTATAAATAAAATAATAGCAAACAGAATTCAATAATACATTAATAGAATCATTCACCATGACCAAGTCAGATTCAGCCAGAATGCACAGACTTTTGTTTTTCAGATCATTTTATTTAAAAAGAAATAAAATAAAATCATATAGATTAGTCGAGGTGCCCTTTTTGTGCTTCTGGACTCCATCCTCTCCCTTCCTTCCTCCCGTCCTTCTTGAATCCCTCCTCACCCCTTGCAAACACCAGTGATAACAGCTATTATGAAGTTGGTATTTATCCTCCTAATCTGAGTCTGGTATCTCTACAACTTTTATGTGTCCATAAATATTTAGCTACACATTATTTTGTATGTCCTCAAAATTACATAACTGCTTTTATTCTAAATGTGTCCTTCCAGAACTTGCTTTTGTTCTCTTGGCATTACTGTCTTAAGATTTATTCACATTGATACAAGCAGATCTAGCTCATTCATTGTATAAACGCACCATATGTTATTTATCTATTATTTTTTACACATGGACATTCAGGTTATTTCCTTCTTTTTGGTGGTTATTATAAACAGTATTACAGCAAACACTGTGTACCTTTCGCCACTTGCTTGTTGTAGCAGTTTCCTCTTCTATCGGCAGGGTGTGAGTTCTGTCTTCCGCATCCTTGCTAACCCTTGTGTGGAATGGGATTTCATTCCCGTTTGAATTTGCATCTCCCTGATTACTAGCGAGGTGGAGATTTTTTCCATGTTCATTGATCAGAAGTGTATTCTTTTTTCTGAATTGTCTGTTTATATGCTTTTATCTAATTTATACTAGATTTGAAGAATCCTTTTCCTACTGATTTGTAGGATTTCTTTATATATACTGAATGCTGATCAAGAACTATTTCATAACAGGAAATCTATTAACACATTACATCACAGAAATAGGTAAAAATAGGTAAAAATACCCCAATATCAATAGATACCAAAAAGACATTTTCAATAGAATTTGAGATTCATTCCTGACAAAAAGCTCTTTGAAAACTTAGGAATAAAAGCATGATAAAAGTATCTGTTTTAAACAAGGTGCACATCAGACTTGCTGTGGAAACATCAGATGCATTCCCATTAGGGATAAGGTTGCTCACTGTTATGGGGTGAATTGTGTCCCCCAAATTCATATGTTGACATGTAAGCCCCATTACCTCAGAATGTGACTGTATCTGGAGATACAGTCTTTAAAGAGGTAATTAAGTTAAAATAAGGTCACTAGGATGGGCTCTAATCCAATATGACGGATGTTCTTATAAGAAGGGGAAATTAGGACACAGAGGGATGACCATGTGAAGACAGGGAGAAGACAGCCATCTGCAAGCCAAGGAGAGAGACCTCAGAAGAAACCAACCCTGCCAACACCTTGATCTTGGACTCGTAGCCTCCAGAATTGCTAGAAAATAAATTTCTGTTGCTTAAGCCACCCAGTCTGTGGTACTTTGTTATGGCAGTCCTAGCAAACTAATACACTCACCTTTACACTGGTCAAGTGTGTTGTGACATACTTGACAAATGACCATATGGTGTACAGAGAAATAAGAGACACAGCTATGAGAAAGAAAGAGATCAATGTATCATTTATAAGTGATATAAGATAAGAACTATAACAACTTCAATAGGACAGTTTAGGAGCGTAGTTGATATCATATAAACATCTAAAACTCAATAACCAGTAAGAAAACTATCATTAAATGTCTTACTTGCAATAGCAACAAAATATAAAATAACCAGACTGTTTGTAACAGGAGATGGGCATGAAGAAAACTGTAAAAATTTACTGAGCAATACAGATGGTTAAAATAAATAAAGAATTGTATTAATTCCTTGAATGAGAACCTAAGGTTTTAAAGATTTAATTTCCTCCAAAATTAGCTTACAGACTTAATCCCTGGAATTTACATTTTTTAGTAGCTTAATAAAATAATTCTATAGTTCAATTAGGACAGTGTGAGAAAAGAGTCATAACAGGGGACTTGAAACGCCAGATATAATAACCTATTACAAAGCCCTAGTAATGAACCAGGATGTCATGGCTCAAGAATTCAGAACCAGTGGACTTCCCTGGCGGTCCAGTGGTTAAGTCTCTGCGCTTCCACTGCAGGGGACATGGGTTCAATCCCTGGTCGGGGAGCTAAGATCCTGCATGCCACACTGTGCGGCCAAAAAAACCAAAACCAGAACAAAACAAGAATTCAGAACCAGGTAAGTGGATCAGATACTTAACCATGTATAACTTTAACAGTCAGCAAAAGTGGTATGTGGAAAACAAATGATGCAAAGATAATCTTTTAAAAAATCAAAGAGGAGTGGAAGCTGGAGTAAAGGAACAACATAGAGCAAATAAGGCGAGAACAGGGCGTGCGTACAGTTGCCTGACTCTGCCACCATCTTTCCTTTGCATCTATTCCTGTTGGCTTTGGGGCAGGGCTGCAAGATGGTCAGAATCATGCTAGTCACCCTGTCCTTGTTTCCCCATCCCCCTGGCTGTGTGGAGTTTCTATGAGGACCCCCCCCCCCCAGTGGAAAGGCTTCATGTAATAGAAGTCATGCTTGGGATGAGTGTTTCACCCAACTCACTCGGGTCAGGTCTTTATGGTTGGCTGGAAGAGTAAGTCACGCCTGGGGGGGGGTGGTGTTCCCCCAGGTGAGTCTCTGGCTCATTCTCTCAGGTGTAGCACTGGCCTCGGAGGCGCAGGGCACTCCCCCCACCTCTTCTCCTCT
Source organism: Balaenoptera physalus (assembly GCF_965194825.1). Classification (NCBI taxonomy): domain Eukaryota; kingdom Metazoa; phylum Chordata; class Mammalia; order Artiodactyla; family Balaenopteridae; genus Balaenoptera; species Balaenoptera physalus. The sequence continues at coordinate 71,410,981 of NC_138898.1, forward strand.
CCTTTAAACCACGGAGCAGGTTGAGGAGGAGGGATGGCAGGGGTTTTACCAGGCTAACTGTGGGAGTGGGAGGCAGCTGGGAAGTGGAAGGATGCTGGTCGCCTCATCCAATGATCTGAAACAGCCTCTAGCTTGTGAGTGGGGTGGATGGTGTGGAAGAGGCATGAAGGGTAGGAGGGTGAGTTATGAGGAAATGCTCCCAGTGTAATGCATGATCTAGAATAGGGACTGGAAAACTTTTTCTGTAAGGTGCCAGATAGTGAATGTTTTAGGCTCTGTGGGACATGTGGTTGCAACTACTCAGCTCTGCCTTTGGACTGCAAAAGCAGCCATGGGGAAGCAAATGGGTGTGGGTGTGTTCCAATAAAACTTAATTTACAAAAACAAGTGGCAGGTGAGATTTGGCCCTTAGGCCTTGGTTCACAGATCCCTGATTTAGAACTTGATTTTGTAGTTAAACCCATCTCCACAGCCTCCTTGCATGACATTGGCAAATTATGTTACTTCTTAAGATTGTTTCCTGATGTCTAACATGGGGGTAATAATAGGTCTCTAGGATTGTTGTACATAGTAAGTCCTCAAGAAATGTGAGCTCTCTTTTTAAAATATTTTTATTTATTTATTTATTTTTGGCTGCGTTGGGTCTTCGTTGCTGCGCGCAGGCTTTCTCTAGTTGCAGCGAGCGGGGGCTACTCTTCGTTGTGGTGCACGGGCTTCTCATTGTGGTGGCTTCTCTTGTTGCGGAGCATGGGCTCTAGGCCCGCGGGCTTCCGTGGTTGCAGCACGTGGGCTCAGTAGTTGTGACTCATGGGCTCTAGAGCGCAGCCTCAGTAGTTGTGGTGCACGGGCTTTGTTGCTCTGCGGCATGTGGGATCTTCCCGGGCCAGGGCTCGAACCCGTGTCCCCTGCATTGGCAGGTGGATTCCCAACCACTGCACCACCAGGGAAGCCCAGAAATGTGAGCTTTCTTGTTGCTTTGTTGTCAGAGTCATCATTATAAATATTGTTTCTTGTGAGGAGAAAAAGTCACTCAGGAAGGTCACCCCAGGACAACACTGTCTCCCTCCTGGCCTAAAAATAAAATCAGAACTCCGATTCTACTTAACACTTCTGTCAGTAGGCATGAGTCTTTAACATTTCCAAAACTCTGTGACATCTGTTGGCAGGTCTTTGGATATATAATACTTCACATCACATCTGAATTCCTGAAGGATCCATGATCATTTTTGTAACTTCAAATTGGAGGTGAGCTAGAGGTTTTCATGGAACTCAGACAGGTCAGGACTTTTTCATTGTTTAGGAGAATAAGTCATTGTCCCCATGAATAGAATTCTGACTTTGCACGTGTCCATAATGTGGCCAGACCATCCTTCTGCACTTTGGCTAAATTGCTGTCTCGCTAGGTAGTCATTTGTTGCTCTGGACATTTAGGAAGACATGCATTTTCTTTCTACCCCGTCTGCTGTATCAGAGCATCCCCGAGTCCCTCCTCTGGGGACTACTTCTGTGGTGACATTGTTTTGTCACTGTCAGGAGGCAACATGTGGTCTCTGAAAAGCTGGCTTTAATTTGATCAAAGGGCCTCTGGCATTAAGATGTCCAAATTACTTTATTTGATTTTTTCAGAGCCAATAAATCAGTGTCTGAAATATATCTTGCAGCCATCTCCTATCTGCATCCCCATTGCCTTGGTGGAGGCCATCACCATCTCACTCCTGGATGACGGGACCGCTTCCTGACTGGTCTCCGTGCTTTGGCTCTTACCAGCCCTCACCGCAGCACCCCCATCCGTTTCTACACTCATCAGCCAGAGTGATCTTGGAAAAATGGAGAGTAGATTATAATAAAACTTTTTAATGGCTTCCCATCAATCTTAGAATAAAATCCAAACTTCTTCTGGTGGTCTACAAGGCTCCACCCACCTCTCTCACCTTATCACAGGGCCCAGCCACACTGGTCACCTTCATATTTCTCAAATACACTAAAATCCCTCCTGCCTCAGGATTTTGCACACAACTTCCCTCTATGACAATGCCTGTATTAGTTTCCTCTTGCTGCTGTAACAAGTTACACAAACTTAGTGGCTTAAAACGACAACACACATCTCTTATCTAACAGTTCTGGAGGCCATGAGTCCAAAATAGGTCTCACAGGGCTAAAATCAAGGTGTATTCCTTCTGGAGGCTCCAGGGGAGAATCTGTTTCCTTGCCTTTTCCAGAGGTAGAGGCTGCCCGCATTCCTTGGCTCATGGCTGGATCACTCTGACCTCTGCTTCCATTGTCACATCTTCTCTGGTTCTCCTGCCTCCCACTTTCCCTTATAAGGACTGTGGTTACAGTGGGTCCAATGAATGTGCAGGATAATCTCCCCACTTCACTGTCCTGGACTTAATCACAACTGCCTTCTGCCATGCAAGGTAACAGATTCATGGGGTCTGGGGATTAGGACATGGACATCTTTGTTATATTTTGCCAACCATGCTACTTCTCCTGATGGAGATGATTCCTTTCCATCTCTGGCCTTGAATTTAATGTACCTCCTCAGAGAGGCCTTTCCACCCACCCCATCTATATAGGTTTCCTCAAATTTTCTTTCTCATAACACCCTCTTACTTCTCTTTGTAGCAAATTCCTCAATAAATATGCCCCTATTTTTTAAGCCTCGTTTAATTGGATATTCTGTTCCTTAAAGCTGAAGGCATTCTTACTGCATAGACCTTCACAGCCTATACCCGCGTCTGCCTAAGATCCTCTAGCCAGAGGGGCCCCCGTCTCCCCATATATAAGCCTGGTCTTCCCCTGCCTTGGCCTCAGCTGAAATCCTGGAGAAGGAGCTGGTAGAGATGATCTTGCTTCCCCACAAATCAGTCTAGCCAACAGGCCCCATGCCCAGATTGGTTGGGATGCCAGGGGTCCAGCTTCCTGATCCCTTTCCAATGGGGCACTGGGTTATGGGGGTGAAGATTCAGACGTGAAGGGGGTTAGCATTCCCCCCTCTATGGACATGACTCCCCCTCGCCAGTTAGAGAGTTATTGGCAAGACCTATCCTCATGTGAATCAGCAAATGGTCTGGCTGCTTGGAGTGCTTCATACACTAAAATTTATGATATTAATCACAGCTCAGCGAGAACCTTTTCCAGCAGAAGGGTCTCTGTTTTAGGGTGGGTTTCCCAGAAGCAGACCCTGAGATGAGGCTGTGTGTAAAACTGATTTATTAGGAGGAGTTCTCAGGAACACTGGTAAGAGTGAGTAAGTGGGGTGGGGACAGGCAGAGGCCAGGAGAGTGTGGTGTCATTAAGCCAGGGCCCATGGAAGGTCGGTGTGGATCTGTCCCACAGGGGAGCCCTGGGGGCAGCAAGATTACCCCTCATGGTTGTCCCATTAAGACAAGAGAGCAGGCAAGTTTATAAGCCTGTACCCATCACTAATTTGTTAAGGGTTTTCCCCTAAAAGGAACATAAATTCCTAGGCACTGCAGGCTCTTGGCACACACAGACAAAGTGAGACCAGTCCTTGACAATGAGATGCAGGTCCTGGCTGAGTGAAAGCACACCTGGGGCTGCATACCTGTGCTTGTGTGCAGACAGTGGTGAAGGGATCTGGGGCTGCACACTTGTGCTTGTGTGCAGAAATGGCAAAGGGATCTGAGGGCATGTGGGCAGGGCACTGAGAGCCCTGCTATGTTCTCCTACTCCAAGTGGACCCATTAGTTCATTCAACACATACTCATCCATCTTCCACTCTGGGCCAGACTCTGGGGATGCAGGTGATAAAGACATGGTCCCAGCCCTCATGAAGTTTATAGAAGTTTACAGTTGAGTAGGTGAGACAGACTTTAAGTCTGGTGAATGGGTGGGCACGGAAGGCTTGTCTGAACAAGCTATGCTAAGCTAAGAGCTGAAGGATGATAAGATTGAACCAGGCTTCCCCCACCTCTATTTCCAGGAATTACTTCCCAAAATAAACATGCAAGACTTTGAAAAAGAAAAAAAGATTGAACCAGGCAAAAAAGGGAGGAAAGAACATTATAAGCCAAGGGAGCATGTGCAAGGGTCCTGAGGCAGGAATCAGCCGGAGGAACTGAAAAAAGTCTAGTGTGGCAAGAGTTCCAAGAGCAAGGGGGAGAGTGGTAAGAGACGAGCCTGTGGCCTATGGATGATTCTTTCCCGCCTGGTTTCTTTTCAGTTCTGTCCAGTATCTTTCAGACTCAGATCTGTGGCCCATTCTACAGTTTGTTCCCTGGAAGCCAAAGGGAAATGGGCACATAAAGAGGGTGTTAGGTGGGAGAGTCTATTTTCAACTGTTCATCTTTTCCCCACTGAAGCTCACAGCTGAAATTAATACGTAAATTTACAGCCGCAAGTCAGTTGTGATAAATAATCCCAGAAGTGTTCCGATTATTTACATTTTTATGGAATCTTGCCTGAGCAAACCCAGAGAGCTCACCAGGCACTTGAAGAATTATGTCTTGTTCAAAACCAATTTAATAGCAATGGAAAATAAAGCCATCTGTGGGAACTTGTAGAGCAGAGTAGTAATTCTCTGCCGGATGAGCAATATACAAAAAGCACCAAATCAACCCTAGCACTCCAAGCTCATGGAAAAGTAACAACTGCAACTTAAATGAACTGTCTGAGGACATCAGACCTTGGAGTGCCTCTTGCTTACACACTATTTGGACGAGTATTCTGGTCACATGGGGATGTGAGTGGGCGCTGACTGGAGACAAGTTGTGTGATAAGGTGAGAAAGTTGGCTTAGTGGAGGGGTAAGGAGCATGGGTTTGGGGTCAAAGAGTTGAGGTTTGCATGTGGGTTCTGCCACTTACTAGCTGTATGACATCAGGCAAGTTGCTGTTCCTAATTTTCCTAATGGGATAATACGTGTGTGTTTTTCTCTCCCAGCCAAGCGTCCTTCTCTTCCCACATTGGTTTTATCTTCTTTCTTTTTTTCAGAGTTTATCATTAATTTTTTAAAGGCTTTATTGAGGTACGATTTACATACATTAGAATTCACCCATTTTAAATGTACAGTTCAATGAGTTTTTAGCAAATTTATATAACTGCACAATTATCTCCACAAGCTGGTTTCAGAATACTTCCATCACTCCCCTAAGTTTCCTCATTCCCATTTATAGTCGATCCCAGTTCCTACCTCCAGCTCTAAGCAACCACCGACGTGTTTTCCATCTCTATGGTTTGCCTATTCTAGCAATTTCATGTAAATAGAATCATATAGTATGTAGTCTACGTGTCTGACTTCTTTCACTTAGCATACTCTTTTTGAAATCTATGTCATTGCATGTAGCAATAGTTTGTTCCCTTTTATTGCTGGTATGGAAATAGCACATTTTGTTTACCTATTCATAAGTAATTTGGATTGTCTAGATTTGGGCTGTTATGAATTGCTGTGAGCAATTGTGTGGACACATATGTTCATTTCTCTTGAGTAGATATCTAGGAGTGGAATTGCTGGGTTGTACGGTAAGTAACTTTTTAAGAAACTGCCAAATCATTTTCCAAAGTGGTTGTACCATTTTACATTCCCACCATCAACATGTGGATTGCGTTTGCTTTATATTCTTACTAACACTTGATTTGTCAGACTTTTTTATTTAGCCATTCTAAAGGGTATGTTGTGGTTTAAATTTGCATCTCTGTTATGGCTAAAGGTGTTGAGCACCTTTTCATACTCTGATTATCCATTGGTATATCTTTTTTTTGTGAAGTGTTTATTCAGATCTTTTGCCAATTAAAAAAAATTGGCTTGTCTTCTTCCTACTGAGTTATAGGCATTCATTATTCTGGATACAGGTCCTTTATCAGATATGTGTTTTGCAAATATTTTCTTCCAGTCTGTGGCTTACCTTTTCATTTTTCATAGTGGTGTCTTTTAAAGAACAAAAGTTTAAATGTTGACGAAGTCTAATTTGTTAATTTTTTTTAATGGATTGTACTTTTAATGTCATATCTAAGAAATGTTTGCCTAATCCAAGGTCACAAAAGGTGTCTCTTATGTTTTCTTCTAGAAATTTTAGCTCATGATCCATTTTGAGTTAATGTTTGTGTGTGGTGTGAGGTAAGGGTCTAAGTTCATTTTTTCACACAAGGATATCCAATTGTTCTTGCACCATTTATTGGAAAATTATCCTATCCTCATTGAATTACTTTGGACCTTTGTTGAAAATCATTTGACTATTTATATGTGGATTTATTTCTAGACTCTCTTAGTTTTCTTTTGAGGACTAACCTTTCTCTCATTTGATGCATATTCATGGGACAGTAATAGAGTGGGCACAGGAAACAAGCTGGGGTCTTCCAATGCTTTCTACCTAGGATTTGAATCCTGAGCAGCAAGACAAAGTGACTGATAATGGGTGGAGTTAGATTTAGTTATAATGGTGGTTTCCTACCCAGACTCACTCCACAAGACTCTCAATAATAAGAACTAACACCCATGTAGCACTTACTAAGTGCCCAGCACTGTGCTAAACACTAATTATATAAACTCATATAATACATACCACAAAGCCATCAGACACATACTATTATTATCCTCATTTTACAGGTGGGAAAACCAAAGCATGCAGACTCTAAGTAAATTGCCCAAACTCAAAACTAGTAAGCAGCAGGGCTACGATTTGAACCCAGTGAGTCTGATTCCAGAGCCCATGCTTTTAAACATCAGGCTATACTATCTTAGTTGTGCTTTCTCTTTCCTAGACTGTGGAGGTACCTTGGTCCCTGCCTACTTCCAGCCCTAGTTATAGTCTAGAGTCTACCTTAGAGGGTCTGGTCCCCATTTACTTTCAGGAAATTCCCTGTGGCTTAAGTTACCTACAGTCAGTTTTTGTTTCTTGCAACCAAAGTACCCTTCCTTATAAGTTCAATTCACAAGGTCATTGTGAGGATTTAAGGGAGATGATGCATGTCAATCACTAAGTGCAGTACCTAGGACATAGCACATCAATAGATCTTAGAGATGATGATGATGAAGATGGCAATGATGATGGAGAAAATGATGTCTATAAAAATCTATGTCTTATCAAGCCCTAAGCCTAGGGATCCAAATCCAGGGGTGAAAAGCAAGAGAGAGGATGTCTAACTTGCACTTGCCCTTGTGGGAGGGTCCATTTGGTGGCTGTATTCATTATCTATTGGTGTACAACAAATTATCCCCCAAATTATCAACTTAACAGAACAAACATCTATCTCACAGCATCTGTGGGTCAGGAATCCATGTGCAGCTTGGGTAGGTGTCTCTGGCTTAAGGTCTCTCGTCAGCCTGAAGTCAAACTGTTGACTTGGGCTTTGGTCTCATCTGAAGGCTAGACTGGGAGGGAATGTGGATCTGCTTCCAAACTCACTAATGTGGCTGTTGGCAAGCCTCAGGCCCTTGGCACATGGGCTTTTCCACAGAATGCTGTGTGACATGGCAGTTGGATTTCCCCAGGGCAAGTGATCCAAGAGAGAGCAAGAGGGAGTGCCCAAGATGGAAACCTCAGTCTTTCTATAACTTAATCTCAGAAGCGACATGGTATCACTTATGCAATTCTGTTCTTAAGAAGTGAATCAGTAAATACATCCCACACTCAAAGGGAAGGGATTAAAGGAGGTCATGACTACTGGGAGGGGGGAACACTGGGGCCTCTCTTAGAGGCTGTATATGCCATAGTGACAGCCTTGTGGGAACCAGAGTTAGGTGAGAATGTACCACCCAAGGAAGCCAAAAGAAAGCTTGAGAATGAGTTTGAGTAGAATTCCTTAGAGAGATGTCTACTCTCTTTAATCTGGCAGAATTTCTTAGAGCCTTCCCAGCAGTAATCTTATTTGAGACGGATCAAGATTGGCTTTATAGTTTTTCATGGGAGGGAGAATAAACTAACCTGGATTCAGGTGCTCTTTCACTTACTGCATCATTAAACATCCACTGAACATCTACCCTGTGTCAGGCACTATGCCAAAGACCCCTAAGTAAATTAGGCACATAGTCTGACCTCAAGGAGTTTGAAATTCTAATGCGAGAGACATGAAGGCAAACAATTAGAATGTAATATAACAGAACTGTGTACAAGATGTGGTAGTGGCACAGGGAAGGAAATAACCAACTCTGCCTGGGCAGTTCAATGAAAGCTTCAGAGGAAATACCGAGGCTGGGTCTTGCAGCATGCGTAGGAGTTCACCAGCAAAGTGGGATGGATGAAAGCATGGCAGGAGGAGGACATAAGAGGTGGCAATAGTATATACAAAGGCCTGGCATGTTTAGGGAAGTGTGATGTTTGTTGTGGTTGGACAGAGGGTGAGAGTGGATGGGGTGACAGAAGATGAATTTGGAGTGTTATTTTGGAGGGCCCAATATATCTTGCAAAGGATGTTTGACTCTATCCTAATGGGACAGGGACTCCCTAAAGGAGATTACATCCTGGGGTGATGTTGTCACATGAGCACTGAAAAAGCAGCTGTGATTTCCACCACAAAGTGGGGTCTTCTTCAATAGTGTATTCATCCACTAGGGCTCCCATAACAAAATACCACAGATGAGATGGCTTAAACAACAGAAATATACCTCTCACAGTTCTGGACACTGGAAGTCCAAGATCAAGTTGTTGACAGGTTTGGTTTCTCCTGAGGTCTCTCTCCTTGGATTGCAGATGGCCACCCTGCTGTGCCCTCACCTGGCCTTTTTTCTGAGTGTGCCCATCCCTGGTGTCTCTCTTTCTCCTTATAAGGACACCAGTCATATTGGATTAGGACCCCTCTTTATGACCTCATTTAACCTTAGTTACCTCTTTAAGGCCCTATCTCCAAATATTGATACAATCACATTGGGGGCTAAGATTTCAACATATAAATTTGGCGGGGGGGGGCCACAATTCAGTCCATAACAAATAGCTACCATTTTACGAAACATGTATTATCTCCTGGGCCCTGTGCTAAGTAACTCCCATGCAATCTTTCATTTCATCCCCATACCATTTCAATCTTGGATGACTAACTTAACCTCTCTGTGCCTCAGTTTCTTCATCTGCAAAATGGGGATAATAATAGTACTTGCCTTATAGTGTTGTTATGAGTATTAAAAGAATTAATATATGTAAAGCATTTAGAACAGTGTCCAGTCTAGAGTGTTTGTTAAATATATGAATAAATCCTCCCTGTGATGTTGGTAGAATTCATATCCTCACTTTACAGGTGAGAAAATCAAGACCTTGAAGCAATAGAGGTCAGCTGGCAGAAATGCTTTAATTCAGTGCTGTCATATCCACAACACTATCATTTTGGATCTTTGAAATGGGCTCAGGGGATCCCAGAGTTGTGGTAGATTCTGGTGTGTTTCTCAAGGGAAGAGAGCCTGGCTAATCTCACACTTGGAGAGCAGGGTTTATCAAAAAGCAACTGCTGGATAACAAGCCTGTCTTCACCAGGACTGGCACCCTGATCTGCCACAATCTGCTGCCCCAAATGATCAGTAGGGACTTTTGCAGGTGACATAGTGGGAACACAACACAGAGGTGTATACGGACGCATTTGGAGAAAGGGCAGAAATTCCAGCGGTGCTGAAGCAGAGGGTGCCTGGTGGGGACGAAGGGTGGGGCTGAGGGGGTGCCGGCCTAGAGGTTGTTGGGACTTATATGTCCTGTCTGCTCTTTGTATTGTAGGCCACAGGGAGATAGTGGAGATTTCTAAGCAGGATCTCTTCATCAGTATCAAGTCACAAAAGTGGATTCTGGACAACTTAGGCTAAAAAAAATCAATTAAAATCGAAACAGAGGTCAAATAATCATACCTTTGAAAGAGTTGCCCCAAAGAGCTAGACAACAGGTACTAACAGAAAACCCGATCAAAGCACCTTCACTATTTTTCCTTGTCTGCAGGACCCCCCTCCTGCTGCATTCCGGAGAGGAGTAATCTGATTGGCTTAGCCTGGGTCACATGACCAACACATAGTGGGGGCGGGACCTCTCGATTGACAGTCCCAGCCGACGGTCTCCAATGCAGCAGGGGAGGGTCCCCAAGTAAAAGTGGGTGCTGTTATCTGAAGATGGGGAGTTGTTGAAAACACCAGAGGAGAAGTTGGAAGCAGACTGAGAGCAGGCCTGAGAACCAAACCAGAAAAGGGTACTTCTGTGAACTTTTCACCAGATAAATCTGCAGTTCTCTGTGCAATGGTGCTGTGCTTAAAATCTGTCCCATGCCTAATTTTAGGTTGTGATTTTAGGATAAATATTGGTACTTTTCAATAGTAAAAAAAAAATCCTAATGGAAGGCAACTATATACATTTCTATCCGTAGAGAAACAGAGGGTGCTTTATGAAGAAATATATTTACTAATTTTTTCAAGTAGCTAATACTTGAGTAATATATTCCTATGGTTCAAAAACCAAAGTGATATAAAAATGTATACATGTGAAAGTCTCATTCCCACTCCCAGGCCTATAGATAAGCACTTAATAGTTTCTTGTGTACCCTTTTGGTGTTTTTTAAAAAATTCTGCTACAAATACAGATGAATATGTGTAGGAAGGTCTTGTCCAGGTTTCCTTTCTGGAAGGTGTTCGGGGCCCTGAGGAGGCCTGGGGAAGCCGGAGGTCTATTTTATCAGCCCAGCTTCAGCTCTGGGAGTCTCCCCCTGACCCGAACATCTTGTTTCAACGGAATACTCCAGCTCACCGGGACTGGGGAATCCAGGAGGTCAGTCTAGTTTTCACATTCCTCTAGGTTCTCTTGGGCAGGGGTCAGCAAACTACAGCCTGAAGGGCCAATCCTGCTGGCCATTTGTTTTGGTATTGAGACATAGCCACACTCATGTGTTACATATTGTCTGTGGCTGCTTTTGCTTTACAACAGCAGAGTTGAGTAACAGAGACAGGATTGCTTTCAAAGCCACACATATTTTCTCTCTAGCTCTTTACAGAAGACTTTTGCCAGCCCTGCTCTAGGAGCTGAAAAGGTCATGAGCATACTGCCCTGCAGTGCTTCCCAGTGGCGAGGAAACCCCGCGGTGCCCCCAGTGAGAGGCCATCGCTTCAGGAAAGCAGCGGCTCAGTCAGGAAGTGTGGGAATCATCCTTGCCCCCCCTTCCCCTCAGCCTACCCACCCCACATTCAATTCAGCATCATGCCTGTTGAGTTTTCCTCCATTCTGTCCATTCTCTCCATCTCCAGCAGCATCGTTGCTTCATCTCTTGCCTGGACCACCCTCCTAAGCCTTCATCTTCTTCCTGTTTTTGCTCCAAAGCTGTTCCCATCTGTTCATCACAGAGCAGCCAAAGCGATCTTTGTAAAGTGAAGATCCGATCAGGTCACCCTCCTCCTTTTAAAATCCTGCAATGGCTTCTTATCGTTCTTAGGATAATACCCAAATCCACAGTCTGGCCTCTGCCTGCCTCTCTGGAGCCCTCTGGAGCCGGGCTCCTCATCTCTCTCTGCACTGTGGCCATGCAGGCGGAGCTGTGCTCCCTCCAAAACACGGGTTTTGCAGACACTACTTCTCTGCCCAAGTGCTCCCTACTTTTCCAAAACACTCCCCATTCTTCTGGTGTTACCTTGACCATCACTTCCTCGGAGAATCTCCCTTGACCTCTCTCACTAGGTAGATCCCCTCATTAACAGCCCTGTCCCCACCGCCCTGTGGCACCTTGTCTGCCACAGCTGCAGTTCTACTTTTATTTGTGTGAGGTTTTTTTTGGAGGGGTCTGCCTTTTCCACGAGAGGAGGACCCCATATCTGAGCTCGCTGGCCAATGTCCCCAGTGCCTTGCATGGTGGTGCCTGGCACATAGCAGATCCTCAATGAATAGTTATCAGATAGATAAAGAATGAATCTTTTTCCATCCCAGCCACCTCTGGCTGATGGGGGAGATTCTGCTCTGCAGCCTACTGAGGTTTTAGGTGCTAGAGTCTCCACTTCATCCCTCCAGAACTGTACTTAACAGAGTGAGTTGGCAGAGCCAACTTAGGCTGGTCGGTGCTGATTGAATGCCACTTCAGTCAGCACCAGCAGCTGCTGAATTCCTTCCAGCTGGTGTCTCCAGCCCCAGACAGGATGTACACAGCGTGCTTTTCTCCAGACTGTCTCAGAGATCGGTCAGACCAGGAGGGCTGCTTGTCACATTTGCTCCCAGCTTCTCTGTGCCTGGTCTCCCCAGAACCCAACCAGTGAAGATGCTAAATGAGGAAAAACAGACAGGTGAGTCGGCGCCACTCTCTCCCACTCCCTTCACTATCTGTTAAGTATTCCATGGGATCCAGACACAGAATTTTATTTGTTTTTCTGGACTTAAGCTTGACATAGCCAGTGATTGCTTTTTTAAAACCACGAAGGGAAACTAGGTCCTTTCATCTACTGATAAGGTGCCAGGTGATAGAGAGATCAGCATCCCAAAACATAAATCTGCAACTAATCCTTGGGAATCAATATTTTTCATTAAGAACCTGTGAGAGTTAGGCCATTATGGGGAAAATCTGTTTAGGTTGACACCTTGATGAAGTTATTCAGTTCAGGGGCTTAAGTCATTGAAAGGTAATAAAGAGCACAGAGCAATCTCGGGGCTGGTTAGGAGAGAAAACGATGGGAGTATTGAGCTTCAGTTCAGTGAAAAATGACCTACTGATTTATTGGGGAATGATGGGGTGCTGGCCTCCTGAGCAGGCCGGGCCAGACACAATCAACATGGCAGCACCTCACTCTCACTGCCTCTCACCATCTGCAGTCACTGCTATTTATAATTTATCTGGCAGTTAAAAAGCAGTGGGGAAATATATAGGGATATATATTTGGGGTCTTGGGATATTTCCAACATTTTCTATGTCCCCACCTTCATAACATTATTTCCCATTTTGGGCTTTCTCCTATAGGTCATGGGAAACAGGGGCATTGAAGTATTCTAATCAGTCACTAGCCTGCTTGACCCACCATCCTGCTCCCCTGTCTTTGGTTTTTCCCCCTGGTTCCATATGCTGGGAGGCCCTGTCATTTGGGCAACTGATTTGGACCTTGCAGTTGATCTCCCTTAGTTATGCAAACCTTCCTGTTGGCTCCACATTCTCCCCTTTCCACTCTCAGCTCTGCATGCCATCTTGGTTTCTATTCAGGGGCAGCTCCGTGGCCTAGGGCCCATCATGGACCTTACTCCAGCTGGACTGTCTCTGTGGTTTTGCCCATCTTGGAGAGGGATGGAGATGAGACATAAAGGTTGGGAGATACAGATGTAGAGAAGTTTGCTGGTGGAGTGGTAGACGCTTTAAGCTCTTCCTACTGCTGGCCACAATTTTCTAGAAGGAAGACATGGGGTTTTAGGAACTGGCCTTGAAGATGTGGAAGAGGGAGCTGACCAGGGACACTTGAAAGGATAGCCTAGCAGGGTGAGAGCCATGCAGAGGTTGGAGGGTTTGCACATAGAGTCTCAGCAGTCCACACTGGGGTGTGATTTCCTCCACCACGCTCAGCCTGCCCTGGGGAGGGAAGGAGAAGGCACAGTTGTGGGGAGACTTGTTTATATCCAGCCCTGTGTTATTCTGCCACACGTTCCAGGTATTTACTTGTCTCTCTATCTGACTAGTCTGTTGGGGACATTAGAATCCACATCTTATTGATTCTTGTGTCCCCAGAGCCAGACACAGAGCCTGGTACCTGGGCAGGTGTTTAACGGATCTGAGTATTCAATGAATATTTCCTTTCAGCTCTAAACCCTGATGGTTTTATCTTTGTCCAGTGGATCTCAACCTTTTATATTCTGGGTACCCCTTTCATGATCGTCCTCCATACCCCCTCCCCAATCCTCACTTAAAAGATTTAGTCTTTTTAAACCATCTATTTATTAATAGCCATTAATTCATTTAGCCATTTAAAAATTAGTCAGGCATTCAATAAAACAATAAATCACATCATGAAATAGCAGGAACATAAAAAACCCCAGCATTTACTTACTCAACTGGTTGATTGGTTTCTGTCAGCCTATTGTAGTGTTACTGTAGCTGAGTGTCCAAGTTTCACTAGGGATTTGTGACCCACAGGAAACAGCTTGTGGGTTCCCTCCTCTCTTCCTCTAGGTGGCAGCATGGAGTAGTGGTTAAACCCCTGGATTTTGGAATCAGATTTTCTGGACTCAAATCCTGGCACTGCCACTTACTAGCTGCTTTATCTTGGGCGAGTTATTTAACCTCAATTTCTCCGTCTATAATAAAATGGGAGGGGGGGGGAATAAATACCCATCTCATGGAGTTGTTACAAGGCCTTTTACAAAGAGCCTAGAATATAATTGGCACTTCATAGTCTGAGTGACGGAAAATCACCCAGATATCTATGCTCTGACAATCCAGGGACCTCCCTATAGACGGCAAGAAGCCCATGGCCAGCCAATCCCTCCGCGGGGAGGAAGGAATATTGCTTCTTAGTGTTGCTTCCCGTGATTTCCAAAGGCAGCAGCATTTCTGAGTGAAAACGAAAGCTTGTCTGCTGCTCGTTGGTTCTGTGTGTATTGATTAGCGTCGCGGGGGTCGGAACGGGGGTACTGTTCTAGAAACACTCACTTTGAGTCCTCAAATAAATCCCCCCCACCCCACCCCGGGGTCCTGCTAGGAAACTAATTGGGAGTTGATTCTGATGAATAAATGTGCTGCCGCCGCCTGAGGAATTGACCACGCCGTTAGATGGCTGGAGCAGGAGAAAAGCTTCTGTCGCGGCCTTCTAAGGGGCCCATCAATAATAGATCGGCTCCGGCCCTCCGATTGGGAAGCATTTCTACTGCAGGTATGAATTATGGATGCCGTTTAGGGTTATGCGGATCTATCGCAAAGGTTCCGCTCAGTTTATGCGCTTGTAAAAGCCGGCAATTTGCTTGTGTTCCAGCTATAATTTGCACTACATTAAGGGACCCTCCTTTCCTTAATGGCTGTGCGGTTGGACGCAGGCGCGGTCGGGCCTCGAGGGCAGGGCCTCACCCGGCGGGACGCCGAGCGCAGCCAGGTGTGGTCCTGCGCAGCCAATCGCCGCGCCCGAGACCCTTCGCCGCGGAAGCGTAGGGAGGCCTTAGCTCTTTTCCGAGGTGCTGGGAAGAAGCTGCACTTCAACCCAGAGCCCTTCTGTGAGTCGCCGGCTAAATGCAGTGGACGTTTGTACTGAGAAGCAGAAAAGAAAGCCTATGGGCTGATGGTCTGGACAGAAAGACACCCAGTTTTGCAAGAGAAGCAGTAGGTGAGAAGGTGAAGGGCCCAGATACTGAAGGTAGACCTCCCGGGTTTGAATTCTGGCTTTGGCATTTCCAAGCTGCAAATTACCCAGCCTTTCTGTGCCTCTTCCCCCAAAATGGGAGTAATAATACTGACCAGATACATGCTGAAGCCAGAGCAATCTCATGAAAGCCAACTGTTTAATTATCAGGAATGTTGTGAGCTGGTTGTTAAAAACAGCCACTATTAAAAATTAAATTTTATAAACTTGTAGTTAAATAACCTATATTAAAACCAAAGTAATAAGCCCTTAAAACTCATCAATTCCTAATCATTTGACTCCATTTTACTGTTATGTATGCTCTTGAGGCTATTTCTGTGTGTCTCATTTGGTTGGTGGCAATGATAGGACGTGCTACTGGGCATCTCTTCCCAGCGCTGAGGTCCACGACATCACACTGGTATCCTGAAACTGGCCATAGTGGGAATGTTTATACCGAGGACGTGGGCAAATGTTCCCCCTGGGAGCTGGTTATTAAACTTTTCAGAGCACACCACTAGTATTGACCTAATAAAGTTGTTTGGAGGATTAAATAGTTAATATGTTTATAATTGCTTCGAACAGGGCCTGGCACATAGTAAGCACCACATAAAAGTTTGCTGTTACTTTTTCATAGGTTTTTACAAAATTTTCTAGCAAAGACCAAAGGGTGTATGAGTGGAGCCGTCTGAGGAAACACAAGCCTTTCTTTCTTTCCAGATCCCGTGACACAACAGCCTAAGGAAAGTCTTACTAACTCTACCCTAGGGGTGAGGATAAACTCAAATTTTGGAGAAAAATGAGGTTTAGGTTTGCATGTTTTCTTTAGCTTTTCAAGTACTTTCCTTTGGTGTGGGCAGAGATTCTAGCAAGCTGACCTTGGTAAAGGGTGAGATTCTGCTTCTGTTGCCTACTAATTTGAGGATATTATTTCACCTTTTCAACTCTTTGCTTGCTCAGCCGTAAAAAGAGGGTAATAACAGCTGCCTTGTGGATTTAGTTGTAAAGGTGCTATGAGAGCTAGTACAGTCTCTGGAATCTGATTGCCTGGGTTCAAATCTTACCCCTAGCACTTGCTGGCTCTGATTTTTTTTGGAAAAAAAACCCCCACAATTTCTGTTCGCTTTAGTTTTCTTACTTGCAAAAGTGGGATAACAAGACTTCTATTACTTGGTTGTTGTGAGAAGGAATGGAATAGTGTGCTTAAGGGGTTTAGCACATTTACCTGGATATAATAGGTGCTTAATAAATATTAACAGTGGCCATAGCTCCTACCTAAGATATGAGGCCTCTCACCACCCCTGATAACCTGGGGGGTTTAGGCAGATCTGGATGGTGCTGGGGAAAGACTCCCCTTCCTGCTTCTCTCTTGTATGTATTTTCCTCTTAAAGCCGTAGCTGCCCCTAGCTGATGACCTTCCCACACTGATTCCCACCCTGAGGAGGAGCCCTCTTGGATGGAATGTAGCAGAGTGATGCGCCCCTAACCCAGACCTCCAAATAAAAACCTCCCTGGAGCTGGTGTGAGGGTTAAATGAGATGATGTAGGTGCAGCAGAGCAATTCATTAGGAATTTAATATGGCAGAATAGCCTGTCCAAGAATGAATTGTGTCTTCTTTTCTCACCTGGGGGTTCATCAGAAAAGGTTGGGATTTTTTTTCTTCTCTTGCCCTGGAGGATAAGTGGGTCTTTGTGTCCTTAAAGTTTAAGTTTATACAAGCAGACCTCATTTTATTGTGCTTCGCTTTATTGCACTTTGCAGTTAGTGCATTTTTTGCAAATTGAAGGTTTGTGGCGACCCCGTGTTGAGCAGGTCTATTGACACCATTTTCCCAACACATTTGCTCACTTTGTGTCTCTGTGTCACATTTTGGTAATTCCCTCAAAATTTGAACCTTTTTCATTATTATTATGTTTGTCATGGTAATCTGTGATCAGTGACCACAATTTGCAGAAGGCTCAGATGATGGTTAGCATTTTTAGAAATAAAGCATTTTTTTTAGGCCATACCAGTAAAATAGTTTTATTTAATTTTAAAATGGTCATAGATGTGAAAATTTCCCAAAGCTGGGAGTAACAGTCTAGAGCCAATAAAGCATTTTAATTTTAGGTATGTACATTGTTTCTTTAGACTAATGCTATTGCACACTTAATAGACTTCAGTATAGTGTAAACATAACTTTTATATGCACTGGGAAACCAAAAACATTGTGTGACTCGCTTTATTGAGATATCTGCTTTATTGTGGCGGTCTGGACCGAACCCATGATACCTCCGAAGTATGGCTGTACGGCTCCTTAGGCTGTCAGATCTCAGTTATCTGGGAACGAAATGTGAGTCTTCAGAGAGCTTTGCTCAAAAGCAGTGCCTGGAGGTTGTCTCTGAAGAGCTGGCACTATGGCAGGGCCTGGGAGTCGTGGGGGGGAGGATACCCTGAGGCCAGGCTCCAAGGGGTGTGGTGGGTGGTGGCCAGTGCCCCCCCTCTTCCAGGAAGCAGTGCAGATGGAACCACTGGATGCTCAGTTGGACTCCAACCACTGCTGTGCCTTGGGGCTTTCCAGGTCCCCAGAAAGAAGAGGGGCTGGAAAAGTGATGGAGGGGAGGGCCTAAGGGGTGGCTGTGAACTCAACTTCTTGATAACCCTGTATTCTTGGGGGGTGGGGTGGGATTTGAACGGGATTATATTGGGTCTAGACAAAGAAACATAATATTACTTTCACCTTTCAACTTGAGAGCATTTCATATTTGTGATTTCTGTAAAGTGCTTGGCTCATAATAGAGGCTCAGTAAGTGCTCCCTCCAATCTCCTGTGTATGCTTTATCACATTTAATCTGAGCCCCCACATCACTTCAGAGGTTGAGACTTAGGGCTCTTGAGCCAGGTAGACCCAAGTTCAAATCCCTGATCCACCACTTACCTGGCAGTATGAACCTTGGGTAAATTACTTAAACTCCATGTACTTCAGTTACATCATCTGTAGAATGGGCATTAAAACAGTGCTGTTTATGAAAATGAAATGACTCTTAGTCCAGTGCCTCAAACACAATAAGTTCTACGTAAATGGTGGCTGTTATTATTGTGTGCTCTATGAGTCAAGTAGGGCAAAATAAATTTCACTAAACAAAGGAAGAAACAGAGGCACAAAGAGGCCAGATGTCTCCTCTGAGGTCAGGAAGGACTCAGAAACCCAGTGCCTGGCTCTCTTGAATCTAAGCCAGGAGGGAACGCTTTGTTCCCTCTACCGCTTAGAGCCAGGATTCCACCAACCTGAGTGTTCAGTGTTCCTCAGAGCTTTCCAAAGCTGTAAACACTTCTTTCGGAGAAATTTGCTGGATCAGGGCTTTTGTCTAAGCAGACCACTTTGGTTGACCTTGGCTCCTTTCCTGATCACCCTGTTCCATGAATCCATTATTTCAGTTCATGCTGTGGTTTCTCCTGGAATCTTCCAGAACCACTTTAAGCTTAAAGAGGAGAGAAGGTTGGGATGCCAAATCCAGCATAACACAGACAGTGAAAGGACCAGTCTAATTTGGCTAGAGTTGCCAATGAATCTGATGGGCCTGTTGTTTTTAAAATTTAAGTGGTATGTGTACTCATTTAGTTATTTTTAGAGTCAGTTTTCTGATTATCAAAGCATTATGTGGCAATTATGGAAAATTTGGAAGTCAAAGATCCCATACTTTTTTTGTTTTTTTGAAGGTAAGCAGTCTAGTAAAAACCCAATTTCCCAAATCTCATTGAATTTGGAAAACAGTTAACACCTTATAGAATTTATAGTTTTTCCAATTAATTAATCAGTAAAT
The DNA here is from genome assembly GCF_965194825.1 of Balaenoptera physalus. NCBI lineage: Eukaryota > Metazoa > Chordata > Mammalia > Artiodactyla > Balaenopteridae > Balaenoptera > Balaenoptera physalus. The sequence continues at coordinate 71,429,993 of NC_138898.1, forward strand.
CAATTAACCAGAAAATCTTTGAGTGCCTTTTTTGTGTGCTAAGGCCAGTCCTGGAATTGTGGTGAGATAAGGAAATAAAAGCTCTGAACTAATAAAGCTTATACAGTCCGAGGGGAGACTAACGACAATGTGATTAGTGATCAAGGGTTTGGTCCTTAGAGGCAGCAGGAGTTAGGACAGGCAATGTGGTATGAACAGGGAGAGAGATAAAGCCCCTAATGGGATAGGAAAAACATGTTGAAAAAATTCAGTGGGGAAATGTCCTGTTTCTTAGGCTTCAAGAAGAAAAGATGACCCCATCCATCCATCCATCCATCCATCCACCCACTCATTCACCCACCCATCTATCCATCCAGTTAAAAATTTTTATTATACTTAACCTTTTGAGGTGTAATTGACATACAACAAACTGCACATACTTAAAGTGTGTAATTTGATAAGTTTTGACCTGGGATTACACCAGTGAAATCATCACAATTGAGATAATGGACGTGTCCATCACCCTCAAAAGTTTCCTGTGCCTCCTTTTTGGTCTTCCCACCCACCTTCCCAGACAGCCACTGATCTTTCTTCTGTCAGTGTACATTAATTTGCATTTCATACAATTTTATAAAAATGGAATAATACAGTAAGCACTTTTGGGGGGGTCTGGTTTCTTTCACTCAGCATAATAATTTTGAGATTTATCCATGTTGTAGCATGTATCAATATTTTATTCTTTCTTATTGCTGAGTAGTATTCCATTGTATGGACATACCACAGTTAGTTTAATTCACCTATTGATGGATATTTGGGTTATTTACAGTTTTTAGCTATTAAAAATAAAGTTGCTATGAATATTCATGTACAAAGTTTTGTACGGATATATACTTTTATTTGTTTTGGGGAAACCCCTAGGAGAAGAATGGTAGGTTCATATGGTAGGTACATTTTCAACTTTTAAAGAAACTAACAGACTGTTTTCCAAAGTGGTTGTGCAATTTTACATTCTCTCCGGCAGTGTATGAGAGTTCTATTTTCACCACAACCTCATCAACACTTGGTGTAGCCAATCTTTTAAGTTTTAACCATTCTAATAGGTATTGTAGTGGTGTGATTTAAATTCACCTTTCTCTAAAGACTAATGACTAAATCTTTTTTCATGTGCTTATTTGCCAGTTGTATGCCTTCTTTGGTGTGGGTCTGTTCTATGAAATATTTTGACCATTTTTATTGGCTTCTTTGTTTTCGTATTATTGAGTTTTGAGAGTTCTTAATATGTTCAGGATACAAGTCCTTTATCAACTATATGATTTATCAGTTATATGATTCTCTCAGTCTGCACCTTGTTTTTCATTCTCTTAACAATATCTTTTGAAGAGCAAAAGTTTTTGATTTGATAAAGTCTAGCTTATCAGTTTGTTGTTTTATGGATCATGCTTTTGATGAGGAATCTAAAAAATCTTTGTCTAGATCAAGGTTACAAAGGTTTTCTCCTATGTTCTAAATGTTTTATAGTTTTAAGCTTTGTATTTAGATCTATGATACATTTTGAGTTAATTTTTATATATGATGTGAGGTATGGATAGAAGTTCATTTTCCTTTTTGCAAATGGCTATCTAATTGTTCCAGTACCGTTTATTGAAGGGCTTATCTTTTCCCTACTGAATTGCCTTTGTGCCTTTCTTAAAAATCAGTTATCTGTACATATGTGGGTCTATTTATGGACTCTCTGTTCTGTTTCATTGATCTATTTGTCTATCTTTATGCCAATCCACACTGTCCTGTTACTATAGCTTTATAATAAGTCTTGAAATCAGATAGTATTAGTAGTTTACTTTGTTCTTTTTCTTTCAAAGGTATTTTGGCTATTTTTGGTCCTTTGTATTTCCATATACATTTTAGAATCATTTTTTCAATTTCCACAAAAATGCCTGCTGGGGATTTCTATTTGGATTTCATGGGATCTACAGATTAAGTTGGGAGAATTGCATCATCTTAATAATATTGAATCTTCATGAACCCATGAACATAGTATATCTCTCCCTTTATTTAGGCCTTTTTAAGACTTCTTTTAGCAATGTTTTATTTTTAGCCTGTAAGTCTTTCACATCTTTTGTCAGATTTATCTCTAAGTATTTCATATTTTTGATGTTATTGTGAATGGTATTTTTTTAAATTAATTAATTAATTTATTTTTGGCTGTGTTGGGTCTTCGTTTCTGTGCGAGGGCTTTCTCCAGTTGCGGCGAGCTGGGGCCGCTCTTCATCGCGGTGCACGGGCCTCTCACTATCGCGGCCTCTCTTGTTGGGAGCACAGGCTCCAGATGCGCAGGCTCAGTAGTTGTGGCTCACGGGCCTAGTTGCTCCGCGGCATGTGGGATCTTCCCAGACCAGGGCTCGAACCCGTGTCCCCTGCATTGGCAGGCAGACTCTCAACCACTGCGCCACCAGGGAAGCCCAATGGTATTGTTTTATTAATTTAAATTTCTGATTGTTCACTGCTATTATATAGATATCTAGTTGATTTTTGTGTATTAAAATTGTATCCTGCAACTTTGCTGAACTAGTTTATTGGTTCTAGAAGCTTTTTTGTTGATTCCATCAGATCGTCAGCATAGAAGATAATGTCATCTGCAAATAAAGACAGTTTTACTTCTTTTGTTTCTATCTGGATAGGGCATTCTTGTCTTGTTTCTTATCCTAGGGGAAAAGCATTCATTCTTTCATCATGAAGTTTGCTGTAGTTTATTTGTATATGCTCTTTACCAGGTTGAAGAAGTTCCCTTCTAGTCCTACACTGCTAAGAGTTTTTATTGGAAATGAATGTTGTTGGATTTTTATAAATGAGCTTTTTCTTTGCATCTATTGAGATGATCATATATTTTTTTCTTTTTTAGTTTGTTAATATGATGAATTACCTGATTTATCTTGTGTGTGTGTGTGTGTGTGTGTGTGTGTGTTTCCTTCTACACAGCATGGTTTGTGGGATCTTAGTTCCCCTACCAGGGATTGAACCCAGGCCCATGGCAGTGAAAGTGCCGAGTCCTAACCATTGGACCACCAGGGAATTCCCTACCTGATTTATTTTGAATGTTAAACCAACCTTACATTCCTGGGGTAAAACCTTAGAGGTCATAATATATTATCCTTTTTATATATTGTTAGATTCTATCTGCTAATATTTTATTTCTCATTTTTGCATGTATAATCACAAGGAATATTGGTCTGCAGTTTTCTTGTAATATCTTCCTCTGATCTTGGTAGTAGGGTAATGTTGGTCTTATAAAATCAATTGGGAAGTATTTCTCCCTTTTCTGTTTTCCAAAAGAGTTTGTACAAAACTGGTATGTGTGTTTCTAAGATGTTTTTTGAATTCATCGTGAGGCCATTTATATATGCAATTTTTATTCAGTCAGTATAGCTCTCCAGATTCTGAAGCCAGACTGCCTTGGTTTGAATCCTAGTTCTAAAACTTACTAAGTATGTGAACTTGGGCAAGTCTCCTAACATCCATCTGCAAAGTGGAGGAATAATAATGCCATGGTACCTACATCATAAGATTGTCATGAGGATTAAGTGAGATGATGTACATATTCAGTACATTTTACTTATTATTATTATTATTGCCATGTGTCTATGTCTCCTGGACAAGAATGAACTGTGGAGTAGGATAGAAAAGGACCTAGGGGGAGGGCATGGGCCATTCTTCTCCCCAGACGTGGCCTCACTCACCTGCGCCTTTTTCTCCTCCTTTACTCCCTAAAGTCATTGGAAAGAAAGCTGGGCCCATCATTTGATCTGTGACCAAATTAACTTTGTATAGCCTTCATTTCCTCATCTATAAAGAAGAGACATTAATAATAGCAAATAATTCTATATGCCAGACACTGTCTTGAGCACAATCCATGTATTCACTCATTTAATCCTCACGACATCTTGTGAGGTAGTACTGTTATAATCCCTAATTTTACTGATGGGAAACTGACACAGAGAGAGGTTAGTAACTTGCTCAAAGTTGTACACCTAGAAAGTGGCAGAACTGGGATATGAACCTAGGCAGCCTTGCTCCAGAGCCCACTTTCTTACCCCCTACCCTACACGTATGCCTTATAATCTGTAGTCGTTGTGGGTGTTTTGGGTGAGGATTAAATGAGATAACCTGGGGCACATGGAAGATGTCAATAAGTGCTACTTTAGTTTCCACAAGTTCTACAAAACTCTGGAAGGAATAATCTTTTCAACACACTTATTTTTTTGTTTTCTCTCAGTTTCCATCCCCAATCCAGCTCAAATCCAGGGCTCCAATTAGAAGAGGCTCTTTTAGCAGAGAGGACAAGCCACGATCCCAGTAGAACTCTGACTCTCAAGGCTAGAAGGGCAATGCCATGGTCCCCTTGCCCCTTGCCACTCAAAGTGTGGTCCTTAGACCCGCAGCATCAGTATCATCTGGGAGCTTGTGAGCTAGAAATGCACAATCTGAGGCTCCGCAACAGACCTACCGAATCAGAATTTGTATTTTAACAAGACCCAGGTGATTTGTGTGCACATTAAAGTGTAAGAAACACCGTCTTAAGTCAATACTTTTTCTGCTTGATCTTTCCAAGTGGTTGCTCAGTTGATGAGGTGATGGGGGTTCACCAGTACATTTCCTGACAGCTGTGATGTTTATACTGAGTACACATTTATCTTCCCAGAGCAGGAGATGCAAAGTTAAAGGTCTTCAGTGGGCCAGGTGGGAACTGTGGTAAACTGGAGTGTGTGTGCTCTGTCTAAAGGGGGCAGTTGCCACCTCAGTCCAGCCAATTGTTGTTAAATGGGAATGTAAGATCTCTGACATGTTAATCAAAGCTGAGCATCTGGATATTTATCTGAAACCTCTTATGTGTTAAATATTAACAACTAATTCAAACCAATAAAATAATGTTGAGGGACAGACAGGCATGTGTGCAGCCATATTCCTAATGCGATGCCATTTGTGACCTCTAACCTAAAAATGACTTCAAGATAGTCCAGGTTCTTGAATAAATCAAATATGTATTGTATATGATGGTCTTTTGAATGTTTGCAAATTCTTGCAAAGCACACAAGACTTTGCATTATTTAGTTGTCTGTAATGCCAGCCACACTCAAGCACAAGTATTTAATTGCTGTTTCATTGTCTATACTTGGCACGTACGTATCTGTTCTGTCTGTATAAAACTATTCATTCCCTAACTATCCATCTGACTAACTTAGAATCATCCTAAGACCCAAATCAAGCTTCGCCTTCTCTGTGAGGGTTTTCTGGTTCCTCTCAATTAGAGCTGAGTGCTAGTCTACCTGCCCCCATGCCTGGACCATGTTCTGTCGGAATCACTTGTTCATATCCTTGTTTCCCCTATAAGTGCTCAGATGTCAGAGACTGAATCTTATGTAGTTCTGTATTCCCAACATCCATGAAGTGTCAGGCACAGAGTAGATGCTTGCATTAGTTACCTATTGTAGCATAATAACTTACTCCAAAACTCAGCAGCTTGTAAAAATGAACACTTATTATCTCTTAATTTCTGTGGTCAGGAATCTGGGCATGGCTTAACTGAGTGCCTCTGGCTCAAGGTCTCTCACGAAGTAGTGGTCAGAGTGTAGGCTGGGGCTGTGGTCTTATGTGAAGGCTTGACAGGGGAGAATCTGCTTCTAAGCTCACTTACGTGGTTGTTGGCAGGATTCAGTTATTTGTAGGCTTCTGGAACTGGGGGTCTCAGTTCCTTGCTGACTGTTGGCCAGAGGACTTCCTCAGTTCTTTGCCACATGAGTCTCTCATGGACAGCTCACAACACAGCAGAGTGAGTGAGTGAGAGAGCGCTCCAGACAGAAGACAGCCTCTTTGTAACCTGATCGCAGAAGTGACCTCTCCTCACTTCTGCTGCATTCTATTTGCTAGAAGCCAGCCACTAATTACAGCCCACATGCAAGGGGAGGGAATTATTCAAGGGTGAGACTACCAGGAGGCAGGGTTTACTGGGGCCATCGTTTTGGAGGCTGCCTGTGTGATGCTCAAGTTGAAGTATGTGCTGTACTTACTTGCTCAGCCTTGAGATTCAGATTATCCAGGTTCAAATCCCAGTTCTGCCACTTACTCTGAGCAAGTTTAGTCAACAGGAATGGGCATCAAAGGCGTTCTGATCCATAGAAGTATTTTGGGAACTGTGCTTAACACAGCATCTGCCTGACTCTAAAAATGTTAGTTATAATTAGCATTGTTATTTAGAAATGATTATTGAATGTACTAGAGGTACATAGGTAAGGGAGAGAACATAGGAGAAATAGAACACACAACATAGAAATAGAAGAAATTGGCTGGTGAGATGCCCAGGTCTCTGAATCTCTCCCTCGGATTTAAGTTACTTATTTCCAGACCTTTTTCCTTCCTCACTACCAGTTAACTTAATCTCTGTCCTAATCTGACCTCCCACTCCCATAACACTGCCCCATCCTCCAAGTCTAGTGGGATCTCCCTACTTTGCTCAGATCTTATCCCTTTCCCACACTAGATTGTTCTAACCCTTGCCATTCCTCAAACTGGAATGCTCCTGACAATTCATTTGTTCCACTCCCACCCCATTGTTCAATGTGGAGTGTTGCAGGGAGGACTGGCCTGACTGTGTGGGTTGGTTGGGTCTATTACAAGTTCAACTCAGCCCAGTTCAACTGGCCGCTTACTGCCTCCTGGTCATTTTTTTTATTTTTGGAAGTATGGGCAGTGGTCTATTTAAATACACACAATAGTTGTTTCTGCTTTTACTCCTGCATCCTGACTTTTCTCAGCAGATGGTTTCATCTGTTTTATTGAAATAACAATAATATCCCAAATTTATTGACCACTTATCATGGGCTAGGTGCCACTTAAGCCTCTGAAATCAATTGTCTCAATTATCACAGTAGCTCCTACTAAGCTGGTACTAGTACTATCCCTTTTTAACATATAAGAAAAGTTAAGCACAGAGTTGGGATTTGAATCCATATTAGTCTGATCCCCAAGTTTAAGATCTTACTCACTTTTATTGAAAAGTGGTTTAGATTCTTGATTCCACCTACTCCTTATGTCTGCGTGACCAGTAGACTGCGAGATGCTTCCTCTCAACCCCAGCACTTCACTGAACTTGTTTTCCCCAAAGAATTGGAGGTCCTGTTGCAGAATGCTCCTCCCACGTGACCCTTCTAGCATTCCAGACTGCAGGCAAGTAATCCTTTTTTGGAACTCATCCGTGGCTTATGTAGCTCTGCACACTCCTTGCTCTCCAACAACTACTCAAGCTTCTTACTGAATTCTTGTCCTCATTCTGTCCCTTAAATGTCAGCATTTTCTAAAGTTCCGTCTTGGCCCTCCTTCTAGGCTATGCAGTCTCCCTAGGTGATCTCATTGACTCTTGTAGCTCCAACTATCATCCCTCTACGAATGATTTCTCTATTAATGTTTTAGACTCTACTTTCTACTTGAAGCTTCTGATCCGTATTTCCTACCACTTGGGCATTTTGTAGGTACTTCAAAATCAGCTTGACTAAACTCAATGTCATCTTTCCCGAAATACTTCCATCATCCTTCACTGCATAGCCTAGCAGAAGGACCATCTACCCAGTCTGGACTTTAGTTACCAAAATTAGTTAAGTTACCAAATTCTATTGGTTTCTCCAAAATATAACTAATTCCTCTGGAAAGACCCCTGTTCCAGCTCAGTTTCTCATCACCTGTTGACTGGTAAGGTCTCTCTGCCTTCGGTAGCTCCATTGCTCCCCATCTCCACAAAAATAGACCCATTTATGTTATTTTCCAGTTTGAGTTTTCTCTACTGTATACCAAGTAAATACCAGATTTTTTGGACTGGCATTCCATGATCTTCTCATATTCCCCAAACTCACTTTTCTAGGTTTTAAAAATTATTATTTAAAGTAATCCTTGGTAATTACCAGTACAGAAAAAAAACCTCTTGATTTTTGTAGATTTATCTTATAACCACACAACATGCAGTTTCCTCTTTAATTGGTTGTTGTAATGGATTGCAGTAAGAGATTTTGTGAAGTTAAGCCATCCTTGTGTTCCTAATGTGGGTGTATTAGTCTTATGATAAACCAATGGATTTAATTTTCTTTAAAAATTTTATTTATTTATTTATTTATTTATTTATTTATTTATTTATGGCGGCATTGGGTCTTCGTTGCTGTGCGCAGGCTTTCTCTAGTTGCGGCGAGCGGGGGCTACTCTTCGTTGCGGTGTGCGGGCTTCTCATTGTGGTGGCTTCTCTTGTTGTGGAGCACAGGCTTTAGGCGCACGGTCTTCAGTAGTTGCAGCATGCGGGTTCAGTAGTTGCGACTTGCGAGCTCTAGAGTGCAGGCTCAGTAGTTGTGGCACACGGGGTTAGTTGCTTCGTGGCATGTGGGAATCTTCCCGGACCAGGGATTGAACCCGTGTCCCCTGCGTTGGCAGGCAGGTTCTTAACCACTGGACCACCAGGGAAGTCCTGATTTTCTGATAATTCATTTAAAATTGTGCATCTGTATTTATAAGTGAGTTTGTGCATTGCTTTTATTTTTTATGTTTTCCTTATTAGATTTAAATGATAAGGTGATTCTAATATCATAAAGGTAATAATATCAAACATATACACATGGGCCTGCTATGTACCAACCATTGTTCTAAGCACTTTATATGTACCAACTCACTGAATCTTCACAACAGCTTCTAGAGGCTGCCCACATTCCTTGGCTCATGACCCTCTTTCTTTGTCTTCAAAGACAGCAGTATGAGTCTTCCTTCTACTGCACCCCTTCAACTTCTTCCTCTCTGCTCAGATCTCCTTCTGCTTCTTTAAAAGTATGCTTGTGATTACACTCGATCCACCTGGATAATCCAGGATGAGCTTTTTTATTTTAAGGTCAGCTGATTAGCAGACTTCATTCCACCTGGGACCTTAATTCCCCTTTGCCGAGTAACAACATATTCATACGTTCTGGGGATGAGGATGTGAACATTTTTGTAAGGGGGGGACATTATTCTGCCCATCACATTCCCCTGGCCTTTGTGTTTTTTCTAGTTATCCTTGGTATTCAGATATTCTGAAAATTTTACAATTTATGCTGCTTATCATTCAGTGGGCCCTTTCAATCTGAAGACTCTGAATTCAGTCTGGGAACTTTCCTTCTATCATGTTGATTACTGCCTCCATTCATTTTTCTCTTCTCCCCTCTGGGACTCCCGCTAGATGGATTTTGTTACTTCTGAGTGTGTCCTCCATTTCATGTAAATTTTCTTTTTTGTTTGATGATTCTTGCTTAAGAACAGGGCTCTGGAGCTCCAGAGCCCTGCTCCGGAACCAGACTACCTGGGTTCAGAATCTCAGATCCCCTTCTATCGGTTGTGTGTTCTTGGGTGCCTCATGGTGCCTCAGTTTTCTTGTCTACATGAAATGGGGGTTGTTATGAGCACTTGCCTACAGGTGGTTGTGAAAATGATAACACTTAGGCTGGTTTAGGTCCTTGGAAAACATTCACTAAGTGTAGCTCTTATGTTATTTATGTTAACATTATCTTTGTATTTATGATCCTTCTCCTTTCTATAGATGAGAGTATTGATGACAGTAGCTTGACCCTGAAGGGTGTAAGGATGGGTAAGATGTGTGGCCAAGGGGGACTTGGCTGGTATCTGGTGTGGAGGTTCCCCTGTTCCTCCTGGGTGGGGAGTCCCCTGGCTACCTGGGCTTCTGCCCTGCATCTGCCGCCCAGAAATAGAGCTTCTTATACTGGGAGACATGCTGTCCTGCTTAATCCCCATCATTTTCTGGGGCCCCAAACTATACAAATTTGGTCTGTTCTCTAGCACCCATGCAGTTCTTTCTTTAAACAACTGTCCCACAAATCACATGACCTATTTTGAATATTAGATAACTATAAATAAAAGATTCCCCCCAACTGTAGACTCCTGCTTGTAATGAACATCAATCTCTTGAGCTTAGGTTCAGTAAAAAGCAAAAATAAAACCCCCCATAGCTATAGATTCATGCTAGCTCTTCCTATGCTTTTAATAACCATTGTCCAAACACCAAAAATGAAAGTATAAACCCTTCCCAGTGCAAAGAGACCAGTCTCTTTTGCTTCAAAATCCAATTTCTCCCCAGTGGGATTTTTCTTCACCAAGTCTAATGGTAACTGTCTTTTTCTCTTTTAAATATTTCTGACTTGGAAAATTGGTAGGCAGAACACCTGCTGGCAGCCAGAACATACAGAACCGCTTCATTCTTTCCATCGCTTGTTCGTTCATTTAAAACAGTAACAACAACCCAAACCATTGTGGAGTGCCCACTGTGTTCCATGTGCTAGGGTTACAGAGATGGCTGAACCCAGAGCTCTTGATAGGCCTGTAATCACGTATGACTTATCCCTTCAGCCTTGTGTCTCCCACCCCTTCCCTCTGGGGTTACATTGGCCTCCTTTGAGTTCCTCCAAGCACTTAGGTCCTTTTTCCCAAGGCCTTTGCATGGAGAGGTTCTCGTTGCTTGGAAAGCCCTTTCCTTTCTCCTACCCCATCCAGGCCTCTTCCTCAGTCAGGCTTTCCTGGGTCTCCAGGACCTATGCACTTCACTCTCTTGGCACCCTGTATCTCTTCTTCACAGCATGTAGCTCAAATGTAATTAAATAATGTACATAACTATGGCTTACTGGCTGTTCCCCTCCTAGAATCTAGTTCCATGTGAACAGAGGTCATTCTGTGTTTTTTGCCACTGTATCCCTTGTGCTTAGCATAGAGTACACTACTGGTGCTCAAAAAATAGTTGGCAGGGAAGGAATGAGGTCATGTTCCCTATCCTTCGGATGTTCATAATCCTGTAGGTTTGCTAATCACCAGCTGAGTGGCCATGGATGCATCACCTGCTTCTCTGTGCCTCAGTTTCCCCTTCTGTGAAATGGGGATAATAATAGTACTAGTAATAGAGTTGTTGGAGGGTTTTAAGAAGGGACTGATCTGATTTTGAAAGGGTCACTCTATGGAAAGCAGTATGGAGGTTCCTCAAAAAATTAAAAATAGAACTATCTTATGATTTAGCAATTCTGGGTATTTATCCAAAGAAAATGAAATCATTGCCTTGAAAAGATATCTACACCCTCATGTGCGTTACAGCATTATTTACAATAGCCAAGATGTGGAAAAAACCTAAGTGTTTATTGATGGATGAATGGATAAAGAAGACATACACACACACACACACATACACACACACACACACACACACACACACACACACACACACACACAGGAATATTATTCAGCTATAAAAAAGGAGGAAATCCTGCCATTTGTGACAACACTGATGGACCTTGAGGGCATTATGCTAAGTGAAATAAGTCAGACAGAGAAAGACAAATACTGTATGATCTTACTTATGTGTGGAATCTAAAAAAAAAAAAAAAAGAAAACAACAAGGAAAACAAAAACCAGACTCATAGATACAGTGAACAGATTTGTCATTGCCAGAGGTGGGAGGTGGGGTGGGGAGGAGGGCAAAATGGGTGAAGGTGGTCAAAAAGTACAGACTTCCAGTTATAAGACAAATAAGTTCTGGGATGTAATGTACAGCATGGTGACTATAGTTAACAATGCTGTATTGTATATTTGAAAGTTGCTAAGAGTAGATTGTATAAGTTCTCATCACAAGAAAACAAATTTGTAACTCTATGTGGTGATGGATGTGAACTAGACTTATTGTGGTGATCACTTCACAGTATGTGCATATATCAAATTATTCTGTTGTACACCTAAAACTAATAAAATGCCATATGTCAGTTATATCTTAATAAAAAATAAAAATCAATAAATCAATAAATAAAAGGGTCACTTTAACCACTCTATGGAGAATGATCTGTAGGGGACGAGATTGGAAACGTGAACAGAATATGCCAGGCAAAGAGGGCATTTCAGGGGGAGGAAGTGGAGCCAAGGGTCCTGAGTTGGGAATAACATAGTTTGTTTTGGGGAAGAGAAAAATTTCAGGGTAACGGGAACCTAGTGTGCTTGGAGGAAGAAGCATCTGCAAATGTGACTGGGTCCCAGATTTTGAAGGCCCGAAGCACATTCCAGAGTGTTTAGACTTTATCATGGAGAAAGATTCTGGAAAGATATTTAAGCAGGGGAACGATAGAAAGCTTCGGTTGAGATCCAACCAGTAAAACATAAACCTTTCTAGGTATTTCAAACAGAAGTAATTTAATACAGGGAAGTGCTGAGAGAGCAACCAAGGGATGATATAGCATCTCACAGCTTATCAACACCAGAAGGCAGTTCCACTCTCTGGGCTGGGGGGCATGGAGAGGGGGTGGTACCAGAATCCAGAAGGTGGGGCTGCCCTGTAGGAAGCAGATCCACCGTGGATGCTGTCCAGCCAAGCTCAAGCCACAGGAGAGATGCAGAGGCTGCCAGAGTCACTGCCTGAGGCAGAGGGTGGGAGAGAAATGCCTGACTTCTTTCTTTCCCACCCTAGATCTCCCATCAGTGCCTCCCATTGGCCAGACCTGATCAGAAGTCAGCTGGCAAGGAAGCCTGAGAAACACAGCTTGTAGAAGCACAAGAATGGATCTGTGGGCAAACAGGACATGATTGGCCACACGACCAATTCTGTTTTCTAGAAAGATTGCAGTAGCATTGGTGTTGAGGAATGCCAGGCTGCTGTTAGGGAGGCCAATTAGGAAATTACCACGAGATCCTAAAGAGTCCGTGATGAGAATCTGAACTCGGGCAAAGGCAGTGGAGATGGAGAGAAGGGGTGGGTTCAAAGGACATGCCAAGGTCTAGGTGACCACTGGAATGTAGGGAGTGAGAGGGAAGAGGAAGAGAGGATACTGGAGGTTTTGATTTTGGGCAGCTGTGCAGAATCCAGGCGGGGGACGGGCAGAGAAGGAGTGAGAGTGAGGAGCTCCATTTCAAAGTCCCGAGTTCGAGGTTCCCCCAGGTCACCCACACAGAGACCTGGCATGCCCTCTCAGGTTCATTCTCTGCTTAAAGATGGTGAGTAATAATAGATAACATTTATTGATGTTTACTATGTGGCAGGCGTGGCTCTGAGTACTTTATATATAATGACTAATTTATCCTTACAAAGCCCTTATGAGGCAGATATGATTGTTACCCCCATTTTACTGATGAAACTGAGAGAGAGATAGTGCCTGACTAAGCTCACTGAACTTGTAAGGGCTCTGATGTAAATCCAGGCAGCCTTGCTCCAGCCTGCCTCAACCTCCTGTTGAGAAAGTTAGTGGAGGTGATATATAATATAACACAGAGTCTGACATAAAGTAATCATATTTTGGTGTAATATTATTGTCGAAAATATGTTCGCTTTTGTGAGCAATTTCACCCCACACTATGTTTGAGGTAATGTTAACATATCACTGAGAGAGGGAGGAGGCGTAAGAGTTGAAATCACAGAGTGTTTAAAGGTTAATAGACTTGAATTCAAAATATGGTCTCTTGACATCTCGGTGATGTGGAATAAATGAGCTTAAACTCTCTGAGCCTTGGTTTATTTATTTGTAAAATGGGCACAATAATGCCTTGCTTGGGTGTGGAGAGGATTAAACAAGGTGAAGTATGTGGTGCCTTGCTTGGCGCATGGCACAGAGTTAGGTGTTCTGTAGCTGTTGGGTTTCCTTCCCTGGGGAGTCTCTTGGACCAATGGAATAAGAGGAACATGGGCTCTAATTGTGGTTCACTGGGATCTGTCTTTTTGTGAGCCCCTTCTACCCGCTACCTTGGCTCTTCACCATCAAGGGAGTTGGAATAGACCTCCAAGTCTCCAGCCCTGAAAACCTGGCAGCCCATGATTTCACATCCCCAACTTTCTTTTTTAAATTGAAGTATAGTTGACTTACAACATTATGTTAGTTTCAGGTATACAGCACAGTGATTCAGTAGGTTTACAGATTATACTCCATTAAAAGTTATTACAGGATAATGGCTATATTTCCCTGTGCTATACAATATATCCTTGTTGCTTATCTATTTTGTACATAGTAGTTTGTATCTCTTAATCTCATACCCCTTATTTGCCCCTGCCCTCCTCCTTCTTCCCTTTGGTAACCACTAGTGTGTTTTCTATATCTGTGAGTCTCTTTCTGTTTTGCATATACATTCATTTGTATTATTTTTTAGATTCCACATATAAGGGATATCATACAGTATTTGTCTTTCTCTGTCTGACTGATACCACTAAGCATAATACTCTCAAGGTACAGCCATGTTGCTGCAAATGGCAGAATTTCATTCTTTTTTATGACGAATATTCCATTGTGTGTGTGTGTGTGTGTGGGATAGAGGGTAGGCATTTGCCATCCTGAGGACATTCTGAGTCTAGTCAAGCCAAAGGAAGAAGGCTTGGGGGCAGGGTCAGCACTGGGATGATGTCTTTAAGAGTTTTAAGCATCTTAGAGATGGGCCTTCTATTCATAAAATGTCATATTATTGCTCTAAATTTGGGCACGGGTACATGAATCAGATCGCTCTTACCTTCATTTATTTGTTCGCCAGAAATTACTGAGTGCCTATTTTGTGATGCATGGTGAAAGATGCTGGCCACACAGCGGGGAACGTAAGTCCTCCTGGAGCTCACATTCTAGCTGGGGTAAACAAATAAACAAGTAAACACATAAGAGAATTTAATGGAAACTAAAATAGAGATGGGGCAAGTGTGCTCAAGTGAGTGGGCAGGAAGGGCTCTCTGAGAATGTAGCATCTGAGATGAAACCTGCAGGGTGAGGAGAGGCAGGCGCAAAGGTAGGGGAAGAGAGTTACAGGCAGAGGGAACGGCAGGTGCAAAGGCCTCAAGGTGGGAAGAGCTGGGAGCCAATCAGATGAGAGAAGAGAGAGTAGCAGCCAGAGCCTGTAGAGAGCTCTTCCTCCAGGTGCCCCGTTGCTGTTGGACCGCTCTGAGCATGGGAGGGACAGTCTGGGTTGAGACTTCATTTACATTTCAAGAGCGCTCAGAAATCTTTGGAAGCAATTTTCTCTGCTGACTTAGGAGAATTAATTAGTTAATATCTGCATGACACTCAAAAATCTTGGAGGAACAGGAACATATTATTATTATTTCCCCATTGAGCCTTGCTAAATGGAGGTCTGAGTACCTGGGATTTTTGCCCAAAGGAGGCTGAATGAGAAATGGCCCGCGGTCCCCTGCTAAAGGAACATTTCTTTCTCCTGCCCTGCTGGGAAATCTGACTTCCATTTTTATAAGGCGAAAGAGGGACTTGGAAACATGGCCAGTTCTGACTCTGTAATTAATTTCAAAGAAAGTCTTTTACCTTCACTGCCTATAAAAAGATTAAAAAGTAACTTTTGTTTAGGCAATACCTTTCTCTAGAGAGCTCACTCAACTCCACAGCAAAGAGTTTGATCTTCTCGCCTTGCTGTGAAGTAGGCAGGAAACCCACTCCCTTTTCATTTTTATTTTTTCAAACATGCAAGAAATTACACCAAAGGTTTCCCAGCAACCTTGGGGAATCCAGCTGTCAGAAGCTGCACCCTTCACTCTATTCCAGAGCCTTAACCTCGACTCCACTTTCTTCCTTTTGATGATTTGGACTTCCGCTGAGGATTTTCACTCAGTTAATCTCTCTCTCTGCTTTTTCCTAATAACAGACAGACACTCTACATACATCAACTCATTTAATTGAAAATGTACAGAGGTAGGTACTGCTGATACCATGAATGTCACAGATGAGGAAAGTGAGGCTCTCAGGAGCCAACTAACTTCCTGAGATCACGTTGCTTACAGGAGGAAGGGCTGGGACTTGGACCCAGGCAATTTAACACCACCGTGCACACGCTGAAACATTACCATCTACTGCTCCTTTGAATTAAAACCCTAAGAAGAACTTGGATATCTTTGCAGATTCTTTGTGCAGTACCACATTCAGGGCATCGAAGGCATACTTTTTCTTTCTTTATTTTTTGGGTGGCAATACTGTTTTTTCTTTTTTGTGTGTGTGAAGCAGTGGGCGTGGGAGGTGGGTGGGTGCAAAGTGGATCGTCTGCTAAACCTTGTGAAGCCGTAGCTGAGTCTCAGTGCCAGACAACAGTGCCTGCTGACTTAATGGCTCTGAAGGATGACAAGGCTTAAAAAAAATCGACTGTCACTGCAGAACTTGGAACAGATTGAAATAGAGAACTTGAGTCATCTGTTAAAGATGCCACTCTGGGCCCCTGTCGTGCAATGCCCAGTTAGAGCCAAGAACACATTAAAAAATAACTGCTTTGGTTGTGATGCCTAGGGGGTCTCTGTCCCGTGTGAGGGGACTGCAGGATGGACACTGCTGCTTGGCAAACACCTGCTTTTGGTGACCGCTTGTCACAGAAGGGTGCAGCTAAGTTACAGGTAAGGCCTCCAGTTCAGTGATTAGTAAACAGGGAGGTTCCCAGCAGAGCGTGTGGCAAGGGCGAGCTCTTGCCTGCAAGGTCTCTGTTGACTCTGATTCAGTGACCCTGTAAGTCAGGCATGCCACGTAGCCAGGTGCCCCGACGTGCGTTCCCAGTGTGTGAACACCTGCACCCTTAGCCCCACTCCTCCTCAGCGTCCTGCCAGACGATCTCCAGGCCAAACTTCACACCAGGCCTGATTTAGAGCTCATCCTCACCTCCAAATACTATGGAAATGATTAAGAGCCCTGGGTTCGGCACTGGAGAAACCCTAAATAGAAAGTCTCCATCATTCCAAACGTGTGTAAGACAAGCCCACTTACACTGAGGAATGCCTGACTGCAATCAGTCAGGATGTCAGAGGAAGCCATTAGAGCTCAGACAGTGTTAGCTGGGTTCCTTAAGTGGTATTGTGTCAGGGGTGCGATGTGCATCTTGTTTCGCAAGGTGGAAGAGGGCCTTTTGAAAAGTTGAGGTGGGTTTACAGGTCTGATGGCAGGGAGGGTGGAGGGTGGGTATACTGATATTGATGATGGAGCAGGCCAACTGGCTTTGAATCCTGGCTCCACTGATTACCACTGTGTGACCTTGGACAAGTTACTCGATCCCCCTGTGCCTTAGTTTTACCAACTTGAAAACGGAGCTTAATAATAACATCTAATTTGCGGGTTGTCATTGAAGATTAAACCGTTAGAAGTGCAAGTGTCTGGCAATGTGCTCTTGCTCGATGAATTTTAGCTAAAAAAGAAAACCGATAAGGGATCCAGGATCTCATTTTCACCCTGGGAAGATGGAGAGAAGTGGAAGGGGCAGAGGTTGCTGGATGGGGATGGAGTAGGAAATCCCGTGAGGTCCTGCAGCCCAGGGCATGGTGACTGCTTTGCGGGAAGTATCATGACTACCCCGTGGGTATATTGATCAGAAGGAAAATCTATAATATTAGAAGAGGGAAATCTATTAGGGCCAATAATACGTATGTAAAAAGTATTTAGCTTATGCTAAATAATAAATGTGGTATAATAAATATATTTGGTCTTTGTCCCAGGCTCCTGGCACAGAGCTCCTAAAACCCTTGGAATTTCCTGAGTGGTAAGAGCGTCTTTTGTTATTCATAAGGTTCCCGTTAGATCACCCCTGAGCTTTTGCTAATGAGGTGACATAGGGAGGGGCTGGTCACCGAGAAGACCAAGTGATTAGAAGGCTGGCACTTTCAGTTCCATCCACTGACCTCCGAGGAGACGAGTATGTGTGTCTGTGTGGGAGGGACCAGAGACTCAGATCTATAAAAACTCTTGAACAACGAGATTTGATGGGCTTTCAGGTTGGTGAACACATCCGCAGGCTGGAAGCGTGGTGCACCCTAATTCTATGGGAACAGAAACTCTTGTGCTTGGACCAGGATCAGGACTTCTGGACTTTGTTCTGTGTACCTCTTCATCTAGCTGTTCATTTGTATCCTTTGTAATATCCTTATAATAAACTGTAAATAGTAAGTGTTTCCCTGGGCTCAATGAAACATTATAGCAGAATATTGAACCCAAGGAGGGAGGCACGGGAAACCCTGATTTGTAGCCAAGTTGAACAAAAGTATGGGTAACATGGGAACCCACTACTTGTGATTGGCATGTGAAGTGGGGGGCAGTCTTGTGTGACTAAGACCTTGACCTATGGGGTCTGCGCTAACTCTGGGTAGTTAGTGTCAGAATTGAATTCCAGTGGGAGAAGTTCATTATCCACCCAGATTTCATTGGGAAGTGTCTCATCCAACCCAAATCTTTGGACACTGCTTCTGTGTAGCGAAAGAGTTGACAAGAACACTTAACCTACAGGCTAGGAGTGGTGTCTGGAAGCTGTAACCTGGTAGAGTCATTTGCAACCTAAAGGATAAAGCAGGTGGTAGCATTCTGTAGAATATCTTGGAGGGCAGCCTTACTGGTGTCAGGTTTTGAACCCAACAGTGTAGTAATTTGGGGGAAATAAATAGAAAACACTATATATATATATATATATACACCCCCCCCCACACACACACGCACATATTGGGTTGGCCAAAAATTTCGTTCTGATTTCTTGTACCATCTTACGGAAAAAACGCGAACGAACTTTTTGGCCAGCCCAATATATACACACAGAGAGACACACATATATAAATATGTAACTAGAATTTTTTTGAATTTTATTTTATTTTATTTTATTTTTTATATAGCAGGTTATTAGTTACCCATTTTATACATATTAGTGTATATATGTCAATCCCAATTTCCCAATTCATCACAACACCACCAGCCCCCCGCCACATTCCCCCCTTGGTGTCCGTACGTCTGTGTCTCAGTTTCTTTCCTGCAAACCATCTGTACCATTTTTCTAGGTTCCACATATATGCGTTAATATACAATATTTGTTTTTCTCTTTCTGACTTACTTCACTCTGTATGACAGTCTCTAGATCCATCCATATCTCTACAAATGACCCAATTTCGTTCCTTTTTACCACTGAGTAATATTCCCTTGTATATATGTACCACATTTTCTTTATACATTCATCTGTCGATGGGCATTTAGGTTGCTTCCATGCCCTGGCTATTGTAAATAGTGCTGCAATGAACATTGGGGTGCATGTGTCTTTTTGAATTATGGTTTTCTCTGGGTACATGCCCAGTAGTGGGATTGCTGGGTCATATGGTAATTCTATTTCTAGTTTTTTAAGGAACCTCCATACTGTTCTCCATAGTGGCTGTATCAGTTTACATTCCCACCAACAGTGTAAGAGGGTTCCCTTTTCTCCACATCCTCTCCAACATTTGTTGTTTGTAGATTTTCTGATGATGCCCATTCTAACTGGTATGAGGTGATACCTCATTGTAGTTTTGATTTGCATTTCTCTAATAATTAGTGATGTTGAGCATCTTTTCATGTGCCTCTTGGTCACCTGTATGTCTTCTTTGGAGAAATGTCTATTTAGGTCTTCTGCCCATTTTTGGATTGGGTTGTTTGTTTTTTTAATATTGAGCTGCATGAGCTGTTTATATATTTTGGAGATCAATCCTTTGTCCATTGATTTGTTTGCAAAATATTTTCTCCCATTCTGAGGGCTGTCTTTTCGTCTTGTTTGTAGTTTCCTTTGCTGTGCAAAAACTTTTAACTTTCATTAGGTCCCATTTGTTTATTTTTGTTTTTATTTCCATTACTCTAGGAGGTGGATCATAAAAGATCTTGCTGTGATTTATGTCAAAGAGTGTTCTTCCTATGTTTTCCTCTAAAAGTTTTATAGTGTCCGGTCTTACATTTAGGTCTCTAATCCATTTTGAGTTTATTTTTGTGTATGGTGTTAGGGAGTGTTCTAATTTCATTCTTTTACATGTAGCTGTCCAGTTTTCCAGCACCACTTATTGAAGA
This sequence comes from Balaenoptera physalus, assembly GCF_965194825.1. Classification (NCBI taxonomy): domain Eukaryota; kingdom Metazoa; phylum Chordata; class Mammalia; order Artiodactyla; family Balaenopteridae; genus Balaenoptera; species Balaenoptera physalus. The sequence continues at coordinate 71,449,804 of NC_138898.1, forward strand.
GACTGTCTTTTCTCCATTGTATATCCTTGCCTCCTTTGTCATGGATTAGTTGACCATAGGTGCATGGGCTTATCTCTGGGCTTTCTATCTTGTTCCATTGATCTGTGTTTCTGTTTTAGTGCCAGTACCATATTGTCTTGTTGATGACTGTAGCTTTGTAGTATAGTCTGAAGTCAGGGAGTCTGATTCCTCCAGCTCCGTTTTTTTCCCCTCAAGACCGCTTTGGCTATTCGGGGTCTTTTGTTTCTCCATACAAATTTTAAGATTTTTTTGTTCTAGTTCCGTAAAAAATGCCATTGGTAATTTGATAGGGATTGCATTGAATCTGTAGATTGCTTTGGGTAGTATAGTCATTTTCACAATATTGATTCTTCCAATCCAAGAACATGGTATATGTCTCCATTTGTTTGTATCATCTTTAATTTCTTTCATCAGTGTCTTATAGTTTTCTGCATACAGGTCTTTTGTCTCCCTAGGTAGGTTTATTCCTAGGTATTTTATTCTTTTTGTTGCAATGGTAAATGGGAGTGTTTCCTTAATTTCTCTTTCAGATTTTTCATCATTAGTGTATAGGAATGCAAGAGATTTCTGTGCATTAATTTTGTATCCTGCAACTTTACCAAATTCATTGATTAGCTCTCGTAGTTTTCTGGTGGCATCTTTAGGATTCTCTATGTATAGTAGTATCATGTCATCTGCAAACAGTGACAGTTTTACTTCTTCTTTTGCAATTTGTATTCCTTTAATTTCTTTTTCTTCCCTGATTGCCATGGCTTGGACTTCCAAAACTAGGTTGAATAACAGTGATGAGAGTGATTCCTTCTAGTGTATTTTTCTTTTCAGTTATTGTATTGTTCATCTCTGTTTGTTTGTTCTTTAATTCTTCTAGGTCTTTTTTAAACATTTCTTGCATCCTCTCAATCTTGGCCTCCATTCTTTTTCCAAGGTTCTGAATCATCTTCACTATCTTTATTCTGAATTCTTTTTCTGGAAGGTTGCCTATCTCCACTTCATTTAGTTGTTTTTCTGGGATTTTATCTTGTTCCTTCATCTGGTACATAGCCCTCTGCCTTTTCATCTTGTCTATCTTTCTGTGAATGTGGTTTTTGTTCCACAGGCTGCAGGATTGTAGTTCTTCTTGCTTCTGCTGTCTGCCCTCTGGTGGATGAGGCTATCTAAGAGGCTTGTGCAAGTTTCCTGATGGGAGGGACTGGTGGTGGGTAGAGCTGGCTGTCGCTCTGATGGGCAGAGCTCAGTAAAACTTTAATCCGTTTGTCTGCTGATGGGTGGGGCTGGGTTCCCTCCCTGTTGGTGGTTTGGCCTGAGGCGACCCAACACTGGAGCCTACCTGGCTCTTTGGTGGGGCTAATGGCAGACTCTGGGAGGGCTCACGCCAAGGAGTACTTCCCAGAACTTCTGCTGCCAGTGTCCTTGTCCCCACAGTGAGCCACAGCCACCCCCCGCCTCTGCAGGAGACCCTCCAACACTAGCAGGTAGGTCTGGTTCAGTCTCCCCTGGGGTCACTGCTCCTTCCCCTGGGTCCTGATGTGCACACTACTTTGTGTGTGCCCTCCAAGAGTGGAGTCTCTGTTTCCCCCAGTCCTGTCAAAGTCCTGCAATCAATTCCCACTAGGCTTCAAAGTCTGATTCTCTAGGAATTCCTCCTCCTGTTGCCGGACCCCCAGGTTGGGAAGCCTGACGTGGGGCTCAGAACCTTCACTCCAGTGGGTGGACTTCTGTGGTATAAGTGTCCTCCAGTTTCTGAGTCACCCGGGTGGGTGACAAACTGCTGGGTAGCAGTTATGGGATTTGATTTTACTGTGATTGCACCTCTACTACCATCTCATTGTGGCTTCTCCTTTGTCTTTGGATGTGGGGTATCTTTTTTGGTGAGTTCCAGTGTCTTCCTGTCAATGATTGTTCAGCAGTTAGTTGTGAGTCCGGTGCTCTTGCAAGAGGCTGTAATTAGATATTTTGATCAACACGTTTTTAAGTCAAGTATGTTAAATATTTTGTTGAAACTTTCTGGGATCCTTTGGTAGGGAGGTAACACTTCATTACAATACCATTAATAAGCTTGGTCCTTCATCAGACCTTTAAGCAAGTGCATGGACAAGAAACAAAAATGTTACAAATAGCAATAAAGCCTGAATTAAAAACAAAAGTGGCGCCCACCTTAAACAGCAAAGTTGAGGATGCAGGAAACCTGGACCACGCAACAAACAGAATTTAGATTGGGCCTCAGTTATAACAACAACAGGTCATATTGAGAGCCAGGCACCATATAAGCCTTTAACATATGAGCCCTGTGAGCCTCATAACAACCCAATGACACAAGTATAATGTTGTCCCCATCGTATCAACGAGGAAACCGAAGCACAATAGCTGATAGGTGGTAGAGTCACGACTGAAATAAGCCTGAGACTGAGGATGCCGTTGTTGCCCTTACTGTTTCCTTTATAGAAACTAAAATCAGAACGGCAGGTGTAAATCATTCATGCTTTGTTGATTCTAGTTATTCCTCCATTTGGAGTGAAATGTATATAGTTCCCATTCCTTGGTGGGGGCTATATAATTCTAAATAAATCTTTTTGTGGTCTTCATAAAGTCTTGAGCTTAAAAAGTCCCTCTAGGTGTAGTAATTGCAGAAAACCTGCAGGGCAGAGTCTATCCTGTAACTGCAGTGAAAATTCTGTTGCCCAGGCCGTATATCTAAACAGCCTACTTCTTCATAGACCCACTGAGGTGTCTCAAGCACATCAGATTAATATGTCCAAAGCCGGACTGATACTTTTTCTGAGTCTTCTTTTTCAGTGAGTGGCACCAGCATCCTTCTGGTCACCCGGACTATGGACCTGGGATCTTCCATTTCTTCCCTCTCTTAGTCCCCACACTCATGTCCAACTGGCCATCAAGTCATCAGGTGCTATTTCTTAAAAAGTCCTCAAACATGGCCCTGGCTGCATCCCTGCTGCTACCACCCTAGTGACGTCCTCAGACGATTCTGTGACTATTGTAGCAGCTACTTTCTGACTGGTGATCCTGCTTGGTTTTTGTCATCTTGCTTTTGTTTCCTTTCTTTTTAATTTTATTTTTTCCTCTACGAATAGTTTGGATCTCTGGGATCTTTTGTGAAAACTGGGAAGGCAGACACTTGGATTTAAATTCTATTAGTAGCTACCTTAAAGATTTTAAAGGAAATTCTTTTTTAAAATTGAAGTATAGTTGATTTCCAATGTTGTGTTAGTTTCTCGTGTACAGCCGAGTGATTCGGATATATATATATATAAATATATGTCCTAAAAGAAATTCTTATATCTATATTAAATGATCAAAATCCACCACAGAAATGCAATTTTGAGGTGCTCCTTTTTGTGGAAGATGAGAATTTCATCTTGGGATTCTTTCCATGTGAATTTAGCCCCATCATTTTTTAATGATATAAGACCTTTTGGGGTACAATCAACCTTGTATCCATACCAAAACAATGTTTTAGAGTTATTATCTCTATTCTATTTAACTGGCTTTAATAGACAAACACACGATCACTTGGCACTCTTCCCTTATTCTTGAGCATTTACCTCTGATTGCTATTTCATTTTTCTGGCATGAGTCTTCAAGTATTTTATTCAGGATGGGTCTTTGCATGTTTGAGAAAATCTTTCTGACCACTTTGCTGGATGTAGACTCTTACTGCTTTGTAAATGATGTTCCACTGTTTGCTACCATTCAGTGTCATAAAGTGCAAAGTCTGAAGCCAACATGATATTTCCCCCAGATACTTACAGGAATTAAAAAAAAAAGTTTGCCTCAGTATTTCTATGTGTGGATCTTATTTGTCTAAACAAAAGTCCAGTCTCCATTTTTAAACTATCTTTATTTAGATCCAGAATTTTTCTTCTATTATTCAATAGTGTGTCTGCTCCTTTGGAGATTTCTACTCTTTGTTTTTGTTTCCTCTCATGATTTTTTTTTATCATTTACCATTTCCTCTGAATTTGGTGGGGGAGGGAAGCAAGTTTTTCCAAGTTTATCTTCCACTTTGCAATTCTTTCCTCCGCGTGGCCTTATCTCCTATGTGCTGCCTCCAAAGTGCCTTTTAATTTAATTATTGTGTTTTTCATCTTTAGATAATCCTTCTTAATAAAAAATTAATATCTTATTGTGACCACTTGTTCCCGTTTTATAGATTAAAAAGACTTTTGGGATCTTGTTGAGATCACAGATCGGGTATTTTAGAAACATTTTTCTCCCTTTCTTCCTCCCCCTCATCTTTCTCCTTTTCCTCTTCCTTCTTTTTCTTCTTTTTTGTCTGGCTGTAAACAAATTTCCCCTGACTCTGGAGTGAGGCTCCTTCCTTTGAACCACAGACGATTTGCATACACCTCGTGTTGCTTGTCATATTTGCCCAACTTTTTATGAAGAAGGACCTACAGGTCCACACTTCAAGAGAAAAAGTAAAGAAAGCCGAAAGATTATCAGTCATGGCCAAGTTTAGGGATCCAGAAGCATGTGTGTGAGTGTGTGTGTGTGTGTGTGTGTGTGTGTGTGTGTGTGTTTAATGGGAGAAGCAGAGTCTCTGGTAGCCTCCCCTGGGGGCTTTGTCACAAACACTAGAAACAAAACCCAGGGACTGTCTGACACACGTAGGACTCAGCTGTACAATACGTAAGGGAAAGCAGAGGTTATTTCCACCAATGTATGATCTCACCAAATATTTATCTGCAAGTAGAAGGCTTTACTCTATCAATCACCAGCTGAGAGTTGGTTTGGCTAAGAAGTTCTGAGTTTGAGTTTTTAAATACACCCTCCCATCCCTACCTTAACTAGGGAGGCTGCTTCTAAGCTCAGTCTTCCCTTGATTTACACTTTGAAAATAGGTTCAGTTACACTGTTCTGGGTGCGGGGTTGCAATGGTGAGGAAACCAGACATAGTCTTTGCTCTCATGGGATTTGTAACCTATAGGGCTATAGGGTGGTAGTCATATGTTAATCCAACAAGCGTACTAATAAATGCAAGGGAAGGGTAATCACAAACTGAGAGTGTGTAAGTGGGAATGGGGAGGGGAGCGGGGGCTGTTTCCTGGAGGAAGTGGCATTTGAGCTGTGCTGTGAAGGATGAATGGGGATGAAGCAAACCAAAGTGGGCGCAGCTGGCAGAGCAGGCCAGGCAGAGGGAGCGTGTGCAAAGCTTTGCGTGGGAGGAAGCCTGGACTCTTTGAAGAATCTGAATGAAAACCGCTTCTGTGGTTGGAGTGTGAGTGGGAGGCGTGGGGACTGGGGAGTGGTACCAGCTGAGGTCAGTAGAGTTGGCTGGGTCATAGTTAAGGGCAAGGGGAGCCCTGGGAGGGTTTCTTTGAAGGATGGAGCTGGAAGAGGTGATGGCAGGATCAGATTTGCCTTTTGGAAAAGTAACTCTGGAAGCAGAGAATCTCCAGGCTGGGGGAGGGGGAGGGGGAGGGGGAGGGAGGAGGGATAGATTAAAGATCCACCGGGACCTGAGAGGTGATCCCACTGTTCCCCTGCGGGTGTGTGCACTGAGGGTGTGCCCGCTGTTGAAGGGAACGGTGGTTTTTGGGTTTGTTTTTCCTGTGTGAAAACCAGCTACTTATGTAGGGTGGTTTGTCCCAGTGTGTGTGGGGACAGATGGGGAAAATTAGTTACTTATTTGGGCTTGTTTATCTGTCCTTCCTTCATAGGGTGTGGGAGGATGACCTCTACTGGTGAAATCTATGGAGTTGAGTCCACCGGGTTGGTCATGGCCCAAGGAAGCCAGTCCAGCAGCCTGTTCCAGGGCCTCCCCAGGCCTCCAGGAAGGGAACAGGAGGCCAGCCTCTCAACCTACGGGTTCCTGGAGCCCACACCCCCTTTCACTTAGGGGACACAGTGGGGAGGTTCTACCAGCTTCTCCTCTTCATTGCTCTAACAGAACACCTCTCCAACAAGGGTAGTCCCATATCAGACTTCAACGAAATCTTTTCATCTGGTCCTGTCCATGCTGCACTGGGCAGAAATTTCCTGAAGCTCTTGGCATGTCAATTGCACCCCATCTGTATCCTGTCTTAGGCACCAGTGAGTGGAGGCGCTGGAAATCTGTGCTCACAACATTGAGAATTATGAACACAAAAAAATATTCCTCTTGAAACACGCCTCTAAATAGCCTTTCCTAAAAGGTAAACCAGTTTACATGGCTCAAAACAGGAGACAAGCATGCCTTCACTGCTGCTTCACTGGGTGTTTTTTAAAATGTCTGCTACTTTTCTGGAGGAAAAAAATGTCTGCTACTTTTTTAGAGGAAACTGCAGTGAGGATTTGCTAGTCTTTTGTGAGCTCTCTTATGATTCGCATTTCCTCTTTCATTGATGTCTGTTCAGGTCACAAAGGGTTAATTTAAAATGGCCTGATCCCCCCCAGAGGGGAGCCCTACCTTGGAGATACAACTAATTACACTGGCTCTGGGAGATCTCCGAGCTCATTTCAAGGTAGATCAGAGATGATTTCTGAAAATGTATTCATTGCTGCGTGGCTTTTGTGGGAGAAGTGAGGGAGGGGACGGTGCTTCCTCAGGACTAATTGGTTGTTTTTGTGCAATGAGAAAAATAGCTCTTGGAATCTGTTCTAGGTTTTTATTATTTATTCTATAGCCAAGGTTTGTTATCACTAGAGAATTCAATAAACGCATGTACTCTGCAAATCAGTAAAATGATTAGTAGGTCATCTGGATGAAAAGAGTGTTTATTTATTTTTAAAAATTTATTAATTACTTTACTTTTGGCTACATTGGGTCTTCGTTACTGCGCTTGCGCTTTCTCTAGTTGTGGCAAGTGGGGGCTACTCTTTGTTGCGGAGCATGGGCTCTAGGCACGTGGGCTTCAGCAGTTGTGGCTCTTGGGCTCTAGAGTGCAGGCTCAGTAGTTGTGGCGCACGGGCTTAGTCGCTCTGCGGCATGTGGGATCTTCCCGGACCAGGGCTCGAACCCGTGTCCCCTGCATTGGCAGGCGGATGCTTAACCACTGCACCACCAGGGAAGTCCCAAGAATTTTTAAAATTGAAATTAATATGACTGACTAAGGGGTCAGGGAGGTGACACAAGGAGGCTAGCCAGGGCAGGGAGGCAATACGCAGGGGTGGGGCTGCGGAGAATTGGAAAACCAGGTCCCCATCTCTGGGGGCTGCTGCTACTCACCTCTGGCTGACTTCTGCCACGTGAGAATATGGGCTCAGTGTTGCCCAGTTTTCCAGCTTTCTCAAAAGAGGCTGAACATCTGGATTTTTATGTGGAATTAGCAGCTAAATTCGCATACCTTTGTAGGTCACACAGGACATAAATGCTGTAACCCACCTGCTTGCAACCTTGGGTCTAGACTGTGAAGTGAAGAAATTCTTTTATCTCAGTGATTTACATCTACTGGGGACCCTCACAAAAAGAGGGAAGATTAAGTATTGGGTCCTAAAACTATGGGTCTTTGTTTCTCTTTTCTTATTGAGAGGAGACTGGTATTTTCAGAACTTGGCTCCTAAAGGACTCTGTGGTCAAAGTGGGGAAATATAATGCATGTCCAACCCATTGACTCAAACAGAGAATGACCACCAGGGAAACCACCAAAGGTAGCCATCAGGGCTGACAGTCAGTTCCAGCCTATCACTTTCTCAGCCCCACATGGAGTCCAGTGGAAGCTGCCATGTACGGTTGTATAGGTTGTGTACTGTTCAGTTGTAGAGGGTCTCATTCACGTTGTAGACTATGCGAATGGCAACTCCCAGGGTTGTGGAGTGTTATCACACAAGCCCTGTCAGAGGCCAGATGTCACATGTTCCAGAATGGACAGTGATGTCATGTTTGCACTTCTCTGTATCTTCCTTGTGTCTGTAGGGTGCTGAGACTATAACTTGATTACTTTTATTTATTTATTTATTTATTTATGGCTGTGTTGGGTCTTCGTTTCTGTGCGAGGGCTTTCTCCAGTTGCGGCAAGTGGGGGCCACTCTTCATCACGGTGCGCTGGCCTCTCATTATCGCGGCCTCTCTTGTTGCGGAGCACAGACTCCAGACGCGCAGGCTCAGTAACTGTGGCTCACAGGCTCAGTTGCTCCGCGGCATGTGGGATCGTCCCAGACCAGGGCTCGAACCCGTGTCCTCTGCATTGGCAGGCAGATTCTCAACCACTGCGCCACCAGGGAAGCCCTAACTTGATTACTTTTATATCAGCCTGCACAGTAGTCTTAATAGTGTGGATAGTAGGGTGTTAATAAAAAAATTTTAATAGAGATAACTAAGGACAGAGAGAAAACTAACTTCTGTACAGCATAATAAGTGTAGACTTGAGAAATGCAGGAATCTAAGTGGATGTAGGGTGGAGGAAGAAATAGGTTATTCCTGGGAGGGGCATTATTAAGGCTTCACAGGGAGATGGACAGAAAGCCTTAACATTAGGCAGGACCAAGGGGAAAAGGTAACTATTTTGGAGTTCTTCAGACACTAAAACAAAGGGGCATTTTTTTCCTATTTATTTCAGGCCCAAGAATTGGACAGAGTACTCAACAGTAAGAGCTCTTGAGGTAAGTAATAACAATGAGAGAGGTCTGGTAAGTCCCACTCTCAATAAAATGAAAAAAATTCCATTTTATTGAAATGAATAAGGTCAGATGTCCAAAGGGGCTTCTAGCTCCACATAGAAGTATTTATCAAATGTGGAAAAATGTTCACAACATATTGCTAAATGAAAATCAGACTAGAAAATGATATGTACAGTGTTTATTTATAAGAAAAATGTGTTTTTCTTTCCCTTTCTAAAAAACTGAGTTTTTCTTAGAAATAAACAGATGTATAGAAAATAAACGATTGCAAGAGTGTTCACTAAAATGTTTACCTGGTTACACTTTCTGGGGTGTCTGCATGAAGAATTATTACTTGAGCAATAAAAAAAACACAATAAATATAATTCAGTATGAACGTTCCCAATATGAAGTTTTGAATAACATGCTGAATAACACAGAAAATGATGATGATATTTGTTAAGTGAAAAAAGTAGGTTGTAAAATTTGTTATATGTGGGATGATACCATGTTTATAGCAGTTTATGTGTCTGCGCACAGGAAAAAACAGTGGTTATCTCTAGTCGGTGAGGCTAGGGATGATTTTTATATCCTTTTTTTCTGTATTTTCTGTTATAATAACTATGATTAATGTTGTAGTAAATTTTTTAAATTAATAAAAATTTCTGTGACTATATCTACATTGTATTTATTATATTTACATTACATGTTTATTATATCTATATTCTGTTATTATATCTACATTGTATTGTTATATGTACATGATGTTATATCTGCATGTTACTTTGTAATGAAAATTATTTAAATATGGATACCTACAAGGATGTCAGAAAAAGCATACAGGTCAGGAAACATCTCTGGAAACATTTTATACGATTTTCCAACTTTAAACTCTTCATATATGTTGTCTTTTTTTGTTTCCTATTTTCGTTTGGTAATTATAGTAAAGCCCTAAAAATAGTAATAATGAGAAAGCACGACTTTGATCACATCACTCCCCTGTTTAGAATCCTTCCATAGCTCCCTGTTGCTTTAGAATCAAGTCCAAATTCCCTAAGCAGATTTATAAGGCCTTCGATGAGCTGGCTTTGCGTACCTCTTTGTCCTCTGCTGTCCCCTGCCCTTCATGCTTGTGCCACTCCAGTCCTGCACCCACCCTCCCCCGGCCATCCTGGACTCCTGCACACGCTGTTCTCCCTGCTGGGACACACTTCTTTTGTGCCTCACAAACTCCTACACAGAGTTGAGGTACCAATAAAATGTCATTTCCTTTCAACTCTCTCTGCTGCCCAGTTTAGTCATCTTATTCATATACTCTTTCAGCACATGGTGCATCCTCTATTCAAGGACCCATGACACTGTTGTCCTTTCTTGTTTTGCGGTCCACGTTTCCCATGAGACTGCGCCTCAAGCATCTTGCTCACCGTGGTATTTCTAATGCTTAGCACAGTGCCTGTGAAACCATAGGTGAAGATTTGCAAAATGAATGAATGAATGAGTAAATGCTTACCTTTGGGACAGGACAGAAAAGGAGAGCTCTGAGGTTCCCATTCATCAGGCAGCCTTCAGGGAGCGGGGCAAGTGACAGTAACAAAGAGTCTAAAGCTCCACAGAAGAAAAGCTCAGGGAACCAGCCTGGGCTGGGGACAGTGTCACTCGGCTTAGCAGTAGACACTGCTTTTTACTTAGTCCTTGAAAGAAGAGATCACCAGGCAGAGGAGGCTGCACAGGCAAAGTCCTGGAGGCTGGAAAGTGCTTGCTGTTCAGAGCGGTGAGGATCTAGAGTGAGCTGGAGTGCAGGAGGAGGGCTCGATGGGGGAAATGGGAGTTGTAGGAAGGGACACAGGAAAGATTTTAGGTCCATTGCAAAAGCCGTTTAGTCCACACTTTGAACGTTGGGCAACAAGGAGCCAGCCAAGATCGGTTTTGTTTTGCATGAATATTTAACAAGTGGATTAACACAGGAAACAATGCCAGGTAGCTCTCTGTCATAGCCTCCATGTGACAGCTGTACATTCCACACACACAGATATGCTATGCTCCGTGTCAAAGAAAACCCGAACGTGCAAACAGCTCATTTGGTCTGAAGTACTCAGCTATTTCATTCAAAGTATGTTACAGGAAACAAGCTTATAAACGGTGTTTACAGGCAGCGTCATTTGGGAGCTAAAGCATTTCTGTTTTGCTGAAGCCCTTTAAAAAATTTATAGCAAGATCAACATTATAATGCCAATAAAGGGATTTTTTTTTTAAACCCAAACAAATAAAGAAATGTAACCACCAGTTGAACATAGGAGGATGTAACAAGTCCTGTGTTAGAGATTTATTAGTACAGAAGAAGAGCCTCTTAAAATTTTTTTGATGAAAATAATACATGCTCATTATTTTAAAATGAAAAAAGAAAGGAAGAAACAAAGAAAACAGAGAGTGCAGAATAGCTTTTAATGAAAAACAATATTCTTGCCCTACTCCTTCCCACTCTCAGTCTTGTTTCTCAGAGGCAGCCAATTTTAAATCTTCTTAATTATTTCTTCTAGTGGCTACCTCTTCATCTCTAAATAGCATGCAAAAATGGCTATTTCTTGGTTTATCAACCATAGACCCTGTCTACTGACTGCCAGTGCTGATGGACAGGAATTTAACTCATTTTTTACCACATCCCTTCTTCTCTCTCCCATCTTCCTGCTATAATTATCTTATTATATGTCCTTTCCTTTGCAATTTTAGGAATAAATCTAGGCTACAATTTTAAATTCGAGGCCCTTGTAGATGTGAGGCCCCTGACAACCCAGGAAAGAGGTCTGGCGGCCAAGGGAGGAGTGAATGGACCAAGCTTTGGGGGGTGTCCGTCATGCCCCATTTTGTCTTAGAGTTCACATCTGAAGCACCAGCAGATTCTCTTGGCTCTGCCTTCAAGACATAGCCAGAGGGTTTTGTTTGTTTGTTTTATTCATATATATATATGTATATGTATATATGTATATGTACATATATACATATTTGAAGTAACATTGGTTTATAACATTGTATGTTTCATGTGTACAACATTATATTTCTACTTCTTTATACACTACAGCTCAAAAAGTTAAGAATAGAATTATCATATGATCCAGCAGTTGCACTTCTGGGTATTTATCCAAAGAACACCAAACATATCCAGAGTTTGATGGCATCTCCTGCTGCCCCGGGTGCTTCCATTCTGGTGGAGCCCCGTCTTCTCTTCCTGGATGATGCCAATCGCCTTCCGATGGGTACCCTTCTTTCTGCTCTTGCTTCTCTACGTAAGGAAGCTTTTCAAATGGAAGTCAGAGCACATCACTTCTCTGCTCAAAAGCCTTCGATGATTCCCCGCCTCACTCAGAGTCAAAGTCAAGTCCCCACCACACCCGGACCACAGCTTCTGTCCTGATTTCACCATTGACCACTTGCCCCCTTGCTCACTCTGTTTCTCAGTGGCCTTGATGTTCCTCGACCAATCCCAGCACACTCCCACCTCAGAGCCTGTACACTTTCATCCTCTGTCTGGAACATTCTTCCCCCAGCAATCTGCGTGGCTCATTCCCTTTCCTGTGTGGCTGTAGAGGGAGTGGTAATAAGTATGTGAAATGCTAGGGACAGACCATTTGTCGAGGGAGTCTGGCAGGGGAGGAGGAAGGACAATGGGGTACTAGGAAAAGGCAGGATGGAGGGAAGCTTTTAACAATAAGATGGCCCAGGCATGATTCTTGTTTAAAGTAGAAGGAGCTGTGGGAAAGGGAGAGAGAGAAAGAGAGAAAAGTTAATATGGAGAGAATGTCCCCAAGGAGAGAGAGGGCACAGATCAAAAGCATGAGTGGATGAAACAAAATTATTTTAATATTAATTATTAATTATTGCTTTAACAAGTTCATGCCTGAAAGCCATAATTTTCTCTCTGAAATAGAAGGTAGGGTCTAATCCAAGGGGACTGGTTTAATTTAGGGGCCAAGATGAGCTGGTCATGTGGGTTTGAAGCACATCGGCTGCTGAGGGGAGCAGGAGAGGGAGATGATCAGGGATGTGTGAAAAGGTTGCCCTGCTTGCTGGGGGCCAAGCAAGGCTGGAGACCTTGAATTTGAAGTGTCCTCCTGTACATGCATGCACGGTTTATTTTTCTCCCCTAGTAATGCTCGGCAGTCCTTGTGTTGTGATGATAAAATAATAATAGTAACCAACATTTAGTAGAGGATTATCACTTCTCTCATTTTAGAGATGAGGAAACTGAGGCACAGAGCGGTTACACAGCCAGGTAATTGTTGTATTAGTCAGGATTCTCTTGAAAAACAGAACCAATAGGGTCTCAGTCTCTCTCTCTCTCTCCCCACCTCCCTCTCCCTCGGCTAGAGGGAAAGCATTAAGGAAGAAGTAGAGATAGAAAAAAATGAAGAGACATGTTGTCTTCTAGATGAGGCAGGAGGGAATGGAATCCTCTCTCAGAGAGAAAGGGCGGGAGAGAGAGAGAGAGAGGTTGACTGATTAATTGATTATAATGAATAATTGACTCACATGATTATAAAGGCTGACAAGTCCCAAGATCTGCAGTTGGCAAGCTGGGAACCAGGAGAGCTGATGTTTCAGTTTGAATTCGAAGGCAGGGAAGAACCAATGTCCCAGCTCAACAGTCAGGCAGGAGTTCCTTCTCTGTCAGACTTTTTGTTCCATTCAGGACTTCAACTGATTAGATGGGGCTCACCCACTTTAGAGAGGGCAATCTGCTTTACTTAGTCTACTGATTCAAATGTCAGTCTTATCCAGAAACACCCTTGCAAACACACCCAGAATAATGCTTGACCAAATGTCTGGGCACCCCAAGGCTCAGTCAAGTTGACACATAATCTTAACCATCACCGTGGTGGAGCCCAAGTCCAAACCCAGGCAATCTCTTTCCACTGGAGTCCAAAGTTGAAAATGTGATGACATGGTGAATAACAGGCTGAGTACTAAGGAGTGGTTGATGTAAAGCCCCAAGGAAAACATAAGCTGAGACATACTAGTACTGATGTTGTTATTAATAATAATTAGTGTTTTTGGAAGTGAAGGCAGGACTGGGAGGCAGTAGAAGCCTCTGGCGGATGTACTGGTTAGGGTGTAGGCTGAGCCTGGAGGTACATTAGTTAGGGTATGGGCTGAGCCAGGAGGGGTGCTGGTTAGGGTACGGGATGAGCTGGGATGTGCATTAGTTAAGGTATAGGCTAAGCTGCTGCAACAAAGGAACCTGAGAATACAGAGGCTTCAACAGGATGCAAGTTTATCTCTTTCTCACATGACAATATAAAGGTGGGTGGGGTGCATTAGTTAAGGTATAGGCTAAGCTGCTGCAACAAAGGGACCTGAGAATACAGAGGCTTCAACAAGATGCAAGTTTATCTCTTTCTCACATGACAATATAAAAAGGTGGGTGGGGTCGTTTTGCCGACCCCAACACATGGCTCCATCTCTGGGTCCAACTTTTCCGGCTGTCACCACCTCCCAGCCAGAGGGAAGAGGGGAGGCAGGGGGGTGCATGCCTATCCTTTTTAGGATCTCCAGGTGGGTTATCCAATATGGTGGGCAAATGTGGCTATTGAGACTGAGGGAGTGAATTCTGGATTTAATTTAATTTTAATTAGTTTAAATTTAAATAAAAAACTGATACTCTGTTCAGTTATTGGAAGACTTTTAAGTATGTTTGGAACAACTTGAATAAATGAATATACTTTTTCAACTGTGAATCTTCTGAAATCTAAATACAGATCAACTATTTCCAGTGAAAGTTAGCATGACTATAGAGATGTGCTAGAAATATAAAATATCCACTAGATTTTGAAGACTGAGTATGGAAGAAAGAATGTAAAATATCTCATTAATAATTTTAAAATATTGATTCCACGTTGAAATGATAACATTTTGAATATACTGGGTTAAATAATATATATTATTAAAGTTAATATAACCTGTTTCTCTCTACTTTAAAAAAGTATGCCTACTATGAAATTCAAATATAATGTGGCTCACATTATATTTCCTGGAAAATGTACATATCACTTAAGATCACAACCCATTGGCCAGAAATCAGTCATGAGGTAGTTATCTTCCTGCTTAGAAGAGAAACACACATTCAATTCTTTCCAGTGACTATATAGACACTATTGCTAAGTCACACCTTAAATTCTGATAGGGCTTTAGAATTTCATACACATCATTATATGATCCTTACAAGAACCAGCTCTCAGCACAAGGCCTGGCTTATTGTAGGTCCTCAACAAACATTTGTTGAATAAATATGGGAATAAATTAGGCCATTTGGATGAAGATAAAAGAAGAGGTAGAATACGTAATTCATTCATTCAACAAATACTTTAGTGCTTTCTCTTTTGGGCACTGGGAATACAGCAATCAACAAAACAGACAAAAATTCCTGTTCTCTGGAAGAGTGGGGCTGGAAAATGAACATACAGGCCTGTAGTAAATAATATGATATCAGTTCATAATAAATACGATGACTAAAAATACAAGAGAATAGAGACATTGAAAGTGATGGGGGGGGTGGTGGTGCATTTCAGATTGAGTGACCAGAGAAGCTTCTTTGAGGAGGTGACATCAGTCGAGAGACATGAGTGAAGCAGACAAGCCGGACTTGGAGATGTCTGGTGTAAGAGCATTACAGGCGGGAGGAACAGCAAGTGCAAAGGCCCTGAGGCCAGGAGGTGCTAGTAGTGTTAGTGGAGTTAACAGCAAGTAGGCAATGCAAGGAAAGGCGAGGTTAAGAGTGAGGGAGACACGGATAGAGTCAGAGCAGGGGGCAGGGGCCAAATGACCTAGATTTCATTAGGTTTGATCCTCGGTGGGAAGGTGGCCGCCAGAAGAGTGTTGTTCTTTGAAGCTGTTTAAAATTGTTACTGCACCTTTTGTGAGCTCTTCCTGCCACAAAAGGCACGGAGGCGTGCATAGCATTGTGGATATGGGCCCAGGCAGGGCTACAGCCAGGTTTCCTCTGACTTTCGCTAAAGGGCTTTTCAAAAATTGGTTTACTTAGCTGTGTTTAGCATCCCCACACTTTGTCTTTAGCTCACTGAAGAGGGAGCAGAGAGATGTTTTGGGCTTCCTTCCAGACTTGGAATTAGTTTGTTTTCTATCTTTTCTCACAAATATCCTACTGCCCTTTGCCAGTATTCCTGGTAATGGAAGCTTTTTGTTTCGTTATATTTTAATCTGCTTAGTGCATGTGGCTTGTCTATCTGGACCCACAAATCACTGCTTATCATCACAGTCAATGGTCTGTGTCCAGCCAATTTCACAGACAAACACCTCTCTCCTGGTCACAGTCTCTGACGTGGGCAAGTCTGATTTACAAAGTCAATAAAAATACATCCAGGGAATGACTGGGCCTGCTGGCTTAATAGATGAGATTAAAATCTCCAGGTTTAAGACAGTAAGGAGTCATTTAACACACGTAGGGCGGCCAGTGGGTTATGGAAATGTCAGCTGGTCAGGGACAGCACCACTGGAAGGGGATTTATTGGAAGACAAAAGGACTAATTGATTAATTGCCTTCAGTGCCTTTCCCAGCATGACCTGGGGAACAGATATCGTGTATATTTCATTGGTCACTTTGGAGAGCAGACTTTTTTTTTTTTTCATAATTGTTACTGCTTTGTCAAGGTTATTCTTTTTTTAAAAATTTATTTATTTATTTATTTATTTATTTATTTATTTTTGGCTGTGTTGGGTCTTCGTTTCTGTGCGAGGGCTTTCTCTAGTTGCGGCAAGAGGGGGCCACTCTTCATCGCGGTGCGCGGGCCTCTCACTATCGCGGCCTCTCCTGTTGCGGAGCACAGGCTCCAGACGCGCAGGCTCAGTAGTTGTGGCTCACGGGCCCAGTTGCTCCGCGGCACGTGGGATCCTCCCAGCCCAGGGCTCGAACCCGTGTCCCCTGCATTGGCAGGCGGATTCTCAACCACTGCGCCACCAGGGAAGCCCCAGACATTTTTTCATAGTGGAAGATCACCTAGAACCAAAAAAATAAGGCATTTTATATGGAATTTTTTAAAAATCAAAGTTTTCCTCATTACTGAATGAATGTGTTCATTATAGATGCTGTAACATGGCTTATCTGGAAAGCAGAAGTGAGGAAAGCAGGGCTGGGCAGAGGGAGAAATTGGGCCATGATGCAGTCACAACAAAGGCCGCAGCCAAACCCATGGGAGCTCAAGAGCTGGGATGAAGGCAAGGGACCAGGCCTTTGTGTGCCAACAGGGACCAGCCACTGGATGCAGATGTCCCCAGGAAGTGTGTGTGTGTGTGTGTGTGTGTGACCCTGGGTGAGGAGAGTTCTTGGAAAGTGTCTCGGAAGCCAGGGGCAGGAGTGTCTCCGTCCTGGAGCAGGGACCTGAGTGCCACGTCACAGTGTTCACTACAGCAGACGTTTTAGAAAATAGAAGCAAAAAGAAGAAAACGAAAATGACTCCAGATCCCACCAACCTGAGAAAAGGATTAACTTTTTGGTATATATCTTCTCCATCTTTTATATCATACAGATGTATGTATGTATATGAAATGTGTATTGGGTATGCACATACACACACGCACCCACGTATATGCTGCAAAAATGAATCGTACTATTTCATGTCTTGCTTTTTTCTGAATATATCATAAATATATTCTCTGTGTTAATACAGATTAAAATAGACACATCTAGTCTTTGGCCCAGCAATTTCATATCAAAGAATTTTCCTTAAGGAAATATCTGAAATGTATATACAAGATATTTATTATTTCTAACCAGCATTATTTATACTGGTTAGAAAAATCCAGAACAACCTAATGTCCAACAATAAGGGTCTGATTAAATACATTATGGGATAGCTCTACCAAGACCATTGTAATCAGAAGCTTATTTTAATGATGTGAGAAAACTGTGCCCAATGTATGGTTAAATATTGGGAAAAAACCCCAGGATACAAAACACAAGCATTTGGTGGGAAAAAAAAGTATATGTACATTGGAAAAAATAGTAGAATATCCACAAAATGTTACCAATGGTTATATCTGAATGGAATCACAGGTGCTTTTCTTTCTTTTTTTCATTCTTTTTTTCAAAGTATTTTATAATTAGAAAAGCATTAAAAATATTTTTGGTTAGTCCCCAAATATTTTTAACACTACTCTAAAAATTAAAACAGTAATTCATGTATACGGCAAAATAGTTGATAAAACAAAATGGTATACAATGAAAAGTTACTTCTCTCCCATTCCAGAAACCTCTCTCTTCCCCAGTTCTCTCCTTTTTTTTTTTTTTTGGCTGTGCCCTTACTTCCCCAACCAGGGATTGAACCCGCATCCTTGGCAGTGAGAGCTCAGAGTCCTAACCACTGGACCGCCAGTGAATTCCCCCCCATTTCTCTCCCTAAGAGGCAACCACTGTGAGTAGTTTCTTTTACATCCTTGTAGGGATGTCCTATGTAATATAAACATACACATACACAAACACACACGCACATGTGTAAGAGAGAGAGCATACTCTGTACACCACGCAACATCCTCCCAACTTATTATATCTCGAGAACATTCTAAATCACAACATATAGATCAGCTTCATTCCTTTTGTGTCTAAGTAGTGTTTTTCATGCCCCCCACTCCAAGGGAGATGGGTGAGAGTGAATGATAACTCCTAACATCACAGTAGATGTACAGGAAGTATTAGTTGGATGAGCAAGCTGACTTAAGAGGCCAGAAGGGATTCCCTCCCTCCCACATCATCTGGAGGATGCTTCCCTTCATTGCCTTCTGTCCCAGTTCTTCCTGGGCCCTTTCCCTCCAGCCTCTGTACATATGCTCATCTTGCCCTCAAAGGAAGGAAGAAGGAAGGGAGGGATAAGGAGGGCGGTAGGGAGGAAAGGAAGGAAAATTAAAATACAAAATCTCTCAAGTTGACTTGTTCACTGCCCTTCTGCGTAACCGACTCATACACTTGCTCTGTGCCAGGTGTTCTTCTAGGATATTTCAGAAAACAAAAACTTAAGAGTGTCTGTCCTCACTGAGTTACGTTCTAGTGACATTCGAGGTAGACACTAAACAAATATGTCAGATGCTGGTAAGGGCCATGGGCCCACCTCTCTGCACTCCATGCTCAGTATCCAGGCCTCCTTGAGCAAGTCTCTGCTACCCTCTGAGGGCACAGGTGGGCCAGCTGCTCTGGCCTGCAGGTTATGGGCAAGGGGCTGCTGTGTCTTCCTCATCTTCCACTGGACCCTCCTCTTCCTGTGCACCCTGCTGTCCTGTCAATGTCTCCCTGGTGACATAGGGCAAGGGCTGGCATAAATAATATCTACTGTTAGGTAGTTAGACATTAGCAGCAAGGAGGTGACAGTGGCGGAAAGACAAGAGGGGAGTAGTCAAGTCATACCCCAACCATCTGGGGACCCTCCCCTGACCCCACCCAGAACGGGTGAAACTATGTTCGGGTGGTGGGCAACTTATCCTGAGAAAGAGGGAGCGCAGTAACACGAGGAAACTTCCCAGGGCTGCGCATGCCCAGACTAGACAGGCGTATAACCTATGGTAAACACAAACTCACTATACCATCACTATAATAAAATCTGCATGTGGTTTTGCCCCCCTCTCCGCCCCCCGTGGGCTTTTCTTAGCGAATCAAGGGTAAGGGCATGCACAATAATGAACTTGTTACATAGCTCGGGACTGTCAATCAAATAATGATCTCCCTGTCACTTACCCATGATCGCGCCCCGCCTCCTTGCAGAACACTCCTTACAAACACCCTTAAACCTGTACAGAAGTGCTGGCTTCACTTCGCAGAAGCAGTCTGCTCTCCCTCTGAGAGCGGAAGCTTAAGCCTTAAGTGGTAGTCTGCAATTCTTTGCTTGCCGTCGCAAGGACCGAGATTGCTGGTCCGGGTCTTCCGTGACCTCCACGGTTGAAACTATTTGACACAATGCACGCCAACCCGGTAACACTACCGTTAACTGAGCACCTAGTTCTGTGTGCCTGGTGCTGAAATAAGTATTTTACGTGTATGAACTTGCATGAAACTTTTGAGGTAGGTGCTATTATTATCTTCATTTCATAGATGAGAAAACTGAGAACCACAGAGAAGAGGAGGAATCAGAAAATTTGAACCATGGCAGACTCTCAGGTGTCCTTAATATCTTTTTTTTTTTTAATGATTCAGCACCTCTTTTTTTTTTTAATTTATATTTTATTTTATTTATTTTTGGCTGCGTTGGGTCTTCGTTGCTGTGCGCGGGCTTTCTCTAGTTGCAGCGAGCGGGGGCTACTCTTCGTTGTGGTGCTCGGGCTTCTCATTGCGGTGGCTTCTCCCGCTGCGGAGCACGGGCTCTAGGTGCGCGGGCTTCAGTAGTTGTGGCTCGCAGCCTCAGTAGTTGTGGCTCACGGGCCTAGTTGCTCCGTGGCATGTGGGATCTTCCCAGACCAGGGCTCGAACCCGTGTCCCCTGCATCGGCAGGCGGATTCCTAACCACTGCGCCACCAGGGAAGCCCCGTCCTTAATATCTTAACTGTGACATGCTAAATATGTGTCAACAGAGAGGCAATTTTGCTCTTTCTTTTTAAAAGTCGGGACCCTTGCTTTTGGGATAAATATTCCCAAGATTTTTGATTTTTCACTCGCTGGCTCTTGATTTTTTGCAACTGTTAATCAATTAAATTATTCAGCATATGTTACTAGCACCTACTCTGTTCCAGGAAATTTCTGGGCGTTGGGGATACAAAGATTAGGATGGACGGGTCCTCCGGTGAACAAATGACCATAAAAGAATGCAGATTGGATTATATAAATTGTAAATGTGATAACAGTAACTTAGCCGATAACATTTGTGGAGCACAAATAGATTACTAGACAACGCGTTATGGGCATTGCCTGACGTGAACCTCATAAGAATCGTGAGATTTTACAGGTGAGGAAACGAAAGCTCAGAGAAGGTCAGTCCCCTGCCCCGGGGAGTCTTGCCAGATCCAATGTAGGACGCCCAGTTAAATTTAAATTTCAGAGAAGCTTGTTCCATACTTAGACCAAAAAATTATTCATTGTTTATCTGAAATTCAAATTTAACTGTGTGTTCTGTATTTTTATTTGCTAAATCTGACAACCCAAGCTCAAGGTCATCCAACCAGCATTTGGACTCAAATCTCACTTTGGAAACGAAGCTGGCGAACACCGCATACTGAAACTGATCACAAGGTCAACAGCAGCATGCCCTCAAACGCCCCCCACCCCTCCCCTGTCAGAGATTCTTCAGACCGTACTGGCCTTCTAGGATGTACCAGAATGGTACAGGCCCTCAGAGAAGTTAGTGGTACGTGTGTGCCCGTGCGCGCGTGTGGTTAGAGATGGAGACAGGAGGGAAGGGGGAGTCTCGCCACCTTTGACCTCCTGGTGCGAGAAGACAGCAGCTAAGCAGCGAAGTGAGTGGCTCGCATCTGTGCTGCTCCTTCCAGAGGGAAATCAATGATTTAGTTAAAGCCTCACATGCCCCGTGCTGCGGATTGGGGCCATCCCAGCGGAGCCGCTCCACAGAGCCTTTTTATAAACCAGCAACAATTTACACTCCAAATGAAGTCCTAATAAACTACCGCGCAGCCCTGCCAGGAGGAGGCCGGGTAAACACTTCCTTTTAATAAAACAGTTGAGCGCTGGTCTCAGCAGGGCTGAAACTCTTGAGCATCCAACATCCTGGCCTTGCAGCCTGGACCCAGGGGACCGAGGGAGGGGTCCCCGCACAGCCCAGCTGCTGTAGGGTTTATCTGCCTTTATTCACCCAGGTCTCTGCTCCTGGTCTTTCGATTCCCAGGGTGGGAGGAGCCTTAGATTTCAGCCAGGACAGTCTCATGCTGGGTGCTGGAATTCTAGTGTTTCCCAGCCATGAGTCCATGATTCCTCACTGCTGTACCAGGGGGACAGTGCTGCCTGATTGTTGGAACTCTGGCCTGGAGTCAGGCTGCTGGATCATGCACCGCTTACTAGATGTGTGACCTTGGGTACGTTTAACCCCTCCATGCCTCACTTTATCATTTACAAAGTGGAGATAAATACAGCACCTCTTATTTAAAGTTATGGCATAGTGCCTGGCCTAAGTGCTCAATAACAATCATTACTGTGATTTTATTATTAAAATGACATTATATATAATGACTGTGAAGTTCTCAGCACATAATAAATGCTTAACAAATGGTCTGATCTTTATGCTATTATATTTAGTATGACTGTAAGTATTAATAAGCTATATCAGAAAGACCTTGATAACTTTGAGAAAAAGTTACATTGCTGTAAATTCTACCCCTTGTGCTCACTCCATCCTCAAAAGGAACTAAACAGAATAAATTTAAATAAATTTAATCCTGACAACTCTCAAACATCTGCCCCACTCCCAAATCTACCCAAAGTTATGTTTATTTCAGGTAAAAGTGCACCAGTTCTTTCAACGATTCATCCAGACATCCTAGTTCTTTTTCTATCAAGCCTCAGGTTTAAAATGGGGACTAGAATACTTGCCTTCCAGGAGGGAATAAGTTAGTGGATGATAAAGGTCCTAGCATGTTTGTAGCACAGACTAGGTGCTTTTCCTTCCTGTTCCCCACATGAGAGCAGAGTGTCATTGTCCCACTTCCTAAGAGCCAGCCTAGCTAGTGACTGTGAGCACACAATCCGGAGTCAGATTGTCTGGGTCCCAAACTGGCTCCATCAAAGCTGTGTGACCTTGGGCAAGTTACTTAACCTCTCCTTGCCTCACTCACCTCACCCGTATAGTGGGAACAATAACATTGTGTGCTTGTGTTGATCAACCAAGATGAACCAGGCATT
Organism: Balaenoptera physalus; assembly: GCF_965194825.1. Taxonomy (NCBI): domain Eukaryota; kingdom Metazoa; phylum Chordata; class Mammalia; order Artiodactyla; family Balaenopteridae; genus Balaenoptera; species Balaenoptera physalus. Next base: position 71,472,194 of record NC_138898.1, read on the forward strand.
GCACAGTGCCTGATGTGTGGTAGGCACTCAATCAATAGTCTTAGGCTATTATTATTTCAAGTGAGCCACACAGAACTGGAGGTAGTACTCAGGAAGAGGGTACTATCCCTAACCGTCTCTTTAGCCAGCATCAGACCACCATCCTTGGCCATCTCCTCCCATTACTGGCTCATTCTGAGCTTATGATCTTTCCCACAAAAGCTACCATTCAGCGTCAACCCTCTTATCTTGTTCTCCATTCGCTATTATTTCCTTTGGACTCAAGTGTAAGCCTTCACATTAATCCCTATTTAATTTCATCCTGCTAGTTTTGTGCTGTGATTCCAATTGTTCAAAAATCTTTTGGATGCTCAGCCTGTCATCCAGCATTGGCCAGAGCTCCTGCTATCCGGGCTTATGGACAAAGCAGATGTTATAAAACCAGGAGGAAGAGCCAGAGCCTGTAGTGGACTTTTGTTGCTCTTGCCTGCCCAGAATTCATGCCCCATTTTTTGGCAACTGCACTTCAATATGTCTTTAAGGAATCACCCCTCTCCCATGGAGTGTAGTTTTGGAGGGGGTGTCAATCAAGGTGTCAGAGGAGGGTACAGGTCCCAAACTGGGCCAATCAGATTCTTTCTCTGGGACCTAACTGTTGAGAATGATACAAGGAACACTTCCTACCAAAGAAAAGAAAAGAAAAAGTCAAGAGTTGGTTCATCCTGAGAACAGCTACTTGAAGAGATTGTTCACTAGATCCTATTCAATCCTTAGTGCTTAGTGCTGCCTTTTTCCTGTCCTGTCAAAGCCTGGTTCTTCAGCTTTGCCTTTGATGGCATGTATCAGGTATTTATTGCCACAGGAATGATGTGTAACAAACTTTTATGGGCTGAGTTGTGTCCTCCCAAAATTCATAGGTTAAAGTCCTAACCCTCAGTACCTCAGAATGTGACTATATTTGGAGATAGGGTTTAAAGAGGTGATTAAGTTAAAATGAGATCATTAGGATGGACCCTAATCCAATCTGAATGGTATCCTTATAAAAAGAGGAAATTGGGACACAGAGAGACTCGACAGACATTCACACACACAGAGGAAAGACCATGTGAGGACACAGCCAGAGGGCAACCACCTACAAGTCAAGGAGAGAGCCCTCAGAAGAGACCCAACCTGCTGACACCTTGATCTTGGACTTCTAGCCTCCAGACTGCAAGAAAATAAATATCTGTTATTTAAGCCACCTTGTCTTGTGGTATTTTGTTATTGTAACCCTAACAAACTAACAAAAGCCATCTCCAAATTTAGTGACTTAAAGCACTAAGCATTTAGTCAGCTTATAAATCTGTGGATCATGTAGGTGGGTCTTCTGGTCTACTTGAAGTTCACTCACGAACCCGTAGTTAGCTGAAGGTCAACTAAACAACTCTACTGGCCTTGGCTGGACCCTTTCACATGTCTGGGGGGTCAGCTGGGAATTGAGTGAATTCTAGGATGACCTCAGCTGGGACAAATGGGGTGACTCAGTTGTGTTCAACGTGTCTCACCCTCTGGCAAGTTAACAGGGCATATTGTCAGGATAAGGGCAGAGGAGCAAGAGAGGGTGGGAAGTGCCAATGCTTTTTCAAGCCTCTGCTTGTGTCACAGTTGCTAAATTCCTATTGGCCAAAGCACATTGCAGGGGTAGGAGGAGCTACAAAGACACATTACAAAGAGTGTGGCTAAAGGGAAGGTGAAGAATTGGAGACGTTATTGAATCAACTACATACCATGAGCTAGTTCAAAACCTCTTGGCAAATTATTTTTTACCACCACCATTACCCCAGCCCAGACTCCCCACGCCACCCCACCTCCAAGTTGGTATTTGTTGCTTTTTAAGAACCTCATGGATAAAGAGCTGGAAGGTTGCATGGACTTATATCTACATCCGAGTTTTGGAAGCCAGTGGAAGAGAGAATTTCAAGATGGAAGCCATGGTCAACAGTGCCAAATGGTGTATAGACATCAAAAGATATAAGGACTGAGAAAGGCCCATTGGTTTTATGAGTAAGTGGGTTACCTATCACCTTAGTAAGAACGGTTTCTAGGGAGAAGTGGGGGCAGAGGCCAGATCAGAGTGGGTGAAAGGTGAGGGAGGGGAGACTGTGAGTGTAGACAACTCTTTGAAGAATCTTGTGTGATATAAAGCCTGGAGGAGGATGTGGGGTTAGGGAAGGGTTTTTTTAATTTGTGTTTATAGAGGGGAGAAACGTGCAAAAGAAGCCGGTTGGTTGCAAAGTCTAATTCTAAGCAACTGAACTAAGATGAAGCAGCCCAGCCTCCAGAGGGCAGGTCCTTTCCTTCTGCTGAGTCCAGGCATGCTTGTTACTCCTACTGGCTTTCACTTCCCTGGGTCAGCATCTAGCAGCTTGCCAGATGCCCCAACAGGAATGTTGCCCATCTTTACCAGAAATTCCCTGTCTCTGTCTTATTATACCACGTGAACATTGGCCTTCTCACCCCTTCACAGTACCCTGGGACAAACCTACCAGGGTTGGGATCCAAGATACTAATGGAGTGGGGGTGGAGTGAGGATGGGGCTATTTGACTTTCCCAGCTTGAGACCACCTCCATCATCCATCCAGTTGGGATGGCAGTCAATGACACCCCAGTTACATGGAAATCCTGGTAAACTCAGAAAATCAGAAAGAAAAACTTGCATCTTATATAACTGAATTACATCTGGGGCACATGCAGCCTCTCTGGAAGATGAGGTAGAATGGAAGTCAGTTCCAGGAAAATGAATTAGAGAAGGGAGAATAACATCCTAATTTGAGTCCTCTGTGAGGGCTGGAGCCAACTCATGGAATAAATATGGACTTTATGCAGTGCCACCACTTGCTGTGTGACCTTTCACAAGTGAACTGACCTCTCTGGGCTTCAACCTCATAGAATTGTGAGAATTAAATAAAACTCCTCTTGTAAAGTAGCATGATGCCCATTTAGTAAATTCCTCTCTTTTAAAAAAAACCATTGTGCAGTTATTGAATTATGTTCTCTCAGCTTTAAACCCAATGCTCTCTTTTCAGCTCTGTGTTACTGGGACTGGGACTCTGTATATTTCTGCTGTGCCAGCTGCTCCCTGTTAGGCTCTGTCCAGAGGGGGCGCTAGAGAGAGGCCGTGAGGTTGGAAGAGAAAGTTGAGACTTGCTTCTTCCCGTTCATGTAAACCTTTCCTTAACATGCACATGATCCAGTCTGTGGCTTTCCCCAAACACACAGGACCAGTTTCATTGGAGACGCCAACGCCAGCTAGCTGGCACCCCCTCCTCAGGGATGTGGGTTCCAGACCCACAGGATCCCTCCTCTGAACTGCTGAGTTTTGATAATTCCAACATCTTCCCTTGTTGCCCCAACTGGAGTGGTGGTAACTGCTTCCTGCAGGGGCTGTCCCTGTGATACCTTGGAGTTATTTTATCCTCTTTCAGTTAATTAGTTATCAATGCTAGACCTTGTTAGGAATTCCTCGTAACAAAGGGCATCATTCCAATAACTTGCGTGGCTCCTGTCTCCAGACTGGACCCTGACTGATACACCCACTGTCACAGAACCCCGTACACAGTACTACCACGGGCTCAATCCCAGTGTCCTGAATTGTTTCTGTCCCTGTATCCCTGTTAATATGGGTTTTCCCCTTGTAGTGATCAGTAAACCTGACTGTGTCAGAATCTGCTGGGACTTCTGTTAACGTATTTTGGGGGCCCCATCTCTAGAGGCTCCGACTCACTAGGGAAGCTGAGAATCTGTATTTTTAATAAGTGCTCCCGGTTTGGGAAATCACTTTTTTGCAGTCAGGAGCCAGCTTTTCCCATCTTTGTTCCCAGGAACCTGGCACTGTGCAGGCCTCCACATGAAAGCTTGTTGAAAGGGTGCACGGGTATTACGTTTGCATTCTTCTGCAGCCACTTCCTCTCCCTGGAACCAAGAACCAAGGAGAGCAGCAAATGGTTTTATGTTTTTCCATTAGGCAAAAGAGGGTATAATGCTGGTCAGTAGAAGAGAAGGTCCACTCAATTCTGCTTGCTTCTAAGGTCAGATATTGGACAGAAGATCCAAGTCTGAAGTATATTAAGAATGAAGCTAGCATATGGTGATGATGAATGTTAACTAGACTTATTGTGGTGATTATTTCACAATATATGTAAGTATCAAACCATTATGTTGTACACTGGAAACTAATACATTATATGTCAATTATAAAATTTTTAAACATGTTTTTAAAGTGAAAGAATAAAGCTAGCAAACATTTTGAGAAAGTGTCCTGTAAAATAATGAATCATTGCTTTCAGGAGGTACTGAGACGATCTCTTTAGAGGGTTTAGTTAACGGATGTGAACAATTTTGGAAGTTTTAAATAATTCTGGTGGGAAAAGGTCTTTTTTTTTCCCATAGTTTTACTTCACTTGAGGTGGTAAAATCCAATGAGAGTAGACTAGTAGTCCCTTCTTTGGTAAAAACTGGTTTGGAGAGAGCTGTTGGGAAGGTCATTATGGTGCAGGGGCTGGGAAAGGGAGGATTGATTTTTATTCGTTTACCTCTCATAGGAGGGAGAAAAGCCATGAGGGGTTAAGTATTAACCAATACATACTTATCCCTAAGTTAAGTAGATAATGCTTACCCAAGATTTGTTCTAACTACATAAAATGGAATTAGTAGGAACAATGGCTATTAGTTGATGGGTCAGTGTTACCATCCTCTAGAGGAGTGGTTCTTGTAGATATAAACCTCCCCTTTCTTTTTGTTCAAATTGAAGTATAGTTGATTTACAATGTTGTATTAGTTTCTGGTATACAGCAAGCTGATTCAGTTATATATTCTTTTTCATTATAGGTTATTACAAGATATTTAATATCTGTGCTATACAGTATGACCTTGTTGTTTCTCTATTTTATATACAGTAGTGTGTATCTGTTAATCCCAAACTCCTAATTTATATCTCCTCCTCTTTTTCCTTTGGTAACCATAAGTTTGCTTACTATATCTGTGAGTCTGTTTCTGTATTGTATATAGATTTATTCATATCATTTTTTAGATTCCACATATAAGTGATAGATATCATATGATATTTGTCTTTCTCTGTCTGACTTACTTCACTTAGTATGATAATCTCTAGGTCCATCCATGTTGCTGCAAATGGCATTATTTCATTCTTTTTTATGGCTGAGTAGTATTCCATTGTATATATGTACCACATCTTCTTTATCCATTCGTCTGTCAGTGGACACTTAGGTTGCTTCCGTGTCTTGGCTATTGTAAATAGTGCTGCTATGAACATTGGGGTGTATGTATCTTTTTGAATTAGAGTTTTGTCCAGATATACACCCAGGAATGGGATTGCTGGATCATATGGCAACTCCATTTTTAGTTTTTTAAGGAACCTCCATACTGTTTTCCATAGTGGCTGCACCAATTTACATTCCCACCAACTCTCCACTTTCAAATGTCTCCAGGTAAAGCTTGGTCAACATGGAATGCAGGGTCTCAGGTATAATTATGCTAGTTATAGGTACATGGACAACGTTAAGAGCAGAAATTCTCAGTTGACATTACCTAGATAGTCTCTATTTGGCAACCTTGATGGGAGGAGAGACGCATGTTAAAGTATACCCGTTAACCCATCTACTGGGGCATTAACCCAACTACGATGACTCAGTTTCCTCTTGTAGTGTGGAAATCTAGGCGTTCAGAGATAGACACTCTGCATTAACTGTGATCCCTTCAGCCAGCCCATATCTTGCATATTTTTCCCTTTGCTGTCAAAGAAGAATCTTGACAGGGAATTCATTTTCTAAAATATAGCCCTTTTCAGATAAACCTGACAGATCAAAGTCTGCTTGTAAAACGTTGTCCACCTGCTACATTAGGAGAGAGGCCACTTGGCCATAGGGAGGTAACACCTGGGAAGCTACAGGGTCTAGGAGATGGTTTAGGATTTTGGAACTGTGGTTGGTGCCTGAGGGACGCCATGGGAGTTGGGGAAGGCTCATTCTTCTGAATTAAGCTAAGTCCACCTGGCCAGCCTAGTCTTTGGGTGGGAGAGTCTGTAGGCTTTTGGGACCTGGTTACCTGCATAAAGAGAAAGCTCAATTCGAAGCCAGAGAAAAGGAATGTGTAGTTTGCCTGAGGCAGAAGAAATAAAAGGTAAGAAACAGCCTCAGGGTCCAAGCCTTTGGCAGAGGGGAAATCTGAAAGGCATCATAACCATGAAACAAAGGCAGTGGGGAAGATGATCAGTTAGAGGGGAGATAGTTGGGTAGATCCCACAGGTGTTTGAAGGATGGCTTAATTGGCCAGCACATCATTAAGTTGTGCAACTGACACAAAGGTCTCAATCCTCTTAGATATTATTTAGCCTATGATGTAAGGACTCACATTTGCCTCAAACGTGTTGCCCCCTCCCCCTGAGGGAGCAAAGCAGAGGAGTGTGGGCAGAGCCAGCTCTTCTCCAAGGCAAACACAAGGGCCTAATAACCGGCTCCTTCCCCCAAAAGATAAACCTGTTGTTCCCAACTGACCTCAGTCCTGCAGTTTGCCCAGACTTGATAAGAATGTGCCCATATTTCAGTCTTTCTGAGGGATGCATGTTGGGGGGTGGTGGAGAATATTTCAGCTGCAGAAGCTATTGAACTGGGCATTGCTCAGTATTTACTTAGAACAAACAAAGTGAGTATGTATGATGCAAACAAAACAAAACAAAAGATGTGATGATATGGCAGCAGTGGTTCCCAAAGCCATGCTGTGCGAACGTCCCTGACTGGCTTTGGAGCAACTGACCGCAGATCCCTCCCACCGAAACTCTATAACATCCTGACTCTGTGCTGATCATCCCTACATATTGTGTTCATTTCTACCAGCTAGAAGAATCTGGGTACCAAACTGTAGGAGTAGTTGCTGTGGCACTTTATAAGGAACATAGATCAACTGAAGAAAAGCAAATTACCTAGGGGTAGTGAGTGATAAGAAAATAATAAGGTTATATTTGTAATAGGGCATTTTAACCAGCTGATGCTAGTAAAAAAAATACTCCATCTCTCCTTTACCATCCCCTCCTGCTGCTGTGCCCCATCTGTCTATGTCCATTCACATCCACAGAAGCTTGTTTTTAAAGTGGAAGAGGCGAAAGGAGTTTAGTAGGGGAAAGAAGCCAGAGAAAGAGGATGAAGGGAATAGAAGTCCCCTGTTCCACAGTTTAGGGTTGGATTTGGGAGGTAATAGAGCTGCAGACTCCATCACATTTTTCAAAACTGACATTTTACGAAACTCTAGACTCAAGCATATTATGTCTGAGGCTTTGGGTCAAAGGGTGTTGCCCAGAATTTGGAAAGATGCTCTTCTCCCTGTTTTTGCAAAGAACCCAGTGTCATCTTGGAACATCCAAGGACAGCATGCTTGGCATGGACATTTTTACAGAGAGCTGGGATGGGGAGATACTCTTCAAGCACCTCTGTAGACAACAGGTGGGAACTGAGGGAGGGTGGCAGATCTGCATGCTGGCTGCAGCTGATGGCCTGGTGCATGAGTATGCACTGGGCATCCCACTGGGGACTCCCGGAGAGAAATGGCAAGGAAATGAAATGCTGTTGTGGGATGGGCACTTGTGCTTCACACTCATTGCCGAAACGTTTACGGAAGTGGAGACACCAGGACAGAGCATGTTAATTAGACCACACACAAAGGACACAACAGGAGACTTTGGAAAAATTCTAATTGGTTCACTTGTGATGCACTAGCTCTAGCCAGACCTTGGCTAATTCAGTTGTGTCTGTAAAAGGAAACGGAGGCTCAAGATCAGGTAACAAGGCTGAAGCCTATTCCTGTGGGGCTAGGCTGAGGTGCTTAATAGGAGTTTGGGGTTTGGTTTGCTTGGGGGGCCAGTCACCTGAATCCTGCTAGTAGGATCTGTGTATACCCAGCCAGCCAGAGTGCCTCCCTTTCTCTCCAGGGGGAGAATTACACAGGCTACGTTACAAAGTGTGTCATGGGTACCTCCTGGGCTGTCTTTTCTGGACATATTTAGATCACTTATTTTGTCCACAGAGGTGGCTCTCAGCTGCTGCATTCCTGCCAAGTGAACCTGACCCCCTCAGAGCAATAGCTGATAGGTCCAGGGGTGAACACTTCACCCAAGCCAGACTGATCATCTTCCTCTGGGAGTTTGGAATTTTGCATGGACAGAGGCTCAAGGTCAACTACATCAATGGCAGTGCTCGAAAGCGGCGGGTCTCACTCTTGCATGCCAGTCAGTGGGGGTCTTGTTAAAATGCAGGTTCTGTTTCAGTAGGTCTGGGGCAAGGCCTGAGATTCTGCATTCCAACGAATGCCCAGGTGATGCCTATGCTGCTGGTTCTTGGACCGCATTTTGGGCAGCAAGGACCTATAGCATATTCCTTTTGCTAAGAGAAAATTTTCAATCACATACCCCAAGAGGTGTACATTTATTTATTTCTAAATTATACAAATATATTACTATTATGTATATTACAAAGCATACCCAAATAAGAAGAAATTAAAATGAGCTAAAACTAAATAGAAATAGACATTTGAGTGTTTTCTTCCTGTACCTCAGTGGGTAGACCTTACAGAATTAAGGCACTGGGATGAAAAGAAAGGAATCAACAAAGCAAATGCCAATAAGCATCTGTGTGCTGATGCCACTGGGTTAGGGGGGTGTTTAGATTTGATCTTGTCCTCAAAATGTAGCCAAAAATGGATGCAAAGCTGTCCCAGTTGGATGGTGACAGCAGTCATGTTCGCTTGGTCTGAGAATGTTCTCAAAACGATGCCCATGGGACTTCCCTGGTGGCTCAGTGGTTAAGACTCTGCCTGTCAATACTTGTCACTCCTAAGAGTGTGTACACACCGCTTTGGGGGCCACTGCTCCAGACGGAAGGTGCACAACCCACTGCTGAGAGCCCCCCATTTTCCTGGCTCTGTCCTTGATAAGGATTGGATGTCTGAAACCTCCACCAGTTCTCCGATATCCTAGCAGCTGTCTAATGATTTCCCCAGTGTGTACTGTTACTTGCAGGCAAAGGCAGTGCAATGGTCTGAATATTTGTGTCCCCCAGATTCATAGTGAAACTCTAATCCCAATGTGAGGGTATTTGGAGGTCAGGGTTGGGTCTAAGAGGAGAGGTGAGGCTGTATTTGGGAAAAATGAGCTCAGGAGCATGAAATTGGTCAGGGCAAGCAGTCTAGTGCTGTGGCCCTGACAGCGCAAGGATGTCAGAGGCCTCTTTTCATGCTTTGTGCTGCTTACAGGAACGGTTGGCCGCCAACAAAGAGATCTGCCTCTGTCCTGCAGGAAACTGATTAGAGAGAACCCCAGTGCCAGCCCAGCTCTCCTTAGCCTTCATGGTCAGGGAGGAGACATGGGAAGACCGACGTTCTCACAGATTCCTCTGAAATGATGCCTGGTAGGAAGGTATATCAACTTGGTACTAATTCCACAGGAGGTACATTGGTATAAAAGAAAATTTGAAACCTAAGAGGTGAACAAGCATAGGGAGAGATGTTCAAATCGTTTAGTAATAAGAGAAAGGCCAATTAAACAAGAATAAGAGATCACTTCCCACCTAGACTGGCAAAATTAGAAAGGCTAGATGTACCAGGCTCAGGTAGGGAAGAGAGGTTCCGGGAACCTCCTTCCTGCTGAAGGAAAGGCGGTTTGTGCAGTGGGCTGCAGGGCACCCTGGCAGGGCTAAGGCAGATCCACTATCCACGAGTACCTTCTAAGCCAGCAAGCCTGCTCCTAAAGGAGGGGACATGGGCGAGAGCGTTCCCCGAAGCACTCACTGTGGGGTGTCTTGGTGTCCGTCACTGGGAGGGCGACAGGCAGAGCCTGGAGGACCCAGCAGCAGTCACACTAGCTGCACAGAGAGCAACACTGATGGTTCCTGAAACCACAGGCTGCATGGTCCACGGTGTGGGAAACGGGGTGGGGCTAAAAGGGGACGGGAGAGGCCTTGCCTAGATCAGTGCTGATATCACAGGCTGGAAAGAAAAAAAAAAAACAGAAAAAAGAAATTCTGCCAGCTAGCCAAGGCCACTTTGTGCTGTTTCTTCCACAGAATAATGCTGGGGACTCAACAACTTGCCTGTTGGTTCAAGGTGAACCCAGCGAGTCACACAGGAGCTGAGGGCTTTCCCTGCCCCCATGTTCACCACACACACGTATGTACATACATAACACACATACAACATGCACACACACATATATACATATACACATGCACGTATACACATACACACAGATACACACATGTGTACACATACCCACATAGACACACATAGACACATGTATACAAACATGCACACATACGCATACACACACACATATACACATATGTATATAGACACACATATACAAACATACACACAGATACACACATGTGTACACATACATGCACATGGGTGCCGTTTCCCTGCTGTTTCTGGGATGCTGCTGCTTCCTTGATCGCATCTCTTCGTCTTAATACCTGATGTGGACTTGTCTTCCTGGGAGATAATTCTACCTTGTGAGTTGACTAAGTTAGCGGTTCCACTGGATATTGTAACTATACCTATTCCCAGGGCCTTCCCTAGGCCTGTCCTATCAGAATCTTTCAGAGTTGGAGACTGTGAATCTGTGTTTTGGTTAGTCTAGATGGTAAAATTGGTATGATTCCAATCATCTGACAGTTTTGGAAACCAAGGGATTCTCAACACGGCTGCCTCGTAGGATCACCAGTAGAGCTAAAAACAAACAAACAAACAACAACAAAAACTGGTGCCTGGGCCTCATCTCAGACCAAGAAACTAGAATCTTTCTGGGTGGGGCTCAGGGGTTTTGTTTTGAACCTTCCTGGGGATTCTACCGTGCAGCCAACGTTGAGAACCTGGGTCCCCAGGTAATACTTCCCCAAATTCCCTGCTTTTCTGCATCACCTAAAGTGTTTGTTAAACACACAGTGCCTGGGCCCCTCGTCTGGAGATTCTGATACCCATGCATCTGGGTTGAAGCCTAGGAATTTGCATTTTCAACAAGTACAAGGCTTGACCTTCCCTCCAATAGTGGGATAAAAATAATCCATTTTGTTCTCAGTGTGGAAGGGAGTTCCCTTCATCATTCCCTTCCCCTTCTCCCTACTTCCAACTCTGGGCAACACTCCTCACTAGGAAGAAATGGGCACATTGTTGGACACATGTTTTGTAGTCTGTTTTCCAGTGTTCATCACTGAGTTCTAAGTAGTTTTCAGACAGGTGCTTCTTTCCGCAGCTATAGCTTTGTGAATTTTCCCTAGTGGAGGTCCCCTGCATTTGTTTCCCATACCAGGGCTGTATTCCATGGAGCTGCTAGGGGAGGTGTGGAGGCTAGGGAGACAACATGACATGCTTGCCACGTACTAGAAGGGTCTCAAGATGCTCTTTGTCTAGCCCTGCTGGCGTGTGTTCTGCTTGTCAGCTCTTCCTTGAAACCATCAATCAGGTGAGGGCTCCAGATTGAATCCATTCTCATCAACCAAAGCAACCATATCTGAGAGATCGCTGTTCTCTCTTTGGACCAGAGACTCTATTTGTGGTTCCTTTTGTCATCATTCTCAATAACTCTTGACCTCATCTGAATTGAGATTTTCAACATATATGATAGATAAATGGCTATTTCCCTCTCCCAAATGAGGAAGAGACATAAACAGAAATAATAGGAGAAAAATACAAGTGGCCAATAAACAAGTAATAAAATAGTAATAATAAAAATAAATGCAAAAATTACAATAAAGTATCAATTTTTCACATGGTCTGGCAAAGATTAAAGATTAATAATAGCATGCATTTTTAGTGAGGTTATTGTGAAACAGGCATTTCCATTGGTGGGAACTGTGAATTGGTCCAAAAACTTTAGAGGAAAATCTGGCAGTAGCTATCAAAATTTAAAATATACATATCATTGAGAAAGCAATTCCAGTTCTTGTAATTTACTTTATAGAGTTATTCACAAAATATGCAAAGATATCTATATTTATATGTCTCCATATCTATATCTATATGGATACAGATATTTATTGCAGAACTTTTCATATTAGTGAAACATTGGGAAACAACCTAAATGTCCACCAATAGGGGAGCAGTAATATCATCTCTGGTTCATCCAGATACTCTGCAGCTGTTAACGAGAATGAGGTGGACCTGTATACACTGATGTGGAAAGATACCTAACTAAAGAAAGCAAAGCTTGTATTAACTAAATAATGAGGAATACCCAGCTTGCTTAGAACTCTAAAAAGTCTTTGTTCTGAGGTAATACGAAATAAAGAGATCAAAGCAAAGACTTGACTCTCATTCCCATCACTTATAAGCTATACAGTTTGGCCAAGTTACATAACTTTATTGAACCTCAGTTTCTTTATATTTAAAATGGGAGTCATAATAGCTACTTCATAGAATTCTCATAATGCTTAAAAGAAATAACATATTAAAACTAAATAAATGTTAGTTCCTATTTCCCCAAAGGTAAAAATAAGGTGATATAAATGAAGGCTTGTATATAATGTAAGATTAGATCAATTCCTTATCAATTTTAGTTATCCTCTGTAAACTGTGACTAACTTTTTAGAATTGGCCTAGGCTTTTTTCTTGGAGTCTGTGTTTCAGGAAGTTTACAGCTCAGGGGTGGGATAATGAGAAGATGTGGGGTGTAAATGGATTCATTATAAAACCCACCTAGCCCACCTTAGCTTAATTCAGTCCTGATTCATTTATTTTCTCTCTCACTCTGAGCTCTCATTTGATGCCTTTAAGACAGAGATTTAGCTAAAGCCATATTTCAAAGCCAACAAATGCTTATTTGAGTTTAGAATGTAACAAGAATGAGCGAGGCAGGCAGGGGATTCAATAGTAAAAAGTAGGAATCATCTTTATTTCACAAAGAAATTTGCTCATGTCCCCACCCCCACTGTTTAGCTTTTATTTTCCCAATTTTTACTAAACATAGGAGCAAAAAAAATTTTGTTTCTCTCTTAACTCTAAGGAAAACAAGTACAACAATAAATAGTAGGTAACATGTAATCTCATTATCAAAAAGGCTGTAAGGAGTGGTGGAGACTGCAGCAAATAGGAAATTATGTTCTGCTCCGTGTTCTATGTTCAGTGGGCAGCTAACACTTACTTCTAGATCAGTGATGCAGAACCATAGGTCTAGGGTTGCCAGAAACTCTCACTTTTCAAGAGAAGCTGGAAGTTTGGTTTTTATGTGAATTACCTTGATTTGTTTAGTTATGGCAACTATTCTTCCAAATATAAAAGCATATGAGGGCCAAAGTGGTGAAGGCTCAAGAAGACTCATCTGTGAGCCAGAAGTGGCCTGAGGAACTGAGTTTGTAACCTTGATTTTAGCCTCTTCACAGAGAGTATATGAGAAAAAAATGGGGAGAGGGAGTGTATCAGTCGGGTTCTGCTCAGAAAACAGATGGCACATTCAAATTAGTACAACTTGAGAAGGATTTACTAAGAAAGAAATGGATTGCTAAATTGTGAGTCGGATTGCGGGGAGCCTCCGGAACAGGGCAGTACCTGGGGCTGGCAGGGGAGCTGTCACCACCCACAACTGAAGGGATGAGGGGAAGGAGAGTTGTGCAGAGAAAGCCTCTCTGAGAGGTACTTTCTGCTGAGGGACCCAGCCAGCCTGAACTTACCTCTCAGAGAAATAACCTCCAATGACGTCTTTCTGTCGCTTCTGGTGCCTCCCATTGGCCAAACCCAGCTGGAAGCAAGAGGACGTGGAGGCTCATGGATGTAATACATATAGCCCAGTATCTGGGGCAGAGAGCAGGTGAAGGGGGGCACACAGGAGATCTGGGGATCTGGGGGGACAAGTGGAGACATCTGTCATAGGGAATGGAAGCAACGGATGTTGGAGGATTTCTGAGGCTTCTTTTTGGGTCAGGCTTCTGTTGGGTCAGGTCCAAACTCTCGGAGCTGCTGTTCACACAGTCAAGTCACTAAGCCTACCCAGATTTTAGCTAAGGAGGAAGAGAGCCTGGGAAGAAGGTATCACTGCGGGCAGCCCAAAGAAAGGCTGCAAGGGAACTTGGCTGTGTGGGCAATTCAGACCCACAGAGAGGATCCATCCTCTCCTAAAGGGACAGAACTGGGAGTGCAGGAGGCTTGTTGGCAGCTCCACAAAGACAGGGATCTTAATGTATCCTGAGCAACTCTAGCAGTGCCTGGCATACAGTAGGTGCTCAATAAATATGTGCTGAATGAATGAGATGTTTGGGCAAGCTGTGGCAGCCTGATTATATTCTCAATGTAGAACCATCCTGCCGCAGTTCTCAGCACCCAGATCTCCCAGGGCTGTTGGAGTGTCCTCAGCTTTTTAGGAGCCACTCTTGGAGGAACCCCAACACCAGAAGGGTCCAAATGGGGAAACTATAACCCAGTATTACTCTGGGATTTCCTGGATCAGAGAACAAAACCTAAAGCCTCTTCCCCAGCTGCCTCCTTCTCACCTGCTGGAAACAACTCTGGGAACTAGTGGCTCGCGTCTCTGCATATTTCTCACTTGGCAAATCAGCAAGCAGTTGGATTAGAGGATTAGGCACTAAATGAATGGCTAATGGCTTCTGTGAGATGCTGCACAGAGGACATGAAGCGGGTGGCAGGGAATGACCTGACCTGCAGAGTTTCCTGAGGCAGGTCTGAGAAGTGCTGAGAAGGGGGAAGAGGTAGATCTAGTCCTTTTATTCCTTAAGGCCCATCTTGGCTGATGTCTTAACCCCTGCCCTGTGGATTGCTAAATCAAAACAAAGGACTCATTCAGTCAACTAATATCTGTTAAAGGTTTACCATGTGCCGGGCTAGTGCCAGGCACTGAAGACAGGCCCATGGATAACACTGGCACACTTCATACCCTCCCCTGAGCTTACATTTGAGAGTATATAAATCACAGCCACACGGAATTTGTAGTAATGCAGATTCTGGGGCCACATGCCTCGATATTCTAAAATAAGAGATCTGGAGTGGGGACCAGGAATCTACACTTTAAAAAACAAGCATCCTGGGACTTCCCTGGTAGTCCAGTGGTTAAGAATCTGCCTTCCAATGCAGGGGATGCAGGTTCCATCCCTGGTCGGGGAACTAAGATCCCACATGCCGCGGGGCAACTAAGCCCATGGGGTGCAACTACTGAGTCCACGTACCACAACTAGAGAGTCCACGTGCCACAACTACAGAGCCCACGTGCCTCAACTAGAGAGAAGCCCACGCACCACAACTAGAGAGAAGCCCACGCACCGCAACGAAGAGCCTGCGAGCTGAAACGAAAGATCCCACGTGCTGCAACTGAGACCCCAGTGCAGCCAAAAGTAAAATAAATAAAAGCCAAACAAACAAACCAAAATAACCAAGCATCCTGGGTGATTCTAATGCAGTCAGACCCAGCCACATCTTGAGAACCAACTGGTCTACCTGGGATCTTATGCATTATGAAAAAGAGCTCCTGGGTCAATTAGCACCTGCCTTCCTAAACTGGAATTCTGCCTCCTGATAAGGACATTAGATTCATAAGTAGGCAGAAAAGGAGAAAAATCTCACATTGTCAAAATTACTCTTGAATTGCTTAAGAAGTTACCAAATTGGAGGTTGTTATGTCATCTTTTTAAAAGACCAGCCCAGCCAGTTTTCCTCCACTATAGGGAGAAATCTTCATTTCTTCGGTGTCTAGCTTGGCGGTCCTGCTGTTTAAAAAGCACCAATCTTTAAATACTCCACACTGCGTGATATTCTCTTCATAAGAGGCACACAGGAATAGCAGATTCAAGGCCCCATTTCAGTCTCGCTTTGGGGTGTGCACTTATTAAATGAAGTGGCAGGAAGAATTGCCTGTGTTGTTTGTTATTATTTCTTTTTCTTAATTTTCTTTCAGCTCCAAGTAGTTAGATTTTCAGAAATTCAACGTGCATTTGATAGAAGCCCATAATCCTAGACAGACCATGAAAAGCACCTGCCACTTGCATTTCCCAATTTTGAGAAAGCTGAGAGGGCCTCCAAGCCCACTACTTCCTTTGGGGGGATTTTTTATGATTAGGTCCCAATATCTGTACCACGTGACCCACAGGTTATTGCACCTAGGTCGTGCACTGCACAACCTTCAGCAGTACAATTCACAAGGACTACAGTGTAAATGACACCCTAGAGTTGTGCAGTACACAACCTGCACAACCTGATGTGATGGCCCTAATTGTACCCAAAGGCAGTCAGGCAACTCCAAGATTCTGTTCCAGCCTTTGATTGGGTGGGTAAGGAGTACACTTATTTTATTGCTTTCAAACAATACAGCAGTGAAAACTGAGACAAATGAAACACCCAAGAGAATCTGCATATCCATATTTCTAATTACACTGAACATGCATTCTTCACCCACATGAGTACCAATTTGTATTATTCTGAGTTCCACTGAAATTGGAGTTCCACTGGGGAGCTTCTTGCCTAGTTTCACTTGTTACCCTGGGATAATTGGTTTAAAACTGATTACTGGGTCACTAGTTATGGAGCCTATTGACAGTGTATTTCAGCTTAGGGAAGCAATTAAAAACCCTAATTAATCAGGGGGTAATTAACAGGTCTTAAATTTTGTCAAGAGATTAATTATCAAGAAATCCAGAACAAATCAATGTGCATTCCAGGAGGGTGAGAGAAGACTCAGTCATTGGAGCTGGTGGTTATTTGGGCCATTCATTCATTCATTCATTCATTTAATGTTTACTGAGCACCTATATGGTGCCAAGCACAGAGCCCAGGGACTCCAGTGGCTTTGCTGATGTAGCTTCCATTTGGCCAGGGAGTGGTCAGGCATGAGACCAGATGGTTGTAAACAGCCTCTCTGAAGGCATAATAATAGTAATATTCCTAGCTACTTGTTTTGAGTGTTTGTTATATGCTACATGCAATAGTAAGAGTTTACATCTTTTATTTCATTAGGTATTGACAGTGACCCTACTAGGTAAATAGGTATATATTACTGATTGTTTAACAGGTAAGAAAACCGAGGTCCAGGTAGGTTAAGAAACTTGCCCAAGAACACCCAGTGCTATGCTTTGTTGCACCTCTCCATGTGTCAGTGTTCTGAGAAAGGAGACGATTAATTGAAGTCTTCCCCCAAGAGTAGCTACTAGGAAGGCAGCATAATGAAGTGAAGGGCAAAGGTTCTGGAGCCAGACTGCCTGGGTCAAAGCCGAACTGACTAACTGTCTGAATTCAGGCAAGTTCATCCCACCTTTCTGTAACTCCACTTTCCTCTTCTGTAAAATGGGCATGTAATAGTACCAATCTCACCGCCCTATTTTAAGATGATGCATGTAAAATATATTAAATAGTTCCTGGTACGTGGTAAGTGCACAGTGTTAGCTGTTAATACTATTTATTACTGCTCTCTTGCAGAACCAGGAGTTTTTTGCCTTCAAGCTCTTGTTCTACCAGCTTGCATTATTCTGCCATGGGGTTTCAGGAATGGATTTCTGTTGAGTTTGGGAGTGTGCTATCAACTGAATTGTGTCCCACCCCCCAAGTTCTCATGTTGAAGCCCTAACCCTTGGTGTGAGGGTATTTGGATGTAGGGTCTTTTGGAGGTAATTAGGTTTAGATGAGGTCATGAGGGTGGGAGCCTTTTGATGGGATTAGTGCCCTTATAAGAAGAGAAGGAAGAAGGGAGAGCTTGCATTCTCTCTCTCTGCCTCTCTCTCCCGACCCCTCCCTCCCTCCCTGCCATGTGAGAAGACAGTGGCTGTCTACAAGCCAGGAAGAGAGTTCTCACCAGAACCTGACCATGCTGGCACCCTGATCTCAGACTTCCAGCCTCCAGAATTGTGAGAAATAAATTCTTTTGTTTAAGCCACCCAGTCTGTGGTATTTTGTTATGGCAGTCCGAGCTGATTTATACAGAGTGTTTACAAATTTTCTAGAATTGATTGTTTGGGGCCACTTGGGGGGTTAAGTGCTGTGTAGTGGGGGTCAGTCCCATCTCTCTGATGCAAAAATGCATGGCAGGTCCAGAGAGCTCGGTGGGGGGGTCCCATAATAAGTTCCACAGTTACATCTTTTCTGGGACAGAAACTTAGAGATGGGGGCATCAGGCTCTGCCCAGTGCAATGATGATGTGCAGGGAACTATAGGTGTGAGAAATAGTGATGCCAGGATGGTAGGATGAGAAAATATGGGCTGCAAATAGAGCCCAGATGTCATCCTACGCTCACCTCAGCCGCCAGCCTGAGACTCCAAAAATAAGAACACATTTCCTTTTATGTCCAACTAATAGCCCCAGGAAGCCATATAAGGTGTGGAGGTTAGGAGTGTGGTTGCTGAAGTCCAAGGGCCTGGGTTCAATCCTGTCCCTGGCACTAACTAGCTGGCTGACTTTGGGTAGATCACTTAATCTCCATGACTTAGCTACCTCCTCTCTTGTTTTTTATTTTTATTTATATATATATATATTTTTAACATCTTTATTGGAGTATAATTGCTTTACATTGTTGTGTTAGTTTCTGCTGTATAACAAAGTGAATCAGCTGTAGGTACACGTATATCCCCATATTCCCTCCCTCTTGTGTCTCCCTCCCACCCTCCCTATCCCACCCCTCTAGGTGGTCACAAAGCACCGAGCTGATCTCCCTATGCTATGTGGCTGCTTCCCACTAACTATCTATTTTACATTTGGTAGTGTATATATGTCCATGCCACTCTCTCACTTCGTCCCAGCTCACCATTCCCCCTCCCCATGTCCTCAAGTCCATTCTCTATGTCTGCGTCTTTATTCCTGTCCTGCCCCTAGGTTCTTCAGAACCTTTTTTTTCTGCGTCTTTATTCCTGTCCTGCCCCTAGGTTCTTCAGAACCTTTTTTTTGTTTTTTTAGTTTCCATATATATTTGTTAGCATACAGTATTTGTTTTTCTCTTTCTGACTTACTTCACTCTGTATGACAGACTCTAGGTCCATCCACCTCACTACAAATAACTCAATTTCGTTCCTTTTTATGGCTGAGTAATATTCCATTGTATATATGTGCCACATCTTCTTTATCCATTCATCTGTTGATGGGCACTTAGGTTGCTTCCATGTCCTGGCTATTGTAAATAGAGCTGCAATGACAAACAACCCAATCCAAAAATGGGCAGAAGACCTAAACAGACATTTCTCCAAAGAAGATATACAGATGGCCAGCAAACACATGAAAGGATGCTCAACATCACTAATCATTAGAGAAATGCAAATCAAAACTACAATGAGGTATCATCTCACACCAGTCAGAATGGCCATCATCAAAAAATCTACAAACAATAAATGCTGAAGAGGGTGTGGAAAAAAGGGAACCCTCTTGCACTGTTGGTGGGAATGTAAATTGATACAGCCACTATGGAGAACAGTATGGAGGTTCCTTAAAAAACTAAAAATAGAACTACCATACGACCCAACAATCCCACTACTGGGCATATACCCTGAGAAAACCATACTTCCTCCTCTCTTTAATGCACATAACAATAGGTTGTCGGGAGGATTCAATGGCTTTGAGTAGTAAAGTGAATGACTCAGTGCCTGGCACACAGTGAGTGCTCCCAAATGGTCCCTCGTTACATAACAACGCCAAGCACCATGTGCCAAGACGGGGAGAAAGTTCAGTTTGTTCCTGGACTTACTTTCCCAAAACATTCCCAAAGATCTTTAAGGTCCTCTTCTTGCTGTTCTCTGCTTTATGCATCAGGGAATAGTTGGCAAAAAACTTTTGAACAGAGGAGGTCAGTAAATGTGGACTGACCTTAAACTCTGCAGTCTCTGAACCTTTGTTTTGATGCTGTGAGGGAACGATTACTTCTGCTTACTCTCTGCGTAGGTGTTTTATGGGACTATAGTTGCTGCAATGAATTGACATTATTATAATGCTGAGCATTGGTGGGAGAAAAAACTCCCTTTTTGTAAAGCAGTGGGTCTAGTTATAGGGTTTTTCTGGTGCTACCTGCTCAGGAAAGAGGTGTGTCTTGCAGACCAGAAGAAGGAACCAGGGGAGAGCTGGAAGGGTCATTCAGGGTTGAGCTCAGGATCTCTCGCTCTGTGCAGTGAGGATGTCCAGCATGATGCTCCTTGCTGGGGGATGGGACCTACCGAAAGGAGAGTCCAATTTGCATCAGCCTTTGGAAGCAGGAGCGTTGTGTCAAGACAGCATGAGAAATGGGGCAAGGCTTGAGAGTTCTGGAAGCAAGCCCACTATGGCCAGATGATAAACTTCGCTTGGTTGGTCAGAGTGCTTTTTCTGTTTTTGTTTTGTTTTCTCTGTGTTTGCTTCTCTTTTGTTCCCTCTCAGCATTTAGCAATTTGAATATCCCAGCTAATTTAACTCTGCCACAGGATGGGATGGAACTATTCATATTGGAGCAAAGCTTTAAACGGGAGCATGTTTCTTTTGGTTAGAGGTGAAATTCATTAATTCATGCTTTCATCTGTCTGTCTATTTATTAATCTATTCACTCTTCTATTCGTCCATCCATTTATACATCCTTTTATCTATCTATCCATCCAACAAATATTTATTTACACCTGCTCTGTGCCAGGCACTGCTCTAGGCATGGAGAGACAGTAACGGACAAGACAGAGAATTGCCCTCAAGGAGCTTACTTCCTAGGGGCAAAAGATAAGTGATAAACAATTAAAATAATATAGTGTATTAGTTGCTGATAAGTGCTTTGGACACTATAAATCAGGGAAGGGGACTAGGGAGTGCTGAGGGGTGAGCAATTTGACAGGGAAGTGGGCAGAACCAAGGCCTCAGGCTCCAGCAGTCCTTCCCTAGCAAGAGACTTTTAAGAAAATGCGATAGTATCTTGGAGACCTCCCAAGGCTTATTGTATTATAGCAACTGAGGCAACTCAATGGCAGGCAATTGCCCACTCATGCAGTCATTTAGGGTGTGCACATATACTGGAAGAGGGCATCTGCTATTTTTGCCTGTGTAGCATCTGTCCTCCTTATTCCTGTAACTGCATCCTGATTTTTCCTTGGGGAACCATTCTTCTCCCTTTCTCCTGTCCCTTGGTTTAGGTGGGGCTGACCTCCCTCAAACTCCATAGTGCGCATATGACCCAGGTCTGGTCAATCAGTATATTCATTTTTCCTGGTCACATTGATTGGTTCAGACATAAACCCCTGACCATGTGGCTCTAATGAGAGCCATCCCCTGGACTTTGCCTGGTGTCACTGGGGAAGAGGAATCTTCTTTTTTTTTTTTTTTAATTATTATTATTATTTTGTTTGTTTTTGTTGTTGTTGTTTTAATTAACTAATTTATTTATTTATTTTTGGCTGTGTTGGGTCTTCGTTTCTGTGCGAGGGCTTTCTCCAGTTGCGGCGAGCGGGGGCCACTCTTCATTGCGGTGCGCGGGCCTCTCACTATCGCAGCCTCTCTTGTTGCGGAGCACAGGCTCCAGACGCGCAGGCTCAGTAGTTGTGGCTCACGGGCCTAGTTGCTCCGCGTCATGTGGGATCTTCCCAGACCAGGGCTCGAACCCGTGTGCCCTGCATTGGCAGGCAGTTTCTCAACCACTGCGCCACCAGGGAAGTCCAGGAACCTTCTTATTTGATGGATATAATGTGATGAGATATAACTTGAAAGGCTACAACTACCAGTGGCTGTCTTTGCCATCTGGGGAAGAGTCTGCCTGAGCATGAAGCCAACAAAGAGGAGACCTGAGAAATGGAGAGAGATTAAGCCCTGATGATGTCATTGGGTCCCTGGACTTAGCTGAGTCTGGTCCACCTACCCTTAGATTATAAGCTTTGTGAGATCATCATTTTCTCAAAAAACTTGTCATTTTGATTTGGGATTCTGTCACGTAACCCAAGAATCCTGATTAACATGGTGCTCAGTGAATATTTATTGAATAGATAATATCAGAACTTTCGCAGGTAGGAACCTTAAGAGGTCTGAATTCCATTCACTTTGTTTCTATTTTTCACATCAGGAGGTTCAATGTGACACCTACTGTGCCATCTACTGGCTCTCCATATTGACCTTTGAAGCTTTAAAAAGGAATTTTATGTATGTTCGGAGTCATGAAGCATAGGAAATAAGACATGTCCTCTAAGTATGTTTAGATATTGATTTTAGTATGTTCCAAAAGTAATACATGTTCACTCTAGAGAATACAGAAAAGCACAAAGAAGAAAATTAAAACTATGTAACTACTCATAAAAAATAACTTGGCATCCCCGTTTTTTCTTTGCATCCATGTTTTTAAAACATAATTGGAGTTATACTGAAGTACTCATAATCTGTGTTTATTTTCATGAAAAATATTTTTTGACTATTTCCCCATGTCTATAATTATTCTCCTCTAACAACATACTTGACCACAATTTGGAAAGGATTTAACATTACAGAAAAGTACAAAGAACAACATAATAGACATCTATACTACCACCATGTACAATTAACAACTATTAATATTTTGTTATATTTGCTCTGTCATTTTTAAAAGAAAAACATTATATATGTATCCAGTTTTCCCACCAGTGAGTCCTTACTTATTTTTCACCATTGTGAAAAGCATTATGAAGAATATCATTATTGAACTATAACTTTGTATACATCCATCATTCTCTCAGGGTAAAGTCTTAGAAATAGTGAAACTATATCCTAGCCAACACTGGATTATTATAATTCCCATTATTTTTTACAATTATATTGGAGAAAGGTGACATTTTGTTATTGTCTTAATTTATATGTCTTTGATTCCTACTGATGTGAAATATGCTTTTTATGCACACTGGTAAATTTGTAATTGTTCTTTTGCGAATTACATTTTCAGGTCCTGTGTCCTTTACTCATTTGGGGTGTTTCATTTTTTCTTTTTAAGTTGAAAGACCTGTTTCAATATTAAGGATATTTTCATATAGCAAATATATTCTGCTGTGCACCATTTGCCCTTCAATTTTATTTCTGATGGTTTTTGACATAAGCAGATTTTTACTTTTTCTGTAATAAAATTCATCTGCCTCTTCCTTTATTTTTTCTGCCTTGGAAAATCCTGCCTTATTCCAAATTCTAAAATGATTCACCCCACATATTTTCAAGTGCCTTTATGGTTTTGTTTTTACGTAAAACTTTTAAAACCACCAGGAATTAATTTTGATGTATGGTGTAAAGTAGGGACATTATGAATCTTTTTTCTAAATGATTATCATGTGTCACCACATCGTTTACTGACTAATCTCTCTAATGAAAAATGCCAATTTTACCACATACTACATTGCCTTTTATATATTTATATCAATTTCTGGGAATTTTATTCTGTTCTATTTATTTATATATCTTAGCTCCATTAGAATTTTAATTATGTCTTTATAATATAGTTTCCTATCTATTCTCACAAGTGTCCTCTCTTCTTAAAAATGTTGGTTATTCTTGTGTTTTTATTTCTCTAAATGAATAATTCCTAACAGGCATGAACATGAGAACAAACTGTGGAGGTTTTTCATTATAAACCTGCCCAGGGCTCCCATTCCAAGAAATTCTGATTCGGTGGGCCTGGTGTAGGGCCTGGGCATCTTTCAGAAATAAATAGATAAATCACACATATACATACCCATGTAATATACACATTGTACATAGAGGGCTACCTAGCTGATGGTGAGTACCTCCCCCCCTCCCGACACACACACCCAGGTTAAGAATCACTGCTCCAGCTCCAAAGGATTAAAATAAAAAAATTTAAAGATATGTTTAAATTTTTTGACAAAGTAACTGTTATAATTTTGTAACACTGTCACAGTTCCCCTGTTCTCTCACTTCTAGCCTGTTTCCAAGTGCAAGATGCTCTCTTGGGACCGCCTGGGGTGCCTTATGTAACTGGTCTGGGGATTTAGCAGAGGCTTTGGGATTTTTAAAAGCTCCTCCAGGTCATTTTAATGTTTAGTCAGAGTCACTGACCACTGGTTAGGAACTCCTTAGTCTTGCCCCACTCGACAGCTCACGTAGAATTCTGTGAGTTAGTGAGGATTTCGATCTGGGCTATGTATCAGAATCACCTGTGGAACCTATAATACAGACTGAGTTGAATATCTATGTTAAATACTGGTCACTGGTATTAGAGAAAAATAAGTACAATCCTACAGGTGATTCTAATACACAGCCAGTGCCGGATACCTATTCTCCACGCAAGTGTCCTTTTTTAATGTCCAGCCTTACTTTTCAGGTGAGAGCCCACCTATTTAAACACATGGGCATAGACTTGAATCCTATAGACCTACTGTATCATCATTCATCGTGTACTAATAGAAGTGCTTCTCAAACTTGAGCATGCATCAGAGCCACCTGGAAGGCTTGCTGGGTCCCACCCGCCGCCCGAGGTTCTGATTCAGTGGACGTGGGCCTGAAGGTTTGCATTTGAACAGGTTCCCAGGTGATGCTGGTGCTGCTGGCCCAGGGACCACACTTTGAGAACCATTGAGCTATAGCATGTATGCAAATATTAGACTTGTTCCACGATGGAGAGGTTACTCCACTGTAGTGAGTTTAAGCATGGGCTCCGAGCTGTGAGCTGCAGACCCCTGAGAAGTGATGGCAAGAGGTGTACAAAATGCTCCATGCACCTACATTGCTGAGAATCACTACAAAAGGATGTTATTGAACCTCTAGGATTATAAACTTCAGTCTGACGTTACTGAGGTAACTTGTTACATATCCCCCACTTCCAATCCTGCCCCATTAGTGTGGGTGTGTAACTCCTGATGCGTGACTGCAGTGGTTGTGGTGTTGTATTCATCGACATTACACTGTGCATAGGGTGAGTGGCAAGGTGTTCCCTGAAGGGTAAAGCCTAGTGACTATTACTTAGAGAAGGACCCGTCTCTTAGAATTGGGTGGGCCCATCACTTAGATGGCTAGAGAACCCTCACCCACTTGCCAACTGATTTGGAAGCAATACCTTTCAACTGTTATCTACAATGGAGCCAAATGATCTTCTAAAATGCAGCACAGATCATGACACTGCCCTGTGTAAACAATTCAATGGCTCCCCATGACTGTTGTGATAAAATTCAAAATTCTTAACATGGTGTTACAGGTTGAGTTCCCCAGAAAATAGATTCTAAGATGGAGTTTAGCATGAACCCTGCTTATTAAGGGGTGCCCTTGGGAGCAACACCTGTGGAAGTGGGGGATGGAACACAAGCGGGCGGAAAGGGTCAAGCCAAGATATGGGCCCAATGACAGTCTCAGCTGACTGCATGGGGAGCTCTGGAGTTAGATTGGTCCATCAAAGTGGTCCTGAGTTGAGCCAAGATGGTCAAGCCTATATATCCTCAGTGGATGTCAGCTGCCCTGTGAAGGGTGTGACATGGGTGAGGCAGCTCTGTGCAGCTGGGGCAATACCTGAAGGGCCTGACAGCTGAAGGCTGACTGTTGACAGCATGCCCAGCAACTGGGGTATCAAATTTTTCCTTAAAAGGGGGCTTGCAGGACATGGAAGCAACCTAAGTGTCCATCGACAGATGAATGGATAAAGAAGATGTGGCACATATATACAATGGAATATTACTCAGCCATAAAAAGAAACGAAATTGAGTTATTTGTAGTGAGGTGGATGGACCTAGAGTCTGTCATACAGAGTGAAGTAAGTCAGAAAGAGAAAAACAAATACTGTATGCTAACACATATATATGGAATCTAAAAAAAAAAAATGGTTCTGATGAACCTAGGGACAGGACAGGAATAAAGATGCAGACGTAGAGAATGGACTTGAGGACACAGGGAGGGGAAGGGTAAGCTGGGATGAAGTGAGAGAGTGGCATGGACATATATACACTACCAAATGTAAAATAGATAGCTAGTAGGAAGCTGCCACATAGCACAGAGAGATCAGCTCGGTGCTTTGTGACCACCTAGAGGGGTGGGATAGGGAGGGTGGGAGGGAGATGCAAGAGGGAGGAGATATGGGGATTTATGTATATGTATAGCTGATTCACTTTGTTATAAAGCAGAAACTAACACGCCATTGTAAAGCAATTATACTCCAGTAAAGATGTTAAAAAAAAATAAGATAAAAATAAAAGGGGGCTTGAGTGGTGTAGCACAGTGTTTCCCACACATGGCCACACCATTCTGTGCAATCTGGCTGCTGCCTACCTCTCTAGTCCCTTACTGTCTACTTTTCAGGTGCCTTGTTTTTTCTTTCAGTCTCTCAAATTTGTCATGCTCCTTTCTGTCCCAGGACCTTTGCACCTGCTCTCTCCTCTGCCTGAACTGTTTTCTCTGCATTCCTGACCTCTCCTCCCCCTCCTTGTTCAGACACTCCAACTCATTCTTCAGATCTCCGCTCCAGTGTTGCTTCCTCTGGGGAAATTTCCTGACCCTCCACCTAGGTTAGGATTTCTGGAATGTACTTTCAAAGCTTAGGCACCTACCAGATGCAGCCAGGAAGTGAGGGACTCACTTCCGCTTCTTTCCTTCGGGTTCCATGTGGAAATAGACAGGTCTGAATGCCATGGTGAACTGGCTAGATGGGGTAAGGGAGATGTTTTACATGTGGTGTGCTGATTTCCCTTAAAATTTAGCCCAGACTTTTGGAAAATTTTGCCCTGTGTCCCTTATGCTAGGTTGGGGCTGGAGTTTAAAAGGAGAAGCAGCAAGGGCCAGAATCAGAGTGAGGGGCCTCAAATGGAAAGTGAAATTTAGGAGGAGAAACTCAAGTGTCCTTGATCAGACATCCCTCTTAACCAGGGGATCCTCCTTCTTGTGTTAACCATAGAGATTCATTGTTTCATGCTATTGAATAATAACAATATAATAATAGCAGTAGTGCTGCCGAGTGTTCACTATGTGACGTTATGCTTTGTATTGAATATTTACTTGCCTTACCTCACTAATCCTTATATCAGCTCTGGGAGGAGGACTATCATTTCTTTCTGTTGAAGAGACAGGTGCACAGAAGTTAACTAATTTGCCCAGAATCATACTTGTAATTAGTGACAGAGCTGGGCTTTGAAGCAGGGCTGTCTGCTGACAGAACTACCAGGCCAAAGCAGCATGCATCCGGCCTCTTTGATGTGGGAGCCCGCCCAGACCTCCCTGAGGGGCTGGAGCCTCTGGGCCCAGGCCCTGGTCCTCCGCAGCTCTTCCAGACCAGCCTCTGCTGTTGGTTCTGGTTCCCCACCCCATCCCCCATCGGCCTCCCCCTCCCACCAGCCAGGCCGCTCCCAGCATGCCTCAGGCTGCAGTCGGCCTGAGTTATGACATAACTCCCCTGAAAATTCCCCTGTAAAGGGAAAGGGGCCAATCAAATGTGAGTTATTCTTATTGCAAGCTCCCCAAAGCCAGAGACCTTGTATGATTTATCGTGGTATAACCCACAGCATTGGGAACAGGGCCTGGCACATAGCACACAATAAATGTTTATGGAATCGACTGGAGTTTTTGGAGAGATGAGGGACTAAACACACATACACACATACACACACTCACACTCACACACCCTGACACACACATTATCCCCACACAAGTACACACATGCACATACCCTACACCTACACACCCTCCACACACAAACACCTACCCTCTCTACGCACACAGACTCAGCCTACACACACACACACACACACACACACACACACACACACACACACACAGATTTTTTTCTGTGGGTGTGAGTTTGCATCTGTGATCTTTGTCTCCCATGACACGTTATGTGTATAACTCCATCATTCATTTTAATTATATTATTGTGGGCTCTATTTGGCCTTTGGGTATTTTTGAGACCAAATTAGAAATTTAAAACAGCCATCTTTCTTCCCAGAGAAAATTGTAACAGCCATTGCCCTGGGTGGGGGGCTTATTTTCATGGGAGTCCCTTTTGTTCTGTTTGGAATTTTTTTAACCATGTGTGTATATTATCTTTTCAAAGCATAAAAATAGAGACATTTAAATAAAGAAAATTGCCACCTAGCTTCAAAAACAACCACTGACTTACATAAAAGCTTTTATAACTGGGTTAGTTAGAGATTAAAGTTGAGGCCTGTTCTGGCCAGGTTCACAGGCCCGTGGGGACATATTGCCGCCACCCCCCAGGGAAAGGCAGCCAGCACAGCGGCTGACACCGTCCTGGGCCTGGGCTCAGCTCACTGTTCTGGATGAGCCCAGATGGATATCTCCTCTCAAGCCTGCACTGAGAAGCCTTCTTAGAAGTCCCTCCATAGAGACCTCGCACATTCATTTAGCTATTCTCTTTGCTGGGTCAGTGACAGATCTACAAGGATTAGGGGAGGTAAGCTCTGAAATCTACTCAGTAGGATGAAAATCTGTCCCTTCATTCTCAGGCTCAAGTGGAAATGATTAAATCTGAGGAGTCAGGCTCAGGGGGCAGGGGTCTGGCTGTAGCCTTTGAGTTTGAAGTTGTGTCGCATCCTTTCCTCTGATTTTAGAACCACTGGCATCTGGTCCCCAGACTCTATGGCAGCTGCCTGGAGCCTTGGAGTCAAACTCAGGGAGGATTGGGGCCTCCAAGGTGGACTGAGTACTTACAGCCAGCTAATGAGAGAGCCGGGGCTTTCTTCTGAGTCCAAGATATTCCTGGAGGGATTAATTTTTATCAAATGACTTCTTAATGAGAGTCTGCTTACCTCCAAATTTGGAGGCTTTAAAGCTCCTGAAATTTAAAACTAATCAGCAAGCCGGTTCTGCTTTGAATGTGAGAAGTTCACACAATCAGAAGCTCAAAAGAAAAAAGAACAAGTTACTAAGAGCCAGGAGCTAGCAGAGTGGAAAACATTAACTTGAAATTCAGCAAACGGCCTTGCTCTGTATCCCTGTAAGAGGCACAAATGTGCCAGGTCAGGATCTGAAATTGGGGTCCTGGGGTCTGGCTCTGACTTGTAGATGTGTTTTGTGTAGTCCACATATAATTTTAAATTTGGGGAAAGGTCATGTACAGATGTGGTTTGGGGACTTTGTGAAATCAGAAACTCTGGCCTGTGCTGCGGCAGAGGGGACTGCCTGGGGGCTGCCCCTTGCAGAGGGCTGTGTGAGCCCTTTCACCACAGTCCCCACCTTTCCCTACTGCCCTTTCAGCTTTGTGTCTCCTATTACCTGCCTGGCCCTTGTGGGCCTTTGAGTTTGAGTTTTCTGCCCCAGATGAACCACACACATACTTAGAAACACCCATAGGTGGACCATTTTGCAAATTTGGGGATCATTTAGTAGACAGGTGAGGCCAAGTCTACTCTGGGCTATGTTTGGGGAATTCCTTCATTCTAACCCACACTGCTGTTCTGGTTTGGCTGCCCCTATGACTCAAATCCAGTGACTAATGTTTCTCACATCCTGTGATAGACTCTAAGATGGTCCCAAATTATCCCCACGTCCTGATACTCATGCCATTGTGTAATCTTCTCCTCTTAACCTGCAACTTACTTCTAACCAGCAGAATACAGCCAAGGTGACAGGATGTCATTCCCATGACTACATTACCTAAGCCTATAGCATCTGTCTTGCTAACAGACTGTCTTCCCTTGCTGGCTTTGATGGAGCAAGTGGCTGTGCTGGGGAGGCCCATATGAAAGGATCTGAAAGCGGCTGATGGCCAACAAGCAGCTGGGAACTGAGGGTGACTTCTGGCCCACAGCTGGCAAGAAATAGGCCCTGAGTCTGACAGCCCATAAGGACCCAAGTCCTGCCAATAACCACATGGGCTTGGAGGCTGATTCTGCCCTAGCTGAGCCTTTGCCTGAAATCACAGACCCAGCTGACACCTTGATTGCAGCCTTGAGAGACCCTGAAGCAGAGGACCCAGCTAAGCCCAAACTCCTGAGCCATGGAAACTACGAGAAACTCAGTAACTGTGAGTGGTTTAAGCTGCTAAGTTTGTGGTAGTTTTTGTTTGTTGTGTAGCGATAGAGAAGTTATGCAGGCTCCCTTTGGATCTGGAGTTTCAACAATTACATTCCTTCTCAGTTTGATCCCATCGATGTCTATAGTAATTTTACTTATTATATAGGACTGCTCAGTGCTGCTATTATTAATTCTCCTAAATCTAGATCATGTGCCAGAGTAGACTTTTCTTGAGGGGGGAAGGGGAAGTGTATGCCACATTCAGTTCACACCTCTTTTGCGTCATTTGCCAATGTATCCCGCAGTAAAACGTGTGTTCTTTGAAGGCTGGGACTTTGTCTGGTTCATCTTGATGTCAGTGGTGCTAGACATATTGAGTACGTGCTCAGTAAGTGGGTGTTGCATGAATGGACACAGAAGAAAGGTTGGATTATCCTTTGCAGGCCCTTTTTCCTCCAGTTTCATTCTTAATGACAGATCATGTTCTTTGTTTGAAGGTACTAGAGCTTAGAGAATTGACTTCCTTTTGGCGTTCATCTTGTTTCCAGGTTTTTTGCTAATATAACCAATGCTTCAATTAAGCATTCTAATAGCCAAATGCTTGTGCCCATGTGTGATTACTGATGGGTCAAAACTTGTTCACGATATTACGGTTTTTAATAGTTACTGGAAAGATATTTACTAAATATTCCTAAAAATGTGGTATGTGGGAATGCTAACTTTCCTGCACACTTGCCAATACTTGATAGTATTTTTCTGGATAATCTTTGCCAATTTAATAGCTGGGAGTGGTAGGTTGTTGTTTTTATTTGTATTGATTTGCTTATGAATGAGGTAGAGTATTTTAATTAGCTGTTCCTATTTATCTTATAATTTATATTTCACGTTCATTAACTATTTCTCCATTGGAACAGTTGATCTTTATCTTATTGATTTGTCAGAGCTCTTTACATATTATCTGCAAATGATTCAAGCCAGTTTTAAAAATTTAGTCTTTTTAAAAATATGTTTTGAGGAAATTCCCAGTGGTTAAGAATCCACCTTCCAATGCAGGGGATGCAGATTTGGTCCCTAGTTCGGTCAGGGAACTAAGATCCCACATGCCATGGGGCAACTAAGCCCATGCACCACAACTACTGAGCATGCGAGTCACAACTGGAGAGAAGCCCTCGCAACTAAGACCTGATGCAGCCAAAAATAAAATAAATACATAAATAAATATTTTAAAAAATGTTTTGAAACATATTAATAAGTTTTTACTAGGTGAAATTTACCAGTCCTTTATTTTGTAGTTTCTACCTTTGTTATCACACTTAGAAAGTGCTTTTCTACCTTCAACATTATATATTCATCTTCCAACCTTTTTTTTCTAGGGAAGTGGGTGAACTTCAGAGGACAAACTTTTATTAAGTTTGGCAGCTGATACATAGACTTGCCCTGGATTAGTAACGTTTTGGTCAAGTATAACTGGAATCTAGTTATGTAGAATCAGACTTGGTTCTTCAGCAGAATCAGGCTTGGTCCCCCAGCAGATCCACACTGATAAATTTCTAACTAAAACCTGTTTCTCCACCCAAGACTCCAGAGACACTCTTCCTCTTCCATTGGTGGTAGCCACTTCATATCTCAAGCTAAGCCTTAGGAATAGACAGATTCCTTGGAAGACAGACTCAGCCATGGGTGTTGGGAGCCAGAATTGGGTCATTGACATCATTAGACATCATTAGACAACAGGTGATAGACTGAACAAGTAATCAAAGTGGAGGGTCCTACGAAATGGGAGGTCCTTACACGTGATCAGAAACATAAAATGGGATTAGGCATTGATTGAGTACCGACTCAGTGCCAGGTACTGTGTTAAAGTCTTAACATCCACTGTGCAATTTAATTCTCTTAACTCCATGGTGTAGATAATATTATCCACATTTTGAAAATGAGGGAACTAAGATTCAGAATTTTGACTCAGGTTTGCCTGACTTTGAAGTTCTTTCTACCACTCTAGACTGCCATGTCATGTTTCTCCAGATGAATATAGAAATACTCAAGGTGCAGGCTGGCTGCAGCATCAGGAACAGAAGGTCCAAGCTGTGGGGCTAGGTTTCTGGTGAGATGCTTTGTGAGCACTGATTGGCTATCAAGGTGGACATAAAAAGAAAGAATCTGTGGGAGCCTCACAAACTCAGCCTATGGCAGAGATGTACAGTCAGCTGCTCTAGCTTATAACTGCTCATTGAGATTCTTGCTAGAGCTTTCTAACACTCTGCATTTTCTTATCCAGGGATGAGATTGTCCTGTGTTAACCTGAACTCCTTGTAGCAAGCTTGATTTCACCTTCCCCCTCTTTTGTCTGTAGGATTTATGTAATTTGTTTCATCCCTTGGGTATGATTCATAAATAGACCCAATGTTCTCTTTAGTGTTGGGTGTTGGAAGTGCTCCAGTGTATTTTCTTGTGCTTATGAATAGGTGTTTCACTTCCCAAGACTGCAGAGGGATAAGATAAATCCACCACAAGAAATCACTGAGAGCAAATATCTCTGAAACCATATTTCATTAATTTATTCCACAAATATTTATTAAGCACTTAACTATATGCCAAGAACCATTCTAGATTCTTGGAATATATCAAGTGAATAGATGCTTTAAACATATCAAATGAACCAAACTGAGAAAGAACTTGCCCTCAAGGAGCCTATCTTCTAGCTGGGCAGGGGAGAAATAATAAAGGGGAGATGAGGTCACAAAGGTCACGGGGTGAGAAGAGCACGCAGGACCTTGTACGCCATCATAAGGACTTTGGTTTTTCCTTTGAACGACATGAAGATCCATTGTAGGGCTCAGAGCAGAGAAGTGACATGATCTGGTATATCTTTTAGTAGCATGTGATGGCTGCTTTGAGAATAGACTATAGTTAAGCAAGAATAGAGGCAGTGAGGTCAGTAAAGAATCAAATGGGAAAATCTTGAGATGATGATAGCTCAGACCAGGATGATAGGCATAAAAGTGATGAGTGACTTCGGGTGTATTCAGAAAGTAGAGCCAATGGGGTTTCCTGATGTATTGGATGTGGGATGTAAAAGAAGGAGAGCAGCCAACGTTGACATGAGCAGTTTAAAGGATGGAATTGCCTTTGACTAAGGTGAGGAAGGCTGTGGAGGGAGCAACTGAGGGGGACGATAAGGAGCTTAGTTTTGGACCTTTGAAGGCTTATTTCTTATGCCTCTCATAATATTCTTCAATTAGTGGCTTGAGGTGATGGGAGCTGAGATGACTTAAAAGGGAACTGGGGATGTGTGCAGAGAAAGAGATGGGCTTTGCCCATATAATCCTTCTTAGAGAGTACTTCATGAGTAAGCTGTGAAGAATCCCATCGCACTGCTGCCACAGTGCTGATGGGCTTCATAAAGTCAATAAGATTTCCTGAGAGTCTTAAAGCCACAACCATCTTTGTCCTCCCTCCATAGAACCCTAAGGACTCTTCGCTACTAAGCTAAGATGAGGCAAGTGTGCCACTGATGGAGCAAGTACAGACTGAATGGGATTTGGGACAAAAGACCGAGACTGAGTCTCAGGCACAGGGACTTAGACTCAGATTCAGGCTTAAAAATGATGGTCTCCTCTGGTTGGCGAGACTTCCAGTCCTCACCCTTATCTGGTCCTCCTCTTCTCCTGGGCACACCAGAGGATGGCACAGCCCTGCCCCCATGAAGTTGGGCAGGGCCATGTGATTAGTTCTGAACACTGGACTGGAATGGAAGTGACATGTGTCATTTTGGGGCCAAGGTACTTAATTGCCATAATGAACCTGTCCCTCTCTCCCCTGCTGTGGTGACCAAGGAGAACTCATGTTCTTGATGGTGCAGAACAAGATGTCAGAGCCTCCATCATTCTGGGCCCCTAAGTGACTGTTTGGAGCAGAGCCCTCACTGACCCTGCTGCATATGTACAGTGAGAAGGAAGGAAATATAGCGTGTGAAGCTACTGAGATTCCAGAGTTAATATGATACCACAGCGAAACCTAGACTATCTTGGCTAGAACACCTTCTATAAGACAGAAGCGAATTACACCTTACTCTATTTCCTCTTTCATCTCTTATCCTTTTAAGAAATATAAAAGCTGCTAACACTCTTCTGATGCTCCTGATATTACATAAGTATGTCAGAACTCCCACCCATCCTGAGAGGCTCAGCTCTGTGGGAAGCCTCGCCACTCTCACCCCAAGTAGGGTTGGAGGAATCTTCCTTTCAGCTCCCACAGCACTCTCACCATACCTCCATTAGAGCACTTACCACAATGTATTGAAATAAGTTGTGTGCATCTGTCTCTCCCTCTAGACTGTAAGTGTCAGAAGCTTCCTCTATTTTCCCCTTAAAAATTGGGGGAAAATACACCAAAGGAAGGATAAATACAGATAAAAGGCAGCTGCGCTGAGGCTCTCCTCTACCTATATCTGGCAATGTTTTAGTTAAGGCTCTTTTGATTGCAGGTAACAGAAGCCTAGTCTTGCTAGTTTAAGTGAAAAAGGGAATTTATTGGAAGGATATAGTAGTTCTTGGAATCCAAGGGGGAGATGAACAAGCAACTCAAGGAATGGCAGGAACCAGAGCAGCCCTGGGGACCTCAGTGCCAGGACTTAATCATGGTCCCTCTACAGCTCTGCCGTGGCCCAACACAACTTCCAACTCCCAGACTCAGGGTCCAGGAGAGAGAATCCACTTGGGGCAACTTGGGTTAAGTGTCTGCTCCCCACCAATCACCAATGGCTGGGAGAAGTGTCATGCAGTAGAAACATGAGCTGTGGCTTTGCAATATGGGTGATTCTCAGAGATAATGGGGCAGGTAAATCATCTAATAGATGCTCATGTCAGATGATATCTTATCTAACCTTCAGAAAAAGCATCTACTTGCCTCCCAGCTCTGTAGACTCTCTCTCGACTTGACACTTCCTGATAAATTCCAACCAATCACCATTCCTGGATCCTGCCTTAAATGTCCCAAATCACCCTGAACTTCTGCAGAAATACCTGGATGCTCAATCTCTTTCTAGATACCAGAATGTGCCCAGGAGTTTGGGTGATCTTAGTTGCCCTTATCTGGCTACTCTGTTGCCCCCAGTTGCTCTTCTCTTGGATGGTTCTCAACATCCAGGGCCCTGGGCTCCACTCATGGGCTTTACCAGCCCCAGCGGAGGCAGATCACTCAGCCAAGCTTGACTGTTTAGCTGGGCCTG
Organism: Balaenoptera physalus; assembly: GCF_965194825.1. NCBI lineage: Eukaryota > Metazoa > Chordata > Mammalia > Artiodactyla > Balaenopteridae > Balaenoptera > Balaenoptera physalus. The sequence goes on from NC_138898.1 coordinate 71,507,278, forward strand.
ACAAGGAGCTTCCCCATGTGAGGCCCATAGAAAGTGTTGAATTAAACTGAAATGGATTACTTGAAGCTAGATTGTGTCTCCTCTTACCAGCCTTTTCTGGAATGGAAAACCACAAGCAAACTGGAGTCCTACAGGGAAGAGGGTGTGCAGCATTAATTTTGGAAACAAATCAAACCCCTCCCCCCTCCAAATCCTGGCCATTCATTCTCATTTATTCGTTCATTCATCCATTAACAAGCATTTTCCTATTATGTCAAACATTTTCCTAGGTCTGGGGATATTAAAATGAAAAAGATCTTGTCTTGCCATTAACTCAGGTCTAGTTGGGGGGGGGGCGGGATGCAGACATTTAAATAGATAACTGAATTTCTTGGTGCTAAAACAGGCAGTGGGGTCTTATTAAAAGGGTGTGCATTGTGGAGAGGTCTCAGTATGAATCCTGCCTCCACTACTTCCTAATACATGACCTTAGACAAGTTACGTATTTGACCTTTTTGGATCTTAGTTGCTTTATGACAAAAGAAGGCAGAAATCATGTCAGCGTTGCAGTATTGTATTAGATATACAAGGTATCTAGCATATAATAGATTGTAATTGTAACTATTAATATCATTACAAAATCCAGGGGTTTCTTTTCTACATACTTATGCTTTTTGCTTACTTTCCAGGGTCTACAACATTGTCTGGCACATAGTAAGTCCTCCATAAATATTTTTTGAGTGAATGAACCCATTATCTCTTGTGCGCTTACTTCATATTAGGCATTTGTGTGTGTATCTGTAAAATAATTTTTAATTTAGAGAAAGACAGTACAATATAAAAGTTAAGACTGTCCCTCGTCTTTGGTATTAGAAATACTCGTGTTCTAAGCCTTGCTATGACTCTGGGTTCTGTTCCTAGAAGCAGAACCTGTGAAGGGGCTTCTTGTGCACGTGCTGAGACTGTTCTCAGGAGAAACTTGAAAGAAAGAGAGGGAGGCAGAATAAAGCAGAGTGAGTAGCTAGACAAAGATGCGGTGGTTTCTGGAGCCTCCGTCTAGCCTCAGTGCAATCCTGTAGAGAGCTCTGGAGGCTGAGTTGCACCTGAGTCAGTACCGTCTTGAAGAAAGGGAGCTGGCTTTTGTACGCCCCACATCAGTCAGCTATTGGCTGCAGGTGGCCGTGGGGAGGACATCATAATCTCTGAAGCATCTCCAGGCAGGGTGGCTCCCACTGACTTCAAGAAGAATGTGAGTATGAGGCTGTAGCATCAAGATCAGGAGCTGGGTGCTGTTGAGGAGACCTGGTGGGGAACTGAGAGCATATGCTGTAGGCTTCTATGTACCCTCATTAAAAATGAGGTCCCTAAAAAAAAAAATGAGGCCCCTGCAATTTATGACACATGAGGGAACTGAGGGCTCAAGAGCTTATAACTCATCTGAGATTATCTAGCTCTAAGCAAAAAGTGAATCCCAACAATTACTATGTGTTCATAAAAATAACTACCAATTATTAATTAAATTACCATATGCTAGGTAGTGAAATTAATGCTTTACATGCACTGTCTCATTTACTGCTCATAACAAACCTACAGGGTAAGTAATCTTATTATCCCCCAATTAAAATGAGGAAACACACGCTAGGAAGGGTTACGTAACTAGCCCAAATCACATTACTAGCAGTGGCATGGTCAGGATTTAAAATTAAGTATGTCAGACTCGAAAACCAAAGAATATTAACCACAACTCAAGGAAAACATTATGAGGTATTAACACTTATTTCCCTTCCCGCAATATCCCTTCCCCTTCTCCCATTTATTTCCCTCTGTTCAGTCAGGGAGCAATCTCTGTGCTTTCCTCATGGGACGTTTGTAGAGGAGTGGAAATCAGAAGAGAGTTTCCTTTTGGGCTTTCCCCCCTCCAAAGCCTAAGCCTTTTATTAGGGAAAAGAGATTTAAGACCACAGGCAAAGTATACTGACTTGAAGAAACGGGAAGATGTCATTTGTTCCATTAGACTTAAGGTTTGCTACCCTGGAGAAGGAAGGAGAGAATGAGCAGCAAGGTAGGGAAAGGAGAGAGAGAGAGAGAGAGAAAATATTCGATCCCTGAGCAGTAGAGATGAACCTTATTTCATGGCAGCACCACTGGGGGAGATCGCAAAATCCCAGGAAAGAAAGGCTGTGTGATGTTTCTAGGTAGATGGGACCACAGGATGCCTAACAAAAGACTCTTATTCTCCAAGCATTACAAGGAGGCATGGAGAGGGAGTGGCTGAAAAGAAGCCATGCAGACAGGGACAATGGATGTATCAGTGGCCACCTGTGTAGACCCATGACGGATACCAAATGCAGCCACTCTTTGGATGCAAAAGACATAGATGTGACTGACCCCAGGAAGGACCAAAGTTAAGCTTTTTATATAGATCAGAGGGATGGAGAGCATGAAGTCAGATAATCAAGTTGAACTGAAAAAAAAAAAAAAAGAAGGAATTTTTATTGAGTTTATCTGACTTTGAAGTTTGAAATGTATACCTATGATGAATAGAAAAAGAATTGGCCTTGGGGAATGTGGAGACAGTGGCCTGCATTATGGTGAGTGGAGAGAACTTTCCTGTACCCAAGTCAGCATGGCTGGTCATTGAAAGGCAAACCCTTATGTATCTGTTTGGGTTGTTCTACCCACTGTCCCTACCAGGATGGTGGGAGGTATTGAAAATTGAGGTCTAAGTAAGTAAAGCTAGAACCCTGATAGGGTTACTGCCTCAATGAAAGGGGGATTAGAAAAATTTTACCCATCAGCCCAGGGAAGCAAATTGGGGAATTTGTCACTAAGCAGGGCTCTGGGTTGGAAAATTACAAAATTAACTCATCCATGAGAAACTGAAATGCTGAGTCTGCACCTCATGGTGATGTTAAAAATCAAATTTACACTACTAATACCTGGATTTCTAAAGTGATAAATTCACATTAAAAGCTTGCTCTCTACTAGTAAAATGTCCAGGGTTCCTTGCAGATACAAATGCAAAATTACTCTGTAATAACATTACCATAACCTTAGGTTCCATGGGATTTTTATGATATAAACAATCCCCACTAGGAATTCACTGTCATTAAAAAATTACAAATAGTAGGGAGAAATTGTCAACCATGAGGAAGAGTCAGCAGACACCACAAACAATAAAATTAGCAACCCCAGGAATGTCAAGTAGCAGAACAGCAATCTGAAAAACACAATAAGTTCATTTAAATTTTTAAAGAGATTAACAAAGTAGAAATCATCCTGAAGGAACAGGATACTATGAAAATACTAACAAGCAGATTTGAAAGAGAATCAAATAGAATGTCTGCCAATAAAAAAGTGTGGCCACAGAAAATAAAAGCTCAATAAATATGTTAGACAGCAGATTAACCACTAAAAAGAGAATTGTTGAAGTATAAGATAGAGCTAAGAATACTACCTAGAATAAAGATCACAGAAAAGAACAGATGGACAAGATGGAAAAAGATATGGAATGCAGAATATGAGAAGAGTCCTAGAAGGAAAAAAATAGAGAGAATGAAAAGTAGGCAATATTCAATGAGAATTTTCGGAATTTAGGAAGCACAATGAGTTCTGAACAGGATAAACATATATCCATATCTGGACACATCAAGTTGAAACTGAAAAATAACAAAGGAAAGGAATATTTTAATGAAATTAAATCTGCAGAAGGAAAAACAGATTGATGACAACAATAGAAGCCCAGAACAATGGAAGAGTCCCTTCAAAATTCTGAAAAAGAAAACTGTCAATCTAGAATTCCATACTCAGTTTAAATATCAATAGTGGAGATAATAAAAAAGACATTTCTAGACAGAAAAGATGAAGAGAGTTTAATGCTCCCAGGAATGTATTGCAGTAAAAATATACTGAACACAGAATGAAAGAGTAGGGTACCAGAAGCATTACTGAGCAAACAAACTGGTGACATCTGTGGGTAAAGAAAGCATTTCTCCTAAAAACAGTAACTAATACTGGGGGAGAGGGTAAAAGCAAGGTGAAAATAAAATAGACAACAAAAATGAATCAGATGAAAGGAAAGTGATGAGAGTTAAAGGTTTCTAAGGTCTTTGTATTATTTTGGAGGAGAGTAAAAATAGTGATGAACTACAGAGATGAAGTATGCATATTAAAAACTTAAGAGAAACTATTAAAAGAATAGAAATAAAATGTATAACTTCCAAAAGGGTAGAGAGGAAAGAATATCTAATTAATTCAATGTAAAAGAAGGAAATAGAAACTATATAAAATGTAAGATAAAATCACAAAATAAGATGGTCAAAATGAATCCAAATGTGCAATCACAATAAATGTAAACAGATCATTGTCATCAATTAACACACAAGGATTCTTGCATTGGATTAAAAAAATATGTATCCAAATGCTATTTATTAGAGATATACCTTAAAAGTAATTTTTGAAAGTGATGGGATGAAAGAAGATATCCCAGGCAATACTGATGAAAAGAAGGCTGGTGTATCAATAGCAGAATCAGATAAAATATTATTTAAAACAACAAAGCATAATTAGGGATAAAGATGACTATTTTATAATTACTAAAGGGAAAATTCACCAGTAAAATACAAATATCCAAACCTATATTCAACTAATAACATAACTTCAAAACATATAAAGCAAATGTGATTACAAGAAGAATTTGACAAATAATTACAAGAAGAATTTGACAAATCCACAATCACAGAGGGAAATTTTAATAAACATTTCTCAGAAACTGATGCACAAAGGAAATCAAAAATAAGAACACTGCCATTTTGAACATCACAACTAATAAGTTTGGTCTAATGAGCATGTTTAGGATATAAAACCTAAAAATTAGAATATATTCTTGTTAAGCACCCATAGAATATTTATCAAAAATTTTCAAGGCTACAAAGCTAGTCTCAAAAAATACCAAAGAATCAACATCAAGTAGACCACCTCCTTGACGATGCAATAAAATTGGGAAAAAAGGGCGGAAAGGCAGTCCAACCCTCTCCCCGCTCCATTGGGAGACTATTACACTTTTAAACAATTCATGTGTCAAAGAAGAAATGTGATGAAAATTAGAAAATATTTAGACATTAATAACAATGAAAAACACTTCCTATTAAAACATTGCAGATACTGAGTCTAAAAATGCATATGGAAGAGTAAAAGGTCAAGTTCAATAGCAATGGGGGAAATGCAAAGAGAAATAGCAATGAGATTCTTTTACATCCATCAGTGTGGCAAAACGTTTGAAAAAAAGTCTGACAATGACAAGTATTGGCAAGAATGTGAGATGATGGAAACCTGCAACATTGCTGCTAATGGTGTAAATGTTAGAGCAGTTCTGAAGCATCAAGATAAACTAGCACCTGCATACCCTCCAACTCGGTATTCTCTAGGCATATGCCCTGGACTGGCCACCGCCCGTTAGTGAGCTGTGAAGTCAAAAAGCTCCCAAACAGCCTTCAAAGTAAAAGAAGAAAAAGAAAATACTAAGGTGCATTACACATAGTAAGATTAGGTCTTGGTTTTGTAAAAAAAGTGGTGTGTGTGTTGGTGGCAATGTAAACATATGCTTTCTAGGAGTTGGTCATGGTAAAAAAAAAAAAAGAAGTTAACAGACGATGCCCTAAAGAAATTCACTTTTGTACACGAGGAAGTGGAGATAAGGCTGAAAACAGCCTAAAGTGCAATGAAAACAGTCATATTTATCTACTTAGTGGAATACTGTCCTGCAGTTAAAAGAACCTAGGTCTACATTTTCCAGCATTGAGAAATCTCAAAATCATAATGTTGAAGATATGGAGAGCATGACATCATTTCTCCAAATTACTAAAGATGCCTCCATATGTAGCCAAAATCCTGAAATATTCATGGAAAGAATACATATCAGCTTCAGGATATGTTTACATCTGAGGAGGAAGGTTGGGAGGGGACTCAGTGCACGTGGGGGAAGGGATGTCTTTTGTTTTACCTGTGATGTTCTACATGTGAACAGATCTGAAGCAAATGTAGGAAAATGTGAATACCTGTATAATTTGGGTGCCAGGTACATTGATGTTTGTTATTTACTGTATGTTTGACACAGTTCGTAAATGAAAATTTTAAAATTAAAGTGATCACAGTAAAAATACCTTCAGAACATCACTTACCCAGCAGAGACTCCCAAACCACAGGGCCAGCTGAAAGTCTGGTGTACTTGGCTGTTTGGAAGGGGATACTTGCTGGTATTTAACTTGGGGGCAGGGAGACAGAATGTAAATTTGCATCACACACTCCGACAAAATCAATAGAGGTAATTTCCTGATTCACACCCATAGATGTGCACAAAACCACCCTGATCTACAGAGAGCTATCCATGTAGAGGGGGCGCTCCGGGGATGACTTGGGGCCTGAATTATTCAGCGTCTGTCTCACGGCTCCGTTGCTCGGGCTTCAGTTGGGGCACGATGGAGAAGCCTGAATTTGGCTGCTGGACTGGCCTCAGCTCAGATGCTCTGACAACCACAGACCCATGATGAATGATAATTGCGTTTTCTCTACATCAGTGTATGGAAATCTGTTTACAGATTTGGATTACAAATTCTGGAAACTTAATATGTTTAATGATTTTTTGCCTTTCTTAAAGGGCTCTGCACTATTTCAACCATGACTGTGACTAAATTCTGAGCATTGTGGAATTAACTCTGATTTTGCCCTCTGGAATTAACTTCTGCTATTAAGAAACACTTGAAATGTCATTTCTTTCATCCCCCAATTCCTTGTTTTATTCAGAAGAAAAGTGGGAAAGGGAAAAGGCTGGCCTTTGGTAAAAGACTATACCGAATGACTGTTTTTTTCTCCTAGGCTTCTAGGAGACCAGTAATTCCAAACTTCATAACCGAAATCCCTGCTGGGCAGAGGGTAGCCCAAAGGGTCTCATTTGTGCCTCTCTAAGACTGAAGCAACTAGTCATGAAGTTCAGTTCTAACAGGATTAAAAAATACAGCAGCAGGCAGAGGGCTACAAAATCAAAAGGTGCTGAGTGACATGCACATTAGAAAAAGAAAATTGAATTAGCAGTGACATTTTTTGGCCTGAGGCCTTTTTTTGGAGGCTGTGGAAATAAAGACAAACTTTGATCTATTCTACTCAGAACCTGACGAAGACATCAAGACCAGAATATTGCCTCTAATCTTATTTGTTATTTCCAGACTGTATTCCTTTGGCTCCTCTGCTCCTTGAGGATGGGGCTGTGTGTATCTCCAAATGGATAGCTCATGCTTCTGTTACAGCAACCTCATAAGAGAAGTCACGCCAGGCACTCAAAAGTGGTCCCCGTGATTGTGGAGGGAGGCCGCCACTGGTCTGGCCAAGGCTCTTGATTCACGAGATTTACATTCTTCCTCACTGTGGCAAAACCGTAACTAGTGGAAGTAAACTATAAATGAGGGCAGGGAAATAGCGGCACAGTGAATATAGAACTATAAAAGCCAGAACAAGCAAAATCTTTCCTGTTCTTAAATGAAAAACTTCATTATGTTTTCAGGGGAAAAAAGTTAATGAAAGGAGACCTGTCACTAGACACGATATAAAAATGTCTTTTACATTTTGAAGATAAAGAAATTATGCAGCAAGCATCCAAGCAGGAAAAAAATGATCTTCAAAAACAAACACAAACACAAAAGGCAAAGAAAACAAAATATATATTAAAGAAGGGATGCTGGGTGCTTCAGACCTTTCTGCTTCAGAAATAAATGCCATGATTGACTCAAGCGGTGCCTGTGCCACTATAAGCAAAGAAGACTGTGACTCCACATGCATCCACACTGGTATTCACGTATGAAGACAATAGAAAGCATGTCACGGATCCTGGCAGAGGGAACCGTACTGCAAAGATCTGCAAGTGAAAAGGTCTTGGCATGTAGAGCTTTGAAGCAGGAAGGGTTTGGACATTTTCTAAGGGTTTTGAGCAAAGGAGTGATGTGATTTGATGGATGTTTAAAAAATATTAATCCAGTGTGCTGTGTAAAGAACAGACCAGGGGGCTACGAGTGGGGTGGGTATATGGATGAGGAGGGTTTTGCATATGCTGGGCAAGAAGTGATGAAGGCCTGGACTGGCACATGATAGCTGGGGAGAAAGAGGTACTTGGATTTGAGATATCTTTTATAGGAGGGTGATGTCACAGGGATTGGGGGTAGGTGGCCATAGGAGTGGGGTGGAGAACGGGAGGACTTAAGGAAGGCTTCCAGGTTTCAGGTGTGAGCACTGGGAAGAGGGTCGCCATTTACTGAAGCGAGAAATGATGATGGAGGCACACATTTAGGGTTGAAATATCAACGGACTGATTTTGAACCTGTTAAGTTTGTGTGACCAAGACTTCCAAGTGGTGTGGCCAAGGGAGAAATTGGATAGGCAAGTCTAGAATCATGAAGACGTTCTCAGCCCCGTATTTCTCTGCATCCCCTACACCATTCCCCCAAACCTTTCCACTGACTCTCTGGAACTCCTAAACTGTGATCACTAAATGCCCCATCTCCTCAGTCTCCTCCACACCAAGCCCACCTGCTCCTCTCTCAGTCTGCCTCATTCCAGTCAACGGCACGTCCACATTGAACTTTTTTTTTAACATCTTTATTGGAGTATAATTGCTTTACAATGTTGTGTTAGTTTCTGCTGTATAACAAAGTGAATCAGCTATACATATACATATATCCCCATATCGCCTCCCTCTTGTGTCTCCCTCCCACCCTCCCTATCCCACCCCTCTAGGTGGTCACAAAGCACCGAGCTGATCTCCCTGTGCTATGCGGCTGCTTCCCACTAGCTAGGTATTTTACATTTGGTAGTGTATATATGTCCATGCCACTCTCTCACTTCATCTCAGCTTGCCCTTCCCCCTCCCTGTGTCCTCAAGTCCATTCTCTACGTCTGTGTCTTTATTCCTGTCCTGCCTCTAGGTTCTTCAGAACCTTTTTTTTTTTTTTTTTTTAGATTCCATATCTATGTGTTAGGATACGGTATTTGTTTTTCTCTTTCTGACTTACTTCACTCTGTATGACAGACTCTAGGTCCATCCACCTCACTACAAATAACTCAATTTTGTTTCTTTTTATGGCTGAGTAATATTCCATTGTATATATGTGCCACATCTTCTTTATCCATTCATCTGTCGATGGGCACTTAGGTTGCTTCCATGTCCTGGCTATTGTAACAAGAGCTGCAATGAACATTGTGGTACGATTCTTTTTGAATTATGGTTTTCTCAGGGTATATGCCCAGTAGTGGGATTGCTGTGTCGTATGGTATTTCTATTTTTAGTTTTTGCTCAATATCGAAAAAACAAACAACCCAATCCAAAAATGGACAGAAGACCTAAATAGACATTTCTCCAAAGAAGATATACAGATTGCCAACAAACACATGAAAGGATGCTCAGCATCACTAATCATTAGAGAAATGCAAGTCAAAACTACAATGAGGTATCATCTCACACCAGTCAGAATGGCCACCATCAAAAAATCTACAAACAATAAATGCTGGAGAGGGTGTGGAGAAAAGGGAACACTCTTGCACTGTTGGTGGGAATGTAAATTGATACAGCCACTGTGGAGAACTGTATGGAGGTTCCTTAAAAAACTAAAAATAGAACTACCACACTGAACACTTGATCCCTACTCCCCCCACTCCAAACTTGCTTCCTGCACAATCCTTCCCATTTCAATCAATGGCGGCCCCAAACCTTCAGCTGTTGAATTCCAAAACCTTGAAGTTATCACTGACTCTTCTGCCTCTCTAACGCCCCCCATCCACCTCTTCATAAGCTTTCCATATGACTCAGGATAAAGATCAAAGATCTTATAATAACCCATAAAGTCCTGCATGATCTGGACCCTTGGATATTCTTTCTCGCTACTTTCTCCCTCCCTTACTTTGTTCCAGCCATACTGGCCTCCTTGTTGTTGCCTAGGACTCTGAGCACGTTCCCACCTCAGGGCCTTTGCACTGGCTCTTCCTTCTGTCTGAAGCACTCTTTCGCACTTACCCACATGGCTCCCTCATTCCTTTCATGTCCTTTAAATATCACCTCCTCAGTGAGGCATGCCCTGATCTGACACAAAGCAACATCCTTTCCCTTCTGAGCACCAGCTGGCATACCCTCTATATTTATTTATTTACTCCTTTACCGTTTGTCCTTCTATACTAGGATGCAAGTCCCATGGGACCATTGACTTTTTGTTTTGTTCACCACGGTATCTCCACAGTCTAGAATAGGGTTCAGCCCATGGTAGATGCTCAACCAGCTGTATGTTTTTGCTGTTGACTAGGAGTCAAGTAGTCTGGAATTCAGTCTCAATTACAACCTCATTGTAACCTCCCTGAGATTCACCTTTCTTAGCTGTGAGGTGGAGACTTTAATATCTGCCCTGCCTAGCTCATGGGGCTGCTGTGAAGACCCAGTGACTCACTGTATCCAATGTCTTCACCGTTAGACAGAAAGATTAGACATTTTCATAGGCCATAGTCCCATGGCCCAAAATGCAAAACAGAATATGTAGAACTCAATAAAGGAATGTTTGATGATTTCCTATATAATTCTCATAGGGAAAAAAAAGAGTCAGGGCCCTAGCCTAAGAAACTAGCACGTTCTCACAGGGAATTCTTTGGCAAGTTGTGATCTTAAAATGATCAGTACATAAAGATGGAAAGACGAGCACAAAACCAAAGGTGAATACAAAAGAATGTTAAGCATGGACAAGAATGGTTTCAGGGAGGCTGTGGCCAAAAAAAAGCTAAGGTTTGCAAAAACGTTAAGGATGAGAAAAATTGATTTGGGGGCACGTTTGAAGCAAGAAGATGAATGACAGGATTGTGCCAACAAATGACAGATTAAAAGCAGAACTCGGGTCTTAGTTTGCTTCCAACAAAGAAAATGGTCTTTAGATTTGAAATAAGAAATCCTTAAAAATGAGATTTAAAGAGCAACAGAGATACAGAAAGAGACAGAACTCTGCTTCATCAAATGAGGTTAAGCCTCCAATGTAATTGCCAACCCAATCCCCCACTTCATTTCATGGGTCTTTTTCTACTCCGCCCCCAAGCTTAGCAATCAGGTTACTCATCTAGTTCTGGGCGTATTCCCACCTCGTTCTACAGCTCAGTCTGAGGAAAGAGACAACTAGGGAGCCATATCAGGTGGGTAGAGGAGTCTCTCCTTATCCATGACCAGACTAGAAGGGGCATGAGCAGGTAGGCACCCATGTGCTTGGTTGCATATATGTACAAGTGCATTTCTTTACTAGGGAAGTCAAGGGGGTGTCTTCTGATGACAGTGAACTAGGCTTTATTGTAGCCAAGCATCTCCTCCACCAGAGGTAGGAGAGTTTGGGGTGTATAAGGGCTATTGCTCCCCTGCTGCTAATAAGTCAAACAGAGACATACTTTTGGATTTTCCAACTTCCCATTAAATACTCCAAGAACAGCTTATAAGACCTTACCTTCTCTCTGCGAGCCCCACAAAATGTTCCTGAGATGCAGGAAACCCTGGGAAGTTTGTTGGAGAGATGTCCCAAAAACAATGGCTGACCATATCTTTCAAAGTGATACCCTCTGCATCATTCTGGATGGAGAGCAATATTCACCATCCCAGATCATAATTCTGGCCTAATACAATACAGCAAATGTAACCATTTGCTTCACATCCTAATCCTGCATCCAGATCTCCTTATGCCCTCTTCTCCCATTCTTTATATTGCCACTAATGGAAAGTATTTTTCAACACTTGATTATTGCTTTGATTAATATGCTTTAATTCACGTATACATTCTTTCCTCTAGAATCTGCTGCCCCTCTCCCCACTGATCTGTCCCTATCATGCTCTTCTTGACCTCTCCTTTTCACAGGCCAAACTCATACTTTACCCATTGTCTCCCTGATAGACTGATCTTGACTATTGTAGTCTGGACTGACCACTGGGTTTCCATGTGGTCATCTAACCACTGGGATCCAACTCTGTGCCCCAGTATGCACCCCATTCCCAGTTCAGAGGCATGGCTTCCGTTTTGACTTCCACTCTTTGTTCTGATTCTTGCAAATAGTTTATGCCTTTTATCTCCCAGAAGGACACTGTCTTCATTCCAGCTGGGGCTGGTGGCTGGGGCCTGCCACCCACGAGGAGCTTTCTCAGATTGCCTTTCTGTCTGCCTGGGCTTCTGAGCACTGCTGCTCTGGGGCCTCCCTCCACCATATGTCATCACTCTTCATAGCCACTGTGTCAACCAACCACTCACTTAAACCATGACCGCAGATACTCATACTCCTTGGAAACCAGACCTACTGATTCAACCTGGGAGGTCAGCTTCCCCACCTACTTTCTATGCCTTTTTCTTTCTAGGAAAATCTATTCCAGACCATAGTCTATCTAGCCGACCTACTATATTTTGCTGTGAATTCTTTCCTTCTTGACTCACTTTGAAACATAATAGTTCTAAAATACATGAAAATGGGATTCCCAAACAACTGCCAGTAACCAATTGACTTCTTGAGGGGCAGAAACTGAGTCTCATTAATCTCTGTAACCTGGGACAGCAAGCAGCCACAGATTTTATGGGAAGAAAAACCAGATACTAGAAAAAACGCTCATTTCTGTTTCTAAAAAAAGGCAAATTTCAAGATGCAAAAGAGAGTTAAGCAGCAAAACCCTAAGTGAATCCTTACACTTTTGCTTTGTGAGCACTTGGAAAAGAATGACCTGGTCACCAAGAAAGGGGTATGAGATTGATTTAATTTCCTGATTCTGAGGGGATCGGACTCAGGATATATATGACATAGAAGTTGTGTATCTCGATTTTTTTTACTATATAATGTTTCTTTTCTTTTTTTTTTTTTTTTGTATCGTGGTAAAATATATATAACACAGAATTTACAGTTTTAACTATTTTTATGTGTACATCTCAGTGGCGTTAAGTACAATTCACATTGTTGTGCAACCACCTCTAGAAAATTTTCATCTTCCCAAACTGAAACTGTACCCATTAAACAATAACTCCCAGGTCCCCTCCTCCTCTAGTCCCTGGCAACCATCATTCTACTTTCGGTCTCTATGAATTTGACAGTTCTAGGAACCTCATGTAAGTGGAATCGTGCAACATTTGTCCTTTTGTAACTGGTTTATTTCACTCAGTGTAATGTCCTCAAGGTTCATCCATGTTGTCAAGTGTGTCAGAATTTCCTCCCTTTTAAAAGACTGAGTAATAGTGTATCTGAATTTTAACAAGACAAATTTTCTCCCAACATCCTGTGGATAATCGGCAGGAATGGGGGCTGAGGGATGGGATACTGGGACATTTCGGAGTCCGTGTCATGTGGGGGAAGTTCCACAGTCCTCTTGCCCAGACTGCCTGGGACAGCACTTCTAACAATGTCTTAAATGAGGACAAAGTAGGGCTGCCAAGCTAATAACATGTGAATGACACAAAATTGGGCATAACAGCTCTTCTGTTGAATGACGAATATAGATTCAAAATCTTTAGTATATTATAAAGATAAACTGAAACCAAGGAGATGAAATTTAACAACAGTAAATGTAAGATACTAAAATTAGGTTAAAGGGCATATGTGCGGGGACACACACACACACACACACACACACACACACACACACACAGCAGTACAGGATGGCGTAAACTGGCCTAAGAGCAGCATGACCAAGAGTTGTGGGTTTTAATTGACCACAAGCTCAGTCTGAGTCAACAGTGGAATGTGGTTGCCAAAATAACAACTAGTGTGATCCAAAGGTGCATTAATAGAAGCACAATGTTCGAATTGAGGCAGGAAATAGCTCCTCTGCCGACTTTGCTGGTTAGGCCGCACCTGGAATGTTGTGTTGGACTGGGTTCCGTAGTTTCTGAGGGGCAGCCAAGACCAGGAGGGCATTTGCTGGAGGACAAACGGTCCGGAAAACGTGCCTTGTGAGGGGCAGGAAACAAATCGGGGAACATAGCAGGTAGAGGAGACGACTACAGGGGAACACAGGAGGTGACTTTAAAATTTGGAAGGCTTGCCTTCATGTGGCCTTAGAAAATGGAACTGGAACTCATGGATGGAAGTTATGGGAAGATTAAGTTCTCCTTAGAAAAATAAACAACGTCCTTATCGCTGATGTACCAGACAATAGAATGGGAGGGTGCAGGAGTGAGTTTCTCATGGTTGGAGGCAAGTAATGAGAGTTGTTTGAGAATAGTGGTTCTCAGGAGCAATTCCCCCCCAGGAGATAGAGATATTGTTGATCTATACTAATATGCTTCTAAACACCCTACCATGCACAGGATAACCCCCAGAACAAAGAATTATCCAGTCCACAATGCAAATAGTGCTGAGCTTGAGAAACCTGCTTTAGAAGGAATTCCTACACTAAGAAGGTTAAGAACAGAGGCCCAAGCCCCCTGGTTGGATCTGGCCTGCAGATTTTTTTCTTTTTCTATCACTTGTCAATTTCACATAAAGATCTGAATTCAAATATTCCTTTTAAAAAATCCTTACATTGGGTCTACCTTCCGGCATGGCAACAACTGCCTGGAGCTGCTGAGTAGCTGACGGCTCTTTTGGATGAATCCAGAGCTCTCTAGTTCATCACAGTCGTCACCTCATTACCTGTTAGATCACCGCAGCCATTTGAATTTGCGACGCCCTGGGCCTTTAATCCAGTGGTTCTCAACTTTGTCTTCATATCAAATCACCTGGGAAGCTTTAAAAAATCCCAGTGCTGGGCTTCCCTGGTGGCTCAGTGGTTGAGAGTCTCCCTGCCAATGAAGGGGACAGGGGTTCGGGCCCTGGTCTGGGAAGATCCCACATGCCGCGGAGCAACTAGGCCCGTGAGCCACAGCTACTGAGCCTGCGCGTCTGGAGCTTGTGCTCCGCAACAGGAGAGGCCGCGATAGTGAGAGACCTGCGCACCGCGATGAAGAGTGGCCCCCGCTTGCCGCAACTAGAGAAAGCCCTCCCACAGAAACGAAGACCCAACACAGCCAAAAAAAAAAAAAAAAAAAAAAAATCCCAGTGCTGAGGCTGTACCCCAGACCAATTAATCAGACCCTCTGGGGGTGGGACCCAGGAAGCAGTGTTTCTTACAGCCCCCAAAATGGTTCCAAGTTTCCAAGGTGTAGTCAAGGGCAAGAACCACGGTTTTATAATGGAATGATAACCCGTGGGAAGAAGCTCTAAGGCAAATAAACTCATACCCAGTACACAGAACTTTCTAGTAGTCAAAGAATTTAAACAAGCTTCAGAAGTGAGCTCCACATTTCTGGAGGTAACCAAGCAAGAGAATTTTCAAGAAGAAATCCCTACTTTGGGATACTTAAAAGGAAGGGAGACTGGACCAGAGCAGAGGTTCTTTACCCTGCGTGTGGGTGAGATTCACCTGAGGAGTTTCCCCGAGTACAGAGGTCCAGGGCTCACTTTGGAAGATTATAATCTAGTAAAGTCAGGTAAGGGCTGAGCAGGTACGGACTGAAAAAGCTCTCCAGATGCTACTGCTAAGCGCTCCTAGGGAAGAGCCACTGAACGAGGTGGATGACCTCTACAAGCCCCAACCTCAACCTTGGCAATGACTCAGGTTCTTTAAAAAAATCTGCGTAAATCTTCAAACACACACTGAAATAGAAACATAAATAAGATGACCACCATGGGTTGGGGAGTATTTTAACACAGGAAGATGAGGTTAAATTTGAAGCTGCAAGATTCTCTGATTCAGTCTAACACTGAGACCTAAAGGATTCAAGGAAGGAACTGTTTTCTAGGTTCCAGCTCTTTTTCTGACATACTTGACATGTGATGTTTGCTTACATAACCTCTCAAAAAGCAGCTTATGTGCTTGTGTCAGAGTTCTTAGCTTCAAGCAACAGATACTGACGCTGCCTGCTTTAAGTGAAAAAGAAATCCATTGAATGGTTATTGGGACAGCATAGGAAGGCTTTAAAATATGCCTGCCTTAATAAAGTGTGATACATCAATTTGATGACTTATTATACAGCCATTAGAAAGTATCATACAGATTAAAATGTATTGGAGTATAAAGGTGTCCACAATATAGGACTTTGTGAGAAAATTAGGTTATAGAATAAGTCATAAGCTATGACACAATTCATTTTTATAATAGCATATATTTATATTAATAGTTATATAAAAAATTTGGAAAAATCTGAAGAGCATATATTTATATTAATAGTTATATGCAAAATCTGAACCTTGGCCTAACCCTCACATCTTATACAAAAATTAACTCAAAATGGATCATGGACTTAAATATAAAATGTAAACCTATGAAACTTTCAGAAAAGAAAAAAAACACAAGAGAAAACCTTTAAGATCTAGGGCCAGGTAAAGAATTCTTAGACTTGACACAAAAAACACAATCTGTAAAAGGAAAGATTGATAAATTTGACCTCATCAAAATTAAAAGCTTCTGCTCTGGCAAAGAACTGTTGAAAGAATGAAAAGACAAACTGCAGACTGGGAGCAAATATTTACAAACCACACATCTGACAAAGGACTAGTATCTAGAATATATAAAGTATTCTCAAGACTCAACAGTAAAATAAAATAAAATTAGAAAATGGGCAAAAGACATGAAGAGACATTTCACCAAAAAGGATATGTAGATAGGAAATAAGTACATGAAAAGATGTTCAATTATTAGCCATCAGGGAAACATAAGTAAAACCACAATAAGGTATCACTACATACCTACCAGAATGGCTGAAATAAAAACCAGTGACAACACCAAATGCTGGTGAGGATGTACAGAAACTGGATCACTTACATACTGCAAAACAATGCAACTATTTTGGAAGATAACTTGGCAGTTTCTTACAAACTAAAAACGTAATTATCATTTGATCCAGCAGTTGAGCTCTTGGACATCTATCCCAGAGAAATGAAAACTTATGTCCACACAAAAACCTGTAGATGAATGTTCATAGAGGCTATATTTGTAATAGGCAAAAATGGGAAAGGTCCTTTAATGGGTGAATGATGAAAGAAACTGTGATGTATCCATACCATGAATACTACTCAGAAATAAAAAGGAATGAACTATTGATACACAAAACAATTTGGATGGCTTTCCAGGGAATTATGCTGAGTGAAAAAAGCCAGCCTCAAAAGGTTACATACTGTATGGTTCTTTTATTATTATTATTATTTTTAATTAATTAATTTATTTATATTTATTTTTGACTGTGTTGGGTCTTCGTTTCTGTGCGAGGGCTTTCTCCAGTTGCAGCAAGCGGGGGCCACTCTTCATCGCGTTGCGCGGGCCTCTCACTGTCGCGGCCTCTCCCGTTGCGGAGCACAGGCTCCAGACGCGCAGGATCAGTAGTCGTGGCCCACGGGCCTAGCTGCTCCATGGCATGTGGGATCTTCCCAGACCAGGGCTCGAACCCGTGTCCCCTGCACTGGCAGGCAGATTCTTAACCACTGTGCCGCCAGGGAAGCCCGTATGGTTCTTTTAATGTAACATCTGTGAAAAGACAAACTATCAGAAGTGAAGAACAGATTAGGGGTTAGGGGTGGAGAATGGGTTGGGGGAGAGGTGGGTGTACTTATTAAAGGACAATATGAAGGACCCATGTGATGATGGAACTGTTCCGTATGTTGACTGTGCTGGTGGATACACGAACATGTGATAACGTTGTATAGAGATAAATACACACACACGAGTACAATTAAAACTGGGGAAATCTGAATAAGATCAGTGTATTGCACCAATGTCAATGTCCTCGTTGTGATGTTGTACCATAGTTTTGCTAGAGGTTACCATTGGGAGAAACTGGGTAATGAATATGCAGTTCTCTGTATTATTCTCTGTATTATTTCTTACAAGTGCATATGAATCCATAATTATCTCAAAATTAAAAGTTTAATTTAAAAAAATGCATTGGCATGTAAAGATGTCCACAATATAGGGTTTTGTGAGAAAATTAGGTTACAAAATGGAATAAAGAATACAATAAAGAAACAATTTATTTTGATAATTTTGTGTATTTATATCAATAGATATAAAATATGGAATATATGCTGAAGTGATAATAATGAATTCTTCTGGGTGGAGGGACTATGGGTAACTTTATCTTTTATTTCTGTGTATGTTTTATTTTTTCTACTGGACGCATGGATTAGTGGGGTGAAAATAAGTAAACATTTAAAAAAAGAAAATAAAAGGCTGTTGGGTAAGTAGTTCACAGAATCGCTGAGATGTCTGGAGAAAGAAAAGTGGGGAAGAACCAGGAGGGGCTGGGCAGCAGGAATCTCTGGCCAGGTTCCCGCAGAGGGTCTGGCTGGGGCGGCACTGTTGCTGCCCTGAGCTGCTCTGATGACGTAACTTGCCCATCAGCATCGCAGGCAATGGACTGGGTGCCCCCAATTTCCCTGCTACCACTTTACCACTTACCTCCAGAACTTCAATCTTGCTGCAACCACTACTGCTGCAAACATACACACACACACACACACACACACACACACACACACACACACACACACACACACGGAGAGACGGAGACAGAAAGAAAGATCTCTCTGGTTCCTGCTTCCTGGTATCCTTTGCTCCTGACTCAAAGCCTGGAGCAGGTACTCAAGCAAATCTCATCATTTTCAGGATCTGGAGCAAGAACACAAATGGAGGTCCATATACTATATGCTTAAACATTTAAAAGTTATGAATAAAACCTACGAACTATTAAATAAGGTATGTTCTATAATCCAATCCTGACAGATATACCTTCAGAGCATCCTGGAAGGCCAAGTTCAGATTTAGAATTCTGACTCCTCGGAGATCTACACTTGAAGGTGAGGGTATGGGGGAACCCCCACCCCCACCCCCCGGCCTGTGGGCCACCCCACTTCTCTTTCCACTCCTGGCTCTTCCTTCACACAAGCATGTAAACATCAGAGCTCCATTCACACCCTGTCTTGTAAAGAGTCGTTTCTTGGCCACCCTTTGGGCTTCAGGGTGCTGACGCAGTCCACCCTCAGCAGGACAAACCTGGGGAAGAGATCTGTGTGGACTTTTAGAAATGAGTTGAGGCTGTTTGACCAGGTATTCCAGGATCCAGGATACCTGGAATGTGGTCTATAAGGAGGGGTGAGCACACCTCCTTAGTCCTGTGGACTCGTCACTCCGTGGGAAGGGACACAGCCAGAATCTGGCTCTCCCTAGCTGCAAGGGAGTCCAGGAAAGTGAGGTCTGACACTTTCAGCTTCTTAGTAGAGGACAGGTTCTGCCAGCTACCAAGACTCATAGCATGGGGAATTCCAGAAACATAGGAAAGATGCTCAGAGCTGGGCAGCCTAAAAGAAGAATAAATGTTTACTATGATGCTTTAGCACTTAGATGTTATCCATTGCCATCTCAGAGATTCATACATGGTGATGACGATGATGATGATGGCGGCTAATATCTATTGAGTATTCATTTCTGTCAGGCACCGTGCAAATCTCCTTACATACTTTATCTTATTTCATCCTCTAAGCTGTAGCCCCTTTTGTTATTGCCACCTCCATCAGAGATAAGAAAGCTGTGATGCTGAGAGGTTAGATAACCTGGGCAAGGTCACTTGGGCAGCTAGTAGCAAAGACAGGCTTTGAACTCAAGAATGCTTGGCTCCAGGGTCTACAAGCTTTACCACTACACAGGGTATCCTCTATAGAGGAGACTGGTAGAGATGATTTTGAACCTAAAAATCAAAATGTGTGCTAATAGCTATTTGCCTTGACTGTAGAAAACCTGAATAATACCCCCTACAAATGTCTGACCCTGAATGGGGACACCCATTGGGGTGAATTCACTGTAGGTGTGTCCCCTGGGGCAGGCTATCAAGCTGAGTTGAATGATATTTTACCACTGTTGCCCTGATACCCTTTCCTCTCACCAGTCTTCTTTAGGACCAAGGAATCCCAGAAGTCAAAGTTGTAGAGATAGGGCTAAAGAGTCCCCAGTAGCAATGGAGAAGAAATGGCAAGTGATTGGGAGGTAAGCATGTGTCATACTGGTGCATAGATAGTTGGCCTGGTTTAACGGAAAAATGATCCAAAAGGGTGTCTGGGCAGAGAGAGGATCCCACTAGAAATAAAAAGTCAGCACTGGGCTAGAGCAGTGCTTCTCCCACTGTGGGGTGTTTGTTAGTGATGGGACCAAGATAATTTCAGGTGTCACACAGCCATCAACTCACAAAGAAAGTTATTCTTTTACAAACATCTTCCAATCCTTCTGATTACATCGAGGAGACTTCTCAGTCTGGTGCTAAAATGTCCTTAACACCTCTCTCGTTTATTCACCTTTTGAACAAGGAGACAAGTCTCAAACTCGGTGTCTAACAGACAACAATACCTAAAGGATGAAACAACTCCATTTTGTCTTTATTGTATAAGTTCTTAAAGTTCCCTCCAATTTGGGGATATGATGCTGGTTTTTTACTTTTAGTAATGATCAGGCTCATTTTAACTATAAAAAGTGAGATGATATAAAGAAATTTTACAGAAATAATCATAATGTTTGTAGGGCAGAAATCACGAAGGTGGCATGTAAATGACTGAAGTTTGAGAAACACTGCCCTGGAATATCTCCAATTCCCTGCGTTCTCTCTCTTGAGAATCTGAGCATGGTGGAAAGGGCACCGAAAATTACAGAACCCCAATAAATAGTATCCACATCTTTCCCCCTTCCATTTTATTCTTTCATTTTATACTTAGAAGGGGGATTCTAGACATGAAAACATCACCTCTTTTAGTATGTTAATAAATTATCAGAAATGTGTCCTTGCAACTCACAGTATCATTACACAGGGGTTGGGATGGCTGGGAGGCAGAGACCGGGTGGAGGGAAGGATTAGGGAAGGGGCAGTCGCTGATGAAAATAAAGAAGCATTTTCGAGGTCTGCAGCTAAGCCTCAAGCCATCACTGTGTGAGCAAGGAAGTGCTAGAAAGTTGTTTGTGTGAAATGGAGCGTAAACTGCCAACGTGTTATTGAGGTGGAGAAGGGAGCAGAGATTGAGGGGGTAGGGATGGAATGTGCGGACAGAAGGAGGGAACTGCTTAGGAAGCACCAGCCCCCGCTGCAAGTGGGAGACCGTAGGAGTTTGGCTGTCCTTATTTACACAATACCAGGTAACGCTGCAGCTCACATGCCGTGTGTTTGGTGCTGCATCTCCATCAACAGATGGAGGTAATAAAGAGGCTAAAAATGGAAACACAAACTGGTGTGTAGCTTTGTTGTGGCAGTTTGTCATGAACAGTCAAGATTCCCTCGCCAGTAAGTGTGCTTGTCAAGGTCACCCACGACCTCTTTGGTATTGAATCTAACAAGACACTTGGTTGGCCAGGCTGTAGCAAGGCCAGGGAGGCCAGTCTCTTGGGGCATGAGGTTGGCTGCCGCCCACTTGCGATGAGCCCAGCTCAAGCAATGGTTTGGCTTCCCTGGGGCTTCTGGAGGCTGTTAGTTCCAGCTTTGGTCAATAACCTATGTAGTTAATCAACTTAAAGGGAGTGTTGTTAGCAATGGTTCTTGACCCTGGCTGCACACTAGAATCACCTAGGGAGCTTTAAAAATAATACCAGTCCTAGACCTCACCCAGGACCAATTGGTGAGGCCTCAGATATCAGCATTTTTTAAAAGCGCTCCAGTTGATTCTCATGTGCAGTCAGGGCTGAGAACCACTAGGTTAGATCATTAGGGGCCAAGTTCAGACACAGATACACAATGGCAATCTTGTTCCTTCTCTAGCCTGTGACCTCCTACCTCTCCCTAGTACACTCTGCATTGGGGTGGATATAGGGGATTGGCATTGAGAGAGCAAGAGACAGTAATTTATTTAAGCAAAAACCAATTGATGCAGTTTTAAGATTGCTTCCAGTTTTATATGAATAATGCTGTCACTAACCAATAACCTCATGCACAAACCTGTGTATGTATCCATCATTTATTTTCTTGGGATAAATTTCTACCCTGAGTAAAAAGGTATGAATACTTTCTGAAGTTTGTAATGTAGATTGTCAAATTGTCTTCCAGAACAATTGTTCCAATTGATATACTCAAGGATGCATGAGGGAGCCCTTTCTCCATATATTTGATGGCCTGGAGTTTATCATTTAAAATTACTGGCCAACTTGATTGGTAATAAATTCTACTTAACATGATTTTACTTTGCACTTCTTTAATGTTCGATTTTTCCATTTGTATATTACTCATTTGTATTTCTTTTTTTCTGAAATAGCCACTCATATAAGTTGACCCTTTTTCCATTGTGGTGTTCATCATTTCTTACTGATTTTTTAATGCTCCTTATTATACTTTTATAAAAGGTATATACTCTTTATATAAGAGGTATAAAATTCTTAATATACTTCTCTCTATATACCTCTGTATTAAGGGTATTAAAATCTGTGTCATTTACATTACGAATACTTTTCTTGGTGTCGTTTGCTCTTAATTTTATTTGAGACTTTTTAGATATATAACTGTAAGTTGCTTATGTAGCCAAATTTACCAGTCTTATCCTTTATGGTATCTTCCACTGCTTTTAGGTTTAAAAAGTTCTCTTTTTATCTCAAAATGTTCTTATAATTATTTTATGACTTAATTTCTAATATTGAATGCTTTGCTTCATCTGGAATTTGTTTTGGCTAACAAATTGCCTTAACTCCAATACCCAAATGCCAACTCCATCACATACCGAACATAAGAGCCTATTTGTGAGTTTTCTTTTTTGTCTCATTGATCAATGTCTGTTCTGTCTTGATCTATTAACACACTGTTTTAATTACTACAACTTTGTCATTTAAGATCTCACAAAGTATATCATTCTTATTTTTATTTTCAAAAGCATTCTGTCTATTCTTCATGATTCTCATTTGAATATTTTTTTGGAAAAGTCTTGTAAACTTATTACAAAATTAATGCATGTTAAGACAATATTGTCTGAAAATTTTGACAAATAGGTCTATGGATCCAAAGAGAGAGTCCAGGAATGAGAAATGTAGTATTTTATATCTGTGAGAAAAGAGAGGACTATTCAGAGATTGATTTTGGACAAATGCTTATTCAATTGGAAAACATTAGAATGCTACCTTAGATTATATACAAAAAGATTCCAGGAAAATTGGCAAAGTCCACAAACAGTCAGTTTACATACAAGGAATCCTAAATGGCCAAGAAATATATAAAAAGATTTTTACCCTCAGTGATAATCGGGGAAATGCAAATAAAAACAATTAGTTACCAATTTTTTCTTGCATATGACAGGCAACATTATTTTTAAAATATACTTTCTTAATAGTAGAGTTGATGAGGTTGGGAAGAATTGCTGGGGGAGTATGGATTAGCAAAGTCACATTGGAGGGAAATTGGGGAGGATCTATTAAAATTTAAAACATTCACACCTTATAACCCAGTGAATCCAACTAGAGAGATACTAGCATGTGTACACAGTAAGGGCAAGGAAAAGCCAGGCTCTACCAGTTGCTAACATACTGAAATACTTCTCTTTGGGTTGGTAGACAGCCCCACCTCAAGTCCTACAAGTGCTCTAAATCCCCACTGCCCAGGGCACTTTAACCTTTTCGCCTCAGCCTCAAACTGTCCCTACTGTCCCGTGATCCAGCAACTAAATAGTTATAATGAGTTAACTGACTGGCACAGAGGGAGCTCGGACTGCCCTCCAGCCCTGGCCCAGGGACTGTTGTAGCTGGCTGGGGATATTTAACTGTGATTCCTGTGTTAAAAGATGTTCAGTGAAGCATTGTTGTAAGAACTACAGATCGGAAATAACTTGAGGCAGAAACTGCTAACAGCCTGCCAAATATCCTTGTCTCTTTCAAAACAACTGAACCTAATACCATTACTGCCTGTCAAAAGAATACATGTCTCAGGTTTCCTTGTAGCCAGGTGGCCATGTGATTAAATTCCAGCCAGTGAACGGTGAGCTGACAGTTGTATGGGACTTCCGGGAAATCTTAAAAGTTAGGATGGGCACCCTTCTTTCCTTCCTCCATGCAGTCACCTCTACTGAGGATGTGATGGTGGGGACTGCAGCACCCATCTTCAACTACAAGGAGGTGAGACACACCCAAGGTTATAGAGAGCTGGAAGCTCGGGTGCCTGGTAACTTCTTGGAGCTGCCATGTAGATACAGACTGCCTACTTCTGGACTTCCTTTAAATGAGATGAATTGATATCCTATTCAAACTGCTGTTGCTTTGGGTTTCTCAGTTATATGCAGCCAAGTTAAATCACAATGGATACAAAGCTCAATGCCTATTTACAGGGAAATGGCTAAATCAACCCTGATCTATAAAAAATGTAAATTGGAAACAATTTGAGGCAGCATATATAGGATGAAGCACTTTGCAGAGACTGAGTTAAGTCTACAAGCATTAACATGTTGAGTGAAAAAAGCATGTTGCAGAATATCATAATTGTATACGTGTACTACTCCCTAAACCCCCAATAAAGAATGCTGGTTTTTTCGCCCGATTTTTCTGTACATGAAAGCATAGAAGAAAGACCGAAAGTATACTACCTAAACTGTGATAATGTTAGTAACTTTGGGGGAGAGGACAAAAATTGCTGGGGGATGGTCAAAGGGCACCATATCTTTGGCTGCAGTATTCTACATTTTTACAAAAGGAATGATTCATGTACTACTTGTATGGTACAAATTAATTACGTTTCCCACATACCCACCAGCTGACCTTCTTAAACTGTTTACTTGGCTGCTGCTTGCCACCTGCAGGGTCCACATTTGAGAACGGTCAGAGCTTAAGACTCAGACCTGGAGGAGCAGCCTCTCTGGCACACAGAGATTAGCTTGAAAGCCACCACCTGAGTGCTTTCTGTTGGAGAAGTTCAAGGTTCTTTCAGAACCCATCTGTCACACAGACTGTATTTCTTACAATACCACTAAGTCTAAAGGAATGAAATAAAAGTATTAATCTACAGGGACAAAGAAAGTGAGAGGACACAACAGCAAATGAGAAATTACAATAAAAAATTGGACGCAGCACCCAGCACAGCAGAGCTGAGAAAATTGCACTGAACGCCTAAAGTAGGAAATACTGCTGGAGAGAATCTTCTAAAGGCTGAGCTTTGGAGTCATTCGGTGTTGCAGAAAGCAAGAAAGAGGTACAAGTCTGAGCAGCTGCACCCTTAGCTACAGGCCATGCACACAACTGGGAAATTATGCTGCCCATTCTTTAGTCACTTATTCTACAGAAAAATTGACTAAGATGACCTCAAGCAGGGAGACCTCAGACAGAGTGGTGAGAAGGGGAGGATTGCTGGTATAAACCAAGGGGAATTAGGTTAAAGTCATCCTCCTATGTGGTATTTATTCATTGGTCCCCTGACAGATTCTTCTGTTAACTTCTCATTTTTGAATGAGGCCAGTTTTGAGTCTGCTAGTTGCTTGAGAATAGTGTGGGGACAGGGTAGAAGGGAGCAATCTGGGCAGTTGGCAGTTTTATCTTAATTTTATTGTCTCAAAACAATTCTTACCAGGTTTACAAGTCTTTAGCCTCTGAGGCAGATCTTCTCTCTGGGTGAGGTCAGAAGCCACAGGGGCTTTAAACAGAAGGACCCCTCTCATTGTTGAGATGACTTTAGGAAGACCTGTTGGGGCTGTATCAGTCAGTGCCTGCTCATGAAAACAAAATACTGTAGGTATTTTAAACAGAAAGAATTTAATACAGGAGGTTGGTTCTAACAGTCATGGAAGGATAAGGGAAGCAAAAAGCGAAGGATAAAATTACTTAGAAATTAGTAACTGCAGGAACTACCCATAGGCTATAGGAGCAAAAAAGAAAATGTTGTGGCCCATGACTGCTTTATCACAGTGATTGCTGGAGCATCTGCTACTGTTTCTGCTGCCTTAGGAACCACAGCCACCTCCACCCTGCAAGAAGCCAGGAGGTCACATTCCCACTAACACTGTAGGACCCTGAGGCCCCCTAACTGTCCAAGAGGTGGAGGGTCTGCTACACCCATGAGTTCTGTGCTGCTAAAGTTATAGGAATGCTCACTTCAGTCTCCATACTACAGGAACAAGAAATTAGAAACCTGCATTTAACCAACACTTCTGTTGCTGCTAATGCTATGTGAGACACTTCTAGAAGCAAAGCATGGTTTATCTCTTCCATTTGTTTTCCAGTCTCCTGCTAGGAACTCACATTGGGCATACTTAATTGGAAATCAGGTGGCAAGGGATTCTGGGAAATGTAGTTTTCAGGCTTTCAGCATCTTGCAACCCAAAGGAAAGCATGGAAGAGTGGAGGTAGAAATGAGAGAGAAGAAATGACTGAGTAGCTACTGCAGGAATTTAGGTGAGAATGAATGGTAGCTGGGACTAAGATGACGGCAATGGATGTGGTGAAGGGCAGTCTAATCCAGTATATATTCTGAGGGGAGAATCAATACGATTTGCTCATGGATCAGATGCGGGGTATGAGAGAAAAAAGGAGTCAAGGCTAGCTCTAGATTATTCTTTTCTTGAGCAAATGGAAGATGAGAATTGCCATTTACTTAGATGACTAAGACTATGATAAAAGCAAGTTTAGGTAACTAGTAAGAGTTCAGTTTGGGACATGTTTGGTTTGAGATGCCTACTAGATGTCCAGGTGGAGATGTCTGAGTAGACAGTTTAGGGGAAAGGAGATAGGAATTTGAGATGCAGTAGTTTATAAGTGGTATATAAAGACCTGAGACTACAGATCTCACTAAGGGAGTAAGTGTAGACAGAAAAGAGATGATGTCCAAGGATGAATCCCTGGGATACCCCAAGTTCGAGATCATGGAGACAAAAAGGAACCATCAAAGGAAGCTTAGAAGGAGAAGCAGAGAGGTGAAAAAAAATGCCAGAAGAATCTGGTGTCTTGAAATCCTGGGGAACAAAAAGTTTCAAGAAGAAAAGGGTGCCAACTGTGTCAGATGCTGCTTATAGGTCAGGTTCAGTGAAGACTAAGAATTGACTTGAGTTTAGCACTATGGATGTCGCTGGTGACCTTGAGAAGTTTTAGAGGAGAGGTGGGAACATAAGCTTGACTGAAATGGGCTCCAGTGTGAGTGGATGGAGAGAATATAGAGTCAGTGAATAGAGATCTCTCTTGAGGGGTTGAGATGTAAAGAGAAGAATGAATATAAATGGTGCTCTAGTTGGAGAAGAGATGAGGTCAAGACAGGATTATGTCTCTCTTTCCTTTTTAAGATGGAAGAAGTATCAATTTATTTGTATGCTGATGGGAAGGACCCAGTAGAGAGGGAGAAGGCTGATGATGCAGGAGAAAAAGGGAAGGATTGCTGGAGTCATGTCCTTGAATAGACAAGAGTGGATTGGATATAGTACACAAGTGGAGGGGTTGGCCTTATCTAAAAAGACAGACCATAACATCATATTAACAGGAGAGTAAATAAACTATATAAACACAGCTACAGGCAGGTGGGTAGAGGCGGTGGTAAATGTTTTCTTTCAATTGCTTCTATTCACCAGTGAAGTAAGAAGCAAGGCCATTGGATGATGGGGGATGGGGAGGAGGTGTTAGAGGTTTAAGAAGAGGTGAGAAGGAACTAAATGGTTACATAGGGGAATGGGAAAATGGATTAGGGAAATGTAGTATGATTGCTAGGAAGTGTTAAGGATCCACTTGAGATTAGAAATGGTAAATTTTAAGTGAGATTAGTCATCGTGCTTGTGCATTTTCTGTGTTCAACTGTCTGGGTGCAGGCATTGGGCACTGAGTGGGCAGAGAATTGATTTTAACTAGGAAATACGGCACTGTGAGAGAAGGTCAAGGGAGTTGATGACATAAGCAAAAAAGTGATTATTGTGTTTATCCATGGAATTTACACTGAATAAAGAGGGAAGAGTGGGTATGAAGGAGGTGATCAATAAACAGAGAATTCAGTCCTTTAAGTTAAGTTGTCCCATATCCTCAGGGCTAAAATTATTGTCCTCCAGGCAAAGGGGTCTTTGAGGGTATTACCTATCTATTTATATAATAAGCATTTATTGAACACCTGCTATGAACTGTCCAGAGAGGATATTTGGTTACTTCCCTAGAAACATGTAAAATATCAAGGAGATAAGTTAGATCCAAAGCAGGAGGTGTCTTAGGTGATTAATGAGAACAGAGATTTACTTTATTGTCAATAAAACTTTCAAATAGGTTGAAAGATACATACCTAATTGAAAAGTACATACCTGTATCAATCAAAATAGCTTCAGTCAAAAAGAATTTATTCATGGATGTAATCGAAAAGTTTGCAGCATAATAATGGCTAATGTTTATTGAGGGCTTATCGTTAATGAAGATCTGTTCTAAGTGCACTGCATTTATAATCTCGTTTAATCTTATTAGCAGAGCCAGGATTTGAACTCAGGCAGTACGCTTCCAGACACTGCACTCCTAACCACTGTACTTTACTGTCTCTTGAAGAGATAGCTTCAGGCAAAGCTGGATCCAGGGATTCAAACATTATCACCAGGACTCAGTCTTTTCCTCCCACTCTGCTCACTTCTGTGGTGAATTAATTCACATGCCTGCTAGGTTCTCTCCATTCATGGTAGCTGCAGGCTTACACCATCCTTACATCCAGCATTTCCAGAAGAAAGTTATTTTCTCTTTCTGAAAGTACTAGACCTACACAGGTCTATACTTAAAGATATGACATAGATTCACAATATCGCTAAGTTAAAAAAAAAAAAAACAGCTTACAAAACAGTAGCTATGGGGTGGCCCATAAATAAACAAACAAATGCATTTATAATTGGAAGGATGTAAAAAAAATTAATGACAGTTGTTTCTGAATGTTATGATTTGGGAGACTTTTTGCTTCTCAGTATTTTCATTTGTTTCTCCATTGGAGAATGTATTATCTGTATAATAAAAATGTTGAAAAGAAACAAAAAACTCAATATAAGCTGACAAATGTATCTCCCTAAATTGTTCTCTGTACCTAGGTAGATCTTCCATTCTTATACTACTAAAATCTATATCACAGGAAACTGATAAATTCAGGGTGACGACACCAGCAGTGACATTCTAATCTGCTTCCTTGTGGTTAAAGAGGGAGTATCAGGAGGTCAGCTCTACCATATTGTTGTACAGGTGAACAGGCTTAGTATCTTCCCTGACATTACAAATAATTCACTTTGGAAAAATTCTGAAATGAAATATTAGCTCTTTTTTGGAAGCCCTGATGGGGTAATATTATTTAGTGGTCCATCAAGAATAAGAAAGAAGATGGAGATATATGTATATGTATAGCTGATTCACTTTGTTATATAGCAGGAGCTAACACAACATTGTAAAGTAATTATACTCCAATAAAGTTGTTTAAAAAAAAAGTTAACTTGCATTAGTGAAAAAAAAAAGAAGAAGAAGAAGAAAGGAGATAAAGAAACCAAGGGAGTCCCAACGTGAATATGCAGCCCAAATTCCAAGTACCAGGCTGAGCTGGAACTAGCTGTTTAATCCCCACCACCAAGGAGTTTACAGTCTTATTAGGAAGGCAAGGTGGTAAGATAGGGTGGATATAAGACAATGTGGGTTAAATAATGCAGGATGGGAGGTGGGGGCGTGTAACAGCACTGACCCAAAGGAACATTATGGGTAAAGCTGATCGTCAATCTCCCCATTCATGCTTTTTTGCACTAGTTTCCCCCTTCTTCACCCTGCAGTATCTGTGAGAACATGGACAATTCGACCTACTTGGCACTGTTTCCTCATGTTTAAAATAGGGATAGTAACAATCTGTGTCATGTTTATTGAGAGGATTAGATTAGTTAATGCATCTAAATGCTTTGCCCAGTGCCTGCTACTGAGTAAATGCGCAGTAAGGAGTGCCTATTATTGTTATGATTATTGTTGCCAATGGCAAAAGTAAACCGTCATGGAGAATGATAAAAGGCTTGGAATCTAACAAAGTACTTAAAATCAACCATGGTTCCTAGTCTTCTAGATTTGGTTCCCTTCTATAGGCAGTACCTGGTCCCTTGACCTTTTGCCCTCTGATTTTATCCAGAGAAGGGAGCATGTGTAGAATCTTCTCTCATCCTCACTCCTAACCTCTTTCTTAAATGTGGAATATTCATTCACATCCTCTCGGCTCAGATGTGAATGTTGCATCTCACCCAACCTGCAGACCATGTGACTTCATATCCCAGCCTTTTGCCTCATAAGAACCACCCTCTTTGGAACATTTTTCTCACATTTTATAAAACTCGGCACTAGGGAAATTTTTGAAAATGACACTGAAATAAAACTGAATAATAAGACTTGATTGGTGCTGAATTGGGCGATTGGGATTGACATGTATACACTGATGTGTATAAAATTGATGACTGATTAAAAAAAAAAAAAAGACTTGATTGGGTCCAAAGACTTAAGGGAATGAAAATGTCATTTTATAATTTCAAATTCAAGGTCTTACACGCAGAGTATTAGAGTGGGAAGGAAGATTCAAGATACTGCTGATGCAAAAGAGAAAACAAAGACTCAGAAGGAAGAGGATGAGAAAGAAATGTGTTCTGTGGCTGCTATTCTGTTTACAAGCCCAGTTCTCCATTCTTCTTATTAAATTCATGTATTACTTGGAAGTTCTTCTTCTGTGTGAATTATTCCAAATTCTGCTTTTTGCTTTTGTTAGCCGGAGTCACTTTCTGTTGCCCGCAACTCAGTAACCTTTACTGATTTACAAATAAAGAAAAAAAGGGGAGTTGCCGCTACTTTTGGCTGAACCATGTGGCTGACAGGGTCTTGGTGCTCCAGCCGGGTGTCAGGCCTGTGCCTCTGAGATGGGAGAGTCAAGTTCAGGACATTGGTCCACCAGAGACCTCCCAGCTCCATGTAATTATCAAATGGCAAAAGCTCTCCCAGAGATCTCCATCTCAACGCTAGGACCCAGCTCCACTCAACGACCAGCAAGCTACAGTGCTGGACACCCTATGCCAAACAACTAGCAAGACAGGAACACAACCCGAGCCATTAGCAGAAAGGCTGCCTAAAAGCATACTAAGGTCACTGACATCCCAAAACACACCACCGGACGTGGTCCTGCTCACCAGAAAGACAAGATCCAGCCTCATCCACCAGAACACAGGCACTAGTCCCCTCCACCAGGAAGCCTACATAACCCACTGAACCAACCTTAGCCACTGGGGGCAGACACCAAAAACAATGGGAACTATGAACCTGCAGCCTGTGAAAAGGAGACCCCAAACACAGTAAGTTAAGCAAAATGAGAAGACAGAGAAACACACAGCAGATGAAGGAGCAAGGTAAAAACCCACCAGACCAAACAAATGAAGAGGAAATAGGCAGTCTACCTGAAAAAAATTCAGAGTTATGATAGTAAAGATGATCCAAAATCTTGGAAACAGAATGGAGAAAATACAAGAAACGTTTAACAAGGACTTAGAGGAACTAAAGAGCAAACAAACAATGATGAACAACACAATAAATGAAATTAAAAATTCTCTAGAAGGAATCAATAGCAGAATAACTGAGGCAGAAGAACGGATAAGTGACCTGGAAGATAAAATAGTGGAAATAACTACTGCAGAGCAGAATAAAGGAAAAAGAATGAAAAGAATTGAGGACACTCTCAGAGACCTCTGGGGCAACGTTAAATGCACCAACATTTAAATTATAGGGGTCCCAGAAGAAGAAGAGAAAAAAAAAGGGACTTAGAAAATATTTGAAGAGATTGTAGTTGAAACCTTCCCTAATACGGGAAAGGAAATAGTCAATCAAGTTCAGGAAGTGCAGAGAGTCCCATACAGGATAAATCCAAGGAGAAACACGCCAAGACACATATTAATCAAAGTATCAAAAATTAAATACAAAGAAAAAATATCAAAAGCAGCAAGGGAAAAACAAGAAATAACATACAAGGGAATCCCTATAAGGTTAATAGCTGATCTTTCAGCAGAAACTCTGCAAGCCAGAAGGGACTGGCAGGGCATATTTAAAGTGATGAAATGGAAAAACCTACAACCAAGATTACTCTACCAGCAAGGACCTCATTCAGATTTGATGGAGAAATTGAATCTTTACAGACAAGCAAAAGCTAAGAGAATTCAGCACCACCAAACCAGCTTTACAACAAATGCTAAAGGAACTTCTCTAGGCAGGAAACACAAGAGAGGGAAAAGACCTACAATAACAAACACAAATCAGTTAAGAAAATGGTAATAGGAGCATACATATCAATGACTACCTTAAATGTAAATGGATTAAATGCTCCAAACAAAAGACATAGACTGGCTGAATGGATACAAAAACAAGACCCATATATATGCTGTCTACAAGAGACCCACTTCAGACCTAGAGACACAACAGACTGAAAGTAAGGGGATGGAAAAAGATATTCCATGCAAATGGAAATCAAAAGAAAGCTGGAGTAGCAGTTCTCATATTAGACAAAATAGACTTTAAAAGAAAGACTACTACAAGAGACAAAGAAGGACAATATATAATGATCAAGGGATCAATCCAAGAAGAAGATATAACAATTGTGAATATTTATGCACCCAACATAGGAGCACCTCAATACATAAGGCAAATGCTAACAGCCATAAATGGGGAAATCGACAGTAACACAATCATAGGAGAGGACTTTGACACCCCACTTTCACCAATGGACAGATCATCCAAAATGAAAATAAATAAGGAAACACAAGCTTTAAATGATACATTAAACAAGATGGACTTAATTGATATTTATAGGACATTCCATCCAAAAACAACACAAAACAATTTCTTCTCAAGTGCTCATGGAACATTCTCCAGGATAGATCATATCTTGGGTCACAAATCAAGCCTTGGTAAATTTAAGAAAATTGAAATCGTATCAAGTATCTTTTCCGACCACAACGCTATGAGACTAGATATCAATTACAGGAAAAATCTGTAAAAAATACAAACACATGGAGGCTAAACAATAAACTACTTAATAACCAAGAGATCACTGAAGAAATCAAAGAGGAAATAAAAAAATACCTAGAAACAAATGACAATGAAAACACAACGACCCAAAACCTATGGGATGCAGCAGAAGCAGTTCTAAGAGGGAAGTTTATAGCAATACAATCCTACCTCAAGAAACAAGAAACATCTCAAATAAACAACCTAACCTTACACCTAAAGAAATTAGAGAAAGAAGAACAAAAAATCTCCAAAGTTAGCAGAAGGAAAGAACTCATAAAGATCAGATCAGAAATAAATGAAAAAAAATGAAAGAAACAATAGCAAAGATCAATAAAACTAAAAGCTTGTTCTTTGAGAAGATAAACAAAATTGATAAACAATTAGCCAGACTCATCAAGAAAAAAAGAGAGAAGACTCAAATCAATAGAATTAGAAATGAAAAAGGAGAAGTAACAACTGACACTGCAGAAATACAAAGGATCATGAGAGATTACTACAAGCAACTATATGCCAATAAAATGGACAACCTGGAAGAAATGGACAAATTCTTAGAAAAGCACAACCTTCCAAGACTGAACCAGGAAGAAATAGAAAATATAAACAGACCAATAACAAGCACTGAAATTGAGACTGTGATTAAAAATCTTACAACAAACAGAAGCCCAGGACCAGATGGCTTCACAGGCGGATTCTATCAAACATTTAGAGAAGAGATAACACATATCCTTCTCAAACTCTTCCAAAATATAGCAGAGGAAGGAACACTCCCAAACTCATTCTATGAGGCCACCATCACCCTGATACCAAGGCCAGACAAAGATGTCACCAAAAAAGAAAACTACAGGCCAATATCACTGATGAATATAGATGCAAAAATCCTCAACAAAATACTAGCAAACAGAATCCAACAGCACATTAAAAGGATCATACACCATGATCAAGTAGGGTTTATCCCAGGAGTGCAATGATTCTTCAATATATGCAAATCAATCAATGTGCTACACCATATTAACAACCTGAAGAAGAAAAACCATATGATCATCTCAATAGATGCAGAAAAAGCCTTTGACAAAATTCAACACCCATTTATGATAAAAACCCTCCAGAAAGTAGGCATAGAGGGAACTTACCTCAACATAATAAAGGCCATATATGACAAACCCACAGCCAACATCGTCCTCAATGGTGAAAAACTGAAATCATTTCCTCTAAGATCAGGAACAAGACAAGGTTGTCCACTCTCACCACTATTATTCAACATAATTTTGGAAGTTTTAGCCACAGCCATCAGTCAAGAAAAAGAAATAAAAGGAGTCCAAATCGGAAAAGAAGAAGTAAAGCTGTCACTGTTTGATACTATACATAGAGAATCCTAAAGATGCTACCAGAAAACTACTAGAGCTAATCAATGAATTTGGTAAAGTAGCGGGATACAAAATTAATGCACAGAAATCTCTTGCATTCCTATACACTAATGATGAACAATCTGAAAGAGAAATTAAGGAAACACTCCCATTTACTATTGCAACAAAAAGAATAAAATACCTAGGAATAAACCTACCTAAGGAGACAAAAGACCTGTATGCAGAAAACTATAAGACACTGATGAAAGAAATTAAAGATGATACAAGCAGATGGAGACATATACCATGTTCTTGCATTGGAAGAATCAACATTGTGAAAATGACTATACTACCCAAAGCAATCTACAGATTCAATGCAATCCCTATCAAACTACCAATGGAACCTAGGGGCAGGACAGGAATAAAGACGCAGAAGTAGAGAATGGACTTGAGGACACAGGGAGGGGGAAGGGTAAGCTGGGACGAAGTGAGAGAGGGGCACGGTCTTATATACACTACCAAATGTAAAATAGGTAGCTAGTGGGAAGCAGCCGCATAGCACAGGGAGATCTGCTTGGTGCTTTGTGACCACATAGAGGGGTGGGATAGGGAGGGTGGGAGGGAGACGCAAGAAGGAAGAGATATGGGGATATATGTATATGTAGATCTGATTCACTTTGTTATAAAGCAGAAACTAACACACCATTGTAAAGCAATTATACTCCAATAAAGATGTTAAAAAAAAAAAGGCAATTAAGAGTCAGAAGAAAACAAGATACAAAGAGGACTAGAGAAGATGGAGACAGTAGTTGGATCCTATGACTGTCCAGATTTTGAAGGATTCCAGTTGTAGTCTGTGTATTTCCTTAAAAATAAGCCCCCACCCCACCTTCACCATTTTTTAGTATTAAAATGGTCCCTGTTCCCTGTAATTGAGGTGGCACATGTTTTTTGTATTAATCAAGACTCTTTCTATTGCAAGTAACAGAAAGGTAACTAATCAGTTGGAGCAAAAAGCC
Source organism: Balaenoptera physalus (assembly GCF_965194825.1). NCBI lineage: Eukaryota > Metazoa > Chordata > Mammalia > Artiodactyla > Balaenopteridae > Balaenoptera > Balaenoptera physalus. Next base: position 71,542,605 of record NC_138898.1, read on the forward strand.
CAGGGACCATGCTTCTGGCACAGCTAGATTCACATACCATCAGGAATCTGATTCTCCATCGTTCAGTCCGCTCTCCTTTGTGTTTGTTTCATTCTCCAGGGTTTCCCCTCTTGATGGCAGAGATGGCCATTGGAAGCTTCAGGCTTATTTTGTACTAGTTTATCATCTCAGAAGAAAAAGTTTCTCTTTCCAGTAGTTTCAACAAAAGTTCTGTGGTTGATGCCCACTGGAAAGTGCTGAGTAGCTTTCAATCACTGAAATGTGATTGGAAAATTGTGATTGACTGGGCTTGGTCATATGCCTGCCCTTGAACTAGGCTCAGACCACACACACCACATAGGAAAAGAATGAGAGAAAACGCTCTAAGAACGGTAGAGATTATGAATTGCCCTCCATAAGTTTTTGTCAAGTTCTTTCTGGGTAACAAAACACCCACATATTAGCCAGGAATATAGCCACCTGGAATCAAGACTACATTTCAAAGGATCTCTTGAAGCTAGAAAGCCAGGTGACAATGTTCAGACCGACTGAATACAAGTGGAAGTGATGCAGGTCACTTCCAGGAAACGTCCTCAAAGGGATATGTCATGATTGTCTGTCCTTTCTTCCTTACCTGTGTCCAGAATGTGGACAGGACAGCTGGAGATGAATAAGTCATCTTGGACTTACATGGTGATTTGGGGATGGAGGAAACACATGGTAGAGCCTGGGTCCTTAACACTGTGGAGCCACATCAGCACTGAATCATCTGTGTCTTCTTTCATGTGTTAGAAAAGTAAACATATGTCTTGTTTAACTGAGTGTTATTTGACAAACCACACAACCCAACGTAATCCTACCAGAACCCCCCGAAAGGAAAATCCTGGCATTCCTGGAAAAAATAGGGGCAGGGATGATGTGCAGGCATGTCCTCTGTCTCACTCCCTGAAAAATTTTATCTCAGTCACGGTCATTACTCTGGTTGGAAATTTGAAGAGGTAGATCTGCCTGGCTCTGATGTATCTGAATATCCAGAAATTTCAGAGTTTATGAATTCAAAGACAAAACTAATTTTAAAGTTGAGCCAAGCACAGAATTATGAGAAATAACCATATCCATGGTTTTTTCCCTAAAGAAAAAAGCACTTGTCAGAGTGGATTAATCCACATTTAACCTTGTAACTTTAACAGTGAAGTGTAGAAATAGCAGGCTCACAATGTGGAAAACTGTTGAGAATACATATTAGAACTTCTTTCAACATATTTGTTTTGACATTTTTATTAAGAATTTGAGTGAGGAATTAATTAAATTGTAATCAAACACAGACATGGGATGACACCAATAGAACGGTTCATGCCTTGAATAATGGAATCAGAATTACGCAACATCAGAACCCCAAGAGGTTTAAGTTTGTCATAACTCCCCATTGTACAGCTGAGAAAACTGAGGCTCAGAGCTGTCAACCCATTTGCCCAAGGTATACCTGGAATCTAGGGTAAAGCTGTTGGCATTCCTTCTTTCTACTTTTTCTTTTTGAATAAATGAAAGCTATGTCATGATTCAAGATTCAAGTAGACATTTTTTTTTTAATGGAGGAGTGAGATGATGAGATAAGATACAATTTAATCAGGTCAAATGTGTAAGGACCTACATGTTGGGTCCAAAAAAGCCCACTGTACAAGCACAGTATGGGGTAGATGTGCCTTAATCAGCAGCACTTGTAAGAAACACTTAGAGACGTTATCTGGCTGAAGCTTGAGTTGTCAGCAGTGTGATGTAGCTACAAGAAAAAGATGATGGAGTCATGGGAGGCATTACTAGAAACAGAGTTTACGGAAGGGAGGGGAGAGTCCTGTTGAAGTTTTCAGTCTGTTGAGCTTTTCAGTCTACACTGGGGAATTCCTCATTCAGCCCCAGGTGTCAGACTTCAGAAGTGATATAGACACATTAGTTCAGATCTAGGATGGAATTATGTGAGGAATAGTCAAAGGAAGTTAGGAAACTGCAAAGCACTCTAACTAAGAGCTTGAATCTTGGAGTCCGACTGCCAGGGTTTCATCCCAGCTCATCCAATTACTGAGTATGTGTTCATTAAGCCTTAATCTCACTGTCTGTAAATTAGGAATTATAATAGTACCTGTCGCTGAAGATAAATGAGGTAGTGAATGCCAAGTGATTTGCATGTTACTGGCACAAAACAAGCACTCAATAAATGTTAGGATTAAGGAAACGACGTGATGTGAGGATAATGGTAACAATCCCATAGGTTGTGGTGAATATTAAATGAGCTAACACATGCCCAGTGCTTGAAACAAACTTCCTAGTTATTATTATCATCTGTAAGAGAGGGATTGGCCTAAGGTTTCTAGGGATGGGTCTGGTTTGGGGACAGAATATTCCCTTAGCTTGGGCTAAAGTCCACAGAGCCTGACCAGATTATTCCCCGAAGAAGGACCCTGAAAAAGGATGCTCAGTTTGGGGAGAGAGAGGGGTGCAGTGAGGGTGGTGGTCACTCAGACATTTCACGAGGGTACTCACTTGGTGAACACCCGGACAGGATGACATGGCACTGCGGAGTGGCAGCCCAGCTGCGTTCTTGGCCATGGTCATTTAGGCCTGTCTGATGAACAGTTCTGATCCGCTAGTGTGGTCGCGCAGGGCAGTACTGGGGTTGGTCACTCAAGCCTGTTCTGGGCACGGTCACTGAGAATTGTCCTGTGGGCAGTCACTTAGGAGTCATTCGAGGAGGAACTGCTCCTGGATAAGTCCTCCGCGCCCTCTGTTTCCTCCTCCCAGTGCCACTGCGTGCAGAAGTCCTGGACCTTAGGGACGATGTGGGACCCTGGTCAGCTCCCCGGGGAGCAGCCCACCGCTAGGGGGCGGCGGCTGAGAGGGACCCGTCCTTGGGGAGTCCGCTCCTTTGGGGCTCGCTCTTCCGCCAGGCCCAGGGAGAGGTGGAGTGACAGTGGGTGGGGATGCACGCTTCGTGGGCGTGAGAGCGAGCCGCCTGGGTGTGAGTCAGCGCGCGGGGGTCCAAGGAGCTCCATGGATAGTCACGGAATCTCACTCACGCTCGGCTCCTCCACCCATCCCGTCCAGAGCGTGTGTCCCAGTCCCGCGCCTGCGTGCGCACACCGCACGATGTCCGATTCCGGGCTCTGAGTGTCCGTTGGGTGAAACGGGGGTGGGCGGAAGAGGGAGTGTCCCTGTGGGTGTTTCTGCGCCCAGGTTAGATTTCTCTCTCCCCTCCCCATGTGGGGTCTGGGGGTGTATCCCGCTCAGGTACGCGTGTACCTGTGTTTGTGCGTGCGTGCATGTGTCAGTGTGGTGGGACCTGTTATCAGTGCAGGGTGCTTGCGTCTGTGCCCGGGTCTCTGTCTGGGTCTGGATGTTGGCGCAGTCTCGAACCCCTGGGTGTCGGGAGGCCCTGGTGGCCGGGGGTATCCAGCCTCCCGGAGGAGCAAATGCCTCGACACCTTCCCCTCACCATCCCAAGCTGGCCTGGGCTCCTTAGGGAGCTGCCTACATGGGGAGGGCCCGGGGTGGTGTGTCCCTGGGAGGGATAGAGAGTGGGGGCCAAGGGGCTGGCCGGGTCCCCGGGCGGGGCGCGGGCTCGGGGGACCCGCGCGGCTGACGTCAGGCGACTCCTTAAATAGAGCCGGCAGCGCGCTCGGCCCCGCATTTCTCGAGGAGCCGGAACGCGGCCGGCGGCCAGCGCCACCGTCCGGCCCGCCCGCCCGCACCGCCGCGCCGCCGCCGAGCGTTCGGGGCGCCGCGGCGCGAGGATCCGGGATGGGGCTTCGGGCGCTGGGCGCGCTTCTAACCCGGCGCACGTGAGAACCGAGGAGCGCCGGGAGCCGCCCCGCTGCCCGGAGCCCCGGAACCCAGGACGCGGGGATGTCGGAGGCGCCGCCGCCCGTTCCCCGAGGAGACGCCGCCTCCGGGATCCCCGGGCATGGTGCGCGCCCGGGCCGGCAGCGCCCGGAGAAGACGGCGCCCCCTATGCCCGACCCCCGTGGCCCGGGCCGCGCCGCTCGAGCCCTCTAGGCGGCCGCAGGGCCCCAGCCGCTCCGCCGCCGGCGCCCCCTCGGAAACCATGACCCCCGGCGCGGGCCCATGGAGCCATGGCCTATAGGGTCCTGGGCCGTGCGGGGCCACCTCAGCCGCGGAGGGCGCGCAGGCTGCTCTTCGCCTTCACGCTCTCGCTCTCCTGCACTTACCTGTGTTACAGCCTCCTGTGCTGCTGCGACGACCTCGGCCAGAGCCGCCTCCTCGGCGCGCCTCGCTGCCTCCGCGGCCCCAGCGCGGGCGGCCAGAAACTTCTCCAGAAGTCCCGGCCCTGCGATCTCCCGGGCCCGACGCCCAGCGAGCCCAGCGCTCCCAGCGCGCCCGCCGCTGCAGCGCCCGCCCCTCGCCTCTCCGGTTCCAACCACTCCGGCTCGCCAAAGCTGGGTACCAAGCGGCTGCCCCAAGCCCTCATTGTGGGCGTGAAGAAAGGGGGCACCCGCGCCGTGCTGGAGTTTATCCGCGTGCACCCGGATGTGCGGGCCTTGGGCACCGAGCCCCACTTCTTCGACAGGAACTACGGCCGCGGGCTGGACTGGTACAGGTAAGGAGGGGAGCCCCACTCAGCGCGCCCCGGCTCCAATCGGCTCCGTCCTCTGAGCCATCTCCTGCGCTTTCGCTTCCCCTTAACCCGGCTCGCTGAGTGGGTTCCGGTTGACACGTGAGGGGGTGGGGGAACTCTAGCAGCAGGATTTATCCAGAACTTCCCAGTGATTGTGCAGACGGGCCCCGGTTTGTTGAACGGCGAAGGACAGTTGGCTCTGGAATCGCCGGAAGGGAAGGGAGATCTCTGGCCTGACCTCGGGGCGAGCTGGAGGGCTGGCTCCGTGTCCAGCGTCTGGGGTAAAGCCGAGGGCCCAGGGAAGCGGCAGCCAGGACAGGTGCTGCCTGAACACAGCCCCCTCCTGAGTCTCGCCAGATCTTTCCTGGCATTTGACGGACCCAGAGAAGGGAAAGTCCGAAGAGGGCCCCCTCGCGGCAGGGCTCTGCGCTTGGGCGAGGTCCCCGGAGTTCAGGCCGAATGAGAGGGCATCCCCTGAGGTGTCGGCATGACAAAGGTCCCTTCCGGAGTCTCATTCTGAGCTCCAGGTATTTGCTGCTGTATCCGGCCTGAGACTCCCAGTCACTGTGACCCTGAATTAGTGTTTCTGAATAGCGGAAAGGACCCTGGATGTGAGTCTTGGCTCCGTCACTTAGCTTGAGCAAATTCCTAAAATTCATTGAGCCTTGATTTTCTGGTCCATCACAAGCAGCAGGAAAAGTCCCTGCCCTGTGTGCCTCTCAAGGCCTTTCTAAGCGCTCTAAAAGTGTCAAAGAGACACTTTGCACTGGGCGATGCTTCTAAACCAGCAGCCAGGGTGTGGAGTTTGGAATACTTGTAGGCACCTCAGATGAAGGCTGGCTAGGGTCATAGGGGCAACCAGTCATAGGCAGACTGTCCACTCCCCCACTGCACGGCCAGGGATGACAGTCACCCAAGCTGGTGGTGTCTGGGAATAGCCTGAAGCTTCTGGAAGGTAGTAGCCTCCACTGTTCAATGCCCATTTCCCTCCCAAGCCCTGTATGGTGCTGAAGTGTAGGACTGGCCCATGTGTGGGCTGAGCAGGGCATCCCTGGGGGTGGTGTCATGTATGTGGTCCCCATAAAACCTGGGTCACAAATTTCTCACCATTTGCCTGACCCCTTGAAGACTTGCTAGAAATGTCTGCCTAGTAATGGAACTGGCGAGGGGTAACATGGTAGCTGACACAGTAGCTGAGGCTATTCTTTAAAAATTTTATTAAAGTAAACCCTCTAGGGAGTAGAAAGTCATAAGCATATTGGATAAAGGACAACTTCATTAGAAGGAGGACCCCACTGGGCTCATAATAAGGACCCTGGATTTGTAAGAATTGGGGCAAGAGGACCAACTTGTCCCCTTTGCCAGGGAGCCCTGGCCTGCAGTGGTCATGGCTTATGGGACCAGGGGTGGGACATGCCCCTTCCTCAGGAAGCAGACACACAGCCCCTCTCCAGTGGAGTGCCGCAGGGCACAGCTGGTCTATGGGTGGCCCCGGCACCGTTATGTTGGCTCTATGGAATAGGGAGGGTGGCACAGAATGGCAGGTCTGGTGCTTTCCAAGCTGTGACCCCCAGACATCCCATCTGGGTGTACGAAGTATTCGAGGACAGCGTCTGAGCCAGACCGTGGGGTGGGAGAGGTAAACACATCTAACAGCAGAGCGCGATGTGGGTCAGCCATGGCCATACTCTAATGCACGGCAGGGTTTCCTCGATGGAAAATCTAAAGATCATTATGAAACCCTTTGCCAAAGTGAAGTGCCTTTTAAGTGCAAAACAGCAAAATTCTGAGCATTGGCTTTTATTGAGCCCTCCACTAAACACCTATTCCCTGCACTCAGCCCCTGCACTCGCTCTTCTGTGCTCTGCCACCGAACACCATACCTCAGGCTTCCTTCTCGGAGCCTGTGTCATTCAGGGATGGCTGCTTTTTATTTTTAACCTTGGCATGTGTGATTCTAAGCCAGCTTAGCTGTGAACCTTAGAGATGGGAGCCGTGCCTTTTTTTTTTTTTTTTTTTTTTTTTTTTTTTTTAATATAGCACATTTGGATTCTGCTAAAATTCTCAGCTGAGTCTTGGTAGGTTTTATTTAACATCAAGCATGCTGACAGCTCCACTTCTCTCTCTACTACCCCCCACTTCCCAGGGTCTGTCTTACCGTCCCTTTCCCCCTTTATATTTCTGAAAGAACATTTAGCCTGCAGGTCTGGTACTAACAGCCCCATCCCCATCACTTCCCCAGGAAGGCTAGGAGCCTCTAGCATCAGGAGGGGCTGTGTGATTTGTGCTTATTTGGGTTGCAAATCCACACCCCCAGAGCCCAGGGTTTCGTGTGTGGATGGTCCTTTCTGCATAAGGTAATACTGCCCCATTTGGATGCTGTTTCCATAATTTCCAGAACATTTCTCTGTATGTGTTTTACTCTTTATTATCACTCAAGTAATATGCATTAGTTGCAGAAGTGATGGGGATAGATGGTTTTCTTTAAAACCCATGCTCTCACTTTATTCCTGAATTCCATGACTTAGGACGGCAGGTGGTAAGATGCTTCTCTCTCTGCCTGTTGCCCTTATCATTTCACAGATGTGAAAACTGCAACCCAAAAAGAGAGCATCTGGAATGGGACCCAAAGCAAGCTGATGAAATTTAGGCCCAAAAGTCATTGGCACGCACTGTCCCACCAAGATTTACACATACACGCTGTGTGTGTGTGTGTATGTGTGTGTGAGCTCGTGCATGTGTGCATTTCCAGCCAAGTACTCTAACCAGTGTTCTACACAGCTTGCCACCATAAAGCCAGTGTCCACTGGGTAGACATGGCCAAAGAGCCCTTGCACCTATTGTAGGGGACTGTGTTTTCCAAAGGTAGAGTTGTAGAGTTGCAGGCAGTGGATCTCATTATGATCTGCCCACCTTGAAGCCCCTGGGGATAACCTCCCAGGTCTGGAGGCCCCAATAAGGTAGACAATGGACAATCAAAAGGAGAGACTTCTTTCTGTGAGTAAGTGGAGATAAACCAGGAGGTGACAAACGGTGCCTGAAGGCAGAATGAAACAGCCAGAGAGGCACCATTGGCCAGAGACCAGGAGACAGAATCTGCACCTTCCTTACCCCCAGCCTGAATCCTCTCTTGGAACTAGCCCAGTTCAGGCCACCCTAGGAGAGCCCATCACTGAAGCTTACCTCACCTCTGCACCTGGCTAGCTTCCCCTCTCCCTGTTTGCTCCACATACAGAAGGGTCCTGGCCTTAAGTTCTACTTTCAGCTCTGCTTTAATTGTCCTTTTTTCCCCTCCCTCCCTTCCTTCTCTCCTTCCTCCTGCATTGGTAAAAAAATCACTTCTCATTTCTGGGTGTCGATGTGCTCACCTTTAAAATGAGAATGATATCTGACACTGTATGTGAAAATGCTTCTCCCAATCTAAGATTATATTCGGGATGCATCAAAGGTTGATTATGAGACAGAATATTCAGGGCCTTCATCTTTCGTAAAGAGACGTAAGTTGTGCATTGTCCAGTAGTTTTTAAAGTCTTAGGGGAAGCTGAATTTTGTGTAAAGTGTTCTCCATTTTGCTAGTTTTCAGTGACTGGGGGTGGGGGTGGCAGCGTGAAGAGGAAGTGAATCTTCTCTAAATGCATTGAAATGCCAACAAGAGCAAGTTAATATGCGATAATTGACTCTGTGCTCTGGTGTCAAAATTGTGATAGTTGAGCCTGTCCTGTAAATTTTAGGCTCCACAAGTCTGGTTATTTATTTGTTCAGTGGCAGCGGTGTTCGGCGGGTGGCGAAAGGCAAAGAAGACACAGCATTTGCCCGAGAGGCAATAGTCTAAGTGAGAAAGAGAATTAAAAGCACAGAATAAGGTCTATCACCCGATCCAGCTCATTTCAATCAAGAAATCAAATTTCAAGAGCGAAGCCAAACTCTAGAGAGGCAAACTTTAAGAAGAAATAAAACCAAAGGCAGAAGGCAGGGGAAGTAATGAACGTGGAAGGCTTTACCACCTTTAACAAACTGATGGACACATGGCACAGATGGACCCGTGCTTGCCGCGTGCACAGATGTGTGTGCACGCACAGCTCACACGTGGGCACCCGCACACACAATTCCAGTGTCTGTGCAGACACGTCTTCATAAGGAGTTTTCCTGCTTCTGTCCGGGAGGGTGTCACACACGCTGATTAAAGGGATCTGCTGAGTCCATAAATCCTCTGTCCGCCTTGTAGGTCTCTGTCAGCCTCGCAGCAGCTGGAGATATAGTAGTTAGTTCCAGCACGTGTACAGTTCTTGTCAGGCACTGAGGAACATTCAGGATGGGCAAGAAGGACTGTCATCGCTCAAGGAGGCTTTTTGAAGAACTGGCCTTGCTTCCCCCTAGAGCTGGGTGGGACAGTGGAAGAGCTTGGAATGAAGACTGGGCTTTCCCCATGGCCTTTGGTATGTGGCTATTTAGGGGGGAAAGACCCGGACCAGCCCCTGTGCTATTCAACCGGCACACATTATTACAGCTGTTTTGGATGTTAAAATATTACATAGATTCCTAGAAGCACATTTTCTTTTTCACCTTTTAACATCTCTCAAATTAGGATGTGTCTAATGATTGATGGGGTCTTAAGTCCTTGAGATATGATGCTTCTATATTGGATGGAAACTCTCTCCCCCAGAGATGCCCTCTGCTCTGGAAACTCATTGGACCTTACAAAGGGCCAGCAAGTAGGTGGCAAATGCCCAGCCCAGCAGGGAGCCCCTAAGACCCTGCTTGTCTCTGCAGCCAGCAGGGGTCTCTTCTGATTGGTGAAGGAGCTGTACCCATTTTAGATTTTTGATTGTTACCCATGCCATTTTCTATCCTGAAATGAGGGGAAGTGTGGGTTGACAACCACCAGGAGACAACAAGATGCTCTGGTGGTCATGTTCTTCACGGGCTGCTGTTCTGCCCAGATATTTGGAGTCATATCCCAAGAGTCCCTAACAGGTTCAGGGCATGCTTGATGCCCAACAGGTGCTGTTACCTGCAGTGCTGGCTTCTGTTCCATGCATCTGGCGTGCAGGACTGTAGAATAGTTTTCTTCTCGTTGGTTAGACCTCCACGCATCATTCCTGAATGATTGAGTGAGAAAGTGGGCGGGGCGGGGGCGGAAGCACACAGCGCCGGATTGATGGCAGTGCCCCGAAATGAGTGCCCTTGGAGGGCACGCCCTCTCTGTGAGCGAGGGCTCAGCCGTGGGTGTGGGGCAGGTAGGTAAGCTCGCTGGCTGTGAGTCAGGCTGGAGGGCGTCTGCAAGGTCACGCAGTCTACCTAAACCTGTGGGACCATCTCTCCCCTCCAGAACTAACCCCAGAGTGGGTTAATCCATTTATTTGTCAAACGCCTACCATTTGCCAGAATCAGTGCCAAGCTGCTGTAGACCGGCTGTGCTGCCACTTTGCTCTCCTAGTGGGCTGCACGGATGGGCTGCAGGGTTTTGTAGTCCATGGGCAGCTGGATGAGGTGGGTGAAAGCCACAGTGATGGAAATAACTTAGCGTTTCAGAGGTAATTGCTGCCTGTCAAGCTCCACAGCTGGGCTGTTGGTCCGATGCTGCACTCACAGGGCTTCCTCAGAGGATAACGGCCTAGAGAGAGAGGGGCAAGGGGTTACTACTGAGCGTGTGCTTCCAAGGAACTTGGGCCAGATGGACTTGTTGGGTTACCTGGGGCTTGAGCATCACATGATTTCCCGGACACAAGTCCACTGGGAGTGGCTTCCCAAGCTTTGAAATCAGCGGCGTTAATCGTGGTTCCATCTAAGTGCTCGTGGCCACCGGCTCCCACGAGTAAGAAAACCAGGGTGTCTGCTCTGGGTGGAGGCCCAAGGACCTCTCACTGCTGTTCTCTGAGAGACAGCGTCACGCCCTCATCTTCGGAGGGTAGCATTTTCCAGGCTTCAGTCATTTTTGTACCGCCTCATAGTTGCCAAAACCTGGCATGACCTCTACTATTATTTTCTTAATAATTTGTATGTTTACGTTAACATTTAAAAATTATAATTTTTATAAAGAACTGGGTTGATTTTTGTTCAGTGTGTACATTTTAGAATAGATAATATGTTCCCATAGTGCAGACTTCAAGAGTGACAAAGGATATTCAATGAAAACCATTCTGCTCCTTCCCACTCTGTCTCTCCACCACGCAGTTCCTCTTCCCAGAAGCAGTCACGGGATCCGTTTTTGTGTATCCTTCTAGAGATGTGCTGTGCATTTGTAAACCTAACACCCATTATGCAAATGTAGTCAAAATACATATTTTTAAAAAACAACTTTATTTGAAAACCACCTTAAATGGAAAACCAGCATCACTTGCCATAATTAGAAAGTAATTGTAAAAATAAGTAGATTGAAAACGAACAGTGCTATTGAGTTTTTGCTACTGAAAGTGGCTAGAATGTTCCAAGCCTGTAGCCTGCTCTATCTTTGTTTAAAAGAGGACGTTAGGGGATACTAAGAAGAGCAGTTAAAGAAATACTATATCAATGTGAAACATTTCTCCTTAATGTAATCAGAAGGAATGAAAGTGAAGTGGAAAAGATAATAAATTTCCTCACCAGTAGGTCTAATGTAGTATCTAAAATCACTGAGACGAGCTATGCGCCAACATCATAAGAAACACTACTAGTCTGCAGAAAATCCAGTGTAAGTAAATACAGTGATGTGTCTAGCGTTCAGATTCCTTTGATGTGTTAATGATTGGAAGAGACAAGCCAAAGGAAAACTCAGAACAAATATGAGCATTCAGAAAAGTATTGCTGCTTATAATATTTACAAAGTAGTCTAGCCTTCAGAAGAACAGGATTCCCTGAATAAAGGGTATAGCAGGTATTTAAAAGAAAAAAAAAACCCCACAAGTTTACTGTTGGTTTCATCACTGCTTTTGCTGGTGGAGAATCAGCGGTCTCCCCCGTGAATATCGTATCTCCATAGGTCGTTACATACCTGCAGGCATCAGTGTTACAAAAGTCCAAAGTAAAGTTGTTTCCACTAGGGACTTGGCAACTTACGTGAAAGGGGCTCAAAGATTTATTCTATTTTTTGTTTTTTAAATTTTGAGGCTCATGTGAGAGAGGATGTCTTTTTGAAATCTCAGGATGCAGAGTCCTTTTTTTTCCCCTCTGCGATGCCTGATGTGAGGCTTAAACATAACGGCAGGGCAGGGTGTCACTCTTGCTTTCTCAGACAGTTTGATTTCACTGTATAAAGAGGGGAAGACAATGTTATGTCTTTGTAAATACTTTTTAGCTGCATAAAAGGAGCTCCGATGGGGAAAACTGTCCTTGGGACTTACCATATGTTGTCAACAGAACCCATTTAGAGCGTGTCTGTGATAGCAGGGCTCCCCAAGCTTGCCTTCAGGTGGGTAAATAGTCATCGACCCTGATGAGGCGGAGGCTTCCTGCTTACTCAGGGCCCCGGGTCTTTGGTGCTCACTGCGGGTAATGGAATCCCAGATCCACCCTAGGCCTGGTGGAAAAAAGATCTGGCATTGAAGCAGTGCCTCAGGGAGCACCGGAAAGAGGGAAGGAGGGCAGCCCTGAGTTCATGGATGAGATGAACTCAAAATGGAGATCAGAAGACAGTTTCAGCACAGTGATTAAAAGCTCGGGCTCTTGAATCAGAATGAACGAGTTGGAATCTTGGTTCTACCACAGAGTGTCGGTCCACCAACAAGTGCCCCAGTTCTATCTGCACATGGGGACCAACCCTCTTGCCTACATGTAGGACTGAACGAGTGATATCATGTAAAAGTGCTCAGAAAATTTCTAGCATGTGGAAGGTGTCCAACAAGTGTTGGCTGTCATTATCGGTCGTTGATTTTCTCGTCATTCCTTTACTGAGCTAAGTGCTAAGAACCTGAAGGTGAATAAGACACAGGTCCTGCTCCTGGGTTCCTCCCAGTTTGATGGGTTATGAAATGTTCATGGGAAGTTTTTACAGAAGTCAGAGCTGATGATAGGAACCATAACAGAGATGCAAGCAGAGCTATCGTAGCGTTGGGGGAGACAAAATCCAATTGGGGGAATTTTGGAAGGCCTTCTGGAGGAGATAGTGTGTTATTTGGGTCTCAATGGGCAGATGGGATTTTTGCAGGAGGCGGGTGAAAGGGGTGGCCCTGTAAGGATGCTGTTTCTAAATACATTCATTGCACAATTTCACTTCCGATTACAGTCAAATCAAAAAAAAGTTTTTTCAAATCACTTTAGTTCTGCATGCATTTATTGACTACCTACTGCATGCCAGGCACTGTGTTAAGTCCTAGAAAAATTAAGATACAAAAGAACTCTCCTTTAAAGAATTGAAGGAGCAGACAAATCCAATAGCAAGATATGCTGAGAGAGAAAATGCTCCTGGCAGATGGGGTCACAGGAGGGGCCCCCACTCAGGGTGGGTCAGAGAGAATTTCCGGGGAGCTGATGCCTAAGCTTTAGGACATTTGCAGTGGCTGTTTCCTCCGCCTGAATCACTCTTCCCCCAGAGCGTCCCTAGATCTGGCTGCTTCTCATCATGCAGGTTCCAGCTCAAATGTCACCTCGAAGACGCCTTCCTTAGCTACCCAGTCTAAGCTGACTCACCTTCCGCATTACCCTCTATCTCTTGTCTCCACCTTGGTTTATTTACTTTTTACTTCTTATTGCAATTTGAAATGATCTTGTTCATTTTTCTTTTTACTCACCGTCTCCCCCACCAGACAGAAAACTCCGGGACATCAGGGATCTTGTCTGTCTTGTGCATGGTCGTGTCCCCTGAGCTGAGAGTGGTGCCTGGCACACAGTAGGTGCTCAATAAATAGTTGTTGAGTGACTACGCTTAGGTGTACAGGATGACTAGGGATTGGTGAGTCTGCTCCAAGGCTACAGACTGGCCCCAGCCTTTCGTTAGGCTTTTCACACGTGGGTCTCGGGAGGCTGGGTGAGAGAGCACAGGGTGCGGTGCCGGTGACTCAGCCTCCCCTTCAACAGATATTTAGTGAGCATCTGCTCCATGCCAGGTACTGCTATAGTCCCCGGGGAGAGAGCGGTTGAAAAAAAAAGCAGACAAAATTCCCTGCCCCTGTGGTGCTTACTTTCTATGGGGTGGGAAGGAGATGGTCAATAAAGAAGTAAGTACATTATATCTATGTCCGATGGTGACAAGTGCTGTGGGAAAGTGTAGGGAAGGAGGGTGGAGAGAGCTCGGTGGGCAGGGCGGGGGGCACTGCGATTCTAGACGGGGTGTTTTCGGGAAGGCCTTACAGAGAAGGTGACGTTGGAGTAAAGACCTGAAGGAGGTGAAGGAGCAAAGCATGTGTGATCTGAGCGAAGAGCACTCTAGGCAGAGGGAAAAGAAATGCAGAGGCTCTGAGGACAGCAGGGTCTCCGGTGTGACTGAGGGAAATCTAGGGGCAAAACGGCTGGAGTGGCCACAGCAAGGGGGTGAGTTAGGGGAAGTAAATTCAGAGAGGTGGCCAGGCCCCCATTCAGATCCATGCAGGGCATTGCAAGAATTTTTTTTTATGATTTGTTTATTACTTTTTAAAAAAGTATATGCTGTGTCATGCACCAGTGAAAACTGAGAGATCCAAAATGTTCCCCTCTCACTTTTAGAGTTGGAGAAACTGGTCTTCTCAGAGACTCAAAGATTTGACCAAAGCCACCTGGCTGGGGAGCGGCAGAATTGGGGCTTTTGTTTGTTTCAAACAAAATTAAGACCGTAGTGTAGACACATAAGGCACAATTTTCAGTCCTGCATTGTCTGCCCGATATTCCATCATTAAGATGTTCCCACACCATTAAGTATTTCCAAACCTTGATTTCAGTGTCTGGGTCTCATTCTATCCTGTGGTCCCGTGGAGGGCTTACCCATTCCCCTCTTCTTGGACATTTAGTTGCTGATCCCCAATTGTTTTTTTCTATTTAAGTAACTCTCCATTGCCTAGATCTCTAATTCTTTCTTTAGCATAGAGCCCTAGAAGTGAAATTACTAGGTCACAGTGAAGAACTTGTTTAAAGGCTCGAGATACATACTGCCAAAATGGTCTCCAAAACATTGCAAGAATTTTGGCTTCTACTCTGAGCGAGTGGGGAGATATATTGGATGGTTTGGAGCTAAGGAGTCATATGATCTGACTTATATTTTAAAAGGATCTCTTGGACTGCTTGACAGAAGCAGGGAAACTGATTAGGAGGCTTTTGCAGTGGTAACGGTGGAGGTGTGAGAGGTGGGCAGGTGCTGGGTACCTTCTGAAGGTACAGTTGCAGGTTTTGCTGATGGATTCATAGGGACTAGGTAGGAGAGGGGAGTCAGGGAAGATGCTGGTGTGATGATGACATCTCTTAAGGGCTTGCTGTCTTTCAGACCCTTCCAAGTGACAGCAGGCTGGGGTCTGAACCTAACATACTTCCCAATACAGCCCCTGGTTTGACGGGCCAAGCATCTACCTGTAGGTATCCTTGAACTAACCAAAGAAAGGACCGTCACGTTCTACTGTAGCTTGGAGGCTGCAGGGTCCCCCCCAAATTGGTGAGAGATGGCAGAGTCCCTCTTTCTGGAGATCTTTGTGGCCCTTTTTATAAATGCAGTGTTCTTAGGTAATCTCTTGAGATTTTTGAAGATTGAATTAGCTTTGCTCCAACCCAGAAAAGGCACGTGTCACTCAGTGTGTGTATCACCCAGCTTCTCATTCTTGTTCCAGCCTCATAAACATGCCTGGCAAGGGAGCTGCCTTGATGGCATTGCTAGATTTAGGGGGCTTACGTGTGGTTTCCTTCAAACAGAATTGAACACCATAATGCCTTCCCGCAAGATAATCAGGATCTGAATCTCCCCACCTTCTCCAAAGCTGCTGGAGCATGGGGAAATGTTCTCTGCCTTGGCAGCCTCTTTGCAGTGCATTTCTGCTTTGATGGTTTTAATGAAGGTATGAAATCATCCAACAGCTTTCATTTTGCTCAAGTGAGATGGCTTAAAGTGGAGGTAGCATTTCCCAGGATCAATCCCCATTTTTAGAAGTGGCTGGTTAAACTCTCTGCAGTTTATGGCCACTTCTGGCTGAAACAGTGTGGGATCTGAATTATTAATTCTGTGAGAAATGAGTTAAGTCACTGCAAAGCTCTGTGGTGGCAAAATCCCTACTACTTTAAGGCCTGTTTCTCATATTTTCTCTAGCACGAACATCTCTGTTAACCAGAAATTCTTGGGCAACTTGGCCAAATCTCTGTCTGACCGTCATTTTGTCAGGAGGGAAAGAATTTGACTTAATTCGATTGTTCTCTCCTACCAAGGATGACAAGGAGGAAATAGGCACAAAGACTCTGAGAGGTACTTATTTCAAAGCTATTTTTTTATAGGTACTCAAACTTGGACATGATTCAAATGTCAACTGTGCAAGCAAGGTCATCTCTAAAACATGAACCTCTGAGCACTTCTACCCTGTCCAGGTGGCTGGTGCCCAGGGAAGTGTGTAGAAGGATGGAGAGCTCTGAGCTGCTCTGATTATGGCACCGGGAGCTGGGGGTGGTGACCCAGCTGCAGAGAGCTCCTATCCCCTGGAGAAGCAGTTTGGAGCAGTGATGGCTCAGAGATTCATGTTTTAGAGATGACGTAGCTTGCACAGGAGGTGAGAGCCTCTCTGATTAGGTGGTTTGGTGCAGATAGAAGTCCAACCTGGAGAGTGAGGTCTTGGTTGCAAGGCGAGGCTAAGGGATGGGCAGGGGTGGACCTCTCTCCAGCCTAGTTGGCACCTGCAGAACGACAGGAGAACATTGGGACGGTGGTGCAGAGGAGACTGGAGGGAGAAGGGTATGATGGAGAAGAGAAGGCAGCCACCCCTCAGGAGGACAAACTGTGTCATTTCTGACACAATTCCCTTTAAAGCCAAGCAGAGCTTTGATGTGGAGAGAGCTCCACTGGGTTGGTTGAATGATGAGTATTGAGAGTCTGTGGGTGTGAACCATTGGTGGAAGAGCTAGGCAGTCATCCAGGTTTGTCTTGCCTCTGGGGTAATCTGTCAACAAGCTTCGCCCATCATAGAGTCAGCAAAGTTCTATCTAAAATCTGACACACTGTTTCCCAATCTTCAGTCGTTTGGGTGCCATCTACAAATACTTTTATAACCTTTACATGGTGTTAAAGTCCACTCATAATTTTTGCTTTAACCTATTTACTTAAACATGAAACTTTATATCACTATCTTAAATGAGAATCATCACTTGCCAGAAACAGAAAGTGGTCATAGAAACCAATGCAGTAAAAACCAAACAATGCAATTAGACTCCAGCCCAATACTGTTGCCTGTGCCACATTCTGCCTGAGGCAGCCTCTTTTTTTCTGTTAAAGAGAGAGATCAAAATCTGTTAGGGAGGCGTTAACATTATAGGCCTAAGACTTTCTCCATGATGTAATCAGAAGATTTGAATAGAATGAAAAAGGAGAGATGATTATTTTGTCATGATGTGATTAGGTGGCATTTAAAGGCATGTCTATGTGCCACCCAAATATTTTTTTAACCAGTAGTGGTACATATCTCACACTTCGGGAAATGCTGACCTACCCACCTGGATCCCTCTTGCTTTGATGTCACTGTATTATTTTATCATACTTGGTTGTCATGGTCCATCAACAGCTTGGGAGGGACTGGCTGACATTACAAAGTCTGGGTGGTTTAAAAAGCTGTGATTTCAATTTAAATTGCAAATTGATGGGGCATCATGGGAAAAGCGAATACAGACGTGAAGAACTGAAGGAAAAGATCCAGCTATGCAGTATTTTTAGATCTTTTTCTCTGGAATGATTTTGTATCATTTTTTTTCTGGACTCTGGGTTTGATCAGACCAATTACCTGAGGGCTACCCAAAGTTTCTTGACAATTCCAACCTAAGTGGCCTATGTAAAATCTTTATTTACTGTTCCTTAAAAAAAGCAAACAAACAAAAAAGCTGTGACTTGGATGAAGCTCTAAGGCATTATGCCGAGTGAAAGAAAGGTTACATACTGTATGGTTCCATTTACATGACACTCTCAAACAGGCAAAACTAAAATGATGGAGAAGAAATCAGTGTTTGCCAGGGTTTAAGGCAGGGGGAGGGTGTGAATATAGAGGCAGACAAGGGAATTTGTGGCGGGTGCGCGGTGGGGAATGAAACCCTTCTGTGTCCTGACTGTGGTGGTGACCACATGAATCTATACATGTGTTAAAATTCATAGTGCTTAACACTAATAAAAGTCTACTTTCCTGTGTAATACTTTTAAAGATAAAATTTAAAAGTAAAGCTTTATTTTAAAAATATCCATGATTGTAGAACTCAGCTACTGAAGGGCCATCCTATATCCCTAGTTCTTAATTATCAAAGCGAACCAGCTCCCATGTTTTTGGAGTTCACAAGCCTACCTTCCATCTTTGTTATGAGTTAGAATCAAGAATGTGGGTAGCCTTTAAATCTTCCCCATCCCACACCCACATTTCCGAACGATGCTGGGGTCTGACGCAAAGGTTGGGTTTCCATTGTGGTCTGGGGCCTTGGTGGCCAATGCAGATGTCCAGCCAGGCCTCCACCTAAAGGTCTGAGGTCAGGACATGGAGGAGGCAGCAGTGGAAAATGCATCTCATAATCAGAGTGCCTGGTGGTGGATAAGAAGATTTGGCTGAGGTCCTGGGGAGAGTTGGCGGGGCATGTGCGATGGGGGAAAATGGATCACAAACCACAGAGGAAGAGGTATCCAAGGATTTCCCCCCCAAAACAAACCAATTCACAATCTACCAACAGCAGGTCTGACCGCCTGAGCACCAGACAGCCTAAGGACGGAGACAGAAGCATCCCCTGCTCTCCACTCCCTCCATCCCGAGCCAACTCAGCAGGGACAAAAAGCTCCCCAATGCACCTTCTCCTGCCAGAGCACCCCCTCTTCTGCCCTGGGGAGAGCACCCACCCTGGACTGGAGATGCCCACAGCCCCCTCCTCCCAGGACTTGGTGAAGAACCCATGCTTCCCAGAGCCCCACAAGACTTCACTCCTCAGCCACCACTACGGATGGGCCACCAATCGTGTTCTTTCTTTCCGTGGCATCTGAAATTAGACACAGAGACCCCGTGTACAATAGGGAGAGGCCATTAAAGTCTGACTGTACTGCCTGCACTTTATATCTGCAAGACACCCACCCCAGCATCCTTTCACAAACCCCAGTTTTCCCTTGGGTTAGTTTGAATGGATTTCTTTTCACTGGGTGATGAAGACACAACTTGGGTGGTTATGCTGAAGTCACCTGGGCTGGAGGCAAAAATGTGAGTGTTGCCAGCCTGTGGGTTTTAATTGAATTCATGGAAGGAGCTGCAATAACTCAGGCTCCTGTACTGCTGGAGAGGGAGGTCACAAGGTGTGGCGTGACCAGGAAGTAAATGGACACAGTGATGGGGAGGGATAGAGACGGGCGGTTCGCACATAAAGCACAGTGAAGCAAGGGATACGTGCACCAGACGTGTCTGAGGTGTCCACCCCTCCGACATCTCTTACTCTGTGCTGGCCCCTGAGGAAAAGATGGTTTGTATTTCCTAACATTACCTTTTTCCCATGATTATTGGTCTATTTGGACTTTTCCATGGTCAGCTCTCGTTGTTCCTACTAACCTATTTCAAATATGATGATCATACCACACATCAAGACATCTGGCATCTGCTACTGAGATCATTGTCCCCAACATATAAATGCTTTAATTTTGCTGATTATAATTCATCTATAAGTAAATAAGTAAGCAAACAAAGAAAGATATGTCCACATGGTAGAATTCAGCATAGCAGATAAAGAAAGAAAAATGGAACGAATATGGAAAGTTCTCAAGATACATTATTATTCAGTTAAAAAATAGCAAGGTGAAAAACATATATCATCTTTTGTGTAAAAGGGGGAAAGGAATAATATATATTTAAATTTTCTTATTTGTGCACAACAGATTCTGAAAGAATACATAGAAACTAGTAATGGCAGTTTCCTGGGGGTGAAATTAGGTGGATGGGGACAGGGGTAGGAGAGAGACTTTTCACTACACACCTTTTATTTTTATTTATTTATTATTTATTTATTTATTTATTTATTTTTAATATTTATTTTTATTTTTATTTTTTGAGTACATTCTTTGAAAAATTAAAATAAAAGTTGTACATTGTGGAAAACTTAGGAAACTGATAAAATAATTTAAAAATCACCCAGAATTGGACTTCTGGTTGTAGCCACTTAGGATTTTGCTTTTTACCACATTTACCAATTGCTTTAACAATTTGACCTGGATATCTTTCCATGACAATAAGTATGCATCTGCAGAATCATTTAAAATGCTTTTTATAACATTTACTTGTGTAGATGTACCGTAAGCTATTTAACCAAATCTATTGATGGACATTTAGACTGTCCCCACATTTTATTATTTAGTAAGAAAAAGGATAGCAGCAAAAATTTGTCCATTCCCCCCCCCCCCGCAAGATATATCTCTTGCAGAGGAATTTGGGGTTTGAAGATAAACATACTAAAAGAAAGAAAAGTTTCTGATACAAATTGCTAACTTTCCTCTACCCCTATTGCAATATAGGTGAGGCATTTATTCTCCATTAGCAGAGCCTAAAAGGGCTCTTCCCCACAACCTTGTTAACACTATTAACAGTCTATTTGATCTTTGCCAATATAAGACGTGGAAACAATCTCTTTTTAATTTGAAAAATTTGATAGCTATTATAAAATGTTTATTATTGATTTGTATTTACTTTCTGAATTTTTTTGTTAATTGTTTTTCCTGTTGGATATATTTCTTTTCTTTTTAAAAGAGGACGTGTAGTGATTGATGACGCTTACTCTGGGTTGACGTCACACTTGCAGTGTCATATTATTTCAGATATGTTTCTGGTGGGGCAATAAAATTTGGCTGGCTTCCATGTTTTTATCTAGTCTGATAATCATCTTTCAATAAGAAAGTTTACATTTTTATATGTGTTCTGATTATTGATGTATCTGGACTTTTTTCTATCATTTATTTTGTTCATTTTCATTGTTTCTTTTTTCCTCTTCCCCTGACTCTCTGCTATTTGAATCGTTGGAGCTTTCTTAATTCCTCCTTTTCTTCCCGCTACTGGGCTGGAAGTTATACAAGCTAATTCTGTGCTTAATAATTACCTTTATATCTGACCAAACAAAGCCTTAACAAAGAATAACTTAGAATGCCGTGACTCCCAACCTCCCCTGCCCCAACTGGCTATGTTATGGTTGCCTAGTATTTTATTCCACTTGCTTTTGTGGTTTTAATGTTTGTCAAAGCCATATGTCTGCCTCGTCTAAACAGTTAAATGATATCATGAGGCTCGTCACAAAAACAGCAGCCTACTGCCTGTCTCCCCACGTTCTGATGTCCACTTTGTGGAGGCACCCGATGTTGATTCCTCTGGCTCCCTCTCCGTCTGTCCCTCCATGTTACTAAATAACATGTTTCTATTGCTGTGTCTTATACATCACAAAAAGATAACCTTGGGAGTTAAAACTGCACCTCTCAATTACTCAGGTAAGTGAAGAATTTCAAGATTGTAATTGTGCAATATGTGGAAAATAATGCTAATGTGTACAATACTTACTGAAACTAGTCAGATGTAGTCAAAACTCTACTCCACAGCAGCCAAGCTTCTTTATTAAATGAAGAAGATGAATTGACTAAGGACTCCACCCCAAAAGTTGGAAGAATGATAACACAAATGTAAGGAAACAAGGAAGAAATCATTAGGAAAGATAAAAACAGGAAATGAATCTAGGAAAACAGTAACATTGCTTTAAACAAAAAACCCAAGAACTGATTCTCTGAAAAAATCAATAAAATAGACAAACATCTGTGGTATTCAATCAAGAACAAAAAAGAGCACAAATAGGCAAAATTAGGAATGAGAAAAAGAGTAGATCCAGAAGGTTTTAAAAAAATCTGCGAAGGGCTCAAGCATCTTTATAATGCTGAAAAAGAACTAGATAAAATCGAATTCGTATTTAATCCTCATAAACCACTTAGTGCATCTTTTTTTTTTTTAATTGCTTCACAGTGGTGTGTTAGTTTCTGCTTTATAACAAAGTGAATCAGCTACACATATACACACGTTCCCATATCTCCTCCCTCCCGCATCTCCCTCCCTCCCACCCTCCCCATCCCACCCCCCCAGGCGGTCACAAAGCACCGAGCTGATCTCCCTGTGCTATGCGGCTGCTTCCCACTAGCTATCTATTTTACATTTGGTAGTGTATATATGTCCATGACACTCTCTCACCCTGTCACATCTCACCCCTCCCCCTCCCCATATCCTCAAGTCCATTCTTTAGTAGGTCTGTGTCTTTATTCCCATCTTGCCAGTAGGTTCTTCATGACATTTTTTTTCCTTAGATTCCATATATATGTGTTAGCATACTGTATTTGTTTTTCTCTTTCTGACTTACTTCACTCTGTATGACAGACTCTAACTCCATCCACCTCATTACAAATACCTCATTTTCATTTCTTTTTATGGCTGAGTAATATTCCATTGTATATATGTGCCACATCTTCTTTATCCATTCATCCGATGATGGACACTTAGGTTGCTTCCATGTCCTGGCTATTGTAAATAGAGCTGCAATGAACATTTTGGTACATGACTCTTTTTGAATTATGGTTTTCTCAGGGTATATGCCCAGTAGTGGGCTTGTTGGGTCGTATGGTAGTTCTATTTGTAGTTTTTTAAGGAACCTCCATACTGTTCTCCATAGTGGCTGTATCAATTTACATTCCCACCAACAGTGCAAGAGGGTTCCCTTTTCTCCACACCCTCTCCAACATTTATTGTTTGTAGATTTTTTGATGATGGCCATTCTGACCGGTGTGAGATGATACCTCATTGTAGTTTTGATTTGCATTTCTCTAATGATTAATGATGTTGAGCATTCTTTCATGTGTCTGTTGGCCATCTGTATATCTTCTTTGGAGAAATGTCTATTTAGGTCTTCTGCCCATTTTTGTATTGGGTTGTTTGTTTTTTTTGTTATCGAGCTGCATGAGCTGCTTGTAAATCTTGGAGATTAATCCTTTGTCAGTTGCTTCATTTGCAAATATTTTCTCCCATTCTGAGGGTTGTCTTTTGGTCTTGTTTATGGTTTCCTTTGCTGTGCAAAAGCTTTTAAGTTTCATTAGGTCCCATTTGTTTATTTGTGTTTTTATTTCCATTTCTCTAGGAGCTGGGTCAAAAAGGATCTTGCTGTGATTTATGTCATAGAGTGTTCTGCCTATGTTTTCCTCTAAGAGTTTGATAGTGTCTGGCTTTACACTTAGGTCTTTAATCCATTTTGAGTTTATTTTTGTGTATGGTGTCAGGGAGTGTTCTAATTTCATACTTTTACATGTACCTGTCCAATTTTCCCAGCACCACTTATTGAAGAGGCTGTCTTTCCTCCACTGTATATGCTTGCCTCCTTTATCAAAGATAAGGTGACCATACGTGCATGGGTTTATCTCTGGGCTTTCTATCCTGTTCCATTGATCTATATTTCTGTTTTTGTGCCAGTACCAAACTGTCTTGATTACTGTAGCTTTGTAATATAGTCTGAAGTCAGGGAGCCTGATTCCTCCAGCTCCATTTTTCGTTCTCAAGATTGCTTTGGCTATTCGGGGTCTTTTGTGTCTCCATACAAATTGTGAAATTTTTTGTTCTAGTTCTGTGAAAAATGCCATTGGTAATTTGATAGGGATTGCATTGAATCTGTAGATTGCTTTGGGTAGTAGAGTCATTTTCACAATGTTGATTCTTCCAATCCAAGAACATGGTGTATCTCTCATTTGTTTGTATCATCTTTGATTTCCTTCATCAGTGTCTTATAGTTTTCTGCATTTTTAAAAAATAATTAATTAATTAATTTTATTTTTGGCTGTGTTGGGTCTTCGCTTCTGTGCGAGGGCTTTCTCTAGTTGCGGCAAGCGGGGGCCACTTTTCATCGCGGTGCATGGGCCTCTCATTGTCGCAGCCTCTCTTGCTGCGGAGCACAGGCTCCAGACGCGCAGGCTCAGTAGTTGAGACTCACGGGCACAGTTGCTTTGCGGCATGTAGAATCTTCCCAGACCAGGGCTCGAACCCGTGTCCCCTGCATTGGCAGGCAGATTCTCAACCACTGCGCCACCAGAGAAGCCCCACTTGGTGCATCTTAAAGATACTTTTTCTCATGATTTTAAAAATAATTTTTAACATGACATCCTGAACTCACGTGGGTATCATTTCCCCCAAACTCTATCTGCTGATGAATCACAGAAGTGCTAGGTAAAGCATAGATAACTGATAAAAGAGTTCAAGTGTAACAGCTAAAAACAAAAAGCTTACCTGCGAACTGTAGAAAGAGACATCACCAGGGGCCACGGAGGGTGAGAACGGAATGGTAAGTGGCAGCTGCTGTTGCTGAGGGCTTTATTTCTAAGTAATTATTATTAAGTCATCTCATATAATGTATCTCATTTCAAATATTACATTTGATATTGTCCGTAAGCTTCATTACTGTATTCACAGCGTAAGTCTGTGTTTACTGGTGCCGGTATTCACCTTCCTTCCTCCATTAATTTATATCTTTTCTTTAGCTGTTTGTTTTTATTTATCTCTCAACCAGTTGGAGATCTTTCATCAATAACTTTTTTTTTTAAGTTACTGTTTTAATTTAAGCCCTTTGTTAGGTTTAAGCATATCTTTCTGCTTTTCTCACACATGAACAATAATTTGGCTGAATTAAAATTTTTAGGGCAAAACTTTTAAGAAAGAAAACAAAAACCCTTCTGAAAACAGCGTTCTACTGTCCTGTGGCGTGTGTGTTTGTGTGTGTGTGTGTGTGTGTGTGTGTATGAGACAGAAGAGAACTTTGATGTCAGCTGGATTCATCTTTTTCCTCTGCAGACAAACTGTTTCATTTTGTGTGGTTGTCTTTTTCCCTGCCTGGATGCTTTGTGATTTTTCTCTACTGTGTAAGTTAAAACATTGAATCAGGATATGTTTAGATGTGGTTCAGGAGTTTACCTTGCTACTTACTAACACTTCTACTCTGATCAATAGCATTCATCTGGATTTTCCATTAAATTCTTAATAAACTTTACAGATTTGTCCTCTAAAATTCTTTTCTCTTCTCTCTATCACTTTTTTCTTTTGCCTCTGAATTCTATAAGTGTCTCCTGAGTTGCTTTATTCACTGCTATGTAGTTTGAAATGTGGAGTCCCACCTCCATTTTTTGGCTTTTACTTTACCAATCAGTTCTTCTTTTCCATGCAACCCTTATTGACTTCAGATTATTCCCTCTCTACAGTTGAATGGATGTAGTGTTTTCTGAGTCTTGCTGAGAATGCAGCTATTTCTAATATTACTTTTGTCCCTTGTAGCGATTGTCCTGCTTTAACGTTTACTCTTATTTCTCTCACTGATTTATGAGCTACAGTACTTTATTCTTCCATACATCTGGTGATCTTTTCTCTTTTCTCTACAGGAGTAGACAGTTGACCTATTTTGGAGATGATTCCTGGAAGCAGGAAGGATAGTGGATAGAGGGACAAGGGGAAGGGGGGAAGTGAATTACGAATAGCTGGTTGGCACGGTGGTGACTTGGACTCAATTGTGCTGGGGAATCCAAGGAATTCTAAGGAATCCTCTAGAAAGTGCCTCAAAATTGTCTCTCCAGATGAGAGCCATTGGCTAAGAGTTTCTCCAAGGAGTGTTTCCCTCCCTGTGCTTCTTTCTGGACTGCCATGGGTGAGGGGAAAGTGAGCAGGGGTGCTGTCAGAGTTCACAGGAACTGTCCATCATAGCTCCCGCTGAAGTCCAAGGTAGGCTAAGGGAAGTGAAGCAGGGCATAGAATGTATCTGTCACATAACATATCGTGCACTCTTTCTTGCCCATGAGCTCAAAAAGAAGTCAAGGTCTCCAGCTGCTTACTCTTCCAAACTACTTTCTCTGGAAGCAGACACAGAGATCTCCCAAGGACCAGGGATCTACTTTGCTGCTCAGTAGTGATAGCTCAGCCGTGACTTTCAAGTCCTCCAGTGTTTTAGATTGAGCTTGGTCTAGACAGAGGGTCCCATCTTAGTCTCTCAGTCCCATCTTAGTCTCTTGTTAAAAGGTGCCTATCAGGCCTTTGTTTGCTCAGAATTCTTCAGACCAGGCCATCTCCTCCAGGAGGGTCCCTGAGGCCCAGCGCCAGGGCAGCCAGCCATTCCCAGGGCTCTGTGCTCCACTGTGTCCAGTCAGGGCTGACCTCGGGTGGCTGGGAGATAGCTGAGCCTTCCTAGACTAATGTCTCCAGCATGGTTCTCCCAGGGGAAGCTTGTGATGCTTGGAGGTCCTGAGCCTTGAAGGAAGGAAAGCTTAGTCCAACAGTGGTGTCAGAAGAGCTCTGGTCTTGGGTTAGGAAACCCATGTTCTAGTTCCCACAAGTTCATCAACATGCCTTTGCTCTTGGGTGGATGACTTGTGTACCCTTAGTGTCAGTGTTTTCATTTGTAGAATCAGGGAGTTAGACTAGGTTTGTGTAACCTGAGTGGGGAATGTGTCATAACTAGGTGGTTTGGGGTGATCCTTGAGGTGATTTGGGATGATGTACACTCATGTTACACACATCAGAGTTCATGGTGAAAACATGCCCTTTTCAATACCCATTCCTCATTCCAGTTGAGTCAAGGAGAAGGTCTGCTTGGTGTTCATAGCTAACACTGCAACACTACCTAGTTAGAGTTTAATCTTTTTTTCCTCTCTGTACTTATTTTTACGGTTACCTACCATTTGTGGCAAGAGATACGGTGTTCCATTTATGGTTCTAACAAAGTTTTTTTAAAACGAAAAAAATATATGTTTATGTAAGCAAAAAAAAGTGAGTGGATTTTAAGGAGAAATAGAAAGTAAACAATAGCGCAAGTATACGGCCAGGATTCTGGGGGTTGTATCTGAATGAATTTGGAGCAAATGGACTTAAAGCTCCTTTGTCTCGCTCTAGAATCTCTTTGAGCAAAAATCCATCATGCAGTTGGGACTCAGGGTGCAACATTCCATAGCCTGGGGTTTTGAATGATCCGTGTTGGATTCCTTTGGAAGGTGTTCCCAGCAGACCCACCAAGCACCACCCTTCAGATTCAATATCCTCTGCAACGTTGGATCAAAGAGGCTTTTTTGACAGTTGGTGGAGGCTCCTATATCTTACAGCAGCTTCAGAATGAGTCCTTAAAAAGCATAAATAACAAATTGCCTCTTTGGTTGCTTTGACATCTTTGTTTAGTTCAGTCCAGGTGTGTCGTAGCTGAATAGTTTGGGCCAGATTCCTCGCTGGGGAGAAAATCGTTATGAAAAGCTATCGATTAGGCGTCACGGCTGCTGAAACCCAGCAGTGGAGGCTCCTGGAGCTGCATTTATGAAAGGGCAGGGGTCATTGAGAAGTGCAAGAATGGGATTGAGAGAGGAGACAATTTGTTGAAAGGACAACGGCGTATGCAGGCAGGCGACCACTGCAAATCCAGTTCTTCCTCGTTGCAGGTGGCAGGGTGGGTGGTACAGGGTCTGCTAGGGCAGCGGTCCCCTACCTTTTTGGCACCACGGACCAGTTTCGTGGAAGACAATTTTTCCATGGATTGGGAGGCTGGGGATGGTTCAGGTGGTAATGCGAGCAATGGGGAGCGGCGGGGAGCGGCAGATGAAGCTTCGCTCGCCCACCTGCCACTCACCTCCTGCTTCCCTCCAGTGCCGGTCCGCAGCCCGGGGGGTTGGGGACCCCTGTGCTAGGGTGTGTGCCCTACTGCCATTTGCAGCCTCGGAAAGAGTCTGGGGGATGCTTTTTCTTCCTATAAGATCCTGCCTTGGTCTCATTACCCCAGGACTCAGGTATGGTAATGCTGATCTACTGTTTTTACCACAGGGTCCCAGCGCTGCCCAGCCCCGCCTGATGCTGCCCGTCACTGCCCAACCATGAACGCCCAGCCCACACTTCCCTGTGCAGCGCCAGCCGGCACTGTCACCCCATCTGTGAACTGCACTAAACTGTGATGATCACAGTTGTGCATCCCTACATTGCCCTTAGCAACCCTGTGTAACACACTCCCTCACTACACTGAACGTCCTCAAACATCTGTGCATTACTGCAAAATGAAGCCCAACCTTGTCCCTGGCCATCTCCCCTGTGCCTGGCACAATGCCTGGCACCTAATAACATTGATACCTGTTTGTTGAATGAATCAACGAGGGTTTGTAGCACCTGAGCAGGGCAGGACTCAGCCTCACTCACAGGCGCCCACTGAAACCACATTGCACTGCTGACTCACAAGAGAATGAAAAGCTTCTCAGGAAATCTGGAAGGAGCTCTTGAAAAGAACAAAATTGTAAGTAGCGAAGGAGGAGAGGTACAGTGTTCCTTTCTGCCTATAGCTTTAGAATGGTTGTAATTGTGAACGGCCTGTCAATCACATTTGATAAGTTAAATCATACCTTAGAGCAGTATTTCTCAATGTTGTTTTCTTCTTGGCACAAAAGCTTTTGCATGGGTAGCTTCTACAAGTTATGTGAAATTTTCTTTCCAGGGTAGAAGCCACTCCACTCTTTTTTTTCCAACTCAAGGTAGCATATTATATGCTTTTTTTTTTTTTTAGATAACACACAGTTTTGTCCCCTTTCACTCAAAGATTCCAATATGCCCCATACCTATCCCTCCTGCTAGTTAGAATTAATGTCTTAGGTGCTTCTAACTTCATTTTGCTCATAAATGTCTCCAAGAACATGATGAAAACTATATTCCCATTCCCCTCAAATGTATAAATATGTACCTGCAGCATTTTGCAGAATTCATCTTATTGCAGTGGAAATTGGCTGCCTTCAAGTCCATGCACTATGAATGGGATGCTGGCAAAAAGCATCTTTTTACCTCAGCTTTTTAATGTGAAATAAATGGTCATTTTCTAGAAAAAAAATGCTCAAAGTTGTGCAGAATAAGACAAAAAGTAGCCTTTAACTTTACTCAAAAGGAAGTTTCAACGATGCTGCCACCAGAGTTTAGCTGGTACAAGAAGCTGAGATTGTGGTGCAGTGCGCATGTCAGCTTTGACATCAAATCAATTATGACTTTTGGTTTTGATGGCGATGGGCACCTGACTTACAAAAGTAAGTGGAAGCAAGTGAAATCAGAGATTCTGTGGGTTGCTTTGCCCAGTGAGAGTGGCCTGGTGTCAAGGAGCACAACATTTCCCCAAGACTCCTTAAGTTGCATTCACACCACATCATTTCCTTTGTACTCATGTCGGGGAGGTCACCTTTCGCTCAGTCTGCATATTCTTTGCTTGGCAAAGAAACTTTATTATTTCAGTGATGTCGCCTGCTTTTGCAGTTACCCAAAGGAGCTCACAAAATAGGAAATCTTTGATGGTGTCAGAGTGCATATAAGAGGTGAAAACGAGCTTCTGGCTGCCCTGGGAGGGAGCAGCGATTTTGTCCACCTGCAAGGCCAGAGAGAATGGCGCAGGTATCATTCCCTTCATGACCTGCCTTATGCTATTAGGAGAGACATCGGTGGTTCTGGAGTGTGTGACAGTGTCCTACCGAGGCACGTCTTACATTTCTTCCACTGCTCCACACCGTAAGCCAGCTCACAAGCCACACTGACTCCTCTCCTTCGACTACTTTGGACGTTATCTGTAATACTCAGGTTCTTTCAGGGGCTATCCTTATAATTTTAACTTCATAGTCTACAACCTGTCAATATTTTACCTTCTTCCCCCAAAATACAAGGACCTCAGCATACAAATCCCTATCACCGGCCCCCATCTACCGTGTTTTTGTCTAGGATTTTAGTTACACCTTGTTTTTACCAGCCCACATCCTATTATCATTATTACCTCCTTTTTTAAAAACAGGAAACTTCTCTGTAGATCTATCCAGAGGTTTCCTAATTCCTTTGGTCACCATTGCATCTTTCATCCACTTCCTCCTTCTACGTTCACTTGCTGTCTACTCAAGTATGCCCTTCAGTAGTTTTTACTCTAAATTCTGTCGATATCTTTTTTTTTCTGAAAATGTCTCTATTTGCCTTCACTCTTGATTAATAGTTAACTCAGTACAGAATTCTAGGTTGGCAGTTATTCTCCCTCAGATCCTGCAAGATATAATTCCAGCATCTTCTGAACTTTCGTATCATTGTTGATAAATCTGCTCTGAATCAAGTTGTGATTCCTTTATAGGCAAATATGTCTTTTATCTCTGGTTGCTTTTCACTATCTCTTTGATGTTCTGTAATTTCACTACAATGTATCTAAAGTACGGATTTGTTTTATTTTGATCCGAACATACTTTGTTTCCTAAATCTGAAGATTAATGCTTTCTATCAATTCTGGGAAATTCTCAGCTGTCATCTCTGAGTATTCTCTTTTCCATTCTCTATTCTCCCGTCTTCCTCCTAGGTCCTCCTGTTAGACACGTGTTGTACCTTCTAATGCATTTCTCTCATCTCTTAATATTCTCCCCTGTTTGCCTTCTTTAATCTCTCAGTGTCAAACTATAGAACATTTCCTTTGTATTTTTTCATTTGTTGGAGAGTATTTGTTTTTAACAAGAGAAAGGCTCACTTTGGAAAGGTTAGAACTTTTACCAAAACTAGGATTTGCCTGGTTTTTCCCCCATAATGGGCTATTCTTTCATTCATGTTTCTGGGTTTTTTTAATCTCTTTAATTATGTTAAACATATTTATTTCATAGTTTCTTTTAAATGGCTTTATTATCTCAAGTTCTTGGGAACACTCATTCCCTTTTTGTCATATCATCTTACTCTCCATTATGATGGATTATTTCCTGGAGTGTTTTTTAATTTTTAAGTTTCAAGCTCATGTTAGTGGGGATTGTTTCTGCCATGTGAGTACCATGTGTTCTGGTTTGGAAGTATTTCTACTGAGTGGCTTTGCATTTGCTTCTGCTGCACTGGGACAGACTTTTGTGTTAATTTCTTGCTTTGGGACTCCTACACCGTGCTCAACACAAGCTCAAGGTTTCAGTTTTTCAAGACTTAGTTTTTCCTCCCAGAACCCTGAATAAAGACAAAGTTCCTTACAGTTCCCCTGGGCCAGTGGGACAAATTTCTCTAGTCTTCCTTCCAAAAGATGACAACCCTTGCAAGTTTCACAGCTCTATACAGGGGTCTTGATTCCAGGTAACCACCTCCCATGAGCTTAGGGTCACACCTTCAGTCCTTCTGAGGGCATAACAACTCCATCGACTAAGGCCTATATATGGTCTGTTATCTCTGTGGGCCACTGTGGCATCATTCTAACTATCAAAGTTCTCTTCACGTTTGCCATTCAGGGATTTCCCTTTCTTTTTTGTGAACTCAACTATGTATTTTTACTGTAATATTTTATCTAGAATTTCTATTGATAGGAGAGTCCATGTTAACTCAGGCTACTTTGCTACAGGGCCATATGATGTCTTTTTAATTATGGCTATATTTGCTTAGCAATACGATCAGCAACTTAGTAGGAGGTTGAAGGTAAGGCTTTTTGATAAAGCAAATTCAACTTTTGGTAAAGTTCCAGTCTTTTTTTTTTTTTTTTTTTTTTGATGTGGACCATTTTTAAAGTCTGTATTGAACCTGTTACAATATTGCTTCTGTTTTATGTTTTGGGTTTTTGGCCCCGAGGCATGTGGGATCTTAGCTCTCTGACTAGGGATCAAACCTGTACCCCCTGAACTAGAAGGTGAAGTCTTAACCACTGGACCACCAGGGAAGCCCCCTCCAGTCTTCTCAAATTGAGTTTTCTTCTCTTTAACAAAAGATGTTTATTGTCTGATTTCATTTCAGGGTGGTCAGGTGTAAACTGGTCCTTCAGCTTGGTTGCTGCGTTGAGCCAAGAGGCCCAGTCAGCACTTGTTCACGTATTATCGGCATTGGACAGTGATGTTCCCAATCTCATTTCAAACCCTTTTGTCTTCCCACCTTTAATGCCTCCCTTGTTATATGCTTGGTCTTACTTTGTACCCTCATGTAATCTTAGTAAGATCCTGGACCAGGTCACCTACTTGTTCCACATCACCCACAGTGCCAAGCACATAGTAGGCAGTTTAAAAAAAAAAAAAAAACCTGTATGCTTTATATGAACTCATTTGTAATTAGAGATATTAAAATTAAAACAATTTGAGATATCATTTCACACCTATTAAACTAGCAAAAAATCAGAAAAATGCTATGTGTCAGAGTAGATAAGAGGGTGTGAGAACTCTCGGGCACTGCTGATGGGAAGGCAGACTGCTGTAATTCTGTACAGCGATCTGACATGACTGTCAAATTAAACATATCAAAAACTCCAGCGTTCCACTCCTGGGCAGATAGCCCAAAGACATCCTCACAAATTTCCGTAAAAAGACATGTACAGGGAAAGATACTGCAGTGTAGTTATAGAGGTGGGGAGCTGGACACAGCCTCCATCCCCAGGAAAGTCGGTGAACAGGGGTGGGGATACACAGGTGGAGTCTTCTGCAGCCCTCAGCATCAGCAGATAGATGAGCACGAAGCAACACAGATAGACCTTAAAAGTAGAGCGCCGAGTGAACAATGCAGGAAAAGGAACGAGATATTCAGCGTAATACCATTTATGTAAATTTTTTAAAACCTACATGCCAAACAATATACATTTCACAAGAACATACTCAAGCAGAAAGATATCCAATAAACATATGAGGGTGGATTGCCTGTGGGAGAGGGGAATGAAGAGAAAAGTGTGTACATTAATTAATAAATACATAAGAAAGGGGCTGTCACAGACTAATGATGATGACACAGAGCAGGGAGTATGATTAACTCTCAACACATGGTGTTCAGAAGAATAAATAAGAAAGAAACATTTGTTCAGTTGGGAGTCTCATTTTCTCCTTGAATTCTTGCCTGATCAGGCCAGCCTTGTGTGTTTTCTAGAATCCTGTAATTATTATTTTAATATGTGTCCTTTCCTTCCAACTCACTGATAAGCTCTTTAATTGCAGGAGTTACGTCTTATTTGTTGTTACATGGCTGCAGCAAGATGTAGTTGAAAGAGGATGGATTTGCAGGTCAGATGAGCCTCTTCCACTGACTGTGTGACCTTGGGCAAGGTCATGTTATCTTTCTGGGACTCAGTTTCCTCATTTGGAAAACAGGAGCGCAAAGACCTTTGAGGATTTTTACCAAGACTAAAGAAGGAAATATGAACCACTGTCCCCAGTACAGTACCTGTAGTAGATATTCAGTAAATCCTAGCATCCTCTCCTTGATTATATTTGCTATAGTCTCCAACATATCGTAGGTGTTCCAGGAAGATTTTTTGAACAGAAAGGGACTGATGTTCACATAGACTGGAGCAGAAGATGGTGGCTTTAGGTGTAGCTAAAACAGAGCTTCTGCACAGCATTGTTTTAAAGCATCCAGATTGCTTCTGAGTGTGGTTGTGACATATTCTCCTTTGAGCACCTTTAGAAAGGAAGTCTCTGCTTTCACACATGCCTCTGCCATCCCACTTCCCGGCCCTGTTTCAGGCTTGAGGACTCTGTGACTTCTCACTCACCTTCCTCCCTGCTGGTCTTGGGGAGAAGGACTCTGTGTGTTCAAGCTGATTTCTCTCTTCCTTTTGTTCTCTGCTGTCTGTTAGAGAGACCATAACTTAACGCGAGGCTAGATGATTATCCCCACGCCTGCCACAGAGTCGAGAAACCCTGACACTCTACTGTGGACTGCGATGATTTTCTGAGGCCTTTAGATTGATTGCATTCATCTTAGCAGCAGGTTATACACGCTATAAAATTATCCAGCTGCTTTCTAAAATCTTGTATTCAACCTGAAAGTCTTTAAAAGCGTTCCCATTTTGAACATTTTAAATCCAGCAGGTTTTGGACAATGCAGCTGACTCACTGTGATTTGTGTGGGTTTTTCTTGCCCCTCTATGCCTTGTTTTTCTCATCTAGGAAACGGGAATGATCTTCAGCATGGTGTATTTAAACACCCAGAGGGTCGTGAAGCAACCAACGAGCCCTAAATAGCAGGTTTAGCAGAGATACTCTCACTTGCTGGCAGTTATCACTCCCCCACTCGTGTTATTTCACCACTGCCAGCCAGCAGGAGCTCACAGACATATACATTTACCTCTTTGAAATAATTGGGTCCTCTGTCTCTTTAAAATAAGCCAGCCCACTCAGATACTAAGACCATAAATTAAGAGGGGGAAAAAACCTTTTACTAAAATGTTTGCTGTATGGACATGTTACAGCTCAACTTCAGTATGTGGGAATACCATCCATTTTATTGTCTAGTTCTCATTCTAACTCGATTTAGACAGACTGAATAGGCTAGGTCATGCTGCATAACAAACATCCCCAACACATCATTAAGATTAGCAGAGCAAAGGTTTGTTTCTTGTTTATGCTACATGTCCTTCGAGTGTCAGCAGGGGACCTCTTCTCCTTGTGGTCACTGAGGGACCCAGCTCATGGAGACCTCATCTCAACATGGGCTTCCAAGTTCACCACAGTAGTGGAAAGGGAATGTGGCAAATAATATGCACTGGCTCTTAACATTTCTGCCTGGAAGTAGCTTCAGGAAAGGCTTGATCCAGGGCACAAACAAGGCCATTATGCTCTATCTTTTGGACCTGCTTCTCCTGGGTTATTTCTATCCTCAGGTTCTGGCAGCTCCAGGCTTCCCATCACCACAGCACCCATTTCAGCAAAAGAGACAGGGTTTCCTCAAATAGTTCCCACACAAACCCTGAAGTCCCTCTCTCTTTGTCCTGGATTGAGTAATATAGCCATCCTGAAGTGATAACCAAGGCTAGGGCAATACAATGCATTGTCAGCTTAGTGTAGTCATCTCCACTTTCAGGGCTGGGTATGGGAGTAATGTTGCTCCCATAAAATAAAATACAGGATACCCAGTTAAATTTAGATTTCAGGTAAACACAGAATTTTTTTTTAGTATAAGTAAATCCCAACTATTTCAGGAGACATACTTAAACTAAAAAATTATTTACTGTTTATTTGAAATTCAAATTTAACTGGATAGCCTGTATTTTATTTGCTAAAACTGGCAACACCATATGGGAACCCCCTTCCCAAGCCAGTGGTTCCTTCAAAGCAAAGAGCGGATGCTACATTATCAGAATAAGAGACTACTCAGTGTCATAAACCACAAGTGGTTCACCATAATAACTATGCCAGGGCTGAATGGTTGTGATGCTTCTCTTAGATGTATATGTGTGATATAGCTCTGAAATAATACCTTACCGTGGCATGTGTAACAAACAACCCCACAACTTAGTCACTTAAACCAATAATTTATTACTATCTCTCACGGTTCCATGCAATGACCGGGCTTATCAGAGCAGTTCTTACACAGCATCTCTCATGCAGTTGCGGTCAAATGTCAGCTGGGCCTGTTATCATCTGAAGGTTCTACTGGAATGAATGTCCAAGGTGGCTCGCTTACATAGCTGGCAGTTGATGCTGGCTGTTGGCTGTGAGCTCAGCTGGTGTTGTCAACCAGAGTGATGATGTGTGGCCTCTCCACCTGGCTTGGGCTTCTAGGAGCATGGCAGCTGGGTTCTGAGAAGAAGCATCTCAAGAGCCAGTGTTCCAAGAGGTCCAGGCAGAAGCTGCGGGACTTCTTATGACTTAGCTTCAGAAGTTCCAGAATTTCACTTTTGCTGGCTTCTGTTCGTCAGGCAAGTCACTGAAGCTGGTCTAGATTCAAGGGCAGAAAGGAATTAGACCCCATCACTTATGAGAGGAGAAGCATGTGTGTAAAGGGAGGGAAGGGATTGATGGAGTCATCTTGGAGACTGTCAACCACATGCATTTTATGTATGTTATGTAATTTAACCCTTACATCGACCCTACTGGGTAGAAACTGTTGTAGCCCCATTTTATAGACGAGGAAACCAAAGTCTCAGTGGAGTCAAAGGACTTGCCCCAAATCAAACAGCTACTAAGTGGCAAAATAAGGACTAGAACTCAGGTCTTCCAATTCCAAGTCAAAGTTATTTTTTTCTCCATTGCAGCCCAGCTGTCTATTCTTTGGAGTGGGACCATTATTACACATGTATTTTAGAATAAAGATGAAAACCCATCCACCTGAAGGAGGGTTTAATCCATATTCCCCTGATTCATGGGAATTTTCCACTCCCCACTTGTTGTATTACATTCCTGGGTCTCCCCTAGGATAACTTAAGATAAAAGGTAAAGAACTTATTAGGCTAATATAATTTTCAGCCAATGGTGGTGTTGATGGCTGGGATAGTTTGGATTATTATTCCATAAATAATCACTCTTGTCTCCCCTCCATCAGTGTTGGGCTTGGCCATGTGACATGCTCTGCTCAAAGGGATGTTAGCTGATGTAACATGACCAAAGGTTTGAATGTGCTTGTGTCATTGGGCTTGCTCCCTTGTGCTTCTATAACCACCACCTGGTCCTAGAAGGATGGGAGACACGTGGAACAGGCCTGGCCTCAACCAGAAGCTTAGGCCCAAGCCCAGGTGAGCCCAGCCCAAGTTCAGCCTGGACCAGTGGTTCTCAGCTGAAAGTGATTTTGCCCACCAGGTAACATTTGGCAATGCCTGGAGACATTTTTGGTTGTCATGACTAAGAGGAAGACACTATGGGCATCTAGTGGGTAGAGGCCAGGGATACTGCTACACATCCTACAAATGTACAGGACAGCCCCCATGACAAAGAATTATCTGGCCCAAAATGTTAGTAGTGCTGAGGTTGAGAAACCGTGGACTTCCAGCCTACCTGTAGACACACAAACAGAAATAAGTGATTGTTATTTGAAACCTCTGAGTTTGGGGGGAGGTTTTTAATGCAGCATTATAGGTAATAAATGGCAGATATGATGGCAAATGAGAGAAGCGTGTTTTATGGGGCAAGCTCATAAATGGTTCCTCCCAGCTAAGCTTTGTAATCTCCTTGCTGGCTCTGGTCTCCAGGCATTTCCTCTGGCAAAGGGCAGCCCAGCAGATCAGCTTGGATTCTTACTTCCTGGGGAAGGGGGGCACCACCTTAAGCCCCAAAGATTCCTCCCTCAAGCTTCATATGATCCTCTTTCTTGCCTCCTGAAGCCCTTAATGACTCTCTGCCTCACAAGGCCTGCCCCTTCCCCTGTCTGTCACATTCAATTGGTCTGAAGAATTTTCTCCAGCTGGTTATTAGTGCTTGTTTTCTCCTGCAGAAAAGCTCGCCTTTTCTCTCATCATTCCAGGCTAGACTCTCCAGTCCCGACGACTACGTGCGTTCAATGGTGACTCGTATCCCCAAGGATCTTAATTCATTCTGCACTTTTTCAGAAAAGATGAAAAGTGTTCCTTTTGGTCCTTTATAAAATCTCCACATCCCTTAGGATGTTTTTATGTAGTCTTGGTTCTCAAACTGAGAAAAGAATCAGGTTCTGACTCATCTGCACAAAAGAAATGTGTATGTATAACTGAATCACTTTGCTGTACACCTGAAACTAACACAGCATTGTTAATCAATTATACTCCAATGTAAAATAAAATGTTAAAAAAAATTATAGAAACATTTTTACCTACTGAATATGCAGTCCCGTTTTCTACCAGCTCACCTTCCTCATCCACTTGGAAGGATTTTTTTTTTTTTTGATTGCTGTATAATTTACATACAGTGAAATGCACAAATCTGAAGGGTACAGCTTGATCAATTTTTACATCTGTATACACCCGTGTAACCACTACCTAGATCAAGATCTAGAACATTCCATCACCTCAGAAAGTCCCCTTGTGCCCCTTTCCAGGCAATCACTACCCCCACAGAGGTCATCTGCTATTCTGTCTTCTATCATCAAACGTTCATTTTGCCTGTTCTTGAACTTCATAGAGGTGGAATTATACAGTGTGTCATGCAGCATTTATTCATGTGTGTCTGGCTTCTTTCCATCCACATAATGTTTTGAAACTCATCCATGTGGTTGAGTGTACTATTTACAGGATTCTAAATGGCTTCTTCCACAGGGAAGAGGAAAGATTTGGTAACATTTCTACCACTGCTATTTCAGGAGTCCATGAATGGGTGAAAGAGAGGATTAGAGACTTCTTTTTTTTTTTAACATCTTTATTGGCGTATAATTGCTTTACAAGGGTGTGTTAGTTTCTGCTTTATAACACAGTGAATCAGTTATACGTATACATATGTTCCCATATCTCTTCCCTCTTGTGTCTCCCTCCTTCCCACCCTCCCTATCCCACCCCTCTAGGTGGTCACGAAGCACCGAGCTGATCTCCCTGTGCTATGCAGCTGCTTCCCACTAGCTATCTCTTTTACGTTTGGTAGTGTATATATGTCCGTGCCACTCTCTCACTTTGTCACAGCTTACCCTTCCCCCTCCCCATATCCTCAAGTCCATTCTCTAGTAGGTCTGTGTCTTTATTCCCGTCTTGCCCCTAGGTTCTTCATGACCTCTTTTTTTTTTTTTCTTAGATTCCATATATATGTGTTAGCATACGGTATTTGTTTTTCTCTTTCTGACTTACTTCACTCTGTATGACAGACTCTAGGTCCATCCACCTCACTACAAATAACTCAATTTCATTTCTTTTTATGGCTGAGTAATATTCCATTGTATATATGTGCCACATCTTCTTTATCCATTCATCTGTTGATGGACACAGGTTGCTTCCATGTCCTGGCTATTGTAAATAGAACTGCAATGAACATTTTGGTACATGACTCTTTGAATTATGGTTTTCTCAGGATATATTCCCAGTAGTGGGATTGCTGGGTCGTATGGTAGTTCTATTTTTAGTTTTTTAAGGAACCTCCATACTGTTCTCCATAGTGGCTGTATCAATTTACATTCCCACCAACAGTGCAAGAGGGTTCCCTTTTCTCCACACCCTCTCCAGCATTTATTGTTTGTAGATTTTTGGATGATGGCCATTCTGACCGGTGTGAGATGATATCTCATTGTAGTTTTGATTTGCATTTCAGGATTAGAGACTTCTGAAGAGGATGGGCATCTAAGTCTTCCTCCCCTTCCCCCTCATGCCCATGACAAGGATCAACACAATAGGAGGAAAATCTGCATTTGTTTTATCTTTTTATAATTTTTATTTTTTATTGAAGTATAGTTGATTTACAGTGTTTCAGGTGTACAGCAACATGATTCAGTTATACATATACATATCTATTCTTTTTCAAATTCTTTTCCATTATAGGTTATTACAAGATATTGAATATAGTTCCCTGTGCTATACAGTAGATCCTTTTTGTTTATCTGTTTTATATATACTAGTCTGTATCTGTTAATCCCAATGCATTGGTTTTAGATATTAAGAATAGCTTCACGTGTTTGGTAGAAACTTCAAGGATTTTCTACTAGATCGGTTACAGATAAGGCTGGTCTGAAGGTGCCTTGGAAGGCAGCCTCACTTTCCCCATCCTGAGAGGAAGGAAGAGGGCCACGGGCAGGCGGAGATCCCTAAAGCAGAAGCCCATGTGGTGGCTGGGTTCCCTCCCAGACTGGAAGGCTGCCATGTGCTGCAAAGCTCCATGGAAGGCATCTCCCTGGGGCTAGCAGCCAAAGCAAATCAAAATCCACTGAGACAGGGCATCCTCCAAGGCTGCCTGTCTGGTCGAGCAAGAAGCCTAGCACCTTTATTGGTCTAAGCAGCTTGACTCTTCTTGAGTCAATTTTGGTAATTTATCTTTTCCTAGAAAAACATCCATTTCATCCAACTTTTCAGTTTATAAACTCAGACACGCATGGTCTCACAATTGCATTTTGAATCAGCCAGTGGTTGGCTGGAATATTACTGCAATAGAATATGGCCATTGAACCTTCTGAGCCTTCAATAGCTGAGAATAGCCTCCTTTTTGTGGCACATGGGGACAGCAGCTTGGCTGTGTGTTTAGAGACCTGGGGTTGCAGGCTTCCAGAACCCCCCAAACTCGACATTGTCTTCTGTTTGATGCTGCAGAGGTGAAGTCTGAGGCAAGGCTGACTCATCCTTTATAGGTTAGCTTTTCCCCTGAATATTTGTAGTTCTTTTCCTTGAAGTTAGAACTTTACCAGAATACACATCTAAGTTTTGGTGTCTTTTATGAATTTTTTTTCCTGATATGATTTTTGCATTCTTTTGAAACACAGATTTGGTTTTTCTTTCATTCAAGAAAC
The DNA here is from genome assembly GCF_965194825.1 of Balaenoptera physalus. Taxonomy (NCBI): domain Eukaryota; kingdom Metazoa; phylum Chordata; class Mammalia; order Artiodactyla; family Balaenopteridae; genus Balaenoptera; species Balaenoptera physalus. The sequence goes on from NC_138898.1 coordinate 71,582,397, forward strand.
TTTTTTTCTCATATCGAACATTGCTTCTGTTACATTTGTTTTGGAGTCTTGTTCACAGATACAAGTTTTCTTGCTGCTGCATCACACTGCCTGTCTTTAATATCTCCCATCTTCCACAATTTTCACCTCTGTTCTCTTCCTCTGAATCCTGGGGAACTTTTTCACACTTGCCATGTTGTCACTAAGTTGCTTTTCTGCATTGTTCATTTAGCTGTTACTGTATCAAATGCATTTAAAAATTTTTTAATTTTATATTGGAGTATAGTTGATTCACAATGTGGTGTTAGTTTCAGGTGTATAGCAAAGTGATTTAGGTATACATATTCATATATGTATTCTTTTTCAGATTCTTTTCCCATATAGGTTATTAAAGAGTATTGAGTATAGTTCCCTGTGCTATACAGTAGGTCCTTGTTGATTATCTATTTTACATATAGTAGTGTGCACATGCCAATCCCAACCTCCCAATTCATCCCTCCTCCCCACCTTCCCCCCTTGGCAACCACAAGCCCGCCCTCTAAGTCTGTGAGTTTGTTTCTTGTTCTGTACAAGTTCACCTTCATCATTTTTTTAGTTTCTACATATAAGTGATATCATATGATATTTGTCTTTCTCTGTCTGACTTACTTCACTTTAGTATGATAACCTGTAGGTCCATCCATGTTGCTGCAAATGGCATTATTTCATTCTTTTTGATGGCAGAGTAATATTCCATTGTATATATGTACCACATCTTCTTTATCCATTCATCTGTCAATAGACATTTATCAAATGCATTTTTAAATGGTTTAATTTCTTTCTGCCTCTAAACCAGAATCATTTTCATCCCTTTTTCTTTTCATCTCATCTATGTTTTTGTTTCATGATGTCTGCATTTTCTTTAATTTTATTGAAAGCCCGAAGCAAATGCTATAGGAATTTACTTCTATTTCCTTCAGTAAACCATTTTCAAAAGTATAATTGTGCTCTGTCCATTTTATGATGCAGTTTTCAGGCTTCATACTTTTCCTTTTTATCATTTTTAATTGATGAGAGTTGCATCCAGCTCTGGCATTTCCTCCCAAGTAGAGGGCAGTAGATTCTCCTAATAATTTTCCCTCACATGGATCCTGAGCTGGAAGATTTTGCAAGTTCCTGTATTGAGCATTCTGGGAGGCAGAGAAGGAAGGTGAGGCCACGGACAGTCCCAGCCCTGGGCTGTGCCTTCTCCACAATTGACCAGGCCAACATCACAGGTTTTGAACATTCCAGATGTCCAGACCTCTCAAAATCAGTGGGGGTTATGAGGCTCAGGACTCTTTTGTGTGCAAGTGACCTTAAAACAAACCTAGGCTGGCTTGAGCAAAAAAGAACTTTTTATCTGATATAACTGAAAAGTTCAGGGGTCATTAGGTCCGGCTGGGTACAGGGGTATCAGAAACAACGCATCAAGTCTCTCTCTTTTCTCCGTTCTGTGTATTGACTTCATTCTCAGGCCCCCTACAGTGGCATGATGCCCGCCACAGCTTCAGCCCTCATACCCTCACAACTCCAAATATACACCAGAAAGAATATTTTCTTCTTTCCCAGCATTCCCGGGAAAAGTCTGGTTGTAGGCTCGTTGGCTTCAATTGGATCACATGCTCATCTTTGAACCACTCGTCACATCTAGGAGATGGGATATTCTGCCCAGTTTCAGCATGGGTCACCTTCTCAAGCAGGGTTTGGAATCTACCCCATCCAAATCCTAAAAAATAAATGTTGGGGTACTATTACTATAAAAAGGACGAATGGATGGCAGTGACACAAACAATAGATGTCCACTGTGGAAACCTTCTCCACCTAATTCTGTGAAACCACTCTCCTTCCTCAGAGTGGTAAGTAGTGAATTGGCCCAGCAGGGATGCAATATACAGCTGGGCAGGTCGTGCACTACACAGCCATGCCACATTTAAAGGGGCCCAAGTCACATCATAGACATTATAGATTTGTGTAAATTTTACGGTTTCCCAACAGATGGAAGTATCAGATGGGGCATCTTTTACTAATTGCATGAAGATGGCTTACAGGCTGATATCACATGGCAGGCTTCTGGAGGTGTAGTTTACTCAGTGTTTCTTTCTGCAATCTGTAATTGCTTTCCCTCAACTGCTAGTCCTGATGCAGTTTCTTCAGCTTATTTTTGCATGTTTAAGTATGTATATCCTCCATCCTGTGTCATTCCCCAGAAATAGAAATCCTATTGCTAATGTAGGATTATTCTTACTTCCTGCCTCCATGCCTATAGCCCCAAAACATATACCTTCACTAAGAAACCAAAGCTTTCCCCATCTCTTACCTCGTAGGTTTTGAGCACTTCTGGTGGTAAAGAGTGGTAGGAAGTCCATTCTGGGGCAGGTGGTTTAGGCTCTGGAAGAGAAGGAGAGCTCCATGTCTGCTTCCATTTGGTAGCTGATGTGTCATCAGTTGGTAGTGACCTTAAAGTGCCCCAGGAAGCAGCAATCCTGATTTTTCTCTGCCTTGGGCATGTCATGTCTCTCCTCTGGGCCTTTACATGAGGGAGCAGGGCTGGGTCATTTCTGAAGGTTTTTCCAGCTCTCAGCTGATGCCTGAGGGTGTCATTCAAATGTAAGAATAGAAACATTTCAACTGTTGCTACATAGTCTCAATAACAACACTTTATTCAATGCTAATATACATGAGGCCCTGCCCTAGGGGTTTTATGCACTGCATCATTTAACCCTTTCAACAACTCCACAGGTATATATTACTGTCACCCCCATTTTATAAGTGAGGAAAGAAAGTGAGGCTCAGGGAGGCTGAATGACACCTGTTTATATAATAAAAATTCAGTTAGCTCTCATACGCATGACTTTATGTGAGATTTCCTGAATATAGTGACAAAAATAACATTAATTTTAATGACTCAGATCTGTACAACGAAGGTGGATGGCCTGTGACATGGATCAGACAGGGCTGCGTTCAGATTTGACCTTTGTCCTTTAATACCTCTTTGACCTCGAGCATGCATTTTCTCTTCTGTAAAGTGGAGATGATAATATTTGCCTCATGGTCAAGAGGATGAAATGAGTCGATATGACCACTTGGCAATGATATAAGCACTCGAGAAATGCTCTTCCTTGATTATTTACATTTATTTACTTGTTAACTTGGGTTTCCACAGTTGTAATTTTTCACATGAGCCAATATGTACTCTGTTTCACCAGACATTTCTTGCGTCTTTCCGCACGTGTGTTATCCAACCATCATTTTCTTTCTTCAAGCCTTTGCATGATTTCCCTTTAAGAAAGGCTTCTTGTTATTTCCACTGGAGCCCCTTGATGAGTATTTGAGATGATTTTTAAGCATAAACAGTGGAAAATGCATTAATATCATTTCCTTTCCAGCCCCACTTCAAAATGAAAGGAAAATGTGTTTGGGGAAAAATTCACTTACAACTTTGGCCAGAAGCCCAAACTCTCAAAAGAGCCTGACAAACAGAGAAAACTTTAACTCCCTCTAAATAAAAGCCCCATGTCTCTGTTTCTGTGCTGGGGAAAGCTCTTACAGCGACCCATTTGCTAATGATAGCCCGGACATCAATAATGGAATGTGAAAGACAATCTTCTAATCAATTTTTTTTTTTCTGCTGGTTTAGATTAAAGCACAGAAAATGCCCAAATACTCCATCTGCTTCCTCTAAGATTTCTGGTGGGCTGGAGCTCAATTATGGCTGCCTTATCCATTTTTAATAATCTACTTATGATTATGCAAACACAGGGTGTGCTTATACCCACATCAGCTTCTGTTTCAGAGCTTCCATTTCCATCCATAATTAATAAGCCACTCAGTGCATCGGAGGGGAGCTGAAGGAGAGATGTGAGGGATTCTTAAGTAAGATAGCTTTTTCCATTGTTGTTCATTCATTCATTTTACAAACATTTCCTGACATCTACAGCGTGCCGGGTGCAGTGCTAGACACAAAAGGTAAAAGAATAACATGAGCTGAGGCCCTCTTGAGCAGCTCATGGGGTGTCAAGGAGGATGTGTAAGCACATGCGTTTGTGATGTGGATTGTACTTGTTTTTAAACCAGAAAATTCACCCGCTGAGACAACAGAATTCTCTATGTTCTCAAATTATGAAGTGTAGGATAAGTAGATTACTATATTATTACAAATATAATTCTAGGAAGACCTATTTTGGAATCAATTTCTTCTGTTTGAGGGGGAGTGAGCTATTCTGGGGAGGTAGTCAATTTAGTAAGGAGGCTAGAGTCGTAAGACCTTTAAAGGTATAGTCAGACAGCCTGGGTTCAAGTCCCTGCTTTGTACTGTATGACCTTAGATAAGTCCCTTCCCCTCTTTGAGCCTGTTTCTGCATTGCAAAATGAGGGAAATGCCTCCCTTGCTGGGCGTCTCTGTGATAATGTACATGAATTCATTGGATATATTGCAAAGTGCTATATAATATAATATATACATATTATATATATAATAAAGAAAACCCAAAATCTTGCTGACCAGAAATACGATAAAACCACTCTGTCCTTGTTTTTTGATCTTGCCTCCCCACCCAATGATCCCAGTCAAATGTTACCCACGCTCAGGAAAGACCCACACCTCCACACTCGAGACTAGCACGAAGTATTTTGCCACACTCACGGTACACATTCTTGTTCGTGTTTGCAAACAATGCAAACGGCCTCTAATAATTCTTGGCACAAAGGGGATATTTGGGGAAAGATAGTGGGAACTCACAATATGCAGAAGGCTGGATAACTGAATTTAGTACCTATTCTGTGATTTTTCCCTGAAAATGTAATTGAGTCAGTAATTTACTACTCAGTCTCATGGTCGGTATTCCAACTGTCAGGCCTCCTGACAGCCTTTCTGGGCTGTGCCCGCTCTCCTGTCTCAAAGACTTCCTTGTTGGGCCAGAGTGGTCCTCTCCTGTCAGAGTTGGCTTCTTAGCCCAACTTAAAGGAAGTCTGTACCTCCCTTCAAAATTCCCACTGGCAGTCTTTTTTTTTAAAAAAAAATATACATATGTTATCTTTTTTTAAAAAATTATTTATTTATTTATTTTTGGCTTTGTTGGGTCTTCGTTTCTGTGCGAGGGCTTTCTCTTCTAGTTGCGGCAAGCATGGGCCACTCTTCATCGCAGTGCGCGGGCCTCTCACTATCGTGGCCTCTTTTGTTACGGAGCACGGGCTCCAGACGCGCAGGCTCAGTAGTTGTGGCTCAAGGGCCTAGTTGCTCCGCAGCATGTGGGATCTTCCCAGACCAGGGCTCGAACCCGTGTCCCTTGCATTGGCAGGCGGACTCTCAACCTGCGGACTCTCAACTGCACCACCAGGGAAGCCCCTCCCACAGTGTTTTAAAGGCAAACTAACCAGGCACCTGTTATTCTTGCAGTCCCAGCTGTTTAGCATCACTTGTCTTACACTCTTCCCGTCTCCCACATCTCTGTTACCTGCCTGGCTCTGGCAGCATTGACCGTTGGATCATTTTGGACTCCGATTGCTCAGACACCTTCTGTGGCTTCTCCTTCTCCCGGCGTGGATCAGAGTCCGTTCTCAGGAAGCTGGCTGGGGAACCAGTCATCTCACGTGTCTCTGATGTTCCCAGGCTCAGGGTGGGTAGCAAGCTATGCCTGCTGGCTTTCATCTTTCCAAAGGAGCTGAGCAAGGTTGACAGCCGAGAGGAAAAGAGTAAAGGTTTGGAACATCCCCTACGGGGATGGAGGAGGCAGCGCATGAGAGCAGGAAACAGGTTTGTTTTGTTCAATGCTAATATCCTCTGCACCGGCACAGCTTGGAAAATAGTGGATGCTAAGGAAATACTTGAGTACAATTTTTTAAATGGCGCTGGCTAAAATGACAGTGCTTGCTTTTGAATTTACAGCATCCCCATTTAGTTAGGTTTTATTACTTTCCCCATCAGCCTGGTAGGAAGAACAGAGAAAGCAGATACTGGTGATCTTGGTGTCCTGGGATGCCTTTAAAGATGCAGTGGGGCAAAAGTAATAGCGTGTGTGGGTAGCCCAATAAAAAATGCAACATACCTGCCAAGACCAGCATATCCTAAGAATTCCCTGGCACAAGCTTCCTACTGCCATCAACTTGAACTTGACAGGTAACAACTCACTTGGAGCAGAAAGCCCTTTGGTCCTCAAGATGAAGGTGTGTTGTCAAGCCTTCTGCAATGTATTAACCACCCATGCCCACCACTGGAATCCCAAGATCTCTGCACTGCCATTCAGCTTTGTCAACCACAGGTGCACTGTTTGCATCTCTGCCCCTACATCCACTTCCGAGTCTCACACCTCCTTGAATGCCCAGCCCCCTTGGCTGTGGTGATTGGTTCACGGTATGAGCTGAACCATAGTGTCTGCGGCAGGACTTTCCTGCCAGAGTCATCAGGGCAACTTCATTTTTCTACTGAAGTTACTGGGCTGATAGGATGCCTGCCCCTGGCATGTGGATAAAGCAGTGAGGGAGTTGGGACTGGGAGGGGCAGAGAGAGGCCGAGCTCTGGGGACATCATCTGAACCCCTGGATCCAGTGGGGTCTGCATGCTTCCATTTTGTGGCAAAAATTCTCTCTCCATTCAAACCCTTTTTGTTTTGGTTTCTGTTTGCAACTCAAAGACTCCTTCCAACCTCTTAATAGTCATGGGTCCACCAGCTCCTGCAAATGGTTTTTTCTGCCCTGAGATGTTGCCCGCTTGCCACCGGAGCGCTGCTTGGCACTCACGAGTGGCTCTCTGCCTCCTGACCCAGAACATTCCTGTGAATGTCCTGTCTCGTGGACATTCTGTGAATAGACACACTGGCCATGGGTGGTCTCGGGGAAGCCACAAGTACAGTGTATTAGTTTCTTAAGGCTGCCGTAACAAATTACCACAAAGTCCGTGACTTAAAACAATGAGAGTTTATTCTCTCACATAGTGGAGGCCAGCGTCCAAAATCAGTAGCACTGGGTCAAAATCAAGGTGTTGGCAGGACCGTGCTCCTTCTAGAAGCTCTTGGGGAAGATCTGGTCCTGGCCTCTTCCAGCTTCTGGTGGCTGCCAGCATTCCTTGGCTAGTGGCCACATCACTCCAATCTTTAAATCTCTCTCTGCTCTGTCTTCACACCACCTGCTCCTCTGTGCGTGTCAGATCTTCCTCTGCTTCCCTCTTACAAAGAATACCTGTGATTTAATTTAGGGCCCATCCTGATAATTCACGAAAATCTCCCCAGCTTAAGGTCCTTAACTTTATCGCATTTGCAAAGACTGCTTTTCTAAATGAGGTCACATTTACAGGTGCCAGGGGTTAGGCCCTTGTATCTCTGGGACCATTATTCCACCAACTACACAATGTCTTTCCAGTTGTGCTGTGCTGCAAGTGAAGCACTACAAGTTGCCCAGGACCTTATATAAGTTCTTCTGGGATTCCTGCTAACCCCACTAGTGCCCCCAAATGAGCAGATTCATGGTACGTGTTTGAGAATGCTGTGCCTCCTGAATCCTGCCTTCTGGGATGTTACATCAGTGATGTGATTGCTAGTTTGTCTCCACCTTAGGGCCATAAAGTTGTTCTTATTCTCATGGTTTTTATGAAAACAGCCATCTCACTCACGGGTGTCATTCCACACACAGGTCCCCTGACTCAATGGCCCTCTTCCTCTGAGAAGCACTCAAAGTTTTCTGACCTCCCAGGCCAGGACCCTTCTGAAGGACCCACGCCCTTAAGACCATCATCTCCTGCTACAACACCTCTGATGCAGCAAGTGTCCTTTACTCACAAGGCTCACACACGGGGGAGTGCCGAAAGTCCCATCAGTGAGGCAAAGATTCTGGCTATTTTAGTACAATCCATAGTTCTCCAGGCCATCCAAGATGCTCAATGGCAAATACCCACCACCCTTTCCTCTCATCCTCTGTAGCTCCCAGCACTCATGACAGGACTCCACTGTTCCTTCCTCTGTTGAGTTTGGCAGGGTTTCTCACTCCATCTGAAAGCCCCTAATCATGGCGCTCATGTGAGCAGGTTTTAAGACTTTGTTAAAATAACATTTGCTAAGTGGAACACAGGGTGTTGGATGGTGAGGAGGTTTAACAAAAGACCACAAGAGAAATTGAAATAGAGAAGTTAATTACTCACCGTCCTGGAGGAAGTACATGGCATCTCTCTCAAGTACATGGCATATCTCACAGGGCCACACAGGGAAGTCAAGGCAGGGGGCAGGCCGAAAGAAAGATAGGACCTGGGAAATATGCCTTTATTAGGGTCTGTGTGTGGAGTGCTTTGGGGTTCCCGGGCTAAGGCCAGATTGGTCAATTTGAACCAGAAAGAGTAGGATTTTGGAGAGCTCCATGGGGGTCTTATCTAAGGGGCACACAAGGGGAAGACCTTGGGAGGAGTGCGGGGCTGCTGGGGGAGTCATATCAAGAAGTTACATTTGCTTGTGACTCTGTGGGCTGTTACCTAGGGCACGTGCTTACGTGCGGGGGCTAGTGTCAGCTTAAAGCTTCCACAGCCCACTTGACCAAACAGAATGGATGCCAAGGCAGCAGTACCATGGAGTAGCTTAGATAAACTCTCAACACCACAGTAACTGCAAATGTATTGGACAAACGTTCTTTTGGTAAGTTGGGTAGAAACTGAAGTCTCAAGGTAACATATAAACTTAAAAAGTAAGGATATAGAGGGACTGAAAGTCATCTGATCCACACCGTCCCTTCAGTCAAGGCCACACCAACATGACCAATATGCAGTTTCTCTGTTTCTGGAGGTGGTGATGTGATGGATGTCTGACCCTCAGCGACCGTCTGAATCAAGTATCATCTGGTTGAAAATAGCAGAAACTTATTCAAATTAGGTAAAGCAGAAAAGGGGGGTTTATTATAAAGTTACAGGGATATTTCATGGAACCAAGTATAGGAAATATGGCAGGACCTCATGAAGAACTGTAGCCAGGAACCAAGGCAGTAATTACCTATTTGAGCAAATGGCAAATATTAACTAGTATATCTGATTCTCAGTTCCAAGTTCGCAAGATTGCTTGACTGCTGTAGCTTCAGCCAAGTGTCTACAGCTGCTCCGGTCCAGATTAGGAGGTCAGGCTACTCAGTACAAACAGGCTGCAGGGGCCACTCCTGTGAGTGAAGGGGTCGCTTGCAGAAAGGGAGATGTAGACTGAGCAGACAGCCCTGGGTACAGATGACTGAGTATCTACAAATCACACATTTACAACTTCTGCTAGGAGCATGGCCCTCAAGACACTTTAATTGATAAATAAACCCAAGTGCTGCTTCTTTAAAAATGCAAAATAGATCTCTGGAAAGGTAAATCAAGGAGGGGTGGGGCGGGAAGAAAACTTGAATGCACAATATTAGAAAGACAAAACAGCAGATTTTAAAATATATGTATTTCACTTATTAAAAGGGAAAACCTCATTTAAGCAGATGGTTTTCTACGGGAAAAAAATTGACTCAAGAAGATGTAGAAAAACTGAAAACATAGTAACAACCATGAACGTATTTGAAAATGATGTCCCCCCAAAAGCTGCTAGACCATGTATGCTAGTCCCTGTATGAATTCAATCAAAGCTTCAAGGAACTTGATAATTTATGCTATTCCAGACACATAAAAAATATACTTCCCTGTTTATTTTACTAGCAAGCAACTGGATTTCCCTGATACCAAATTCTGAACACAGATGCAGAAAACCTGAATGATAAAGGAGCAAATAATATTCAGCTAAATTAACACAAAGAAATATATGTCTAGAGAATTGGTGAGGGGGTATTTACTGTAGCCAAGTAGAATTTCTTCCAAGAATGCTAGGAATGGCTTGTTATTAGCGTGCTTAATAATACGAGCAAAGCATATAGTGCGTAAAAGGAAGGAAAAATTCACAATCAGTTGGATGGCTTTTAAATTAGGCATTGCTAGAAGTCAGTGGTCATTTCTGAAAACAAAATACTAAATTAGGACTAGTGGATAGTCTTTTTATTTATCTGACTAGCTTCCTACATTATGTTTAAGTGGCATTTAAAGCCCAGAACAACACCATTATGACTGCAGTTATTTAGTATTGTTCTGGAAGGTATAGCCAATGCAACAAGACAAGAAAAAGGTGAAACTAGACACAGATTCTGAAAAGAAGTCACCCTTTTTCTTGATTAGCAGATGATGATATTGTCTGCCCACAAAACCAGAGAATCAACTGACAGTTTAGGAACTAATAAAAGAGTTTAGCAGAGCTTGGCAGAGGGAAAGATACCTACACACATACACACACACACACACACACACACAGTAATCAGTTAAGAATATTGTGTATTGTTACACACAATACACAGGGAGGAGGGCTGTTTATGACAGAAATAAAATGCTAAATACTTAAATAAATGCCTAGAAAGACTGTGTATGAACTATAAAACTTTACTAGATAATGTAAACAAAGACCTGAATGAGTGGAAGGCATGGCATGTACCTGGATGTCAACTCTCCTCAAATTAATCTATTCCTTTCATTCACTTAAATGGAAACACCAATGAAAAGAAAAATCTTGACTTTTAAGGTTCATCTGGAGATCAGTGAGAACACTGGAGAAGATTTTGAATTTGGAGAATATGATTATATTAAAACATAATGTAAGTTTATAATAATTAAAAGTATAGTACTGCTATAAGAAAGTTCAGTGGAGTAGAATAGAAAATTCATAAAATATTTGAGTTTGTTATATGATAATGTGACACTTGAATCAGTGGGAAAGACTTATTTAAGAAATGGTATTGGGACAGCTGGGTAGCCATTTGGAAAATAATTCTTCCCTCACATATATCAAAATGTCTCATCATGCTTGTTAAAAATAAAACCACTTGGGGCTTCCCTGGTGGCGCAGTGGTTGAGAATCTGCCTGCCAATGCAGGGGACACGGGTTCGAGCCCTGGTCTGGGAAGATCCCACATGCCACGGAGCAGCTGGGCCCGTGAGCCACAATTACTGAGCCTGCGTGTCTGGAGCCTGTGCTCCGCAACAAGAGAGGCCGCGATAGTGAGAGGCCCGCGCACCGTGATGAAGAGTGGCCCCCACTTGCCGCAACTAGAGAAAACCCTCGCACAGAAATGAAGACCCAGCACAGCCATAAATAAATAAGAAAAAAAAAAAAAAAAATTAAAAAAAAAATAAAAAATAAAAAAATAAAACCACTTTATAGCTATAGAATGGTTAAAATTTTCTAAGCATGACACCAAGACAGAAAACATATAGGAAAAGACTAAGAAATTGGACTACATAAAAATGTAAAAGCATTTTTACACCAAAAAATTATACAGGTGAAGCGGAAATTAAAAATGGATAATGGTATATGCAACACAGACAGTCAAGCATTAACTATCCTTAACTTGTAAAGATTTATAACATATAGATAAGAAAGAGACAGACACCCTAATAACAAATTGGGCAATGAGCGTGAAAAAGCAATGTGTGAAGCAGAAATTCAAATGGACAATCTACAAATGAAAGAAAAGTGCTCAACTCAGTAGTCATGAAAAAAATGAAGTAAAATAATGGCAGCATTTTTTCACTTACGAAATTGGAAAATGTGAAAATACCCTCTTGTAGTGGTATTATGAATGTCAATTGGTATAACTGTTCTGGAAGGAAATTTGACTGTTTGTTGGAAAGCCTTAGACTCAGTCACATTCAGAAACTCTGCTTTTTAGAAAACAAATTCAAGAAAATAAGGGGTAGATGTATATTTAACTTCAAGGATGTTTAATATAGCTTCGTTTGAATATTTTAAAATGCAAACAAACAAATATCCAATATAAGAGATTGGTATGGAATACTATACAACTGTTTAAAGCAATGAAGTACACAGTGTAAACTATTAACATGGAATATTATCCATTGTATATTAACAAGTTGTAGAAAGTTACAGAACATCACGCTCATTTAGTGTGATTCTGTTTAGTTTTTGAAAATACACGCACAAAATCATATAAATAGAAACATAAAAAGTCTGAAGAATATACAACACACTGTTAATAATGTTTATTTGTACATGGTGGGATTATACAGGATCTTCGTTTTTTCCTTTTTACTTATCCGATATGTTATTTCCATGTAAATCAGCCAGAGAATGCAAAGTCAGGAAATATTTTAAAGTCAGCAGCAGTTAAGTTTCAGATCCATTTCTGAGGGTGGGCCGTACCCAGGACTGTTGTTAATCTAAAGATGAATTCATTCACAACTGTGCTCCATTTTATAATCCCAGGTATTGATTTGTTTCTTTTTGGAGTTACTTTTGCTGCTGCAGCATTCTGAGGTCTCCTGAGCTGGGGGGTGCCTGTTTAGCTAGCCGTCCTTTGTGTCCCTTGCTAGATTTATTCAGCAGTTTATCTGGTGCTTTTCCTAATTGAATAAAACCCATAATTTCATTTTTAAAATACATGAGTCCATTAGTGTCAGTAATTAGACATTAACAAATATGAAGACGGCCCATTAATGAAGCAGCAGTTTTAGGAGGCTCCACTGGTACAGTCTACAGGGGGAATCACTTATAAATGCTGTCCCCTGAGGACTTTTGATGGAACTGTTTGTGATCATCTGAACAGCGGTGGGACCTACAATGAAATTAGCATTTTCCTGACAGGTATTCAACAGCGAGACCTGCCGCTGCGATTTATGTTGTTGGAAGAGCAGAGGGAAGCCCAGTGAAGCTGGAGAAGGGGGGTCTCCGTAAAACTAGCCCTCCGAGGCAGGGCTGATTCTGACTTTGCCTTCTGTTAGAGACGTCCCTCATCAGCCTTGCTGGACAAATCTTTGAGGAGAAGGTCTTCCATCACATTCGGGAAGCAGCATGGTATTGTAAAGATATGGGGTAGCATCCGACAGCTGTGGGTTCAAACCCAGCCCTGCCATTTTCTAGCTCTGCAGTCTTGGGCAGGTTATTGCAAATTACTCAGCCTACCCAAGACTCGGTTTCCTGATTCAAGATTACAGAGCAGGCCTAAGCTAAAACCTCAAGATCTTCAACCTTTGTAAAATTTAAGCCAGGGGAACAAAAGGAGCCCTTTTATACCAGATGTGGTCCAGCTCAGGTTGAAGGCAAAGGCTTAGAGTCTCAACCTTATTTGGGTTACTGACACCTTGAAAAAATTGGATAAAAATAGCTAACGTATATTGAATATTTACTATGAAGTGTTTTACAAATATAGTCTTCAATTCTTAAAACACATAGGTAGGCACAGTTATTAATATCCCTGAGTTTACAGGTGAGTATACTAAGGTTTAAAAGCTTGTGTAGGGTTACAGAGAGAGTAAGGCACTCACATGGAATTTGAGCTCAGGCCATTTGACTGCAGAGGGCAGTTTATAATCCCTGGGATGTACTGTCATGTACTGACCCTCCCGTATATATACAATACACAAAACAGCATTTTGCAGACAATTTCAGGGGATCCATGGGCCCCAGCGAAGCCCACCAGCAATGCCCAATAAGCTTGTGGTGGCAGTAATAATCAAGAATTTGGGGATTTGACCAAATAGTCTGCCCACTTCTTACCCTCTCTCGCCAAGCCACCATCATCTCTTTTGTGAATGACTGTCAATAGCCTCCTAACTGATTCTTGCTTCTGCCCTTGGCTTTCTTCTGTCCGTCTCCAGCACTGCAGCCTGTGGGATCTGCTAAAACATAAATGGATTAGATTACTCCTCTGCTTCTCATTTCATTCAGAATAAACGTCGAAGTCCTTCTATGACCTCCCATGTCCCACACCTCAGCCTTTTCTGCTTTGTCCCTCTGACCTCCTGTCCTGCTATTCTGTTCCAGCAGCGCGGCCTCCTCACTCTCCCTAGCATACACCAGGCACAGTGCCACCTCGGGGATCGTGCACCTGTGTTTGCACCACCTGGAATGCTTTCTCCTCCAAGAGCCTCGTGCCCCCTCCCTTACTTGCTATAAAACTCTGCCCAAACACCTCTTCTGAGTAAAGCCTTCCCCAGACACTCTTTGTAAAATTTTAACCCCCTTACTTTTCATCATCCCTGTCCCTGCTTTGTTTTTTTCTCCTTAGCACTTATGTTCTCTAATATGCACTTATGTTCTCTAATATGCTATCTATTTCACTTATTCTTCTTGTTTATTGTACATCTCCCCACAACACAATATCCATGAAGGAAGAGGTTTCTGTCTCCTTTGTTCAGTCTACCTTTGGACTCTGGAACAGTGCCTCACACATAGTAGGTGCTCAATAAACATTTGATGAATGAATGAACCTGGTCCAATATCCTTCCACCCACAGGGGCCTGGGATTTGGAGGCAAAGTCTCCCAAGGAAGCCAGCAGGTCTCCTACACTGAGAGCAGCCTCTATCAGCAACACCTCATGGGCTAGAAACCTGTGTAGCTCAGACTCCGATGTTGGCAAGGAAAAGGATTCATTTTCAGAGCCAGGGTAGGCTCACCTGGGAGGTACAAACAATCCTGGAATAGCCCTGTGGGAACTGACCAGGCATATAAACATTTTGCTGGGTGCCAGTAGAACGATTACAGATGGTGCCTATTCTTCTCCAGACTGTGTGTTTATTGTTGATGGAAACGAGATCTGTAGACTGTTGTAGATACCCGAAGAGCCAGTAGCACAGCAGACTCTCTGAGATGGAAATTTCAGAATTTGGCTTGTAAATCTGCTCTCTACACAGAAATGGGACAGTCTTGTGATTTGTCAACTGAGTATTAGGATGTCAAATGGCAGCCCTGGAGATAAACCCAAGTGAAAGACTATTTAATAATCCACCCTTCACTTCTCTTATCGACCCTAAAGATGATTATTCCAGACTTATTTTCTAGGAGATAAATTCCCCCTTAAATTCATTCTGGTTTTTATTGTCATTTACCCCGACTTTTATCTCTTCTACCAAATATAGCAAATGCTGCTCTTGGGCAATATTTGGCTCAAAGAAGTTTTGTTTGGCTCACGTGGTATTTTGAGAAAAAAAAATTTTATTGGATGCCAACTTAAAAATAAAAACACATGAAAAAATTAAATTTCTGGCTTGCCTTGAAAAATGGGAAAATTGGGCAACAGTGGACCCATATTCCTGCCTGCTAACAATCAGCTGGAAAGAAATAATTTCCTCTTTCGATTAAGTGTGTAGCCAAGGATTCCCCACCAGCCCCACCCAGCCCATTGCCTTCACCAGTTACCTGCCTGGTCCATAGAAGTGCCTAAACTGGCAACTCTAGCACCCTCCACTAGGTGGTGGGCTGCTCTGTTGAGGACAGAGAAGGGGGCAGCTCTGGACCCCAGAATATAAGATTCTCCCAAACCTCGTTCCAAAGAATCCAAAACATGGGCTTGTCAGGCAATCTGCTTCCCTGCCTGGGGCCCTAGTATTGGTTTCTAAACAGCAAAATGAGAAGGAGGTAGTTGTATAATGACTTCCAGACTTTCAACCACAAATACTGAACAATCTGGCTAAAATGAGCCCTTGAGGCAGAAGGCCTGGTGTCAAATCGACCACTCATCAGATGTGTGACCATGCACACGTTTCTTAAGCTGTCCGTGCCTCAGTTTCCTCATCTGTTCAGTGATGGTAACAACGGTTCCTACCCGATTGGG
This sequence comes from Balaenoptera physalus, assembly GCF_965194825.1. Taxonomy (NCBI): domain Eukaryota; kingdom Metazoa; phylum Chordata; class Mammalia; order Artiodactyla; family Balaenopteridae; genus Balaenoptera; species Balaenoptera physalus. The sequence goes on from NC_138898.1 coordinate 71,597,998, forward strand.
TTAGAGTTGAGGATTAAATTATTTATGTAAAGCACTCAGAAAAGGACCTGGCACATAAGTAGCGGTCAACAAGAGTTCACTGGAATAGGGATCCTGTGGTAACATGAAAACACCTGAAGTTTGAATTAGCAGAGCAGATTTCAAACCCTGGCTCCTCCACTCCCGGGGAAAACAACGCCTCTTTTCTGAGCCTGGGCTTCAGAACCTGCGGAAGCAGAATCCATCTCGTAGGTTAAGCGGCGGCGAATGAAACCGAGAACGTTTAAAACACCAAGTTCAAAGCCTGGCACATGGTAGGCATTTAAATGTCCATTAAGTCTTATCTTACTTTAACGGCAAGTTTCTTGGACCATTTTCCCTTATTTCAACTTACATCCAACTAAAACTTTTGGGGGACAGATAAACTAGACTGGGAAGGGAGGGAGCATTGGGAGATGGCTTTTTCTTTCTGATACAGGTCACTTTGAATTCATAATCACTTCCTTTGTTCTTTAAATTTCTATAAATTGCCATCCTGGGATGTTCTAAACAGATATGTCAGAGTCTAGCTGGATTAAGTTGTGTCTACTCTGGCGATCTCTGACAACACAAAATCCACGTGTTTCCGTTTGCTTTTGTTGCGTAACAAAGTACTCCAAAACGTCGTGATTTAACAGCCATTTATTAAGCTCAACAACTCTGCAGTTTGGCAGTTTGGCCTGAGCTCACCTGAACAGTTCTGGTCTGGGCCAGGCTCACCTGAACTTGACTGGACTCCCTCATGCATCTGTGGCCAGCTAGTGGCCGGGCTGCCTGGTAGACAGTGTCTTGGTCCAGGATGCCTGAGATGATGGGAGCCCCATCTTCACACAGTCTCCCATCCTCCAGCAGGTGAGCCTGGGAGCTCTCAGTGGTGGCCAAAGGGTTCCAGGAGCAGCAAGAGGGCAAGCCTTGATGCAACAGCGATTTTCAAGTTTCTGCATGTTTCACATTTGCTGCTATCCTATTGGCCAAAGGAAGTCATGTGGCCAAGTTTAAAGTCATTGTGGGAGGGCTCTACCAAAGGGGGTTCATACAGGAAGGGGAGTTGTTACCATTTTTGCAAACAATACATCCTACCATGACTGTAAGCCTACTTGGAAAACTACTCCCTTGACTTCTAACAAGTGGAAAATCTAGAAAGGGAGTATTCCTCCCTTACTTCCAGTTTCCACATTCTTGGACTTGCGGGGAATTTGTTCCTTGGCGGATGCACCAGCCAGCCTTCCAGCGGGGCTGGTACCCTGCTCCCCTCAAGCCTGGTTCACGGTGATACTCATTCAAGTCCCCCAACCCCTGCTGCCCTGCGTGGCCTGACTTGGCCAGAGTAGCTTGGGCAGTGGGCCCATGCGACCGTGAGTTTGTGCCTTTTGAATACCAAACTCTGCCAAAGCCATATGCTGTCTGGGAAAAGGCATTATTCACTGTGAACATCACTGCTGAGAACTGGCAGAGGCAGCTGCTGGGGCTGGAACCTGTCGCAGTCGGGATGAGCGCTGGGACCCACAGGCCCCAGGAAGCTGAAACAGCGGACTAATGACAGCTCTCCTGGTTCTCCTCAGGTCTCTGGGTCCTACATCCTTAGGCCACTAGAACTAAAGGGGACTAGTGTTCTGAGTCCCTCAGGCACTCAGAAGACACTCACCAGGGTTTACACCCCAGAACTTTGCCTGTATCTGGACAATCTGGGACCTGCCTGATCCTTGTACCCTGTGGGGAGGCAACATGGGCTACATCCCCCTGTGTGGCTCCCCTAGGGCTGGGTGGATGCAGTGGGCAGGACTCTTACCTGTGGCTAAAGTAGGAAGGTCAATACCAGACACGAACAAGAAAGGGTGTCGGAGGCCAAGGCTGCAGAAACATGCCCTAGTGGGACCATCATAACAGCAGCCAACATTGACAGAGCATTTGCTATGTGCCAGGCACCATACTGAGCATGTACCCAACAGGTCGTATTATTGTTATCACTATTTAAATAAGGGCAAACTGAGACCCCAGGAGATGCCATCACTGTACTGGCCCAGCCAGTGGTAAGTGGAAAGAATGATGATCAAGCCCTAGCCTGTCTGCCTGACCCTGGGGCCCATGCTCTTAATTGGCTACACCTGAATGCCAAAGACAGGGAGGAGGAGGTGGCCATGAGTGGTTGGAATTGTGGGCTCAGAGGATGAAAGCAGAAAAGGGGGATGAGTGAAGCCAGAAGGGTGGGTTCTTGCCATGGTGGGTTCTTGCCGTGGTGGGGTTCTCACACAAATCAGATCCCTTTGAAGGGACTTGGACTCTGGGGCCTTGGCATGAGTGTAGGTGTATGTTGGGGGTAAAATACAGCCTCTGTGGGGCACTTAGTCTTCCAAGAGCACCCCCAGTTGGGTCCTGACTATAGATTCCCTGACAACTCAAGCCCAGGTCCTCTGCCTGAGCCTGTGACTTCTGGCTTCTATAGCCTTCCAAGACTTTATACCCTGTTGAAAGTTGGGGCGGGGAGGAGGGCAACACGTGAGATTGCATTCCTCTCTTCCCTTCCCAAGTTCTGAACCAGTTGAGTCAAGAGTCAGACAAATGGCGATCCAAAGGTCAGCTCTGTCACTGATGAAGGTGGCTGAGAATGTGGTCCAGAGAGCCTGCCGATGGCCCTGCTGAGTTAGACTCACACCTGGTCACAGCAGAGCTGGGACTTTGGGCATCCCCCAGCGCTGTCCCGCAGCGTCGATGGACCAGAGGAGTGGGCACTGCCCTTTTTGGGGGATAGCTGCTTCTGGCAGGGCTCTGAGAGGGTTGCTGACCACAGCATGGTTTGTTACTTCTTCCAAACTCACCAGCTAATCAAGGCAATGTGAGGAGTGACTGCAAGGTAGCGAGAGAGGCCAGGAGTGTTATTCTAGCTGAAGACTTTCCACGTGGTTCTAAGTGGGCAGGGAAATGGAGGTCCTTCTGACATACCCAGTTGGCCAGGTGACTCAGTGTACAGGGGAGGATGCATGTCCCTTTGTGCTGGGCTGGGACAGTCTCACTTGGATAGAGGAGAGGAATCTGAGGGAGCCCTAAGGTCCTGACTTACCCTGAGGAGGGTGCAGGCCAGGATCAGCTTGGATTTCATTCTAGACTCATCCCTGACCCCAAAGTGCCAGGCAATCAGATTGTCGTGCAGTGTCCATGAGATACAGTGTTTCACTCAACAGTTATTGAGCATCTGATGTGTGCGAGCCACTCCACACAGTAGATACAAGAGGCATAGGGCAGTCTCTGCTCTCAAGGAACCGTTGTCTAAACAAGTGCCATGTAATTCGTGCAACAATACAGGTATAAACACGGTAGACAGGCAGCAGAGAGAAGCAAAGGATGAATTCTGTCTTCCACAGAGAGATTGCAAGGGGCTTCTCAGAGGTGGTGATGGTGACGCTGACTTCTGATGCATAAGCAGGATTTCACTCAGAAGATAATGCTGGGATGCCCATTCTGGGCACAGATGTGTGAAACTGCAAAAAATGCCAGGGGAATCGTAAATCCTCCTGTATTTCCAGAGTCAAGGTGCATGAGGAGAGTATCTAAGAGACTGCACCAAGTGCCAGGTCGTGAAAGGCTGAGTGCACCGTTGAAGGATATTTTGAATCTGTTGTATACATAACGATTTCTTAAACTTGTGTCATTCGTGTAGCCCCTTCATGATTTTCTTCGTATCAGGTACTTGGACTTTCTACTTAAATTATTCAGAAAGTAAACTTTTTATCACTGGTAAATGAAAAACTGGTATCTTTTGTCAAAGAAATAAATACAACAAACACAAAATGATATTCTTCAATTATGATTAGACACTGTCGCCTGCTGAAAGCTCAGAGCCTGAGAACTGATCTCTCTGTTAAAAATGGAGAATAACATGTTAGAGACACGCTAACACCGACTGAGACTTTGTCCTTGACTAAGCAGGAGAGAGTGGAGAGGTTAAACTTTTTGGTCTATGATTCAATGTTAATAAATGCTGAGCCCAAGGACCAACCAAATCACCCACCCTTATGGGAGACCCGTAAGACATGGAGAACCGCTGAAAGATATTAAGCAGGGGCATAACATGATCCAAACAACAGAAATAAGTAGATTACAGAGTATATTAGGAAATGGTAAGTGAGGCAGAGAAAAATAAATCAAGACATGAGGGCAAGGAGTGCTGGGGGAGGGGTGTTGCAACTTTAAGTAGGGTGGTCAAGGATGTCTTCCTCCAGAAGACGCATTGAGTACAGTCTTGAAAAAGGTGAGGGAAGCATAGAGCTCTGAGGGAAGAGCCTTCCATGCAGAGAACAGCACGTGCAAAGGCCCTGAGGTGGGAGTGTGGCTGGCGTGTTCAACTGCAAAACAGCCAGTGAAGCTGGACTGGAGTGAGGAGGGGGGAAGTGGTGGGTGATGAAGTCACAGAAGGAAGGGGGAGGGTGCAGAAGGTCTCCTGGCATTTACCCAAAGCCCTATCTATATATTCCTGCCCCAGTCTTTGGGGGCAATATGTGAAAAATTCGGTCAGCCATTGTGTGCTCTGTTTTCACGAGCTGAGCACCAGCCTTCATCAGCCAGTGCCAGGACCGTCTATGCAGGTTACCTGGGCTCTGGCTACACACTCGGGCTCTGCTTTCTGAGCAAATAACCAGTTTGACTGATTATTTCTGTGGATTCCAACAGAATCCACCAAGAGGTTCAGCGTCTCATAGACTTAGGAGCCTTCCTGTGCCGAATCCCCTGCAGGGTGGGACTGTGGCATGGAGGGTTCTATCCTCGGAGCTGTTACTGAGCTCCCCACGGGCAGGTAATTGAGCTCCTCGTGTGAAGCATGTTCTTACCAGGCGCCCTGCGCACCCAGGCACCCTGTCCTTGGAAGGATGAAGGCAGATGGTGGATGGAGGTGGGGGGTAGGGGCGGCTTGAGCGTCCTCTGCAGTGTTGGTAGCCCAGCTGGGTATCCACCCCAGGGATCTGCCATTGAGTACACATGGCCCCATTTTACATGAGATTAACTGTGTCCAAGGTGTGGCGAGGAAGGAGAGGAACTCGGAGCTAATGAGCTGAGCTTGTGGCAGCATTAACGTGGTGGCAGGCCAGCAGGCATCACCATCCGTCAGTCTGTCAGCCTCTCTGGGGGCCACTGGAGTGTAAATTAATCTGGAGGTAGCAACTCCACTGCCGAATCCTTTCTGCAAATATGTTTGAGTCTGAAATCTTTCCCTGGGCTCCCAGCGTGGGTAAGGCAGCCACTTTCTTCCTCTGCCACCAATGCCTGGGGATCTTCCATGGCCAAGCATCCCAGGCAGGAGGCAGGGGCCGTTGGTCTGGGAGAGAGCCCCTGATGGCCAGCCGTGGGCTGGATGGGTCAGAGTGAGAGAGAACGAAGAACACCCCAGCCCCACAAAGCTCCAGACGGCATAGAGCCCAAAACTATTTAAGGACATTCTGCCAACCTAGATATTAAAGAGTAATCAAATGAATGAGGGAAGGCTCAAATTTACTAAGTCTCCTATCCTATCTTGATTTGTCTTCTTTCCCATGAAGGTGTGGGAAACGTTTTGATGTCAGAAAGTGTGGACAACATCTATTGGTTTTGCTCCCCCAGCGTCCATTCCCCTCTTTGGCTGGTACTAGACCTTGATTTCACCTTGGGGAACCTCCTTTGTGCCATGTGGTCCTGGATGAGGAGTATGTAGACTGCACCCAGTCCACTGAGGTGGGCACATGACCTAGGCTGGCCAATCAGGGAACTCTATCCCTCGGCCATTGTGATTTGTTCAGGGATGGCATGTGACTCAGACTGAGCCAGTCAAAACTTCCCTAAGATATGATATATGGACTCCGGTAGAAATGTCTCTCTTTCTCTGGGACCTCAAGCTGCGCCAATGGACATCTTTGCCAGTCACATGGAAGGAACGGTCTGCAACACGAAGCCAGCATACCAAGGACAGCAGAGCCAAGTGATGGAGACAGAGAGCCGCAGTGACACATTTGAGCCCCTAGATCTGGATGCACCTGAGACTAGATGAATCACTGGAGTTCCAAAGTGTGTGCGGCAATAAATTCTCTTATTGTTTGAGCTGAGTTTCTGTCACTTGCAACCAAGGGATAGACCTCTGTTCAAATCCTAGCTCTGCCATCTACTAATTCTGTGATCTTGGGAAAGAATTTACCTCATCTACATTCACTTTACTTATCTGCAAGGTAGGAATAATGAAGCATGTCCCTTGTGGGGCTGTTGGGAGGGGCAAACGTGAGTGCTCCTGATTATTTCGTGGCATTAACAGGTGCTCAGTGCAGTTCTGGTTCCCTTCCTTCCCTGATGCTCTACCTCTTGGTGGGCAGTACAGACATCAGTGCTGTCAGGAGGGGATACGGCGGGATCCACATGAAAACCGCAGGCTCTAAGGGCTGCTCTCAGGCACTGCTCTTGCACTATCTCTACCCCTTTCCTCTGTGTCCCTCAGTTACCAGCCCCCTCCATGCTCTAAAGAGGGTACCAGAATGCATGTCCAGCCATGTCAGAATGGAAAGTATCAAATCAAACCAAGTTGAAAGGAAGCAGAGCTTGCAGGAAGCCCACAGGAGTAGAAACAAAGGTTTACATAGGGGCAGCTGACTTCCATGGCAGAATCCTCACTGCTCACCAGGAAGGTTCCAGTGACCTTGGGAAGCTGGAGAAGACACTTCATAGCATCTCAGAAACTGATGCCTTAGGTTCTTGCCTTAATTTACTTATTTGCAAGACCTGCAATAGCAAGAACTGTGGGTCCTTTGCTTGCTTCTCTTCTCCCCACATCATCTCAAGTTCTTGGCATTTAATTGGTCTTTAATAAACATCTGGTAAAAGCAAGAACATGCCAGTGGCCTAAGGCACACAGGTTGCAAACTGGCAGCCAGTAGGCTGTAGCATCAGGGAACACATTTGATTTGGACCTAATCATGTTTTTAGTGGCTGTTGATGTTGTTTAAAAACACTCACCAAAATTTTATAATTGAGAACTTTCATAGGAAAATCTTTATTTCTCACTTCACTTAAAAAATAGCATATGTGGGATTTCCAAGGAAAGTCTTGGGGATCAGTAAGGGAGGTGAACTCAGCTACATTAAGATTCCCAGATCATAGCAACAATCCTGCCAACCATATGCTCCATTTGGGGCAAATTCAGATCACTTTATAGCACTTGCAGAATATTATAAACTGCAAACAGATGCCAATTTCCAAACATATTGACCATTTGTGCCTCCTTCTCTGAGAGTCACAGGAGGAGAGGAAGTGACAGAAGAAGCCCAGGGAACGCTCTCCAGGCTCATTGTGTCAGGCAAGTGCTGCCCAGATCATCAGCCCAGCAATGCAGAGGATTTTTCATACCCTTTAAGAGGGAGCCAGATACATCGGAGAGGCCAAAGGAAACAAAAAAACCCTGGTCCAACGGGCAAGAGTTGAAGGAAAAGGAGCAGTTTTGCCAGGACCAGAGAGTTCTAAGATAGAAGTATTTGAAAAGCTGTTCCATAGAAGAGCCGTTGATGGAAGGCCTGCCTGTGCTGTGGATGATGGATGCGAAGTTCAAGGCATCACAATTAGCACAATCAAAAAAAAAAAGAAATGAAGTGAGCTGTCTTGAGAAGTCACTGGAATGGCTGGAATAACCACTTAACTGGGTTTTTCCTTTTTTGGCTTAAGGATAATATATTAGATGGTAGTTGAACTGTATACTTCCCTTCTGTTGAGGTTTGAGGTTAGCAATTAATCACACTCCTCTTCACTTCCTGATTCTAAACCAAATTTAAAAAATAGATGTAGGTGGAAATGAAAGTATAATATCTGCTTGTATTCCTGGTGAAGCTAGATTGAAGAATGCATCTTGAACACAAGACCAAAAGTAGGCATTCCGCAAGTTCCCACCACCCCCTGAACCTGACTTTGGGCCAGCCTGCAGGAAAAGTTGGGGTACCCCACCAGCCAGCCACAGAGAGGTTCTGGGTCTGCCTCACCCTCTTTTGAGAAAAGCCAGAGGGTGGTTTCCAGACCTGTCTCCTGAAACCAGAACAGGCAGGACCTGCCCCAAGTGGGATAAGGGCTCCATTTCTAGGCAAGTCACAGAGACAGAGGAAGAGGGAGAAACACAGGGTCAGGAAAGAAGCTGAGCCTTTCTTGGCCCAAATATCACCATGTAATTAATTAATTCTGACATCTAACACTTACAAAGTGCTTATTACATGTCAGGGACCATTCTAAGGGCTTCACGTGATCTATCTCGTATTATCTCATTTAATCCTTGCAACAACAATCCTCTGCAGTATTACTATTATTGTCTCCATTTTATAGATAACAAACCTGAGGAACAGAGGAGTTCCTTGCCTGAGAACATACTAATAAAAGGTTGAGCTGAGCTTCAAATCCAGGTTCATCTGACTCCAAATTGGAGCTCCTGCCAAGATAGAAGGAAATGCAGAAGCTTCATTCATGATGCTTCTCGGAGAGGATACAAGTGTTGGCAGGAGTCTCCCTGGCCCATTGGCCCAGGACTCTGTAATAGAAGGAGCTTCATATCTTGTGTCTCCTCCCTGGATGCCAGGTCCTGCAGTTTCACCCTCCAGGGCAGGTGCTGGGTCAGACAGAGCTGAGTTCAAACCTCCGCCACTTTCTATCTGGATGACCTCGGGTAACTTCCCTAACCTCAGTTTTTCCATCTGTAAAATGGAGGGGAAAAAATATCTACTGTCAGCTTTATCCCCTGTGAAAAATTAGGCAGGATCTGATTCCATCTAGACATCTACCTTGATTGTCATTCCTTTTTGCCAGATACATCTTCAGACCTAGACCATCGTGTTCTTCACTCTTATATGAAAACACACAACCACAGTACCAACCGGCTTCCCCCATTTTTGCCTCTTTAACTTAAGGATCTGTGAGAGGTAGCTTGGAGGAAGAAAGCCTTCCCACCCTTGTTTTCCTAAACCTCAAATACAGGAGAATCCTTCAGAGGCCAACCCTGTCCACAGTCTCTGAAGAGGGAATTGAGAGAAGCCAAGAAAACCCCAGAAAGAGCAGAACATTTGAACTTGGGGCTCTTGCCCTCAAATGTCACTTCCTACCAGAGTGGCCTCATTGTATGTCCCTGTAGATTCCATTTTGTTCTAGATTTTTACCAGAGATGATCCTCTACTGGGGATATAGTGGGGACCCTTCCCTAGAAGAACAGCACTGACCTAACCATGGTGTATCTGGAAGAAATGAGGTCTTGGGTACAACACCAAGCGGGAGGTCTGGCCTACAGTCTTGGGGTCAGTACCGTCTGGTTGCCAAAAGCAGGGCACTCAGAGATTTCAATAGACTACCTCTGGCCCAGCCTGGCTCTCTCCCAGGGTCAGGTCATCAGAAATCAGCCGTTCTCTCGTGTGGGGCTCCAGGCTCCCTCACACCCAAGACCGAGAGCTACATTTGCATCAATTACAGGGGTGCAGTTAACACATGACTATATTCTAAGTAAAGTAACCCTGGAGGTTCACTTGCTTCTCTGCCGAAAATCTTTCCAGACCACCACGGATCCCAGCTTATAGCTTGAGTTATTTACACAATTAAACCCAAAGCAGCCCAGTTTATGAGTATGAGATGCCAAGTTTCCCTGCAAAACATAGCAAAGTAACAGATGCTTTAGAGCAATAAACAAACTGAAATATAGCTCTTCTCTCTCTCTCCCTCTGATACTAATGGGGAAAACCTTTCTGGGAAAATACAACTTGGCGAGGGGAGCTGCAAGTTAAGGGTAGGTTCACATCACTGCCTTGGACGCGGGGCTTGGATGGCCCGCCTTTGAGGAGCCACATTTGCCCCAAACCTTGGTAAAGGGGACTCCTTGTATGGAGCCCAGGGTCACCACCAGCCTCCTGCAAAACAGACAAAGTCATCACTCCCAGTAAACCAGCTGCATGGGAGAAACTTAGTAAACCTGATGGCGACTGGATTCTACCCCATTTCTCCCTCGGCTGGAACACCCTGGGGCAGGAGACAATTTGTACAACTTTAGGTCATGGGCCTGATGCAGGCACTTTTATGCTGCCCAGAAAGTGACCTCTGCTTCATAGATTTTTTTTAAAAAAACAAACTCGAGAAGCCAAGGAGACATTTGCTCCACTCTCCTTCGCTGGATTACACCTCACATTTGAAAGACGTTGCTATGGCCTTGATGCTACTGTTGAATTACGGATCCTACACTTCATCAGAGCCCCGAGCACTTCTGAGTGATTTGTGTGTGAGCCTTGAGGCCCCCTCTCTCCATCCCCCAGTGGTCATCTCAGACCTTTCATTCTGTGTTCAGTCTTCCTCTCGCTCGTCCCAGCCCTGCAGCCGGTGACCTTGCTCCCCCAAAGCCTTCCACTGATCACGTGCGGGGAACTGTGCTACCACGTTATAGACGCTTTATTTAGCCCTCACAGGAGCTCTGGGAGAGACTGTATCAGCCAGGGTTCTCCAGAGAAACAGAACCAATAAGACATATATAGATTATATATAAAAGGAGATTTATTATAGGAATTGTCTCACGTGGTTACAGAGTCTGAGAAGTCCCACCATCTGCTGTCTGCAAGCTGGAGGACAGAAGAGGTGGTGGAATTCAGTCCAAGTCTGAAGGCCTAAGAACCAGGGGAGCTGATGGTGTAAATTCCAGCCTGAGGCCGAAGGTCTGAGAACCAGAAGCCCCAAGTCCAAGGGCAGGAAAAGATGGGCGTCCAGCTCCGGAAGAGACTGAATTCGCCCTTCCTCGTCTTTTTGTTCCACCCGGGTCCTCAATGGATGGGATGATGCCCTCGTACGCTGGGAGTAAAGAGAGGGCCACTCTCTTTGCTGAGTCTACTGATTCAAATGCTAATCTCCTCCAGAAACACGTTCCCAGACACACCAAGAAATCATGTTTTACCAGCTCTCTGGGCATCTCTTAGCCCAGTCAAGTTGACACTTGACATTAGTGTTATAGTTGAAGTTCTCCATTGTAGAAATGTGTCACTTTCTCCCTTTCATATGTGTAGAAAGTGACTCAGAGTTGAAGTGACTTGTTCAGTGTAAGCGGTGGAGACTGGATCAGAACTCAGGCTGGAGCTTTCACTGCACTGAAATCATTTCCTTGTGGGTTATGCTTGACACATTCAGCAGGTTTTTACAACTAGGAGGTGGTATAAGACCTGAGATTTGGGGTATTACCTATAACCTTTTTCTGGGACATAATGGACTTTTGACAAAAATATTTCTTTAAAAAAAATAATAAAACAGACTAAAGAGCGACCTTTGGAGCAATGGCTATTCTTTTTTTTTCTTTTTAACATCTTTATTGGAGTATAATTGCTTTACAATGGTGTGTTAGTTTCTACTTTATAACAAAGTGAATCAGTTATACATATACATATGTCCCCATATTTCTTTCCTCTTGCATGTCCCTCCCTCCCACCCTCCCTATCCCACCCCTCTAGGTGGTCACAAAGCACCGAGCTGATCTCCCTGTGCTATGTGGCTGCTTCCCACTAGCTATTATTTTACGTTTGGTAGTGTATATATGGCCATGCCACTCTCTCACTTTGTCACAGCTAACCCTCCCTCCTCCCCATATCCTCAAGGCCATTCTCTACTAGGTCTGCATCTTTATTCCTGTCTTGCCCCTAGGTTCTTCATGACCTTTTCTTTTTTTCTTTTTAGAGTCCATATATATGTGTTAGCATATGGTATTTGTTTTTCTCTTTCTGACTTACTTCACTCTGTATGACAGACTCTAGGTCCATCCACCTCACTACAAATAACTCAGTTTCGTTTCTTTTTATGGCTGAGTAATATTCCATTGTATATATGTGCCACATCTTCTTTATCCATTCATCTGTTGATGGACACTTAGGTTGCTTCTATGTCCTGGTTACTGTACATAGAGTTGCAATGAACATTTTGGTACATGACTCTTTTTGAATTATGGTTTTCTCATGGTATATACCCAGTAGTGGGATTGCTGGGTCCTTTGGTAGTTCTAATTTTAGTTTTTTAAGGAACCTCCATACTGTTCTCCATAGTGGCTGTATCAATTTACATTCCCACCAACAGTGCAAGAGGGTTCCCATTTCTCCACACCCTCTCCAGCATTTATTGTTTGTAGATTTTTGGATGATGGCCATTCTGACCGGTGTGAGGTGATACCTCATTGTAGTTTTGATTTGCATTTCTCTAATGATTAATGATGTTGAGCATTCTTTCATGTGTTTGTTGGCAATCTGTATATCTTCTTTGGAGAAATGTCTATTTAGGTCTTCTGCCCATTTTTGGATTGGGTTGTTTGTTTTTTGATATTGAGCTGCGTGAGCTGCTTGTATATTTTGGAGATTGATCCTTTGTCAGTTGCTTCATTTGCAAATATTTTCTCCCATTCTGAGGGTTGTCTTTTCGTTTTGTTTATGGTTTCCTTTGCTGTGCAAAAGCTTTTAAGTTTCATTAGGTCCCATTTGTTTATTTGTGTTTTTATTTCCATTTCTCTAGGAGGTGGGTCAAAAAGGATCTTGCTGTGATTTATGTCATAGAGTGTTCTGCCTATGTTTTCCTCTAAGAGTTTGATGGTGTCTGGCCTTACATTTAGGTCTTTAATCCATTTTGAGTTCATTTTTGTGTATGGTTTCAGGCAGTGTTCTAATTTCATTCTTTTACATGTAGCTGTCCAGTTTTCCCAGCACCACTTATTGAAGAGGCTGTCTTTTCTCCACTGTATATTCTTGCCTCCTTTATCAAAGATAAGGTGACCATATGTTTGTGGGTTTATCTCTGGGTTTTCTATCCTGTTCCATTGATCTATATTTCTGTTTTTGTACCAGTACCATACTGTCTTGATTACTGTAGCTTTGTAGTATAGTTGAAGTCAGGGAGCCTGATTCCTCCAGCTCCGTTTTTCTTTCTCAAGATTGCTTTGGCTATTCGGGGTCTTTTGCGTTTCCATACAAATTGTGAAATTTTTTGTTCTAGTTCTCTGAAAAATGCCATTGGTAGTTTGATAGGGATTGCATTGAATCTGTAGATTGCTTTGGGTAGTAGAGTCATTTTCACAATGTTGATTCTTCCAATGCAAGAACATGGTATATGTCTCCATCTGCTTGTATCATCTTTAATTTCTTTCATCAGTGTCTTATAGTTTTGTGCATACAGGTCTTTTGTCTCCTTAGGTAGGTTTATTCCTAGATATTTTCTTCTTTTTGTTGCAATGGTAAATGGGAGTGTTTCCTTAATTTCTCTTTCAGATTTTTCATGATTAGTGTATAGGAATGCAAGAGATTTCTGTGCATTAATTTTGTATCCTGCTACTTTACCAAATTCATTGATTAGCTCTAGTAGTTTTCTGGTAGCATCTTTAGGATTCTCTATGTATAGTATCATGTCATCTGCAAACAGTGACAGCTTTACATCTTCTTTTCCGATTTGGATTCCTTTTATTTCTTTTTCTTCTCTGATGGCTGTGGCTAAAACTTCCAAAACGATGTTGCATAATAGTGGTGAGAGTGGGCAACCTTGTCTTGTTCCTGATCTTAGTGGAAATGGTTTCAGTTTTTCACCATTGAGGACGATGTTGGCTGTGGGTTTGTCATATATGGCCTTTATTATGTTGAGTAAAGTTCCCTCTATTCTGGAGGGTTTTTATTATAAATGGGTGTTGAATTTTGTCAAAAGCTTTCTCTGCATCTATTGAGATGATCATATGGTTTTTCTCCTTCAATTTTTTAATATGGTGTATCACATTGATTGATTTGTGTATATTGAAGAATCATTGCATTCCTAGGATAAATCCCAGTTGATCATGGTGTATGATCCTTTTAATGTGCTGTTGGATTCTGTTTCCTAGTATTTTGTTGAGGATTTTTGCATTTATGTTCATCAGTGATATTGGCCTGTAGTTTTCTTTCTTTGTGACATCTTTGTCTGGTTTTGGTATCAGAGTGATGGTGGCCTCGTAGAATGAGTTTGGGAGTGTTCCTCCCTCTGCTATATTTTGGAAGAGTTTGAGAAGGATAGGTGTTAACTCTTCTGTAAATGTTTGATAGAATTCGCCTGTGAAGCCATCTGGTCCTGGGCTTTTGTTTGTTGGAAGATTTTTAATGACAGTTTCATTTTCAGTGCTAGTGATGGGTCTGTTCATATTTTCTATTTCTTCCTGGTTCAGTCTCGGAAGGTTGTGCATTTCTAAGAATTTGTCCATTTCTTCCAGGTTGTCCATTTTATTGGTATACAGTTGCTTGTAGTAATCTCTCATGATCCTTTGTATTTCTGCAGTGTCAGTTGTTACTTCTCCTTTTTCATTTCTAATTCTATTGATTTGAGTCTTCTCCCTTTTTTTCTTGATGAGTCTGGCTAATGGTTTATCAATTTTGTTTATCTTCTCAAAAAACCAGCTTTTAGTTTTATTGATCTTTGCTATTGTTTCCTTCATTTCTTTTTCATTTATTTCTGATCTGATCTTTATGATTTCTTTCCTTCTGCTAACTTTGGGTTTTTTTTGTTCTTCTTTCTCTCTTTGCTTTAGGTGTAAGGTTAGGTTTTTTCTTTGAGATGTTTCTTGTTTCTTAAGGTAGGATTGTATTGCTATAAACTTCCCTCTTAGAGCTGCTTTTGCAGCATCCCATAGGTTTTGGGTCATTGTGTTTTCATTGTCATTTGTTTCTAGGTATTTTTTGATTTCCTCTTTGATTTCTTCAGTGATCTCTTGGTTATTAAGTAGTGTGTTGTTTAGCCTCCATGTGTTTGTATTTTTTACAGATTTTTTCCTGTAATTGATATCTAGTCTCATAGCGTTGTGGTCAGAAAAGATACTTGATATGATTTCAATTTTCTTAAATTTACCAAGGCTTGATTTGTGACCCAAGATATGATCTATCCTGGAGAATGTTCCATGAGCCCTTGAGAAGAAAGTGTATTCTGTTGTTTTTGGATGGAATGTCCTATAAATATCAATTAAGTCCATCTTGTTTAATGTATCATTTAATGCTTGTGTTCCCTTATTTATTATCATTTTAGATGATCTGTCCATTGGTGAAAGTGGGGTGTTAAAGTCCCCTACTATGATTGTGTTACTGTCAATTTCCCCTTTTATGGCTGTTAGTATTTGCCTTATGTATTGAGGTGCTCCTATGTTGGGTGCATAAATATTTACAATTGTTATATCTTCTTCTTGGATTGATCCCTTGATCATTATATAGTGTCCTTTTTTGTCTCTTGTAATAGTCTTTGTTTTCAAGTCTATTTTGTCTGATATGAGAATTGCTACTCCAGCTTTCTTTTGATTTCCATTTGCATGGACTATGTTTTTCCATCCCCTCACTTTCAGTCTGTTTGTGTCCCTAGGTCTGAAGTGGGTCTCTTGTAGACAGCATATATACAGGCCTTGTTTTTGTAACCATTCAGCCAGTCTATGTCTTTTGGTTGGAGCATTTAATCCATTTACATTTAAGGTAATTATCGATATGTATGTTCCTATTACCAGTTTCTTAATTGTTTTGGGTTTATTATTGTAGGTCTTTTCCTTCTCTTGTGTTTCCTGCCTAGAGAAGTTCCTTTAGCATTTGTTGTAAAGCTGGTTTGGTGGTGCTGAATTCTCTTAGCTTTTGCTTGTCTGTAAAGGTTTTAATTTCTGCGTCGAATCTGAACGAGATCCTTGCTGGGTAGAGTAATCTTGGTTGTAGGTTTTTCTCCTTCATCACTTTAAATATGTCCGGCCACTCCCTTCTGGCTTGCAGAGTTTCTGCTGAAAGATCAGCCGTTAACCTTATGGGGATTCCCTTGTGTGTTATATGTTGTTTTTCCCTTGCTGCTTTTAATTTTTTTTCTTTGTGTTTAATTTTTGATAGTTTGATTAATATGTGTCTTGGTGTGTTTCTCCTTGGATTTATCCTGTATGGGACTCTCTGTACTTCCTGGACTTGATTGAGTATTTTCTTTCCCATATTAGGGAAGTTTTCAACTGTAATCTCTTCAAATATTTTCTCAGTCCCTTTCTTTTTCTCTTCTTCTTCTGGGACTCCTATAATTTGAATGTTGGTGCATTTAATGTTGTCCCCAAGGTCTCTGAGAGTGTCCTCAATGCTTTTCATTCTTTTTTCTTTATTCTGCTCTGCAGTAGTTATTTCCACCATTTTATCTTCCAGGTCACTTATCCGTTCTTCTGCCTCAGTTATTCTGCCCTTGATCCCTTCTAGAGAATTTTTAATTTCATTTATTGCATTGTTCATCACTGTTTGTTTGCTCTTTAGTTCTTCTAGGTCCTTGTTAAACGTTTCTTTTATTTTCTCCATTCTATTTCCAAGATTTTGAATCATCTTTAGTATCATTATTCTGAATTCTTTTTCAGGTAGACAGCCTATTTCCTCTTCATTTGTTAGGTCTGGTGAGTTTTTGCCTTGCTGCTTCATCTGTTGTGTGTTTCTCTGTTCTTTCATTTTGCTTAACTTACTGTGTTTGAGGTCTCTTTTTCACAGGCTGCAGGTTCATAGTTTCCATTGTTTTTGGTGTCTGTCCCCAGTGGCTAAGTTTGGTTCAGTGGGTTGTGTAATCTTCCTGGTGGAGGGGACTAGTGCCTGTGTTCTGGTGGATGAGGCTGGATCTTGTCTTTCTGGTGGCCAGGTCCATGCCTGGTGGTGTGTTTTGGGGTGTCTGCGGCCTTTTTATGATTTTAGGCAGCCTCTCTGCTAATGGGTTGGGTTGTGTTCCTGTCTTGCTAGTTGTTTGGCATAGGGTGTCCAGCACTTTAGCTTGCTGGTCGTTGAGTGGAGCTGGGTCTTGGCATTGAGATGGAGATCTCTGGGAGATTTTTGCCGTTTGATATTACATGGAGCTGGCAGGTCTCTTGTGGACCAGTGTCCTGAACTTGGCTCTCCCACCTCAGAGGCACAGCCCTGATGCCTGGCTGGAGCACCAAGAGCCTGTCACCCACACGGCTGGCCCACGGTCCCCAGGACTGTTGCGGCTTCGGCTGCTGAGGCCCGTCCAGAGCCGGCAGCCTCAGTGAGGCCGCCCTCCCCTCGGGCTCCGGGGCAGTTCAGTGACGGCTGAGGGAAGAGGGCCCGAGCCAGGAGTTCCAGCTCTGCGGAAACGCGGGCTACATTCTGGGCTCGGGGGGTAGGACCGCCGCAATGGCTATTCTTAGGTTTGATTCAAGATATAGCATTTAAATGGTGACTACCTTCTTCCATGTCAAGATTCTTGATATAATAAGGACAAATCCACGTCTCCTCCATGACAATCTTGTACAATAAGAAAGGAAAAAAAAAAAATTCTGACATCTCTCCTTTGACCGCCTTGCTAATCAGAAAATTACTTTTCTCATAAGTGATTGGAATTAAATAATAATTAGTTACATTTACATGACAGCCCACCCCTTGAAAAATGTTGACATATGAGAGATACTATTAGATAATCACAGTAATAACCAGACTTTGGGGTTTTCTAAAAACATTTTCTTCTTAAAGGAGCATAGCTTTTTTTTTTTTTTTTCCTTTGAAAACCAATGAAATGTTTTTGACCATAATGCAATCATACTTTTAAACAGTTTTCCTCACATTTTCCTTTTTAGGATATTTGATAAGCAAATTATTTATAAACTTAACACAGAGGACAATGTGCATATTCTTTGTGACTGCTTTTTCTGGTCATTACAGGGCTCCTTAAAGAGAGCTCAGCTACACACATCTTTCTGAGGTAGGTGACTTCCCCATTGCCTGCATGAGGACATGATCCTTCCCGGGAATCTTCTAATGCAAAAGCACATATATCTTTGTTTTGTTATCATTTTTTGAGGCCTTGCCTAGCACCAGACATTGTGCAAAATACCTTTAATGCTCTTCCATCTTCACCCTTAATTACTACAAGAATCCTATGAGGTAGGCACCATAATTGGCCCCATTTAACAGATGGAAAAAACTGAGGTTTACAGAGGTTAAATAACTTACCCATGATTTGTCAGTTAAGAGGTGATCAAGCAGAATTAAAAGCCATCTCAGACCAACTCCAGGGACTGTAGGTTTAACCACTAAGATATTGTGCCTTCCTAATGTTGAGGAGCTATCAAACTGACCTACTGCATGAGAAATGCCTTACAGTGGTTTAAATGAAGGTTAGACTTTGCAGTTCAACTCCCCCTGCAGTCAGCATCTTGCTGGAACCACTGGTGGGGAGAAGAAGTTGCCTGTGCTTAACAGAAAAGGGCCAGGGTTTGCTGACATGTTTAGTTAATCCTCATGGAGATGGCTGATGAGGATTCTGGTTAATTAGTTGTGGAATTTTAAAAAACGAGCAGATGTGTTGTGGTAAAATGCATTTTACTTCCTGAACCCTAGGGGAAAGCACTGGGTATGTTCTGCGGCTGTGTGTACTTACATATCTTGATTGAACATTCAACAGCGTGTTTTGCAAGATTCAGGTATCCTGGCTTTGTTCCAACAATGGATAATTACATTCTGCTTCAGCTCTGCCTACAGTCTCAGGCAGGTACAAGATTAATCATAATAACCACAGCTAACAAGCGCCTACTATGCGCCAGCCAACACACGGGGAAATTTCCAAGCCTCACCTCCAATCCTTTCCACAATCCTGCAGAGTAAAGTTTATTTTCTACCCTTTATTGGGGAAACTGAGGCTCAGAGAGAGGATAGTTACTTGCCCAAGGCTGTACACAAATAAGTGGCAAAACAGAGACTCAAACTTAGACATGTCTGGCTCCAATGCCTGTATTTTTTCCCCTTCTGCATTCTTCATTTGAAGAAAAAATGCACTTGACAAAAAAAGTCAAAGGATATACAAAGGATGTGTAATGAAAATGGAGTTTCCTCCCAGCCCTTAGTCTCCTGGTTTCCCTTCCCAGAGGCCCACTCTACCATGCTCTTAAGTAGCATCCAATATAACTATGCATGTACACCTCATTTTTTTCTTTGAAGTTGTGGTTATAAGTTGTTTGGCTGAAATGGACCATATCTCTGTACTGAAGTTTCCCATTTAGAATTTATAAATGGTTTGGGAGCAAAACTGGGAAGGGTTTTGTATAAATATCAAATGAAGAACAGTCTGTTCTATCTACACATCTTTCAGGAAAAGTCATCAAGAACAGCAGGTCGTATATTTTTATACATAGTTGGGAGAAGTAGAGGAAACCAGAATATCCAGGGGTAACTATGTCCTCGCTTTTGCTATCCAAACACATACACACACACACACACACACACACACACACAGAAGACCAGTTAACATGTGTAATATGGTATTTTCTAACTTCTTTTTTTCAACCTACCAGTTTAATACCAGCATCTTCCCGTGTATTAAACATTTTCTGAAAAGTTATTTATAATCACAGCATAGCATTTCTCAAAATGCATATACATACCGTCATTTAATCATTATGGTATTGTGCGTATTTAGGTTGTTTCTATTAGTTCACCACTTTAAATAAAGAATATTGTGTTGAGCACCCTTACAACACATCTTTATACAAATATCTTAACATTTCTACAGGCTAAATTCTAACGAGAACCTTCCTTTAAATTATTTTTTGAAGTGTAGTTGATTTACAATGTTGTGTTAATTTCTGCTGTACAGCAAAGTGACTCAGTTATACACATATATACATTCTTTTTTATATTCTTTTCCATAATGGTTTATCCCAGGACATTGAATATAGTTCCCTGTGTTATACAGTAGGACCTTGTTGGTTATCCATTCTATATGTAATAGTCTGCATCTACTACTTTAAACTTATTTGCAAACCTAGCATTGTATGAGAGTGCATGTTTCTATGCACCATGGATAACACTAAATAATAACTTTGTGATAGGTCAAAATGCTATCTTATTTGGATTGAATTTGTATTTCTTTGATACCTAATGTATTTTAATATTTTACCAGTTTTATATCTTCTTTCAGGAATCATTTATGTCTTTTCCTCAGTTTTCTGTTGGGGTGTCTTTCTTATTGATTTATAAAAACTCTAGTAAAGATACTAAATATTTGTCTATCATATTTGGAACACCATTTGCTTTTTTGCATTTTATTTTCCCTTATGGTTACTTTCTTTGTCTTCCAAAACTTTAACTTTTTTTTTTTGGCCTCACCTTGCGGCTTGTAGGAATAATAGTTCCCCAACCAGGGATCGAACCTGGAGCCCCAGCAGTGAGAGCACTGAGTCCTAACCACTGGACCACCAGGGAATTCCCCAAAACTTTAACTTTTAACTTTTTTCTTTCTTTCTTCTTTGATA
Organism: Balaenoptera physalus; assembly: GCF_965194825.1. NCBI lineage: Eukaryota > Metazoa > Chordata > Mammalia > Artiodactyla > Balaenopteridae > Balaenoptera > Balaenoptera physalus. The sequence goes on from NC_138898.1 coordinate 71,618,252, forward strand.
TCATGGTTATAAAGCCTTCCCAGTTCTCAAGAATATATACATATTTACTGATATTTTAATCTCTTACTCCATTGTTTTCTTTTTAACATTGAAATGTTTCATTCATCTTGAATTGATATTGGTGTAGATGTAAATGAGGAAATCTGACTACATTTTTCCCAGCTTAATCACCTAATTGTCCCAACAAAGTCCCAATAATGCATAATTTCCCAACTGACTTGAAATACTACTTTTATCATGTGTTTTTTATGTAGCTGTGCTTATTTCTGATTTTGTATTCGGTTCTATAAATACATTTGCCTATTTCTGAGCCAGAACCACACAGTTTTAATTACTATAGCTTTATAATATATATTGTGTGACACTGGAGCTTCCTCCCCATGATTCTTCCTTCTAACACAATGCATTGGCTCTTATTTTTAATTTATTCATCCAAAAGAAACTTTATAATTGTAATGTCAAATTCAATTTTTAAAATCCTCTTGGGACTTGGATTGGTATTACATTTGATTTATAGATTAATTTGAGAAGTATGGATGTCTTTCTAATATTACAATTTCCCATCTCTCCATTTATTAAAGTTTTAATTGAACTGTCTATAAAATATGGAACAATCTTAAATATCAATTGTGTTAGCAGGCATCTTTGTTTTGCCTGACTTTAACGAGACTCATAGCCTGGAGGTTACAGCACATACAACTTGAATCAAAACCCTTGGGTTTACATCCTGGCTTCACCAATTAGTACCTTGGGTCTTTGGCAGATTATTTCTCTGCACCAAATTTCCTTATGTGAATAACAAGGTTAATACAAATACCTACCTAGTGATATTGTGGTGAGATTTAAATGAAATAATAGACATGAAAATACTTAGAACCATGCCTGCCACGTGGCTCTCAATAAAAGTAAGCTATTGAAGAGAACAGACTTGTGGTTGCCAAGGGGGAAGAGGATGGGGGAGGGAAGGATTGGGAGTTTGGGATTAGCAGATGCAAACTATTATATATAGGATGGATAAGCAGCAAGGACCTATTGCATAGCACAGGGAACTATATTCAATATACTGTGATAAGTCATAATGGAAAAGAGTATGAAAAAGAATACATATATGTATGTGTGTATAACTGAGTCACTTTGCAGAAATTAACACAACATTGTAAATCAACTATACTTCAATAAAAACTTCTTTTTTTAAGTTAGCTATTGATACTATTTCATCCTTCAATATACAAGTCCCTGTGGGTTTGAGATGGATATTCTTTTTCATGTTAAAGATGCAGCTTTCCTGGTTTCTTAAGGTAATTTTTTTCTTAATTAGTGATGGATGTTGAATTTACTAAGTGCCTTTTCAGAATCAGTTGAGAGGATCATTTTTCCTTTTGACCTATTTCTGCACTGAGTTATGATTCTGTATTACATGTAATGATATGGATCTCAATGGGATGTGGCAGCTTTTCTCTTAGTAAATTGTGCTTTGGTAGATATTACTTGAAATCTTGACTGGTCAGTTTCTCTCAAGAGGGATCTTTCACTTGTCAGCTTGAGGTAGATAAGCTGCCTGCCAGCATTCTGGCAGGTGTCTCGCCCCCCTCTTCACCTTGGCCAGTGTCTGGGGTCTGCCTGTTTTAATAGCACCACAAGATAATCTCCCCATCTCTGCCCTACTAGGAAAGTGGCTCCAGCCTGGCTGTAGGGCTGGGGGAAGCTCTGTAGGTCCAGCTGCTGGTTCTAGAGACCTCTAGAACTGACTGTGCTTCTGCCCTCTCACTCCACCAGGGTCCCTGGTGCCTCCAATTCCAGAGCTATTGGAAGATTCCACTTTCTTCTCAATAGTGACACCCCCTTCTCTCTGCAGCCGCTTAAGTTTCAGCTTTCTTTTCCAAGACCAATACGCCTCGTAAGTCAGCCTCCCTTCTTCCAAAAGTAAGTCTCTCTTCCTTGCCTGCCACCAACTCTTCACCCATTCTCTTGATATTTTGACTTTATACCTTTTATCCATTCATTATCAACTTAGTGGTGACCAGAGAAAGAAGAGAGATGAACACTGTGATTCCCCCACATTATATGAATGCACTACCATGAATTGGGCCCTTTATCAATATTAAATGATGCCCTTTGTCTCATTTAATGTCTTTTGCGTTGGATTCTACTTTTTCTGGTGTTAATAACGTGACTCTAGCTTTCTTTAGACTGGCATTTTCCTGCTGCATCTGAACCCCTCCATTTTCATATAAAATGTTTCCATCCCTGTGTTCTGGGTGGTCTTATAAACACAAATATGACTGACTAGGTTTTACGTGAGAATGAGAAATCTTTATTGTTGTCATTTTTTAAAATTATGGGGTTTAGCCTATTTCCAGTGATTTTTAATATTAACACAATCAATCCTACTTCTGCACTTCTGTCATCTTGCTCTACAATTTTGGCTATTTTTTCCATGCTTTCCTTTCCTGTCTCTTTTGTTATATGAGCTGCATTTACTTTGCTTTTCTATTTTCCAGTATTTTGAAAGATGTATGTCCTGTTTTTAATGCTTCATTGTATTTTTCTCTAATAGAACAAATGAGTAGGAAGGACCTTCTGGTAAAGGATCTCCTGTGCTTTCCCTCTGCCCCTTCCCTCCCCCTCTTCCTCTATTGCCAATTTCTCAGTCTGTGTTAATTTAACCTGGGATTTTGAATTTGATTGATGAGATTATTAATTTTTTCAACTGTATTGGGGTATAAATGATTACTTTTTACATCTAATTTTTAAAGAAAACTATTGATATTAAGAGCTAAATGTATTAATTCTTTAGACTCTGTGCTGTGTTCAATTCCAGTCACTCTCCTTTTATATTCAACTTCCCTTTCCCAAGTTCCTTCACACCATCACTCAGGTCACTGCTTTTATCTTCAGAAAACTTTTCGAAGAATGAGGTGGAATGCTTTTCAAGCTTATCTTATAGTGCTTTTCTTTTGCCTTCACAGGCAAATTGTCTAACTACTATTAGAAGTAACAATTTTTTTTTTCTGCAAAACTCTATGAATGATGATTTGTGTTTTCTAGCATTTACTGCTGCTACAAAATCCTTGTCTGGCTTGAATTTGTAGAAAAACTGTTTTGTTTGCTTTATCCATCCTGGGTATATATAATACTTATAAAACGTTTGCATTTTACGTATAATGTTAAATGTTTGACCGACGCATGTTTGTATAGATAGATGATGGATGGATGGATGGATGGATGGATGGGTTCACTGATGTAAGTTTTATTTTGTTTGGACTAAGCTGGCCTTTTGATCTGCCCACATTGCCATCTTTTATCTCTGGAAGTGTCTGTTTAGTGAAATCTTTGCCTATAGCTCTGTCCAATTTGTTTCAGGTTTCCTCTTCAGTAACATCGCAAACTATTGGTTGCCTATGACTACTCTGTCTTCCATGTCATCTTCTCTCCCAACAGTTCCATCTTGTGGATCTTTACTTGAGAAGCCCAAGATCAGGCTCAAGTTTGTTCTGATTTTTATTTTCTACGTTGCTAGTTCTACTCTTGATTTCTGTCAGTGTAGTTTGCTAGGGCATTTTTAGATTCTCTACAGTACCGTCTTACCTCATCCATACCTGTTTTTGTCTTATCCTATTGTTTTTCTCATTTCATCGTATGGTCTTTTCATCCAAGCCAATGCTCATCTCCTGAACTTCTGCTCAAATGTCCACTCTGGGGTTTCTTCGACCCCTCAATTCCCTCGTTACACTTGCTCTTCTTTTCTTCCACCCCAAATTGTAACTATATATTTGCTTATTTTTTGTTCATTATGTCCTCCACCAGACCAGAAGCTCCATGAGGGCAAGTGCTACATCTGGTTTACTTAGAGCCATGGCCTCGGCACCAGCAATGGCTGGCAAACAGTAGGTACTTAATAATTATCTGTTGAATGAGTCTATGTCTACATTACTCTGGCTTGGATTTCCTTTGGCCAAACTAACATTGTTTTGAGCCAGAAGTTCCCAAACTTGAGTCATTGTAAGGATCACCTTTTTTCCATACTCATGTACCATTTGTACTCTTTCCTTAGTATTTGTCTTTAGATCAAGTCACATTTTCTATGCTCACTGCGTATTTAAGCCTCATCCTAAGCAGTAAAATCTGTTAAATATAGATGATCTTCTAGTTCTATTTTTCTAAAATACATTAAAATAAACACAAAACTGTTTTAAAAAAATGTAATTTTCATCCATGAATCACTTGCACACCAGAGATTATATGTGACTGCACTTTGGGAAACCCTTTCTAAAGAGCTCAGGCTGCTGCATTTTCTCAAGGCGCCCAGGTCTTCTTGCCTTTAGCCTTTGATTCTTCCCCTGTTATTCATTTGAAAAGCATGAGTCATATGCTTTTCTGACTGCCTGTGGTGGTGTGGCCCAGTGACAAGGACTGGGACTCCACACTCAGCAAGGAAGACAGCATCCCTTCCTGATGGGGTTTGCAGACTAACTGGGGGAAAGGCAATAGATAAACAAACAGGTATGCAAAAGAATTACAGGTTGTGCTCGGCGCGAGGAGGGAAATAGACCATGGGGTTTAGAGAGTGACATTTGAGAGTGGTGACATTTGAACAGAGACCTGAGGATGAGAAGGGCTGAGCCATGGAAGAGTCAGGGGAGAGTGTTCTAGGCAGAAAGAGCAGAAAAGCCCTGGAGGCAGGAAAGGGTAGGACTGAAGGATTTGAGAGTGTCTGCTATCTCATCTTGCAAGGTGTCCTGGATGCCTTCCAGAACCGAAGTGCAGAGCTGGACCATTCTACACCACAGCCTGGACAGGAATCCAGATTTGCACAGTTTGGGAGAGACCTGGACCCTGTAGAAGTGCTGTTGACTCAGTAACCATACATGCAGCTTGGCCCGGATGATATCTGAGCAGCTGACTCCCCAATGCTTTGCTCAACAGCACTGCTCTCCTTACTCCCTGCGTGATCAGAAAGCCAACCCCTGCTCACCCTTGCAACCACTGGGCTTCGTGTATTCTGATACACCTGCCTCTTCGGGAGACAAAATGGAAAGAACTCCTGATGGTGGCTAACGTCTCCCAGGGAAGCGACGGAATTGTGGAGGACCAGGCAGGAGGTGTTGCCGCCAACAGCTGCAGTTGGATCACCTCCCACTAGGGGGCACTGTTATGCTGCAGGAAGCGGGGGGGCAGGCTTGTGGAGCTCAACCCTGCGAAATTTAGTACCCATAGGGACTCTGGAGTGTGACATGGTAAAGCTTGGTGTTAAAAAATAAGATGAACTCACTGATTCATCCAGTCTTTGGCTGGGGTATTTGCAGATACCTGGGATGCATTCAGATCTGGTGGGGACTGACAGGTCCTTAGCATGGATCCAGGCACAGGTGGAAGGTGGGCCTCCGTGGACACTGCAGGCAGGGAACACTGGGAGGTGGAGGTGGAGGTGGAGACGCGCAGGTCTGGGGGACTAGCATCAGAAGGCAACTGGGTTGACGATCTCCATCCTCGGCTGGTCAGTGTGGAAAAATTTATGTGTTTGGCAGCAGGATAATGAAGATGTTTCATGCTAACAGTTTCCTGTTCTCCATGGTGCGAGCTCATCTGCTGAGAGGGACAGAAAAGGGCTGGCTTTGATCATTTGCAGAGAATGGAAAAAAGGTCTGAGATAGTCATTGTGCAGAATGGGAGAGCGAGTTGGCCAGAGGAACATGGTGGAATTTGCTGGCTGTGCTGAGGCCCCCTTTGTGTCAAGAATAAGGTATTTGTAATGGAGCCATCCTGCCAGTTTCAGACGTTCTCCAGCAGCACTTTCCCTTCTTCCCCTCCATCTGTTTTCACTTAGATTGACTTCAGGAGACTGCAAGGAGGATGAAGGCCCCCTAAGCCACCCCTTGGTACCACCCCTGGTAGCCTTGGGGCCACTTGGTGGAGCAAGCTGGCCCAGAATGGATGCTGGCAAGCGGAGTCTACCTAGAGAAAGATGCTGAGCCGCTCCTTGCAGCTCCGACCATGAACGAGGATGCTGTGGTGGGTCCTAAGCTGGCAGGGACCAATGTCAGAAGAGACTGGGTGAGAGGTTACCAGCTGGATTTGGTTATAGATTAGATGTGAGTGTTGCTGGGGCAACTGGTGGATGGTGGGGCCATTAAGTGAGACATAAAGATATAAGTGGTAAGTGCGGGAAAAATAACTGAAATATGTATGGAGAAGGACTGGTAAGAGGGGTAAGAAGGAAACCAAGACCTTGTGTTCTCAAAGCCAAGAAAGAACACATTCCTGAAGAAGTCGGGAGTGGGGCTTCCCTGGTGGCGCAGTGGTTGAGAATCTGCCTGCCAATGCAGGGGACACGGGTTCGAGCCCTGGTCTGGGAAGATCCCACGTGCCGCGGAGCAGCTGGGCCCGTGAGCCACAATTACTGAGCCTGTGCTCCACAACAAGAGAGGCCGTGATAGTGAGAGGCCCGCGCACCGCGATGAAGAGTGGCCCCCTCTCGCCGCAACTAGAGAAAGCCCTCGCATAGAAACGAAGACCCAACACAGCCATAAATAAATAAATAAATAAATAAATAAATAAGTAGGGAGTGGCCTAATGCCTCAGATGCCACAGAAAGTTAAAACAAGGCCAGGACAAAATGACACCGGCATTTATGGGCTTGCTCAGAGAGAGCTGCTTTAAGGGGATGAGGAGGAAGGAGGCGGATGTGACAAGTTGAGGATGAATGTGAGGTGAGAAAGGAGAACCATTGAGCTTTATTTCATGAACTTTGGGAAGAAAAGGAGCTATATAGGGCTGTAGCAGGAGAGCATGAAGGGACAGATGACTGGCTTTTTGAACATGAGAAAGACAAACACTATGGCACAGTAACTACAGTTAATAAAACTCTATAGCATATTTGGAAGTTGCTAAGAGAGTAGCTCTAACCAGTTCTCATCGCGAGGAAAAAAGGTAACTCTGTGTAAGTCTGTGTGGTGATGGTGTTCACTAGACTTATAATGGTGATGATTTCACAATATATATGTATGTTGAATCATTACGTTGTACACCTGAAACTAATATAATATTATATGTATTTTATATCTCAATTTTTAAAAACAACTGAATAAATGAAAGAACAACAAAAAAGAAAAGACTTCAATGAAAGGGGGAAAATTAAGTAGAGAAAGAGGAATCCACTGATGGCTGGGTACAGTGCTTTATGGTTTACATGGGCCCCTCATGTGTTCATCCAGCTTAGACCTCACAGCAGCCAGGGGAAGCCCACCTTATCACCATCCACCTGCTGCGCTGAGGAAACTACTATGAAAGTCACAGGCCAGGAAATGGAACAGCTGGGCCTCCAATCTGGGTTTTCTGAATTCACATCATCTACAGTTCGTCATCCAATATCCATTAGCCAATTCCATTTAGTGCGTAAACAGTCACTGACTATGCAATTCATGCCAGGCTGGCCAGGACCTGGCTACTCAACCTGTGGGCCATGGACCAGCCTGTCAGCCTCACTGCAGAGCCTGTTAGAAATGCAGAATCTCGGCCCCCTCCCTAGACTTATAGCATCAGAATCTGCCTTTCCACAAGACCCCCAGGTGATACAAATGTGCCTCCAAGTGTGAGAAGGTCTGACTTAAGGGACCCACTCCCAGGGAAAAGGGAGGGTAGGCTTAGTGTGGGGAAGGAGCTAAGCCCAGACAGTGAGAGAAGGTGAGAGACCCAGAGTTACCCACAGAAGGTGCCCTGCTAGTGTCTCCATGGTCAGGCCAGACTAGCCTGATGGCACCTGAGAAACTGAGGTCCAGTTGCCTGGAAACTTATCAGAACTGTACGTGCAGCAGCAAAATCCATTCATTCAACACCCACGGTCGCCCTTCCTCCTTTCCGAGCCAAGATTCTGGAGAGCAGAGCTGTGGATTCCCGGCCTTCCATATCTTTGCTTCTCACCCACACCCCAGCTCCTCCAGACACATTTCCTCCCCCTCACTCCTCAAAACTGTTTCCATGCAGGCTATCTTCTCCCTAAACAATATCAATGGAGATTTTTTTAACATAGCTTTTTATTAGCTAGTTTTTTTAACTACAAAGAATGCATGCTCATGGCAAAGGAAAAGAAATCCAATGAGTGCAGAAAGATAAAGGTGAAAAAAAAGTCCATTCTATACCACGGGCCATCCAGGTCCCCCAAGGTGATCACTGCTAACAGTTTACTGTGTATCTTTTTAGAGATGGTATATGCATATCCATACTGGCATCTGTGTGTATATTTTGTATGTAAATAGGTGCATATTGAACTCGCTGTTCTGCATCTTGCTTTTTTTTTCACTTAAGAATACATCTTGGACTCCTTTCTGTGTCAATATCCATAGAACCAGCTTATTTTTTTAACAGCCACAAAATAAGCTATTGTCTGGCTTTATTTAACCAGCTTCTTACAATAGACATGTAGGTTGTTCTGGTCTCTTTCTGCTACAAACAGTGTTTCAGTCATTAGGTCAATGCCAGCTGCTGTAACAAACAAACGCCAAGAGAAAAGTGTATGTCTTGCTCACGGTAGTCCAAGGGGGTTGTTTTCCCAGTTATAAGGGGTCTTCGTGCCCCTTCTACTTTTTGGACCTTCTAGGGCCTCAGAGTTCTCTGCATTTAGCTAGTAGATGGAAAAGAAAATGAAGAGGACACACCTACTTTGTAAGCACCTGGGTCTGGAGGTAACACACATAGAACCAGCCACAGGGCCCCACCTGGATGCAGGGGGTGCTGGGAAATGTAGTCCGTGGCTGGGTCACCGCCCTCTAGAGACAGAGCTACACTATGGAGTGAGGGGCAGGGATCTTTGGTGGACACCTTCCCATCTCTGCCACAAATGCTGCAACAAACATTCTTGCACACAGGTCTTTACACACTTGCACAACTAAATTTCCAGAAGTGGAATTGCTGGGTTAAAGGGTATGTGCATTTTACATTTGGGTAGATAATATCTAATTGTCCTCCTAAAGATGCATTGATTTACACTCCCTCCAATATTGGCAAGTACTTAGTTCTACACACTCTTGCCAGCAATAACTGTTACAATTGTTTAAAGTATATTTTCCAGTCTTATAGGTGAACAATATGATCTCATCTTAGTTTTAATTTGCATTTCTTTAAAGAGAGGTGGAGTATCTTTTCATGTATTTATTTCCCATAGGTAGCTCTTTTGCTATTAACTTTTCACAGCCTGCGTTCCTTTATTCTAGCAGCTGGCTCTTTTTCTTATTAAGTTGCAAGAACTTTGAAAAAATATATAAAATATATAAACACATATATAGATATTAAAAATATATGAAATCATCCTTTGTTTCCCTATCTTATATGCCGCAAATATTTTTCCAGAGAGTTATTTTCCCTTTATTTTATTTATGGTATTTTTCCATCCCAGAGACTTCTATTTTTTATGTATCTAACTTTTCAGTCTTTTCCTCCATGAGTTTTGTCTCATGCTTAGAAAGGCTGTCCTCGTGCCAAGATTAATTTTATATTCTCATGTTTTCTTCTAGTGCTAGAGTCACACTTGCTTGAATCCAGATTTTTCAACTTGCTGCATCGCTTTGGTGACTGACTTTAGTTCCCTGTGTCCCAGATTCCTCAGCCCATAAACAGGAATAGTGAGAGTGCCGGCCTCGTGGAGTTAATGTGAAGGCTGAGGGAGGTGGTTCATACACAGAGCTGAGAACCGCATCTGGCCCTCGGTCACTGCGCAAGAAATGTTAGCTGTGAGCTTGTTTACATCGAAGGCATCAATGACCCCATCTCAATCAGCTCCGGCTGCTATAACAAAAATGTCATAGACCACGGAGCTTAAATGACAGAAAGCTATCTCTCACAGCCTGGAGGTTGGAAGTCCAAGATCAAGGTGCCAGCCGATTTGGTTCCCAGTGAGGACTCACTTCCTAGTTTATAGACGGATGCCTTCTTACTGTGTCCTTATGTGGCAGAGAGGGAGAGATCATCTCTCCCATGTCTCTTCTTATAAGGGCACTAAGGCCTCCACGCTCATGTCCTAATCACTCCCACAGGCCCCACCTCCAAATACCATCACACTGGGAGTTAGGGCATCAGCGTATGAATTTGGGGTGTGGATGGTGGGAACACAAGCATTCAGTCTGTAGCAGACGATGTGTATGGCTGATGTATGCTGTGTGTATGCACCATAATGATTTAATATACGTTTACATTGTGAAATGATTTTCACAGTCAGGTTAATTAACATATCTATCACCTCACCTAGTTACCATTTTTGTATGTGTGTGGTTAGAACACTTTAGACCTACCCTCCTAACAGATTTCAAGTATACAACACAGTATTGTTAACTGTAGTCACCAGGCTATGCATTAGATCCCCAGAACTTATTCATCTTATAACTAAAAGTTCGTATTCTTTTTCCAACGTCTCCCCATTTCCCCACCCCCTACCGCAGCCCCTGGCAACCACCATTCTACTCTCTGAGTAGGTTCTATGAGTTCGACATACAGATTCCACCTGTAAGTGAAATCACGTAGTACTGATATCTGTCTTTCTGTGCTTGGCTTATTTCACTCAGCCATAAAAAAGGAAGGAACGCCTGCCATTTGTGACAACGTGGATGAACCCACAGGACATTATGCGAAGTGAAGTAAGCTGTGTGCCCATTTCTTCTGATTAGCAAGTGGCAGAACTCAAACTCAGGTCTCTTTGATTCCAAATCCCATGCTCACAACCAGCTGCTAAAGTAGCCCACTGCCCTCCGAACATCTCTAGGATATATCAGGCAAGGAGGATCCCTTTCTTGTCTCCATCGGTCACATGACAGGACTCAAGACAAATTCCATAATGCACAAATTATGGGTGAAAGAATAGGTGTCACTGGGGGGACTTCCCTGGTGGTCCAGTGGTAAAGAATCCGCCTTACAATACAGGGGACGTGGGTTCGACCCCTGGTCAGGGAACTACGATCCCATAGGCTGCAGGGCAACTAAGCCCGTGCACCACAACTACTGAACTCACGCCTCTCAACTAGAGAGCCTGCGTGCCGCAAACTACAGAGCCTGCATGCCACAACTAGAGAAGAGAAAACCCGCATGCCACAACTAGAGAGAAACTCGAGCAATGCAACGAAGAGCCCACGCGCCGTAACATAAGATCCTGCATGCCTCAATGAAGATCTCGCATGCCGCAACTAAGACCCAACACAGCCAAAAATAAAATAAATAAATAAATAATAAATCTTAAAAAAAAAAAATGAATAAGCGTCACTGGGGAAACTTGCAATAGAAGAGGCAGGCAAGGGGTTACTCTGTCTTCTCACCGTCACCCTGGGGGACATACCAGAGCCTGGACCAGCTGTGGGTTTACGCTCCAGCGAAGGGACTGTGCCCCGACACCTACATCAGCTTCCCTTCTTACAGGGCAGGGGTGAGAACAGCCTTGTCAGCTGGGGGGACAATCAAACTACTAGGATACCAGGCAGGCTGGGCTGAGGTGCCAGCTGTGTACAGAAGTTATCTGGGAAAGCCAGCTGCCCAGCCCCTGGGGGCCTTGATGACTGTCAGAGACTGGGTTCAGGCATGGCCCCTCCTGGCAGAGGAGGAAGCCACCAGCCCTAGTGGGAAGCCAAGTTCAGTGCAGCCCCTCACACTGAGAAAAGGGAACCCCCTCATCCCTGGGGTTTACAAGACTGTTAACTCCTTGAGGACAGAGACTACACCATGCCTGTCTTTGTACCCTGGCATACAGCAGGTGCTCAATAAATCCTTGTCCAATGAATACATGAATGCGTACCAAGCACAGGACAGACCTTGTTGATAGAGATGTGCCAGTGGTGATCGCTGCCTTCCGTGACCTAACACTCTAGGGTGATGACAGATGCAGATAATGTGTAAAAAAATGGGATGTGTCTGTAGTGACTACCATGGAATCACAAGGGTAACAAATTGCCTAACTCCTGGGAAGGGGGAAATAATAAGGGCACAGTCAGGGAAGGCTCCCTGGTGGAGGTGATGATGAGCCAAGAGCTGAGAGATGAAGAAGTTCTGCCTGATAGGCTACAGAGCCTTCCCCCAGAGGGCAAAACATGTCAGAGATCCCTTAGCATGAAAAATGCAGTTTCGGGGGAGAACCCTGAATAGTCCAGTCTGGCCAGAGCCCAGGGCGGCTGTGGGCCAGATCAAGATGAGCCACATAAATCCTGTTTAGGCCTCTATCCTGTGAGCAGTGAAGAATTATTGATGGGGTTCAGGCTGGGACTCAGCGGTTTCCTCCTGGGTCACATCAATGTAAGGATCTGGGGCTGTGGACTTGGAAGGAGGAGTTGCCACAATGCTAGAGGGGCCTCATTTCTACCCTCACAGGTGCTGTGCCTGCGCGCACGCAGCCAGCATGTAGCGGGTGAGCAGGTTTAGCAGGTTTAGTTTAGTTTAGTTTTGTTTTGTTTTAACATCTTTATTGGAGTACAATTGCTTTACAATGGTGTGTTAGTTTCTGCTGTATAACAAAGTGAATCAGCTATACATATACATATGTCCCCATATCTCCTCCCTCTTGTGGCTCCCTCCCACCCTCCCTATCCCACCCCTCTAGGTTTAGTTTTAAGAACCAGTTTCTTGCAAGAAAGTCTTTTCCCCCCTCTTCCGCTCCTAATTATCCCTCTGGAGACTGCAATGATTTTTTTTGCAAGGAACCTGGTTGCCCAGCTAGGAGCTAATAAATCACTGAAGTCCCCCAGGCAGCCAGGCCTTTTAGAACACATACACAGAGTGTACAGATTTAGCAGGAAATGAAATCTTCCAGAGAACCCTCTCAGTGATAATCAGGGGTGTGCCGGCCCTGCTCAGAGGCCCCGCACAGGACGTCCCTCTGTGGACAGTGGAGCCACAGGAACTGCCTCTGTCCCACTGGGTGGGTCAGAAAATGCCATTTCCAGAGAGCCTCAAGCTGACAAGTGAGTGTTTGGATTTTGTGTGTGTGTGTCTTTTTCGGTAAGAGCTGCAGAAGTCTGTGATTTTTCCATTCGGGAGAAGATAAAATACAGACTTTTGTGCACACATCTCCACCGGCACACACAAATATGCTTCTTCCTCGTTGTTCCCAGACTTGGGAACCAAAACCTTGCCTTTCTATTTTTTCGCTTCAGCAAATATTGACTACGCCCCTACTAAGTGCCAGCCATCTCCTAGGTGCTGAGAGCACAGCCATGAACAAGACAGACACCAACACTCTTCTTTTGGAACTTTCAGTCTATGGTTGGGGGCAGGGGTGGGCAGAGACATCCATCAAATAAATATATAACATCTTAGGTAGTAATGAGCACCATCATGTTACTTATGAGGGTGCGTTTTACTAAGGCTGTGCTTCCCAAGCTTTTCTGATCATGAGTCCTGGGGCAGGGGGCTTGTTAAAAATGTAGGCTACTGGGCTGCACCCCAAACCCGCTGAAGCTGAATGTACTGGGACTCTTTAAGGCGCACCCCCAGGTGATACTCCTGAGCTACCATATTGAAGGCTACGTGCCTAAAGGAACATGCAGTCCTCAACTGTGGTTCTTAGGCCTGGGGGGCCCACTGGGATCATCTGAGGAGCTTTAAAGTCGCAGGTACCAAGGCCTCCGTGCCCACCCAGAGATTCTTATTTAATTAGTCTGGTGTGGGGTTATTTACATATTTCCAAAGCCCTCCAGGTGGTCCCAGAGTCCAGCTTGACTTCCCCAACTCCTCCTCTCCCAGCCACACTACAGATGACCACAGCCCTGTCCTCTTTCAACATTGGAGGCAGCCTTGGGCAAAGGACAGAGTGCAGATGGCAAAACAGAAATGGTACAAGATATGTTCCTTTCAATCTCATTTTACCTTCGTATATTGGGAGGTTTTGATTGAAGCAGAGCTTGGATTCCCCTCAGCCTGTGAGCCTGAGCATGTGTGGCCATGACGAAATTTTTAAAATGGCACAGCGATCCCCTCGCCCCAGGACTATGTGCTGGAACCTTCCTCTGCCCAAGGCCAGAATGCCAAGAAAAGACCAAGCTTCATAAAGCAAACACTGGTAACTTCTGAGGACTAGAGGTAACCTCTGAATAGGCACCTACCTTTGACACTGGATCTTTGATCAATTTATTGAGCACCTATGTCATGCCAGGTATTGTGCTAGGAAGGCAAAAAAGAATGAGAAACACACCCAAGATGCTGATGATCTGTTGAAATAAATGGATGCACACCTAGTAAGTTCTACACAATGGGGTGAGGTCTTAGTAGTTGGATTCAGGAAGTGCCAAGAAATTACAAGAAAGGGTTCACAGAGGATATGACTTTTCCTTTGGACTTGGAAACATGAGTAGACATTTACCAGGGTGAAAGAGACAAGAGAGATGACCAAGAGTCTTAAAAAATAAAAAAAAACTCAGCAAGTGCAAAACATACGTAAGAGCAGGATGTGTTTGGGGAGTGGATTTTGTGTTCGGCATAGTATAAGCATCAGATTGCCAGGAGGTGGCAAGAGATAAATTCTGGAAAGGTAGGCAGCAGCCTTGAGTACCAGGTCAAGGAATGTGGGCTTTCTTCAAAAGAATAACTGATGGTTGACAAGATTGGATTTGCTTGAGAAGCAGTTCCCTGGTGGACACAGACTGCAGAATAAATTGAAAGGGAGAAGAGAGTAGAAGCATGGAGGTCAGAGAGAAATCTGTTGTCAGAGGAACAGAGAGCCTGAGGTGTATGAGTGCTGGGGGAGGGGGAGGGGGAAACTTGAGAACTTACAAGGACGACAGACATTAGATGTGAGAAGGAGTCAAGAATGACTCTGACGTTTTTTCTGCTTTGTGAGTGGATTCACAGTGATATCACCTACACAAACAGGCAAAAGAGAGAAGTAAGCTTGGAAGGAAAATGGGGAGTTCAGTTGTTGAGGTGAGGTGTCAAGTCCACAGACAGTTGGACGTTCCAGGCCAGAGTGTGGGAAAGCTGGAGCTGCAGCTACAGGCTCGTGAGGAGTCAACAGCTCCTGGGCGGTGCTAATGGCTGGGGAAGGAATGAGGTCATCCAGGAAGAGCATGTAGAATAAGAGAAGTGGGAGATAGACTCCTGGGAAGATTCCCAGTGGTTTGGAGAGAGTTGAGAATGTGAAAAGGGATGAGGGCTTCGTTGCATAACTGGATTAGGTTGTTGGCTTCATGTAACCTCAGAAATATTGATGGAGACTTTACTTGTGCCACGGCTGTGGTAGACTTTGCAGATGTAGATGCAAATAAGGTGCACCTGCCCTCCCTCATGGAGTTTATAATCTAGTAGGGGTGAGTGTAGCTTCCACAGAGAGGAAGCCAAGTTGTGTAAGACACGTTGGAGTTCTTGGGTTGCAAACAACAGAAACGGACTCTGACTAATTTAAAGTAGTCCAGAAACAAACAAACCAACAAATTAGAAGGATGTGCAGTAACTCACAGAATACAGAGGAAAGTGGGAAAACCATGTCTCAGAAAGGGCAAGAACCCAGAGAGCTGAAGGGATTTGGTAAAAGAAATCGATAGGGAGGCTATTCCATGCTCTGTGTCTGGTTGGAAGATTCAGTCCACTTTCAGTCTTTATGATACATTTTTGCTTTCTGACACAATTGGCACTAATTAGCCTAACTTCAGTCATGTACTCTCCCCTTGGCCAGCTAAGATTTTATCTAAAGCAGGAGTGGTGGTTCCTTAAAAAAATCTGGGAGCTGTTACCAGATGTGGTGGAAATTGTTGCTGAGCAGGTTAAAATAACAGATGGGAGGTAAGTCCAAACGATGAGTGTTAGACCATTCTTTCAGTAATTTTTGCAGAGCTACACAGAAAAGAAAGGACGCTGAAGCTTAAAAGGGTTACAGGGTGAGAGAAAAGTTCAGCTGTTTGTTAGCAGCTGGAAACAAATCAGCAAAATTTGAACAATGACATGAGGAGGAAAAATGAGCCTTAAGGAAAAGCCTAATGCCCCCTTCCCACCACAGAGCAGGGAGGTGTGTGTCCATATGGTCTCCTTGTACATTATCATCTCACAGGCCTCCTGTACTCTATTCCAGTGACCTAATGAGAAATAAATATATAGGGGTGTCCTTTGGTGGGATAGAGAAAATTTGCAGTACACGTTTGACTCACGACGCGATGACCTTGGTGTGATGTTATTTACAGTCTGGTGTTTGTATCTTTCTTAGTATTTGTAATTTGATTTTGTAGCTGATATGCCAATTAGGAATTAGAAGGGTGGAACTTCACTTCAGTTCACAGCTGGAGGAATGATGTGACACTCTGAAGATCACTGGAATTGGTCAGAATTTCCCAAACTGGTAACAGAAAGAAGTGTCAATTGGTGCTCCTGGCAAAAGTAAGCTTTGGAAATGCTGCACCTTCAATTCCTCTCTTGGATGTTCTTTAGCGTATTAAAGGATATTGCAAAGAGGGACTTCCTTGATGGTCCAGTGGTAAAGAATCTGCCTTACAATTCAGGGCATTTGGGTTCGACCCCTGGTCAGGGAACTAAGATCCCACATGCCACGGGGCAACTAAGCCTGCGTGCCACAACTACAGAGCCCATGCACCCTGTGCACCACAACTAGAGAGAAACCCACGCGCCACAACTAGAGAGAAGCCTGTGCACCACAACAAAGAGCCCGCACACTGCAACAAAAGATCCTGCATGCCTCAGTGAAGATCCCGTGTGCTGCAACTCTAAGACCCGACGCGGCCAAAGATAAATTAAATAAATAAATAAATAAATAAATAAATAAATAATAAATCTTTTTAAAAAAAGGATATTGTGGAGAAATCTGTTTAATGGCTTATCAGGTCAACTTTTTGTGTGTTGATATCAATAACCCCCATAAAGTTTGGAAAGTCCTTAAGTTTAAATGCACTGTCACATATATGTAATTTCATCTACTCTTGTCATAAAGGCCAAAACCTCATTACAATGTATGCCAAGGTCGTAAAATATTACAGGCAGATGTCTAAGAAAATCCAGCCAAAGAATTCTATTCAAGTACACCTGTGATTATTTGCCAAGAATGATATCCAACTTAAAAAATGGCCTTCTCAGTAGTGATAAATACTTTAAAAGTTTCAACCCATAAGGGTGCATTATAGACTCTGGGCCTAGAAGCAAAATATCAGTCGTATCAGCTTATCAGCTGCAAAGAGAATTTGAAGATTCAAGGGGATAATGGGTAGATTTGCAGGGAAGGCAGTAGGGGGAAGGGATCTGACAGCACAGGTGGGCAGGTGAGCCCTTGCCTACCTTGTCTTCTGAGATTAGTGGGAGGGGTTCAGGATGGATAATAGTCACTTTCAAGGTGAAAGAGAGGAAGACTGAAGGAGTGGAGGTGTGGAAGCTTATCCTTTTCTAGAGTAGTGAGAGACTAGTTGTGTGTTAGGGTGGTTGAGTATGGTTGAGAGTTTATGGTGAGAATTTGGAACACTTACTATGAGGAATGATGGGGTGCTGTAAAGACAAATATAAAAGATTATTGAGCAGTGTTGAGGGCTCAATTTAAGCTAGAATTAATAAATATATAAAGGAGAAGCAATCCTTTGTCAGGATCAGCAATTTTCTCTACTGCTGTTTGGCAACCCAAAGACAGAATTAGAAAGGATGAAAAGTTGGAAAGATGCATTATTAGAGATTGGAAGAGCAAGTATTACAAAGAAATTAATGATGATGATGATGGCGATGGTGGTTAGGGTTAGGGTTAGGGTTAGATGTGAAGATGATGCTATTGAAATGATTGTTCACTGGGTCCAGAGAAGGTTTAGAAGAAAGTGAAATCAAGAATATCACAGGTGAATCTGAAGATCGGGTATCAATATAATGAATTTGAAACCGTGGTAAAGGTAGAAAGAAAGAAGGTTGTAGTCTGTGTTTGTTTCCTGTGGCCGCCATAACAAATGACCACAAAATGGCTGTCTTAAAACAATGGAAATTTATTCTTTCACAGTTTTAGAGGCCAGAATTCTGAAACCAAATTGTCAGCAGGGTTGGTTCCTCCTGGAGGCTCTGAGCAAGAATCTGCTCCATGCTTCTCTCCTGGCTTCTGGAGGCTGCCAACAATGCGTGCCATTTCTTGGCTTGTAGACGTATCACTACGTGCTCTGTCTTCATCATCACATTGCCTCCTTCTCTGTGTATCTCTTCTCTCCTTCTCTTCTTTTCTAAGGATATTCCTTACAAGGAACCCTAATCCAGGATGACCTCATCTTGAGATCCTCAACTTACTTCCATCTGCAAAGACTCTTTTTCCAAATAAGGTCACATTCATAGGTTCTGGGTGGAGGTATCTTTTGGAGGATCACCATTCAACCCACAACATAGTCCTAGAGTGGAATTTCAGTGTGAACCTTTTCAGAATTAGGGCAATCCCAAGGACAAGACCTAAGGTATGGCCATGAGAAAGAGTTGCTAAAAGGAAGAGAAAAAGGAGATATTTGGTCAAAGAACTGTAAGGCCAGGTTACTGAAGAGAGATGACGATAGGGGCTGGGACGAAGAAGACCAGGTACCAGGCGCCTCTATTCCAGAGGACTGTGAAGATGCATTCTGTGGGTGTTGGGAAGCCGTAGTGTTAAGAGTGGGGGAAGGATGCTGTGTTGGTGGTTCTCATCCCTACCTTCACATTGGAATCATCTGAGTAGCTTCACAAAGGAACCCACCCCCAAATATTTTTAATCAGTTGGTCTAGGATGGGGCTCAGACATTTGTGGGTTTCTTTTTTTAACTTTCTTGGGTGATCTAATGAACAGCCAGGATTAAGAAAAACTAGTTAAGGGTAAAACAGAACCTTCAGAAAGAAGTAGCAGACTTCCCTGGTGGCGCAGTGGCTAAGAATCCACCTGCCAATGCAGGGGACGCGGGTTTGATCCCTGGTTCGGGAAGATCCCACATGCCGTGGAGCAACTAAGCCCGCGCGCCACAGCTACTGAGCCTGCTCTCTAGAGCCCGCGAGCCACAACTACTGAAGCCCGTGCACCTAGAGCCCGTGCTCCGCAACAAGAGAAGCCACCGCAATGAGAAGCCCGCGCACCGCAACTAGACAAAGCCGGCGCCCAGCAACGAAGACCCAACGCAGCCAAAAATAAAAACAAAATTTTAATTTTATTTAAGAAAAATGTAGTGACTGGGAGCCAGAGGTGTTCCCCTTCACAAGGGCCTGAACGAGACACACCTGAGAAAGAGACATTAGCGTTTCCCACCATCCTCCCTTAAACCTTAAGCAGAACCAGGAAACTAAAAAAGTAAGGGAGCAAGAGGTTGCATTAGGGCTTCTGACTGAGGTCCCAACTAGCCTGCAGTTCTGTGCTTCTTCAGTCTTATACCAAGGAGGAAAAGACATCAGAACTCATTTCTAAAACACACGTTATTCCTACAAAGCATGCCTTTCCTCCCCCCAAAAGATTTTCTTAATATATTTAGAGAAGTATCTTTGGCCAGAACAATATTCGGTGGCTTCCTTTGTATTTTTTGAATATGTAATAAACACAATAAAAATTTCAAGCAGCGTAAAAGGTTACACAATAAAAAGTAATTCTCATTTATCCCTGACCTCCTTGCTCTGCTCCCACTCAAATCCCCTCCCCAGAAGCAATTACTTTTATTGGTTTCTTGGTATCTTTCCTGAGATAAACAAGTTGTATCTTGCTTTTTTTCATTTAAGCACTAAATCTTGGAAATCATTCCATAACAGTACACGCAGATCTACCTAACTCTATTAATTGGCTATTCCATCATTTATTTATTTCACACTGATGGACATTTAGGTTGGTTCTTGTCTTAAAGCAAACTGTTAAAGACCTAAAAAAAAGAGTCAACGAGAGTTAAAGTGGGTTCTTCATCAGATGAGAGCAGGTGAGCCTCAAATGTCCCATTGGTGAGGGGCGGGTGCTTCACTAGGGAGCTGGGTGGAGGGAAGTGATCTCCTCCAAGCCCCCAGCAGAGCCCTGGCTGATCATGTGCGTTTCTGCCCCGCAGGAGCCTGATGCCCCGGACCCTCGAGAGCCAGATCACACTGGAGAAGACCCCCAGCTACTTCGTCACTCAAGAGGCCCCTCGCCGGATCTTCAACATGTCCCGAGACACCAAGCTGATAGTGGTCGTGCGGAACCCCGTGACCCGCGCCATCTCCGATTACACGCAGACGCTCTCCAAGAAGCCGGACATCCCTACCTTCGAGGGCCTCTCCTTCCGCAACCGCACGCTGGGCCTGGTGGATGTGTCCTGGAACGCCATCCGCATAGGCATGTACGCGCTGCACCTGGAGAGCTGGCTGCGCTACTTCCCGCTGGCCCAGATCCACTTCGTCAGCGGCGAGCGGCTCATCACTGACCCAGCCGGCGAGATGGGGCGGGTCCAGGACTTCCTGGGCATTAAGAGGCTCATCACGGACAAGCACTTCTACTTCAACAAGACCAAAGGATTCCCTTGCTTGAAAAAAACAGAATCGAGCCTCCTGCCTCGATGCCTGGGCAAATCGAAAGGCAGAACTCATGTACAGATCGATCCGGAAGTGATAGACCAGCTCCGGGAATTTTATAGACCTTATAATATTAAATTTTATGAAACTGTTGGGCAGGACTTCAGGTGGGAATGAGCCAGCGAGATGCAAGGGCTCTTCCACTTGTCTCTTCCGCGAGGTTTGCCCTGAGAGCCCTTGACCCTCTGCCCCCAGGGAACCCAGGCTCCAACCCCTGTTCCCATCTCAGATTTCATCATCCTGGAACCGGGGAGCCCAGCTAAGGCCAAGAGACCAGAGGGGTCCCTGCCACTAGCCCTCCCAGTCTGTCCATGCAAAGCTGATCTGCTTCTGGCATGTCCGGTCAATTCTGAATGGTTTCCCTTCAGCCCTTAAGAGGCCTTGGGAAATTGCTTTAGGAGGAGTGGGAGTGCATCTTCCAATTACGATACATATTATAAGGGATGATGGTCTGTTGCTATGAACACAGCAGTCTGTCCCTGTCACCGTCCACCCCGGGGTGGGTTTGTTAATTTCGAGTGGCATGTACCTCCCCTCTCAGCTTAAGTCTCCGAGCCACCCTGGGTGACGGATGGGGGACCAGCCTCGTCCTCCTGACCTTAGCAGCTCGTGGCGAGATCACAGAGCTGGAAGTGTCCCCCTGGCCACTCCTAGGAGACAGACCCTTCGCTGATGAAATAAACCAGTGATTTCAAAGCCTGTGGTCTCAACGCTGCTTGAACTGTCTTTGAAAACCACTCTGTGACTCTCCCTGCTCCCTGTGGACAAAAGCACATAATTCTGCTGTTACGGGTACTTTCCTCACGCGAGCTTTCATGTTCAGCATGCGACAGAATCACGCTTGTCCATGTGAAATAAATACAGCTCTCTCGTGTTCTCATGGCTGGGCTTTCTCTGTAAGTCAGGCCTGGAGCACGGCGCATTCAT
The DNA here is from genome assembly GCF_965194825.1 of Balaenoptera physalus. Taxonomy (NCBI): domain Eukaryota; kingdom Metazoa; phylum Chordata; class Mammalia; order Artiodactyla; family Balaenopteridae; genus Balaenoptera; species Balaenoptera physalus. Next base: position 71,639,642 of record NC_138898.1, read on the forward strand.
CCAGCTCCTCCAAGCAAGATGGGGCTGCACTGGGGATGGTCTGGGAGGGCAGTGAGGGAAGAAGGAAGGGGGTGGAGGAGGGAGAAGAAGAAGTCCTTGCTGGCAAAGGCTGGGGAGGTCAGTGGGGACATCCTCTTTCTGCAACATAGTCTGACGGTGTCAGCTCTCTGTTTAAGCTTTACATCGGAAGTGAAGCCAAACTAGAGGCTGATGATAGGACATCAGACATGTTTTTGCTTGGCCAGCATGATGTTTTGAAATAATTTCCAACATTTAAAACTTGGTAGTGTTCATATAAAAATATGGATTTCCAGCTTCCATTTTAAAAATTTTTATTAGAGTATAGTTGATTTACATTGTTGTGTTAGTTTCTGCTGTACAGTAAAGTGAATCAGTTATATATAGCCACTCTTAGCCACTCTTTTTTACATTCTTTTCCCATATAGGTCATTACAGAGTATTGAGTAGAGTTCCCTGGGCTATACAGTAGGTCCTTATTAGTTAATTTATTTTGTATATAGTAGTGTGTATATGTCAATCCCAATCTCCCAATTTATCCCTCTTCCCCTCCCCCCGCTAACCATAAGTTTGTTTTCTACATCTGTGACTCTATTCCTGTTTTGTAAAAAAGTTCATTTGTACTATTTTTTTAGATTCCACATATAAGCGATGTCATATGATATCTGTCTTTCTCTGTCTGACTTACTTCAGCCAGTATGACATAGAGACTTGGCCACACTGAGCCTGTGCTCCAGCACGGCGACAATGGCTGTCACCTTTGGATGGGACCTGCACTTCTCGGTTTTTCAGTTCCCACCTGGCCCCCCTCATCATCTGCCTGACCCTGTAGGCATTTGCGTTCACAGCCCTGCTTTGAGTGTGTACCGTGGCCTCAGAATAAAGTCCAAATCCTCCAGCATGGTGCCCAAAACAACCCCAATGTCAGTTTGGGGATTATGCACTTCTCCTCCCTCACCCAGCCTTACAGACCTACGTGTCTTTTCTTGATCCTTTTCTGTCTCCATGCCTTGCTTGGAATGCTTCCCCTCATGTGTCTCCAGCTAATGGAAACCCCTGCTCCCGTAAGACTTCAGTCAATTGTCACTGGCTTGATATTTGTGAAGTCTTCCCCAACCAAGCTGAGTTATCTGCTCACTCTTCTGCACTTGGTAGTTTGTATGCATCTCAGTTCCAGCTTTTATCACACTAGAGTATCATTTGTGTAAATGTCTGTCTTGACCATAGACCATGAACTCCTTAAGAGTCAAGATTGTATCTTGCTGACATGTAGTAGGCACACAGCAAGTGTTTGATGGGTGAATGTGTGAGTGTGTGGATGGATGTTGGAGGTCTGGTGGCAGGGACAGGAATGTCCCATGGAACTGCACTTCTGGGACGCTTCCCAGATAGCTCCATAGGACCCACAGGTAACTGGGAAGGATTGCTGAACCTCCAGGGGCCACTTTGCCTTTGTCTGCTCTGTCAGGCATCATGGAAGCTTCCTGAAAATAAGAGTCTGACTTACAAGACTTACAAACATAAGATATTGGCTCTGTGTCTTAACCCATCTTTCCACCCCAAGCATCTTAGGAGACCAAATGACTGAGAACATTGTACCAAGAATCCAGTTCTGGGAGTCTGCCCCCTCTGTGCATCCCCCATGGGCATGGAGAAGGGACACAGAGGCCAATGGGAGCTGCTACCACCCAGAAGCTGAGCCCTGAATCTCTGGTGATGAGTTGTATGTGGACATTAATGAATTGCCCTTATAAATTCCCCATCCAAAAGTATTTGGTGTCCTGTGATCCTGGGCCATGCGGTGGCCAAGGTTGTATCCAGAGGGTGATAGAATTACATTGGGACACAAAGGAAATACCCAAGAAAGAGTCAGTGAAATTTGCTTGTTTATCCTGATCAGGGAGAATCCGGTTAGAATTGATGAAAATTCTGAATTTTGTGTGCACAAATGCAGCTTTATTCCTTTGCATTATAAGCATTCACAGACCTCCCAGACTAAGTAGCCTCTAAGTATTAATGAATAGGTCAGAGTCTATTGTAATTAGCGTACCAATCATCATATGCAAATGAAAGATGCTAAAGTACCTTAAAAATCCTAGTTTAAACGGGTGAAATCAGGTGTATACATGAGTCTGCTCAGCAACCTCTGATTTTTAATCCAGTGCAAAAGTACCCTTTCCCCCCAGCTGCCCAAGGGCAAACTTGCACAAGTTCCAAATTAGTATGGTTTAAATAGATGAGGTCTGACTCTTCAATCTGGGACAAAAAAGTCTCCTCTGGACCTGAGTGTGTGTGTGTGTGTGTGTGTATGTGTGAAGCGTTCTTCTCTCTCGCTAACAGTCCAAGGTGCACGGTGATTCCAAACTACCGGAGACTCAGGTTCCCTCCATCCTGGAGCTCACAATTCACGACGGCTCATTCCATACTCACCAGCAGGAAGGGAGTGTAGAAATCAGTGGAGATCGCCCAAAAGAGAACACACAGAGCGTCCTGACTCTTCAGGTGTGCCCTGAAGGTGGTTATTGGCTCCGCGAAGCTGGAGGTGGGCTAACTAGAAGCGGGCATCCTATGTGATTGCTTTGTGGGCATACTTGACTTTCTCTGGTGGGTCCTCAGTTAGAAGCAGGGACATAAAAGTAGGACAGCTGGCAGTCATTGAGCAGGTCCTGACCATTCCAGGCCAGTTGCTGCAGGGGTATGGGTCAGAGTTCTGTTGTCATATATGGTCTAGCCGTTTTCCTTTCAAATATTCAGTCTCCTGGGAGCAAAAGGGAGAATGGGCAGAACAAACCTCTTCCAGTCAAGGTTGCAACATCCTTTTTACTCACATATTCCTCATATTGTGAACAGTGCCCCCTAGGCTTGTGCGAGGATAGTGGTACTATTTTTTCTCACATCACCTTGGGTAGAACTCTTAGATGCGAGGGGAGTGGGGAAATATAATCTGTCATTTTGGTGGCACAGGGTTCGGCTAAAACTGGGGTATTCTATAGAAGCAGGGGAGAGCAGATATTGGGGGACACCTAGCTGTACGGGGCACAGAACCTTATCCACACATCAAAGCTTCCAGCTGCGTCTGGATCTCTTGCGTCTGAGTGTCGCTCTGTAAGTGTGTTTCTCTGAGCCTATCCGAATGTGCCTACACCTGTGTCAGCCTTGCTTTCCCTGCCTCTGTCTAAAGACAATATATCATTGGGAGCGCAGTAGGTCTGAGTTTGAATCCTACCTCTGCTCTTTCCTACCTATATGATCTTGGTCAGATTGTCAACTTCTTACAGCTAGTTTTATCGTTAGTAAACTGGGACAGAAATTGTACCTATGATAAGGGGTTTGTTGTGAGTCTTAGGTGAGAAAGCACGTGCCTGACACATAGTAGGTGCTCACTTGTATTCCCTTTATTTTCACTTATTTGGTTCCTGGCCATGGACTCTACCACTCCTGTCAGCTCAGATCCACCGCATCTCCAATAGAACCAAGCTCGTAGCAGTTTCCTCCATCCTATCTCTTCCAATGTGCGTAGGAATTAAGTCACTCTCACAACCCAGGAGCAAGTGGCTGAGTCTAAACTGATGAGCTGCAAAGATTTTGGCCCAATAAACTCAATACCCATTACGCCCAGGGTAGCGTGATCATTCACCCTGGTTTTCCCAGGACAGATCCAGTGTATATCTGATGTCCTGGAGAAATTATTGACAACTGCCCCTTCCACACTCAGCAGGGCCCCAGTTTGGGTGGTAAATTCCCTGGTGTCCTTATTGCCCTCAGGCCAAAATTGTCCCAGTGTTCTGCTCCTGCTGGCCTAGACCCTGGGTCCAGTCTTCTCCTAGGTTTTCTTTGGTTCTGACCGTTTGCCATATCTACCACTCTGATCTTACCCTGAACTCCAAAAGCAGCTTATTCTTCCTAAAAAGCTGATCCCCGAGATAGCATGGCTGGCTCCTTCTCATCGTCCAGTTCTCAGCTCAAATATCTACCCAGAGTTGTCCTCCCTTCCCCCTGTCATTCTCAGTCTTGTGATTCTGTTTTCCTTCCATTATGGCACTTACCGCTATCTGGCATTATATGTGAGTTTACTGGTTGATATCTTTCTCCCTCCTGGGTCTGTAAGCTCCAGGAAAGAAGAGACTGTGTCCATCTTCCTCAGCACAGTGCCCAGCGTACAGTAGGTACTTAATTATTATTTGAGTAAATGAATGAACTACTGGGGCTCTGTACCCTCAACGCATAACCCCACTGCTTAACCCCAAGAAAGGGTGCTGTCCATAAGCTCTACCTTTTCCTGGGATCTCTTAGGTCTCTTGGGGTCTTTACTGCCATTATTAGCCTATACAGCACCATTGTGAGAGTTAGGAAAAGGCACTCCCTCTTGGCGGATAAACAGAAAGGGCGCCCCTTTGGGATGCACACAGCCTTGGGGGACACACTATAGCAAACAGAGTGCAGGCTGGACATCAGCCTCCAAGCCCCCTGCCACGCCCAGCTGACATCTTTGTGTAGGGCACACACTGCACCATCACGCGTGGCAGTCCTGACGGCCATTCCTCGCATTCACTGAGATTCCCTGGCCCTGAAAGCACCTGAAAGTAGCACTGAGACATCCGGGATGTTTTCTATTCTCCCAGCTTCCTGCCCTGTCTTTGGGGCGCTCCCCCATCCCTACTGGTGTCGTGATGCGTAGTGACTCCCCACACTCCACATTCAGTCCCTCTGGTCTGTGCACGCATGTGTCTGAGGATGCATGCTTATGTGTGGGTTTGTGTCTTCTTGTATGTGTGTGTCTGTCTCTTTCCTATATCCTCATACACACTTATTAACACTCAAAACTAGTCAACATGTACTGAGTGTTTGCAAAAGCAGAGTATGGAGGTCACAACACATAACCTTTGTTGAATGCTTTTTCTGTGTCGGCTGCTGGGCTTTCCATATCTTATAAACCCTACAAAGCAAGTCCTATTTCAAACTCCAGTGAACACAGGGCAGATGGGTGTGGTGGTTACAAACATGGGCTGCCTGAGTTCTGACTCTAACTCACTGCTCTCTTACTCTGGGATCTTGGGCCAGTTATTTTATGCTCTCTGTGCCTCGGTTTCCTCATCTGTAAAACAGGGGTGCTAATTACAGTACCAACATCATAGTGGCCTTATGAGGATTAGACAAGTTAATCCATGTGAAGAGTTGAGAATCACATTCAAAAGTGGTAACTGATATTACCCCTATTTTTGAGGTGAGGAAACTGAGGCTGAAAAAAGTGGAGAAAGTCAAGTTCACACAAGTAGTAGAGCCAGGATCCAGACCAGGCGTTCCTCTCAAGGTCACACCCCGGCCCTTTTTTTTAAACATCTTTATTGGAGTATAATTGCTTTACAATGGTGTGTTAGTTTCTGCTGTATAACAAGGTGAATCAACTATACGTATACATATATCCCCATATCCCCTCCCTCTTGCGTCTCCCTCCCACCCTCCCTATCCCACCCCTCTAGGTGATCACAAAGCACCGAGTTGATCTCCCCGAGCGATGCAGCTGCTTCCCACTAGCTATCTATTTTACATTTGGTAGTGTATATATGTCCATGCCACTCTCTCAATTAGTCCCAGCTTTCCCTTCCCCCTCCCTATGTCCTCAAGTCCATTCTCTACGTCTGCGTCTTTATTCCTGCTCTGCCCCTAGGTTCATCAGTATCATTTTTTTAGGTTCCATGTATATGCGTTAGCATACAGTATTTGTTTTTCTCTTTCTAACTTACTTCACTCTGCATGACAGCCTCTAGGTCCATCCACCTCACTACAAATAACTCAATTTCATTTTTTTTATGGCTGAGTAATATTCCATTGTATATATGTGTCAAGGCCACACCCTTGATTGCTTCAGTATGGACACTGTCCTGGAGTAACTAACTCCCACAAGAGAGATGTGAGCAAATAAGTCCAGGGCAATAATTGGAGCGAATGCAGGGTGAAGGGTGGTGTAAAGGAGGAAACATAACACAATCAGAGAGGACTTCATGAAAAAGGATGGGGAGCTCCTTCCACTTATAACAAATCTCACCACCTATTGCATAAAGCTCAGCTTGTTTATTAGACACTGCAGGTGCAATGGCATTACATCTCCCAGGAAAGAGAAGGAAGCTATGAGGTCTGGTCCTCAAATTTGGTGAAGAAACTACTAGATAAAATACAAAAAATAGGAATAAATGGGATTTCATTCGTTCTGCATATATTTACTGAACAATTTAGGCTGACTAGCCTGACACGGAGGATACACAAATGTGTGAACCTTCGTTCCTGTTCCCCTCACAGAGCTCCCAGACTAATGAGAATGAGAGTCACATAAACAAACAATTACTCTATAATGTAATAAACTGAAACTTGGTGATGAGGGGCACAGGGAAGAGAACAGGAACTTTCCTGGAGGAAGTGACAATGGAGCCATGTCTTAAAGGATGAGGAGGAATTCATCCTTTGGAGAAGAGTGTTATATGCCAGCCTGAAATGCCCAGGAATGTGTTTTTCTAGGTTGGGGCAACTGGGAACAAGGATTAAGGGCACTGGGCTAAATTCTGGTCACTAGATTGGACCCTGGGCCCATCTACACCACATCCCAGTTCAAGGGCTACTCTCAGTTTTTCCACAAATTCAGAGTGTACCCCACACCTGCTTACCCAACACGAAGGGCAGAAATGGATGTCCACTCTTTTTCCAGGGTAAGATGGGCCACTAGTCAGTTTGGACATCTTCTATGGGAGACATATGTAATCTCTTCCTCTCACCCCACCTCCCATTGCCCAGCACTGGAGAGCTGAAGAACGAATTCAGGTGGATAAACAGATGCCCCAAGGGGCCCTTCGCACTTCAACTTCGAATGCTATGTTGTTTGATTTACAATATTTGTACCTATATGTGGATTATGCCTTTTATCAATATAAACATTCATAGTATCTCATTAAAAAAAGAAAGAAATGTATGTGATAAATGTTCCATGTTGATTGAACTCAAGCGTGGCTCTGAGTTTCCAAAGAGTCAAGGCAAAGAGGACAACTGATGGGTGATGTGCTTCCTATGACCTAATGTGAGCCCAAAGGAGAGAGAATCAGTTTCCTGAGGGCGATATTTACATGAGAGCTGGAAGTCAACATAATGTATCCTTGATAATTCCTTTTACAGAAATTCCTGGAATATCCACATATTTGTCTTTCTTACATAAAGTGATGATAGACACGAAATAGTAAGAATGATGAGTCTATTAAGGGGATTCTATGGGGGATCAAGGTAATATTGTGCAGAATTGCAAATGATGGCTGGTCCCAATGGATAGAGGGATAAATAAAGCCTGGAGAATTCTGAGAAGGAATAATTGTGATCTTATCCTTCCTAGAGCATCAGCCACCTGATTTTGGCATTAGTTGTAGGCAAATGATTCACCACTGATGTCACTAGTGAGCACATGAAATAAGTATTCCATGACTTCATGTGAAAGTAGACCTTCTAATAAAGAAACTGGGCAAATAGTGAACAAAAATGATAATTTATAATGAAAACAACTAAAATCTTGATTATTCTAAAAAGAGGAGGGTTATTGGAGTAACTACTGATGAAGCCAACAGTTTGTCTCCCCAAACGGTCCTCCGTTAATGAAAAATTCAATAAATCTACTAAATATCATCATGACCCTAACCTTGAAGATTCCACAGTTAGAAAATTCCAATGTTCCACTTTCACCTTGAAGTATACACACCTGCATATAAGGTGACCCCACAGCTAGGGTGACCCATCATTTTCCCAATAATATCTTTTTGTGTGTATTGCCAACTTGAGTTTATGAAGTTGAACCATGTGAAAGTGCCAACATTCAGCTGTTTTAACCTGCAAAAATGGCAATCTCATATGGTTCGACCTAATATAAACTTTTAGAAATTTAAAGGGGATAGTTATCTACTTGTAGTGTCTCATTTATTGTAGATCCTCAGATGAATTTAAAAATCACATTATCTGGACAACTATAAGGATTTAAAATACTGCTTTGTTCCCCTTCTTGCATCTTCATGAAATGATATTATTTAAATTCTTCTCATTAATCTCTGGCATCAGGACCTTGTTTGAGTTAATCTAACAGTTCTCTACCATGGCAGTCTTCCAGTTCCATGTATCCATTCTCAGGACACATGAAGTCATGATCCCGTCAACATAATCACTTAACATCTCATTTAAGATGACTTCCAATGGCTTGTTTATGTCCAAACTTGCACTGTGAGTTCACATCTCAAGGAATAAAGACTGAATTAGTGTTAAATTTCTCTGCCTTTTCTGTTACCAAGTCCATCCAGTGATCTATATGAATATCCTAAGTTAGCATTTAGGATAAGTGAGTCCTCATGGTGTCCTCATGGTTCAAAATAAAGTTATTTAGAGAATGCCCTTTAAATTAGATACATTTTAAGGACTCAGATATAAGACTCCATTTTCTCTAAGGGACTTTTTTAGTGGGGAGAGCTGTCACCCCTCATATAAACATATTTGGAAACTGCTTTCAATTTTGAGTGTACAAGTGTACAGCAATTAACATGTTGGGAAAATTTGGCAGCAAAATGGCTCCCAGGTAACCAAGTGAATGAACCTTTTGAGTAGGATAATTTAATGTTTCCCATTTGGATGTCAAGATTTTTTTTTTTGCCAAATGCAGGTTTTCTTTTTGGCATAATTCACATTTAGCTCGTTCTACCTGGCACCATTTAGCCAACAGGTTTGGCTGTTTTCTATTGTCTCCTGGAACCAGTGAATGTAACCTTGACATCCAAGGCATGAAAGTATACTGGTCTCCTTGTTTCCTGTGGCAGTAGGACATGCTTCTAGTTCACTTAGAAACTGCATCAAATTATTGAAGGACACAGTCTTATTTTATGCCATTAAAAAAAGAATTTGCTATTCTACCTACTCCTATTCTCACAGTGAATTTAGAAAAAATGAGAGAAAGAGAGAGGGAGGGAGCGGAGAGAGGGAATTAAAAGCCTGGGATCAATACTATTAAGATCATATGACTTGACCCAAAAATGATGTATATATATATGAAATCAAAGCTGATAATATATCAAGGGTATTGGTTTATTCGTTCTAACCACTCTCTATTGAATGAAACAATCAAACCATGATCAATGGTCAAATAACTGAGTTAAAGCTGCCTTAGGAGAACATTAGGATGAGAGACCGACCCTGATCTGCAGTGTGTGAATATGAAATGTGGCATTGAGATTTCAGGGAATATTAATTGGACCAGTGTTTCCCAAACATTAGACATTTGAGCATCATCTTTACAATTTTTCATATATCCACATATTACCTGTACTATTATTACCTTAATCTTTTTCTTTTAATCATCTCCTTTTTGTTCACGTAAATTTATTTTAAAAGGAAACCTTTTGTTTCTATCACACACGGAGAATCAGCTCCACTAACCCTGATTAATTAAAATACAAAAGCACAACTATTGCTATGAGGGGATGTTTTTCCCCCATTTCTCTGGTTTCAAACAGAAGGGATTTTCACAAAACACCCTTAGATTCTCGTCTATCCTTTCTCCTTTTCCCAGAGGGGTGAGAATTTACCTGGTTGTTGGGCCTAGTCACTGGTCCATATTTCTTGATTGTGTGGGTGTAGCTAATTTATCAAAATCCTAGTTTTTGTCTCTTTCTTCTTCCCTCTCTCCACGGATTGGCATCAAGTAGTCATCTGGGTAGGTGGGTCTGTTCCTCAAACTCACTTTCCCTGAAATGGGATTCCCAGGATGCCAGCAAGGAGGCGAGGGCGTTAGTAAGGTCCCTTGATGCTAATAAAGCCAGGTTTCAGCCTTGCCTTTGTCATAATAAGAATGTCATGGTAATCTCCCATCTGCCTTGTGCTTTTATCCTTTTTCTCAGTTGGTTCAGAATTCAGTGAATGGATGGACCTAGAGATTATCATACTAAGTGAAGTAAGCCAGACAGAGAAAGACAAATATCATATGATATCGCTTCCATGTGGAATCTAAAAAAAATGATACAAATGAACTTATTTACAAAACAGAAATAGACCCACCGACATAGAAAACAAAGTTATGGTTACCAAAGGGGAAAGGGGGGAAGGATAAATCAGGAGTTTGGGATTAACATATATACACTACTATATATAAAATAGATAACCAACAAGGATCTACTGTATAGCACAGGGAACTATACTCAATACTTTACAATAACCTATAAGGGAAAATAATCTGAATTCAGGTGGAAAGAATATTTTAAAATATTTGTAAAGTCTTTAAAAATTATCAGTGTGACACCTAAAATTCTCTCACATACCAACAATGAGGCATTCATCTCACTTTGGGATATGCTAAAAATGGACAATGGATCTGAGACACAGAAATTTATCTTTGTTTTCTAGCTAGAATAGATTACACTTTGCATTTACCTTGATGGATTCTATTCAAAGAGTTAATGATAATCATTTGTAATAATTGGGGCACTGAAAACTGAGAGCAAAATCTAAGGCATTCTTGTGGTCAAATGTTTTCTTCAGGAACAGGGTGATATTCAAAAGATTTAAAAACCCATACAACATTGGCTGTGACCAACGAGAACAGATTCCGGCCATGTATAAGCAGGGTGGCCTCCTTCAACCTGGGGACCACGCCAAGTCCTTGGAGCCTCTGCTACCAAGAGTGAGTTCTGCAGACCAGAATCATCAACATCCCCTGTGAGCTCGTAGAAATGCAGCCTCTCAGGCCCCACTCCAGACCTGCTGGGTCAGAATCCACATTTAACACGATCCCCAGGTGATTCCTATGTACCTGAACGTGTGAGAAGAACAGTGCATTTCTGCATTTCTAAAAAACTGCCAGTGGAGAAGGGAGAAATAGGGCATTATTGCTCATCAGGTATGAAGTTTCAGTTACACAAGGTGAACAAGTTCTGGAGATGTGCTGTACAACAGTGCATACAGTAAAGACTCTGGTACTGTACACTTCACATTTTGTTAAAAGGGTAAATCTCATGGTAAGTGTTTATACCACAATAATATAATAATAAATCACAAAGAGACACAAGGAAACTTTTGAAGGTGATGATGGATATGTTTATTACCTTGATTGTGGAGATGGTATCACGGGTATATGCATATGTTCAATCTCATCAAATTGTATAAATTAAACAAGTGCAGGGTTTTTTGGTATAAAATTATATCTCAATAAAACTGCTAAGAAAGAGAGAGAGAGAGTACTAAGGATTTTTTTCTCCTCCCCAAAACAAAAAATAAAAAACAGAAACACCTGCCAAGGGATATTAGTCTGCAGACCCCACCTGGAGCGGTCACGCTCTCGGTAAGGCAGGGATGGATGTCACTAGACTCTGGAATTTGGAGAAAACTTCCAGGCATCAAAGCTGTGTCTGCACCCCCAGCTGCCCTCCTGGGGGCTCTGGCAATGGCAGCAGTGCCCCAGAATCTTCTTTGGGTCCCTGGACAGCCAGGTACCAGGCTTCCCGTTGACAGTGCTGGCTGCCTGTTCCAGCGTCAAGAAAAAAGTTATTTCCAGAAAAACTTTAGAGAGTCCCTGAGTTAACTTTCTCTGATTGTTAAAGTGAAGCCTTTGATTGTAAAAGGAATAGATGTAAAAAAAAAATCTACAACAAGTAGGACAAATGTTAACATTTGTTAAACTTCTATGGTGGGTGCACGAATGTCTGTTGTTATTTTTTATATGCTTGAAATTTTGAAATTGAAAGATTAAAAATCAAGTAAAAATAATAGATTCCCAATTGAGATCAGAAAAATCGCAAAGAAAAAAATAAAAATCATCCAAAATTCCACTGCCCAGATATACCTCTGGGTATTTATCCTTTCAGTTCCTTTTCATGTGCAAAAGGAAATTTAAAATTTGCATTTTTATTATAATTAGTTAAGCACATGCTTTTAACACCTCTCCTTCAGAAATCCCAATTGCAATGATCACAGACAAATAAGTAAAAACAGGTGGGTTGGGGGCGGTCAGCCCTGAGAAACAGGAATCTTGCCAATCAACAAGCCTAATGTGGGATTTCCACAAAGAACCCCAACTCAGAGCAATGGGGACAGCGCAGGACACAGGCCTGGGGAGCTGTTGGCCCTGGCGAGTCCCCCGGCAGCACGCCAAGCCACTCTAAGCATTTCTTCAGTGAGCTCCTAATTAGGGCACTTAGAGGAGAGGGCAGTGCCCTGCTAACTTCTGCTGAGGAAATAAACTCAGAAAGGAAACTGCTTTGCCCATCAGGAAACTTCTCTTCTGCAATGCTGACTCTCCCGGAAATTCACTTCCTACTCATCACAGGCAACCAAAACTGCAATCCAGCAAAAGAAAACTACAAAAATACAAGCTTCCAAATCTCCCCTTTGTCTGAGACAAATAGATGGAACAAGGACCCGTGGGTTCTCTGACGGAACCTATTTTTTTTTAAAGCCAGGAATGGACAAGAAGATCTCCCTCTATAAAGATGCGGAAGGAGAAAAAAATTACAGGGGGGGGGAAGAAAAAACTAAGAGAAGATTCAGGAGTTTAAATAAAGATTATGCTTAGATGTAAGCCAAGAAAAGTGAAAGCTTTTTATAATTAATTTTATTTCATATTTTCTTGTGATTCTAAAAGGCATTATATTTTATAAAAAGACAGTAAGAAATACTATTTTTAACCAAAAGAAGGCATAAGTTAGGTTAAAAGGACAGGCTTTGGATTTAGATGACCCAGGTTCAGATTTGGCTCTTCCGTTTACTAGCTACGTGAGCTCGACGTCTCTGTGCCTTAGTTTCTTCATCTGTAAAAAGGGCTGTTAATGGTAATCCTCACCTCATAGAATTCTCGAGAAGGTCAATGTGATGATAGATGTCAAATGTCTGGCAAAACAGTCACTAATATTACGTATTCTTTTTGTTGCTTTAAAAAAAAAAACTTATCAAATTTTTAAAATGCAATGGACAACTTCTGGTTTCCAGAGGGTGAATTTAGCCTACATGTTTATCTCTCTATTCCCTCCCAAAATACCACTGAAGTGGTAAAAAGTAAAAATCGTAGTAACCCTGGAAAAGAGAATAGACAAGAAGTTCTAGGGAGTCCCTGGAAGATAGGAAATGGATGCAGACAGACTGACAGAAAACTCCATCAGGGCTGAGCACGCCCCGTCTGCCCTGTGGGCAACGCCAGGCTGCTCGCCCAGGGCTCCGTGGCTGGCCTGCCCCTCACAGGAAGCAGTGCTGCCAGAGAGGGAGGAAGGCAGAGGGGCGAAGATGCCCAGTCAGGGGCTGATAGAGAATGCAATAAGCTCTTTCAGAATTTTTAAGTATTTCCTTGGATCCATGGTGTATGTTGGTGTTTCCTTCCGAGGAAGGCGCTGTTGGCAGGAGTTACACAATATGTGTATCTGGGTATTGGGGGGGGACGCTGTGGGGATGGGGGGGGTAGGTGTATACATGTCTGTACATCCCAGGTCCGCAGGCGCAGACACATAGGCTCCTTTCTACGGAAGGTGACCAGATGGAAATGTGAGGAGCAGTAGAGAGAGAAGCCCTCCTTCCATCAAAGACAAAGGCAGCTGTACTTTGTGCTAGAACTTGTCATTCCAAACTCCTCGGCAGCTGTCTTCATGCCTCCAGGGTCCGTCCATCTTCCCCAGAGCAAGAAGACTCCAAGAGACATTGTTGATTGTTAATAATTTCCATAATCCTCAGTATCAGCTACTAAGCCAGCAGCCTACTCCACATAAGCAATAATAATTTATAGTTGCAGTTAACGGGCTGTTTTATAGGAACCCACAATTATAATTGGATGTCAAGTGTTGTGAATCTCAGCGGATGGAAAGCGACAGCCGCTGGGGCCTGGTGTTTAATTTTGTAATGTGATTATTAAAATTTCCCATCTCCTTGCTCTTCTATCTTCTCTCAATGTGGCTTCCAGCTGTGGCCCCATCTTTGTTTGTGCTGTCTTCTCCAGCCCAGAATCTTGACCCTTCCTTCTGTTAAACCTGTTTCTGGACCTGTGACTTTTTACTGAGCATGGGTAGAAAGCCTGGATCCTGCAGAAAGAGGGCAGCTACCAACTTTTCTGACTGGGAAACCCACCAAAACAAACCCATCCAAGAAAATATCCTAAGTCCCCGGGTTTGCTCATCTTGCTGTGCACAAACGGAACCCCCCAGCACTCGGCCTGGTAGCCCCAGCCCATCCAGAAGGTGACCATGGGAAGTACCCGGCTCCTTCAACCCAGTGGCCACAGGCTCTTGGAACGGACCGCCTTGGCACTTTGCAGTCAGAATCTGTCCTTAGAGTTCTCCTGTTCCAGACTCTAGGACTCAGATTAACACAGGGCTCACCAATAGCAAGTGTCAGGGAAGTGGTATAGTTGTTTGGGGAAGTGGCAAATAGATTGAGGAACCACGTAAAGCATGCTTTTATGTGTCTACTCCTGGGTGAGGAGGAAGCATGGCCTTCTTCTAAGTATGGTTGAGCAAGGGAAGGAAAGAGCAATCAGAGAGGGAGGGGCTGGCCAGGGTGTCACTACCTGGGGGTGGCCCTGAGCTCACCTGCCTTATCCATTTCAGATCCCAGCTCAGCCAAGAACCCCGTGTCTAAAGCCAAGTACAGAGCCTAATGGGGCACTAACTTAGTCCCAATTCTAGCCAAAATCAAAGCCAGGTGAGGACCCAACAATTCCCAGGGCAATTCAGACACAAGCCCAAGTCTAACCCAAGTATAACCCTAGAGCCCTCTCCATAACCCATTTTAGAGCACGGCCGAACCCAGAACCCAGTGGAACAGTAGCCCTGAATTCAGTCCTGCCTAAAATCCATAACCAGGGCCCAAATCCCAAGTCCATGTCAGGATGAGGAATAAGGTGGGGAGTCAAAGACATCACATTATTGGAAACCATCCTCCACTAATCATTCCTGAATCCAGAGCCCTGTGACCCAGCAATTCTCTCCTGAGAGGGAATTGCCCTCCGAATGGACTCGTCTCATAGCTCCCAAAGCACCACAGTTCTCTGGGGACAGAGGTTGTCTACCATTCGACTAGGAGATCCCAAGCTTAGCACAGGGCCCAGCATAATAGATGCTTACCCCGTGGCTAGATGGAAAACATGGAGTCAATGAAAAAGAAGGTGGTCTCTGAGTTCATCAGATCTGGATGAGAATCCCTACTCTGCCGCTTCCTAGCTGTGTGACCGCCAGCAGGGCCCTTCCCCTCCCTCTGTTGTGAAATGGTGTGAGGAGGAGATGGAACAGTGCATCTAAACCACCTGGCATGGAATGTTGGTTTCCTTTTTCTTTCTCCAAGGGCAATGGCTCTGAGGGTGGTATTAGATAATATCTTTTTTTTTTTTTTTTCTATCCATCACTGAGCGCAGAATCCTCAGAGGGTTTCAGATTTCTAGAGTCCTCGTGACCCGCCGAATCTGCTTCGCCATCCTGCTGCCCGAATTTCTATTGTGCATGGTTCCAGGGTGGAGTCGCACTAGCTTCCTGTATTAGACATCTGTTGCCACAATAGGGCCGGGTAACAAACAACCACGAAACTTCAGGCGTGTACGACAATAAACATTTACTGTTGCTCCTGAATCCCTGGGTTGGCTGAGCCGTTCTGCTGATCTGGGCCAACATCTCACGTGTGATCTAATGTGTCTGCAGTCAGCTGGGGTCCTCAACTCTACTCCATGGGGCTTCTTCTCATCCTCCAGCAGGCTAGCCTGGGCCACTTCACATGGCAATGGCAGGCTTCCAAGAGATGAATGGAAGCCCACAGGAGCCCCTGAAGCCTGGGCTCAGACCTGACACACCATCACTTCCACAGTGAGTAACAAGGCCAGCCCAGTTCCAGAGTGGGAACATACACACTGCCTTTTGATAGGAGGAACTTTAGAGTCATCTTGCAAGGGAAAAGGATTCAGAGAAGGGAAGGATGGTGACCATTTTTGGTAGTGAATCCACTATACCTTGTTTGTCCTTCTTCAGTCTCTTTGCTTTTGAGAAGGTGGATAAGAGGCTAGAAGGAATGATATGCTTCGACTCGAGTCAGAAACATTTGGGTTCTACCACTTGTATTAGCCTTTCTGAACCTCAATTTCCTCATCTATACAGCAACATCAATAGCAAGAACCGTTGACCCTTAGTCTATTCCCCTGACTCTTTGGGACATGACTAACCCTCTGGTACTAAGAACAGGAAGAAAAATCTAAGCAGCGGATTGTCAAAATCACTGTCTGGTGGCGGCCCTGAGCCTACCTGCCCTACAGAGGCAAGGATTGACTCTATGCTGTCCTTCTCAGATCCCAGGTGAGCCACGGCCCCAGTGTCCAAATCCAAGTACAGAGCCACGGGTCACCAGGAGGATGGCCTTTCACCGTCTCCCAGGAAAATGTTTCTCCAGGCAGCTATGCCAATGGTGGAAAAGAAAGTCAATGTGGACAAACAAGTGCATGATTTACTATCCAGTCCCTTTTCACCAAAGCCTGGGGGAGAAACCAGAGGTACGTGCCATGCCTAGTTCTCTCAAAGTGACTTTCGTACATAACGCAAATGTTTCCCTCCTGCCCTCAGCCACTGTCTACCTTCCCCTAAGGTGGTCCTAACTGGGCCACACACAGCTCCTTCCCTAATTACTATTTATTTCATTTGCATTTTTCCCATTATAATGTTATTATCCTAACGTGTGAATCCTATTACCTGGGCAACCAAAAGGGGTGCCTATGTGGATTCAGTCTTGACTGAGACCTAAACTCTACTTGGTTAAAATCACTCTTGGGGTCAAAGAACAAAAAACATCCCACTGTTTCACATGCCTTATTTCTTTATTTTGTCTTTGTCCAGACAGGACTTAGCTGACCTCTATGGTTTCTCCCAAATGCACTCACATAATTCATTTTACTTCTACTCACCAGCCACAATATCTTATCTCCTCCTATAAGCAGATCCCCCTCTGATCAGTACTGCCTACTCAAGACCTACCTCGTGGGGTTGGGGTTAAATGGATAATGCATGTAAGTTCTCAGTACGGTGCTCAGTACATAGCAAACAACTCAATAAAGATTAATGACCAGTGTTACTATTACTGCTAATATTAGTGTCAGTATTAGTCTGTCACCATCCTCCTTAGAAGTCACCGGAGTCTTAACATCAGTTGTTACTCCCATACCCTACGTCCTCTCTGCAAGACAAAAATCTTCCTCCCACCCCAGGTTCTGTAATACTCTCCTCCCAGGTCAACCCAGGTCAAGGCACTGTTACTGTCTCAGTTGGCAAAGAAGCTCCAGGGCCAAGTCCAGAGAGGAAGAGAGAAGAGACCTCACCCTGCATTTTCTCTCTTGACTCCTGACCCAAGCAGAGGCCAGTGCCGTGGGGAGTGGGTGGTCCTGGGGAGGTCCCTATGAGTTTCCCTTCAGAACTAAGATGAGGAAACAGCAGCTGGCAGGAAATTAATATGACATGAACGCTCTGCTGGAATGGCTATAAATAGGGAAAGTCAATGGAGTGGAAAGGAAAGCATTTAACAGCTAAGTGTTCTTTGCAACGGCAGGCTCACACCTCATTCTATCAGACATTATTTACACAAAAGAAGGTGTGATGGTGCTTACGGCATCATTAGGCGTGGATTACTTCCTTAACTGTGAATACAGAAGCCCAGGGGAGGCAACCGCTCTAGAACTCCTCCAGGACACCCTGGAAACCAAGCACAGACTCAGCTGCCCCCTGAGTCAACCGGAAACGCCGGCATCATTTCCTCAATCATTTCCTCCGTCACTCACTCAGTTCTCTACCCCCCAATAATAAATATAGAGGGGATACGAATCAAAAGTCAGCGTGAATCAAAAGTCAGGGGTATAAGAATGGTCACATCTCTCTAGCCTCAGTAACCAGCCTCGTTCCCTGTTCTGAGCTCACGGTGTGAGGAGGGACCTCCACCTCCGTTCTTCAGCCCTCCTTCAGCTCAACCCAGGCTGTGCTGTCAAGGATCTGGGGTCGGACGCAGTGCCAAGGCCGGGGGCACAGGATCTGCAGTCATCAGTCACCCCTGAGAGCTCTATCGTTCCATCTGTGTGGTGTTTTCAGCTCGGGGTTCTCTCTTTTGCTTCCTCTCCAGGCGTGGGACACAGGGGTCTCTGGTGAGGCTGGGAGCCCAAATCCCTTTGGTCTTATGTCCTTGACATACCATGTACCCGTTTCTCCCTGGGTCATTCTGTCTTCCCACTGCTTCAGGGGCCCACTGGCCACTCTCTCATAGCCCAGCCCAGGGGATATCTTTTTCTTAGTCTGAGGGAAGCCCCTCTCTCTCTCTTTCCTGAGCCTCCCAAGCCACTCCACCTCCTCCCACAAACCCATCCCTAACATGTTTAGGTTTTCAGAACAATGACAGAAATCTCGGGGATAATTCTACCTTCAGCTCTGACACGTTCCTCCCCTGAGGCAACCAAACACCAAGCCTGCCACCTGCCTGCAGGGAAAGAAGGAAAAGGGAGAAAATGCAAATTATCCACAATATTATCCAAACACTAGCATTTAAGAAACTCTGACTACATGTTCTGTCCACCCAGACAGTCTGTCCTTTCAGGAACACACCTGTACTCTCCGAGTGTTGATGGCCTGTTTTAACTAAGCCTTGAAGATATTCACTCGCCCATCAGCTCCCTGCTGGATCAGCTTGTTGGTGCCGGAGGGTGGGAGGTGGTCCAGGGAGAAGGTAGGTGGAAGTCTCTGGAAGCTCAGGATAGAGCTGGGCAGGACCCCTCATGGGTTGACCCCATCCTGCAGCTTGTTTCCCACATCGTTCTCTCTCAGGTTTCAGAGACGCCTCCAAAGAATAAAGCCACCATGCTGCAGACCAGCGTTATTCCTATCCAATGCCAAGGAGCAATTTCTTATTACCTGGCATTTGAACTTTCTGGAAAGATGAATGTTCACATTCCCTAGTTGTCTGCTCATGATGAGCTAGAGCTTAGATTTCTAACCAGGTGGTCTCTTGGGATGGGAAGGATTCCACCAAACAGGGTTCTCACTGGGTTTGAGTAAAACTAGTCTCGGGAGTGGAAGTGTTGACAGCTGGATTCCTCATCCAGCATCCCGGTGACACCAGCCTCTGCTCAACTGCCTCCACGTGATGGGAAACTTATTGCTTCCAGGACAGTCCATTTTGGCTATAGATCATTTTGACTACAAGCCTTTTTTCCCTAATAAAAGCTATCTTTAAACCAAATATGAGTCTATATATCTCTCCCTTGAACATATTTTCCTTTAATGCAAAAAGAGTTGGAAAATCAGAAAATAAAGGTCTTTACAAGAACTAGAGATTATTCCTTGTACAGTGTCTTCCATTTTCTCTCAGTTTTGTTTCATGTACTAGATGGTCTTTGTAGAAGGGACTCCTCTTTGAGGGAAGATGTGAATAAGCCCCTACACCTGATTTATGACAGAGTCTATTAGTCAGTATAGGCCAGCTGCTGTAACAAACAGTCCCAACAGTCCAGTAGCTTAACGATAAAACTTTATGTCTTTTTTACATCATAGTTGTGGCAGAGTAAGTTCTTTGCCACTCCTCCAGTTGAAGGCTGGGGTCTTTTTCCCCTACCTTAAATCTGAACTGGCCCCTATGACTGGCTTGAACAAAGGAATTTGGCAGAAGTGATGCTGTGCCAGTTCGAGGCATAGCCTTTAAGAGGCTGCACAGTCTCTGCTTGTACTCTTGGGTGGAAGCCTGCTACCATGTAAGAAGTCAGATTACCCTGAAATTGCCATGCTATGAGGAAGCCCAAGCTGCCATGAAGAGAGGTCACATGAAAAGAAAGAAACAGAGAGTCAGAGAGAAGGGGGTGCTGGCCAGCATTTCAGTCATCCCAGCACCAAAGTGTGAATGAAGACACCATCATGAACATTCCAGTTCTCTGCCTTATATTCTATGCCTGTCTCCCTCACCTTAGCTCAAGCTCCGAGTGATCCCCACAGCACCATCCTTCTTGACCATCACCTAAATGAGATGACCCCAGCCTCTGTGAGGAGGAATGCAGACAACGGAGGTCTCATGGAAACAGCACAGTCCTCTTTAGTTTTCAAAAGATAACGCCTCCAGGTGTGTGTGTATGGCTGGTGTTACATGTGCACATCCTCGCCCACTCACCTGTCACCTAGACCTTTAGGCAGGAGGCCCACTCACCTGTCACCTAGACCTTTAAGCAGGAGGCCCACTCACCTGTCACCTAGACCTTTAGGCAGGAGGCCCACTCACCTGTCACCTAGACCTTTAGGCAGGAGGCCCTCACAGGAACTATTTCTGATTTAGGTTACAGGATCCCAGAGCCAGGATGTCCAGAGGTCAGAGATGACCCCAATCAAGGGCCAGCAAGGCCTCAGAAAAACATTATACACAAACTCACTGTATTCTTTTCAAAAACTCTCAATTTTATTTTATTTTTTGCCTGACCTTATTCAAAATTTCTTCTCATAGACATTTTGGTTGATTTCCAAACAAATTTTTTTAATAAGCCATGGCTAATTCACTTCCCAGCTGATCTGTTGCTTATATTAACAACTCCTGCTGTTCAGTTACTGAATTCCCCCAGGCGCCTTGTAGTGACAGGCTACAGAGTGTACTGTTAAGATCCAAACTCTAAGGGCCAAATTGCCTAGGTTTGAATTCAGGCTCTGCTACTTATTAGCTGTGGGACCTTGCGCAAGTCCCTTGATCTCTCTGGTTCTCTTCTTCTTCGTCTGGAAACGCGAATAAGAGTATCTATCTCACAGAGTGACTGTGAGTATTGAGTTAATATATATCAAGCAGCTGACGTAGTGTCTGGCACAAGTGTTAGCTACTATTGATGAGAGCGGGCCCAGCAGGGACAAGGGTGCTGTTGAGTTCTTGCTCACATCCTTGCTGTGAACTGGCTTGGAATCTGACTGGTCCCGATATCAGCCAGTCATGGTGGTTGTCCTAGATTGGGTGTCCCAGAAGCAGGCCTCAGAACAAGGATTCACGTGAAAGTCATTTATTAGAGGTGCTCTCAGGAGAAGCCTGTGGGAGTGGGAAGGTGGGCCTGGGAAGGGAAGGGAAGGGGCTGAGTGTGGGCATGGCATCAGGCAGAGTAGTTTCTGTTTGTGTAGCAGAACCTAATCGTAGGTAAACAATGTGTATTCATACCCCACGTGCTGCAGTCACTGATATCTTAGTATTAGCGAGGGCTAACTTTTATGGAACAAATGCCATTGTTCTAGGTACTGTGCCAAGTAATTTACGTACATTATCCCTTCTGATCCTCAAGACCTATGAGCTATTACAGCATCATAATAGGTCCTAATAGGCAAATGATATGCCAAAGTTTCTGTTTGTCTTAAGTAAATATCTGATGATGTTTAGTTCATTAGAGTCTACACATCAAATGTCTCCAGATACATTATCTTCCTCTAAATAATGGCTGAGAAGATATGCACATTTATTTATAACATATTGGCTGATGCAAACCTCTCTAGTGTGATGAAAGTTGGAACGTGCTTATGTGCAATAATTGCAGGGTTATTCATTCTTAAGTGAAGCAAAGAGGTATAATTGTGATGGAGCTTGTAGTCCTTGGTCTGGCAAGGCCCAAGGCCAGTGATGATCTGTAGGTTTCATCCTGAGCACCAACCTTAATTGATTAGGCAGCACTTGGAGCAACAGTTGTGGCTATCTAGGCTTAGCAGGTGAGACTGCTATGATTGATTAGTTATGCCTGCATGGCTGTAGGACTGTCTTAGTCCCTTTAGCTGCTGTAACAAAAATACCATAAACTGGGTGGCTTATAAACAATAGAAATTTATTCCTCACAGTTCTCGAGGCTGGGAAGCTTAAGATCAAGGCACCCAGCAGGTTTGGTGTCTGCTGGGGCCCGGCTTCCTGGTTCATAGACAGCCCTCTTCTTGCTGTGTCCTCACACTGCAGAAGGGGTGAGAGAGCTCTCTGGGGTCTCTTTTATAAAGGCACTAATCCCATTCATGAGGGTTCCACCCTTATGACCTAATCACCTCCCCAAAGTTCACCTCCTAATACCATCACTTTGGGCATTATAAGTTTCAACATATGATTCGGGGGGGTGGGGGCGTTGGGGGGTGCGGGGGACACAGCATGCAGACCAGAGCAGACTGGGAGTGAACTGTGTATGCCAAACCTGTAAGAGCACATCAACTTGAGGAAGCTACTTTAATAATTCCATTTTGCAGATGAGCAAACTGAGACTCAAATATGAAATTTACCCAAAGTCACAGTGAGGCAAAGCTTGAATCACACACATAAGCTTTTTGAGTCCAGAGTGGATGCTGGCAACCACTGTGGTATTATGACAGGCTCCTAACTTGACACCAGCCCCTGCCTGGCCCTCAAGCCAAAGGGGATAATGGGGGCTGCTTCTGGTTCTGGCTACAGCCGCCCTTAGATCCAAGATCCAAGTTCCATCTCTGCCAACCTTACCCCAGCACACTCCCAGCAACCCCAGGATTCCTGGGATACAGGGGGCCCAGCCTCCTGTAGGACAAGGAGGCCTTGAGGTGGCCTGGCTTCGGCCCTGCCTGCCCAGTCCAGCAGTCCAGAGCACGTCTTGGCCTCGGCCCACTCCCCAGAATCCCCAACCCACCGCAGGGCCAGCAATCAGGCCGGAGCTGCGTGGCCCAGCGCGCTGGCGCTAGCTTCCCCAGACCCAGGGCTCAGCTACTATTGATGCTGGCGCTCCCAGCAGCCGCTTCTGCCAAGAGAGGCAATTTACCACCAGCTAGGAGGCCATGGGAGGGGCCCAGCCGCCCGCGGCGCTTTTATGCCTCTATAAAAACCATTTAAAGGGCCACTTTGCGAGCCACAAGGCGGAGGAGGAGGGAAGCAGCGGAAGCCACGGACCCACAAGCCCTAGAGCCTCCTTTCGAGCCCCCAGTCTGGCTGGAAAGCCCCAGAACCTCTGCTGCCCGCTCCCTGCCTTGGGGAGAGGCTGCAGGAGCTGCGAGGCAGGTGCACCAGGCCGGGAGAGCCGCCTCCACGCCGCCCAAGTGGGCAGGATGGGAGCAAGATGCCCACCAGCCCTTTTAAGTCAGATCACAAAGCCCAACCCTAACCCTCACACTGATCACCACTAGGTCCCCGCTCCCTGCTCTGTGCCAGGCAGCCCTGTGCGCCTCGCTTCCCCTGCCGCCTCTGTAGCAGCTCTACGAGGGCGTGGCCACAATTATCATCATGCCCATTTCTCAGAGGGAAAACCGAGGCCCGGGGAAGTTAAGTGACTTGCTCAGGATTTCACAGCCTGGATTTAAACTCGGAGAGCCCAACTCCAAAGCCAATGGTCTTTAAATTTAATCACCGAAAGACGCTGCAGCACCCACATTCTGACGCAATTACTTCGGCCTCAAAAGCCAGCTGCATAAGAATAACGTGGTTTATCAGCAACTAAGATGAAATAACCTTCGGCCGTACGTAGGGAACCAGTAACACCACGCTACCCCCCACTCCAACCCAGTCCCCACTACATTTCAGGCTATTTCTTGTAGGTCTGTTGGCTCCTAAATGCCCTTCCCACTCTCCTCTGCCTGTTCACCTAGCGCCACCTGCAGGTAGAGTTGGTCACTGTTTCTTTTGGGCCACCAGTGAATTCTCTCATTTCCTCATTCATTCGTTCGGCGCGTCTTTCCACAGATATTTACTGATTTCTGCTCTGTGCCAGGAGCAGGGAACTGGGCTGGAGGCCGCGGGACACAAGTTGCTTACAGTCTAACGGAGAGACAGACATTTAAACAGGCAATTATACAGGATAGAAGGATAGTGAAAGGGGAGGGAAGCTGGGGAGGGCTGCCCGAGGAGGTCTGCCCTTACTTAGCCAACATTTCCCCCAACCGCCTTTAGCTGCCACATTAGTGTCCTCCCATCAGAGAGACCCAGGGGCCCTTCGGCTGAGAGCCCTCAACTTCTGCCTGGCCCTCAGAATCCTTGGGTGTCTTCATGATTTCATTCTAAGCTCCATTGCTGCCTCAGAAGAAGCAGCTCCACCGCTTGGGTTGAATCTAACTTGTCTGCCTATAACGTGGATTCCACACCAGCCTGGGTTTTCCAAGACTTAGTTGCACAGATGGTCCCATCTCTCTTGAGTCATCAATATTTTTTCACTCTCCCTCTGCCAATAAGCATACTTAAATGTCCCGAGCTAAACAAATGACCCTTGACCCTGCCACCAGCTTTCTTTCTCCACTGTTACACTTTTCTCCAAAAAGTAACCTCTGTTCATGACCCCTGTAAGCTCACTCTAGGACAATTTGTCTAATGCCAGCAAGGCTACCTCTTCTTAAGCATTTGCTGTCAGCCAGCTCCATGTTGCTTTACATACATGAGCTCAGCCATTTCTCATACAATCATGTGAGTCATGATCATCCTCATAGTACAGATGCGGAAACTGAGGCTCTAGAAAGAGAGTATTAAGTAAATTGCTCAGTCATACCACTGGCCCTAAATCCTACCTCTGACCATCTAGTCTTAATGAGCCCTCCATGGGGGCAGCCACTCATCATTCCCTGCTGTACCTCCCTGGTAGGTTTGAGGCACTTGATAAGTATTTGTTAAATGAATAGATGTTCAAACACTTTGATGACTTTTTGCCAGTTTTTCTAGAGACGTTTTCTGCAAAGTTTCATAATTTAGTAATACACACATTTGTAGTAATGTTATGTGTATCATGTGTCTCATAATTCCAGAATTCCTTTATGAATTAAGTATCTTGAAAAATAAAATAGAGTGGAATTCAATATAATTCTCAACCCATCTATCTCGTGTCTTCATCCTTGCTGTCAAAATGCCCGTGGCTTCTTAAACAGGAGAGAATGCTGGCTACATATTAATTTGGTTTAGCTCCTGAAGTACACTCAGGCATGCATAGCGCAGAAAAAGAAAAATCAAGAATGAGACAAAAACAATCAAAAGGGATGAATCTGGTAAGTCATGTACAAAATGCTGCAGGTCTGAAAATATTTATTGGGAGAAACATACACATAAAGAGAGGTTCTTCAGCAGACAGAAGAAATAAGAAGACATTCACGAGAATAAAATAGTACACATTTAGAGAATGTTTCAAAGAAATTAAAAATTAAGCCAAAAATTTCCTTAAGCAAATTGAAGAAAACATCCTGATATTTATGTGTACAGGCAGCTAGGTGAAGTAGTATTAGATAAATTAGCTGGTACAAATCAGAGTGGGTTAGGTTCTGCTGCAGTAGCAACCCTCAAATCTCAGTGGCTTACCAAAGCAAAGGGTGTTTCTTGCTCACTCCACATTTCCAACCTGGGTTGAATGAAGCTCTGCTCCATGTTATCTTTATTCCAGGATACAGGCTAATAATACAGTTTCTACTTGGTATATTACTGAGATGTGGCAAACCATGTATTAGCATTAAGAGGAGTAACACACGTCACTTCTGCTCACATTTGACTGACAAAAGCAAATCTTACTGCTTGGTCTGAGCTCAAGGAACAGGGATGTATAACTCTCCTACAGGGAAGGCAGCGCATAGCAACCCTCCACTTCAGGCAAATTGGATTTAGGTAAATGGTTATCACTCTATTTCCTTCCTCTCCTCCCTATACATTCCCTCCTTTAGCTTACAAATTTTAATGTGCATACAACCACTGGGAAACAAGTTACAATGCAGATTTCTGGGATCCACCTCCAAAGAGGCTGATTTAGGAGATCTGGACTGGTCCCCTGGGATCTGCATGGTCACTACAGGTAATCTTGATGTCTAGTGGTATAAGGAGCATTTGAGAAACACTGATTTAATCTCAGATGAAACTTGCTAGTGGATCCTTCTCACATCAAATGACCTTTACCTCACTCCTCATCTTTAGCTCAAGATGCTCACTCCTTGCTCCTGGCAGTCCAGTGCTTAGGACTCGGTGCTTTCACTGGTGGAGCCCAGGTTCGATCTCTGGTTGGGGAACTAAGATCCTGCAAGTCTTGTAGCGTGGCAAAAAAAAAAAAAAAAAAAAGAAGACGATGCATATAACCAAAAACCCTCAAAATATCAGTAACTTAGTAATTAAAGAGACACAACAACTAAATGCAATGTGGGATCCTGGATTGGATCCTGGAACAGAAAAAGGACACTAGGGGAAACACTGAGTAACATGAGGGGAAATCTGAGTAAGGGCTTTAGTTTACTTAACAGAACTGTACTAATGTTAATTTTCTGATTTTGAAACTTGCACTATAGTTATGTAAGATGTTAACATTAGGGGAAGCTGGATGAAGGATACAGAGGAATTTTCTATACTATTTTTTCAGCTTTTCTGTGAATCTAAAATTATTTCCAAGTGAAAAGTTAAAAATGAAGTTATTATAAAGATACTCATCTCATGGGATCATGGTGATGTTAAAAGAGATTATATACATAAAGAACATGGTACTATATAGTGCTGTCTGCCTACTGCCCCGCACAGGACCTACGCAGTGGCCTGCCTTCTGCAGGTGCTTTCTCTGTAAGTACTCGACATATTGAATTAGCTTGAGAAAAAGGAAGGCACACTAACTTTATATAAATCACACCATTTCATTCTTACGATAACTCTATGAGGAGGGTATCATTATCCTCATTTTACAGATGAGGACTTCGAAGTACCAAAGCGTTTACATCTTACGTACTTGAACGCAACTTGTTTCTGCCGAAGCTGCAGTGAAACCACTCTCGCCCACAGTACTTCCAGCCCAGGGGAGCAACTGTCTGCTCTCCCCAGCACCACCCTTTCCAGCTTCCTGGTTTGTGCTTTCAGGAAACAGAGCTGCTTCTGCCAGTTTCCGGCTCCAGCATTTGGATTTCATTAGCAAGCACAGTTCTAATTGAACTTTTATTCACTAGCCACAACTTGGCAATTAATCAAGCTTCTCCCAGGCTCGGAGCCTATGTTCACTTCCTTTCACCGAGAAAGAAAAAAAAGAAAGCGAACCTTAATCCTCATTCCTAAGGCAATGTACCCTGCTCCTGTGCTGGTTTCTGCATCTCCCTGTGTTCCCAGGACACCGTGCACTTAGTAACTTCTAAAGAAGACTGTTAGATTCAGGTGGTAATCACATGCCCCTTCTGGCACATTCCCTGGACTCCTGGCCTCATTAGAAATCCTCTCATTGCTTGCTTCCAGCCGTTCACTTGCAAATAAATGCTGGTCTCTGCTCTCCTTCCTGCCAGAATCTCAAGGCACCTTGTTTACTTTTTTCTTAAAGTAACATTTATTGTTGTTTCCCCCCATTCTCTGATTAAAGAAGGAATAATGTTCATTGCAGAAAAATTGGAAAATGTGAAAAATCACAAAGAGAATAGAACTCAGTCATAAGGTCACTGGCCCAAAATAAGCATGGCTAATATATGGAGATGCAAGTGATCTTTGACTTTCTTAAATGTGGCTTTTGTGCAAATTGCCCATTATATGTCAAAACTCTCTAATTCAGAGAACCAAAATGCAAGTAAAAACAGAGGCAGGGCCACCACATTGCGCAATTCTAGTAGGTACCATTCATATTAGTCTATGGGACTGATACCCTCTGAAACTGTGCAGCGCACAATCTGTGCAGCTGTACTTGGCAGCTGTGTACAAAATCTGAGCCTGGAAGCTGTAGGTAAACTAAAGGACCAGGGCAGCTCCTGACAATTGCTGTAATGTAGGGATATGAGGCTTAGTGTCAGAATCCTGTGATTACTTTTTTCAAAGGGAGTTAGAAATCTGTATTTTTAGATAAAATCACCCAGTTTTTAAATACTGGTAACTAATTCAATTTTTAAAACTCACTATGCTAAACAAACAGGCCTAATCTGGACTGTGGGGTGTCTAGTGACTGAAAATGATTTCTAGTCATCCCAGGGCCTTCCCCTCTCCTGGCCCAGCCTCTCCTTCCCTTCCTACTCCTACAAATATTGTGCCAAATGTTCATGTACTATGTATGAGTGCTCATTTCCCCACCCCTTGGCCCACAGTAGATTTAGAGCTAGATTGTGGGACAAGACACCTAAACACTCAGCTGAGGCATCAATCAAAGCATAACTGGAGGACTCAAGTGTTGCTGAACATTGTATTCACCAAAATTCCTCTCAAGGAGAGGTTCCTATGTGGCTGGAAGGAATATGCTGATGAGCCATTTGTAGAGGATGAGTGAAGCCCTTCAAGAGGCTTATTTAAGGACCAAATAGATCGTCATTAAACTACTGTCTGAGGTAGGTGGTTCCAAATAACTGCAAGGACGTTATTTGCTCAATGGGCATGCAAGTTAAGGGTCAGAGCTGAATTGTTGGGGCATAGACAGAGAGGCTGAAAGCTACTGTGAATTGTCCTCCTTTTCTACTCTTCTCCACATAGCACTCAGCCACTCCACTTTATAATAACTGAACATTAGTTTTAATCATGTATTTTGCATTAATTGGAAGAATATACATGATAAACAGATAACTGAAAAAAAAGCAAGCTGAAGAGCAATAATTTTGTATTCCCCACTTTTTAAAGAAAACCTGTGTAAGTACTCATATGTTTCCAGATGTTTACATAAGCAAAGGAAAATATGGAAGATATACAACATTTTAAAATTTTTATTTTATTGAAATATAGTTGATTTACAATGTTGTGTTAATTTCTGCTGTACAGCAAAGTGATTCAGTTATACACACACACACATATATATATATGTATACATTCTTTTTCATATTCTTTTCCACTATGGTTTATCATAGGATATTGAATATAGTTCCCTGTGCTATAGAGTAGGACCTTGTTGTTTATCCATTCTATATATAATAGTTTGCATCTGCTAATCTCAAACTCCCAATCCATCTCTCCCTCACCCCCCAGTTTTTAATAGTGACTATTAGGGATATTAGTTTGTAGAGGGGAAGAAAATGTTATTGATTTTACTTTAGATGCTTGAATTGTATCAGTTGTTCGAATTGTGTCAACACGCACATACAACTTTTATAATTCAAATGTTTAACTTTTTAAATTAGATTTGAAGAGACACCAAATTGTAGCATAACCAGAAGAGGCCACATGTCTCAGAACATGCCTGACTGGATATTATTTTTGAAAATCATTGCTGAAAAACTGGCAGCGTTAAATATTGATGACATGGAAATCATAATAGGGATCTCTTTTTGCCCTTAACAATATGGGATTATTTCCAGTATTTTGCTTTTAAATTAATGAAATGTTGTTTTAAGACAGAAATTGTTCATCATATTAAGGAACTGCACCTTTATTCCAATTTTATCTAGAGTTGTTAAGAAAAGTGAATATTAAAGATTATCAAATGTTTTTTACAAAATCTACAGAGTTGATCATTTTGTTTCCCTCTTTGTACTTATTGATATAATCAGATGTGTTAATAACTTTCCTAATATTAAACCATCCTTGCATTACAAAACTAAGTTTCATTGGGTCACGCTTTAATGTACTTTTAGTACAGTGTTAGAATCAACTTGATTAGAATTGATTTGATGATATTTTATTTAGGATTTTTGCATCCATATTTATAAGGAAGTTTGGTAGTATTCTTTTTTGTGATGTTTTTATCATATTTTGCTATCCGTTATGCTAGCTTCATAAAACAATTTGAGAAACTTTTTAAATTTGCTCTACCTTTTCAGGTAGTCTGGAAATGACTTGTTCTTTGTATGTTTAAAAGAACTCATCCATAAAATTGTCTGAACATGGAATCTTTTGGGGAATGGGGTTTTGTTTGTTTGTTTACAACTTTTACTATTTCTTTCAAGGCTACTAGTCTATTTACATTTTCCACTAATTTCTTTAGTCAATTTTATTCATTTGTATTTTCCTTGAAAAGAATCCATTTCATCCAGATTTTCAAATTCATTTGCACTGTATTATAATATATCCTTTGATAATTCTTTTAAAACATCCTCTAATTTCACACTTCTGATTCCTTTTCCACTCTGAATTTTGCTTATATTTTTAGATTTGCCAGAGGCTTGTCTGTTTCATTGGTCTTTTTAAAGAGCCAGATTTTGGATGTAGCTATCAATGTTTATTGGCTTTAGAATTTCTAGTTCAATTTATGATTGTTCTTTTTGCTAAGTCCTCTCTCCTGCTTTCCTTGTGTTTATCTTGTTGACCTTGTCTTCCTCATTCTTGAGGTCAATGCTCATTTCATTTGTTTTCACTTTTTACTTGTTTAATGACTAAAGAATTTAAAGCAATTATTTTTCCTGAATTCAGCTTTAGCTTATCCTCTAAAATCAAAGATGTTGCATTTCATTTCCACTTTCTTTGAAATGGTTTATATCCTGAGTTTTAAGGAGAGAGTTTTTATGGTTGTTTTTTCAACTAACTGTTTCCCAGAGATTATTTTAAATTAAAAATAAGTTGATTATACAAGACAAAAATAAGGGGAAAATCACCCAGTCAGACGGTTATACACATCTCTCCAATCATTGGTGCCTATGAATGCTTCTTTCCTTTCCTTTTCAAAAATCATATTATCTATTTTGTCTTAAAAGCCACTTTCTTTCCTCGATATTGTGTGTGTAGTTATTAGGAACTCTTGTTACTATTGAGGAGTTGTGGGCTTTGGGGTCCTACAGTAACGTATGAACATGGAGATTGTTTGACAGGCAGATTTTAGGAGATTTTAGGAGATCCCTCCTTTTGAGAGACAAAAGAGGAACTGTGACAAAGATTCATATACAAAGATATTGCTTTGCCTCCGTCTCCTTTAAATAATGATCCCTCATCAAGCTGGAAGGCAAAGGGCATACAATGGAATATTACTCAGCCATACAAAGAAATGAAATTGAGTTATTTGTAGTGAGGTATATGGACCTAGAGTCTGTCATACAGGGTGAAGTAAGTCAGAAAGAGAAAAACAACTACCGTATGCTAACACATATATATGGAATCTAAAAAAAAAAAAAAAGGCTCTGAAGAACCTAGGGGCAGGACAGGAATAAAGACACAGACATAGAGAATGGACTTGAGGACACAGGGAGGGGGAAGGGTAAGCTGGGACGAAGTGAGAGAGTGGCATAGACATATATACACTACCAAATGTAAAATAGCTAGCTAGTGGGAAGCAGCCGCATAGCACAGGGAGATCAGCTCAGTGCTTCGTGACCACCTAGAGGGGTGGGACAGGGAGGGTGGGAGGGAGACACAAGAGGAAGGAGATATGGGGATATATGTATAGGTATAGCTGATTCACTTTGTTATAAAGCAGAAACTAACACACCATTGTAAAGCAATTATACTCCAATAAAGATGTTAAAAAAAAAAAAAAAAAAAAAAAAGAACTGCTTTTGCTGCGTTCAAAAAACAAGACAAAGGGCACAAGACACGGCTCCTTAGGTCCAGGACGCCTGCCTCCTCCCCAGCAGCCGCAGATTTACAACCAGACCCGTCCTTTACCAACCAGGCAAATCACATCACTTCTTGGGAGCCTCACTTTCTGCATTTGTAAAATGGGAACAATCATAGTCCCTCGCTCATAAAATAGTGGTGAGTTTTAAACAAAGTAACGCATAGAAAGCATTTAACACAGGGCCTGGCACGTAATAAATACTCACTGAATGATAGCTGTTGTTGTTGTGACCGAGCCCCCTACTTTCCAAACCAGAAAAATGAATAAAAAAATCTCACTTCCCAGCTGAGACTGGGGGAGACCTCAATGCCGGCTACTCATCTGCAGTTTTACCAAAGCAATTAAAGCTCGGCCTGTGATCGTGAGTCTCTTGATTGTCCTTGAAGCCCGAGTTACCCTATTGAGAGAGGAAGCCGGTGCCCTTGCACCCGTTCCCGTGCTGTTTATTATGCCAGAGAGGCTGCTCAGACTCATTACCGCTGCGGAATACAGGCCCCCAGGGGCTGAAGTGGAGCCGGATAATTACCAACAGATCCCTGCTAGGGATGGACTCAATGGAAACAAGTCAATCAGGAGCGAGGCATTTATGTCTAAACTATTCCAATCCACGCCTGGGGGCACCGGAGACTGCTAATGAGGGCCGTGCTCCCAAGGCCGAGGGCCTGACCACCAGTTCCAGCCTTGAGGGCCCTGTGCCTAAGAGGATCCTAACACGGCTCCGCCTGGTCTACGCAGCAGCTCACCTTCGGCAGAACTAAGAGGCAAGCTGGTTTGGTTTGATACCAGAAGCTTCTCTGCCTTGATGGCCTGGCCCTGCCCTCTCCCGTAAAATAGCTGGTTCTCTCAGAAATTCCACCTTTAGGAGAAATCTCTGCGCGTTAAGCCTCCCTCTCTGCTCTTCTTTCCTTCAACTCCTGCAACCTGTCTCCTCCATTCTCACCACAGGTCGCATCCTTGTTAAACTCTGCAGTGACTTCTAGAAGCCACCTCACCTCTGCTCACCAGTTCTTTCAGAGCCTTGCCTTGCCTTGAGGTAGCATGGTTTTATTTCTCTTTCTTTTTCCCTTTTAATATATATATATTTTTAAATTTATTTATTTATTTATTTTTGGCTGCGTTGGGTCTTCATTGCTGCACACAGGCTTTCTCTAGTTGCGGCGAGCAGGGGCTACTCTTCGTTGCAGTACACGGGCTTCTCATTGCGGTGGCTTCTCTTGCTGCGGAGCATGGGCTCTAGGCACGTGAGCTTCAGTAGTTGTGGCTTGCAGGCTCTAGAGCGCAGGCTCAGTAACTGTGGTGCACGGGCTTTTAGCTGTTCCGCGGCATGTGGGATCTTCCCGGACCGGGGCTCGAACCCGTGTCCCCTGCATTGGCAGGTGGATTCTTAACCACTGCGCCACCAGGGAAGCCCTAATATTTTTTTAATTGAAGTATAGTTGATTTACAATGCTGTGTTAATTTCTGCTGTACAGCAAAGTGATTCAGTCATACACATATATACACTCTTTTTTTATATTCTTTTCCATTATGGTTTATCATAGGATATGGAATATAGTCCCCTGTGCTCTACAGCAGGACCTTGTTGTTTATCCATTCTGTATATAATAGCTTACATCTGCTGACCCCAACCTCCCACTCCATCCCTCCCCCAACCCCCTCCCCCTTGGCAACCACCAGTCTGTTCTCTATGTCCGTGATTCTGTTTCTGTTTCTGTTTCATAGATAGGTTCATTTGTGCACATTTTAGATTCCACATATAAGTGATATCATATGGCATTTGTCTTTCTCTTTCTGACTTACTTCACATAGTATGATAATCTCTAGTTGTATCCATGTTGCTGTAAATGGCATTATTGCATTCTTTTTATGGCTGAGTAATATTCCATTGTATATATGTACCACATCTTCTTTATCCATTCATCTGTTGATGGACATTAAGGTTGTTTCCATGTCTTGGCTATTGTGAATAGTGCTGCTATGAACATAGGGGTGCATGTATCTTTTTGAATTATAGTTTTGTCAGGATATATGTAATGTGGTTTTATTTCTAACATTTGCTATCAGTACGGCATGTACACGTGCAATTCAATCTAAAACATGACAGATTAGGGTTCTTGCCACACTGCCCCCTGGAAGTAAGAATTTCAGGCCACGAAATAGGGGTGCCAGGAATTGAGCTTTCTGGATGGTTCTAGAGCTGATCTTTATTGGTATCCCAAGCCCCATTTCTTTCGGGTGGTGGAAACACAATCTCAGCAATTCAAGAAGCCCCCGTCACTTGTTCTCTGGATGGGTGGGGCACCTATATTCTGGGGGCAGAAGGGCCAAGTGCCAGAGGGTGAATCTGGTCCTCGGTCACTGTCCGCCATGCATGCTGGCATCCTCCAAGCCATGCTTCTCCTCTCCTGCCTTGGTCATTCTCCATCATCCACGCAGAGTCCTTGCTGAGACCTGTGCATTCCCATGGCAGACTCACACTGGTCAGTCACTCAGCTGTTTCCAAGTCCTTCTCCCCACATGGCACACACTCACCAGCTTTTCTGCTGTACCATCCCTCCTCTGAAGCACTAAAAGCCACTAACTTCATGGATGAGGAAGGACAGAGAATCCTTAGTTAATATCTAAAATAAGTATTTTCCCACAAGGGTTACAAAGGGAAAATGGCGGGTGGTTAGGAGGTGGTCAAAGGTCCAAAAGGACCCTTACCGCTTGGGAAGCATCTGTTAGACGAGTACAGTTTTGGACACAGCTGGTGCCCCTGGAAGGAGTGAGATAAGGAGGATCATTAAAGGAGAAGGTAGCCATGGAAGTTACCTCCGGGAGGGAGCTTCCTCTGGGTTCAGAGGCCATCGGTGGCTTTCTTCATTCCAAACTTCCATAGAAGCATAAAAGCGTAGCCATGAGGAAGGATAAATGATTGCACAGAGGGAAAGAAGCAGCAAGGCTTTTTTCTCCCCTGAGGCTGTGGGAACATGTGTGATTATGTGTCATCCAAGTAACAGCTGGGTCCACCACGGTGGCTTCCCTACCCCCCTCTCATTTGCTTCTGGAACAAATTGTCTGTCAAGACCCACAAACTGGGGGCTTCCCTGGTGGTGCAGTGGTTAAGAATCCTCCTGCCAA
The DNA here is from genome assembly GCF_965194825.1 of Balaenoptera physalus. Classification (NCBI taxonomy): domain Eukaryota; kingdom Metazoa; phylum Chordata; class Mammalia; order Artiodactyla; family Balaenopteridae; genus Balaenoptera; species Balaenoptera physalus. The sequence continues at coordinate 71,674,152 of NC_138898.1, forward strand.
TGCAGGGGACATGGGTTCGAGCCCTGGTCAGGGAAGATCCCACATGCCGCAGAGCAACTAAGCCCGTGAGCCACAACTACTGAGCCCGTGTGCTACAACTACTGAAGCCTGCACGCCTAGAGCCCATGCTCCACAACAAGAGAAGCCACCTCAGTGAGAAGCCTGCGCACCGCAACAAAGAGAGTAGCCCCCGCTTGCCGCAACTAGAGAAAGCCCATGCGCAGCAACGAAGACCCAGCGCAGCCAAAAATAAATAAAATAAATAAATTTATTAAAAAAAAAAAAAAAGACCCACAAACTATGGGAGACCTTGAGCAAAAGTCAGAAGCAGTCAAAGCCTCTTGGGCTCCTGCAAAAGCATTAGCCTGATCCAGAAATTTGAAGGCAGTTCATGCCACCAGGCAGCCCTGCCATTCTCGGCCACCACACAGAATACAAACAGCTTGGATCATCTATCCTTTAGATCTTTTCCATCCCCACATTATCCTGAGCTTCTTCCCCACCAACTCTTCCAGCCCCAAGCAAAAAAGAAGCCATGCCGTCGGACCACCTCTGGTCTCATCCCTGACATCCTGGACACTCCCCGACAGCTTGGGTAACTTCAGTGTCCATGAGATGGCCTGTCCAAAAAAAAGCCCCCATTCTTGAGCTCTACAACTTTGATGTCTCCCCGCATCAACTTGAGCGGTACCTGGAACTTCTCGGCATCTCCTAGAAGTGCCCCGTGTCATAAATGCTAAATTCTCCAGCTGTAATCTCTTACCCTCTCCACTGCTCCAATAACACTGAGACCTCCAGGGTCTTGTCTCTTTTACCTCGCCTGTGAGCTTCTTCTTAGCTTTACATCCTTCCCTAACTAGCCCAGACCCCACAGTCTCTCCTTTCAACTACTTGCTTGCTGCCCACACTCTCAATTCCCCGCCTCTGCCACCCCCTCCCTAACCCAGAATTCGTTCAGGCGGCTGAGGACCACCACAGAAATGCACACAAATGTCACGACGAATGCCTGCTCTCCACCATCGGCTTCACTCTCCAGCCTGTCAGGGAATCAGTTGAAGAATGAAGTCAAGTATAAATATGTTTGGTTTAATTGTCAAACTGAATCAAGTATTTTAGCTTCATTGTGATGTCAGTGCTTGTACCTAGGAGAACCTTTAACGAAAGTAAAACCAACCATTGCCTCTAACACAAGGAGCAACAAGGTTCTATTTTAATAGATTCTGTGGACCGTGAAACTGTTGCCATTGTTCCATTTACGAGACCACCATGCTTGCCCTGGGGACAGTTTCTGAGGCTTCTGGAATCAATTCCTCACCACCTCTAAGTGGAGCCTGGTGGGTCACAGACCCTCATGGGTCACTGTGTCCTGGCACAAGGACCTAGGTAAACAAGGGGTTGTTGGTGTATTGAGGGGTTAGCACTCGGGGTCAAGGTCAGCTCACGTGTCCAGAGGCATTCTCAACTCTAGAGTGAGGATGAGGCTAGTCTCTTTGACAACAGATCTCCCCAGTTTGGGGAACTAAGAGCACACTGACATCTTTGCTTATGGGCAAGACTTAACTCACATGAGCCATGGAAGCAGTGCATGAGGTGGTCAAAAAGAGGCAAGCCCTTCCCACCAGTATAAGCACGTATGACCTTTCTTATTAAATGCATATAATACACTACACTCGAATTCCTTCAGCGATGATACAGCTACACTACTCCAGCCAGTTGAGCTGCAGCCATCAGACCATGGGTCGTTCCAGCACGCAGTCCACATGGCTGCTTTGGGATTCCCTGAGCTACGTCTCACCTTGGTGGCCTGAGTGACGGGTCTCACTTGGCTTGTCTGTCATTAGTACTCACACTGTGACATGGTCACTCACCCCCTCCTTGTTGACGAATCCCAGGCACAGGCAATAGGAAATGAATGGCATGGGAGGCCGAATTGGGTGCCATTAGTGAGACTTATAACCACTCTGGGAACCCCAGAGTTCCAGTCACATTCCTCATTTCCATTTGGTGTTAAATAAGATAACAAAGAACTTAAAACAGGGGACATAGTAGGTGCTCAGTAGTGGCTAGTTGGGTAATAATGTTAAGTAGTGTAGGGTAGTGGCTCAAAGCATGGATTCTAGAACTAGATTCCTTTTTTCCAAGCCCAGCTCTATTGTTTACATGCTGCATGATCTTGACTTAGTTGCTTAGTGTCTCTGTGGCTCAGTTTCTCCTCCTTGAAATGGGGACAATAATAGTCACTACCCCATTGGACCGTGTGGACAGCACTTAACACATAGGAAGAAGTAAGTATTAGCTAACTTTATTAACAAGCTGATGACAATGACAATGATGATGATGATGATGGTTAGAGGAATGGGAAGCCTTTGGATCCCACCTTAATGTCCCCCTTTTTCCCCATCCTTTTAGCCCCACCTATCCTGCAAAACCCCAACCCAGGATCCATGCACCCGTGTCATCTCAGCTGGGCTGCTGGGGAGCCATTTTCATACTTGCTTGCATTGGCTTATATAATGGATTAAAGATGGGCACAAATTCCTTGACGTTTCTCCCATTGAGAGTTGGGGTTTGCTCTTGAATCTGGAATGCTCTTAGTGACTTGCTTGACTAATAGATTGAAGCAAAAATGATGATCTGGGAATTCCGAGCCTAGGTCATAAGAAGTCTTTCAGCTTCTGCTTGGATCTTGTGAATGCTCACACTTGAGATGCCCCTTCTCAGAACCCAGCCGCCATGCTGTGAGAAGCCCAAGCCACACAAAGTGGTCATGTGTAGCCTACAGAAAAGTCAGAGAGAGAAGGTTTGTGCAGAATCCCTGAGGGGCATTAAGTGTTGCAAGTCTCCCAGAAATCCAGGAGCAGGAGTCATAGTCAGGTCTGCCTCGGTGAGGCTGGGAAGCAGGGGGTGAGCAGAACCCGAGGAAGCTGCAAATATTTCTTTTCACCCCTTCAGCGTTCCATGAACACCTGCCCACCAGGTCCACTCCTGACCAGGCTCACTCGGTGCATCCTGAGATGTGCCTTTCCCCAAGCTGTCTGCATCTCTTGATGCTTCCCACCAGCGTACTCATCATCTATACTTTCTTTCCTCTACATTATAAATCCTTTTGCTTCACAACTGTCCCCTGCTCGTGACACACACCCCTCCCTCACGTGACCCCTACTCAACGTGACAACCGCTCGAAATGCAGTTTGATCACTTCGGCTGAAACTGAATGTCCCAGACCAAATTCCTGACAGCAAGGACAGAGCCACCCCTCAGGCTGGGTGTCTAGCCCAGGGCAGTCAAAGCATGGCAGGCCGGCCCCATGTTGATGTGGAGAGGTTCCTAATAGCAGGGGCAGAGAGAGCGACAAGTCAAGGGCTTGGAGATCGGGGGACCTGAACGCCAAGAACGACTCTGTCACTATGCCTGGTGCAACCTGCTTCCATCTTGGGTCTTCTCGTGTCTTCCTGTATCGAATGAGGTAGTTCCATCAGGTGGGGGGCGGGGGAGGGGATTGCATCTAGTAGATTTTCCAGAGTCTAAGGGTAGAGAAGCATGTGGAGTTTGTCAAAGGAAATCTACCTTATCTCTTTTAATCCTCAAACAACTCTATCCAATAGGAACTAATGTCACCCTCACTGTACAGCTGGGGAAGCTGAGGTGTGGCGAGATGAAGGGCACACCCAAGCTCACACGGCCAGTACATAACTCAGTTGGGACCCAGACACAGATCTGTTTGCCCTCAAAGCCTGTGTTCTGAGCCACTCCCTTTTCCCCTTATCTATGCCCTGGTCTGTGTGCCCAGGAGGAAAACGGTATAAAATAAAAGAGATTGAGAAATGCTGGAACAGTATATAGTACTTCTTTCAGCACTGCATCTTTTCTCTTATACGCTAATATTTTGTTCTGTTAAGCGTTTCAGGACCTTGGGGGTTGGGTAAGTATTAATGGGCCGGATATCAACCGAAGGGCTCAAGGAGAGACGACTGCTCACAACCCCACCCCCTGCCATGGGATGATTTCACGATATCACAAAATACAAGGGTCAGGAGATGGCTCCACCTCTTTCTGTTAATACTGTTCAGTGGAAATTTGTTAAAGAAACTGACCTGCATCATCTTCTGCCGCTGGGGAAATGCGCAAAGGCCTTGGTCCCTGTAACCCTTTGGGCCGTATGAGGCTATGCATGCAGAGCATGTGCGGGGCCCTGGCCAGCGTGGTGAGTACTCCCGTGAGCTGCCCTCTCGCCCTAATGAGCACAGCGCCCGAGGAGGGAGGACGGAGGCCCGCGTCAGCGGGAGGGACCCTGCCCTCCCTACAGAGCGTGCTCTGGGGAACAGGCTTCATGGGGTCTCAAACGTGCGTTTGAATTTCTGTGCTGTCACTCCCTGGCTTGAATACAGATGAAGGCTGCTGAAATACAGCGGCGGCTGCAGGCAGGAAACCTGCTCCAGCTTTCTTAATGTCTGCCTGCAGACGAGGGAGAGTCCTTCCACCCAGGGATTCTCAGCTGGGGTTTCCCCAAACTAGAATACAGCTTCGGGCAAAAGCTCGGGGGGTACACACCCAACGAGGGGGTGGGGAATGTTGATGGCAATTAGTGTTCAATAGTTCTGAAACGAACTTGGTAGACATCCTTTTATGTATTCTTTTTTGTTTTTTAAGTTTTCGTTTTAATTACATATGGGGTGAGTGGTGGAAACCATAATCTAAGAATTATAAAATAGCTACTCTTGTGTGTTGCGCTCACTGTGTACCAGGCCCCGTTCTAAAATTTTTTTTTAATATTAATTCATTTAATACTTTAACATTTAACAATAAATGCTGGAGAGGGTATGGAGAAAAGGGAATCCTCTTGCACTGTTGGTGGGAATGTAAGTTGATACGGCCACTATGGAGAACAGTATGGAGGTTCCTTAAAAAACTAAAAATAGAATTACCATATGACCCAGTAATCCCACTACTGAGCATATACCCAGAGAAAACCATAATTCAAAAAGACACATGCACCCCAATGTTCATTGCAGCACTATTTACAATAGCCAGGTCATGGAAGCAACCTAAATGTCCATCGACAGACAAATGGATAGAGATGATGTGGTACATATATACAATGGAATATTACTGAGCCATAAAAAGGAACGAAATTGGGTCATTTGTAGAGACGTGGATGGATCTAGAGACTGTCATACAGAGTGAAGTAAGTCAGAAAGAGAAAAACATATATCGTATATTAACACATATTTGTGGAATCTAGAAAATGGTACAGATGAACGGTTTGCAAGGCAGAAATAGAGACACAGATGTAGAGAACAAACGTATGGACACCAAGGGGGTAAGCAGGAGTGGGATGAATTGGGAGATTGGGATTAACATATATACACTAATATGTATAAAATAGATAACTAATGAGAACCTGCTGTATAGCACAGGAAACTCCACTTCACTGTACAGTAGAAACTAACATAACATTGTAAAACAACTATACCCCGATTTAAAAAAATACTTTAACATTTTAAGTTACATGATCTATTTTTATCCTCATTTTACAGGTGAAGAAATTAAGGCACAGGGAGATTAAGGAATATTTCTCAGGTTAAACAATTAAATGGTGAGGCTTGGATTTCAACCTAAACAAATGTACACCATAGTTGTATCAGTTAGTTTTTGCTACATAACAAACCATCCCCAAACTGAATGGCTTTAAACAGCACACACATTATTTCTCATGGTTATGTGACTTGGCAGGCTGGTACTTCTGTTTGGGCCAGCTCAGCCTATCTCTATGGTCAGCTGGCAGCTCAACCAGGTCCACAAGTCGACCCAGACTTGTGGGTCAGCTGGTCTAGGACAGTCTCACCCACAAGTCTGGTGGTTGGATCCAAGCCAGCTGGGATGATGGGGATGACTTGGCTGTGCATTTCTCATCATGCAGCAGGCTACCCTGGACTTATTCACATAGAGGTGGTCACAGGGATCCCAAGGTGGACGAGAGGGGGAAGAGCCCAATGAGCAAGTGCTTTTTGAGCTTCTGCTTGTATCACGTTTGCCAGTGTCCCATTGGCCAGAGCAAGTTACAAGACCAGCCCAGAGTCAGTGTGGGAGGGGACTACCTAAGGTCATGGACACGGGAGGGGAATAATTAGGGGCTGTTTTTACAATCTCCGCAATAGTCTTAGCTCTGAAACATTCAACTAAACTACCTCTTAGGCTTCTAACAGACTTAACCCAACTCCAGCTCTCAACGGAGCCCAGAGCAAGAACAGCCAGGAGAAATCTTACAGCCAAAAGGGACCAGATACTCCACGCATGCCCACGTCATTCCTCCTTCCTCCCAACCCAGTGAGCAGCCCACCACTGTGTGGAAACAGAATCTGATTAAGCGTCCCTGGAAGGAAAAGGAAATGGGTTGTGAGCAGGAAGTTTGAGTCCTGTTGTCTGAAACGAGCTGTGGGACCTTGGGCAGATCCCCTCATCTCTCTGGGCCTCCATGATTTTATTTTATTTCAATAGCCCCATTCATTCAATAAACATTTATTCACTTCCCACTGTGTGCTAAGCATCATGTTGGACAACACAGATACAGTTGTGAAAATAGACAGGTCTGGCCCTTATTGAAGCATTTAGCATAATGGGAAATAGGCGTTAACCAAATCATCTCAGTAATGAGCATATAATTGCAGACCGAGACAAGTGCTCTGAAAGACAAAAGCCCATTTCTATGAGAAGTTACCACAAAGGAATGTGGTGTAGGCCAAAAGAGGGGGGAATAAAGGAAGGTCCCCTTCAATAGAAGGCCAGTTGAGAGGAAGTTAACTGGGAGGACCAGGGGAAATGACATGGAAACCGGAGTGACTGGGAGACAGTTCTCCATTGATCTCATGTGTTTCTGCACATCTTGAAAGCAGAGGTCCTGACCACCTTTGTCTAGGCTTGCTTTTCAAAGATATTTTTATAGCAAACAGCCTTGGAAGATAGAGATAATAGCTCCCTCTGGAGCGATGGGTAGACTTGCACACTGCCCAGTATAAAAGATTCAGGCTCCCTAAGCTCCAGGTTCCTCTCCTATAATGCAGCCCACTGGGTGCACAGGTGGCACTTGGCCCTCTTCCCGTCACCCTGTGGGAACTGGGGCTCAGAAAACCAAGCAAAATGATGATACTCCGGACTCTGCTATTGCTGTGAGTAATCAACTCTCCTCTCTCTCTGACCCAGGTGTCTCACGTCTTCTGCCGGCAGTCATGAAGCCATGGCCAAGCTCACAAGTTAGCTTGCAAGGAAGGCAAAGCTCAGACTCATCACAGTTCTTGATATTCTCAGGTTCTCACAGTGACACAAAGTGCAGCTGGAAGATGATTCAAGCAGGAGGAGAGAGGGAGGGAACAGAGTCCCAGCTGAAATCAATCTGTGGAAAGGCTTGGAGGTGGTGGAGAGCAAGGAAATGGAGAACAAGATCTGTTCAGTGCCCTGGGAGTAGAAAACGTGATGAGGAAATGGAGAGAGAGGAAGCCAGAGGGCGGGGGAGAGGTGTCAGCCATGTTAAGCAGGAGACTTTATCCTGAAGGCGGTGCAAGCCTCTGAAGGATATTTCAGGCAGACTTGGCTCAAAATCCATCAAGGGAGATTTGAAAGCTCCCCACCCCACATCTTAGCCTCCAGAACCTTTTCTACCTCAACATCCCCTGGAAAATAGCCTTGGGTACAGCACAGGTTGGCATAGCAACTGATGTGGCTGTTTTCACCGTAGTTTTATTCTTACCAGCTCTAGGCTGTCGAGCTGGCCCTACGTGTGTTCAGACAATTCCAGGGCGCTGGGCAAGGGAAAGAGAGTTAGGGGGTCAACCTCTTTCTGGCTGACGATTGGACAGCGACAGGAGCTAATTTCTTTTGGGAGACTGTGACCCCTAACCAGTCCTTTCTGGCCTGACAATGACTGCTTATCTAATCCAGCCAAGCCAGGCTGCTTATAGGATAGCAGCCTCTTTCCTATAACCCACAAAATATGTGATGAGAGAGGTTACACCTGGAGTTTCAGAAGGCACTAATTCCTCTTATTTGAGTGTGTACGATATATACAGTGTATTTGAGTGTATACAGTGTACAGTCAGACTGCCTGGGTTCAAATCCTGGCTCCTCCACCTAATAACTGTATGACTTCGGGCACATTAATTACTCTTTCCTCAGTTTTCTTATGTGCCAAATAGAGCCTAACTCATAAGGTTGTCATGAATATCAAAAGAGGATTAAATATGTAAAGTGTTTAGAACGGTGTGTGGCACTTAGTAAATAGACATTAGCTATTATTATCACTACTTATTTGAAATGTACCTTCTCACCACCTCTGTCATTCAAAAACTCCAAACATTTACACCACTCCCACCAGAGCAGGCTTTGTGCAGCAAATTAAACACCTGTAGTCAACTACATCATAGTAAAAAAAAGAAACTCCCTCTTGGAGCCCGTTGGAATCACTACATTTTGATATTTGAAACTTGCCAAAATACAGTTTAGGGGTTACTTCAACCTAATTCATTGATGACTCCCTAGTGCTTACAAACTTTCCTTCCTAAAGGACACATGTTAGAACTGGGGGATTTCGCACACTTGTCCTTGGGCTCCAGGGTCTTTGAATTGGGGAGGTCCCAGTCAATCCACAGAACATGAGAAATAATGAATCATTATTGTTTTAAGTCACTAAGTTTTGAGATGCTTGTTACTCAAGAATAGATAAGATATGGATTTCCTTACCACAAGCCCAGAGATTCTGTGAGGTAGGGTTTGGGTAGCTACTGTCAGCTTGTGTCCCCAGGCGATTCTAATTTACATGGTTTTCATCGCCCCCATTTCCTGATGATAAGAATCACCTGGAGACTCCTGGGCCCCAACCCAGACCTTCTGAATCAGGTAGTCCGGGGAAGGTCAGGAATTGAGAGACTGAATATACAAATGGACAACAGCCAGACTATATATAAAAATAGAACTCCGACCCATTATCTGCAGCATCCAGCCCAGGAAACTAAACAACCCCTCTAACCATTGGCCCAAAATGACCAGGCCATGGGGCCAACCAGAGAAAGCCAAATATGCTCCCCTAGCCAATCACAGGATGCCCCGTGCTAGTAAGCCCCGCCTCCAGCTTCCCCAAGCCAATAGCCTCCAGTCAAGGCACACCTGACGCCTTCCCTTTTTTCCACTATAAAGCTTTCCCTCTCCTCCACCTGCCTTTGAGTCTCTGCCAAAACTCAGATGGCGGTGGCTGACTTCTTTGCTAGAGCAAGCTCTAAATAAGTAGCCTTTGCCTGTTCTCATTTGTGTGGTCTTCATTTATTTCCACAGAATGTATATATTTAATAAGAACAAGTGATGATTACCGTTGGGGTAGTTTGGAAAACACCATCCCAGACCCTTGCCACTCAAAGAGTGGTCCCCCAGAGCCACAGCAGCAGCAACATCTGGGAGTTTATTTAAAATGCACAATCTCAGTTCCCGCCCCAGACCTGATTCAGAAACTGCATTTTAACAAGATCCCGGAGGTGACCCTCCAGCACATTAAAGTGTGAAAAGCATTGACCAGGAGCATTGATCCAGGTAAGTGGGTCCCAGCCCTGGGTGCCTATGAGAATCCTTTAGGGGCTGTTTGAAAGACCAAGGCCACCCTACTCAGAGCATCTGATTTAATTGACCCTGGGCAGGGCTTGGTCTAAAAGGTCCCCAGGTGATTCTCACACTCAGTGAGTGCTAAGAACCACTGATCCAGGGCAACGGTCCCACTCTTGTGTGTGTCAGAATCATCTGGAGGGCTCCCCAGGTGTACAGAGGCCCAGGCTTGACCCAGGCTTAGGACAGCCCTGGCTTGGTAAGAATCTCCAAGCTCCCAGATGATCCAGAAACTGACCAAAATAGAACTGCTGGACTAGGAGACCAGCGGAGAGGGGAAGGAGCCCCATGGAAACCTCCCATACGGTTCTCTTCCTATTTCTTCTTCCTCAATTCTACTCGTCCAGCACCATAGCTCTTAAAGCTCAAGGAACAAGAAGATCTCAGAACTGGAGGAAGTGGAGGCATCTTCAAGCACAGTGAACAAGGGGCTGTCGGCCAAATCCAGTTCAGTGTGTGCGCGTGTGTGTCTGAGTGTGTGTGTGTGTTTTAATCGGCACAGTTTTTTTTTAAGTTTTGAATTCATTGCCAACATTTTTAAAAGGAGATTGTACATAAAAATCTAGATTCTCCTGGAAAATCAGGGGATCTCACAACAATCAACTCACATTCCTGTGTGGCAACAACTGGCTTTAACAGCCCCTTAAATGGGGCATGTGTCCACCAGTTTCCCAACAGTCCCTGCCTGACTCAGGTCATTCGTTTTTGTCACATGCCTGGCACTGCAAAGCATTTGAGTTTGGAACATTTATATAGAGAGAGCCCAAGCCCTTCTTTTGTAGATGAGAAAACCAAGCCCCACCCCACAGTGGGTCACGTCCCTGAGTCATGGCCGGTGGTGGAATTTGAGGTAAAATTTCTGTGTCCTGCTTGTAGGAGGTTGGGGATTCTGCCTTCCTGAGACCCGACTTCCCCACCAGAGAACAGGGACCTAGACCCCGCCCCCAGTTCCCACTCAAAAACTTGAAGTATAAGCAATCTCTGCTCTTGGCCTTGGGGCTGTCACCTACTCAGACACACCTACACAGCAATTTACTTAACCTCTCTGAGCCTCAGCACACACATCTACGCAGTGAGAGTAACAACAGGGTCCGATCTATAGGATTATTTGAGGATTCAATTAAATCGTGTTTGTAAAACATTATTCTGGCACCTGAGAAGGGCTCCACAGTGAGCACTAAATACTATTAATGGCTTTTTCCAATGTATGCGTTCATCTGAGTTCATCTGCGTCACCGTTCAAAATGGTTTTTGTTCAGTTTCTGCCAATCCCAAGCTTACTCAGAAAGCAATGTGTTAATAGAGCCCCCTTGGATGGGTGGCTTTAGACAAAGCTCTTAAAACTTGCTAAGCCTCAGCGTTTTTCATCTCTAAAATAGAGATAATAATAGCACTTACTCCTCAGAGTTGAAGTTTAAATGAGATAACGCATGCAATGTGCTTACCTGTCACAGAGCCCAGCTGCCAATGATAACCTCAGGTTTTGACTTTTCGAAGCATGGTCACCACCTGGTGGTTTAAGACAGCAAATGCAGGCTCTACAGGACATAAGAGGAAGGAATGGCAAAAATATGGCCCCCATGGGTGGATAGGGAGGTCTGACTGGACAGCGGAAACTGAATTCAGAAAGAGTTGGCTAGCTACCCAATGATCTTAGGTATTGTCCCTAGGTCCATTCCTGGGCCATTCTCTGCCATTGCAATCCACTCCTCATGACAACCCTGGCTTTTCAGCTTGTTTGCGGAGTTTCCTCTTGATGTTAGCCAGCTGGACTCTGGACTGAACTGCCTGGCCCCTGGTTTGGTTTCTGGTTATTCAACTGACTGCTTGAGCACTAGCCTGGTTAATGTGTCCTGCTCTCAACTATTTAGTTGTTGGATGCTGTGCATGTTTGGACCCTAATTTGGCTCTGCACCATCATCATGGCTCAAGTCAGCTGGACTTCCCCCAGCTGTGGATAAGAGCTGCTCTTCTCTGCTTGGAGATGTTGCCAGCTAGAGGGGCCCCTTCCCTTCTATGAGGGACCTGGAAACTGACCCTGCCCTGCCCAGAAGAAACCCAAAGCACAGCAAGGTGGCATCATCTACTCACCACTATCAAATGGGGCCTCTAATTGGTCTGCAAAAGTGCCCTGTATTGGCCTCTAAAAATGCACACTGAGGTTCCTTTTCTCTGCCACTGTCCTCACCTAGCTTCTTACTCTTCCCCAAGCACGACCCAGGAGCAAGAGCAAGATACTCCTCCCTCAAGGAGAAAGAGAGCTGCTAGGATTAGTTGAGTTTAAGGATGTCTTATGCTTTCCACTATCCCAGTAGTGGGCAGGGAAAGGCCATGCCAGGTGAATGGGACTTCTCTCCACACTTTCTCTTTTTCTCAGTTTCCCTAGTATGACAGATAGAAGAGACTATGGCCTGATGAGGGAAAATCACCTAAGGAGATGGAGACTGAAGATTCATTCTTTCTTTTTTCTTTTAATGAGCACTTACTATGTGCCAGGCACTGTTCTAGGTGCTAGAGATACAGCTAAGAACAAAACACATGCATGCTCTCCTGGACCTGAATTCCGAAGCAGAGAGATGGCAAAAAATAAGGTAAATAAGTAAAACACAATGCGTTAGTGTTAAGTGCTAAGGAAAAAATAAATTGGGAGATGAGAAGGTGACATATGGATGAAGACTCAAAGGTGGGGAGGGACTGAACCATGTGAATATCTGGGAGAGGAACATTCCAGGTGGAGGAAAGGGCAAGTACAGAGCCCGGAAGTGGGACTGTAGGCGTCCTAGGAGCTACAATGAAGCCAGTGGGGCTGGGTGGGTGAGTGAGGGGAGAAGAGCTGGGGATGAGGTCGAAGAGGTACTGGGTGGGCCAGAAGGAGAGGGTCTTGGGAGCCATTGGGGAGTTTCAAGCAGAAGAGTGACAAGATCTAAATTATGCTTACCGGGGTCACTTTGGCTGCCATGCGGAGAATGGACTGAGGCAGGCAAGTGCAGAAGCAAGACATCCATTTAGAAGTAGGAGATGATTGTGGCTTGGACCAGGGGTTGCAGTGGAGAAGAGAAGTGGTGGGAATCCGAAAACAACTCTGTTTGGCAACTAGTCTTACAAAGGACTCAATGCACCCCATGTGCAGCACCTGCCACAGGTGCAATTGATTCCATAATCTCTCGTGTTCTATCTGTCCCACCTGACAGAGTGTGAGCACTCTGTTGTCAGGAGACAAGCCTGTCTTTTTCGGTCTGTGTCCCAGCATCCAGCACAGTGCCTGACACTGTGTGGGCACTCAAATGGATGGATGGATAGACGGATGGATGGATGGACAGGTGGATGCACGAATGACAAGGATGGAAAGTTCCATTTCCTCGGTCTGTGTCCCAGCATCCAGCATAGTGCCTGACACTGTGTGGGCACTCGAATGGACGGATGGATAGACGGATGGATGGATGGACAGGTGGATGGATGAATGACAAGGATGGAAAGTTCCATTTCCCCAACCTCCCCTTGTTCAAACACCAGAGCTGTGATTGATCAATTTTAGAATAATTCATGGAGCTGACCACCCAGTGAAGGATAGTCCAGAGATGCCCCCAAGTAAAAAAAATAGTTACGGACACAGCAGAAGCCCCAAGGAGCCTCATCAGATGCCTGGGGGAAGCTAGAACTAGAGACTCTCTATTTATCCCAACTGAGCTGAGACACATTCTAAAAACTGGGCTTTGGACACTGAAGGGAATTTTCAGTGTGTGAAACATCTGCTGACTTAGGGCTTGGTGTGTGGTTCTTTTCATAAGCACTTTTTACATAACCCTGCACAAAGAGGACTCTAGAGCCCATGCCTGCCCCATATAGTACATATTCCCAAGGGGATAGTCCTGAAGGGACCATTGTCTGGGTGACATTGAGGGAAGATTGCACCTCATATGGGTATTGTGTCCAAATACTTATCCAAGGACCCCCTCACTACCCCAGGAAGAAACCTCTTTGTTGTTAAATATTCAGGTTCTCAGGGGCCCCCAGCTCTGTCCAGACTGCTCTCCCAACTGTGCCTCACCTGTAGCCACAGAAAGACTGGAGACAGAAAGTTTATCAAAAATAAAACCCACTTTGATGATCTCAGCAAACGATGTCTCAAGAATGGTTAGTCATGTGATTCCCAGCCTAGACTCAGTCTGGCCGCAAAGCTTCTATTCCACACCGTCATTAGCAACCCTGAAATCAACAGATAGCCCACGACAGCTCCAAGAAATGCAAAAACAATCATAGCTGCAGCCTGGTTAAGGTACTGTGGTGTTTTGGGACCTCGCTAGGGAGAAAACTGCAGTCCAATGACTATATATTTTCCCATTTTCTCATAAAGACATCTGCATAGCAGGTAAGTACATATGTCTGTGATTGTCTTCAGTCTCTCTCTCTGTCTCTCTCTGTCTCTGTGTATATATGTCTCACTCTTTGTCTTTCTCTCTCTGTCTCTTTCTCTCTCTCTATCCCTCTCTGTGACACTCTCTCTCTCTCTCTCTCACACACACACACACACACACACACACACACCATTCTGGATTTTTTTGCATTTATAAATAGTACTGGCAAGCATGTACAATGATAATGATGTCTGAGACAGTTAGCCAAAGAGAGGAAAAAAATGTCTGCACATGTAAGAAACAAAAAACCCACATCTGGGACAAAAGTTCAAGGGAGTATCTTAAGTTATCATTAAGATGCAGCAACAATAAGAATGTAATTGTCTATTTGCCCTACAAAAAAAAATAAAAGCTAACTTTCAAAACAGAGAAATCAACCCATATGTTTAAATTTGTGTAAAAAATATTTTTAATGAAATAAAGACCTCTTATGGAAATATACAAAGAAATATGCAAATAGGTACATTCTTTCATTCATAAAAATTATGTTTTAAATGAATATTTATTGACACCAAATATGTTCATTTTATATTGTTAAGGAAAAAATGAAATAAAACAACATAGGATTTGCATTTCTAGTAATCTAATAGACTGACATCCTGAAAAAATCCCTGACACAAAACATGTAAAAATCTTTTCAGTTAGTGAATGGACGAAGATTCAGTTAGTGAATGAGCTAGGATTGAAATAGCAGAAATCCCAGATGCCAAAATATGAAGTGAGGGCTAAAAATCAGAGTGACAAATTGACACTGAGACTGTTAAGGGCTTGAGAATATCTGCCAACCTCAGTGACCAAGAGGTTTTTACAGTTTTATAGATTTTAACTGTTACAAGGGGACAAAGGACCAAAGTCCTAGACCTACCCATGGTGGAAAAATAAGGCCAGGACCCTCAAAGGTCTATGCCCTTTGTGAAAGTAGTTCACCCACTGACAAAGAGGTTAGAGTAAGGAAACCTGTTGGACTTGATCTGGAATCAGAAAGGGAAAAAACATTTCCCTGAGAATTCATAACCACAGAATTATTCTCACGTGCATTTGGGGTTTAAATTGCACTCCTTACATGGTTTGGAAAACCTCAAGGTGAAAAATTAGTAGAGTGATTCCAGGTTGGTAGCATTTCAGAGTGCCCAGAAGAATTCTCTCTACAGGTGCCCACCTTCAACCCTAGCCTTCCAGGAACTCACAGAAAATGTCTCACTAAACATTAGCTCACTAACCAAAACTAAACACACATGGACAAGTAAGCCACCATGAATGAAAATAAGCAGAGGGACTTCCCTGGTGGTGCAGTGGTTAAGAATCCCCCTGCCGGGCTTCCCTGGTGACACAGTGGTTGAGAATCCGCCTGCCAATGCAGGGGACACGGGTTCAAGCCCTGGTCTGGGAAGATCCCACATGCCGCGGAGCAGCTGGGCCCGTGAGCCACAATTACTGAGCCTGCGCATCTGGAGCCTGTGCTCCGCAATAAGAGAAGCTGCAATAGTGAGAGGCCTGCACACTGCGATGAAGAGTGGCCCCTGCTTGCCACAACTAGAGAAAGCCCTCGCACAGAAACGAAGACCCAACACAGCCATAAATAAATAAATAAATAAATAAATAAATAAATAAACAACCCCTCTCTAAAAAAAAAAAGAATTGTTACTTTAAAAAAAAAAAAAAAGAATCCCCCTGCCAATGCAGGGGACATGGGTTCGATCCCTGGTCGGGGAAGATCCCACATGCTGCAGAGCAACTAAGCCTGTGTGCCACAACTACTGAGTCTGTGCTCTAGAGCCCCCAAGCCACAACTACTGAGCTGGCACACCACAACTACTGAAGCCCACATGCCCTAGAGCCCACGCTCCATAACAAGAGAAGCCACCACAATGAGAAGCCTGGGCACCGCAACAAAGAGTAGCCCCTACTTGCCACAACTAGAGAAAAGCCCATGTGCAGCAATGAAGACCCAACACAGCCAAAATAAATAAAAGAAAAAAAGAAAGAAAATAAGCAGAAACAACAAACAGCTGAATTAAACCCCCAAGAACTTCATAAAATAGGATTGTCGGGTTCAGAGTATTAAAATAGGTATTTTTAAAGGGGAAAGAACGAAAATACTATCCCAAAAGAGCAGAGGCAAGAGGGAAAAATAACCAAATATCATTTTTCAAGGTTAAAAAATAATAATAATTTAAATGAAAAATTCAATGAACAGATAATCAGCAGATTAGAAACAGATAAAGAAAAAATAATGACCTAGAAAACAGACCTGAAAAAAAACTACCCAGAATATTGCATAGAGAGATAAAGAGATATAGAATTATGAGTGGTTAAGAGTTATAAAATTAAGAGTGATTCTAGAACATATATCCGATCATAGCTCCAAGGAAAGGAATAGAGAGCTGTAAGGCGATGTAAGCAAGATGGTGGGATAGAAGATTCCAGTCCTTACCCTGACAGAAACACCAATTTGACAACCATCCATGGACGGGAATACCTCTGTGAGAACCCAGGAGTCCAGTGGAAAGTTTCCAGCACCCCATTCAAAATCCAAGGACAAACACATTGTAGAGGGTGAGAAAAACAGTTTCACTTTACCTGTGTCACCCCTTCCTCACAAGGCGGCACAGCTCACTGCCAAGAGAGACCCTTGCCTGCGATTTCTCCCATGGGGGAAAATGAGAGCAGAGTGAGTACCTGGCTTCCCCAGACTGGAGAGATGTTGCCCAAGAAACCCACTTCTATCTTGCCCCACCCAGATCACTGAGGGGATTGGCAGAGCTGAATAGTCCCGGGGGAGCTAGAATCAGGGAAAACCCACAGGGGCTCATAGCAACCACCCCATGGATCTCAAAAACCAGCCATCGGTCCTACTAACTGGCTCTCAGACTCCACCAAGAGGCCTGCCCGTGAGTCCTATGGAACTTCTCACCTGCAGCATCCCCGGCTGGCCAATGCAGCCCCCAGCACTCCACACATACCCCCAAGACAGTGCATGTGAACCTCTGCAAAGGGTGTGTATGTGCTCCCACAGAGGGTGTATACAAACCCCCACAGACGGCACAGAATATCAGCAGTGGGCTCCATTCTTCAGGATTCAAGGCACAAACCATAAACATTTCAAAGCACTGCCCTGGGGAAATAAATGGGAGGCTCTCAGCATCTGGCCTGACTTGTGAGATTAGAGAAGGCACACAAGAAGGAATCCTAAGACTTCCCCTTCAAAGAGGGGATTAAGAAGGGAATAGAAGGAATGAAGAAAAGTAATCTTTGAAGAAATAATGACTGAGAATTTTCCAAAATTAAAGACATTAATCCTCAGACTCAGAAAGCATACAAATTCAATTTTTTAAAAATCCACACATGTGCACATCACAGTGAAACTAAAGAATAGTCAAACTCCTTCTCCACACACCCCACCACCAAGAAGAAAGATCTTAAAAACAGCCAGAAATAAAAGAAAAAGAAATCGAAATTTGAGTAGCAGAAGATGTCTCAACAGCAGCAATGGAAACCTGTAGACAATAGAATGAGATATCAATGTGCTGAAAGAAAAAAACCTGTCAATTTAGAATTGTATACCTATCTAAACTATCAGTCTCTAACAAGAACTAAATAATGCCATTTAAGACAAAATAAAATAATGTCTTCACTAAGGAATTAATAAAGGACAGTATTTCAGGAAGAAAGACAGTTGATCCCAGAGGATAGGTCTAAAATATATAAAGAAATGTGTATAGAATTATATCCGTGGATTTGATGGTCCTACATAAATTTGGCCAGAATCGTAACAATAAGGCATCTCAATGGTGTTCTCAAGTAAGGATGGCCAGGTGTTCCTTTTGAAGATGCTAAGTATGCAGAAGCTCCTGCTCTGAAACATGCTGGTATAGAAAATCTTTTGCCACCAGAACATCAGAAACCCTTTTCTGAGGGATGCTCCACAGTTCCCCTGTTGCCCCTTCTGGATGGACTCAACCTGCAACTTTATCCTCCATCAAAGATACAGAGCTGTCGGGCTTCCCTGGTGGCGCAGTGGTTGAGAGTCTGCCTGCCAATGCAGGGGACACGGGTTCGTGCCCTGGTCTGGGAAGATCCCACATGCCGCAGAGCAACTGGGCCCGTGAGCCACAATTGCTGAGCCTGCGCATCTGGAGCCTGTGCTCCGCAACAAGAGAGGCTGCGACAGAGAGAGGCCCGCACACTGCGATGAAGAGTGGCCCCCGCTTGCCACAACTAGAGAAAGCCCTCGTACAGAAACGAAGACCCAACACAGCCATAAATAAATAAATAAATAAATTTTAAAATGGTCCACATCAAAAAAATCTTTAAAAAAAAAAGATACAGAGCTGTTAATTTTCCAAATAATCCTTCAAATCCATATGCCAGCTTTCTCCTCAACTGACCACAATTCTGAATAAATCAGCCTGATGCCTCATATAAGTAGCAAACATATTTAAGTCACATATTTTATATTAACCACAAAGTTTCCTTTGCCTTATGAAGACATCTGCCAAAAAAAAGGTAAGGCTGTTGGAAGCTTTTAATGTTTCTCATTGGTCTTTGATTCTGTGCCAAGGATTTTCCAAGATCTAGGAACTTGAGATAAATCTTTACGCATTAAGTCATCTAAAAGGTCTGTATCTTTATTTCACTACAAGAACCAGAGAAAATAAAACTAGTTGGGGAGCAGATCAAATCTCCATTTTTAAGAAACAAGTTTCCATTTATAACCAAGTCCTCTAATTTAGACCTTGGTAACCAGACATATTGCTTCTATATGAATTGAGCCCATGCCATTCTCCCATAGGAAATAGGAAGAGAAGTATATGTTCATGTGCTAAGGACAAGGCTTTATTATCCTGAACCAAGATTTATTACCATGGACCTCATGAGACAAGTAATCTTGTACTTAACTGCAATCATAAAAATATCAGTCTTGTAAAACTAAAAATTATTGTCTTTGGCAAACATTCCTCCAATTTATTTGATCAATACAGATCTTCCTTGACTTACAATGGGGTTATGGCTAATAAACCCATCATAAGTTCAAAATATCATAAGTCAAAAATGCATTTAATACACCTAACCTACCAAATATCACAGCTTAGCCTAGCCTACCTTAAACGTGCTCAGAACACTTACACTAGCCTGCAGTTGGGCAAAAATCCTCTAACACAAAACCTATTTTATAATAAAGTGTTGAATATCTCATGTAATTTATTGAATGCTATACTGAAAAATAGGTGTCTGGATACAGAATAGTTGTAAATGTACCGGTTATTTACCCTCATGGGTCATGCGGCTGCCTGGAAGCTGTGGCTTGCTGCTACTGCCCAGCATCACAAGAAAGTATCATACCACACATCACTAGCTTGGGAAAAGATAAAAATTCAAAGTATGGTTTCTATTGAATGCATATCACTTTCACACTATTGTAAAGTCAAAAAAAAAGTAAGTTGAAACATTGTAAGACAGGGACCATCTGTATTAAATGACTGCTACCAAGTTAACACTCTAGGGTATCTGTGTATGTTTTGCTGCTAACTGGACTTAGCAGACTTATAGTGAGACTGTGATGTCAATAGCAAATGTCCTTGGAAGCATGACTGAGGTTTCCCTAGTCCAGGCAAAAATAATAGTATGTACAAATTCGTGATGGGGAGAAACAACATGGTTTGTTCAAGAACTATGAATGTTGCCACTGCATGAGTATTGGGGGAGAAGAGTAGGATGTAAAATTGAAGAAATAAGTAGTGGTCAGGTTGCAAAGACTGCACTATGCCTTGCTGACAATTTGGAACTTCTATCTTATAACTAGATTTCTACCCAAAGGGTATTGATCTGGGAAGCATTAAAAGTACTTTATATCAAAAAGTATGGATGCATCCAATGTAGTATACAAAGGTAAATTTATAGCTTTAAAATCATCCTAATATCTAAAAAGTTTTTAAAAAGCATTTCATCTTAAATTTTTGAAACGAGAAAAATCGTACTCAAAGGAAAATAAAAGGTAGGAAATAACTAGGCTCTCAAATCTCATTTTATACCTCATGCTTTATATTTGTTCTCTTAAAATGTCCTTGCCCCTTTTTTGTCATATGCAAACTCCTACTCATCCCTCAAGACCCAAATCAAATGCAAGTTCTGTGAAATACTTCCTGAATCCCTCTATACTAACACTGTCCCTTGCAAATATTTCAGTTTTTGCCATTATTTCTATGTGTCTATCTCCATCACTAGACTGTGAATTTCCTAAGGACAAGAGCTAGTTTTTTCTTTATCTTTGTATCCCCAGGAGTTGGATATATAGTAGATACTTATTCACATGTATTTATCGAGTGAATGAATGGCCCCTATGGCTCTGGATTTACAGATGAAGTATTCGATGGATATAGACTATTCAGTCACTAGGTATTCAGGTCCTACATCAATAATTTGGATCCCGGGAGAAGTCTAGCACACAAAATGTAAGAGCCCCTCAGTAAATACTTTCTAGTGAACTGGGAGGCTGTGGCCCATGACAAAATAAGTGACTAAACCTTGGCAATATATGATGTCCCATAGGGTCTGGGATCAAAGATCAAGGAAGTAATGCAAAACTGAGCCCTGGGACTGCAAGAAATACCAGAGGTCTCTAGGACTTTATCAACCATCATGGTCCTGGGGACATTTATTGAGAAATCTACTCATTGAGGTTGGTGACCTCTAGATTTGGATTTGTCTGTCTACTCTCTAAGCTACTCATTAACCTGCAGGAAGTTCTCTGAGCCTTGATCATCACTGCCTTGTTAGCATACCATTAATTTCCATGTAAAGTAGCGGTCACAGACCATCACTATGACGCAGTAATTCCCAAAAGGTAGAGAAATGAATCATTTAAATTTCTGAACAGAAAGGAGAAGATATGTCTCAAAAAAAAAAAATGGTTCACTGATAACAGAACAGAAACATCCTTGAGTAAGAAACAAAGGAGTAGGAAAGAGAATGTCAAAAATTCCAGGCAAGGACTCTAAATGTCCGTGGTAAATGTCCAGAAAAGACAAATCTTTAGAGACAGAAAGTAGAGTAGTTGTTGCCTGGGGCCGGGGGTAGGAAAGGAGATTAAGTATAAGTGGGTTCAAGGGCTCTTACTGGGGGATGGAAATTTCTAAAACTAGATTATGGTGATGGGTGCACAGCTCTGTCCAGTTATTAAAAATCATTTAATTACACAGGTGAGTTTTGTGTATGATATGTAAACGATACCTCAATAAACATGTTGTTTAAACGGTTTTAGTGCATCAAGGCAGAAACAAGGTTTGGTCAGACACCACTCGTAGCAGCTTTGGACGCAGCCACACCAAGAATTAAGGAGACTGAGGCCAGGGAAGACCTAAGTAGGGGCTTATGACAAGATGTTCATTGCAGCGCAATTAACTTTCCACTATAGAGAATGTCAAGCATGTATTGAAGTGGAGAGAATTGTCTAACAAACCTCCATGTACCCAACACCCGGTTTTAACACTTAACCAACTTGTGGACAATTTTATTTAATCTAAAACCCCACCCACTTCATCTCACCCCACATACTGGATTATACAGCACTGTTTGTTTGTTTTTTTAATTTCTTAGTATAGAAATGTCAAACATATACTAACGTAGATAAAACAGTACAATAAACCCCCATAAACCTACCTCCCAGCTTCAACAATTATCAGCACATGGCCGGTCTTGTTTCATCTATAGCGTTCTTACTGCCCCCATCCCTGCATTATCTGCAAGCATACCTCAGACATCAAATCATTTCATCTGCAAATATTCCACTGAGTATCTCAAAAGGTGAGGACTTTATTCTTTTAACTTAACCACAGCACCATTATCACATCCCACAAAATTAACAATACTTTCCTAATACCTCTAAATATCCAGTGTTCAGATTTCCAATTGTATCATAAATGTCAACGAAATATTTTTAAGGGTTTGTTTATTTGAATCAGGATCCAATGAAGGGTCACATGTTGCTATTTTGCTGATATATCTCTCAAGTTTCTTTTCATCTGGAGGCCTTCTCCCTGACACCATCCATTTCTGCCTCATTTTCCTTGCAATTTCTTTGCTGAAGAAACCAGGTCATTTGTCTGTAGAGTTTTTCACAGCCTAGATTTTGCAGCACTATTTTTAATAACAAAACATTGGAACCAGTAGATGCCGTCCATCAAAAGGAAGTCAGTTAAATAAATGATGATATAACCATGTAATGAAATTCATAAAAGCTGTGTGATTAATTTACACCAACCAGAAAGATGCAACAAATATTTATTAAATACATGCTATGTGCCAGGTTCTATTCTAGGTGTTAGAGAGATAGCAGTGAATAAAACAAAATCTCTGCCCTCTCGGAACCTATATTTTAATGGAGGGTGACAGACAAAAACCACATAAATATTTAAAATGCATAGAATGTCAGGTGGCTGTAGCTGTGATGGAGAACAATACAGCAGAAAAAAGGAATAAGGACTGTGGGGGGGGGGGAAGGGCAGGATGCAATTTCAGATAAGATGGCCAGAGAAGGGCTTCCCTGGTGGCGCAGCGGTTGAGAGTCTGCCTGCCAATGCAGGGGACACGGGTTCGAGCCCTGGTCTGGGAAGATCCCACATGCCGTGAAGCAACTAGGCCCGTGAGCCACAACTACTGAGCCTGAGCGTCTGGAGCCTGTGCTCCGCAACAAGAGAGGCCGCGACAGTGAGAGGCCCGCGCACCGCGATGAAGAGTGGCCCCCGCTTGCCCCAACTAGAGAAAGCCCTCGCACAGAAACAAAGACCCAACACAGCCAAAACTAAATAAATAAATAAATAAATAAATAAATAAATAAATAAATAAATAAATAAAAGATGGCCAGAGAAGTCTGAGATGAGAATGAAGCCAACCTAGACAGTCCAGCAGAGCTGAGAGACAGAGACAAGTCCTAACGATATCCCCAAATCCAGCCGTGTCTAGAGCCAACTGTGCCCTTGACCTTTACAGTTCATAAGCTAATAAATTCTTTCTTCCATCCCTTAAATCAAGAGTTCTGCTTGATGCAACTATCTGCCAGCTGCCAGGAAGTTAGCAAGGGGTGTTTAAGCATCTTTTCCATCTAACCTGTGGAAAATCCCTTTTTGAGCACTTAGCTACCCTTGTCTTTTTTTTTTTTTTTTTTTTTTTTTGGCCCCTGGAAGTTCAATATGCTAATTTTTCCTTCTCCTTTGGCATTCTCTTAAAAAAAAAGAGAAATGGACTAGGGGGGAACATTCCCTGACATGAGACAAATGAAGGTCTGTATTTTTTAAATAAGTCATTCAGGGTGATAAGAAACTCATCAAAATCCCAACAGAGACACGGGGAAAAGGCAAAAACAATTTATACAAATGCCAGGCAGAGAGGAGGGAATATATGAGCCCAAGCATCCCCCTGGTGTCCAGATCAGCCTAACCCACCAAGCAGCATCGCATTTCAGAGAGTTCCTGGGGCCCTCGGGGTGACAGCTTCCCAGATGAGGTGCGAGGTAGGAATATCTCCAGATTGGAGAAATTTCCCTAGTAGCCTTGCTTCTCATGTCTCTCCTGATAGCATCCTTGCCACTTTTCACGGAACGTGGCTTGTATGGAGATGGTGGGGAGGGCTGGAGAATGGACTGAGAGAGCTGAATATTTCTACGTAAAAAATGGTAGTTTGCTTTACCCATCCCTTTCTGTTGCACATCCTACTTCCATGATTCCAGATGGCACTCTGAGGCCCATAAAATTTGCTAAAATTCTTTAAACCGGAATAGACTCTGCTCTTCTCCCTGACTCTAGGCCCAGGAGCCTCAACGACTAAGCAGGGGAGGGTCCTGGTACTTTTTTTTTTTGGCCACGCTGCTTGGCTTGGGGGATCTTAGTTCTCCAACCAGGGATCGAACCCAAGCCCTCGGCAGTGAAAGCACCGAGTCCTAACCACTGGGCAGCCAGGGAATTCCCAGTCCTGGTACTTCTATCCGCTCACACAGGTTGGCAAACACCGGCTTCACTCGGCTTGTCCAAATCTCTCCTGCCCTTTTCTCCCTCCTGCTCAGTATTGACTTCGGAAGTACAGCGTTGTTGAAAAGTTGACCTCCACTGAGCTCCAAAATCCCCGCTCCAAGACTGTGTATCAGTTCTCCTGCCTAGATGGGCAGTCTCTGGGGGCTCGTCCTCCCCACGGATAAGGAAGCAATCTTATTAAAACCTCTCTTCTCCAAGGCCACGAATACAAAAATAATTTATTCACGCAATAGCCATAATAATAATCCATGCAACAACGAACTTTCTTTTTGCTCACATATTCTGTGGCTGCACTCAATCAGGCAGGGATAATACAAAGATAAACCAAGCTTGGTCTCTGCCCTCGAGGAGTTCATGGAAATCTAAGCAAATAGTAAGAGGGATGCCACCCATGTAAAATCATCAACTGTTAACAGAATTCCATATGAAGTTTAGCTTCCAGATTTTCCACCTGCCTCTTTCCCACTGCCTCTGTGCTCCCCCGAGTGGTCTGTCATTGTCTCACTCTCTCTCCAACCCTGGTCCACCCCACCCACCCATGCCTTCCTCTGTCTACAGCTCTGGGTTCCCTCCATCTCCCCCAGGTCCTGAACCGATCCTGAAAAAGCCTTCCCTCCTGTGACGCCGAGCAGGGTAGATTTCTCTGCACTGAACTCCAGCAGCGCCCATGGCTTTTTTCCCCCATCCCCCATCCCACACCTACCCCTTCCCCTCTTGGAATGCAGCGTTAGTCACAGACCCAGACTTGGGATCTGGGTGCCCCAGCGCTCACTTCCAGGCTGTCTCCCTACCTCCTTTGATGAGTAGGGCATCTCCCTGCCACTTGACGTTGAAAGCAGGTTATTAAGATGATGGGAAGGATGGCTGAATTGGTCAGTCACTAATGAAACACTTCAAATACACATAACTCCTTTGAATTTGCGGAGGACAGCATAGTCTTATTGTCATGTGTAGAAAGTATCATGACATTAATAAAACTTCAAAGGTGTTGTGATCCATTCTGGTTTCTGACTTTTGCATTGAATCCTGGAATCTAAAGGGGTATGTTCACAGCATCTCATCACAGCCCAAGCAGATTATTTCCTCTCTCCATTCCAGCTGCTCCTCCAATTCCTAAATCAATGAGACGCTTTCTGCCACTGCCCTGGCACCTCTCACTGTCTCATCCAGCTGGGATAGGCCTGGTAAAACCCCAGCAGCTGGGAGTCTAAGAAACAAGGAGTGAGAGAGACATAAGGCATTCCAGGTGGGTGGGGAGTCTGGCACCAGGATAGATTTGAAATGATTCGACCCTAAGTTGATAATCCTTGTCAAGAGCCTTCTGTTTGGCACCCCCTATCTCATTCTGTTCAACTATTCATTCATTAGAAAGGCACATCAAATTTTTTACTAAAGAGGGTTGAATTCTAGTTTGAAACCCATTATTTTTCTCAATTCTTCTTCTTCCTCCTGGTTCCTTCCTCCAGCCTATGTATTCAGATATTGCGTCTGAAAGGAATGCAGCTAAATACACTGAGTTTCCAAACAAATTTCTGCCTTGTAAAACACTCCCACATGGGCGTATTATGCACCAGGGTCCAGATCCACGATGCTTAGTGCTCACTTTGTGCTCTGCTTTTCAAGTAAAGAATGGCACCCAAGAGCTAAGATTCTTTGCAACTCATTCAGTAGAGGATTTACTTACTTTCTGTGCCTACATTTCTGGGAGCCTGGCTATGGCCTCCCCTCTCCAACCCAAAAAGCATTTCCATTAACTCTTTTATGGCGTCTTCATTAAGAATTTCACAAACATAAAGGAAATTCTTAGCTACAAATTTTTTGCTGCTAAATTAAATTCAAATAGCATTTACTAAACACATGCTATGTATTGAACAATATGGGGGACATAAAAAAATGGGAAAATCTTGGTTCCTTCCCTCCAGGGGCTGATAAGTTGAGAGGGAGAGCTGGACATACACAAATAAGTGAGCTCTAGCAGATTCTGCTAAATGCTACGCATGGGGCATGTAGCAGACACCCGGTGGGCTGCCCAGAGCTTCCCAGTATGACTTCATTCCCCAGCTGCCACAAGTGTTGGTTGTCATCAGCTCACAGCTGGATTCTTCTGCATGTGCTGCCCTCAGCTGAGGGAATGTGGGTTTCTCACCCTAATGCCTCCTCCCCAGGGGCAGCCTCGTGCCATGACGGGCTGATAATGGCATTATAGGAGCCTCCCACCTCTGAAGATCAGCCAAGGTCTCTCTTGTAACTGCACCGTGGTCCAATTTCTCTCTCTACCCATTCCTGCTTCTCCAGCTTTCTCACTGGTGCTGTACCCGAGACCACTCCCCACTATCTTTCCTACATGCAAATTTCTGCCTCAGAGTCAGTTTGCTTAGAATCCAAGCTATGATAAGGTACAAAGGGCAAAAGAATTTGCTCAAACTAGAAAATTTGGAAAAACATTTTAGACATTTATTCAACCAGAGGTTATTAAGTACCTATTCTGACCTGGCACTGTTTCAAGCACTGGGGATGCAGCAGCTAACAAGACAGATCTGGTCACTGCTCTTACAAACACTGCTAGGTACCGGCTAGAAAAAGCTACGAGACCAGGATGACTCCCAGATTTGGGGCTTGGGCAACGGGATGGACAGTGGTGCCATTTAGTAGAAAGAGGAAGACAGATGAGTAGGCAATTAAGGATAGACATCAGATGAAAAGGATTCCAGGTGGAGGTAACATTGAGGCCATCGAGATAGGAAAATTCAGCACACATTTGAGAATCTGCTGCTCATCTAATGAGTCTAATGTGGTTGGAGTGTAAGTGGGGGTGTGGGGAGGAGAAGTTGGAATAAGTCATTCAACAGGATAAGGAACACAGAGAGACAATCAGCTGTGAGAGAAAAAGATAATTGAGTCTGGGTTGGGCATTTTAAATCAGTGGTCTCTTGGTGGAAAGTGTTGTTGGCAACTCAAAGTACTAACCTGGAGTTCCAGAGAGAAGTGAAGGCTCCACACAGAGACCTGTTGGAGGTGGAAGCTGTGGGCAAGGTGGAGATCACACAGGCAGACACACCTGCATGATGAGGGCGGGGCTGAGTGGAGTCCTGGAGAACTGTATTCGGGGGCAGGGTTGGGAGGAGATGGAAAAGGAGTCTTTGGGGTCAAGGAACATCAGGACAGCTCCAGACAGCTCAGGGTCACGGGAGCCAAAAGAGGAGAGAAAGGCTCTTGCAAAGTGCACGCTTCAAGAAAGAATAGCCATCCACTCTCCTTTGCATCTTGAAGTCTTCTTGACAAGTGTGGCCTCAGGGGTCTGCTCATTTTTACGGGAAGAGCCTTCTGCACCTCCAGCAGAGCCTAAGTCCCAGTGGCCAGAGAGGACTCCCAGGGACCGACACCTCCCTCCACAACTTCATCTCTTCTGCTTTATCTTCTTTGTTTCTTACAATAGCAAGGCTATGGCTTGGAAACACTGCCCTCTGGGTTAACGCGAAGGCGCTTTACAGTGATGGTTCTCACACTTCACATGCATGTTAATCACTGGAGAGTTTGTTAAACTGCAAGTCCAATCTTGGAGATTTGGGTTCAGAAGTGTGAGATGGGGCCCAAGGGTCTGTATTTCTAACAAGCTCCGAGGTGCTGCTGCTACTGCAGGGCTGCAGATCACACTTTGAGTTGCACTGCCTTAAAGCAGCCTGGATTGAAATGCTGACTTCTTGCAGGCAGGCTTCTGGAGTTGTACTAAGATAATAAAAATAATAGTAAATACTTCTTGAGCTCTTCCTATGTGCTGGTCACTTCTAAGTGCTTCCTATGCATTATCTTATTTAATCCTAAAACAATGCTATAGGGAGGTATGATTATTAGCTTCATCTATTCTCAGAGAGTTTGAGTAACTTGCCCAAGGTCACACAGCTTTGGTAGAGTTGAGGTCCTGTTTCTTTCTCCTCCCTCTGAGCCTGTGACCTTAACCAGTGCTTACATCAAGTGTCCAAGTGGGTGGGACTTGCCAAGAACCCAGCCTGCTGAGGACTATGCCAGCCCTGCTAGGTGGCCCTGAGACCTCTTGTTATGAGATTGGCCATCTGTCCCCTGCAACGATGGTTCTCATCATTCCCCACTATTGACACACATACCAGTGGAATTCACAATATACCTCCACAGACACAGCAAAATTTCCACTTTGCACATGGGTGAAATGTAAAAGAAACTTGAAGCAACGATAAATCATGACTCACAAGCAGTCCAATAATTCCCAACTATCACAGTTAAGACAACATCACAGCAACAATCGATCACAATGAACTATGGCCAAGACAAGAGAGTCTGCATATATGTGTGATTCTTAACACACTAAGTGTGATGCAAAGGGGGTGAGAGCAATGTGTTATGGATGCAACCTAAAACCCACTCAAATTGGGGGAGTCGAAAAGTAAGTCATTTGAAAACCTCATGTGTCCCCATTGAGTGACATCTGTGTTGTGTCCTGCCTTGTATCCATTCCACCTCCAATTCAGCCTGAGAAACAAGCCCTCCCTCTGTCTCATGCAGACTGGGTAGAGCCATTCAGGCCTAGTGCCAGGGGTGGGCACGTGGCCCAGACTTGGCCAATGAGAACACGAGACTCCCTCTTGCTTCAGGATTGGTCACCTGACTCAAGCAGGGCCAGTCAGACTCAGGGCTGGGACTTCAGTCAGAACTGCTGAGAAACAAGAACCCCTCCCATCTCTCGGCCTTAAATCTGGGAGGATGAAGGCCCAGGGCTGCTGGGGTCCACAGAGTTGGGTGACTACATAACTTATCACCCAAATCCGAACACTCTTGAGAGTAAAAAGAGATGCTATTAATAATTATGCTGGACAGCAGGCAAACATTAGGACTTTCTCAGTCAAACTGGAGTGATTGGTCATTCTACCCATAAGAAGAGCTGACGGCAAGGAAAGCAGAACTCAGAAATAGTGGGTCCTGCTGATAGTTTTGTTATTTAATAATTTTTTAAAATAGGTTTTATTTTTTTAGAGCAGTTTTAGGTTCACAGCAAAACTGAGTGGAAAGTACATAGAGTTCCCTTACACCCCCTACCTCCCCACATTAAAATACAGTGTCCCCCGCTATCCACATCCCACGCCAGATACATTTGTGATAATCGAAGAAGCTGTATCATCACATCATTATCACTGAAAGTCCATAGTGCTTACTTAGGACTCATGCTTGATGTTGTACATTCTATGGGTTTGGACAAATGTATAATGACATGTATCCACCATTATAGTATCATATAGAGTACTTTCACTGCCCTAAATATCCTCTGTGTTCTGCCTATCCATTCCTCTCTCCCCCGAACACCTGGCAACCGTTCACCTTTTCAATGTCTCTATAGCTTTGCTTTTTCCAAAATGCCATATGTTTGGGATCATACATTATGTAGACTTTTCAGATTGACTTCTTTCACTTAGTTATATGCATTTAAGTTTCTTCCATGTCTTTTCATAGCTTGATAGGTCCTTTCTTTTTAGCACTGAATAATATCCCATTGTTTGGATGTACCATAGCTTATTTATCCATTCACCTACTGAAGGACAGCTTGGTTGCTACCATGTTTTGGCAATTATGAATAAAGCTGTTATAAACCTCCATGTGCCAGTTTTGTGGAGACATAAGGTTGTAACTCATTTGAGTAAACACCAAGGATTTAATAAACTTTTTATTTTGGAACAATTTTAGACTTACAGAAAAGTTACAAAGATAGACCAGAGGGTTGCCATATACCCCTCACCCAGTTTCCCTTAATGTTAACATGTTACATCACAATGTACATTTATCACAGCTAAGAAAACAACATTAGTACCTCACTATTAACTGAAGTCCAGGCTTCATTCAGATTTCACCAGCTTTTCCACTAACAACATTTTCTGTTCCAGGATCCCATCCAGGAGATTACATTACATTTAGCTGTCACGTCTCCTTAGCTTTCTCTACTCTGTGATGCTTTCTCAGTCTTTTCTTGTTTTTCACAGCATTGAGAGTTTTGCAGAGTACTGGTCAGGTATTTGGTGGGATGTCCCTTAATTTGGGTTTCTTTGATGTTTTTCTCATGATCAGACTGGAGTCTTGAACTTGGGGAAAAATACCCCAGAAGTGCCCATCTGGTCACAGCACGGCAGGAGGTACATGTTTTCAAAATGACTTGTCACTGGTGATGATGACTTTGATCACCTGACCAACATAATTTTTGCCAGGCTTCTTCACTTAAAGTTACCTTGTTTATTTTCCCTTGTCCACACTCTGTCATTAAGTCCAGCCCATGCTCAAGAGGAGGTAATTAAGCTCCAAATTCTGACTAGTTTTGAGCCCCTGGATCCACCTATACCTGAAGCCAAACACCCCCAGCCTTTTCGGTTTACATGAGTCAATACGTTCTTTTATTGCTGGAACCAATTTGAGTTGAATTTCTATCACTTGCAAATGAAAGACTACCAACAGATGCTCCATACTCCTTTTTGCCTCATTCCAATCCATCCTCCACACAGAAGCCAGCATGATTTGTGAACATATGATAAATTCTCAGAGCTACCACTAGGTCATAGCCTATTTGTACAGCTTGCGTGAGGAACATCCCTTGAGCTCTCGAAGTGATGTAGCCCTGAGGCTTCAACCCCATCTGCCCCTCTGGGATAATATATTCTTTTGACCCAGCACTGTCAGGAAAGCAGTCTATTTAGACTTGCTGTTTTACCACATTTAAAGAGCTTAAACACCCAGCAGTATTTATAGACATGATCTCTATCAAAGTGGGGGGAAAGGGTACTTTGTCAGTCTCAGTGGCCCAGATCGGAGGTTAATGATCTTGCTGGGGCTGTTAAGTTCAATCTTGTGATTCTGTGCATTTCACAGTAATGAGAGGAGCCCTGATATACTGGAACATCCAGTTCCTTGACTGTTCATTCATTTATTCAATGAATATTTACTGAGTTTGTTATACGTTGGGTACTGTGCCAGGCTCAGGGTACACAGTGCTGAACAAGACAACATCCTTACCATCATGGTGCTTATCTCTAGTGGGTAAACAGATGATAAAGAAGTAAACGAGGAGATAAACCAGGTGATTTCAGACAATAAGTGCCATAAGGGAAATGAAGGGAGACCTGACAAGAGAATAACTGATGGGTGAGAGGAGAGGAGGGCTTTTACATGGGGGTCTTTGGGAAGATGTCTCTAAAAATCAAAAGGAGAAAAGGAACCAATCATGAGAAACACTAATGGAAGATATTTCTAGGCAGAGGGAATAGCAGTGCCAAAGCCAGAAGGCAAGAAAGAGCTTGGTGTGTTCCAGAAACAAGAGAGAAGCCAGTATGAGTATAATGTGGGGAGTAGGGAGAAAAGCAATCAAACATTTCATTGAAGAAGTGAGCAAGGGCCATCGCGTAGGACCTTTGTAGCCATGGAAACAAGGAGTTGTGAGAAAGAGAGCAATACTCTCCAGTTTGTGTTCTTAAAGACTGCTCTGGCTGCTGAGTAGAAAAGGGATTGCAAGGTGGCAGAGTGGAAAGAAGGAAGCCAGTTAGCTGTCACTGAAGCCCAGGCAAGAGGTAATGCTGACTAGATCCAAGGTGGCGGCTATAAGCTCAAGGACAAAGGGACAGATTTTAGATACCTTCTGGACAATAGGACATGCTGGTGACTTAGAAGTGAGGAAAGCAAACTGATTCCTAGGTTCGGGGCTTGGGGATGGCACCATCACCTGAACTGCAGTGTAGGGTTCCACTTTGGACATATTTCCTTTGTGACGCCTGTTAGTGGGTAATGAAGCTGGGCATCTGCTGAGAGGGAGACGTGGGGGGGAAGGGGGGCGTTCAGAAGAGATGAAAACATTTGAAATAGTAGTCTCAGAGAGCAATTAAACAAATGCCGTGAAGAACGTGTGATGAGGTGTCTGTGGAGGGTCATGTGCCCACTTGAAATCTGTGGTCCTCAAGCTAACACGAAGCAAGGCAGCCCAGATGTGTGATTTTCTCCTGTAGTATTTAACTGCGTGAGTACAAACTGATTGTTGGGTCCAAACAACAATGAGTTTTTTCTAGATGACTAGATAAAGGGGCAGTGGAGGATGTCTGAAATAGTGTGATGATAGTCCTGGGAAATGGAATCTGCTTTGGATAAGAAATAATGGGAGGACATTCAAGAGACGGGATGAAAACTTAATTAGGTCAATGGACCAGAGCTGCTTTGTCCAATATGATAGTCACATGTGGCTATCGAGCCCTTGAAATGCGTCTTTTTCAAATTGAAATTGAGATGTACAGTAAGTGTAATGTACACATATTTCAGAGTTTGAAAAATAGAATGTAAAATATCTCATTAATAATGTTTATGTTGGTTACAATGATAACATGATAATATTTTGGATCCATTGGGTTAAATAAAAATATTATTTACATTTAACTGTTTATATTTCTTTAACGCGGCTACTAGAAAATTTTAAGCGACACACGTGGCTTGCATTATTTTTCTGTTGGATGGGACTGAACTAAAGGTCTCACCGAGTCAGGAAAATGTTTGGAGTGGAGGTATTAGAGTATGAGAGGAAATATTGGTCAAAAAAGGGGAGATTTGAAATTCAGATTTAAGAGGTTGTACAGTTACCATCAATGGCAAGGCCATGGGAAAGGCTGAGAAGTGATGGGGAAGAGACGTGGATGTGTGGGAAGGCCAAGGAATGGAGACATCAAAGGGGTGGATGAGTTATCTGTGTAAATGTTGAAATCACTGAGAATGACGAAAACAGGGTGGGAATAAAGATAGTGGCTCGTTAAGCATGAGCGTCTCTAATGATTGAGAGAAGAGCAGATGACCATTTTGAGGCAGAACAGCTGGCACTATAATCTGAGGGCTTCGCTTGGAAGATTCTGGGACTTTTTGGAAAGGGAAAATGTTTTGGAAGTGGCAAAGGGGAACCTTGGGGTACATGAGTTGAGAGAGAAAAGCAACTTACACTTGGAAAGGCTGGCCAGGAGGCGGGGGGCAGCTCTGGCTTAAGCCAAGGCAAGAAATGAGAGAAAACGTTTGGAGGAGAAATTGAAAATATAAGGATGTCTCCTGGTTACAAACTGGGAATTCCAAAGGGCTCAGAGGAAATGTTTGGAGAGGGGAGGTAAGCTGGTCCAATCAGTACGTAGAAAGCAGTGTGGATCTAAGATTCTGGGTGATGACAGATGCCCTAGAAGACTTGCACTTCTGGGGGTGAGTGATGCAATCATGCATGTGCTGTGTGAGGGCTCTGGTCCTGATAGTCTCCCAGAAACAAATGGTTGATCAGCTGAAGCGATGTCCTGAACACTTAGCTTGATGACTTAGAAGCAAAGTGACAGTCTGCAGGCATCTGACATCCTCACTGGTTCTGAGAGATGTTTTAAAGTAACAGTAATTAGTAATGATAAAAAAGAATCATTAAAATGAGAGGTACCAGGAATAATTAGAACTTGCAATGATGTTGCTATTGTGAAGATGAGTTAGAAAGAGCTTCAGATTAAACTAGATCAATGAGGAAAGATATTGGAAACAATGAGTGAGAATGTCTGCAAATGTGTCAGTGGAGACATGGGTGAAAAATGCTGCTGATGGAGAATTTAAAAATGCTTACCCAGGAAAATGTGCTCACAGAGAGATTTATGTCTTTTTTAGTATTATTTTAATGATATATGTGAATTAGTTTATGCACTGAAAGGAATCGGGAGGAATCTACACTGACTAGTTAACTGAGGCTTACCAGTAGGAATTGAGTTTAAAAAGAGATGGTTACTATCATCATTACGTATTTCTATGATGTTGACATTTTTATAATTAGCATGTATTACTTTTGTAAACAGAATATATATACACATACATGTATAAATTTTGAAACTACATTTGGGAACAGAAAGGGTAATATATATGTAAAATTTGAAATTCTATATAAATCCTTTCAAAAGGATTTGTGGTTTGTGACATAATGCAGGGGTTGACAGACTATAGAGAGCAAATATTTTAGGTTTTGTGGGCCACACAGTGTCCGTTGCAACTACTCAACTCTGCCCTTGTAACATGAAAATGGCCATAGACAATACATAAATTCGTAAGTATGACTGTTATTCCAGTAAAAGTTTATTTACAAAAAGAGGCAGTGGTCCCAGATTTGGCCCACAGGCCATAGTTTGCCAACCCCTGAAGTAATACAC
Source organism: Balaenoptera physalus (assembly GCF_965194825.1). Classification (NCBI taxonomy): domain Eukaryota; kingdom Metazoa; phylum Chordata; class Mammalia; order Artiodactyla; family Balaenopteridae; genus Balaenoptera; species Balaenoptera physalus. The sequence goes on from NC_138898.1 coordinate 71,708,433, forward strand.
ACATAGAATGAAATAATAGCCAATTGAAGAGAAGCAAAAGGGCAAAAGACATAGGCTTTCTCTCATGTTTGCTTGGCATAAATTATTTAATGTAATTCTGGGTGCAATTTACACCATGTTAACACTTTTAAAGAGAAAAAAGATTTTAAAAAAACAAGGCAGAGTCAATGAAACAATTATCTCAGACAACATAGACTGACAGATGCTGCTGACATGATCCAGAGAATTTACTTTGGAGTTTCGTAGAGGTCAAGGTAAAGAGGGAACATGAGATTTTCAAACCTCTCATCAGCAGATAAAAGGAATCATCCCTGTTTAGCAGGAGAAATGGTCTTTTTCCATTTTTTGAACTTCAAGAGAATCTTGTTTTCCTTTGAGTTTTTATTTAAGGGAGGGTGACCAATTGAGTTTTTCCGGGACTTTCCCAGTTTTAGCACTGAAAGTTTTCTGTCTTGGGAAACCCTTTCATCTCGGTTTTAAAACTAAAAGTCCTGCATCCCAAGAACCCCTTCATTCTTGGGCACGTGAGGACTGTTGGTCACTCTAATTCATTAAGGGACATTAAGGGTTGAGTCTTCAATAATAGTGTCTACAAAAGTGTTCTTTTCACACATGTCTATTTCTTGTATCAACCAAAAATAATGGGCAACACATCATTTGTCCAACACTCAAATATTTATTGAGTGCCTCCCATGTATCAGACACTGTAGATACTAAAGTAAATAAAATAGTTAGCTTCCTAGCCCAGAGTCAGATAGTAGGTACTAGGAAATGGAACAGAAGCTTGGACAGCTGCCTCAGTTGATGAGACCATGAGGAGGAAAAAGTAGACACTGGATACCAGAGGAGCAAATATTTGAATTGAACTGTGAGCTTCTAACATGCATGGCAGAGAGGGCAATGTGATTGCTCCCATGGTCACAATGGAAGGGGAGAAAGAGAAATCTGAAGGAGACACAAGGTTTCCTCCACTGAAAGTGTGCAAAGGCATTTCTGATGCATAACTTCAGGCTGGGAACCCTGGGATACAGAGGCCACCTGCACTTCTCAGTTAAAGCTGATGATGGGGGGAACTTCCCTGGTGGTCCAGTGGGTGAGGCTCTGCGCTCCCAATGCAGGGGGCCCAGGTTCAATCCTTGGTCAGAGAACTAGATCCTGCATGCATGCCTCAACTGAGAAGACGGAATGCTGCAGCTAAGAGGTCTGCATGCCGCAACGAAGATCCCACGTGCGGCAACAAAGACTTGGTACAACCAAAATAAATAAATAAATATTTTTTAAAAGCTGATGATGCGACACCCAAACACAACTCAGATCCGGCAGCTCTACTGAAGTTCACAAATAGATGCCTGCAGGCTGGCCCTGTGCCACAGGCACCTGCACGTATGTCACCTCTTTGAAGATCTTTACATTAAAAAAAATTACTTAAATTTTTAAAATCGGGGATTTTCCACAAAATCATTTGAATTTTGTCAAAAATCAGAAGACCTGATGATTTGTTCCTGATGGTACAATCAGCTGGAGTAGGTACTGGCAACCCCTGTAGACAGGTGTCCATGCTCCAGTGTGCGGGGACCCCAGCACTCCCTGTTACCCCTCTGACACCAAAGCCACAGGCCAGTCACCATTTGCCATCACACTTGCCCTATTCTTTTGTTCACACTCAGATGCGCCATTTATTTATGTCAAGTTCCTGCCCTTGTAGGCATTTCTGTATTCAAGTTAGTGACTGCCAGGCTAAGCTACTAAGCTGAGACAGAGTTTCCTGGTGGTCCCTGGGGCACGAGGGGGGCTCAGGATCCTTAGAGGACTCAGTGCTCTTTAGATCAGCCTATCATTGTTTGAGCTCTACCTCACCTAGGAGATGGTGTCCTTCCCATTCCTCACATAAGCTGTAAAAATTTACCTGAACCCCTGCCCTCTTTGCCCTCAGATGACAGGCTAGCCTTCGTTTCCCTCCCCCCACTGAACCCCATACTTCTCTTTGGGGAACGCTCATCATCCACCAGACCATCAGCTCCATGAGGGCATGGACTGTGTCTATTCTGTTCACTGCTAGATTCTGGGCACCTAGAGATTCTCAATAAACATGGCTGGATAAGCAAATAAAATGTCTGTCCTTCATCCAAGGTTAATCATCCTTCTGACTCTTAATCCCACTCCCTTCAAGCATCCTTGGATGCTTTGCCCTAGTGAGGGTCTTCCCCCAAATCCAGCATCAAGCGATCAGCTTTCCTGTGCCCCAAGGAAAGGTGAAGTTTGAACATTCTAAAATTCAAGGCAGTGTAGATGAGGTAGGCAGAATTCTAAGATGTCCCCACGATTTCCCGCTCGAATCCCCAGGACTGTGAATATGATGCAAAAACATGCCTGTGATCACATTACCTTATGTGGCAAAAGGCATTTTGCAGATGTACTTATTTGTTGCTTTCGAGTTCATCAAAAGGGAGATCATCCAGTGAGCTTAATATAATCATGTGAGCTTTGGGCTTCCCTGGTGGTGCAGTGGTTAAGAATCCGCCTGCCAATGCAGGGGACATGGGTTCGAGCCCCAGTCCGGGAAGATCCCACATGCCACGGAGCAACTAAGCCCGTGAGCCACAACTACTGAAGCCCACGTGCCTAGAGCCCATGCTCCGCAACAAAAGAAGCCACCGCAATGAGAAGCCCGTGCACCTCAACAAAGACCCAACACAGCCATAAATAAATAAATAAATAAAATTTAAATATATATATATATATATATATATATATATATGATCATGGGAGTTTTAAAAGCTGAGACTTTTCTCAAGCTGACAGCAGAAGAGTAAGTCAGAGAGATTCGAAGGATGAAAAAGATTCAACGTGCTATTGCTGGTTTTGAATATAAAGGGGACCACATTAAGGACTAGAGAGTGGCCAACAGCCAGCAAGAAAACTGGGACCTCAGTCCTACAACCACAGGAACAGAATTCTGCCAACACTCTGAATGACCCTGGAAGAAGTTTCTTCCCCAGGGCCTCCAGATGAGAGCCTAGCCCAGCCAACGCCTTGATTTCAGCCTTGGGAGAACTGAAACAGAGAATCCAGCTAAACTCTCCTTGACCCCTGATCCACCGAACTGTGAGATAATAAGCAGATACTGTTTTAAGCCACCAAGTTTGTGGTGATCAGTTACACGGCAATAGAAAACTAATACTGTGAAAAGATGCACCCCAATGTTCACTGCAGCAGTATTCACAATAGCCAAGACACGCAAGGAACCTAAATGTCCATCAACAAGTGAATGGATAAAGAAGATGTGGTACATATATACAATGGAATACTACTCGGCCATAAAAAAGAACAAAATAATGCCATTGGCAGCAACATGGATGGAACTGGAGATGATCATACTAAGCGAAGTAAGCCAGATGGAGAAAGGCAAATATCATGATATCTGACAAGAACCAAGAGATACGGTGTGGGCTGACCTGGGCTGGGGATATGCCATCCTGTCTACTCTGAGCCTAGAAATGAACCCTTAAAAGGTCCTCAGCACAGTTTCCTTGCCCTCAGGCAATCCCCCCATGCAATTAACACCTCAGGAACCTAGGCTTCTGGGTCCAGTCCTGGCTGAGGCACAGCCCTGACCACCGCGGAAGTTGTCCGTTAACATGACTGTCTTCTGGAGATTAAGCGGACTCATCAAAGCGTTCCTGGCTCTCAATAAATATTAGGTATTGTTATTATTATTATTACTATTATTATTATTATTATTATATTGAGGGTTTATGAACAATGCCTGGTTCCCACGAGGCAGGCTGTATGTAATAGATAAGATAACATTATTTTGGGCCAAGATCACACAGTTATTAAATGGAGCCAGGATTCAATCCAGGCAACCTGATTGCCAACCTATGCTCTATGCCACTATGGCCTGCCACCTCTCCAGGATAATCACCGGCAGCTTTACTATATCATAATATAATTGTGACGCTGATGCATGGGGCTTCCTCAGGAAGCACCCGGGAGAATGCTCAGGCATGAGAAGGGACACTGCAGGAATTCACAAGAGGCAAACTTCCAGGACAGCTCTGCTCCCAGCCCCAAGCAGAAGAGACCGTCTCGGCAGTTATCGTCGCTGAATCCCTCAACTGCTCCCAACAGATGGAAAGGATTAGGAGGCAGGGACAAGGTTGGGGCCTTGGAGGACACTAAATACTGGTGCAGGACTTTCAGAGCCTTGGCATCAGCGATTTCAGCTTGGTTAGCTTTTTAGGACACTGCAAACAAATTGGATGTGGAGGGCCAGGTGCAGGGAGCAGCCTCTGGTCCTGGAAGGCTGCCACGCCACCTGCAATGGGAGAGAGCAGAGGAGGAAGCTCATTAGCCGTCCCCGGATCATTAACTCTTGGTCCCCGGCGGCACAATCACTGAGTTTGGACTTTCCCTTTTTGTCGGTCTCTCTGCAGGAGTCCCTGGGGGCTCCAGCCTGGGCCAGGGCGCTCATCTCAGGAAGAAAGTGGTACAAACCTCCCCTCTGGACAGAGGAGTTAGCAACCATTTTTATTTGGGTAGAATAACAAAGACTACTGTTTACTGAAAGCAGCTCTGCTCAGGTGGGGAAACTGAGGCTCAGAGAGGTTAATTAACTTGCCCAGGGCACACAGTTTGAAAGCGACGGAGCCAGAGGCCAAAGCAAACCCATCTGATCCCCCATCCATATTCTTAACCATCACCATGCCCTCCTTTTTGTAGGATGGATAACAGTTCTCCATGGTCAGCAAGAGTAACCGAGAATGTACTTCAGGGGCCTGAGCAGCAGGCAGGGGGGTGTAGGCAGGAGGCAGGCTGGTCAGACGGCGTGGGTTATTCAGGTAAGCATTGATGGTCCCTTGCTCAGTAAATAAATTTGTTGGCTGATATTTATTGAGCACCTCCTATTTTTGAGGCCCTGGGGATGGAGGGGCAAATGGGAGAAACTGGGTCCCAGCTCCCGCGGGGAGGGTAGGGGAGAGGGGACCGCGACACCGGTCATCTCAGTTGGTGGTGGGGACAATGATAGCAAGGAAAAAAAGGACGAGGCACATAGTTACGGCGACACAGACTGCAGGGCCGTCTCGGAGACGCTCCTGGGGAGGTGACACTTGGCTGAAGCCAGAATAGTGAGAACTGACCCCTGGGGAAGTCTGGGGAGAGAGAATCCAAGGGAAAGAAACAGCAAAAGCCCTGACGCGAAGAACAAATCTGAAAGCAGCAGTGTGTCTGGGGAGCAGGAGTGATGGGGGTGGGATGAGAGAAAACCAAACAGCTGCTGCCCCCCAGGCTGACTCCACGCCTCTTCTCTGACCCTCACACTTGGATTCTACTTTCCTGTGTCAGGTTTGCAGACCAGGCTCTGACGGGTCCTGGCACAGGTCTGGGCACAGGATCGGTGCTTAATTGGTCTTCACTGAACAGATCTGACCTGAACCCACAGGGAGAAGGTGGTACCTGTCGGCAGGGTTTGGGTGACAGCCCCTAAGGTCACCGGGCAGTGAGGAACAGGTCAAACTTTGCTGCTGTAATGAGATGGGAGCGACTGCCCGGCTTGGCTTCCCTTGGAATTGGGGACTATTTAGGGCTTTTTGTGCGGGGTCAGGGGTCTGCGTCTTGGCTGCTACAGGATTAGGCAAAGCTCTGGCCTCTCTGCCTGCACCCTCCTTCTGCAGGGCCACATGGCTCCCTCACCTCTTTTAGGACTTTCTTTAAGCCTCACTTTGGGAGAAGGCTTCCCTGATAACCCCTCCTCCAAGCTCCAGAACTTTTCTCCCCTTTCTCCATCTTATTTTTCTCCAGAGGACTTATAACTCTTAACACATCATAGATTTTACATAATGACTTTGTTTCTTGCCTGTCTCCCCAGCACTAGAATGCAAGCTCTGTGGAAGCAAAGATATTTGCTTTTTGGTTAATTGCTGTGCCAAGCTCAATAAATATTTGTTGCATGAATGAGTGAAAGAACAAACGAATGAATGTTACCAGAGCCAGATGACTTGAGGCAGAATAAGCATCATCTGTAGGACACCACCTAATCAGGGGCAGCCCCCAAATAAGACAGTTTGCATTTCAATAAACTTACTCAACATTTGCCAATTAGCACATCTAGGAGGAAGCTATTTCAACATGTACACTTTGTGTTTTATGCTTCAGTATTACTTTTATTTTGAAATAACAGTGGTGATCTGGGGAATTAGATCTTTTCAATGCTTAAAGTCTTCAAATCCGGCCTTAAACATTGCAGCTCTCCATCCTGCCAAACCTTATCTATCAAACAGAGCCCCCTAGTGAAAAACTCAACTCCCATTGCCTGCGTATTTTTTTAACTTTCCTCTAAAATTTAGAGCCTTTCTCAGTTCAATCTCAATCTTTCCTTTGAGTAAGGTTTTCCTAGCTTGGGTATGGTTTAGTAAAATGCAGATTTCTGGGCCCAGTGGGTCTGGGGTGGAGCCTGGCCACGGACTTTGCTGTGAGAAACACTGGCGTCACTGCTGTGAAGGATGGATTTAATGTTGGTAGCCATCGGGACGTGGGGTCAAAGGAGGGGGACTCAAGTACTACACTGGTTAGTAAAAAGCGCATATCCTCCAAATATCCCAAGCAGGCATTAAAAAATCCTAAAGTGATGAAGAGTTCAGGAAGAGAAGATGGGGATCTGCCCAAGACAGAGCAGCAAGTGAATTTCTCCCTTGTCTCCTGATGGCATTCCATCCCCGACCTTGCATCCTCCCTGGTTACACAATGTGGCTACTTCTAATGCTGCATCGGAGAGACTAAACTTTGGGAAAGACTGTTTGTTATTGCCCTGGGAGAAGGTGTTTCCTACCGCCTATAAGTCTTAGGCAAAATCATCCCCTTGGAGATAAGCTTGGAGCAAGTAACTAGATACCTGAAAATGTTTAAACATCACACAAATATCTAGTCAAGGCAGGAAATCAAAACAGCCCTTGGCTACCTTCTCATATAAACATCCACCACTGCTACTGAGTGTGGATAAAAGCATGGACACCAGGGTCAATTTCTGGCTATTCCACTCAGTGGCTGTTTGCCCTTGGAAGTTAATTAGGATTGCATGCCTCAGTTTACTCATCTGAAAAATGGAGATAATGCTTGTGTCTACCTCAGTAAGCTGTTTAAGAGAATTAAAGTTCTTAGAAGAGTGCCTGCCAGAGTAACAGCTGTTCTCTTCATTTGAGATTCTGGAACCACTCTGCTTAGGTCATTCTCTCGTGCCATGTTTTGGAGGGAGTCACATGCAACTCTCACTCTGAGTTTCCTCATCTGCCGAAAGGAGATGAGAACAGCTGCCTTTGTTGCCTGGGATTTGACCCAGGCATTGCTGAGTAGGCTGGATTCTAGATTCAACATTGAATGGGACGAAATGCAGGTAAGTGGAATGCAGCGAAGGGGAGGATGTGGCTGGAATGAAACAGGAAAGATGGCATAAATGGAAGAGAAATGAGTGGAGCAGGCAGGAAGCAGAGGAGGAGTGTGGTTGAAGTGGGATGGGGTGTGGTGAATGGGGGAGAGAGGAGGGAGGGGTAGTGCGAGGCAGAATGGAGGGAGGAAGGAAGAACTGGTGAAGTGGGGTAACATGAGACGGGACCTGCCTCCTGACCAACACGGGGTGCCCCAGCATAGTTGTTATCTGACAGGGCGTCAGGGATGGTGTGGGGAGGGGGACCTCAAGGCTGCCTTCCTTGGTAAGACCAACAAGAGGGAAGTGTAGAGAGGCCATGATACAGGTGCAAGAATGGATCCCCCTAAATGCTTGAACTTCCTGACACTCACCCACTTCAAAGCTCACCAAGACTTGTGCTTCCCTCTCCCTCAAGCTCCCAGAACCTGGCTATGACCTCAAACATTCTGTGAGGACCTCAGTGAGGTGCTGCGACCTTTATGCTATGATTTCACCCATGGTTCTGGTGTAGTAACTAGCAACAGAGGGCTCCAGGCTTCCAAAATTAGCCTTCATTGGTGGGGACAAATCCCAGGCAATGAGGGCAGCTATTCTCATCTCCCTTGAAACTGGCGGTGGCGCCCCATGTCCCCAGCTAGTGTCAGAGCCTTGGTGAGAATCTGCATTCCCAGAGTCCCACTGTAAGTCATTTTGCAGATGAGCTGACAGATGAAGTGGGAAACAGACACTCAGGCACAGCCTCCAAGGAAAACCCGTTGTAGATTGGAGCTTGCTGCTCCTCACCTCAGAGGCACTGATCCCATCTCAGGACACAGCCTCCCTTCTCCTCCTCCTCAGACAGGGCTCAGAACACCCTGCAGAGGGAAGCTCACATTAGAATCTTCAAATATCTGGGAGCTGGCCAGCTCTCAGCACATACAGGGTTGTGAGTTTACTAATGAGTCCCGAGGTTGAGTAGGGCTTGGGCTGGTGGGCAAAGTGCTAGGAGGCATATAGCAGGTGGGAGGTTATATGCTGGGACTCTTTGGTTGCAAAGAATAGAAATGATATTCAAACATAACTTAAGCACCCAAAAAGTAAACATATTGCTTCACATGCCAAAGAAGTCCATGAGTTTCAATGCTTCAGATATGAATACAGAGAGATGACATTGATATAGATATACATATAAATATAGACATAGATGATATAGATATACATATAAATATAAAGGTATTTATACATATAAATATTGATATAGATATATAGACACAGATGCTCAATTTTTATCATCAGCTTTTTCCTCCCTTCCTCCATCCCTCACCTCTGATCTTACTTTATTTTCAGGTATACTATTTCTACATGGTAGGAAAATGGCACTCAGAAATTTGTTTCAATGGTCCTTTTAGAACTAAAGAGTCTCTCCTTCTCAGTGTCCATGTTGATCCCTCTAACCTAACATGGCTTAGAAGAAGCTGCAGAGTCAAAGGGCCCTCCTGCACCCCTCCTCTCTGCTGTGGGAGTGGTGGACACAGAACTCACATGCCCAACCTTGAATGTGGGTAAAAGCCTGGGCCTTGCTACTGAGGGTTCAAGACCCCTTGATTGATCACATCGCTAGACTTAGATGGAGAGAGGAAGGGGAAGGTCCCAGAAGTAGATGACATAACAGTCTTTTATCAGATGGGGAGGTGGCACAGAGCAGAGGACATGAGCCCACGGCTCTCACGTGCACAAGGAGTGCGATTGCCCGATGTGCGGACTTGGACAAGTGCCTTTGTTTCCTCCCTCTGCTCTCTCTCCATCCATTTCTCTCGTTGACATCAAAAAGAAAAAAAAAAACAAAACTTTTTATTTTAAGAAATTGTAGATTCATGTGGAGTTTTAAGAACAAAATAGAAAAAGATCATAGAGAGGAGCTTCAAGATGGCGGAGGAGTAAGACGCGGAGATCACCTTCCTCCCCACAGATACATCAGAAATACATCTACACCTGGAACAGCTCCTACAGAACACCTACTGAACGCTGGCAGAAGATCTCAGACCTCCCAAAAGGCAAGGAACTCCCCACGTACCTGGGTAGGGCAAAAGAAAAAAGAAATAACAGAGACAAAAGAATAGGGTTGGGACCTGCACCAATGGGAGGGAGCCGTGAAGGAGGAAAGGTCTCCACACACTAGGAAGCCCCTTCGCGGGCGGAGACTGCGGGTGGCAGAGGGGGGAAGCTTCGGAGCCACGGAGGAGAGCGCAGCCACAGGGGTGCGGAGGGCAAAGCGGAGAGATTCCCGCACAGAGGATCGGTGCCAACCAGCACTCACCAGCCCGAGAGGCTTGTCTGCTCACCCGCCGGGGCGGGCGGGGCTGGGAGCTGAGGCTCGGGCTTCGGTCGGATCGCAGGGAGAGGACTGGGGTTGGTGGCGTGAACACAGCCTGAAGGGGTTAGCGCACCACAGCTAGCCAGGAGGGAGTCCGGGAAAAAGTCTGCAGCTGCCGAAGAGGCAAGAGACTTTTTTCTTACCTCTTTGTTTCCTGGTGCGCGAGGAGAGGGGATTAAGAGCGCCGCCTAAACGAGCTCCAGAGACAGGCGCGAGCCGCAGCTATCAGCGCGGACCCCAGAGGCGGGCATGAGACGCTAAGGCTGCTGCTGCCGCCACCAAGAAGCCTGTGTGCGAGCCCAGGTCACTCTCCACACCGCCCCTCCCGGGAGCCTGTGCAGCCCGCCACGGCCAGGCTCCCGTGATCCAGGGACAACTTCCCCGGGAGAACGCACGGCGTGCCTCGGGCTGTTGCAACGTCACGACGCCTCTGACGCCGCAGGCTCGCCCCGCCTCCTCCGTACCGCTCCCTCCCCCCGGCCTGAGTGAGCCAGAGCTCCCGAAGCAGCTGCTCCTTTAACCCTGTCCTGTGTGAGCGAAGAACAGACGCCCTCAGGTGACCTACACGCAGAGGCGGGTCCAAATCCAAAGCTGAACCCCGGGAGCTGTGCGAACAAAGAAGAGAAAAGGAAATCTCTCCCAGCAGCCTCAGGAGCAGCGGATTAAATCTCCACAGTCAACTTGATGTACCCTGCATCTGTGGAAGACCTGAATAGACAACGAATCATCCCAAATCGAGAAGGTAGACTTTGGGAGCAACGATATATATATTTTTCCCCTTTTTCTCTTTTTGTGAGTGTGTATGTGTATGCTTCTGTGTGTGATTTTGTCTGTATAGCTTTTTTTTTTTTAACATCTTTATTGGAGTATAATTGCTTTACAATGGTGTGTTAGTTTCTGCTTTATAACAAAGTGAATCAGTTATACATATACATATTTTCCCATATCTCTTCCCTCTTGAGTCTCCCTCTGTCCCACCCTCCCTATCCCACCCCTCTAGGTGGTCACAAACCACCGAGCTTATCTCCCTGTGCTATGTGACTGCTTCCCACTAGCTTTCTATTTTACATTTGGTAGTGTATATATGTCCATGCCACTCTCTCACTTTGTTTTTATCATTTGTCCTAGGGTTCTGTCTCTCCGTTTTTTTTGTTTGTTTTTTTATTACTTAAAAAAAAATTTTTTCTTAATAATTATTTTTTATTTTAATAACTTTATTTTATTTTACTTTATTTTATTTTATCTTCTTCTTTCTTTCTTTCTTTTTTTCCTCCCTTTTATTCTGAGCCGTGTGGAGGACAGCCTCTTGGTGCTCCAGCCAGGCATCAGGGCTGAGCCTCTGAAGTGGCAGAGCCGAGTTCAGGACACTGGTCCACAAGAGACCTGCCAGCTCCATGTAATATCAAATGGTGAAAATCTCCCAGAGATCTCCATCTCAACGCCAAGACCCAGCTCCACTTAACAACCAGCAAGCTACAGTGCTGGACACACTATGCCAAACAACTAGCAAGACAGGAACACAACCCAACCCATTAGCACAGAGGCTGCCTAAAATCATAATAAGGCTACAGACACCCCAAAACACACCACCAGACATGGACCTGCCCATCAGAAAGACAAGATCCAGCCTCATCCACCAGAACACAGGCACTAGTCCCCTCCACCAGGAAGCCTACACAACCCACTGAACCAACCTTAGCCACTGGGGACAGACACCAAAAACAACAGGAACTATGAACCTGCAGCCTGTGAAAAAGAGACCCCAAACACAGAAAGTTAAGCAAAATGAGAAGACAGAGAAACACACAGCAGATGAAGGAGCAAGGCAAAAAACCCACCAGACCTAACAAATGAAGAGGAAATAGGCAGTCTACCTGAAAAAGAATTCAGAATAATGATAGTAAAGATGACCCAAAATCTTGGAAATAGAGTGGAGAAAATACAAGAAACGCTTAACAAGGACTGAGAAGAACTAAAGAGCAAACAAACAGTGATGAACAACACAATAAATGAAATTAAAAATTCTCTAGAAGGGATCAATAGCAGAATAACTGAGGCAGAAGAACACATAAGTGACCTGGAAGACAAAATAGTGGAAATAACTACTGCAGAGCAGAATAAAGAAAAAAGAATGAAAAGAATTGAGGACAGTCTCAGAGACCTCTGGGACAACATTAAGCACACCAACATTCGAATTATAGGGGTCCCAGAAGAAGAAGAGAAAAAGAAAGGGACTGAGAAAGTATTTGAAGAGATTATAGTTGAAAACTTCCCTAATATGGGAAAGGAAATAGTTAATCAAGTCCAGGAAGCACGGAGAGTCCCATACACGATAAATCCAAGGAGAAACACGCAAAGACACATATTAATCAAACTATCAAATATTAAATACAAAGAAAAAATATTAAAAGCAGCAAGGGAAAAACAACAAGTAACACATAAGGGAATGCCCATAAGGTTAACAGCTGATCTTTCAGCAGAAACTCTGCAGCCAGAAGGGAGTGGCAGGACATATTTAAAGTGATGAAAGAGAACAACCTACAACCAAGATTACTCTACCCAGCAAGGATCTCATTCAGATTTGACAGAGAAATTAAAAGCTTTACAGACAAGCAAAAGCTAAGAGAATTCAGCACCACCAAACCAGCTTTACAACAAATGCTAAAGGAACTTCTCTAGGCAGGAAACACAAGAGAAGGAAAAGACCTACAATAATAAACCCAAAACAATTAAGAAAATGGTAATAGGAACACACATATCGATAACTACCTTAAATGTAAATGGACTAAATGCTCCAACCAAAAGACATAGACTGGCTGAATGGATACAAAAACAAGACCCATATATATGCTGTCTACAAGAGACCCACTTCAGACCTAGGGACACATACAGACTGAAAGTGAGGGGATGGAAAAACATAGTCCATACAAATGGAAATCAAAAGAAAGCTGGAGTAGCAATTCTCATATCAGACAAAATAGACTTGAAAACAAAGACTATTACAAGAGACAAAGAAGGACACTACATAATGATCAGGGATCAATCCAAGAAGAAGATATAACAATTGCAAATATTTATGCACCCAACATAGGAGCACCTCAATACATAAGGCAAATACTAACAGCCATAAATGGGGAAATCGATAGTAACACAATCATAGTAGGGGACTTTAACACCCCACTTTCACCAATGGACAGATCATCCAAAATGAAAATAAATAAGGAAACACAAGCTTTAAATGATACATTAAACAAGATGGACTTAATTGATATTTATAGGACATTCCATCCAAAAGCAACAGAATACACATTCTTCTCAAGTGCTCATGGAACATTCTCCAGGATAGATCATATCTTGGGTCACAAATCAAGCCTTGGTAAATTTAAGAAAATTGAAATCATATCAAGTATCTTTTCCGACCACAATGCTATGAGACTAGATATCAATTACAGGAAAAAATCTGTAAGAACTACAAACACATGGAGGCTAAACAACACACTACTTAATAACCAAGAGATCACTGAAGAAATCAAAGAGGAAATCAAAAAATACCTAGAAACAAATGACAATGAAAACACAACGACTCAAAGCCTATGGGATGCAGTAAAAGCAGTTCTAAGAGGGAAGTTTATAGCTATACAAACCTACCTTAAGAGACAAGAAACATCTCAAATAATCAAACTAACCTTACACCTAAAGCAATTAGAGAAAGAACAAAAAAACCCCAAAGTTAGCAGAAGGAAAGAAATCATAAAAATCAGATCAGAAATAAATGAAAAAGAAATGAAGGAAACAATAGCAAAGATCAATAAAACTAAAAGCTGGTTCTTTGAGAAGATAAACAAAATCGATAAACCATTAGCCAGACTTATCAAGAAAAAAAGGGAGAAGACTCAAATCAATAGAATTAGAAATGAAAAAGGAGAAGTAACAACTGACACTGCAGAAATACAAAGGATCATGAGAGATTACTACAAGCAACTGTATACCAATAAAATGGACAACCTGGAAGAAATGGACAAATTCTTAGAAATGCACAACCTTCCGAGACTGAACCAGGAAGAAATAGAAAATATGAACAGACCAATCACAAGCACTGAAATTGAGACTGTGATTAAAAATCTTCCAGCAAACAAAAGCCCAGGACCAGATGGCTTCACAGGCAAATTCTATCAAACATTTAGAGAAGAGCTAACACCTATCCTTCTCAAACTCTTCCAAAATATAGCAGAGGGAGGAACACTCCCAAACTCATTCTACGAGGCCACCATCACTCTGATACCCAAACCAGACAAAGATGTCACAAAGAAAGAAAACTACAGGCCAATATCACTGATGAACATAGATGCAAAAATCCTCAACAAGGAGCTTCCGTGGTGGTGCAGTGGTTGAGAATCTGCCTGCCAATGGAGGGGACACGGGTTCGAGCCCTGGTCTGCGAAGATCCCACATGCCACGGAGCAACTGGGCCTGTGAGCCACAACTACTGAGCCTGCGTGTCTGGAGCCTGTGCTCCGCAACAAGAGAGGCCACGATAGTGAGAGGCCAGCGCACCACAATGAAGAGTGGCCCCCGCTTGCCGCAACTAGAGAAAGCCCTCGCACAGAAACGAAGACCTAACACAGCCAAAAAAAAAACAAAAAACAAAAAATCCTCGACAAAATACTAGCAAACAGAATCCAACAGCACATTAAAAGGATCATACACCATGATCAAGTGGGGTTTATCCCAGGAATGCAAGAATTCTTCAGTATACACAAATCAATCAATGTGATACACCATATTAACAAACTGAAGGAGAAAAACCATATGATCATCTCAATAGATGCAGAAAAAGCTTTTGACAAAATTCAACACCCATTTATGATAAAAACCCTCCAGAAAGTGGGCATAGAGGGAACTTTCCTCAACATAATAAAGACCATATATGACAAACCCACAGCCAACATCGTCCTCAATGGTGAAAAACTGAAATCATTTCCACTAAGATCAGGAACAAGACAAGGTTGCCCACTCTCGCCACTATTATTCAACGTTTTGGAAGTTTTAGCCACAGCCATCAGAGAAGAAAAAGAAATAAAAGGAATCCAAATTGGAAAAGAAGAAGTAAAGCTGTCACTGTTTGCAGATGACATGATACTATACATAGAGAATCCTAAAGATGCTACCAGAAAACTACTAGAGCTAATCAATGAATCTGGTAAAGTAGCAGGATACAAAATTAATGCACAGAAACCTCTTGCATTCCTATACACTAATGATGAAAAATCTGAAAGTGAAATTAAGAAAACACTCCCATTTACTATTGCAACAAAAAGAATAAAATATCTAGGAATAAACCTACCTAAGGAGACAAAAGACCTGTATGCAGAAAATTATAAGACACTGATGAAAGAAATTAAAGATGATACAAATAGATGGAGAGATATACCATGTTCTTGGATTGGAAGAATCAACATTGTGAAAATGACTCTACTACCCAAAGCAATCTACAGATTCAACGCAATCCCTATCAAACTACCACTGGCATTTTTCACAGAACTAGAACAAAAAATTTCACAATTTGTATGGAAACACAAAAGACCCCGAATAGCCAAAGCAATTTTGAGAAAGAAAAACGGAGCTGGAGGAATCAGGCTCCCTGACTTCAGACTATACTACAAAGCTACAGTAATCAAGACAGTATGGTACTGGCACAAAAACAGAAATATAGATCACTGGAACAGGATAGAAAGCCCAGAGATAAACCCACAAACATATGGTCACCTTATCTTTGATAAAGGAGGCAAGCATATACAGTGGAGAAAAGACAGCCTCTTCAATAAGTGGTGTGGGGAAAACTGGAGAGCTACATGTAAAAGAATGAAATTAGAACACTCCCTAACACCATACACAAAAATAAACTCAAAATGGATTAAAGACCTCAATGTAAGGCCAGACACCATCAAACTCTTAGAGGAAAACATAGGCAGAACACTCTATGACATAAATCACAGCAAGATCCTTTTTGACCCACCTCCTAGAGAAATGGAAATAAAAACACAAATAAACAAATGGGACCTAATGAAACTTAAAAGCTTTTGCACAGCAAAGGAAACCATAAACAAGACGAAAAGACAACCCTCAGAATGGGAGAAAATATTTGCAAATGAAGCAACTGACAAAGGATCAATCTCCAAAATTTACAAGCAACTCATGCAGCTAAATTTCAAAGAAACAAACAACCCAATCCAAAAATGGGCAGAAGGCCTAAATAAACATTTCTCCAAAGAAGATATACAGATTGCCAACAAACACATGAAAGAATGCTCAACATCATTAATCATTAGAGAAATGCAAATCAAAACTACAATGAGATATCATCTCACACCGTTCAGAATGGCCATCATCCAAAAATCTACAAACAATAAATGCTGGAGAGGGTGTGGAGAAAAGGGAACCCTCTTGCACTGTTGGTGGGAATGTAAATTGATACAGCCACTATGGAGAACAGTATGGAGGTTCCTTAAAAAACTAAAATTAGAACTACCATACGACCCAGCAATCCCACTACTCGGCATATGCCCTGAGAAAACCATAATTCAAAAAGAGTCATGTACCAAAATATTCATTGCAGCTCTATTTACAACAGCCAGGACATGGAAGCAACCTAAGTGTCCATCGACAGATGAATGGATAAAGATGTGGCACATATATACAATGGAATATTACTCAGCCATAAAAAGGAACGAAACTGAGTAGTTTGTAGTTAGGTGGATGGACCTAGAGACTGTCATACAGAGTGAAATAAGTCAGAAAGAGAAAAACAAATACCGTATGCTAACACATATATATGGAATATAAAAAAAAAATGGTCAGAAGAAACTAGGGGCAAGACGGGAATATAGATGCAGACCTACTAGAGAATGGACTTGAGGATACAGGGAGGGGGAAGGGTAAGCTGGGACGAAGTGAGAGAGTGGTGTGGACATATATACACTACCAAACGTAAAATAGATCACTAGTGGGAAGCAGCCACATAGCACAGGGAGATCAGCTCGGTGCTTTGTGACCACCTAGAGGGGTGGGATAGGGAGGGTGGGAGGGAGGGAGATGCAAGAGGGAAGAGATATGGGGACATATGTATATGTATAACTGATTCACTTTGTTATAAAGCAGAAACTGACACACCATCGTAAAGCAATTATACTCTAATAAAGATGTTTTTAAAAAAAGAAAAAGATCATAGATCTTTTTACCCAGTTTTCCCCAGTGGTAACATCTTGCATGAGTAGAATATAATATCAAAGCCGGGAAACTGACACTGATACAATCCACCAACCTAATTTAGATTTCACTCATTTTACATGCACTCGTGTGTGTGTTTAGCTCTAAGCAAGTTTATCATGTGTGTAGATCTGTGCGACCGCCACCACAGTCAAGATCCATTACCACAAGAATTCCTTGTGCTGTTCTTTCATAGCCAGAGCCACCGGCTTCCCTCTCCTATTCTCTAATCCATGGCAACCTGGATTCTCCATTTCTATAATTTTGTCATTTCAAAAATGTTATTTAAACGGAATTTTACAGTTTGTAAACTGTGGGGACTGGCTTTTTTTTCCACTCTGCCTAATTCCCTTGCGATCCATCCAAGTCGTTACATGTATCAATAGCTTGTTCCTTTTTATTACTGACCAGTAATTCATAGTTTGGGTGTTCCACAGTTTGTTTAACCAGTCACCCATTGAAGGACATTTGGATTACTTCCAATTATTGGTTATTATGAATAAAGCTGCTATGAACATTCATGTACAGGCTTCTGTGTGAATGTTAAGTCTTCATTTCTCTGGGACAAATGCCCAAGAGTGCAATTGCTGGATTGTATGGTAAGCCCACGTTTAATGTCATAAGAAACTGCCATATTCTTTTTCGAGAGAGACTGTATCATTTTACATCCCCACCAGCAGTGAATGAGTGATCCAGGTCCTCTACATTCTCACCAGCATTTGGTGTTATCGCTATTTAAAAAGAAAAAAAATTTAACCATCCTGATAGATACATAGCGGTATCTTGTCGTGGTGTTAATTTACATTTCCCTAACAGCTAATGATGTGAACGTGTTTTCACATGACCCTCACTGACTTTTACAGGATCAATCTTCAGAAAGTTTTCTCACTTGGTAAATGAAGATAATAATGACAATAATGATAGCACTTATCACACAGAGATGCTGTGAAACTTCTCATGAAGCACCTGAAGAGTGATTGGCACATAAATATTCAAGAAATGTCAGCTGTTACTTTCCTGTAAGAGAGGGGTTAATAGTACAAGCTGCAGAGTCAAACAGAACCTTACTTTACTGTAGCTGAGAATCCTCTCCCTAAGTCTTACTTTATTGCTCTATAAAATGGGAAGAATAACGTTACTTACCTTGCAGGGTTGCTGTGAAACTCAGATAAGACATGTAAGGCACTTACTATAGTGCCTAACAAGTACTAAACTCTGCTTTCCCCTCAAGTATTCAGTTTATCAGAGGCCCCTATTAAGCCTTGTCTCCTTAACTGACTCTTCATGCCTCTCCCTTCATTGCTTTCCAGTCTACCAGGGTCTCTCTGCTGGGGCTGGGGTGGGGGAATACTGGATACAAACTCTCCCTTTGAGGATTATTATTCCACTGGGGCCCTCCACTGCTCCTGAAGAAACAACAGATTTGGCTGGGGAGCTGGGTGAGATCACATTTATCTAAGAAGCTTCCAAATGAAAACTAGCATTTGTACTTATTGCATTTCACCTCCAAATTTGATTACATTTCTCTTCTGCTGTAAATCTGCCTTTCCCTCTGCCAACTTATTATTAAAGCCAGGATGGAATTGGTGGAGCGATACGCAAAATTTCCATCTTGGTTTTGACATTCCAGGAAGTTACAAACCAATTACAGCTGCTGAGCCTCAGGCCCTGATGAATCACAGAGCACAGCAAGGGATGGAAGGGGCCAGAATGGGGACGTTGGGGAGACAGTGAGCTGGGAATCAAAGGTCAATTAAAATAAAATGGTCAATTTTAATTTGAATGTGTTGCTTATATTCACATCATTTTCCCATAAATGAGAAAGTAAATGAAGCTTTTTCATTTGTGTGGGTGTAGTGTGTATTTTTTGAGGGCAATGACGGGTTTTGAAATGGTTTCAGGGTCTCAAAGACTTGAAATTTTAAATGTCCCAGGGAGAAAAAAATCTGGTGACCTGCCCAAATGTCAGCAGCTGCCTAACAAAGAGCCATCAGCCCAGGCCTTAGGGGTGTGTGGGTCTAATGTCATCAGTTCCAGCTTTGGGAATAAGCACCTCTGTGTTTGGGGCCTGGCTCCACCACTTAATAGCTGTAGGAGCTTAGCCAAAGCATGAGCAACTTCTCTGTGCCCCTATTTCCTCATGAGTAAAATGAAGATAACAGTGCCTACCCCTGCTGGTTATTTTAAATATTAAGATAAATAATGTACCCAAAGTGTCAAGCACATTGCCTGTCCAGGTGTTCAACGTTATTTCCTTTCTCCTTGATCGGTGGACCTGAAGCCAAACCAGATGACCTCAGACAACAACAGTTTTACTAGATCTTAATTTAGTGGTATTCGCCTTCCTGATGGGGACCTAAGTTTCAGGGCAGTTTTAATTTCCTTCACGTGGGCTTCTTGAACCTGTTCCTCTCCCAGAGGCAAATGGTTGGAGGGGTTCAGCACCGTGGACAGCGGAAGTGCTGCTTGCTAGATTATCACGGAGTTCGTTCACTGGCTGGCACTTTGGCTCAGGGTTCAAAGACTTGCTGTGAGCTGTACAGTTGACTGGGTGTTAGGCTGAAGTCTTGCGGCTTTGGCTCTCATGAGTGGGGAACATTTGCTTCCAAGTTCGTATGTCTCTTCTCCAGTTCAGGTCAGGGATTCCTCCAGAAGGAATTCCCTGTCTTTTCTTTGGGGGCTGCTCTGTCTGTAGGCGTGGGTTGCTGGAAAGGGAAGGGTGAGACAAAGGTTACTTGGAAGGACTAGGAATGGGAACTACCCATGATAACCCAGGACAGTGTAGCTCGGGTGGAGAACTAAGAATTTTTTGAGAAGAGCCAAATTCATATGAATCTGAAGGATGAGGAAGAGAGACAAATGGGAGAATGCCTAGCAAATTCAATAGCCAGAAGAGTCAAGTCCACAATAAAGAAAGGTGCAATGCATGGATCAAAGTGGTTCAAGAATAAGACCATGAATAGCTAGTGGGCACCAGAATGCCCTTATGAAGTGATGTATAGAATACGCAGGAGAAGGTATTCGTTTTTTTGTTTGTTTTTTGTTTGTTTAAAATTGATTGATTGATTGCTATGTTGGGTCTTCGTTTCTGTGCGAGGGCTTTCTCTAGTTGCGGCAGGTGGGGGCCACTCTTCATCGCGGTGCGCGGGCCTCTCACTATCGTGGCCTCTCTTGTTGCGGAGCACAGGCTCCAGACGCGCAGGCTCAGTAGTTGTGGCTCACGGGCCCAGTTGCTCCGCAGCATGTGGGATCTTCCCAGACCAGGGCTCAAACCCGTGTCCCCTGCATTGGCAGGCAGATTCTCAACCACTGCGCCACCAGGGAAGCCCAAGGTATTCGTTTTAAAGGAGCTAGGTCAGCCTGTTGGAGCACCCACCAGGGAAACAGAGACCAGAAATGGAGCCAAGTCCAGATTGGTGGATGAGGAGCATGCAGTAGCAGTGATTTATTGTCTTTTTGCATCCCTCCATTGACCTTTCTCAGGACACTGAGAAAAATTCTAGCAAATGTGGTGGTGATGGGAATTGTGGGGGGTTTCCAAGAGGGAGGCAAGAAGCGTTTTTTTCCCCACTCCTTTCTCATATTCCTCATCATGCCACAAACCATTGCGTTGGATGACGAAGACAGAGCAAAAATGTGTACCTAGGGAAAAGTCCCAAATTAAGTCACAGTATGTACATGGGGAGAGTTCAAGAGCAGCTCTAGCTGAGGAGGATGAGGTCATGGTGTTAGCCTGATTGAAGGGAGAAGAAGGCAGAAAACAATATCCACACATAACACACCTCTGCCTGGCAGCAATCAACACCTGTTAATTCATTTGCAAGGTTTGGTTCCTGAAAACACCTGCTCCTCTATTCCCCAAGCATCTGATGTTGTCCTTGAAACAAGAATGCCATGTTCCCAGGGAGAAGCAGAGACACCAACAAACACAGCTGGCAGAAGTCACCCAGTTGACCCTCGCTCCTCCTCCCAGCCCTGTACCTTTGCTGGTGAGGCCAACGGACAAGCTTCTCCCTCCCTCTGCCCACAGCTAAGACCCGCTCTGCAGGAACCCCTGGCATTCACGTTTGCCAAGGAATCCAGCCACCTTTTACCTGACCCACGCTCTGAGTGATCAGGTGAGGGCTCCAGGCCAACAGAAGGGAAATCAGAGGGGACCCCTCACCCCCCTCCTGGACCCCTGCCCAGGCCTCTCTGTCTTTGCCTGTGCTGCTCCCAGATCTGGTTTAGGTCATACCTGAAGAAGGTTTTCTCATTTCTCTCCATATCAGTGGTTCTCAATGTGTGACCACACTTTGGGACCTGCAGCATCACCTGGGAACTTATTTGAAATGCAAATTCTGCAGCTCCACCCCAGACCACAAAAACAAAAACTCTGGGAATGAGGTCCAGCAATCTGCTTGAGCAAGCCCTCCAGAGGATTCTGACACACACGGACGTTTGAGAACCCTTGTCTACAGGAGTCACGAGAAGAAGATGCCTCAAATTCCATGATGTGCAATTGTTCCACTGTTCACCCCAGTTGGTGAACTCCTGGATTAATTCCAATTTTTTCTTACAACAAAAAGTCTCTATCGGACATTCTCTCATATACATCTTCATGGACCCATGCAAGTATTTCTGTAGGGCACATTCTTAAAATGGATTTACCAGGACGAAGGATATACACACACTCAGACACTGATAGATATGCCAAATGGGCCTCTCAATGCACCAACTTGCATTCCCACCACAGAAAATGAAAGGGCATGTGTCCTCCACAGTCTTTCCAGCTTCAACTAAGTGTTCTCACTGTTTTCATTTTCTTTTCCAATCTGAGAGGTGAAAATGATACCTTGTTCTGATTTGCATTTCTTCAGGAGTGAAATTGAGCATCTTATGTTCATTAGCGATTTTAGCATAGTTCTTTTTTGGTTATCTCTATTTTCAGCAATCAACATGCATGACTTATATAATTTAAAAAAAAAGAAAGAAAGAAAGAAAGAAAAAAATGCTGGCCCCCTCTTTTTCGCAAAGTGCTTTACAGTCCATGAAGGAGCCAGAGGGAAGTTTTATGGCTGAGTGTAGGGTGACCAACTGTGCAACAGTTTGCAGGGGTGAGAATGGGGGTTCCCAGGATACAGGACCCTTCATGCTAAAACTGGGAAAGTCCCAGGCAAACCGGAGTGAGTTGGTCACCTAGTTGGGTGATTTGCTCAGGGCATTACAAAGCAAATCAGCAGCCAGCCTTAGGGGAGGCTCCCAGACCCCTGATCCCCAGTCTAGGGCTCCTCCTTCACCCCAGGCACCTCTCGTGGAGAAACAGAAATAGACATGGGTGTGCTGGGTGACAGGACTTGTCAATCTCACCCAACTAGACAGGAGACCCCTTTTGCTCATTTACCTCTTAAGCCCAGTGTGTATCACAGAGCCTGATGAAGAGTTGGTAGCTAGAGTTAGACTAAAGTCATCATCACAGGGTTGAGGAGGGAGAGACCCGACACCTCAGGACAGTCCCACCCTCGAATTTCGATCGCAGTTGATTTGGGGTTTGGAAGGCCTATTGTCTTCATTGTACTACACCGTTTTATATAAGGGACTTGAGTGTCTGCAGATTTTGTTATCCGTGGGGGCCCCTGGAACAAATCTCCCATGGATACCGAAGGATGACTGTGTCCTGATCACAGAAAATTCGAATCCATCCAATGACTTTACAAGGAAATGTAGTTGAAAGACCATGGGTGTTGGACAGATTTGAGTTCTAATCAGCCAAGTCCAATCACTTACAAGCTACATAGCCTTGGAAAACTGCTCTGATCCTCAGTTTTCCCATCTCTAAAATGGAACAAATAATACCTACATCACAGCAGAATGGTTAAGACATGAGGAGGACACGAGGAAGAAAGGGCAAAGAGGGTAGATTATTCTTTCCCTCAAGGTGGGAAGAACCAGCACCGGGGCAGGCTGGCCCAGTTGCCACAAGAGAAGGAGTGGCATCTGCTTCAGGTCTAGGACTGAAATACAGTCCACACTCTCGTCACTACTACACACTCCCTGGCACAGAGCTGAGTGTGCCCAGAGAAAGTCACGTTTCTTCCTAGAAGGAGCCCTCCCCTTCTGTGTGGCCGTGGGGCTGTGTCTACCCAGAGGAGACACATTTTGCAATTGCACACAAAGGCACCGTATAGGCTGGCAGCAGCCCTGGTCTGCAGCACCTCTGCTCTTCATGGTCCCTCCATTTCTCCCACCCAGAGCATGGAGAATAGTTTCCTCTCCTACGGACCCCAGGGCTGGGTCAGGCTAACCCTGACAGGTCATCTGAGGAGCAGTCTTTTGCTCATTATGAATCATAAATCATTTGCAAAAGAGGACGCTGCCTATTCGCTGGCATGAGGTCTCTGTGTGAACTACTATGTAGGCAGATGGCTGCCAATTAAGGAGGGACTGGCCATCGTAAATTAAGTAGGGCCTCAAATGGGGCTTTGTTCAGCGAGATTCCGGCTCTAAGTCCTGACACACCTTTATCCCAGCCTGGCCTCATGTATTTACAGACCCGACAGGAACCCAGCTATGGATGCTGGGGGATGTCTTTGGGCAGGATACCAATCTTCCCGGCAGCCAGCCCCCGTTCAATTAAGAGAAGAAGAAAAGATGACTGCTAAATGTTCAGTTTACTTCCATCCCTACAAAGATCCAACCCAAGGGAGAGGGTAATCTAATATATTCTGAGTGATTTAAACTCATTTAAATAAAACAAAGAATTCTGCAGCAATGAGCTGCAGAGAAAACGGGGGTCTGATGACTCCACAGAACAAGCCAAAAATGTGGCTCAGAAAAGAGAGGAAACCCACAGAGGTGATCTAAAGTATGACTGCTCAACCACCTAGCTAACCAGCTAAATGGACAGGCAGACCAAGACCAGGAGATAAGCCTGCAACGCCTCGAGAAACCAGGATGGATGGGCCCTAGTTCTGCTTTCAATGATAAACCCGAATGAATTATCCTGGACGAGGGAGCGCCGCTATCAATTAAACTGAAATTATATGCTGATAAAAGAGCTGTGTGATAATAAAAATTAAGCACATTCATTCGGATGCTACACACACGTCTCACACCCTCTGTTCAAGGCACAGGCTCCGCATCCGTCACATCCGCGTAGACACGGCACCTGCACTCCCTCTGATGCCGTCAGATGCAAAACCCCTCTCCCTCAGCCTGCACAACACTCACCTGGAGACCACCTGGAGACTCACCTGGAGTCACCAGTGACTCCACACATAGATCCCCCCCCACCCCAATATTCATGCCCCACCCACCCCGGAGCCTCACACGTACCAGTGGCCGACTATCCATGCCTAACAAGATGACGGAGATTCTGCAGCTCTAGTGGTATCACTCCACTCCTCAGGAAGGTGCCACCCCCCTGTGGCCTTGTGCGGTCCCCAGCTCAGGTCATAGTGCTGCAAGCACAGCTCTGCCCTCCCGAAGGGGATAAGGTCCCTGTCAACCAGGGGCTCCACGTAGGGAGTCAGGGAAATGTAGTCTCTGGCTGGGAGCCATGTGCCTTCAGACTCACTGCAGGGGGGTTTGAAATCTTGTGGTTGTCACCCTCACATGTCACCGTGTGGCATTACAGACATTTGTGAACGATGAGTCCTTCCACATCTTGCAAGTTGGGTGGTTGTCGTCCACCCAAACGACCTTCTCAAATACTTGCAATGCAGACAATCCGAAGAAGAGCTGGACAAGGCAGGGGAGTGTCGAGGGAGGGCAGCCTTCCTGAGTTCCAAAAAGCCTTACAGGGAGGCACTGGCTTTGGTGCGTTTCAAAGGTTCACTGAGTCCAGTTCTCAGTTTCTTAGGCTGAGTCCAGACTCTGACAGTGAACCCATTTCTCTGAGGTTGACTCGCCTGAAACTGAGGCTGGAACATGAGCTATAATTCCAAAGTATTCACTTACAATGAGAGATACAGTCGTTCACTCAAGCCTAGTGGCCTGTGCATTCTTTGCTATAGAGAAGGCTGCATGGGAAGCCAACTTATACTCAAAAGTTTGCCAATTAAAAATAAAGCTGAACAAGGACTTCCCTGGTGTTCCAGTGGTTAAGAATACGCCTTCCAACGCAGGGGACGCAGGTTCGATCCCTGGTTGGGGAACTAAGATTCCCACATGCCGTGGGGCAACTAAGCCCACGCACTCTGGAGCCCACGCGCTGCAACTACTGAGCTCGCACACTCTGGAGCCCACAAGCCACCACTAGAGAAAAGCCTGCGCAAGGCAACTAGACAGCCCCCGTGCTCTGGAGCCTGTGCACCACAACTAAAGAAGCCCGCGTGCCACAACGAAAGATCCACATGCCGCAACTAAGACCCGACGCAGCCAAATAATAATAAAATAAAATTTAAAAAAATTAAAGCCAAACAAAACCAGTTTGGTTAACCTCGCATGTGATGGGCATGATGAGTTCGGCCAGGACCCAGGGCCTCTGACTTCTCATTCAGCTGCTGGATGCCACCACAGGCTCTCAAGAGAAGGTATGCTCCAGGCAAAAGCACACTTTGCAGGAAGGGTTTTGTCCCAAATCTAAAACTTTTGGCCCATTCCAGAGGCAGGCCAAAGTCCTCCTCCAATGCAAGCCAGTCTTCCTCCCGGGCCGTCCCCCTGTGTTTACTGCTTGATCTTGGGTCTTGCGGAAGATCCAGAGATGAGCCACTCAAGTCCGCCTTCAAGAGATGCGCGCTGCCCAGCGGCAAGGAGTGTGACTGACTGACAGTCTCCATCAGGCGGCTCCTTCAGGGGCCTCAGGTCACGTTCCTCTTGGGCCGGCCCCTGGCCAGTGACTGAGCAAGGCAGTGGCACTATGGCCTGGCCGTTTCTGTCCCATTCAGGACCCCTCTGATGGGCAACCTGTGCTCCAGAGCACTGCCTGGGCTGGCAGAGTAGTCTCACGGCTCCTCTGGCCCATCCTGCCTTCTCCCGTTTTCTTTACACAGATGTTACTCCTGACAGGAGGTTTTGCTTCTAAGTCCACTGCAGCATCTTGAAGAGCGCAGCCTACAGCCATGCTCTAGATCAGAAGTCAGCAAATTACGGCCCGTGGCCCAATCCTGGCCTGTGGCCTGTTTTGTAGATAAAGTTTCATTGGCACACAGCCAAGCTTGTTTGTTTACTTGTTGTCTGTGGCTTCTTTTGCACTGCAGTGGCCAGGTTGAGCAGTTGCAACAGAGACCTACAAAGCCTAAAATATTTCATATCTGGTCCAGAAAAAATTTTGCCAAACTCTGCTCTAGATATTAGAGTTCTGAGGGCAACCAAAGACTAATGCAATGAAAAATTATGGCCTCTTCCCATGAGCCTGAGACACCCACTCTGTGCCTCATTTTATGTGTGTTTCTCCCTGGCTCACAACTGGCCTCAAACAAGACCCTAAAGTAGATAAGGAACTACAAGTCCAGAGTTCAGAGCCTGAAAGATATTGGAAGGTCAAGGGTAGGATCTGTGTCATCTCACCATGTTCAGACTGGCTCCTCCCACTGGCCACTACCTTCCTGACAAAGCTACAAAGCCATCCTGCCATGCCCAGTGTGTGTCTGGCCTTAAAGGGACCTACAAGCTTCCGACCATGACTATGAAAATCAGGAGGTGAGGACGTGGGGTAATCTGTTATTGTTACCCAGCAAACCTCCACCACTTTGGGGAACTGTACTCTGATTTTCCTGGGGGAAACCATCCCTCTCCCACTCATAATCATGTGCTTTCTGTAGAGGCTAATCTCACCTCTGAGTCCAAGGATGAACATGTGACCTTAACCTGGCCAGTCCGAATGTTCCACTCCTCTGGGCACAGTAACCGGATTAGGGGTGGGCACATAGGCCAAGCTGGGCTTTGACTAGAGCTATTAGGAGAAGCGGTTTCTCTGTTACCATTGCTGAAAGGCTGATGCATAACCGTGGCACTTCCGGGAGCCATCCTGCCACCACTTAGGGAGAGCTTGTCTGAGAGTGATGCCAACACCTTAGGTGGGCAGAGTCAAGGGTGAGGGGGACGGATTCCTATGGGTGTCATTTTAGCACCCGGATTTAGCCATGCCTGAAGCTAGATCCAGCCTTGGAGTTCTCAGTTACATAAGCCAACAGGTTCTGCATTTTGCTTAAACCAATTTGAGTGGGATTTTCTGTCACTTGCAACCCCAAAGACATAACTTGTACTAGGACTACCTCCAGACCGTATCCTCATGACACACTGGGTATTCCAGAAAGAAGACTGGAACTCCTAGAGAGGGGGAGGGAGATGTTGAAAGGATACAAGGAAGAGGTGACCTGGGCTTGCACCTCTACAGCCCCAGAAGCCTGGGCAGGAGTCCTGGCTGCAGAGACTCAAATCTCAGCAATGGATGGTATCTTTATCTCAAAGCCCTCTGTGGTGATGGTGGTGCCCTTTGCAGGCATTTTTCCAGTTGCTGTGAAGCAGTTCCTTCATGAAACACTCTGAAGTTATTTCCAAATCCTCAAAGCTGGGTAACCAGGGGGATTATATTAGACATATTTATTCTATAACCCAGCTTCTCACAAGACATCCAGGAGTTTCTTTTTAAGCTGTCTCTCCTCCCTCCCAGGCAGAATTCTCATGTTGCTTCTCAGACACTAAAAATAAGATGAAAAAGCCCCTGTCGTTCAGGTCCAAACCAGCTTAGCTGAAAGGCTCCTGCCCCCACCCAGCCAGCTGGTGGACATGCCCACCTTACACAGCCTTCCTGTCTGTGCTAAATCCCCTTGTGGCTGACAGCCTTCGTCCACCATGGTCAAACAGACTTTTAGATCCGCAAGCCTGAGGAAACAGCTGAAATGCAACACAAAACTACA
Source organism: Balaenoptera physalus (assembly GCF_965194825.1). Taxonomy (NCBI): domain Eukaryota; kingdom Metazoa; phylum Chordata; class Mammalia; order Artiodactyla; family Balaenopteridae; genus Balaenoptera; species Balaenoptera physalus. The sequence continues at coordinate 71,736,316 of NC_138898.1, forward strand.
CTATTTATATTTTCCTTTCTATTAGACCTTTATAATGATTTCTTATTGAACTGAAGCTTAAATGGCTCAAGACTGATCGTAATAGAACATTTAATTGTTTGCTTGTCCAATTCTCTCAGCCCTAATTAAATATTGTTTTTCATTGAGCAGCTTACACAGTGATATTTTTTTCCTGTCACTGAAGAGAACACGGGGACCAAGGCAGAATTCAGATGAGCCCAGGCTCACTCCGTGCTCTCATCCTATTCATTTTTCGTCCAACAATGGGAAGCAGAGCCCTCTGGAGGGAGAATCGCAGAGTTCTCAGGAACAGCTTTCTGAGATGATCTCATGCTGGTCCTCAGAAATGACCAGGGTGGTTAAAAGATGAGTTATAAGAACTCACGTTTTCCTTGTAGTGTTTCCTGTAGAAGATACGGGTTCTTGGCGTTAAAATCTGGTGATGGAGCCATTGCTGGCACCTTTCTTTCTCTAAAGCCCCCTTCTCAGCAGCACTACCTTTAGTGTCACCAAAATCCAGCCACGTTTCATCACCTCCATGCCATCATCCAGGTCCAAGCCACCTTCACCTCTCACCCAGATTATTGTAGAAGCCCCTTAACTGGCCTCCTACATTTATCCCGGCCTCGCTACCGTCTGTTCCCACCACAGCATCTGGAGACCTTCCATGGCCCCCTCCCCACCTCAGGACCCTCCAAAGGCTCCCAGCTCATGCAGAAGAAAGCCCAGCTTCTGACAATGGCCTCCAACCTGCTGTTCCTGTTGACCTTGTCTCCTAATTCTCTCCCCTTTGCTCATTCAGCTCCAGCCCCCCAACCTCCTTGCTATCTCCTTGAATGCTCTTTACGTGCTTCCTCCTTAGGGCTTTTCACTTGCCATTCCCTCTTCCTGGAATATGTCTCTCCCAGAAAGCTGCATGCTCACTCCCTCACTCCTTCATGCCTTCATCCAAATGTCACCTCTCAGTTGGGCCCGGGGCGGGGGCGGCGGGGCTCTAACCATCCCATTTAAAATTCCAACTACCACATACTCCCTATCCTGCATCTCGGTTTTATTTTTCTCCATAGATTTTACTACTGACATACCTTTTTAGTTCACCTATTTATTTTGTTTATTGTTTATCTGCCCTACTAGAATGTTAGCTCCAGGAGGACAAGGATTTTTCTCTGTTGGTTTCACTGCTGAATCCCCAGTGTCTAGAAAAATGCCCGGCACTAAGTAGGTGTACAAATATTTTATGAGTGAATGGAGTAAATGAATAAATGTAAACATATATAAATGGATGAATAGTCTGTCACTTGTCTCTGGCCACGAATTCCAATGGCCAGAGTCTACTCTAGGCCAGGAGCCTGGATGCATTTGCACTTTGCATCCTAGAATGCTGGGCGTTAAAGAAATCTTCCCATGGGAGATGGAGATGCTAAGGGCATCATCCGGTGAGCATCTACAGAGCGAGGTCCAGAGCTCAGAATGAGCCTTAACGTTCCAGCCATAAGTGTTTATTTAATCCTGAGGTAAAATGGTGAAAGAGGAGGGAGCTTGAACCTGAGTTCAAAAAGGGCCCTGGTTCATAGCATGAGAAGGGACAAGTTGACTCAAGGAGCTTCCCTGGAGGCAACAGAGGTGAGGACAACTGAGAGACTATGTAAGGCATTGCTGTGAATACCCATAGAGTTTGTGGGTGCTCTGGGAGCCTGGCGAATGATTTTGCCTGTTAGAGCACCAGGAGAATCCAGGAAAATTTTCTGGAGGGGAAGAGGGAAGGGAGGTGATATAGTCAGGACCATTCCCTTTGTACAGGATTCATAGGATCATGGGGTCATTCTCCAGGTGGCCCATCTCCAGGACCAAAATGATTCAGACACATCCTTCTCCAAAGGCTGTTGTAGAGGGTGTTCCACTTTATCCCCTATTCACCAGGCCCAGGGTCACAAACTTCTTATAAAAGAGTATTTTTTCATGAGACTTCACATTTGAGAAACTCATTCAGTTCAATCTAACATTTATTTATTCATCAAATGTTCAAGGTATGAACATTTTACATTTTGACAGTTGTGTCAAACCTCTCACCAGAAATGTTGTATCAATTTATACTGTCCTTTTCTCGTACCTCACATTGAGTATCTATCATGTTTTCACCACTTTGAGGGGAGTCAAACTTCCCAGAGATTTGTCTATTTGATTTATCTTTTCAAAGTTCTGGTTGTTGATTTGATTAATCAATTCCCTGACTTTTTGTTTTGTGATTAATGTAGGCTCTTATCCTTATTAATTTCTTCCTCTCACTATTTTGCTATTTGTTTTCCAGCTTCTTATTTTAAATTCTTAATCCAATTATTCTCAATTTTTCAACATTTAAGCATATTTATTTTAGTAATAACAGCTTTAGATTATGGATTTTACTAAGAATAACTTTAGTCATATTCGCATATGTACTTTTATACAGTGGTCTCATCATCTTAAATGTCTAAATAGTCTGTCTTTTCAGTATTGATTTCCACTTTGACAGAAAAGCTATTTTTATTTTGCTTAGTTTCCAGATGGCTATCATTTATCTTAATCTAGGCATACCCTTGCTATTCATGTGACCAGGAAATATAGTTTGCAAAATTTTAATTTGGAGATTTGCTGTGGATTTCTTTACCTGATACATACATCACATCAGTCAGGATAAATTAGGTTAAGCTGCAGTAACAAACAACTCCCGAGAAATATCAGTGGCTTAAATAATATGGGTAAGCCCAGAGTTCTCATCGCAGTCACTCGGGGACCCAAGCTCCGTTTTGACATATGCTTCCATGATCACAGAGACAAAGAAAAGAGCCTGGCTCTTGAAGCCACTTCTGTGACCATTTCATTGGCCAAAGAAAATTCAGATTCCTGAGTTCAACAGAGCATGGATGTCTTATCCTCTAAAGGGAGGAGCACTGAGTGCTCGTGAATAAACATTTTACCATATGCATTCAACAGATACTTATAAAGGACTATAGGGATACCTCCTACTATATACCAAAGATTGTTATAGACACTGAGATACTGACAGGTAATTTTTAGTTGGCATCCTGCCTCCTTTTCTCATCCACTCTCCAGCCAGAGGTGGCCATGTGACCCAGATATAAATGGAAGTTGGTGAGGTTCCTGGGAAAGATTTTGCTTTTCTGATATTGGTGCTGCCCTGTCTTCTTCCTCCTTCTCTCTGTCTTGACTGCTAATGTGAGAAAGACCAAGAGAATCCCAGAAATATTTGCCTTGACATTGTTGAACATCTGAACCAATACCAGCAGCAGCCTACCTTCAGATTTCTCATATGAAGAAAAAAATAGACTCATGTTTGTACAAGCCACTGTGGTTGCGTTTCTTGTCACCTGCATCTGAAAGAATTCAGCATATAAACAAGATAGACAATTTCCATCTTAAGTGAATGATAATCCTTTGGAAGTATTCTGTTGTAAGATAATAGAAATATATATATTTGTCTCTGACCCCTGGTTCCTGCACAGAGCTCCTAAAACCCCTGTAATTTTCTAGGTGATAAGAGCACTAGGAGCATCTTTTGTTCTAATATTTGGTATATGACAACAGTTCCTGACACAGAGCTCCTAAATCCGTTGGAATTTCCTAGATGATAGCAGTGTCTTTTGTTCTAATGAGGGGACTCTTGGTGGACTCATGGATGGAGGCTGGTCACCAGAAAGACCAAAACATAATTAGAAGCTTGAAATTTTCAGCCCCACCCACCCCCACCCCATTCTCCAGAGAGGGGAGAGGGGCTGAATATGAAATTAATAATTGATCATGCCTACGTGAGAAAGCCTTCATTAAAAATATCCAATAGTATAGGGTTTGGAGAACATCCAGGTTGGTGAACACATCCATGTACTAGGAGGGTGATGCACCCCACCTCCACAGGGACAGAAGCTTCTGTGTGGGAAGTGTTGCAAGTGTGGTAGTGGTAGTAGAGTGAGAGTTAAGGGCAAAAGACACAAGAGTGGTGAGTTTTTCCAATTCATCTGTAGACATCTGAAAACAATGCTAAATACGCTTTCTAAATGCAAAAAAGGGACTTCCCTGGTGGTGCAGTGGTTAAGAACCTGCCTGCCAATTCAGGAGACATGGGTTCGATCCCTGGTCTGGGAAGATCCCATATGCAGCAGAGCAACTAAGCCCATGCACCACAACTACTGAGCCCACGCACCCTCAACTACTGAAGCCCACACACCTAGAGCTCTGCAATAAGAGAAGCCAGAAGCCACCACAATGAGGAGCCTGTGCACCACAACAAAGAGTAGCCTCTGCTCGCTGCAACTAGAGAAAGCCCACGTGCAGCAACAAACACCCAATGCAGCCAAAAAACATAAAAAAGAAAAATAAAAAAAAGTTTTTAAATTAAAAAATAAAATAAATGCAAAAAAGTTTATATGGTTCAAAACATCACAAAATCTTTATCCTTAAAAATATGTTGTGATTTTACCATTTATCTTGGGGGTTTGTCTGTCTGTTTGTTTGTTGTTTTGGGGGAGTTTGGGGTTTTGTTTTATTATTTTTCTTCTTCCTTTTCTTCAGTGCTGTGTGGTTTGCAGGGTATTGTTGCTCTGGCCGGGCTTGGGCCTGAGCCTCTGAGGTGGGAGAGCCGAGTCCAGGACACTGGACCACCAGAGGACTCCCAGCCCCATGGAATATTAATCAGTGAGAGCTCTCCCAGAGGTTTCCATCTCAACACTAACACCCAGCTCCATCCAACGGCCAGCAAGCTCCAGTGCTGGATGCCTCAGGCCAAACAACTAGCAAGACAGGAACACAACCCACCCATTAGCAGAGAGGCTGCCTAAAGACATACTAAGCTCACAGACGCCCAAAACACACCACCAGATGCGGCCTTGCCCATCAGAGGGACAAGATCCAGCTCCACCTTCCAGAACACAGGCACCAGTCCCCTCCACCAGGAAGCCTACACAAGCCACTGGACCAACCTCACTCACTGAGGACAGACAACAGAAGTAAGAGGAACTATGACCCTGCAGCCTGCAGAAAGGAGACCCCAAACACAGTAAGTTAAACAAAATGAGAACATAGAGAAATATGCAGCAGATGAAGGAGCAAGGTAAAAACCAAAGACCAGACAAATGAAGAGGAGATGGGCAGTCTACATGAAAAAGAATTCAGAGTAATGATAGTAAAGATGATCCAAAATCTCAGAAATAGAATGGAGAAAATACAAGAAACATTTAACAAGGACCTAGAAGAACTAAAGAACAAACAAACAGTGATGAACAACAAAATAACTGAAATTAAAAATACTCTAGAAGGAATCAATAGCAGAATAACTGAGGCAGAAGAATGGATAAGTGAGCTGGAAGATACAATGGTGGAAATAACTGCCATGGAGCAGAATAAAGAAAAAAGAATGAAAAGAATTGAGGACAGTCTCAGGGACCTCTGGGACAACATTAAACACACCAACATTCAAATTATAGGGGTCCCAGAAAAAAAAGAGAAAAAGAAAGGGTCTGAGAAAATATTTGAAGAGATTATAGTCAAAAACTTCCCAAACATGGGAAAGGAAATAGTCAATCAAGTCCAAGAAGCACAGAGTCCAATACAGGATAAACCCAAGAAGAAACACAATGAGACACATATTAATCAAACTATCAAAAATTAAATATGAAGAAAAAATATTAAAAGCAGCAAGGGAAAACAACAAATAATATACAAGGGAATCCCCATAAGGTTATCAGCTGATTTTTCAGCAGAAACTCTGCAGGCCAGAAGGGAGTGGCATGATATATTTAAAGTGATGAAAGGGAAGAACCTACAAACAAGATTACTCTACCCATCAAGGATCTCATTCAGATTTGACGGAGAATTCAAAAGCTTTACAGACAAGCAAAAGCTAAGAGAATTCAGCACCACAAAACCAGCTCTACAACAAATGCTAAAGGAATTTCTCTAAGTGGGCAACACAAGAGAAGAAAATGGCCTACAAAAACAAACCCAAAGGACTTCCCTGGTGGCACAGTGGTTAAGAATCCACCTGCCAATGCAGGGGACAGGGGTTCGAGCCCTGGTCCGGGAAGATCCCACATGCCGTGGAGCAACTAAGCCCGTGTGCCACAACCACTGAGCCTGCACTCTAGAGCCTGCAAGCGACAACTACTGAGCCTGTGCACCACAACTACTGAAGCCCACGTGCCTAGAGCTGGTGCTCCGCAACAAGAGAAGCCACCACAATGAGAAGCCCATGCACCGCAATGAAGAGTAGCCCCCGCTCACCACAACTAGAGAAAACCCGTGAGCAGCAACAAAGACCCAATACAGCCATAAATAAATAAATAAATAAATAAATAAATAAATAAATAAATAAAGTTATTTTAAAAAAACAAACTCAAAATAATTAAGAAAATAGTAATAGGAATATACATATCAATAATTACCTTAAATGTGAATGGATTAAATGTTCCAACCAAAAGACACAGATTGGCTGAATGGATACAAAAACAAGACCCGTATACATAATGTCTCCAAAAGACCCACTTCAGACCTAGGGACACATACAGACTGAAAGTGAGGGGATGTAAAAAGATATTCCATGAAAATGGAAATCAAAAGAAAGCTGGAGTAGCAATACTGATATCAGGCAAAATAGACTTTAAAATAAAGACTATTACAAGAGACAAGGAAGGACACTACGTAATGATCAAAGGATCAATCCTAGAAGATATAACAATTGTAAATATTTATGCACCCAACAGAGGAGCACAACAATACACAAGGCAAATGCTAACAGCCATAAAAGAGGAAATCGACAGTAACACAATAATAGTAGGGGACTTTAACACCCCACTTTCACCAATGGACAGATCATCCAAACAGAAAATAAATAAGAAACACAAGTTTTAAATGACATATTAGACCTGATGGACTTAATTGGTATTTATAAGACATTCCATCCAAAAACAGCAGAATACACTTTCTTCTCAAGTGCACACGGAACATTCTCCAGGATAGATCACATCTTGGGTCACAGATTAAGCCTTGGTAAATTTAAGAAAGCTGAAATCATATCAAGCATCTTTTCCAACCACAACACTATGAGACTAGATATCAATTACAGGGAAAAAAACTGTAAAAAATACAAACACATGGAGACTAAACAACACACTACTAAATAACCAAGAGATCACTGAAGAAATCAAAGAGGAAATCAAAAAATACCTAGAAACAAATGACAATGAAAACACGACAACCCAAAATCTATGGGATGCAGTAAAAGCAGTTCTAAGAGGGAAGTTGATAGCAATACAATCTTACCTCAAGAAACAAGAAACATCTCAAACAACCTAACCTTACACCTAAAGCAATTAGAGAAAGAAGAACATAAACCCCCAAAGTTAGCAGAAGGAAAGAAATCATAAAGATCAGATCAGAAATAAATGAAAAAGAAATGAAGGAAACAATAACAAAGATCAATAAAACTAAAATCTGATTCTTCGAGAAGATAAACAAAATTGATAAGCCATTAGCCAGACTCATCAGGAAAAAAAGGGAGAAGATTCAAATCAACAGAACTAGAAACAAAAAAGGAGAAGTAACAACTGACACTGCAGACATACAAAGGATCATGAGAGACTACCACAAGCAACTATATGCCAATAAAATGGACAACCTGGAAGAAAGGGACAAATTCTTAGAAAAGTACAACCTTCCAAGACTGAACCAGGAAGAAATAGAAAATATGAACAGACAAATCACAAGCACTGAAACTGAAACTGTGATTAAAAATCTTCCAGCAGGCATGGGAAAGGGAGGGTGGGAGGGAGACACAAGAGGGAGGAGATATGGGGATATGTGTATGGGTATAGAGGATTCACTTTGTTATAAAGCAGAAACTAACACACCATTGTAAAGCAAATTATACTCCAATACAGATGTTTAAAAAACAAAACAAACAAAAGCCCAGGGCCAGATGGCTTCACAGGTAAATTCTACCAAACATTTAGAGAAGAGCTAACACCTATCCTTCTCAAACTCTTCCAAAATATAGCAGAGGGAGGAACACTCCCAAACTCATTCTATGAGGCCACCATCACCCTGATACCAAAACCAGACAAAGATGTCACAAAAAAAGAAAATTACAGGCCAACATCACTGATGAACATAGATGCAAAAATCCTCAACAAAATACTAGTAAACAGAATCCAACAGCACATTAAAAGGATCATACACCATGATCAAGTGGGCTTTATCCCAGGAATGCAAGGATTCTTCAATATACGCAAATCAATCAATGTGACACACCATATTAAAAAACTGAAGGAAAAAACCATATGGTAATCTCAATAGATGCAGAAAAAGCTTTCAACAAAATTCAACACCCATTTATGATAAAAGCTCTCCAGAAAGTGGGCATAGAGGGAACCTACCTAAACATAATAAAGGCCATATATGACACCCACAGCCAACATCATTCTCAATGGTGAAAAACTGAAAGCATTTCCTCTAAGATCAGGAACAAGACAAGGTTGCCCACTCTCACCACTATTATTCAACATAGTTTTGGAAGTTTTAGCCATGGCAATCAGAGAAGAAAAAGAAATAAAAGGAATGCAAATTGGAAAAGAAGAAGTAAAACTGTCACTGTTTGCAAATGATATGATGCTATATGTAGAAAATCCTAAAGATGCCACCAGAAAACTATTAGAGCTAATCAATGAATTTGGTAAAGTAGCAGGATACAAGATGAATGCACAGATATCTCTTGCATTCCTATATACTAACAATGAAAAATCAGAATGAGAAATTAAGGAAACACTCCCATTTACCATTGCAACAAAAAGAATAAAATACCTAGGAATAAACCTACCTAAGGAGGCAAAAGATCTGTATGCAGAAAACTATAAGACACTGATGAAGGAAATCAAAGATGATACAAACAAATGAGAGATATACCATGTTCTTGGATTGGAAGAATCAATATTGTGAAAATGACTATACTACCCAAAGCAATCTACAGATTCAGTGCAATCCCTATCAAATTGCGAATGGCATTCTTCACAGAATTAGAACAAAAAAATTTCACAATTTGTATGGAAACACAAAAGACCCCAAATAGCCAAAGCAATCTTGAGAAAGAAAAACGGAGCTGGAGGAACCAGGCTCCCTGACTTTAGACTATACTACAAAGCTACAGTAATCAAGACCATATGGTACTGACACAAAAACAGAAATCTAGATTAATGCAACAGGATAGAAAGCCCAGAAATAAACCCATGCGCATATGGTCACCTTATCTTTGACAAAGGAGGCAAGGATATACAATGGAGAAAAGACAGCCTCTTCAATAAGTGGTGCTGGGAAAACTGGATAGCTACTTGTAAAAGAATGAAATTAGAACACTCCCTAACACCATACACAAAAATAAACTCAAAATGGATTAAAGACCTAAATGTAAGGCCAGACACTATAAAACTCTTAGAGGAAAACATAGGCAGAACACTCTATGACATAAATCACAGCAAGATCCTTTTTGACCCACCTCCTAGAGAAATGGAAATAAAAACAAAAATAAACAAATGGGACCTAATGAAACTTAAAAGCTTTTGCACAGCAAAGGAAACCATAAACAAGATGAAAAGACAACCCTCAGAATGGGAGAAAATATTTGAAAACGAAGCAACTGACAAAGGATTAATCTCCAAAATATACAAGCAGCTCATGCAGCTCAATCTCAAAAAAACAAACAACCCAATACAAAAATGGGTGGAAGACCTAAACAGACATTTCTCCAAAGAAGACGTACAGATGGCCAAGAGGCACATGAAAAGATACTCAACGTCACTAATCATTAGAGAAATGCAAATCAAAACCACAATGAGGTATCACCTCACACCAGTCAGAATGACCAACATCAAAAAATCTAAAAGCAATAAATGTTGAACAAGATGCGGAGAAGAGGGAAGCCTCCTGCACTGTTGGTGGGAATGTAAATTGATACAGCTACTGTGGAGAACAGTATGGAGGTTCCTTAAAAAACTAAAATTAGAACTACCATATGACCCAGCAATCCCACTACTGGGCATTATACCCTGAGAAAAACATAATTCAAAAAGATACATGTACCACAATGTTTGTTGCAGCACTATTTACAATAGCCAGGACATAGAAACAACCTAAATGTCCATTGACAGGTGAATGGATAAAGAAAATGTGGCACATATATACAATGGAATATTACTCAGCCATAAAAAGGAACGAAATTGAGTTATTTGTAGTGAGGTGGATGGACCTAGAGTCTGTCATACAGAGTGAAGTAAGTCAGAAAGAGAAAAACAAATACCGTATGCTAACGCATATATATGGAATCTAGAAAAATGGTACTGATGAACCTAGTGGTAGGGCAGGAATAAAGATGCAGACGTTGAGAACGGACTTGAGGACACAGGGGATGAAGGGGAGGCTGGGATGTAGTGAGAGAGTAGCATTGACATATATACACTACCAAATGTAAAATAGCAGGAAGCTGCTGTATGGCACAGGGAGATCAGCTTGTGCTTTGTGACCACCTAGAGGGGTGAGATAGGGAGGGTGGGAGGGAGGCTCAAGAGGGAGGGGATATGGGGATATCATATAGCTGATTCATTTTGAACAGCAGAAACTAACACAACAATGTAAAGCAATTATACTCCAATAAAGATGTATGAAAAAAAAAAAATAAGAGGAGAACCAAAAAAAAAAAAGCCGTGAAATAAGATTTGTAAAACGTTGATGGTTGTTGTACAAAGAAACTATTTTTTCACATTAAAACATTTTTAATCAATTATAATAGGCTTAACAACCATACTAACAATTACTTACACAACTTCAGCTTTCACTGTTCTTTTTTTATTTTTATTTTATTATTTATTTATTTATTTATTTATGGCTGTGTTGGGTCTTCATTGCTGTGCACGGGCTTTCTCTAGTTGCGGCGAGCTGGGGCTACTCTTCGTTGCAGTGTGCGGGCTTCTCATTGCGGTGGCTTCTCTTGTTGTGGAGCACGGGCTCTAGGAGCGCGGGCTTCAGTAGTTGTGGCATCTGGTCTCAGTAGTTGTGGCATGCAGGCTTAGTATTTGTGGCACATGGGCTTAGTTGCTCCGTGGCATGTGGGATCTTCCCAGACCAGGGATCAAACCTGTGTCCCCTGCATTGTCAGGCAGATTCTCAACCACTGTGCCACCAGGGAAGTCCCAGCTTTCACTGTTCTTATTTGCAATAACAGCTTTATTGAGATATAATTTACATATCACATAATTCACCTATTTAAACTGTACAATTCAATAGATTTTGTCAATAGTATGTTCACAGAATTGGGCAACCATCACCACAGTCTATTTTAGAATATTTTCAGCACCCTAACAAGAAACACTGTACCCATTGGAAGTGCTCCCTATTTCACCCCAACATGCCCCACTCCTCTCACCCCTCCTTCACTCCACTCCCATCCCCAGCCGTAGGCAATTACTAATCTATTTTCTGTCTCTATGGATTTGACTGTTCTAGACATTTCATATAAATGGAATGATACATTATGTGGTCTTTTATGACTAGCTTCTTCCACTTACCATGTTTTCACAGTTCATTCATGTTGTAGCATGTATCCTGAATCTTATTTCATTGTATGAATATACCATGTTTTTATTCATTCATTGGTAGATGGACATTTGAATTGTTTCCATTTTTTTTTTGCTATTATGAATAATGTTGTGATGAATATTCCTATACAAGTTTTTGCTTGAAGACCTGTTTTTGATTATTCTGGATGTATACCTGGGAGTGGAATTGCCAGGTTGTGTGTTAATTCAATGTTTAACTTTCTGAGAAACTTCCAAGCTGTTCCCCAAAGTGGCTGCACTGTTTTGCATTCCTACCAACAGTGTATGAGGGTTCCAATTTCTCCACATCCTCTCCAACCCTGTTATTACCTGTCTTTTTTATTTTAGCCCTTGTAGGGAGTATAAAGTAAAATCTCATTGTGGGCTTGATTTGCATCTATTTGGCAGCTAATGATATTGACATCTTTTCATATATTTATTGGTCACATGTGTATCTTCTTTCGGGAACTATTTAAATTCTTTGCCCAGGACTTCCCTGGTGGTCCAGTGGTTAAGACTCTGTGCTTCCACTGCAGGGAGCATGGGTTCGATCCCTGGCTGGGGAACTAAGATCCCGCATGCCACGTGGTGTGGCCAATAAATAAATAAATTCTCTGCCCACTTTTAAATTGGATAGTCTTTGTACTGTTGAGTTTTAAGAGTTCTTTATATATATTAGTACAAATTTCTTATCGGAAATATGATTTGCAAAAATTATCTCCCATTCTATAGGTTGTCTTTTTGATAGTGTCCTTCAAAGTACAAAAGTTCTTAATTCTGGTGATGTCGATTATCTATTTTTTCCCCTTCTGTTTGTGCTTTTGGTGTCAAGGTCACAAAGATTTACATCAACATTTTCTTCAAGAATTTAATAGTTTTATCATTTAATTTTAGTCTTTGATCCATTTTGAATCAATTTTTATACATGGTGTGAGATAGAAGTTCAACTTCATTCTTTTGCATGTAATATCCAGGTGTCCCATCACTATTTGTTGAGAAGACTATTCTTTCTCCCATTGGGTTGTCTTGACACCCTTGTTAAAAATCAATTGACTGTAAATATGAGGGTCTATTTCTGGATTTTCAATTCTATTCTGTTGACCTATATGTCTATCCCTATTGCAGTACCACACTCTCTTGACTACTACAGCTTTCTAATAGTAAGTTTTGAAATCAGGAAGTAAGAATCTTCCAACTTTTTCAAGATTTATTTTTGGCTATTCTGGGTCCCTTAAATTTCCATATGAATTTTAACATCAGCTTGTCAATTTCTACAACAAAGCCAGCTGTGGTTTTGATAGGGATTTCATTGTATCTGTAGGTCAATTTGGGAAGTATTGTCATCTTGACAATATTGTCTTCCAATCCATGAGTATGGAATGTCTTTCTATTTATTTAAATCTTCTTTAATTTCTTTCAATAATGTTTTGTAGTTTTAGTGTACAAGCCTTGTATCTTCTTTGTTAAGTTTATTCCTGAGTATTTTATTTTTTGATGCTATTGTAAATGGAATTGTTTTCTTAATTTCACTTCCAGATTGTTCATTACTAGTGTATAGAACAAGAATTAATTTTTGTGGATTGATCTCTCATCCTGTACACTTACTCAACTTATTAGTTCTAATTGTTTTTTAGTGGATTCCTTTAGAATTTTCTACATACAAGACCGTGTCATCTGCAAATAGAGATAATCTGAGTTCTTCCTTTCCAATCTGGATGCCTTTATTTCATTTTCTAGTCTAATTGCCCTGACTAGAACCTCCAGTATGATGTTGAATAGGAGTGATGAGAACAGACATCCTTCTTATTCCTGATCTTAGGGAGAAATACTCAGTCTTTTACCACTAAGTATGATGTTAGCTGTGGGTTTTTCATAGATGTTCTTTATCAGGTTGAGGAAGTTTGCTTCCATTCCTAGGTTGTTGAGTATTTTTTTTATAATGAAGGGGTGTTGAATAGTGTCAAATTCCTTTCTTTAGCTATTGAGATGATCATGTGGCTTTTGTCCTTTATTCTATTCATATTGTCTATTAAATTAATTGACTTTGGGATGTTAAACCAACCTTGCATTGCTGGGATAAATCCCATTTGGTCATGGTGTGTAATCCTTTTTATATATTGCTAGACTTGGTCTAGTTTTTGTTGAGGCTTTTTGCATTCATATTCATGAGATATTGGTCTGTACTTTCCTTTTCTTGTGAAGTCCTTATCTTGTTTGGGTATCAGGGTAATACTAGTCTCATAGAATGAATTGCAAAGTGTTCCCTTTTCTTCAGTTTTTTGGAAGAGTTTAGTATCAATTCTTCTTTAAATATTTGGTAGAATTCACCAATGAAAACTTCTGGGCCTAGGCTTTTCTTGGTGGGTAATTTTGTTTTGTTTTACTAACTCAATGTCTTTACTTGTTAAAAGTCTATTCAGATGTTCTACTACTTCCTGAGTCAGTTTTGGTAGTTTACATCTTCCTAAGAATTTGTCCATTTTGTCTAAGTCATCTAATTTGTTGGCTACAGTGTTCATAGTATTCTCTTATAATCCTTTTTATTTCTGTGAGGTCAATAGTTATGTTGTAAGGAGAAAAAAAAAACTGCTTCTTCTCTCAGATCTCTACTACTATTCTCATTATTTCATGGCTGACACCAAATGTGAGAGGGTTTTCCCCACACCAAGCAATTCTCCAATTTTCTGCAGACACCAACTAGATGCCCTACAATTCAATAGCTCTGACACTGTCTACTGGGGTTAGCACAGACCCCACAGGCAAAGGACTCAGTCCCACAAGACTGCACACACTCCCCCACTTCAAACACCAACTGCAAGTCCAGGTTGTTACCTGTGCTTCTGGCCGACTGGCTATAAATCATAGGTTCCCATGACCTCCTCTTCTGGTCTGATAATTTGCTAGAATGGCTCATAGAACTCAGGAAACAGTTTATTTACTAGATTACCAGTTTATTATTAAAGGATACAACTCAGGACAGCTATATGGAAGAGATGCATATGGAAAGCTATGTGGGAAGGGGCAAGGAGCTTCCATGCCCTCTCCAAGCAAGCCACCCTCCCAGAACCTCTGTGTTCACCAACTGGAAATCTCTCCAAACTCTGTACTTTAAGGATTTTTATGCAGGCATGATTGATTAAATCATTGGCCATTGGTGATTAACTCAACCTCCAGCCTGTCCCCCTTCCTCCCTGGAAGTTGGGGGTGGAACTGAAAGTTTCAACCCTCTAATCAGGTGGTTGGTTCCCCTGGCAACCAATTCCCCTCTCCCCCAACCCTTAAGAGCTTTCCCAAAGTCACCTCATCAACATAAACTCAGGTGTGATTGAAAGGGGAGTGTTAGGACTAAGAAAAGACACTCCTTTCATCTTTATCACTCTTATCACTTAGGAAATTCCAAAGGTTTTAGGAACTCTGTGCCAAGAACCTGATGATGACCAAATCCATATTTCTTATTATAAATCACAAATGTCCTCTTTTTCATTCTTGATTTTAGTAATTTGAGTCTCCTTTTTTCTTGATCTTTTCTTAACTAAAGATTTGTCAATTTTATTGACCTATTCAAAGCACCAACTTTTTGTTTTGTTGATTTTTCCCTATTTTTCTATGCTCTATTTTATTAATTTCTACTCTAAACTTTTTTGTTTCCTTCTGCTTGCTTTGGGCTTAGTTTGTTCTTTTTCCCATTTCGTTTTTTGTTGTTGTTGTTTTTTGGCTGCACAGCATGTGGGATTTTAGCTCCCTGACCAGGGATCAAACTCACGCCCCCTCCATTGGAAGGGCAAAGACTTAACCACAGGACCGCCAGGGAAGTTCCATCTTTTTCCCATTTCTTAGCGTGGAAGGTCATGTTATTGATTTGAGATATTTCTCTCTCTCTTTTTTTTTTAATGTATGTGTTTACAGCTATATATTTTTCACTGTTTTAGCTGCTTCCCATAAGTTTTCGTATGTTGTATCTCCCTTTTAATTCATTTCAAAGTGTTTTCTAACTCCCCGTGATTTTTTCTTTTACCTATTGGCTGTTTAGGAGTGTGTTGTTTAATTTCCACAGATTTGTGAATTCTCCAAATTTCTTTCTGTTGTTTTTACTCCATTGTAGTCAGAGAACATTCTTTGTATGATTTCAAGCCTATTAAATTTATTGTGGCTTGTTCTGTGGCATATCATATGACCTATCTTGGAGAATGTCCCATGTGTGAACTTGAGAAGAATGAGTATTCTGCTGGTGCTGGGTAGAGTGTTCTATAGGTGTTTGTTAAGTCTATTTCATTTATAGTGTTGAAGTCTCCTTGCTGATCTTCTGCTTAGTTCTATCCATCATTGAAAATGGGTTATTAAAGTCTCCAACTATTACTGTTGAATTATCTATTTTTCCCTCAATTTTGTCTATTTCTCTTTTATGTATTTTGGGGGCACTGTTGTTAGGTGAATATATATAATTGTCATATCTTCTTGATGTATCAATCCTTTTATCATTACAAAATGCCCCTCTCTTATCTGTTTTTTGTTTGAAAGTCTATTTTGTCTGGTATTAGTATAACCATTCAGCTTTCTTATGGTTGTTAGTTGCATACTATTTCTTTTACATCTATTTACTTCCAAACTACTTCTATCTTTGAGTCTAAAGTGTATCTTCTATAAATAGCAAATAGTTAGATCTTGTTTTTAAATCCAGTCTGACAATCTCTGCCTTTTGATTAGATTGTTTAATTCATTCACATTTAATGTTATTATGTATATAGTTGGAACCACTGTTTTTTGAATACCAAGTCTTCCTTTTGTTCAGTACCTTATTTTGAATTTTTCCATTTTGCTGGAGAGCTGTTTCCAGTAAATTTCTTATGGCTATATGTTGATGGTATCTTTTCTGAGTTTTTGAACACCTAAAAATATTTGTCTTTTATTCTTATGCAAAAACAATAGTTTGAAAAGGTATAGAATTATGGGGTCACAATCATTTTTTCTCAGAACTCTGTAAACATTTTTGCCACTGCCTTCTAATACTCACTTTTGCAGGGGAACAATCTGATGCATCATTTTTTTTCCTGCCCTTTTTTTTTTTTTTAATTTATTGTATTTTGGGCTGTGTTGGGTCCTCATTGCTGTGTGCAGGCTTTCTTTTTTAGTTGCAGTGAGCAGAGGCCACTCCTCTTTGTGGCGTGAGGGCCCCTCACTGCAGTGGCTTCTCTTTGTTGTGGAGCATGGGCTCTAGAGTGCAGGCTTCAGCAGTTGTGGCCCATGGGCTTAGTTGCTCTGCGGCATGCGGGATCCTCCCGGACCAGGGCTCTAACCCGTGTGCCCTGCACTGGCAGGCAGATTCTTAACCACTGTGCCACCAGGGAAGCCCTCCTGTCCTTTTTAATCATCACATTTTAACCTACCTAACTGACCTTAATATTTTTTTATACCTAGAATTTATAAAAATCCACAAAATATATCCATGTGCAGGCTCTTTTTTCCAGTTAATCCTGAGGATAAATCAGGAAACCCTTTTGACATAAAGATTTAAATATTCAGGTCAAGTACATTTTCTTCTTTTCTTCAATTATTTCTTCTCCTCCATCTACTTCACTTTGTATTTCTGGAATTTCTTTTACATAAATATCGAATCATTTGATCTAGTTTGACATCGTATTTTGTCGTTCAGGATTTTTGTTTCTTTGTCTTTTTTAACCAAGTTCTAGAGGGGTTTCTTAATAAAGCCTTTTAATTAATTTATTTGATTGTGCTATTCCATTTTTTTCAATCATGCTTTGTAGCTCCAAAAATTCCTTTTGCTTCTCTAATACCTTTTCATAGTATCCTGCTTTTACTTGTATCATTGCCGTATCCTCCCAAGTCTCACTGCAGTAATATGGCTTCGCAACATATCACTTGTTTTGAGTCCTCAGAGACTCGCTCTGATGAATTTCTTCATGTGTTTAGAGAGTTTTCTCGGAAATGAGGTGAAGATAGTTCAATGTCAGTAGCTGAGTGAGCTTCATTAATAATTCCTCACGTTGATGAATTGTGAGGCCAAAGGAGAAGGAAATTCTACATTAGAATGTCTGTTTATCTAATTGGCCTCATTTGCAGAAAGTTGAGATAAACATACCCCTCTGTTTATGGCATATGACCATCTTCAGGCTGTGAAAATCCTTCTTCCCTTATTTTATTTATGCATTTATATAGTTATTCCCCTCATCCTAGAATTCTGAGTGTGCCAAAGTTAGTGCCAAAGGAAGCATATATTATTTAGGGTACAGGCTATGCTGCTGAAACAAAGACCTAACAATGCGATACCTTAAATAAAAGGCTTTTATTTTCTCTCACACAATAGTCCAGAGCTGCCGGATTGCACTGCCCTCCTGACACGTGGCTTCCATTTCTGCTCCAGGTGTTATCATTTTCTGGCCAGCAAGAAGGGGGAAAGACAGGAAGTGGAGGGAAACCTGCTTCCTTTTAAAAGATGTGATCTGGACATTGTACATACCACTTCCTCTTACACTCTCCCAGCCAGAAATTAGTCACATGGCCATACCTACCCTTAGGAGGCTGGGAAATGCAGCCTCTGGCAGCATAGAGAAGACGTGATAATGCAGGACAGTTATCAGTGTCTACTGCAGAGAACAAGGTCATCAACCCAGAGAAATAAATTCACTTCTCAACGCCTCTTAGCACTTGCTTAAGTGTCAACAGAATTTCATGGGCCAGAGCAGGAAACCGGATGGCACCCCCAGCCCCAAACCGTAGTGAATGATCTACCCCAGAGTTTTTCTGAACGCCAGCCATTTTAGAGCCAACTTCACAATTTTTGCCACATTTATCATCTGTGTCCCATGCAAAATCATGTTGTAGCCTTTATACCTGAGGTGCATGCAGCTTCCCGATCTGTCATCATCACTCCTGCAGATGCTCCCGACTCCTTCATCATGTCCTCCCCTGGTTAACAAGGAATGTACTGCATCTGGGAACCACAAAAATACCCTGTCATCCAGGCCTCACCTTAGACCCATCAGATCAGAATATTAGGTGAGGGTTCTAGACTTCAGACAAATTTTAAAACTCCCCGGGGGATTCTTATGTGCAATGAGGGAAGAGATCCACTGCCTTAACATTTAGGAATAATCCTAAATTTCCACAAAGAGCAGGAAAGCTTTCTTCCTTTTTATTTCTTAAGAAGAGAGAGGGCTTCCCTGGTGGCGCAGTGGTTGAGAATCTGCCTGCCAATGCAGGGGACATGGGTTCGAGCCCTGGTCTGGGAAGATACCACATGCCGCAGAGCAACTAGGCCCGTGAGCCACAATTACTGAGCCTGCGCGTCTGGAGCCTGTGCTCCGCAACAAGAGAGGCCGCGATAGTGAGAGGCCCGCACACCGTGATGAAGAGTGGCCCCCACTTGCAGCAACTAGAGAAAGCCCTCGCACAGAAACGAAGACCCAACACAGCCATAAATAAATAAATAAAAATTTTTAAAAAAAGAGTAGATTTAAAAAAAAAAAAAGAAGAGAGAGCCTTCCTATATACAATGGAATATTACTCAGCCATAAAAAGAAACGAAATTGAGTTATTTGTAGTGAGGTGGATGGACCTAGAGTCTGTCATACAGAGTGAAGTAAGTCAGAAAGAGAAAAACAAATACCATATGCTAACACATATTTATGGAATCTAAAAAAAAATTTTTTTAAAGGTTCTGATGAACCTAGGGGCAGGACAGGAATAAAGACGCAGACATAGAGAATGGACTTGAGGACACGGGGAGGGGGAAGGGTAAGCTGGGATGAAGTGAGAGAGTGGCATTGACATATATACACTACCAAATGTAAAATAGATAGCTAGTGGGAAGCAGCTGCATAGCACAGGGAGATCAGCTCGGGGCTTTGTGACCACCTAGAGTGGTGGGAAAGGGAGGGTGGGAGGGAGACACAAGAGGGAGGGGATATGGGGATATATGTATACATATAGCTGATTCACTTTGTTATACAGCAGAAACTAACACACCATTGTAAAGCAATTATACTCCAATAAAGATGTTTAAAAAAAATTAAAATTATGGTATACCGCCCCCCCCAAAAAAAAGAGAGTGCCTTGCTCAGCCCTGGCTTGGATGAGGGTGGTTCATCTTACAAACCTAACATCACATTTAGGCTCATCCTAGGGGGATAAGGGAGCCAAGGGGGATTTTTTTTTTTCAGTGGCTCAGGCAGACAGAAGAGGATGTATATTTTCCCATGGCCATTCAGCAGGTCAACAAGCTCCTAACTCCCTCCCCAAAGCTCCAGCCACACGACCTTTCAACATGGCCCAAGCCTAGGTCACTGAGCTCCAAGGCCTTTCCTCATCCACCCCCCTGGATGAAGATCAGAGAAATCCAATCGTTAATCCAATTAACACCAAGCACCAGACATTTTTCTAAGTACTTTACATATGTGACATTGAGGCATAAAAATGTTAAACAATTTGCCTAAGGCCAGAAAGTTAGGAAGTGGAAAAGCTGAGATTTGAACCCAGGTGGTCTGGCTCCAGAATCCATGATATTAAACTGCTACATTAGACCAACCCTGCTGCAGGAAGGAGGTGGCAACTCCCACCCTTATGACCACAGGTCAGAAAGAAGCCAGCTTGAGATTCAGAGTGAACAAATCTTTGTTGAGTATTTAAATGTGCGGGGAAACTTCCACTCCACCGCTTGTGGAGGTTCTGCAGCAACAGAACCTTAAGCCTTCCCCTCTTCCTGTCCTTGCCCCCTCGCCCGCCTGTTCCCCAGGTTCTCCCACCCTGGAGCATCTCTGGAGCATCTCTGCCCCAGCCTGCTCTCTGACAACCCTCTGGGGGGCTGCCTTCCTCCTCATTCTCTAAGCCCAGGATGATTCAGCCAAGACTGGTCATCTGGTCACCCAGCTCTGACCACAGCCCCTTCTCCCGCTCCCACTGGGGTGGGGAGGAGGGTCAGTACGCTCCAGACACACGGTCTGAGCTACTGCGCAGAGGCAGGCTCTCTGCCCTCAGCCTGAAGGGAGGGTCTGGCTGCTGAAGCCCCATTAGCCCAGACACGCAGGCTTGGGAGACGGCAGTCAGGGAACACAAGAGTGGTTGTTAAGTAGAAAGCACCACGCGTGTCGCCCCTGTTATCCCCTTTCTGCACTGTCACTCTGACAAGCTCTGACACAGGGGCATTAATTTTTCATGCCACCCTGCCGCAGACACACAGATTTGTTTGGAGCGACGACATAACGAAATCCAAATGTGGCTGGAAGCCCAGGGCTGAGATGCTGAGACCACAGGTCACACATCCTGTCCCCGCCTCACCCACCTGTCCTGTGACACCTGCAGCCGCCGCTTTACATCTGCCACACCCCGTGGCGCCGAGGAGCCAAAGGTGACTGGCGAGGAGAGGGAATACGATATTCTCAGTGGGTAGCAGGAAAGTTGATTAAGAAAAATTCACTCCCTCAGTGCGATTTCTGATCTCATGTTTATCTTCATTTGAACCATCCTGGGTAGATGTGTTTTAATTGCAAGCCACTTCCATTCTTTTTCCAGAAGCAGGCAGGGCATAAATTATAAAATAAATAAATGATTAAGGAACATCTAATTATTGTTATTAGTTTCTTACTGGAAGGTACTTCTAAGCTGCTTCTTATTAAAGTCATTCATCAAGGAGCCACTGTGCCCTTTCTGGAGGCGCTGCTCCCAGGACTGACACGAGGCTCGCTGTCTCACAAAACCCGCGCTGCTTAATAAACAAGAGAATATTGATGGCTGTGAATTCTTCCCTCAGCCTAAACTCCAGCTTGATGGATTGATGCTTCCTAAACATGGAGAATATTTCTCTGGCCATTCATCAGCCCCACCACAAATACAGGTGTCAGCACGAACAGACGTCAGCCTCTAAGTGTCTCCCGCAGAGCAGACGTGGAGAGAAAGCCTGCATTTCCCACATAGGGATCTCATCAATTTTTCATGTGCTGCAGTCCCTTGACTTATTAAATATTTATAACAATGTCACTATTTACCAAACAAGCTACCAGGCTGTGTCCAAGGCCCCCAGAGCCAGACTCCTTTGTGTACAGAGCAGGGACCTCCCTCTGGCTCCCTTCTTCCTCTGGAGAACCTTCTTAGTAGAGGCCATTGGGTCTGGCAGACAGATTTCTCTGCCTTCCTGCACAAACGCCTCTGTAGGTTCTCCCCAGGCTTTGGTAGAGGGAACTGCGGGGCCGGAGGTGCATCACCCTGCTGGAGACCAAAGCATGAGGAAGCTAAGGTGTCGTGAGTGGGGACTCCCACCGGGGGCCCCCTTGCCATTCCGCCATCCTTGCCACGCTGACCTCACCTTTCCCCTGATCTGCTCCCCATGTCACTCTCTCTGTCTGAGGCCACAGTTCAGAGCTCTAATGCTTCCAGGTAATGGCAGATTATGTCTCCAGGCAAGAGACCAAGAACTCATTGGCTCCACAGAGATTAACTGAGCACCTGCAGGTGTAGGGCGCTGCCTTGGGTGCTGGGGACAACGCAATGTGGCAGACGTGGGGCTATCTCCCCAGTACTCATCCCCCTCAAGTTTCTTCTCTGCCGGAGCCCATCCTTCCAACCCCCAACACTGGCTGGAAATGCCAGTTACTCACTTCCTTTGCTTTCCTTGCAACTTGGTTACAGGCAGGTAACCAAGCTCCTGGTCAACGGGATCTGAGGGGAGGTTTTCAGAGAGCAGGGGGGTAGATCTGAGAAACATTCCCCACCTGGGCAGAGAAAGGCCCCATCTTTTTCAACTGGATGTCGTCACTGAAGGCCAAATCTGAGGACACACGCTAACCTGCTGAGAACGGCAGAGGGAAGAGCCTCGGTCCTGGCTGACTCTGTTGAGGCACTGAGAACCCTGCACCTGCCCTGTTTCTGGACTTCCTGTTAAGTGAGGTTTTTAAGATGTCTTTCTTTCACCACTGGAATACCCCAGTAATAAAAAAATTGTTGCAGGCCAAATCCACTACTGGATGCTAAAATTAGTTGGCCAAAGGAGGAGAGACAGAATATTTGCATGATTTAACATCACCTCCCCAAGACATTTATTAAGTTCATAAGGAAAAATAGTAACTTTACAGTGGAGAAACCCAGAAGACGCCACCTTAACCAAATGGCCAAGGTTTTAACATCACCAGTAATAAGACATATCAATGTCACATTCTCCCTCTGATGCACTGCTTTGGGGATATTCTTGCCAAAAAATGCAAAACCTCAATCTAACCATGACAAAGCATGAACTAAATCCAAACTGAGACACATTCTATACAATAACTGGCTCATACTCTTCAAAATTGTCAAGTTCATAAAAGAGTGAGGGCTGTCAATTTGGAGGACCTAAGGAGACATGTCACTTAAATGTAACGTGAGATCTGGGGTTGGTTTCTGGAACAGAAAAAAAGACATTAGTGGACAAACTGGTAAAATCCAGATAAAGTCTGTAGTTTAGTTAATAGTATTATACCAATGTTAATTTTGAGTTTTAATAAGCATTATGGTCCTGCAGTATGCTGACATTAGGGGAAGCTGAGCAGAGGACATGGTAATCCTCCGAACTATTTTTGTAACTTTTCTATAAGTATAAAATTATTTTTTTAAGTTTCAAAAAATTAAGCCATGGACACTCCTAAATTCTGTTTCCAAAAAGTAGCAATTTCCTTACTTCCTGAATTTGCTGTAGTAAAAAATTACTCAGAGATTACACACAAAAGAGGACTTTATACAGTGTAGAAGGATTCCCCTTCTAGTAACTACATTATTAAATGCAGTTGAATATGTTAATTATTAAATTCCCTTATTTAATATAGTGTAGGGTATTGGAGTAATAATGTAAAAAAACACAAGTTTTGAAGTAGCAGACCTAGGTTCATATCCAAGATGTACCACTAATGACTAGTGTGATTTTTAGGTAAGTTATTTTCTCTCTCTGCACCTCAGTATACATATGTATAACACTGAAATAGTGGAGTCTACTTTGTTTGGACATTTTGTTCCTTAGAGCTGAGAACACCCAAAATGACATAAGTAACAGAGCAAAGACAGACAAAGACTCTGATCTCATGGTAACTATGTTTTGGTGGGGCAGACTCATGATAAACTGGTGCTAGTGAATAAATAAATAAGAGTTTCATAGGTTTGTTTTCTATATCTGTGACTATTTCTGTTTTGTGAATAAGTTCATTTGTACCATTTTTTTAGATTCCACATATAAGCAATATCCTATGATATTTATCTTTCTCTGACTTACTTCACTCAGTATGACAATATCTAGGTCCATCCCTGTTGCTGCAAGTGACATTATTTCGTTCTTTTTGGGGGGTAAGGAGGGGGAGGGATAAACTGGGAGATGGGGATTGACACATACACACTACTATATATAAAATAGATAACTAATAAGGACCTACTATATAGCACAGGGAATTCCACTCAACACTCTGTAATGGCCTATATGGGAAAAGAATCTAAAAAAGAGTGGATATATGTACATGTATAACTGAATCACTTTGCTGTACACCTGAAACTAACACAACATTGTAAGTCAACTATACTCCAATAAAAATTTAAAAAAAAAAGAATTTCAGAGACCGAGGAGTGTTATGAAAATACAACAGGGAAATGAAATAAAGAATGACTGCAGAGCTCTATTTACAATAGCCAGGACATGGAAGCAACCTAAGTGTCCATCAACAGATGAATGGGTAAAGAAGATGTGGCACATATATACAATGGAATATTACTCACCATAAAAAGAAATGAAATTGAGTTATTTGTAGTGAGGTGGATGGACCTAAAGACTGTCATACAGAGTGAAGTAAGTCAGAAAGAGAAAAACAAATACCGTGTGTTAACACATATATATGGAATATAAAAAAAAAATGGTTCTGAAGAACCTAGGGGCAGGACAGGAATAAAGATGCAGACGTAGAGGGCTTCCCTGGTGGCGCAGTGGTTTAAGAGTCCGCCTGCCAGTGCAGGGGACACGGGTTCGAGCCCGGGTCCAGGAAGATCCCACATGTCGCAGAGCAACTAAGCCCGTGTGCCACAACTACTGGGCCTGCGCTCTAGAGCCCGCGAGCCACAACTACTGAAGCCTGCATGCCACAACTACTGAAGCCCATGTGCCTAGAGCCCATGCTCTGCAATGGGGGAGGCCACTGCAATGAGAAGCCCACGCACCGCAACGAGGAGTAGCCCCCGATCACTGCAACTGGAGAAAGCCCACCACAGCAAAGAGGACCCAATGTAGCCAAAAAAAAAAAAAAAAAAAAAAAAATCTTTGAAAAAAAAGATGCAAACGTAGAGAATGGACTTGAGGACACGGGGAGGGGGAAGGGTAAGCCGGGACGAAGTGAGAGAGTGGCATGGACATATATACACTACCAAATGTAAAATAGATAGCTAGTGGGAAGCAGCCGCATAGCACAGGGAGATCAGCTCAGTGCTTCGTGACCACCTAGAGGGGTGGGACAGGGAGGGTGGGAGGGAGACGCAAGAGGGAGGGGGTATGGGGATATATGTATAGGTATAGCTGATTCACTTTGTTATAAAGCAGAAACTGACACACCATTGTAAAGCAATTATACTCCAATAAAGATGTTAAAAAGAAAGAATGACTGCAGAGCCGGGCAACAACGACTCTGGATACGGGGGTCCAGAGAGGACGTCCTGGGGTTCCATTTGAGATGAGAAAGGACTTGCCACATGAACATGCAGGGGACGAGCATTCCGGGCAGAGGAAACAGCAAGCGCAAGGCCCTGTGGTCAAGACACTCAGGTGGCTTCTGTGCCTGCAGTGAAGGAGAGCGACATAAGATGGGGTTGGAGAAGTGGGCAGATTTATTTAAGAGGCTGATGCAGAAGCCCAGTCAAGGTACTACAGTGCCTTGGACTCGACTCGGGTGTCATCAGTGGAAAGAAAGAAAAGTGGGCAGGACATTAATTGTGGAAGTAGGCTTGGACAGGGCTTGCAAATGGATTAGATGTAAGGATGGGGGCTGAGAGGAAAAGCAGAGTCAAGGATGGATCCCTGGCTTCTGGACTGAGTGACTAGAGTGGATGGTGATGGCATTTACTGAGCCCTAGAAGGGGATGGGAAAATGGATCAGAAGCAATATTTAAAGAGTTAATGGCTGAAAACTTTCCCAAGTCTGATTCATGAAGTGCAGGATAGAAACAAACAAAACAATAACCCCACACTAGGCCCATCATAATGAAACTGATGAAAACCAAAGAGAGGCATCTTCAAAGCATTTAGAAAAAAATAATAAAATACCTTCAAAGGAACTGACTTATCAACAGAAATAATAAAAAGCAAAAGACCATGGAATGAAAATGAAAGAAAATAACTTGCAACCTAGAATTCTATTCCCAATGAAAATACCCTTCAAAGGCAAAATAAAGACATTTCCAATCACATAAAAACTAAGAGAATGCATCATTAGCACAGGCTTGAAAAAGAAACACTAAAGGGAATTCTTCAGGAAGAAGGAAAATGATCACAGAATAAATACTGAAATGCAGGAAGGAATGCAGAGCAATGGAAAGTAAATATCTTGGTAAATCCATGTGAATACTGACTTTTAACATTAATAATAATAATGTTAGTTATGACATCTAACATTAATAATAATAATCTTAGTTACATGAGTTATATATACAGTCATCCCTCAGTATCACGGGAGATTGGTTCCAGGACTCCCCGCACCCCGTCAATACCAAAATCCAAGGATGCTCAAGTCCAAGGATGGCATAGTACAGTCGGCCCTCCATATCCATGGGTTCTGCATACGTGGATTCAACCAACTGTGATACGGAACCTGCAGGTAGGGAGGGCCGACTGTATATGTATGTTAAATACACATAGAATTCGAATACACAACAAATAGCAAATGGCAGAAAGGGTAAAATGGAATTAAAGTGTTCTAAGACTCTGAAGGGGTAAAAATCACTAGTTTTTCCTAGACTCTTATAAATCAAGAATGCATGTTGAAATCACAAGGATAACCACTGAAAGAAGAGAAGAATGAATAACAAACAGAGGTGTAAAACTGGAATTTAAAAAACGATTGATCTAAAAGAAGGAGAAAAAGAAATACAAAACAGGTGGGATAAATATTAAAGAAACAGTGAGATAGTATTATAGATGAAACTAAATACATTAGTGATTATATAAAATGTAAATAAACCAAGCACCCCAATTAAGCCTCCCAATGATCATATAGATACAATTAGACACACGGAACAGGTGAAGAATTTGAGGCCCAGGGAAGTTAAGTAACCTGTCCAAGGTTGTCCAGCTAGGAAGTCATGGTACCAGGATTCGAACCTAGCAGCCTGTCCTCGGGGTCTCTGTCCAGCTAACACTGCTTTAGGTCAGCCCTTCCACCGGGCTCTACTCAGATTCCTGCAACAAGTTCCTAACCAGGGCTCGCTGGTGCCACATCGTTGCCATGGTGACCATGCTACGTCACAAACTGGATCTCATCTCTCTCTTAAATTAAAATCTCTTCCTGGATTCTCATTTACTTCAGGACAAATGTGTAAGGTCAAAAAAGGTCCTGCTAGATGAAGCCTCTGCCAACCTCCCTCTCCCTTCATCCACTACGTCCTGCCTTCCTGCCCTACATTCCAGGAAGACTGGACTCCTGGGGTTTCCAGAAAGTACAAGCAGTTTCCCCAGCCTGGAATGTATGAGTCATGCTCCAATGTCCCCTCCTCTGTAGAGCTCCCAGGAAGGTCAGGGTCAGCCCCCCCTCCCCATCCCCTAAGCCCTTTCTCTGCGCCACACACTGTGCTGAATGCTTTACAGGCATCGTTCCCATTTAACCCTCACAACTCCATGATGCAAGTACCATCATTCTTCATCTTCTAGATAGGAAGGCAGAAAGGCTAAGTGGATTACCCAAGCAAATCCATTAATCCAGTTAGTAAATATTTACTTAGTAACTATCGTGGGCCTGGCACTCTCCTAGGTGGTGGGAAAAGAGCAGCAAGCTGAACAAACAGCCCTGCCCTCCTGTGAGCATATATACCACAGGTATGTAGTATACATTGCATATATATTGTATAGATACTGTGGTTGTTGGTACTAAGTGATATGAAGAAAATAAAGTAAGGAGGAGGGAGAGAATGTGAAGCTGGCTGCAGTGTTTTAAAAGGTGGACAGGGGAGGCCTGAGACGCTAACATCTGAGCAAAGACATAGGAGATAAGGGAATGAGCCCTGGGGCATCTCAGAGACAAGGTTTCTGAGCAGAACAGCTGGAAGTGGCTGCCGGTGGGGTGGGAGATGCCTAGAGGGAGGAACAGTGAGTGAAAGGCATGGCAGCACACACTGAAATCTTCGTTATCTACCAACCAACCTGACCCCTGACTAGACAGCAAGCCCCGCGGAGTATGGTCCTATCTCCAGACAGGAGGCGTTGCTAAACGAAGAAACTTGGACTTTAATTCTGAATAAGACAGTTAAAGGGGCACCTTCCCCAACACAACCTTTTATGGATTTGGAACCCTGAGGCTGGCGCTGACCATCCTTGGGCCACACTGCGCCATCCTCCACCCTGTGTCTTCCCTTCCCGGCTCTCCGAAGGAATCTGACCCTGCGTCCCTATGTCTTGGGAACTGGATCTGTACACTGTGGGCCTCTATGAAATCTTCCTGAACAAAGGAAAGGTACAGAAGGAGAGCCTGCCAGCGCCAGGGAGGCTTATCACAACTGAAACCCTTGCTCACTTTTAATGCTCCTCAACTCGTATTGAATAAGCATTTCCACAGAGGCTAAGAACTTGGAGGCTGGACTTCTAAAATACCTTTGATAATGGTGACCTCTAGTGCCCCCAAGTGGTCATAAGTGATGTGACATCCTCAACAGGGAGTCCCGTCCTGAGAGGTGGTAAATTTTTGCCACCTGGAAATTTTTATCAGAACAGGATGGTTGAAAACGAAGATATCAGGGGCAACAGAGGGCCCAGAAAAGAATGGTTCCTTTTATAGTGTTATTTCCTCCCATCCTAAAAGTTTGATAGAAGAGGGAAATAATACAAATCCCATTGGAATTGAGTTAGAATGTGAGTTCTTGTCCAGTTCCATGGCCCAGGACAAACTGCATCTTGGAGGAAATGGCTATATTAATCCTTGGTTGTGAAAATTAAATAAGCACGGATGTGATTTTTTTGCTTTAAAATTTTACTTATAGAGTATCTGTATGTATCCTTCTGTAACTTTTCACTTAACACTACAATTTTAAAGCATTTTGTATCCATCAGTGTAGTACAAGTACCTGCTTAATTTCCAAGGTTAATTAACACCAAAAATACAGAGGTTGGCAAGGGGGAGAAAGAGGAATATGGCTTGAAGAGGGCATCATGTAATAAATTTATTATATTTTGTTACATTTTCCACTTTTCTCTTAATTCCAACTGTATACTATATAATCAACTGCTGTTCCAGAAATAAAACGTTTTAAACATAAAAATATAAATTCTGCTTCTTAAAAGTGCGTACACTTTGAATAATAAAACATACAAATAAATAACAGAAGTCAGTGACACATCTCATGCACTTGTTCTAAAATAATTTAAAATGTATGATACACTTTGTTTCCAGCCTCAAGGAAAGACATCCTGCCTTCCATATTACTGTACAACTAAAGAAGAAAATTATACACAAATCACTATGAATGGTGCATGAACACCACCAAAGCATTTTGTACACAGTGATATGACATGCAGCTTTTAAGACAACTATAGAAATTCCAGTGTAAAAACTTAAGAGTTCAATCAAGAAACTATTTTTGTAATGGGGCTTGAATTCAATTTTAACCAGTGGTGAGAGGCACAGTTGGTGAGCAAAACTATAGGGAACATAAATGCATATTTAAAAGGCCTACAAAGAGAACTTCAGCTGCAGAAACACTGCCTTCCCCATTTAGTATAATGACACCTCACCGTTGAGAATAGCACCTAGGAAATTTCATATTGCGTTTTCACCATTACAACAGGTATCACTGCTCCGGGCGGCCCTTCTAAAGGAGCATTTCCAACTTGAATTTTTACTTATATATTATTCCTTGAAATGTTGAAAACACCAGGTAAATTCTTTTTTTTGTAGGCAGCATCATGCTCAACAGGAAGAAACCACCTGAGAAGCACAGCAGCTTATTTTGAAGATGTTGTAGTGCATTCAGCTCACCACAGATTAAAACTAAATTTCATTTGCCTCCACAGGTAACATGTACTGCCAAATTTTTGGATGAATATTATTTGATTTTTTAAATTACATGAAAAAATACCAAGGGTTACCCGAAAAAAAGACCCCAAATAAAATGCTTCACATTCATTTTTAAACTAAAAAAAAAAAAAAAAAATCCTGAAACTACATTCTGGATAGTAGAGAGTGAGCTAAATAGGAAATTGGGCGGCAGCCTAGGGTTTGCTACTATAATTACTACAAGGTGACAATCGGTCTATCAAAATCAGGGACAGGATTTTCAAAGCCATTGAAGGCTTTACTTCAGCATTTTCTAACTCAGAGTGACCGCCCTACTCCCGCAAGGGTCTGGCCCTGCTGTGGCATCCAGGGGAAGGGCTCTGGGAAGGAGGCAAACCCATGGGGCACTCTGCCTGCTCCAGCAAACTAAGGACCACCGGTTCCCACCAGACGGACAGTGCTGAGGCACACACAAAGCTCCAAGCTCCTCGAATCAGAAAGGCCCCCCTTATTTCAAACGGGAGGTTGATCAGTAGCTCTCAATCTCTTTTTTCTTTTCTCTCCAAAGCAACAGAGAAATCTGAGTCACTCCCGAGTACTTCATACGGCAGTGATTCTCGCCAGTTCTCAGCAAAGGGAGGGTGTATCACAGTGGTTCTCAATTCTGACTGCAAATTAGAAACATCTCGGAGCTTTCAATATAAATATGGTAATTCCTGGGACCTGCCCCTATACTAAGTATATCAAAAGCTTGGGAGTGGGACCCAGGCATTTTTAAAAGTTCCTTAGAAGAGTCTAGTGAACACTGGCTATCAGAATCTCAGACGAGTCATTCAGAAGAGGCTTGACAGAATCCTGGGGAGAGTACACGTGGGAGATTTGAAAAAGCCTCCCCAGTCTGCTGTGGATCTCCCTTCTCCCCCAAACTGGGAAACACGGGTCTTAGACGAATGTAAGAGGGCTCTAGAACCTACCCCACTGTCAACGCTACTGTAAACTCCACAGCTTAGTCTCATTGTGACCAGCGGTTGGGAAGCTCCAAAGCTTTCCAGAACAGCTCAAGTCTCTACAAAAGTGTTTTAAAATTGTTAGCAGTTTTAGAAGCCACATTCTTCCCTTGTGACCACAATGGAACCCTAGAAGATATAAAAAATTAAGATCTATAGAAAATGGCAGGTTATTTTTAGAACAAAATACTTTAGGAAAATCTTCAGGCTAAATACAGTATATAAACCAGTGTGTGTTCAACATACCCATTTCTACTCCTGCTTGCAAAATACTTATTTTACATACAATTTTGCCAATGATCAAAAAAAAAAAAATCGGCAAGTGCAAAGCAAGAAATCATTCATGTTCTTTGATACTGATTAAGCCACATTTTAAAAATTACAAATTTAAAAATAGAGCTCCATAATCTAAGAGTTGTGTTGTTTTTTTTTTTTTTAAACTTACGTTGAGTGTAAGTAGTCTGTATTTTTTTATTAGTTGCTTGCATAGGTAGTAAGAGCATGCTTTCTGGGTTAGATGGAGGCCATGCAAAATTATTTTCATTACTTGGGGGAAAAATGATTGGTCATGCTCAAAATGCAGCTGCAAAAACACTTTGGGGGTTGATCAAAAGGCAGTATGAGACTGAGTGTTCATTTAAATAAAAGCATGGGATTTCCCCCCAAAATATGTAGTCAGGTTTAGCAACAACATACCCTTTGTGAAATTGCAGACAGACAGCCTGTACAGTAACAGCTATTTTTTGTGTTTATGTTTATGATATAGGCACTGGTTTGTCAGCAAGTTTTGCTCCTCTCAATTCCAAATAATACAAAGTTCAACGCGCCTCACAGAAGACGTTTTATTGAAACTGTGCTTATGGTTTGCATACTATCTCAAAAATCCAACCCGGAAACACTAATTATCTTTGCATCCAATAATTATTATAACCTACACAGGAAACAGTATCTTCAGCTGTTCGGTAATTTGTCAGAATGAAATTTAACATCAGATGTCAATCTACTTTTTAAAGCATGTTTATTTGAAAAAAAAATGAGCTTTGTTCACAGCTCTTCTCTGCTCCTTTTTTCCTAAAGGCTGCCACCTGTTTCCTTCACATTCTGCTCCTGTTTCTTCATGACAGGTACTTTAGAGGGATGACAATTTCTCTCCCCACCCACCCTCCAAAATCCCCACATCCATCTCATACAAATGCGGATGACCAAACTCTAATGAAAAGTGACTTCGTAATGGATTTCCAATCCCTAAGTAGTAGAGACAGCACAGTCTGAAAAAGAGGATGTGACAATAAAATGTCTCCAAAGATGAAGAAGGCCACTTTTGGTTTCCAGAACAGAACAGACTTGTTCAAGAGGCCCACAAGGCTCAGCCGATCACCAGGATCCACTTGATCTTTCTGCTCGGGAGGACTGTCGCTCCATCTAGGACATCACTGGCATCCCCTGGTTCATCAGCTGTGCCCCCAGGGCTCCTCAGCTACAGCAAACTCTCGAAGCTCTCAGCTTGCCTTTACAAGCAAAGCAGGCCCTCAACGAATGTTTGCAGAATGAATAAATGAATGAATGAATGAATGATGAAAGAATGATTACAGAAGAGGTCAGGGCAGCCTCACAGACAATAACAACATTTTACCATGCCACAAATACTCCCACATTTCTATTGGTCCAGAGGAGCATTACTTACTTTCAGTTAGGCTGCTTTTACGATAAGAAAATACAAAAAAGGTGGGAGTCGGTCTTGAGATGATATGAGCTTAACAGTTTCTTTGTGCTTCCACATTATATAAGGGATTACAAAGGCAAGGTGTAGGGCTGTCCTACGGAATGATACAGACTCAGTGCACTCGATGTTTACAAGAAAAGAAATCAAGAATAAAGTTTTTAAAAAGCAAACAAACATTACAGATGCAACGCTACTGTTGGTGATTATTTTGTGCCTACCAGGAAATGACTACTCTCATCAGGCCCACCTGGTTGTCAACCAGGAACCCAGGTCTACCATCCTCAGCAGGTGATTTTTAACCCCAAAACACATACAACCTCACTGTACCAAACATCACTGGGAAAAGAAAAAACAAAACACCAAGTCACTAACTCTACCAAAGAACTGAACTGAACCAAGTAATAATTTTCCCATAGGGTACTTCACACCACAAAGAGCACCTCCAAACTTTTGGGCAAAATATCCTTTTCTGTGGCTTAAAGGTTGTAACCTAATAATTAAGAATGAAGTTTTCATTGTTTACCAAGCACAGAAATATAATATAGCCTAAAGATGCCTAAACAATGCCATAATACTTCCTGATTTTTTTTCCATTTAAATCTGAAACAAGAACTAAACTCCATAGACATACAGTTTATAGATACGGAAAATTTATTTCTAGATCCCATGGAAATTTAATGGAGTTCGTAGAGTTGTTGTGTTTTTAAAGACACTAGACATAACAGAAAATCTATTCCTGGAGGACTCAAAGAGTAAAAATACTTACCACTGTGAAAATTAAACTAGATTCTAATTAATGCTTAACTGTTTACAGCCCCCCAAAAAGTGTTATTAAAACACTCTGTGTAGTCAAACTATGATTCTAAGACTGTTTCAGAGCTTCAGATAGGAGATTTCAAACGAGATTTACCTATTAAAGAAAGATAAGAGAGTCAGACAAACACTCAATTCCGGATATTGACAACCCCACATTTGGTGCATCTTTTTAGGAAATAAAAGTGATACAGGAAAACTCAAAGTGGCTATACACGGATCAGGCTGTCAGTGTGCCGTTGGACGCAACAACAAGATCGAAGGCAGTCACAGCCCAGCAGGGGAGAGTAAGGCTGCTTTGGGAAACCAGACGTCTGTACGGTGAAACGGGGACACCAAGCAAAGTGGTGAGTCAGGGTCGAGTGCCATGGGCAACAGGCTCACAGTTAGTAAATTGCATGGAGCACGAGTGTAACTCTCACAGGCTGAACGTGTAAGTCTTAAGCACTTCAAGGGTCTAAAGTTCCAGCTACCCTCAACATAAATGGCCTCCAGACCTGCAGGTTACCTGCTAATGCTCGGATTAGCAGCAAAATAAAGTTAAGTAACCTACTGGAAACATTTCCCAAGAGGCATTCATAGAAAAGAAAGAAAAAAAAAAAACCAGGGCAGTGCAGAATTCATAGCTATGCGTGTAATATGTGTTCTAGTTACTTCACACAGAGCAATACTGAAAAGGGAGATTATAAACGGCTCTGTGCACAAAGAGTTCAGGAAGAACCTGAAGAGTCCATGATTTAAAAAAAAAAAAAAAGTTACTATGTAAAAGCATATAAACTTAGCATGCTATATTTCACGGCAAAGTGACAAATGCTATTCAAAGAGAATCAGAACTATGACTCTCTTGACATTTAAAAAAAAAGTGAAAAAGAAGAAAAAAAAAAAAGCAAAAAATTCCAGAATACCTCCTAAAAGCCTGACATTATATATATATATATATATATATAAAATCTTGCTTATCTTTGGATTTCTGTGAGGTTCCCTTTTTTCCTAAACAAGAAATCAACTTGCACTGACAGTGCCAGATGGAACATGCTCCGCCCTGCTTGTGAGTTTCTGGGTAAGAGATGAAATCTTCAGCACAAAGAAGAAATTAATGAGTTCCTGAAAAACAGTCACAACTCAGACTGACAGGCAGGACCAGAAGTGTGCATATAACACTTTGTCACACATCGTTCTAACATACCATCACTAACTGCTGGCATTAGGCAACTTCTTTCCTCTCCATGTTACAAGATGAGGAAACAAAGGCAAGCACACATGGGGCAGCATGGAGCTTTCAACTTCTAACGTGGAAAAAACCAACACCAGAGAAGGAAAATGGTAGATTTATGCATCCAGTTTAGAATCCATTTTTTTTCCCCAGGAATCTTTCAAAGGTATTAACTGCTCTACTACATTTCAAAATCCCAATGACCTTAGCTAGCAAATTTACAAGGAAAAAAAAAAATTAACTACTAGTGACTGGCTTTCCAGCTATCCAATTTGCCACCTCTTAGGACATATCCCAAGGGTCAAGACAGCTTATGGTACAGACATCTTTGCAGACATGAAGGTGGTGAAAGACTTCATTTCTACCTCTAAAAACTTCTATCTGTGGCAGTAGGAGAAATGACAGCCACCCACAGGCCACCTTCTTCTTCGATCCTCTCACTGATGTGCACCCATCCTAGACTAGCTGAGTATATACCTGAGAAACATTAGTGTTAAAATATTGCCCTTTACAAAGACTGGTAGATGGGGCCAAAGTGCAGAAAGCGACAGTCTTCCCTCCGTTTGTTTCACTGTTAGTGTCACAGTTTTTAGAGCTTCTGGTGCCACATGACAATCCACACGCAGTGAGGACAAATTCCGCTCAGATGAAACCCAAGTCAAATAATTCATCCTTCTACAGAGCACACTAATGACAGCTTAACTGGTTCACAGGTTTCAAATCCCTAGTGTCCAACGAAAGTCATTAGAGTTCTCTAGAAAGAAATATGTACAATTGCTAAAGGGACCGTCCAGGGTATCGTCTGCAATTATTCCAGTTAACTTGGTATCAATGCTTTGCCTATGGCTGTTATTTGGTTCAATGGCAGAATAAGGCGATGCTTTTAACAATTTGCAATTGAATTCTACACACACACACACACACACACACACACACACACACGTACGTCAGGCACGTGACCCAAAAAATACAAAACAAAAGCATAGAGGGCTTTGGTGGGAGGGAAGGGGTTCTAAATAAATTAACATCTTTACAGATAAAACACTTGGATTGCAGAAATATCACTGAGGTTTTTGAGAAGGCCGTGCATTGGTTTGCATGCTAGAAGGTAACTTTTTTGAGGATTTCTCAGCAGACTGCCTGCAACCAGGAGACGAGGGCACTCCAGAATCTAGCTGGGAAGACTTGGATTTGCGGGCGGACAGCAGGGAATGTTTAGCAGAAGCAGGGTCCTTGGAGGCAAGCTGCTCTTTTCCAACTGCATTAACATTTGGCTGCTGGGAGCCTAGCGCCTGGGAGCCTTTCTCTGCCTTGTCACCCGCTGCACTCTTAGAGACGGACTTGACTGAGCTCCCGCCCACCTTCTTGGACAGCAAGGTTGTCTTGCCAAGATCCGTCGACCGCCGGGTTTCCTTCTGTCTCAAGGCTGACTTGAAGAAGGACAGCCCCTTGTCCTCCGACTTGCTGTCCCTCTTCAGACCAGCCTTCATGTTCATGCTGGGGGAGCGCAGGCTGGCCATGGAGGAGCTGCGGACGTGCTTTCCATCTCCCCTGCCGTCGCCGGCTCTGGCCTGGCTCACGCGAGGGGAACTGGGTTTGGGGCTGGAGGTGACGCTGGCTCTGTCGGAAGCCAGGCTTTGTCTGGAGCCCTCTCTGCTTAAGCTCCTGTCTGAAGTCCTGCTCTTCCCAGGAGGGAAGGGGCCCCTCAGGGCAGGGCCTGAGGCTTTTTTGGTGGATGTGGAGGAAGCACTGTCGGTGAGGGAAGAAGCTGACTTCTGCTTCTGGAGCGAAGGAGATGACACGGAGTCCTGGGATTTGGGGGAGGACTCCTTTTGGGGGGCAGGGGAGGAACGCCGTCCACTGGCCCTGGAAGAAGAATCGGCTTTGCTTCGGGAGCGGGAGGGCTTTACAGAAACTTTTACAGGAACAGGAGAAGAAGGGGATGTACTGGAAAGAGATGATTCCTGGCTGGCCAAAACTGGTCTCCCCTTCCGCAAGCTTCTGTCTGGCTCAGGAGCGCCCCTGGAGCTGGGGGATCTCCTGGCTGCGCTCTCCGATTTCTTTGCGAGGGAGCCTGGGTGGCTTGGAGGTTTCACCTCTTTGACTGGAGAGCTGTCTACAGAATCGCTCTGATCCACATAAGCAATCTGGTTATTGTTATCAAATGGACCAGATATGGGGGGCAACTGATCCCCTTGTGCTGAGCTTTTGCTCTGTGTGTCTACAACACTGGAGTTCAACTTGCGGGTGTCTGACTCGTCTTTGAACACACCTTCCATGACAGCCAGAGGGGCCCGGCCCACAGCCTTGTGCTCCCGTCGACTGTGACCATCGCTTGAGTCCTGGTAACTGCTGGACAGGTTCCTCAAGCTACCAAAGCAAGAGATGGAAACCTTGTCGTCCACTGCTTCCCCGATCTTCTCCAAGGTGGAGGCGGAGGTGTGAATCGGAGAGTCCCCTGAGAAGCGGGAAGGGGAACTGGAGCGCATCTGCAGCTTAGCAGACAGGGACCAGGAAGGTCTAATGCAATTTTCATTGACGGCCAAGGGGCTGGTGACAGAAGATCTGGATGACAAGCTCTGGCGCTGGACGCTTCTCACGAACGGTCGAGTTGAGAAACCTCCTGAATGCAGCAAAGAGAGTGTCGTTAAGCTAAACCTACAAAATGTCCTTACTAGGATATCCATCTAAGATGGTAGGAAATCAAGGACGGGGTCTGGGGTCAAGGAGTAGTCGTGTGATTTTAACTCTTCTGAGCCCAGTTCCTTTACCTATAAAATATGGGCATTCTAACTTGGAGATCAGCAAACCACCTTCTTGCTCGACATCAGGGGTCAGCAGACTTTTCCTCTAAAGGCCCAGACAGTAAATATTTTAGGCTTTGTGGGCCAGCTGCTCAACTCTGCCACCCTAGTGTGAAAGCAGCCACAGGCAACACAAACAAATGGGCGTGGCTGTGTTCCAATAAAACAATTTTTTTTTACACAAATAAAGGCAGGGGCCATATTTGGCCTGTGGGCTATAGTTTGCTGACCCTTACAGAGCTACTATGAGAATTATATAAAATCTTAAAAGTCCTGTGCCCAGCAAGGCACCTGGCACTGCACAGCTGCTCAATAAATGTGAGCTACTTCATTTACAGCTTCTTCATCTTATTAAGAACACTGGGGCCCACAGCAGTGCAGTCCTTGCCCAAGATCACACAAACAGAGGCAGAGCTAACACCAGAACCGCAACGCCTTCCCCCCAACTCAATGCCACAGGTAGGCGGGCCTGTAATCGCTGACTGTGAAAGCAATCAGTGGAAAGCCTCCAAGGAAAATATTCATAATTAGAACACTATACTCCAATTTTAAGTGACGTAAAACTTCCACAGAAAATATTCTAAATTAAATTCTCCACACACTTGATACTGTAGCTGTGGTATTAATAAAACTCTGTCTGGATGAGATCCTAAGAGATAGGCCCTGTTCTGTGGGCATCACCCAGCACCACTGCATGATGATGGTGCTGATATCGATTTCACCAACTACACTGTTTAAAAATAGACTGGGGCCAAACCATATCTAGGCTTACTGTTAAAACAACAGTGAATTCTAGGTTTAAAGGCTGTGTTGAAAATAACCTCTAAATAATAAACAAGCCAAGGTTCACTGGTCAGTTTTTCATAAAATGTCAGGAGCTACAGATAGGAGCTTCACAGTTATAACCCAAGACTCTTTTGCTGCAAAAAAAGAAGCAACAGCCAGAAGCAGGGGTAGAGCTGGAGCTGCGACGGAGTTCTCGTCTGGCCTTCTTCTTCCAGCCTCCTGATCGCCCCTAGGAGCGGTTTACTAGACGCGGTGGAACTGCTGACCACAGAATGAGACTTGCTGGGAGATGAGTCACCGTCCTCATTATAGAAGCTGAGCTCACTCTCTCCTGCCCCTCCCAGCTCTCAGGGCCCCTGCTGCCTGACCCGCCCCACACCACCTGGGGTCCCAGGGAGAACCGAGGGCTGTTCCGCCATTACTCAAACGGCAGCTGAAGACAAAAAACCGGAGCTCAATTTTTATAAGATTTTCAAAGCTTTTATACTGTGACTATCTTCAAAATTCCTAAAAACTACCTTTATGCAAAGGCAACAGCTTTTGTTCTAGATGCTTGTGCACTCACAAAGGCACACACAGATCCCTCCAGGGGAGAGAGCGTGGTGGGAAGGCGAGAAGCTGAGCGAGTCGGGAGCCTCCACGCCGGGCCCCACACACCAGGCGGCCCTCAGCAAACCACAACCTCGCTGAGTCCCCTCACAGCTACTCTGAAGATTTCAAAAAGCACTTTGAAAAAAAGCATACATCACTGTACAGAGTAAAAAAAAAAAGTGGAAAACAACGAAGTGGAAGGAAGAAGTGCTAGGTCACAGAGGAAGAGCAAATGACCCTGTTACATAAAATGCTACTTAACGATGGTGACCCACAGCCATGCGGCCCACTCGCTAAAACCCCCTGCGTGTTCTCCCACCATTTTCCTGGGACTTGGCTCCTCGACATGAGGGAGCCCGTGCTGTGTCCGTGAGTTGCCATTTTGGAAATCTGTCACCGAAACCCAGACCCACCATCATCTTCACTCCTTTCCCCAGTCAGCTCCACAGACTCAGACAGCGAGGCCAGGGAGGTGCGTCTGGAGGAAGCTGCAGAGGTCACGCTGGCTTGCTTGCTCCCCGGGAGCCGGCTCACCCAGTGTTCACACAAGGAGGAACTTGTGGAGCCTGCAGGAAAGGAAGGGGGTGCCGAGGTCAGGCCAGAATCCTGCCTGTGCCACACACGCCCTCACCAAGGGCTGCTGCCCAGGCGGCGGGTGACCTCACCGCCAGGTCAGCACTAACTCCCAGCCCCACGCTGTGCCCGCTCGAACATCGCCTGTTGGGATGAAAAGGACAGACGCTCACACACGTTTGCAGTAATAAAATCCAAGTACAGGGATGGCCAAGTCCAAG
This sequence comes from Balaenoptera physalus, assembly GCF_965194825.1. Taxonomy (NCBI): domain Eukaryota; kingdom Metazoa; phylum Chordata; class Mammalia; order Artiodactyla; family Balaenopteridae; genus Balaenoptera; species Balaenoptera physalus. Next base: position 71,775,880 of record NC_138898.1, read on the forward strand.
TCTTAGTGCTGGCAACAGAATGGAACAGATACAATCGTTCATATATTCATCTATTCTACAAACATTTATTAAGCACTACACGCCAGGCACTGTTCTAAGCACTTGCAGGAATACTGACACAGAGGAAAAAAAGCAAGCAGCAGTGTTCTGTTATCTTCTTGGCCTGTGTGGTGGAATTTTAAAATCATTTTCACAATATTAATATAAACACACACACATACATGCACACACAAGGCCACATGCCATTCTGTCCTGTGTGTTCCAGGGAGGCCCTTAAATATATATTGGAGCAACAGAAACTGCTCTTGAAATGGAGAACATGAAGCCACATGACTATCTAGAGGAGACCTCAAGAGGGTGTCATTTCTGCGCATATCTCAGACTCTGGAAAGCACTGAGGGACGGCACTAGAGCCCTGGAGTTCCCACTTTCTGGGAACTAAGAGCAGCTACGGACAGACGGCTGTACTGGCTGGGGTTTGACTCCAGCAGGGCTCACTCTACTTCAGTGACGCTTCCTTTCAGCGGCTTCCAACTTACCCCTCGCACGCTTCAAGGGGAGCAGGGATTAATAACTGACCACACACTGCCATGTCCCAATCCTCTGTCCTATTCTCTAAACTCCAACTCTGCATTAGGAAGCATTCGTCCCCCTGCTTGGATTGTGTGTGGCTGCATCAAAATCACACGTGGGTACTGGTTCCTGCATTTATTAAACACAACAGGCTAGATCCCATCGAACTAAATCCAAGCCATCTAATATTTTTATAGCCTTCAATCCCTCCCCTAACAGAATAGGCCAATCTTTTTTTTTTTTTTTTTTTTATTGATTGATTGATTGATTGCTATGCTGGGTCTTCGTTTCTGTGCGAGGGCTTTCTCTAGTTGCGGCAAGCGGGGGCCACTCTTCATCGCTGTGCGCGGGCCTCTCACTATCGTGGCCTCTCTCGTTGCGGAGCACAGGCTCCAGACGCGCAGGCTCAGTAGTTGTGGCTCACGGGCCTAGTTGCTCCGCGGCATGTGGGATCTTCCCAGACCAGGGCTCGAACCCGTGTCCCCTGCATTGGCAGGCAGATTCTCAACCACTGCGCCACCAGGGAAGCCCAGAATAGGCCAATCTTAGTGGAAAAAAGAACGATTTCCAATGGTGCTTTACCCTTTACAAAAGGCTTTAATGCACATTTACCTAATCTGTTTCACACAACTACCCCATGAGGCAGGTAGGATCAGTACACCCATATTACAGATGACAAATACGTGGCTTGGGTGGGACATGCTCAAAGATAAAACCCGACCAAAATGTGGCAAAGCCACGTCTCAGTTCTATTTCCAGTCCCCCGACTCTGAGAGCAGTGTGCCGTGCTGCTTCTTAGCTCCCTCGCTCATTTATTTACTCCCTAAGTAAACACCACGAGCGTGCTTTGAGCCAGCCTCCACGCCTCCTCCAGGTGAACTCCTGGTTCACAGCTGCTGGCACATTCCACCCCCATTTCCTTTAACTGCAACCATTCTGGCTTCCAGATTAAATGCAAACGTGAGAATTAATCTGATCCAACCAACAGAATCATGAGACCTCCTGGAGAAGTTCTCTGGACCATCAACTACAATCTTCTGCTCTCAAAAACAACCACCCAAGAGTAGAGGGGCCTTACCTGCCACCGAGCTGTTGGCCGACCATGACGGTATAGCTGTCCGCCTCTGGTAGAAGAGGATGTACGCCATCTGCGTGCAGACCTCGTCTTCCGACAGCTGCTGCACGTCACTGTCGTCGAAGCAGTACCAGAGGCCGTCCACGGAGTTCTTGCAGTATGCTGCCAAAAAGAGCCCACCAGCGATCAGCACCGGGGTGGCCGCACTGGCCACTCCACTTGACCCACAGACACCATGTCTTTCGCTCATATAATTAATTCAAGAACTTTTTAAGGCTGCAGATAGTAATACAGAAAGAGGTAAGAAATCCAAATTCCAAATCACACTCAGGCAAAACGTTTCAAGAAATTCCAAACTATTCCAAATGGATGAAATTCTATTTAATTTTAATTTTAGAAAACACAATATACTTCTTTAAACCAGTGGATTTCAACCAGAGATGATTTTGCCTGTCACATTTTTGACTGTCACAACTGGGGGTGGGGGCGTGGGGGCGTGGGGAGGGCAGGATGCTGGTGCAATCTAGTGGGTAGAGACCAGGGGCACCACTACACATCCTACCATGCGCGGGACAGTCCCCACAATAGAGAATTACCCAGCAAAAATGTTACTGTACCAGTATGGAGAAACCCTGTTTTAAGGATGCTGTAACATTGTAGTGTTTCTTAGAGACAGAAAACAATAGAACTAGAAATAATATTAATGAGAGCAGTAGCTAACATTTGTTTAGCACTTATGTGCATCTCATTTGATCCTATGAAATTTGGTTCTATTATCACTGCCATTTTACAGAGGCTCAGAAAGATTAACCAGCTTGCCCAAGGTCATGCAGCTGGTGAAGGGCAGGGGCCAGCTCATTACAGGATTATCTAGTCCCTGAGCTTAAAGCCTTATCCTACCCTGCCTCCCTCAGAGGTAGCACGAACGATGGCTGACGGAAGGCCCCTGGCAAACTGAGAACACTGGAGCTCATGAATGCGTGCGGCCTTCCCTCCAGTCCAAACTCTAAGCTGAGATAAAAATAAAGAGCACTGAAGTACCAGCAAGGACACAGCTCAGTGTTCATGGAGCCACACCATCCTGTGACTCTATCAAGGAGCGTGATAAGCTTGGTCCAGAAAGGTACACTCTTACAACGCTTTCTAAAAAGACCCATTTATTGGGGTGAAAATAAACGAGTGCTAGAATATTCAGCTGAACGCTGGAACAGGCTCAGTAGGGCCCCGGGGGCAGGACACGTAAGGTCCCGAGTGGCACCAGGAGTGACTCCCTCGACAGGCCACCACCACTTTGCTAAGTATGGACTCCTAGGAGACGAAAGGGACCCGGAAGAGGAAGGGATATACCACACAGGTCCCGAAAAAGAAGAGCAGAAGAAGAACCTATGAGTGTAGGGAGGAAAGTCGTCTGCAGCTGCGGACTCACTGGAACCAGACGGCAGAGAAAGGGAGACACAAGCAGCAAATGGAGCTGGTAAAACTGCAGCTGTTTGGTCAATGGTGTCATCAGGCTTGATGGATGAATGAGCCAGCTGGTGAGGGGCTGCTACTCGGGAGTGGCAGTGGCAGTGGGAGTGGGAGGAGATCTGTAGGGGGGACGCGCCCAAGAGAAGGTGATGGAGCAGCCTGTGCTAGCTTCAGTCTGTTTCTCCTCAGGATGGTCTGTCCTCCATCACGGTGTGGAAACTAAGGCAGCACAGGGACTCATGAATGGGTCAATGATGTATTTATAAAATAATTCTATGTGCTTTTCTTCCCAGCGCTACTTTCTGGAGTATTTCCTAGACCAGTGCTACTCAAATTGTGGCTCACAGATGGGTGCCAGTCCGTGAGATAAGCACCAAAACGAGGTAAGCATTTAAAAACATAGCAATCTGATAATGTATGATATTTTTATTGTGTTTTTGCAAAAGTACTGGTTGGTTCATGGTTCATGAAGGATTGGACATTTTTAAAAAAGGTTTAAGAAATTTTTTAAAAGGTTCCTCATCACAGATGGTTTGAGAAGCACTGTTCTAGCCTCCTTACACAAGTCAGCCATACATGTACCATGTAATTATAGTTAGAACCAGTGCAAAATAAAAGAACACATTAAAATAAACACTCCAAATGAAAGCTTAAAAACAAGGTATCTTTAACTCAACAATGCAGAGGTACTTAAAATGTTCTTATCAGAAAAGCAGTGGTATGGCCTAGGCACGGGAAAGGGATAACAACGCAGAAGATACCCGAGCCCCTTGTCGGCAACAGGCCCCAGGAGGCAGGCACGGGCACTTCTGGCTCCCTCACATGGTCGCCAGGTTTGAATAAGGTTACTCACCTAAGGTCACAGAGCTAGGAATACGTGTCTAGCTTCTACCCCATACTCCTCTCACTAATTTGTACTGCCTCCAAGGTAGTTACGGGTTTCCGGGCACTTTCCAGAGTCTATGCTATACAAAGAGCAACATGACAGGCGAAAATCTGGCACTGTCCGATTTCCCGCAACAATTTCTTGCTAGAAACCACACAACACACTCACGCATATTTTCCTGAGAAACACTGTTATACACAGGAGGTTCTTTACCAAAGCTGAAGCTACATGAACACCAACCAGTGATGCTGGCAAAGGTATTACTTCACCAGCTAATTAGTGAAATTAAATTCCCTCTAAGTCCCTTTCAATTCTCAGAGTCCCTGAGTATATAACTCTGTGACTCAGTATCAAAGAACGCACATATGACCGGGAATGCCACAAAAGCAAAAATCCAACTAGACACACACACTTACTATACAAGTGGCCCCCCAAAATATAAATATAACATATGTAAGACACAAAATACAGTATTAAAATTTGGCTTAAACCAAAACACGAGGTAAAACATACTTAGGCATTTAATTAACATTAACTTTGTCTTCTACGGACTTTTCAATAGATCCTCTGTCTCCTTTTTCTCCTTGCAAGTACTTCCGAGGGCAAGTAGAGGCCGTCCGAACGGCTCCACCACGAGACGCACTCCAGGTCGGGACCGTTCCTCTCACAAGTGGCTGCTGCCGGCAGCGTGCTGAGAGAACTAGACTCAGCGGGTTTCGAGAACACGAGACTGCTGTGTCCTGTCACGCTCCACGGCCCCTGTCTCCCGAGGAAGAGCAGGTTCAGAGAGTGACTGCGCTGGGCCAAGGAGGGGGTCTGGGCCCGACAGGCTCCTTCACCGTGTTGCAGGGCTCTCAGGGCTAACTGCTGGGGAAGAGCCTCAGAGAGACTGAAACACCAACTGGCAGAGCCTACCCTCCTCTACCTCCCCCTACCTTTATGAATCACTAGCACCCTGGGGTCTTGCTGTAGAAACCACTGAACTGCAGAAACAAAAAGTCCCAGAGAAGTGTTCATGCCAAACAGGCTGAGTGAGAAGGACGCAGAAATCCGAGTCCTGGCCACCTATACAGCAAGAGGACCCTCACATCAAGTCCCCCGACACACAGATGTCCAAGCAAGAAGCCCCCAAATCTACCTGCCTCCCCAGCACGCATGCATGCCCTTAACCCAATAATTCCATTTCTGAGACTCAATCTCAAGGAAATACAGAATTAAAATACAGAAAAGGTGACTACACACAAAGATGTCCATCAGTTATCTTCAAAGTTAAAAACCAGAAACAATATATGTGTTCAACAATGGGGAATGGTTATATCACATTAGAGTTCCATCAACTGAATATTCTGTGGTCATTAAAAATAATATTTACAAAAATTAAGCATCTGTTGGGACTTCCCTGGTGGCACAGTAGTTAAGAATCCGCCTGCCAATGCAGGGGACACAGGTTCAAGCCCTAGCCCGGGAAGATCCCACATGCCACGGAACAGCTAAGCCCGTGCGCCACAACTACTGAGCCTGTGCGCTAGAGCCCGTGAGCCACAACTACTGAGCCCACATGCCACACTACTGAAGCCCGCGTGCCTAGAGTCCGTGCTCCGCAACAAGACAAGCCACTGCAATGAGAAGCTCGTGCACTGCAACGAAGAGTAGCCCCCGCTCGCCGCAACTAGAGAAAGCCTGCGTGCAGCAACGAAGACCCAACGCAGCCAAAAATAAAATAAATAAATAAATAAATTTATTTAAAAAAAAAATAAGCGTCTGCCCCATTAGCCCATAAGGGCCTCACGTGTAGGCCGCAGGTTACTAATCCCAATAGCTTCTCCTGACCCTCCAGGAGGGGTGCTCTGACCACTCTCCTCCAGCCCCTGCTCTGTTCACACTTCAACCACAGAACCTAACACACATCCTGCTCTTTCGTTTTAAGTGTAGTACCTACACCGCCCCAACCACCTGATTACACTCTTGGAAGACAGAGGTCAAGATCTTGTCATTTCCAGTGTGTCTCTGATGTGACACAGCCCAGTGCAAGCAAGACAGAGGAGGTGCTCCATAAAGGTTCACCTGAACAGAGCACACCAGGCCAATCACAACAGTATAAAATAATGGCCAAGACTTACAGAAAAACACTGGAAGGAAACACCATATATCAAAATGTTACCTACATACAATGGGATATTATTCAGCCTTAATAAGAAAGGAGATTCTGACAGACGATACAAAGTGGGTGAATCTTGAATGCATTATGCTAAGTGAAATAAGCCAGACACAAAAGGACAAATACTGTATGATTCCACTTACATGTGGTACCTAGAGTAGGCAGATTCATAGAAAGAATAGTGGCTGCCAGGGGATGGGGGAGGAGTAAACAGGGAGTCACTGTTTAATGGATGCAGAGTTTCAATTTGGGAAGATGAAAGAAACTCTGGAGATGGACAGTGGTGATGGTTGCAAAAAGATATGAACGTACTTAATGACACTGAACCGTATGCTTAAAAATGGTTAAAATGGTAAATTTTGTTGTGTATATTTTATCACAGTTTCTAAAAATGTTACCATTTTTTGAGCACTAATCTCATGGGTTATTTCTGAGTGATAATCTCGTGGGTTGATGGCCCTGTTACGTCTGCCTCTCTCTAGTCTCTAAATTTCATACGATGAGCACTATTGCTTTGACAAATGAAAAAGTAAATTTAACCATACAGCAAAAAGAAAAACCCTTCCAAGTCACGTTAAAGACACTATAAAAGTGGTTCACAACCACTCCAAATAAGGGAGATGCTAGGCCCTCAAGGAAGCAGAGCGAAACCTTAAACGGGTCATGCAGGTGAGGTCAAGAAAGCAAGTCCTGGGTGAGCCAGACGATGCCACCCATCTGCACACACCATTCCCTGCTTGGGTCAGAGCCCGACCAGACGATCCAACTCAGGGCAGAGAACCAGAGGACGAAAACTGCCCTCACGGTTGGCACTCTGCCTGCTGGAAGAGAAAGCGGGGTTCTAAAGCAAAGCGACCCTGTCACAAGCAAAACACGTCGGGAGGAATCGTCAGCACAGGCGCCCGGCCTCTCGCACTGCAGACCTGTGTAGTGCCCCCCTTGCATGGTGCCGTGATGATTGCACACAGCATACAGGTCATAGATGTAGTCCTCAGGGTCCCGCCCGAGTCCGTAGGGCCGTCTCCATGGAGACCAATGGGATGGCAAACTCCAGCTGCTCTGGCTTCTCTTAACCACGTGAGGTGTCATGTCCAGGCCAGTCAGAGGGAACTTGACCATGTTCTGAAGTTTCATACGCTTGTCTCCTTCCTGTGGCAAGAAGAAAAACAAGTTCTGATGATATTTTCAGGCAAGCAGATGGTAGATCAGTTTAGCATGAAAGGCAGACCCTATCAACTGAAGTAGGGTTGAGTTACCTATCTGATGTTTCCAAAGACACATACAACACAGGGAAACAGATTAACAGTTTTATCTACCTGGAGGAACAGGTTTTAATATCACCAAAAATGGAACCAGCAATGATAATGAGCCTTCATTGCCTTACCTGATAAAGGGTTCATCCTGAAACCTCTGTCACGAAAGAGGCATGGAAAGTAATGGAATAACAACATATGTGAAGGGAAAGCACAGTGCTGGCACAGAACAGCCATTCACGGAACAGGGCCTCTTTCCTTCCCAACTCCTCCGACAAATACGTTAACAGTTAACAGTGACTTAACTTAATATAGTCATTTAGTTGACAATCTTGGGCAATCTGTATTTCCCATTAAGCCCACTGGGAAATCCAACCATCGGTTGAGTAGATATTTACCAAATGTTTCCTGCGTCTATGGGAGCTTTAAAAAATTAATCAGGCACAGATAATGCCCATCCCAAGGAACTATGGATCTACTAAGGGAAGAAAAATGTTCCTAAGAGAAAGGTAGGAGGGGTCTTGCATGGTCAGGACGGTCAGGCTAAAGAACCTGGACCTTGTTCTGCAGTCAAGGGAGAAGCACTGAGGCTTTGAGGGAGGAGGGGATGCCATCAGAGCTGTCATTAAGTAGTGCCCAAAACATGGTAGAAAGAGAAGAGCAGTGTAGGTTACGAAACCAATGAAAAGACACTGCAACTGCAACTGCAACCAGTTCGGAAGTATCAGAAGTTGGAACTGGCAGGATGACAGCAAGAATGGGGAGAAGGGGACACGTACAGGAGGCAGTGGAGAGGCACAACCAGGCCGAAGAGGTGACTGCCTAGGTGACAGGGACAAGAAAGAAGAGTCAAAGATGACACTGCAGTTTTGAGTTGGGGCACTGGAAGGGTGATGATATGTCTTCAAAAGAAACAGAAAGCAAAGGAAGCCAGTCTGTGTGTATGGAAGGAGACAGAGAAGCTGGGTCCAAACCCTCAACCGGCCGTCCCACTGCAGGTCCCAATGGAAGCGTACAGCTGGGACACTCAGGGCAAGTGCCCGCTCCTCACTACTACAGGAGCTGGACCCCAAACCTGTGTGTGAAAGGCCACCCTGGGGACCATGTGCGCGCCCCCGACACATTCACTTCATCGGCCAGCCCTAGACATCTCTCAAGTCTATCCAGGTCTCTTCATCTCCACTGCCCAACTCCACTGCGAGCCATCGGCCGGCCCCCTGCCCCGGTGACTGCAAAGGCCTCCTTCAGGTCTCTCTGTCTTCATCCTTTGTAGCCTCTAATTCTCCACACAGCAGCCTGAATGGTCTCTTCCAAGCACAAATTTGGTCACGTTGCTTCTCTGCTTCAGAATCCCACTCTGCCTACAAGGACTGCTTGGACGACCAGCCCCTGCCTGCTCTTCTACCTCAACGCACGCCTTTCTCCCCCCGACCCCCCGGAGCCGCAGCCACACTGGCCTCAGCTTTCAGCCTCTTGCACATGCTCTGCACCCGCTGCTCCCTCAGCCACTATACATGTGCAGCCCTGCTCCCACCTCACCTGGTACAGGCCTCCTCCTAATCTTCCCGATCCAAACTTTCTTACGCCAGGCTCAGACTCCTCCAGCGTCTACCTCTCATTTACCTCTCTTACAAGGGGGCTGCCCAGGACAACTCTAACCTTAGGAATGGAGAGCCTCTGTGGGAAAATTGACTCACAAAGCAACACAATTCAAAGCAGATTTTCTTTGTATGTATTTATGACTCATCTCCCCAACTGTACTCCTTGGAAGCAGGACAACAACCGTTATTACTTTAGGCAGAAATAGAATTCTACCCACCCCCAAGAAAGGCGCTCAATTTTTTTTTTTAAATCCCGAAGTACACTTACTTGAGCACATTTACAAATCTAAAGCAAATCCTCAGGAACAAAGTAAAATATCTGCAGTATGAACTAAAATGGTTAGGATTTAAAGGGTCACAGGAGGCACAAACTTTGCTCTGGGAAAGAACAAAACATGGCTCCAAACATAGGGGCAGATGTGTGTCTGCAACAGCACAGGATCACGGGATCAAACAGGGACACCAAAGCACTCCCCACCCAACAGCCCACCAGTCAGGGGCATAGAACCTTGGTCACAGCTCTTCTCCCTGTGACAGAGGGTTTCCTTACCTGTCGGAATCGCTTTAGGTGTATGATAAGCACGTCAGGCAGAGTCCAGAGGCTTAACGTAATGCTCCCCTGCTGCAGCTGCTTGCAGTGCGGGCACCGCCAGGCGTCATCTGGGGCAAGCTGAAAACAAGGAGCACGGCTTCTGTTAAGAGCCAGTTAAGGCAAGACTCTGTTACAGGAGACAGCCAGGCTCACTTCCTGGCCAGGGCACGGCACAACTCTGAACCTCCCCAAACTATGTATGATGGGAGTCAACAGAAAAACACAATTAAAAGTGGCGCCTGGCTAGAGCGGGCACCCAAACATTTGCTGAACAGATTCTCTCTCAAAAAGGAATGGCCACCTAGGTGACTACTGCACAGAGATGTCAGATGTCACAGAAGCACCTCACGCTCAGCACACTCCCAAACTCAACTCGCCGCCTTTCTACCAACATAGTTCCCTTTCCTCCTCCTCCTGTGTGTCCTACCCCAGCAAATCCCACAACCGCCCGTCAAGAGCAGAAGACGGGGGTTAATCCAGAGCCTCAAACCCTTCCCTCTTCCTCTGCTCCACGCCCATCCGAGGTAACACTCTCTGCCACTCCTCACACCTGTCTCCTCCTCTCCATCCACCTTAATTCAAAGTCCTCATTCACTCTTACCCGGACTTCCTCAAGTCTCTTAATTGTTCTCTCTCCCCCAAGCATCAAACTGCTCCAAACAATCCTCCCCATCCTGCTACCAACAAGATCCTTCTCAACAGCAATCTGAGACCTCGAATCCACATGTCACCTCTGCAGGCAAGGGTTTCAGGATGACAACACAGAGGTACTAACAGGGCATGTCTGGTAAGAGAGATTTTTTTTTTAATTAATTAATTAATTTATTTATTTATTTATGGCTGTGTTGGGTTTTCGTTTCTGTGCGAGGGCTTTCTCTAGTTGTGGCAAGCGGGGGTCACTCTTCATCACGGTGCGCGGGCCTCTCACTATCGCGGCCTCTCGTTGCAGAGCACAGGCTCCAGACGCGCAGGCTCAGTAATTGTGGCTCACGGGCCTAGTTGCTCCATGGCATGTGGGATCTTCCCAGACCAGGACTCGAACCCGTGTCCCCTGCATTGGCAGGCAGATTCTCAACCACTGCGCCACCAGGGAAGCCCCAAGAGAGATTTTTAAAATCTCCTCTGGATTTCAGAAGATGCATCAGATCTGGGACCATCAACACAATGAGGTAAGGGAAGCCACGGGAACAGATGGCAATGCCCACTCAGATGGAAGAGAAAGAAGCCAAGGACAGAATCTTGCAGAAGGCCGATTTTTAAGGGAAGCACAAAGGTCGAGAAACCACCAGAACCTGAGGCTGCATAGTCAGAAAAATAGGCAAATCAGAAGCATTCCTTTTATGCACGCCAAGAAAAGAGAGTGGCAAGAACAGGGTGCTTATCAGTACCATATCCCACGGAGAGGTCAAATGCAGACTGAGCAGAGGCCACTGAACTGAGCAAACTATGGGCCCCGAGAACTTCGGAGAGCAGTGTCAGAAACACAAGCCAGACAGACGACAAGAGGTTTGGAAGGCAGGAAAGGGAAAGACCTGAAATCACTAAATGGTAAAGTTACACAGAAAAGAAGAGAAAGACCGGCACAGCAGTTTGAAAGGGAAGCAGAAGTGAGGGAGTTATTTTTCCTGAGAGGGAGATCCTGTCATGTGTGTAGGAAAGATGGGGAGAGACAGAAGTCTGGGTGGATAGAAGTGAATCAGAAAGTCAGGCAGGCATAGCACAGGGAGATCAGCTCGCAAGAGGGAAGAGATATGGGGATATATGTATATGTATAACTGATTCACTTTGTTATAAAGCAGAAACTAACATACCATTGTAAAGCAATTATACTCCAATAAAGATGTTTAAAAAAAAAAAAGAAAATTAGGCAGGAGGAACCTAAGTGTCATCTGGCAAGTCCACATCTGTGCTAACATGCTAACTGTCTACAGACGTGGCCATCAGCCCAGTGCTCGTGGTAAAGGAACAGGTTGTTGTTTATTTGTTTTTTAATTTCCAATACCTCATAAACAGATACTCTTTTATAAGATACAATAAGAATGTCAAGGTAACGTCTAGCAGCCTTGTGACAGTTTCTACAACACTGCTCGACTTCTGTACTTGTCTCGTTGTAAACTACCACAAAGAGCTGCTGGGCCTGCAGAGCGCCCTTGGAGCGTGGCCAGCCTCGCTAATGGCCCAACAAGGAGGGCGACTAGCCCCAGAGGCAGCTGTTCACTCTCAGGCAGTCTGTTACAAAGTTCTTCCTCATATTAAGACAAAATCACGCTCCCTGTAATTTCCAATCTCTAATTCTGCTTTTTAGATAAAATTAAGCCCAATCCCTTATCCACAGGATGGCCCTCGAAGTATGTGAAAATAACTATCAGATCCTCACTTAAGGTCTCCTTCATCAAGATATACTGAGCCGCGCCATCCCCTATCCACACTCTCTGCGTGTGCCCCGGGATGTCAGTCTCTTAACAGTGAGCATTTAAGGTAATGAGAAGAGCAGTGCTATCACCATCTGAGTTCTGGACACTGTTTCTAAAGCATCCTTAGGGAGCCAACAGCGGCTGACACCCACATGACACTGCTGATCACACTGAGCTTGCAGACAACGCGACCCCAAAGTTATTGTCACACAGCCTACTGCTAAGTCTGACCTCCTCCTCTTCCATATCTGGACTGTTATTTTTGGACCCAGTGACTGAGCTCCCCAAGGAACACTCACTCATTCATTCACTGTAGCATAGATTTGCTGAATGCCTTCCATGGGCCGGATACTGCTAGACATGCTGGGGTCATTTTACAACCAGGATGGATTCTCTCACCTGCTGTGCCCCAGCCACAGTGGCCTCATTTCTTTTCTCAACCTTCCTCCGACCCCAAGACCTTTGCTTCCTTTACTTACTTGTTTATCCCCACTACACTGTAAACAAGCTGAGGGCAAGACTGTTGTCTGCCTTGGTCCCTGCTGTATTCCCAGTTCCTAGCACAGTACCTGGCACACAGTATGTACTCAACAGACGTGTACTGAATGAACAAAGCCCTATTAAAATGTATCTGGCTAGCTTGAAAGATCAGTGAGATGTTTTGTAGAATACCAATGCTGTCATCTAGTAGATCTGCTCACCTTTAAGCTTTGTGACATTCTCAGACATCTCCCAAATCAATTAAAAAAAAAAAAAAAAGCTAAATAGGATAAGGTGCTACATACAGCATATGATCAACCAGTTTCAAAGCCAATTATTTATACAAGCCCAAGATTGGAAAAATATGCCTAATGAAAAACTATTAAAGGAATTAGCGGTTAACTGCTTGGGGGAGAAAAGACTTCGTGAGAAGATGAAAACTATTTTCAAATATTTGAAGGACAAACAAGTAGAAGAAAATGAAGCCCTGTCCTCTGTTCTTAACGACCTGAGAGTTCGCCTGCTGGCTGTAGCAACCAGGGACATATTTCAGGTTAACGTCAGTCACCATCAGAGATACCCAAAGAGAAAATGGTGTCTCTGTAAAACAGCGGCTGGATAATAACCTATTTGAAATTAGGCAGAACCCAACCATTAGAAAAAAGAAATTTTAAAGCCCCCTCTGACCCTGAAATTGCATGATTCCCTATTTGCAAGAGTGAGCAGTAAGAATCAGTAGCCAGAATTATGATCCTAAACATCAACTCAAAATTAGATGAACTCAAAGTGCTCTCGTCAAGGTTTCTCAAGGTGCCTGAACCTGGAGAGGTTTAAAAACCACAAAGGCCTGTTGCACAGTGAACACCAAGAGTGCCTTAGTTCCTTGGTTTCAACTCTGTGCTAGAGCAATGTCTGTTCTTTTCCTCTACACTGAAAGCTTATTTATCCTTTTTAAAGTATTCAGAAAGTCAGCACATATTAGTTGTATTAAAGGGTATGAATGATCCAGAATATCCTTCCATAAATGTAGTTCGTGTAGTTTATCACGAACTACAGTTGCATCTAACTGAAGATCTCTAGTATTAGTGGTGGTTTTGTAACTATGTGTTTATTATAGGATCTTCATCTCAAAATAATAACAGAAGGATTTGAAGCTGCAAAGAAAAAGGCACTTCAGTTTTGGCAACTAGTCAAAATATGCAAAGAGATGAACAGTGAAACACTTACAGACATGGCCAGAACATCTCTACATACTAAAATTCATGCTAAACTTGCTGGTGTTTTAACAGATGCTGTCGTGGACTCCATTTTGGCCATTAAAAAACAAGATGAACGTAGTGACCCCTTCATGGTTGAGATCACAGGGATGAAACATAAATCTGAAACCTATACAAGCTTAATCAGAGGTCTTGTTTTGGATCACGGGACATGGCATCCTGATATGAAAAAAAAAAAGTAGAAGATGCATACATCTTCATATGCAATGTGCCATTAGAATATGAAAAAACAGAAGTGAATTCTGGCTTTTTTTTTAATAAGCATGCAGAAGAGAGAGAGAAATTAGTAAAGACTGAAAGAAAATTTGCTAAAGATGGAGTTAAAAAAATAATAGAACTTTGAAAGAAAGTGTGGTGATGATTCAGATAAAGGATTTGTTGTTATTAATCAAAAGGAAATTGACCCCTTTGCCTTAGATGCTCTCGCAAAAGAAGGCATAGTAGCTCTGCACAGACCTAAGAGAAATGTGGAAAGGCTGACGCTTGCTCGTGGTGGGGTAGCTCTAAATTCTATTGATGACCTAAATCCTGATTGTTTGGGAAATGCAGGACTTGTCTATGACTACACACTGGGAGAAGAGAAGTTTGACTTTACTGAGAAACGTAACATCCGTCACATTACTGGTCAAAGGACCAAATAAGTACACACTCACGCAAATCAAAGATGCAATCAAAGGTGGCTTGAGAGCTGTTAAAAATGTCATTGATGATGGCTGTGTCATTCCAGGTACTGGTGCAGTGCAAGTGGCAATGGCAGAAGCCCTGATTAAATAAAAGCCCAGTCAGTGTAAAGGGCAGGGCCCAACTTGGGAGTTCAAGTATTTGCTAATGCAGGGCTCATTATTCACGAGGCTCTTGCTCAGAACTCTGGTTTGGACCTTCAGGAAACACTAGTTTGAGTTCAAGCAGAACATTCAGAATCAGGTCAGCTTGTGGGTGTGGACCTGAACCCAAGTAAGCCAATGGGAGGAACATGGGAACACTACTATGTAAAGAAACAGCTTCTTCACTCCTGCACTGTAATTGTCACCAACATTCTTCTGGTTGATGAGATCATGAAAGCTGAAATGTCTTCTCTAAAAGGAAGGCTGAATTGAAGCTTCCCTTGTATCATCTGAGTCATGAAGACTCTACAGAGTGATCCTAAGAATACAGCTATGGAATTTTGCTCCAAGCTTCAAATGATTTTCAAAGGAATTTTCTTTTCCCACATGAAAAAAGGACAGAATACTGGCACCTATTCAAATTCTGAAGTTCTGAAATTATAATTACAGTATTTTTTTAATTGCACTGCAGTGTACACACATACAGCAGGCCATATTTATCCAATAACAGGATGTTTTGCTTTAGCTTCAGTTATATAAAAATATATGTTAGATAAACATGTTATCTACCTTGTTATTAAATATTCCTGTTGGAAAAAAGAAAAAACAAAAACACGTAGGCAAGGGTCCTATCCACTATTTGTCCATCCATTCATTCAAATATTTACTGAGTACCTACGATCTGCAAACACTATGCTAAGTGGTCTAAAGCATGTTGTCCAACAGAATTTTATGTCTATATCTACACTGTCCAATACGAGTCACTAGCCACGTGTGTCTCCTGATCCCTTGAAATGTGGCTAATGCAACTAAGGAACTGAATTTTTAATTTTAATTAATTTTAATTAAAATAGTACCTATGTTCTTAGTTCCAAAAAGTTGAGAACCATTGCTCTAGCTACTAAGGAAAATAATTTAAAAATCTCTAAATTGAAACAAAAATATAACTTTATCATTAACCATTAAAAAGTAAAAAAAAAAAAGGAACTATACAAAGGTTCATGTCTAGAGCATTTCATTTAATCAAGGTTTTCCAGAAATTTAAACTACTTTTTGTTAAAATCCTAAGAGGAATAACACTAAGATGCACATCACATGTGCAGAACCTATGTAAATGCAAAAATCCTTGGGGAGTTTTCTGGGGCATAATTTGTTTCTCCACTGTCATCTTGCCCTGGGCCCTCCCTACTATCCTCACCACCCAACAAATGCTGCCCAACACTTACCCGCTCCTCTTTGGTGTAGAGTTGGAAACACTGGGATAAAGTGCAAGTTTGAGGCTGATGGTGACGCTCCCTTTGCAGCCGGACACTTTCTGCATCAGGGATATACTCATCTTCGGTATTTACAAACAAGCTGCGATCAGAGGAGAAAAAGCATGTATTAGAGAATGTCTTGGAAAAGTGACACAAAATACAATTAACAGCTTCACAACGTGGCTGTAAATTCATAACCAAAAAGGTCAATATGTAGGAAAGCAAAAGTGGCAAGGCAACTTTTCTATGTTCCAAAATGTCGTGAGACGTTCTCTATCTATAACGTTATTTTCAAGAAATAACTTGAAATTGTTTTTTCTGGGATTGGGCACAAACTGTACTGATTAATTCATATATTCTTGTCCTTTGTATCAAAGGGCATGCATTTGGCAGAACTTGCTAGGGTTAATGGGTCTGTAATAAAAATCAAAGTAATTTGACCTACACAGTAGTTAATGAGTATATAGCTTCTGTCTCATTAGCAGCAGACAAATGTTCTAAGGTTTTGGGATCCAGACGACAGAATGTATAGGAGAGAAATAATAAATTACTTAAATAAAGGATCAGCAACACACTTGGATACTTAGCTGAAGAAAACAGAGGTTTGTGTTTCAGCTAATTTGAAAGATCAAAGGTATGCTATCATAGTGATAATTAAGACAATGACTCTACAAACACTAAGTAAAAAAAAATACTTACAAATCTTTTGTCTCCTTGTCCCATTCTACCACTAATTTCACGTGAGCAGTGCCACCTGGTCCACAAGATTTTAGTGCCCTATAGGATGGGGAAGGAAGTCACGTATTACTTTCTAAATAAATGATTTTAATTAAATATACATCCTATCTGAAATCTGAAATCATAGTGTGATTGCTGAAAATCTTCATCATCGTTCCCCATCAGAAAAGGTTTCTGACCATTATAAACTCTTATTTAATAACTTGATTACAACTGGACTGAAAAATCCTTAAATTAAAATATTCAATATGGAAATAAAGATATTGGAAGAAATTTAGTACCACACTATAAGGTTATCCACAATAACTCTTAGCTGTTACGATCTTTCCAATTTTTGTCCAATATCTCACCAAATCAATAGAGATTGGACGGGATGATAGTCTCTCTGGGAACAAAGTCTGCTCCTGCATCTCTCCACCTGCCCCCATATGCCATGCTTGGTCCCTGGACTGTGCCCACACCAATGTAAACTGTGCCTTCCTACAAGGCACCCCTCAAGTTTCACCTCACTTATTTCCCCTGAGCTCCTTGGCTCCTTCGCCATCTCCTGAGATACAGCATTAACAGTCAGTATTACTCATCAAATAGTTTTTAAGTTTTGCAATGTTTTGGATCATTATCTAATCTATTAACTCTAATCTCTAAAACCAAACAGTGAGTTGCTTTCAAACAGAACCATGTTGTATACTTTTTTGGAATCCTGAAATGCAGGCACTACGATATTTGTTGAAAAAGTCATTATAATGAAAACAATAATGTGTTTTTATATTTATATGTATCCATATATGTATCGTGTGTCTATATACACTTATCTCTATTACTTTATTAATAACAGAAGTCTGTTAAAGCACAGAGATAGCAGAGGGGAGAAGACAATTCTGAGGGGGAGAGGAGGGACAGTGTGAAGAGAGGCTCAAAGGGAATGAATTATCAACAGAGGAAACTACACGTGCAAAGGCACACATAAAACCATATTGTGCGTTCAAACAACCCTCAGTACTTTGATGCTGCTGAATGTTTAAGATAGTGGGGAGAAGAAAGAGGCCTGACAGAAGGGAAGTAGTCAGGGTTCAAACTGTGGAGAACTTCACATACTGTGGAAATTGGGCTTTATCTTTGAGGCCACGGGTTACCATTTAAGGATTTCAAGGAGGAAAGTGTTATGATTAGAATTCTACTTTGGAAAACTTTGATCTTGGTGAATATGAAAGTGCAATTCATCTGTGGTCCTGAGACCGATCAATTTACTTTCCTAACATCAGTACTCTAGGCTTTCCTGATTCCAAAAAAGATCATAAAACATATCCAACTCAAATATGAATCAAAAGTAAAATAAGTGTTTACTTTCTAAGTGAGCCTGAAGGACCTACCACACTTCGTAGGAAATTACATCAGACATCACTACAAATTACACACAAACATATATGAAAGTCTAGAAGGTGATTTCTTTTTTTTTTTTACCGTTCTACTGTTGGGTGGCACAGGGGCTGCTCCTCCTGGGGCAGCAAGTATGTTATTCCCACAACACTGACCACTCGCAAACTGAATGGACACACCTGCAACAAATGGCAAAGGCAAATCAGGCTGAGTTTCTCTTCGAGGGCATGTGGTTCACTGGGGCATTTCCAAAACAGATTAGAGGGAGAGCAAACTGTTTTGCAAAATGCTTCTCTACAACATTCTGTGAGGCTGTTGAGCCACTCTAATACACTTTAAATATGATTGCCCCAAATGCAATTTACATATCAAATATGTTATGCAAGACAAGTAATATGTTACTTTAGCTGAACATTAATATAAGTTTTCCACGGATACCTTAACAAAGAAATCATAATTTTGAAAATATACAGATAGTCTACAAAATCTCTCCAAGCTGATCACGTGCTAAACTTTATTAGACAAACATTATAAAGGAACACCTGGCAGTGCATGGAAAACCGTGCCGTGGCCAGCTCCCTTCGTAAAATGAGGGACAGTCCTCATTCTGGAAAACCTGAACACAGCAGATTTTACTATGCAGCTTTTCTCCAGGGCTCCCCAGCATTCCAGCTCAGTGTCTGGTCTTCCCTAAGGGCAAAGGTCTGAACTTCCAATCTCACTGTAATGACTGTTTCTTCATGACTGTACACACATGCTATGCTGGAGTACCAAAAGGCTTACACACCTGAATGCCAACTGTGGGCCTCAAGAAATACTTCATCTTCTCCAAGATTTCCCTCTGCAGAAGGTCCCATGCTATTGTCTTCTCTAAGTGCAGCACAAAAGGTAGTCCAAATCTAACACACATAAATATTATAATCACCTTAAAAAGTATGACAATTCCTTTAATACTGTAACTCTTTATTCATGATCTTTTTAAATGGAATCACAATACAATTAGTTTTAGGACAGTTCTCAAAATAAAACAAACAGGAAATTTAATACTCTCATAAGTGGATGAAACAGTCAGAAGGGAAAGTGAGATTTCTAAATGAAATTTAACAACTCATACACCAAAATGGCTTCTAATAGAGTATGGTGCCAGGTAATAAGATGACAGGATTAGTGGAGATGGGGAGGAAAGCAGGTGGGAGTGGACACGAGTCCAGCAAGCAGCATGGGTCAAACATATAAGGGGTTCGGTGCCAGAGGAAAAGATAGGGCTGGAAGGTCCAGCAGGGAGGCAGCCACATGCTGGTGGCCTGGCGACAAGGAAGGCACTGGCAAGCAAGTGACACTAAAAGTCAGCTCCTAGCCTAGGGCAGAAGTCACGTGGCCCCTGCCTGGTTTCCTATCCAGTGCTGAGCTCACAGGTGTTAGAGAATCAGAGGCGGAGCCATGGTTCTCAGCAGTGGCCGCAGGCTGAAATCAGCGAGGGAACTTTAAAACACAATGATTCCCCCGAGATTCTGCTGTAATCCCTCTGGTCTGTGGCTCGAGCACTGAGGCTGTTTGAGGAGCTCCCTAGGTGATTCTAATATGCAGCCAGCGTGGAGGAGCACTGGCCTAGCCTTAACTCTCACCCAAGCCCCAGCCGTTCAGACCTACTTGCTGTGCTCTGAATGCAGCCGACTCACACCCCCAATGTACAGCCAATTCCCTCAGTCTGGACTACCCTTCTCACTCTTCTTTTAAGCTATTTCCTACTCATCCGCAGAAGGAGCCACTGGCACCCTGTTGATCTGTTCCCTGAGCTCTGCTGCACTACAAATACTGCCTGCTTATTCTGCTGCCTCCACCAACAGACTGTGTTACCTGACAGCAGGAACTGTGACCGACTTATCTTCCTAGCCCAAACCGCCAATACCTAGACAATAGTAGATGCTGAATGAATGAATGCACAAGTGAATAAACAAACAGATAAACCCTGACTCAGGCCAAAGGAGGGGTGCTAAGGTCACCAAGAAACCCGCTCCTAACAAGTACCAGTTTACTCACAGCAGTACTCAAGAGTGAGCCTACCTTCCTAAAGACAACTGTGATGCGAAATAAGTTACAAGCACGATGTGTAAATCAGTAGCCATGTTTTTCACATGACAATGACCTCACTTTTAAGAGACCAGCATCGTGAAAGGGATTCCATAAGTTCTTTATTTTATACAAATACGATGAGCTGCCTTTTCTTCTGTCCCTTAAACATGCCAAGCTCCTTCTTCTAATCTCAGCAACTTTTTTTTCTTTTTAATTTTCATTGGAGTATAGTTGATTTACAATGTTGTGTTAGCTTCAGGTGTACAGCAAAGTGAATCAGTTATACATATACATATATCCACTCTTTTTTAGATTTTTTTCCCACATAGGGGATTACAGAGTACTGAGTAGAATTCCCTGTGCTATACAAGTAGGTCCTCATTAGTTATCTATTTTATATAAAGTAGTATGTATATGTCAATCCCAATCTCCCAATTTATCCCTTGCCCCCTTTCCCCCGGTAATATCCAGAGAAAACCATAATCCGAAAAGATACCTGCACCCCAATGTTCACAGCAGCACTATTTACAGGAATCAAGACGTGGAAGCACCCTAAACGTCCATCAGCAGAGGACTGGATAAAGATGTGGTACATATATACAATGGAATATTACTCAGCCATAATCTCAGCATCTTTGTACTCGACGTCCCCTCTTCACGGGATCCCTTCCCAAGAGGCTCACACAGTTCGCACCTTCCCACTCGGCTCAGCCCAGCTGCCGCGTCCTCAGGGAGGCCCCCCTCGCCTCCCTCTCTAATACAGTTTTGCTAGAGCCCCCACCAGCATGTTCTATCACACCCGCATGTTTTAACATCTTCAAAGTGACAACGACTGTCTGAAGTTAAATGTGTTTACTTGTCTTTAGTGGCTCTGTCCTAACTAGGATGCAAGCTCCATGAGAACACACAGATCCTGCTGTATCCCTAGTGTTCAGAATAGTGGCCAACACACTGTAAACACTAAAGTACTTGCTAATGAACATCATAAATATACAAATCAACACATTTTGCTTTTATGTTATTTACCATTCTTAAATAAGAAACTTATTTCAAAGCAACATTTTAAAAAGTTAATATAAATGCTACTCTGACAAATACTAGAAACACAGTATCTTTCCTCTCTGAAACACATCCATATCTTGTTATTACTCTAGTTACATTACTATTGTGATAAAGTTACTTTAAAAGTAACTCCCATACAGAAACTAACATAACATTGTAAAGCAAGTATACTCCAATAAAGATGTTTAAAAAAAAAAGAAAAGTAACTCCCATAAATTCTTACAGAGGGAAACAGATTTGAGAGAGATTTCTAACTCCCAAAATGTCTGACTACATGCAGCTGAATGAATACTGGTGCCATTTGCCAAGCCAGGAAATACTGGAGGGTCAGGTTTATAGGGGAACACAATGAGTTCAGTTTGGAACACAAGACTGAGGTGCACGTGCCATCCAAGTAGATTTGTTAAGAATTAATAGAAGAAAAAATGCTGTAAAGAAAGTAGCTGGATATAGGTCTATAGGTCTAGAGACCCAGGAGGATCTTGAGCTGAAAATATACAAGAGAAATGTGCCTTTAAAAACTACATGAGCTTGGGAGCCATTCTAACTCAGATCTTATCATCCTAATTTTATATTCTCCCCCTCCCAACCCCTCAAATCAGGTCAATTTACACACATGCTCTTTCTAAATATCAGAATCAACAATTAACTACTAAAAGTAAGGATTTTTTTTATCCCTACTTTTTAAAACGTTTGAAAATATTAGACTTTTAAAGTCTCAATATTTATTGGAAAATAAGTTGGTCTTCACCTTTTCCCTTGCTGCCCAGTGCAGGCTCGGTTACACACTAACAGAACAATCTTGTCGCTTCCTGCTCTCGCGGGGGTTAAGTCCGCTCTCCCTTGCTTTGCTGCTGCTTGTGTAGAAGAAGACAGTCTATAATGATCCAAGCCAAATTTCAAGTGGTTTAGGTTGTTGTTTAAGTGGATTCCTAAAACAAAATGAAAACTTACTTTATCTCTTCAAAATTTTTATTCTTTCATTACAAAAAATTTACCCGTTAGAGAAATTAAGAAGTTGTCATTATGTTATTTACGCTGCAATTGAAAAAAGGAACAAATGACCTACTTTGAGATTACTCGTCTAGTCATAAGAAAATTTTTTGCGTCCATTATTTCATTTAAACTCGCCTTACCTACTACCTTAAAACTGAAAATTAAAACTCTTCACTTCAATGAATATTAGTTTTAGAATGGCAAGTTTGCAGAGATGACCCACCAAGACAAACTTAAAGTGAGACCATACAACCAGCAACCAAATAAAAAAATTTTAATAAAAAATAAAGACTAGTACATGTAGAATGATCTTCAATATTCCAACAGCAGCTGCTTTTCCCCGCTTTAGACCCAGACTTATAAGAAACTCACAGCCATTACGGAACTTTAATACAATCAACTAGCCTGGATCGACCTACAATAAAGTGAACAAAAATATATGTTTGACAGGCACAGTGCTGGTTGCTAAAAACCAGGTCTTCAGACATGCCCCAAAGCAGAGCTATCTGTCCATCAGAGGTACTTAGCAATTCAGCACCTAGCACAAGGTCCTGCACTTAGTAGGAACTCAATAAATGCTTGACTAAATAATTGCTCATTTCTTTAATCCTTTGGAAGTATAGCCTAAGGAAATGACACCCCAAACTGGAGAACAGAAGAAGCCCTCCACCACTACCACACCAAAGAAATAATAACAATATCACCAGCAGGAGAATAAAATAAAAGGTGGTTTACACAAAAGCATCCATAGCAAAACTCCAGCAATAACCTAAATATACAGCAATAGGAGATTTGTTGAACCTATTAACATACAGAGTTAATACTAAAATAAATTCCCAATTAATTAGAGTTTAGAAACGAGAACACAGAAACTAGAAATAAGGAAGAACTGAATCTTCACCAAGCTATTAGAGGGAAGAAAACTTTTTACGCTTAAATACCACAGAGAAATCACAAAAGAGCAGCAGATTTCACTTCACAACCATTTTAAACTTTGGTATGAGAAAAATAAATAGAAGTCTGAATTTGAGACAATTAACAGGCTCATTTCCCAGGTTCTTGGCAGAAGTAAGGCTGGGAAGACCAGTTCTGCTAAAAGTGATCAGGATTCCCAAGGAGATGAGAGGATACCACTCAACTGCTCAGAAATCAAGCTCCGCATTCATAGTCCAGGCCCATCACTACCAACTGTGCGAACTGGGCCTGTGACCTAACCTAAGTTTCAGCTCCCTCACCAGTGAACTGGGGAAGACAGTAGCCTCACATGCACGAACAAAATATTGATGAGGCCTTTGTAAAGAACAGAGGCTTACGCATATTCACTAAGTGGTATATTCTTCCAACAAAGGCACTCCCTGGCTAGACTATATAACCTTGGACCTCACCAAATTCATTTATAAATAGAAACTTAGTGCTAACCATAAGCAACTGGGGTATGAAAGGTTAATTTAGTGTTAACCATAAGCAATTGGGGTACGGTTAAACTTAGCATTAACCATAAGTAATTGGGGTATATGAAAGGTATACTCTCGCTGTGTATTACGAAGTACACTAAACTGCTAGGCACAGAAAGATAAAGCAAAGTGTAGTCCCAACTGCAGAGAATTTCACAGTTTGGTAGGAAGGATAGAGAAGAATACAGAGCATTTCCATACAGCATGCTAGTGTCAGAGATTAGCAGAAGCTACAGTGGAACACAGGAGAGCAGAAGTCAGTCAGCCAGTCTGGGGTGGGGGAAGTGAGGAAAGGTTTTCTGGACAAGGTGATGATTGGCTATTTTTTACTATAATGCAACTAAAATAAGAAAACAATTTAAACAAACAAAAGCACATGCCTGAAAACACAACAACTAGAAAATAAACAAAAAAATCTCCCAAGTCAAAGAATGACAACTGAAATAAGACTCAAAAAAATAATAATGTAAATATGAGTAGACCAGAGAAATCTGAATCCTAAGCTGGCAGTGCAGAAAGCCGACCAACCCAAAATACAGAATTACCGAAGGTTCAGAGACTAGAGGCACCAGAGACCTCTAGAAGTAGAGGTGAAGGAAAAGAGGAACTAAAACAAGAACTTTCAACAGGGGTACCAAGGCCATTCAATGAAGAAAGAATAATCTCTTCAACAATGGTGCTGGGACTACTGAATATTCACATGCGAAGGAATGGAGTTGAACTCCTACTTCACACCACATACAAAGATTAACTCAAAATGAATCAAAGACCCAAATGTAAGAGCTAAAACTATAAAACTCTTAGAAGAAAACACAGGTAAACCTCATGGCCTTGGATTTGGTGATGGATTCTTGGATATGACTTCATCAAAATTAAGAACTTTTGTGCATCAAAAAACACTACCAAGGAAGTAAAAAGATAGCCCACAGAATGAGAGG
Organism: Balaenoptera physalus; assembly: GCF_965194825.1. NCBI lineage: Eukaryota > Metazoa > Chordata > Mammalia > Artiodactyla > Balaenopteridae > Balaenoptera > Balaenoptera physalus. The sequence continues at coordinate 71,800,374 of NC_138898.1, forward strand.
AAATATTTGCAAGTCATATATCTGATACAGGTCTAGTATCCAGCAGATATAAAGAACTCTTACAACTCAAAAACAAAAAGACAAGCAACACAATTTTAAAGTAGGGAAAGGACTTGAATAGACATTTCTCTAAAGAAGATATACAAATGGCCAAAAATCACATGAAAAGATGATCAACATCATCTGTCATGAGGAAAATGCAAATAAAAATCACAATGACATACCACTTCGCACCCACTAGGATGGCTATAATCAAAAAGACAGAAAATAACAAACACTGGCAAGAATGTGGAGAAATTGTAACCCCCATATATTGTTGGTAGGAATGAAAAATGATGCAGTTGCTATAGAAAACAGTCTGGCAACTCCTCAGAAAGTTAAACATAGAATTACCATATGACCCAGCACTTCCACTCCTAGGTACATACCCACAAAGGAATTGAAAATAGGTATTCAAACAAATACTTGTACATAAATGGTCATAGCAGCAGTATTTCATAATAGCCAAAAGGTGGAAATAACTCAAATGTCCATCAACAGATGAATGGATAAACAAAATGTGGTATATACATATAATGGAATAATACTCAGCCATAAAAAGGAATGAAGGACTGATACATGCTAGTGTGGATGAACCTTGAAACACTATGCTAAGTCAAAGAAACAAGTCACAAAAGGCCACATATTATATGATTCCATTCATATGAAAGTCTAGACTAGGGAAATCTATAGAGACAGAAAGTAGAATAATGACTGCTTAGGACTGGGTGGGATGGGGAGATTGGGAGGTGTCCTTAGGGGAGACAAAGTAGGAGCTAATGAGACAGGAGCTGGAGAGATGAATTTTTAGCAAAGCAAACAGTAGGGAAAGTATAAAAGCATGTGGCATGTTCCAGAAATAAAGAGTAACTTGGATAGGGTACATGGGGAAGAAAATGGAATATAGTAGAGAGGCTGGAAAAAAGGCAAGGACCAAATCATGAGGGGCCATGCATTCTTCCCAGGTATTCAGATTTAATCGCAGACAAAAGGGAAGCACTGGTAAATCAACAAGCACATAACGTGGTCAGAACTGTATGTCAGAATAAGTCTGGTGGTGCTGTGAAGAAATAACTGAACGAGAGAAAGCCCAGGGGTAAAGAAGTTACTAGAAAAGCCCAGTTGAGACTGGTCTGCACTGTGTCAGTCGCAGTAGAATGCACAGGAAAACTTCAATGTTTGATCAGTTGTGAATTAAGTCAAAATCTGAGGGAGAAGTGTTTGGGTTCAGCTTGGGCGAAGAGAAGGATGGTAATGCCGTATTTCACAGAAGAAACGCAAGAGGAACTAAGAAAGAAACGCTCAGTGTAAGATACCTGTAGGACTATAAACAGAGATTCCAGTGGACAGCTGGAAGTCAGGGAATGGAACCAGAAGAAAAAGGGGGGCTAATGGAGAGTTTAGCTCTAAAAATCACCAGTAGAAAATACTGGTAAGACTGGGTATAGCAACGGTTCTCAAACTTTCATGTGCATCAGAATTACCTGTTAAAAACAGATTGCTGGGCTCTGCCCCCAGCGTTTCTGTTCAGTAGGTCTAGAGTGGCACCTAAGAATTTGCATTTCTAATCAGTTCCCAGGAGACATTGATGTTCTGACAACCACTGGAGTAGAGCAAAAAGAAGAGAAGCCCTAGGATCTTGAAGAACAAGGCCAGGAATAAAGTTTTTCCCAAGAACTGCCTTCTGCCAGGGAAATACGTTACCTAAAATTTATACCATCATAAAAAGATGTGTTATGTGTATTTTACCACAATTTAAAAAAATTATACCATCATATAATAATCTAAAAGGGTAGACATTTGTTAGACCTGCAAACCCAGGTGGTATTATGGAAACAGATACTCATTTACCTCTTTGACTGAGAATTCCTTCAGGCCTAAATATTTCTGGAGTCTCAAAGGCAAAAATGCAGTCGCTTTCATGGACTGTTTCCAGGTCGTCTGTGTCACAAAAGGAACGATGGAACCCATCATAGTACATTTCTGTTAACACAATCTAAAAATGGGAAAAATGTAAATAGTTGGATAACTGGAAAGTCAATATGAATTGATCTCCCAATCCAGCTGTGAACGTCTCCAGACCAGCAGGACCGCAGTGATCCGAGGGCTTGGAGACACCTCATCAAGCCGATGTGATCTGCCTTTAATAAGAGAGTCTTGGAAGCACAGTATCTTCTATGATTGTATAACAACATACTGATTTCAGAGTGCTGTGGCTCTAAATCCAGAGTTTCCTCTAAGTTTCGGTGAAGAGACTCAGCAGATACAAAGTCTAAGGCCCTTCTTTCACAGGGGGAAGAAACTAAAAAGAGATGGAGTGACTTGCCTAAGGTTATACAACTACTCAGCCTCGTAGCGAGGAGAGAGTCCACATCTGACTCCGAGACTTTCTCTTACCATTAAATTTTCTTCTTTTCAGATTAAAAAATGTCAAATAATCATGGACATTTGTATTGGAAAAAAAATGAAATCAACTCAAATGTCCAACAATAGGAACTAGTTAACTATACTATAGTTCTACTGGAATTATAAAGCGCTTCCAAAGAATGAGCTGCATATATTTGCACTAACGTGGAAAGATCTCCTAAGTAAATATTAAAAGTAGGGAAAGAAAAATGTGAGTACACGGTTCCATTTTCATAAAATATTAATATAGTACATGCACAGGAAAAAATATGAATGAATATACAACACAGTATTAAAGTTAGTAACCCTTAGTTCTTAAGATACTTAGTACAAGATACTTTCACTTCTAAGTTAAGTTTCTGAAATGGTTGAGTATTTTATAATGAAAGAAAAACAAAAGATGGGGAAAAAGACAATGGAGACATTTAGAGACCTCATTACGTGCTCAGCAGCACCCTCTAGTGAAAAAGCACTGGACTGAGCTTGAAGAAGTTCCAATTCTGGTCTGCCACCAACAGCCCTGTGATCTTGAACAAGTCACATGGTTTCTCTGGACCTCCTTCAAATGAAGGGGTTGGACTGGACCCCTAAGGTCCCCTCTACTATCACAAACATACTATGAGTTGATGAGGTGAAAGGAGCTTGGTGGCATATTCCACAAACAGTCCAAGAAAAATATTCCTGGCTCTTTTTTCTTCTAATGATTTTAATGACCGTACTGTTTTCCTGAAGGTGAACATGCAAGTATAATTCACTTTCTCCAGCAAGCTGAAGTCAAAAACAAACTTGTAATTACATCACTCATTTAAACAATGCAAAAAGAGCCAGACAGCACTGGAAGATTTAAAGATACAGACAGATCTGCCTCGGACACACATCTAAGCCTCCCTCTTTCTGTCTTTTCCCTCATCTTGAATTTAAAATAAATAAATAAATAAATAAATCAACGAGCACCTCAAAGTAAGGAAAAATGTGAACATTTTATCAATCTGCCAGTACCTGGCCTATGAAAATATGAGATATTTGCTATATCAGGGCAACACTGCTGGTTTTGTTTTACTGTGGTAACTTTTCAAATGAGGTCCCAGGAGGCCGAAGTACAAAACACCTTTATTAGTCACATGATTACATAGCAGCTTCCAGAAGTTATCTAGGGAAAGCTATTCAGCCACTGAATCATCTTTCCTTGGTAAATTTTAAATAGGGAATTTTTTTCCAAATAAAACCCCAACAGTGAATTGAGTAAAAGAGTATGCAAAAGTATGTCAAGTCACAAGCAGGCCAAAATTATTTTCGGTCAATATAAGTACTTACCAAAAATTTACCCAAAAAAGAAAGGGAGGAGGTACAACTTTCTTTTCTCTTATCTAAACAAGGTAAGAGACTCTAGCCTAGCTTTAATCAGAAAGTAAACCAAACTGAGCACCTATATGTACTGTACTAGAAATAGGCCCATTCTTATCACCATAATGGGAAGGGATTTTCAAGAGCCACTGGTTGAGTTTTCTAAGCCTCTCTGACCTTCAAATACCACAGGATGCTCTTCCTATTGCCCACATGAGCATCCACAGAATGATTTAAGAGGGGTTAACTAATTATACTTTATAAACAAAGCTGAAAGAAGGTCTTGGTGTAAAGTCATAGCTTTTCCTTTTAAATATATATATATACAATTAAATGAAACATGAGAAGTTTTGTGTATATTTTTCTCCTTTGGATCCTGATTTTTTATTTTTCCCTCAACACTAGAAACAACTGGTTTTAAATTTCTCTCCAACCATGTTTGGCTGAGAACTGTTAAAAAAACTCCAGAAGAAAAAGCAACACTTTTGTGGCTCGTGTGTAATCGGTCTTAGCAAGCTTATTACCTGATCAGTGGGGATCTTTGTTTCCATAGACACTGCTTCCCGAAGTCTGGCGACAGTCCCAGACAGAGGCACGGCCACACCAATCCGCATGCAGTGAGAACATTTCCCTTGATACACTACAGTGACATACAGAGGCCTGTACAGATCAAAGTCAGATATTCCTATTAGTCACTTACTTCAACTAAAATATAGAAGCAGAACAACCCTGATCTGGAATCAACAAAACTAAAGCTAATCCACACCTTTAGTTGGACCTAAGTAGAACTATCAAACAACAATCAAGAACTCTTTGGAAAAGGCAATACAGCATAATAATAAAGGCAACACAACAAAAATACAGCATATCAATACTTGGCTCTGTGCTTTGTATTTTCTTTATAACAGCAGCGTTAACTCCTAGAAATTTCGAGGAACAGTTCAAATAAAGCAGCTAATTAAAAGTGGAACATAAGGTCTCTAGAGGCTCTAGAAGGCATTCAACAACCTTCTCCGGCCCCCATACTATAGGTGGATGACCTATAGGCGGAACAGACTACAACCAGACCAACCAAAAAGACTTGCTTGCCCTGTGCACCTGCTCACCCTGCAAACTCAGACAGGCATTTATAAATTTCTATAAGGCCTTAACAATGCCTGTATTCAATTTATCACTAATCCTATTACTTGTTTAAATATGCAAGAAGCCCCAACAGGAGCCTACAGAGGAAAAGGAACATATAGGAATATAGTCTTAATTTTATTAACTCTGTTCTTACCTTGTGTGGGGTAGTGGAATTGGCAAAGAAATGCAGAGGAAAGGATCAAAAGTGTTGCTCTGCTTCTGGCAATGAGGACACGTCAAAGAAGATCTGCAGAAATAAAAATGTAAGACACTCACATTAAGATCACCTAGAACTACATAAGCACACAACATAAGGGAAATTTTAATTTGCTCGTACCTGTACTGGGCTTGAAAAAGTTCTTGTACGAAAGTGCTACAGACAGGAAAAGATGGTCCCTCGGGCATCATATCAGTCTCCGACGGTGGCTAAAAAAAAATAAAGTACAATTTCACAGATTAAAAGTGCCAGTTCTTGATTAAAGATGAGCCTAAAAATGTCACAGATGTCCTTGACCTCCTTTACAAGATCTGCATCAGATCCAGATGTTTCAGGGAAAGACATCTGCTAAAGGAACCAGAACACAGATGCCAGGGTGTGGGTCACATGGACTCATCGCCTCACAGGCTCTCCCAGACACAGTGCTTATCCGTCTCTCCACCCCATCCAGGCAGTCGGGAAGTCCTTCCCAGAGTGCTCCAATCCCCCTCCAACTCTCAAAGGGCCCCCTCCAACCTCTTCCAGGAAATAATCCCAACTATTCAAAAGTACCAATTCCTCCCCTGCCTAAAGAGAATTTTTTGTCTGGCACCTATTACCTCTGCTGCTTATTTGGGCCTAATCATTCTACTTCACATTTTACTTAACCTTTTCATGTCCCTCCCCCTCACAGTTATTGGGCATCAGCTACCACGTGCAGAGAGCAATGCAAAGGGCATTAAGATACAAAGATAATAAGACACAGTGCCTGACCTTGAGTACGTCTCAATCTGGTGGGAAAGTCAGCAGCAAGCATATAGTCATATGATAGTACAGAATGTTCAGGCACAAAGGACCTTGAATCAGAATACTTTTAACAACTTACCAAAACTAGAAATTTAAAACTTGAGGTATACACAATGTTCACTGCAGCACTATTTACAATCGCCAGGACATGGAAGCAACCTAAATGTCCATCGACAGATGAATGGATACAGAAGATGTGACACATGCATACAATGGAATATTACTCAGCCACAAAAAGGAACAAAATTGAGTTATTTGTAAGGAGGTGGATGGACCTAGAGTCTGTCATACAGAGTGAAGTAAGTCAGAAAGAGAAAAACAAATACCGTATGCTAACGCATATATATGGAATCTAAAAAAGCGGTACTGATGAACCTAGTGGCAGGGCAGGAATAAAGACGCAGACACAGAGAATGGACTTGCGGACACGGGGGGGAAGGGGAAGCTGGGACGAAGTGAGAGAGTAGCACTGACATATATACACTACCAAATGTAAAATGGATGGCTAGTGGGAAGCTGCTGCATAGCACAGGGAGATCAACTCGATGTTTTGTGACGTCCTAGAGGGGTGGGATTGGGAGGGTGGGAGGGAGGCTCAAGAAGGAGGGGATATGCGGATATATGTATACATATAGCTGATTCACTTTGTTGTACAGCAGAAACTAACACAACACTGTAAAGCAATTATACTCCAATAAAGATATTAAAAAAATAATAAAAAAGTAAAATAAAATAAAATTTGAGGTACAGAAAAGAATTATCAAAAATTTTTAAAGCTGTGAGAGGAGAACACTGTATTTCCATTATATAAATCACTTTACCCATCATACTAAGATTCCATAAATAAAAACTGAGAATGAATCACTGTTTCTCAGTAAGTATATTCTAAGGGTTCAGTTGCTACACTCAAATCTAATCCTAACAGCAGAGACATCAATACATTTCCTTTTTGATTGTGTATTCACATTCCAATGATCTATAGACTATGTCTCATTGGAATAGAAAGCAAATTTCTGCTTTAAAAACAGTTCAGTGAGATGGAATCCCTTAATGTCAGTCTAAAGCTAGTCATACATGCAAATGTGTCCCCTCTCATGAGAGTGTAAGCTCCTATCTGACACTGCCAGCACAGTGGTAAACAGGGGAAATAGTCTCTAAGTATCCATGAATTTTATACTCACCCAGAGCTTAGTCAATTTCACTATATTAACTAACTGCAAACTGCAACAACTCCTCAGAGGAGGTTTGGAGGAAGAATCTACACTCACTCCTCACTAGGTTCACTCGTTCACCGGTGGCCTGTGCCGCAGCCACTCACTGCTCCCTGACTGCCCTGAGGGAGCGCCCTTACCTTCAGAGGAGGCTGGCCACTCTGCTTCACAGCATGATTGAGGTCTTCATGAACTCGGTCCAAAAGCCACAGCAGAAACTCCTGGGCGTCATGCTGGGAATTTCCCCGATATTGCAGTGCATTCTTTGACACAATACTCTACACAGGTAAATAAATCAGCATGAATAGTTGTGAGTTCCTGGCTTTAAAGATAAACTATTCATAATCCCAAAGAGGAACACAAGATCTCAAGGGTGTTAGAGAGTACTTCCTGGAAAGACAGCAAATATGAAAACAGATGCTCAATGTAAAAACCTCATTCATGTACCAAAAACTTTTAAATGCACCTACCCAACAATCCTACTTTTAGGAATATATGTAAAGGAAACCATCAAAACAGCATGCCAAGACTTCTAAGATATTCATTCACTAACAGCAAAAAACTGGTAATAACTTGAACATCTTAAAAATGAGAATTGTTATAAATATCAAATCATTATGTTGTTAACCTGAAACTAATGTTATATGTCAATTATACCTCAACTTTTTAAAAAGTAAAAGAAAAAAAATGAGAATTGGTTAAATAAGTATCATAGTATTAGATTATAAACCAAAGTATAAAATAACCAAGTCTACGTAAGGTAAATGACTGAGTGAATAAATAAGTGGGAAGAGACAAATCTTCCTTAAAGAAGAATTCTGAATAATTTATGTCAATAATCCCCCCTCCAGGAGTTGGACCTTAACCCCCCCACCCCGCCCCACAACCTTGAATATGGACTGTGGCAGTGACTTGCTTCCAAACTAGAGTATGCAAAGAGGGGTGGCCACGAAAGGCTGTAGGTGAACTGGTTAATTAACATTAAGATTATGGGCTCTGGAGCATATAGCCTGAATTCACATCTCTCTGTCCTACCACTATTTGTGAGGCCTGGCCTACTCTGCTCCAAAGTAAAAAGGATATAATGATTTAGTGTGATGGTTAAGTGAGAATGCATATAAAACATTTCACATGTAAATGATATATAATAAGCACTCAAATTTTAGCTATGAGTATTGGATTCGGAAGTAGGGAGAAAGGAGGGGAGACAACTGCACAAAGAGAGAGCAGTTAGGAGACAAATGAAACGATCAGGCAAGAAACAATAAGGGTCTAAACTAAGTCTGTGAGAGCAAATTTGAGAGAGATTTCAAAATTGGGCAGTAGAATCAATAGGATTTGTGACCTAATGAATGTGGAAAGTGAGGACGGAGGCATTAATGTCATTCAGGTGTCTTATCTGGATGATGGGCCACTGGTGGTTCCCTTCATCAAGACAAAATAAAAAAGGAACAAGTCTGGAAAAGAGGATGATGAGTTCCCACTAGAATCCACTATATCTGAAGTTCTGTGGAACCTCCAAATGGAAGTACCTGGCAAACAACTAAAAAAAAACAGATCTGGCACTCAGTGGAAGAGTCTGCGCTCAGGACAAAGATTTGGGAGTCAACAGATGGGTGGTACTTGAAATCATGAGTACGGCTAAGACTGCCCAGACAAGATCATGAGAGATTAAGCCAGAGGACAGAATCCAGAGAACTTCTATATTTAGGGGGCCCTAAAAGAAGCCTAAGAAAAGGCCATCAAAGATGTGGCAAGAAAATCAAGAGAATGGAGTCCCAAGAGTCAAGAGAAGAGAGCTACGAAGGAGAGAGTGATCAATAGTATTAAAAGTTGAAGAATGACAAAGTAAGCCAAAGAACCAGTAACTGTCCATTGTATTTTCCAATTAATGATAACAGAGATGAAAAGAAGGGATACATTTTTAATTATGAAGAACCATCACAACATGATGATCAATTAGATGTGAATAACAAAAAGATGATCTACAAAATTTGAATTTAAGGAGGAAAAAATCAAAGCAACGCAAATGAGAATATACAAGTGTCATTGGCAAAACTCACTAACTGAACGAAGTGAACAAGGGAGAGAAAGGACCCTGGTAACAAACAAGATTTCAAGTGACTTGAAGGATACCACTTGGGTGCCACCTCAGAAACAGGTACACAAAAGGCAGAGTGGGTGTGGGCAAAAGTCTTCACTACACTACAAAACTTACCCCAGAGGTCAGACGCCACCCTCATCACCAAATCTAATTTCTTCTTTCTCAGTCTTCACCTTTCTCATTCTCCCTGTAGCACTTTATATACTTGACATCTTACTCCATCTTGAAATGGTTTGGCTTGCGGCCATGATTATGTTCTCATTTAGGAGAATCAAAACTAAAGCCATTGGCATGAAGAGCGGAAGAAAGTGAGCTACAGAAGAAAGAGACCTCCTAGCAAAGAAAAATGGATCAGTAAAAAAAAAACATCATCAGCACTAGCAGGTAAACCTCTGGCTGATTCAGGATGGAAGAGAAAGAGATGACTGGTGACACTATATTGAGTGATATAAAGAAGAAATCGGGGATGACACCAAGGTTTTTAGTTTCAGACTTTGGTGCATAATAAAATCAGGAACTGAGGAAGAGACTGGGGACTGCAGAGCTTTGAACATGTTGAGTTTGAGGTACCTACAGGATCTCAAGTGAGGTTAGGTCTGGTGCTCAGGAAAGAGATCTGAGCTGGAAAGTTAAATCAGAGCACATACACCTATCATATGAGCACAGAGGAAATGGGGAACATTTAATGAGAAAAGGAGGCAGCTGGGGCAGAATATTATAGAAGGGACAAGTCACAGAAAAGAAGCCCAAGAAGAAGATAAGAGGTAGCAGCCAGAAGAGAGTGGCATCACACAAGCTGACGGAGAAGAAACCTCCAAGGAGATGGAAACAAGGATGTAAACCACCACAGAAAAGTCAAGTAAGACAAGCACAGAGATGGGTCCTTTGGAATTGCAAATTAAGAGATTGATTGCCTGTGCAATTTCAGTGACACTGATCAAAGAGGCTAAAGGAGAAGAAAAGGTAAGGAAATTGAATGGTTACAATTAGACCACTCTTCATATACAGGAAGCTTGGTTATAAAAGGCAGGAAGAAAAGATGCTGTAACTCTCTGGAGGGGGCACCTACAGGACAGAGGAATTTAAGTGCTGAGGGCAGAAGCTAACAGAAAGGAGATATTTGAAGAAAGAGGATTCTTCAGTAACGGGAGAAGGAAGGATTCAGAAAAGAGGTAGAGGAACTATCTTAAACAGGAGGTAAGAGAGACAGAAGAGAAGGAGGTAAGGATAGTTATGGATTCAGAGAAGTTATAGACAGGAAGGCAGGGAACCTTTGTTTGTTTTGCGGAGGAAGCAGAGGCCAATTGCCAAGAGGAAGTTTTAGGTACAGCAAGGGTAAAGACAAATCTCATGGCATATAGTTGGGGCATACAAAATGCTAGAAGCATAACAAGCTTCTGTTCAGGACCCTCTCCCTTATTTACTCCCAAAGGGGAGGGAGAGGTAGTTCTCAGTATATGTATCCTAAGAAACAAATTAGCTGAAATCAAATGCTTCTTTTCGTGTCAAAGCAGATATTTTATGCACGGTGGCCACCAAATTCAGGGTGGAGACAACATTCAGTTCTTTATCAGGATTGCATTAAATCTGATTTATGCTTCCTGCCACTATCACTTCAACTCATCCAGCATTTATCCTCCAATCACTCTGTAAAAGGTGCTGTGCTGAAGCTGCTCAACAAGATTCTTGCTGGGCACGACTAAACAAGCAACAGGACTTCCACAACCCTCTGTAACTAGGGCCAAAACTGCTCTGGGTCAACCCCACCCTAAATCACTATATCTCAAACTAAATGAAATTTTAAAGGAAACCTCACTGAACATACACAACACAAAGGCTCCTTTTTCCCTTCACAATGGTGACTTCTTCCCACTGCAGAGACCCAAGGGACTATTTATTTTACTTCTTCCCCAGACAAACCATAACACAGAATAACCTAGTAACCATCCTTTAGCGTGTGTTACAGAAGGAAGAAACACAGTAGGAGTCAAGAAACCTGGGCTCAAGCATGGCTCTGCCACACACAGATGGTTATCTTAGGTAACTCACCAAACCTGACTCCTGGTCATACAATGAAGCAGTTGAGCTGGACCACCACAGAGACCCTGGCATCCCATATCTTCACCCAAGCTCTGCCCCTAGAGTCCCAGCAAGTGATTTGGTTTTTCTTTTGGGCCGCATCTGACACTGCTTTGGTTTGTCTTTTATGATTTTTTCTTCCTAATAAATCTTGGCTTATTTGATGTCCTAAAATGAATACTTCCGTATTTTTGCAGTTTTTTTAAAAGTTGATTATCACTAGAATATGTCATCTGTAAATATAAGCATTGCTACAATCTGAGAAATCATTTAAAATTAAATTTGTCACTTCTATGAAAAATAGAGAAGAACCTTCTTAAAATTAACCTTACACATCTGTGTCTATTTTATAGAATTTGGGTATGATTCTGGTTTGTAAAAACATTAAACTGAATCTGTTGCTTTAAATCCTTTACATCCTATTACAAATAAGTGTAACCATCATTCTAATTTTCCATTCAGGATGATCCCTAACATCTAGTTACTATAAAGAAAAAATCAAACACATCTGTAGGGCCTTCAAGCCTCATAAAATTTCTTTTTACCCTTCAAATAAAACCTTAAGGACTAGAACAACAGAGAACTTTTTTTTTCCCCTTAAAGGGGAAAAAAAATGAGTTGGAAGCATGGTCCAGAAAAGGAAAAGAATGAAATCTATCCAACTGGAGCTATAAAACTAGACATGAGGTTCTTTCTTTCCACAGAGCCCTAGTACAGAAGCAGCAGAATCCTGGGCTCCAGCAAAAAGACAGTAACTGGTTCAAGATATCCTTTACCTGACTCCAAGAAGATGACAAAGTGATGGCTATTGGTGATTTCCTTCCATGGGGAATGGACACGGCAGTATCGGTCTGACATCACTGATCAGGAGTTGGCTTACTCTTTTGGGGAAAGGGTGGCTTGCCAAAACGCATCAAACCAAATCATCACTCACTTTCCTTGATTCTATGCCAGAAGGAATGTAGAATTTATTTTCAGTGATTCTGGGAAAGAACAGAAGGACTTGGGAGGACAATATATTTACATCTTAAGAGAAAGATGAAGTGTAAAAAAAAAAAAAAAAAAAACAGCTGGGTTCATAGATGGTATCTAAAAGTGAAACTTGGTTCCTGGACTGTGCTGGAAAGAACAGAATGATAAGCACTTGTCTTGAGAAAAGCTTCATCTCTTGTATTTGACTTTCTGGACACCTAAGTTGATGAAGAATAATTATGTAAAAACATAGTGGATGAAATTGGTACAAATGGATGAATACTGTAAAATCAGATATGACCCATAAAAAACAGTGATAAGGTGTCTATACAACAGAATTCCATGCCAGGGTACAGAACACAGCCACACTCAACGGGGCTCTCTGTGACTTTCATTCAGCCTTTCCTCCTTTTATTGTCACCTCTGGTGGGGAGGTCTGTTCACATAACAGTACATATGAGGCAGAGAGGCCCTCAGTACTAGCCAGCCGTGGCAACTATGGGCCCTTGAAAGAGACAGTAAGGCCTCCAGACTTTCACACACTTTCCCTATGCCTAGAATGCCCTCCACTCCCATCTCCCAAATGCACTGCCCCCGCCTCCTTCCTCAGCAAGATGGAGCTGGGACCCTGGTGGGAGAGGAGAAAGACAGAAAAGGAAGGAAGCAATGGGAAAGAAGTTTCCTTCCAGGATGGAAACACAACTCGGGAAGAAGAGTAGAGAACACCACACACAACCTGTTCGTGTGTTCATGTCTGGCCACAGGGAAAAGTGAGTTATTCTGATACAGAGCTCCTTGATCCTTCCAGACAGAGAACTGAACAAAGGTTACCTCAAGTACAGGTGTCCCTTATATCCAAGTTCTCAAGATCCAAACTCAGGAACTAAAACAGATTTGGACAACAACGGATATTTGCAGTTATAAGATTAGTTTTCAGTATTAAACAAATTCATATATACCACAAAGACTTGGTGGCAGGGACTCACCGCTGAAATAAAAAATAGGAAAGGGTATATTCTTTTATAAAAGAAAAAAACTAAAAAAAGGATTGAAAAATGGCTACTGCATTTCAAGAAATTATAGCTAAGGGTGGAAGTATGGTCAAGAGCGTTAGAGCCAGAATAAAAGGAAGAAATATAAAAAGAAATACACAAGTGGTTCAGCCAGATGAACAATGAGCAAAGATTTCTCAACAGATCATAAAGCTGTATCAGTGGAAAACATAGCAGCAAGAGGAGACCTTTAAGTATTTAAACAGTGGTTGGAAGTTTCTGCTAGAAATGCAATAGAAACAGAAAGACTGGATTCTGAATACCCTGGCTTAAGTCTACCCTTTACTTAAGGTGTAGTTTTTCTGAGCCTCGGCTACCTTTTCTGCAAAATAGGGATGATAATACTTTTCTAAATTTATCATAGTGAGGCTTTAATGAGATCACAAAAGCATTTTAAACTCTCAACACCTGCCATTATGTAAGTTTCAAAAGTCAAGTAAAAAGCAAGGAATTATCCTATGGTATAGTATAATCCTGGAAAACACCAAAGAAAAAGAGAAGAAAGTATCTAAAGCATTGGCTCTTGACCCTTGGCTGCACATTAGAATCACCTGGGGAAATTTTTTTTTTTTAAATAAAAACCATGCACGGCAGCAGCCCAGAGATGCTGATTTAATTAGGTCTATGGTGGGACCTGATCATCACTAGTTTTTTGTCAAATGTGATTTTCTTTTTTCACAATTCTATTTCTAATGTGAAGCTGCGACTGAGAAAGAGCATGCTACATCGGAAAAACTCTTAAGTTTCAGTTCCAAAAGCATTCAAACTTATGGGAGGCTCTTCTGTCATAACTGTATTATATCAGTTATTACATTTTATTCAAATCACCAGAATATATAATCTTGTATCTGTCTCCACCACTAGACAGTGATCAGGAATGTCTTATTCAATGTTATTTCCCCCAAGCCTAGTGAATAAAATACTTGACACAAAGAATAACAATAAGTTAATATTTGAGTGCCTGTAATGTATCAGGCTTTATACTAATTGTTTATAGGTGTCATTTCCTATAAAATGAATCCCCAGAAATTCCCTAGGCTGTTAAGTATTAACATCACTATTTACAGATAAAAAAACCTTGGGCTCAGTAAAGTGAAGTAACTTGTCCATAGTTACCTCTATTCTTCAACCTCATCTGATTAAAACGGCCTTAAAATATTTTTGCCCATAATCATTTTGTTCAATAGATGATTTTTTCCCTTCTACAACTCAGGATCACGTAGGGCTTGAGGTTCTTCATTCTGAACGCCATTCTCAATGCAGACACAAAACATGTGTTGGAGACTGAACTACAGCTGCACCAAGCCTGAGGCTTCTGGGAGTTCATTTGCTTTTAAATAAATCCTTGTTAATCAGTGTTTGTTTTGTTATAATTTGCATTTTTTCCTATGACTGAAACATGGCCCAGAAACAAAAATGCAGTTTATCTAAGTGAAATGTTATTATTCGAGAAATAAGGAGGAATTCGGACTATGTCAGAAAATCAAGGTGCAGCACGTGAAGAACTATACCCTGTCTGAGTGTCCCAGGATGCTAGAGAAAGGAAACCAGAGAGAGTCGACCACCATCCCTTGGAGAGCTGCATCTGTCTCTCATCAACAAATGTAAAGGGGAGTGTTCACCTTATAATGCTCAAGCTGTTCTGCTGGTGGAGATGATTCTGATGCCGTCCATCCCTCCCAGAACACTCTAACTGGCCAAGCCTAGCCAACTCCAAAGTCAGCTTGGGTCACCAAAATATGTTTATGTATACAATCAAGTAACTCAAGAGTGTCTTCTTTTTAGTCTCCTTGACATCTTCCTACACAATCTAAGATTCTTCCCAACTACAGTAAAATAGTGCTTTTTAAAAGCTTTTTTTTTTTTTAAGACGGGGAATTTTGGCTAACTACCAACACAATCAAAAAAGCAAACACCCAGCCCTGATGTGACTAAAAGGTCATCATACGGGAAGTGTAATAATCTTCAGCAGTTAAAACTCAAAACAGAAAAACTGGAAAAGCCATCTAAATATCTAAGAAATTATTATATATTCCTACCATGGAACATTACAAATGTTTGAGAGTTTTAGAAAATTCAAAGAAATAAATACGTAATAAAATAAAGTGGAAAGAAGATACAAAACTACGTATGAACTTGATTTCAAACTTTTAAAAAACATTTTTAAAGACCTTTTTGTTTTTTATCCTTGTAAATATACACCAAAACATTAACAGTCATTATCTTAAAGTGGCATATTTTGGGTGAGTTTTCTTTTTCTTGTTTACACATTTCAGTATTTTCCATGTTTTCTAAAATGAATTTATTGATAATGATAACCAAGTGGTACGTAAGGGTGATCTTATGATAGCATACCCTAGTATTTCTGACCAAGGAACCCAAATCTTATGCAAAGAAAACAGGGCTGACAAAAAAACAAACAAAAACAGACCTTATTTCTAGCTGAAGTTTTGGCCTCAAATCCCTGAGAGTCAGGATGCACTATGCTAAGAATTTTTTTCTCTGCTAGACAGACCTAGGGAGCCTTAAATCAAAGTTTTCTGCCTATATTAATCCCAAACCTGAAGCCCAAATCAACCTTTGGATCTTACCACTGGGGGAAAAAGCAGCCAGCATCAAAGAAAAATTAGGCAAAGAGAAAGAAAAAAAGAATTTATGCCTATAGCCACCCATCAGGGGCCTTTTTAGGCCTCCCTGGCTTGCCAGGTGGGAGGTGAAAGCTTAAACCTAGTAAGAGAAAAAAAGAATAGCAGGATCAGCTTCTTGATCAAGTGGAGGGAAGAAGAGGGGGAACGTGGGCTTGGCTTATGAACTCAGCACATGGCCCTGCTCACCAGCACAGGGGCCAATGATGTTCTTGGCTGAGTGTCACTCCTCTTTGGGGTGGAAGTAAAGGGACCTACACGTCATCGGAGGTGAAATAGGGTGGGAAAGACAAGGAGTGGGGTAGGCGTGAAGCCTTGAACTACTCCAAGGCCAAACGTGCATTTACTTCTTCTATAATCAGTGTGTGTACGTTCACTGGCAAAGTATACATCCTCTTGATTTTGAATATATTGGAATTTGATGATAAACAGATCTAAAATGTTTTTGACCAAATTGACAATTTTATAAAGGGATTCAAAGTATTCTGGAAATTATCTTGCTTTGAATCAATATTCTGTTATTGCATTTTGATAACTAAAGCATCAATTAGTAGTAATCAAGAGATGTTATTCATAAGCAGATAGAGATCCAGCAGGTTTCTCTATAAATTATATGCATTCATATTGCCATAAACCCAGAGCACTCCAAATAAATTTTAACTGGCTAAAGAAGCATTCAAGTCATGGGCCTGCTATATCACTCTTCTCCATACCTAGCACTGTGCATGCTTGATAGTTAAGCCAAGCTGACTAGTAAACTGCACACAGGTGTAGTCTCCAAACCAGTCCTGGCCTCCACCAGTTCTTCCAACCCTCACCACAAGAATCAGGCAGCAGGGACTTCCCTGGTGGCGCAGTGGTTAGGAATCCGCCTATCAACGCAGGGGACATGGGTTCGACCCCCGGCCTGAGAAAATCCCACATGCCACAGAGCAACTAAGCCCATGTGCCACAACTACTGAGCCTGCACTCTAGAGCCCACAAGCCACAACTACTGAGCCCGCGTGCCACAACTACTGAAGCCTGCGCGCCTAGAGCCTGTACTCCACAAGAAAAGCCACCGCTATGAGAAGCCTGTACACCACAACGAAGAGAGCAGCCCCCATTCACCGCAACTAGAGAAAGCCTGTGCCCAGCAACGAAGACCCAATGCAGCCAAAAAAAATTAATTAATTTTTTTTAATTGAAAAAAAAAAAGAATCAGGTAGCAGACAACTAGCACAGGTGCAAGCCTCCAGCTTATCCTGGCTCCAGGCTTTTCCTAGCAAAGTGCAACTTAGAACCTTCCCAGTCTAGACCTGGTCTGACTGCCCCAATCTCGGCCAGTGTTGGTTGGTACAGGTCTTGTTCATCTGCCTGTAGAATGTGAAAGCTAACTGGAAGGGTGTGTGTGAAAACACAGAGAGCAAACAAGAGAAATCTGTGAAATCAAAACAGGGTAATTCCCTAAATTATCAAAATGTTACTCTCATATAGATATCCTCCCACTTTAAAGAACAAATGGAGCTGTCCTACCTCACTATCAACAAAAAAATGCAAATTAAAACAATAAAATGCTCTTTTCCATTTATCAACTTAAGGGTTTCTTTTTTGCAACAGTGGGGTATGATAGACATTCTTACACTGCTAATGGCACAACCCTTCTGTAAAATAAAGTAACAATATGATTTAAGAACCTTCAAAATAGATGAACAATGACCAAGGAATTTCACTTCTAAATATCCAAAAGAAATAGTCAAAATGAAAGATTTATGTAAAAAATATGTTCACTGCAACCAGAAACCATCCAAAAAAAGGTTACAGTACCTTCATACAGTGATCTAAAGAGTTTTTGTGGAAAAAATGACTAATACAATATGAAAAGACAATCACATAATGCAAAACTATATACACAGTTTGATCCCAGTTATGTTAAAGCATACACAAAAGGAAAAAAAAATAGTATGCCAAACAACTTCTCTACATTTTCAATTTCCTCTTTCAACTTTTACATATTTTCCAAGTTTTCTACAATATTTTAGATATTACTCTTATCAAAATAGATGTTACTCATAATGAATTTTGACAAAAGAAACCAGACACAAAAGATTCCTTACTGCAAATAAAAAACACAATGAGATGCCACTCCACACCCACTAAGATGGCTATAACAGAAGACAGACAATAACAACTGTTGACAAGGATGTAGAGAAACTGGAACCCTCACACATGGCTGGTGGAAAAGTAAAATGGTGCAGCCGCTGTGGAAAACTGTTGGGCAGTTGCTCAAAGTTAAACATGGAGTCACCGTATGACCCTGCAATTTTACTCCTAGGTATACACCCAAGAGAAATAAAAACATATTTCCACACAAAAATTTGTAGCTGAATGTTTATAGCAGCATTACTCATAATAGGCAAAAAGCAGAGACAATCCAAATGTCAATCAACAAATGAATGGATAAACAAAATATGGTATATTCACATAATGGAATATTTTTCAGCCATAAAAGGGAATGATACGTGGTATGACATGATGAACCTTGAAAAACATCATGCTAAGTGAAAGAAGCCAAACGCAAAAGGCCATGTGTTGTATGATTCCATTTATATGAAATGTTCAGAATAGGAAAATCTACAGAAACAGGAAGTAAATTAATGGACATCTAGCACTGGGAGGTTGGGGGCAATGAACAATGACTGCTAATGGATATGGGGCTTCTTTGGGGATAATAAAAATGCCTAAAATTGTGATGATGGAGGCACAACTCTGTGAATATACTAAAAACCACTGAATTATACACTTTAAATGGGTGAAGTATATGGTATGTAAATTGTATCTCAATAAAGCTCTCTTTAAAAAGAACATATACTTTTACTTCGCTCATAATAAAATTCAAAACCAAGCAAAACGAATCAATGGTGTTAGAAGCCAGGAAAGTGGTTACCTTTGGGGAGGAGGGAGACGGTAAGGTTTGGGAGGGGGCAAAAGAGGAAGCTTCTGAAGTGCTAATGACAACCCATTTCTTGATCTGGGTGATATAATATCACATTAGGATTTACTATTCATTGAGCTGTACACTAATGATGTTATGCATTTTTCTGTATGTAGGCCATACTTTATTTTGAAGTTCTTAAAAATTGAGTTCAAAAAGGAAAACCCTAAAGTTTCTTAATTTAGCCAGATTCTCAGGCCCTAACTCAGCATATTTAGTCTTATTTGAGCCAATTCTATTTATCTGGTTACTTAACTAGAAGCAGATTAGAAACTGCAAAATGCAGGAATGAGGAAGTAGGAGGTATAGGCTCCCAGGATAAAGTAAAACAGGATAAAGCAAGAGAAAACTAAGGAAGGACCTTGAGGGACGATGGTAGGGAGCAAGAAGGAGTATTACAAAAAGCAGATATAAGAATTCAAACAATATAGCAAGCCAGGACCATTCATTAAGTCCTACATAGTCCCACTAGCCCCAAAGAAACCTCCATATTACAGAAGAAGAGTGCAATAGATCATGCTCATAATAAAGACTCTAAATCACCAAAGAGCGTAAAGTATGCCCAGGATTCCCTCCCTGAGAAAGTGAGTGTGTAAAATATGCTATATCAAGCCATCTATCAAAAAAAAAAAAAAAGTTAAACTTTTAAAGACTTGATATTTAAATAAATAATTATCGAGGATATAACTTATATGAAAGACTTATTCCCTCGAAAAGCCAGATGAATGGGTTATTACTGTGTTACTCAAGAAAGATCATACAGGGGCTTCCAAAAGCAGCCATAAATAAATAAACAAACAAATAAATATTAACAAAAAGAAAGATCATACAATGACAACTAAATGGCACAGAATATATCATAGTGAGAGATACCCTCTTGGGGGACAGATGCCTCAGTGAGTCCTCTAGCACTGTGACACTGCAGATTTAAATACCACCCTTTCAAAAACAGTCTGCAATTCAAGAGGTCAGCACACATGCATCAAAGGCGAGCTCAAAACAATTACAGTCACAAGGCCAGACCCAGAGAAAATCTGGGGTGGAACACATTTATCTCTCTTCAGCACTTAGCTGTGGTGTAGGATCCTCCACATCTTCTTCCTACCAGGGTCCCTTTCCTATGTTCTAGGCTTGCTTTCACAGGCTGGGTTGGTGGGTTTTTCCTGCTAAAGTGTTTCCATTACTTAGGTGTAAAGGAACCAGTGGTTATTCAACACCACAGTCTGTGAGGCTGACATTACCACATGGCAATGCAAAGGAAAATAAGGAAACTGAGGCTCAGTGACCACCCCAAGATCTCAGCCATACCAGGATTCTAACTAAATTCAGAATTCATGGGTTCACAGATTTTCAAAAGGAAAGGAGCAGACCGGCACCCTGGCTGTGCGCATCCTCCTCCCAGCACTATCCTCTGATGCTGACAGCCTGAAGTCTGAGAGAGAACTGGGTACCACCAGGAAGTGGGTGGGGCAGTCACTACAGCCTAACCAGCTGCCTGAAGTCACAAGAGAGCCTCAAAGGGTAACGACCAACAGGTCTCCAACCTAGCTAACCCTTCCTCCTGCTGGATATAAGATAAAAAGCTGCCAATGCTCCTCTTTCTCTCCTGCCTGCAGGGAAATGAGGCTACCCTCCTTCCTTCCTGTCACTATTAAAATCCTGAAATCATTAACTAGTAGCTATTTCCCATGAGCTACTGCTTTTAAAGGAGTTTGTCTTTTCTTTAGCTATCCTACTTTATTATAACTTCAGTGGAATAAAGACTCTAAAATGAGGGAGATTTACCAAGCTGTCACTGCACTGTCAAAAAGGGACTCTTATTTTAGGGTAACATTAAAGAATGTTCCAAGTTAATGTATCTTTGTAATTGCTGGGACCACCTCTGGTCAGGAAAAAGGTTCTTTCTACTATGCGTTCTTCTCCAGCTATAGAGAGCTATGGACCTCAAAGAAAAGGTTGAATTTCCTTTCCTACAGTTTAAAAACAGCCTTCCTCTGCTCCCATCGTTGCTCAAAGTAAAGCAGTTACAAAAGTGAGGTGCTGCTCATTCATTCACTCATGAACAAGCACACAAAGGACAGGACCAGATACTATGGGGAATAATGAGAATCAGAGAATTAAAGGTCTGTAGAAATGCCTCTGTTTCTTCATCTGTAAAACAGAAATAATAATATGTATATCTACCTTACAATGTTATAAGGAATACATAAAGTAATCCACTGTGCAGGGCATATGGTAAGCACTCATATATTATCTATAAGAAAAAAGCAAGAAGAAGAAAATCATGTACGTATGGTGTGCTACTATTTATGTGAATAAGAGGAAGATTATGAATACACGTATTTGCTTATATTAAAACAATGAAAGAATAAATCATAAAATTTAACAAGAAAGGGAATAGCATATAGGAATCAGAGAGTAACTAGACTTCTTTGAACAGATCTTGTTTTGTAGATTTGACTTCAGGCAAATGAATTTTATTTTTTACATAATTATGCAACAAAACTAAATTTTAAAAAACGACTCTTCAAAACCAAAAGCAAAAAGAAACAAATCAATTTAACTGTATACCACATTGGTTTAACATCACAGACTACTAGCAGTATTGTGTCAAAAGGACTTGGTAGCCGACTTGTCCCAATGGCCAAAAGAGGGACAAGTTGGGCATAATAAGGTTAATAACTGTAATTGACTGAAACACATCAAATATGCATTTAAATCCATGAATTCATACAGTTACAACAAAAAAAATTCACTAACTACATTTGGAAATCAAGTAATTATTTTGAAATCCAGAAAATAAAGGGAAAAAAACACCACGTATTTATTTTGCCTTTCTTCTCCAAATTTACTTTGGGATAACCAAACAACTGACAAGGGCGAGAGTCTCTATAGAAGTTCTCCAGCTAATAAGTGAAAAGGAATGTTAAAATTAAAACATCACCATTTTTCAACCCTTATTGAACTAATGGATCAAGGACTAACCATTGACGACTGCTAACAATGCAAGAGACACGACCAGACATGACAGGCTTCCTGATGGAAGTTTATAACACTTCCCACAAACTAGTTTTACCAAAAAAAAAAAAAAAAAAAGAAGAAGAGGGCTTAAAAAAAAAACCCTCAAACCTGAATCTCATTAAGCCTCTAGATCTAACTACCATTTTACGGGAAAAGCAAAGACAGCAAAACATTTTCATTGAAACTATGGGAATAAACAGCCAAAATCAGACCATGGGAAGCTGCACAGCAGTGCTCTTCAAAGTATGAGGCACAGATGGGTGCCTGTCTGTGAACTTTTTTCACCAATCCATGATGAGGTAAGTACAGAAATCAGAGTAAGCATCAGAAACATTTAGAGCAAATTAACAGTAATTGTGTGTCTACTGAATCTAACCATTTTTTTTAATGGGGCTGGTTTTATGCATGCCATTTTTATTTTATTTTTCCGGATAAGTTTAAATGCCAAGCTAAGAAATTTATACCACATTTTGTATATAAAAGAAGTAAAGGCAATTTTTGAGAAGAGAAATAATGTAGTTACAGATAAGCTTTAAGATTACTCTGGCAGCAAGAAAAACTGCCAAGAGGACAGAGTTTAGAAATGGGGAAGGGTACTCGGGTGGCCACAGACCTGGAACAAGCACCTTCCTCATCACCACCTTCCATTTCTGGAATACTTACCATGTGCAAGTTTCTGTACTAAACCCTTAATTATATCTTCTCCTTTAACCTCATAAAAACCATACAAGGTTGGAGTTCTGGCTCTGCTACTTATCAAGTACTAGCACTGAAGCCCTATATCCTAATTGTTTAAATGGAATAGCAATGCTTCTTTCACGGGCTGTTGTGAAGACTAAATGAAAAAGTTGTATACGAATGTACAGTGTCAATGATCTGGCTCCAGGGACTTCCCTGGTGGTCCAATGGTTAGGAATCCACCTTTCAATGCAGGGGACGCAGGTTCAACCCCTGGTCAGGGAACTAAGATCCCACATGCCACGGGGCAACTAAGCCTGCACACTCTAGAGCCTGTATGCCCCAACTAGAGAGAATCCCGCTCACCGCAACAAAAGATCCCACATGCCACAACTAAGACCCGACGCAGCCAAATAAATAAATTTTTTAAAAAGAAGGTTAAAAATAAATAAATGATCTGGCTCCACACAAATAAATGGTATTTTCATTATGATTATTATTATTTCTTAAATCTCGTTGAGAATCAGACAGCTCTGCCTTGCTCTTAAAGATGAGAAGACCAAGAGTTAAAGTCAAAGAATTTAAAAAAAAAAAAAAGAATTAAAAAAAAAAAAAGAAAAGAAAAAGAATTTACTAAGCTGGTGATGAGCTTACAAAGGTTCCTGACAGTAGACGCAACAAAGGCATTTCCTGACCAGTCCTATGCAATCTTCTAAAGCGTGAACTGTTTGTTTGTGGACACACTGTTTGCTACCATCCACGCTCAACAACTGGAGGGAAGAAGCAACAGATGTTGGGTGACTGGCCAATTCCTCTAGGAACTGCCACACTCCGTGGCAGAAAACAATGATTTCTAAATAGAGAAAGATCACAATCAAATGAAAGACAAGATATCCCGACGTGCTCCACTGCAAAAATGTTGTTTGTTAAACACAAAAGGTCATTTGAGGAACAGCCAATTAACAGAGCAAACAAGAGTATTTTTGAAGGAAAAAGCTGCAGAGGACAGAATTTTAAATTACTCAGTTTTGAATGATTTCTTTTCCATGACTATATATAAAAGGCTTTTTTTGTGGAAACCATGAGGTCATTGTTTTCCTGAGTCTTCACTATAGGAAACAGCTGTGGGGAACTACACAAACAGAGAACACTGCCCTATTTAGCAGCCCCTCACTGTGACAAGTGTATAGATGGGGACAGGAAAAATCCACCAAACCACACACTAATAACAAAACAAAAGTGGCAGAGTCAAACTAAAAACTTCAAGCCACACAAAGGAAGAGGTAAAACAACTAATTCAGGATAAGCATCTGTAACTCAGCACAAGCATCTTTATTACTACATCTGTATCAATTTAAGAGAGATTTCCACATTTTGACCAGATCGGCACATTTCTACATGGCTCGCCAAAAACTTAAAACGATTCACTTTACACAGCGCCTGCCTGACATATGAGAGACACTCAACAAATATAATAACAACAAACAAGTTTTCCTAGGGCTCTTATGTTCAAATACTATGTGACCTCTCTAAAACTGAACTTATCCACTCACCTCCAGAATCGTTTTCCATTCTGTGCTTCCAGTCTTGAAGAACATCATCCCAAGACACCCTGTTTCAAAACATCGAAGTTATTTTCACCTCCTCATCTTATCCACCCTTCACGTAAAGCTGCCAAACACTGTCAACTCTGCTTCGAATATACATTTTTTACATGTTCAAAAGTCAGAGGAAAGGAGCAGGAGACAAGGACAGGGAAAGAAATAAACTGAATCCAGTCCGATCTATTATGAGGTGTGTAACTCTCCTTTACAATACTACCCAGGGCTCTGCGTAAACTTGTCCAATGATAAAAATACTCAGGTGAGGCATCTCATTCCATTTTCAGACAACTTGCTCAAACACTTCTGTTACTGAGGCACGCCACCCCCGTGTCCAGTTTCCCTCCTCCTCCTGCGAGGCTTAAAGCCTAAGCGTGATCACAGTCCTCAGGTGAGGTCTGACCCATGTGTACAAGAGAAGCGGCCCATCATCAGCACAGCTACATTTACAACTGAGGCTGGGCTGCAAGCTGTCCTTCCTTGCTTGTGGCATCTTCAGTTCAGATGGACCAATACATTGTGCACCTCCAACAAAACAATGCTGAATAAGAGACTCACTGCCCTCGAGGGCCTCACAGTGGAGTGGAGGAGACAGACATGAACAGGTTTAGGAAACAGAATCCTTTTGCCTCGGAGAGGAAATTTTTCTACACTTTTGACAGTCATACAACGTGGGGATTATCTGATCCTTGAAAGAATGTACGAATAAATCCATCCAATTCTGTAATCTTTTGGGGAAACAGGCAGTTCTTTTAATAACTCTTTCAATTTTCTTCCTCACTTATCAGTCAACCAGGTTTTCTTACTGTAACATTATGATTAGTTTATGGTTTGTTTAAAGTTATGAATTTTATCAGTGACAGGCAGACATTCAGCAAAGATGGTTATCTGTCCCAAACTAATGTAGATATTTAACACTAAAATTCACATAGGATTGGTTTTTGAAACCTGACAAAATGATTTTAAAATTTGTCTGGAGAACTTTAAAAGAACAACAAGATAGCTCATCTCTTACCCAATGTACTGAGTACTTTTCTGCACTGGTTTTAATCATGCCTAATATTGCAGAAGAAAAATAAATGTTTCACAGTGGGGGGGAAAAAAGAATAGCATGAAAAGAACAGGAAACAACAATGCCATGTGGTACCAATAAAAGTACTGATGAAACAGAACACAAAATTCAGAAATAGAACATAAAATTCTAAATATGGAGAAGACTTTTACAAATAAGCAGGGTGATAACAAGGCTGGGGTAACAATACCAGTTAACACTCACTTAGCACTGATGGTATGCCAGGCCCTTAGCCAAGTTTTTCTCTTCTTTTTAAAACAACCAAATGAGGTAGATATAGTCTTATCCCCATTTTACAAATGAGGAAACTAAGCCCAGAGAATTACGTGCCCAAGGACCCATAGCTAATAAGTGCTGCAGCTAGGATTGGAACACAGGCTGTCTGGCTCCCCAGTCCAGGTTCTCAACCACTCAGTGTACTATACAAGATGGGAAATCTCAAACCTTAAAATAAATCCCCACTTTACACTTGCACTATACTAAACCAAACTCCAAACTATTGGAAAGAGAAATATTTTAGAACATAAAAGAAAAAACTAACAAAAAATAAAAGAGAAAAATTATCCTATATGAAAGCCTAACTTTTCAGCTATACGTAACAAAAAAAATATGGGAAAGGTACAGGTTCAAAAACATTAAAACCTTCTGTAATACATAAAAGTTAACAAAACTAAAAGAGCAAGAGACTGAGAGAAGTATCTATATCAAATGCATCAAGGCTTAATGAAGGTGTTACCTTACATCTACACTCTATAAAGAGCTATTATAAAGTTTTTTTAAAAATAAAAGAACCCTCAAAATCCCAAGAGACACCATGACCAAGTAGGATTTACTTCTGGAATGAAAAGGGGTTCAACATATGAAAATCAATCAATGTAATATGCTACATTAATAGAATGAAAGAAAACTACCACACGATCATCTCAATTAATTCAGAAAAAGCACGTGACAAAATTCATCATTCTTTCATGATAAAGACACTCAACAAACTAGGAAAAGAAGAAAACTTCCTCAATATGATAAAGGCCATATCTGAAAAGCCCACAGCTAACGTCATACTCAATGGTGAAACACTGAAAGCTTTTCCCCTAAGATGAAGAAACAAGACAAGGATGCCCATTTTCACCACTTCTATTCAACAGAGTATTGGAATTTCTAGCCAGAACTAGGCAAGAAAGGGGAAGGGTGGGGGGAATAAATTAAGAGTTTGGGGTTAGCAAATACAAACTACTATATATAAAATAGATAAACAACAAGGTCCTTCTGTATAGCACAGAGAATTATATTCAGTATCTTTTAATAAACTATAATGGAAAAGAATATATATATGAATATATATAACTGAATCACTTTGCTGTACACCAGAAACTAACACAACATTGTTACTGACTATGCTTTATCTAAAAAAAAAAAAAGGTATCCTAACTGGAAAGGAAGATGTAAAATTATCTCTGTTTGCAGATAATATGATCTTATATGTAGAAAACTCTGAGGACTCACCAAAAAAAAAAAACTGTTAGAGCTAATAGATGAATTCAGCAAAGTGCAGGATACAATATCAACACACAAAAACCAGTTCCATTTCTATACACTAGCAATGAACAATCCAAAAAGGAAATTAAGAAAACAGTTCCATGTATAACAACACCAAAAAGAATAAAATACTTAGGAATAATCATTTAACAAAGGAGGTGAAAAACCTGTACATTGAAAACTACAAAACTTAAGTGAAGGAAATTAAAGACAACATAAATATTAAAAAAGATATTCCATGTTCATGGACTGGAAGACAATATTGTTACAATGACAATTCTACCCAAAACAATCTACAGATTTCAGTGCAATCCCTATAAAAATCCCATTTTCTGCAGAAAGAAAAGCCTATTCTGAAATTCATATCGAATCTCCAGGGACTCTAAAGACAAAACAATCTTGAAAAAGAAGAACAAATTTGAAGGACTCAAACTTCTGATTTCAAAACTTACTACACAGCTACAGTAATCAAAACAGTGTGGTGCTGAAACAAAGACAGGCATATAGATCAATGGAATAGAATAAAGAACCCAGAAATAAACCCTCACATATACAGTCAATTGATTTTTGACAGGGGCACCAAAACCATTCAACAAAGAAAGAACAGTAGTCTTTTCAACAACAGTGCTGAGAAAACTAAATATCCACATGCAAAAGAATGAAGTTGTAACCTTACCTTACACCATATATCAATACAAAAGTTAACTCAAAATGGATTAAAGACCTATATATAAGAGCTAAAACTATAAAATTTTTAGTAAAAAACAAAGACGGAAAACTTCATGACATTAAATTTGGCAATGATTTCTTGGATATGTTACCAAAAGCACAGACAGCAGAAGAAGAAAAATAGACAAATCGGACTTCATCACAGTTATCAAGAGAGTGAAACAACAACCCACGGAATGGGAGAAAATACTTGCTAATCATATATCTGATAAAGGATTAATATCCAGAATATATAAAGAACTTCTACAACTCAGCATCAACAACAACAAAAAAATCCAATTCAAAAATGAGGAAAGTATTTGGATAGACATTTCTCCAAAGAAGATATACAAATAGGCAATAAGCACTTGAAAAGATAGTCCAAGTCATCAGTTAAGTCATTAATGACTAATGATCATTAGTCATTAGAGAAATGCAAATCAAAACCACAATGAGATAACACTTCACACACGCTAGGATGGCTATTATTTGAAAACAAAAATGGAAAATAACAAGTGCTGGCAAGGATGTGGAGAAATTGGAACCCTCATGCATTGCTGGTGGGAATGTACAATGGTGCAGCCACTGTGGAAAAGTTTGACAGTTTCTCAAAAAGTTAAACACAGAATTACTACATGACCCTAAAGAATTAAAAACAGGGACACACATAGATACTTGAATGCCTATGTTCATAGCATCATTATTCACAATAGCCAAAAAGCAGAAACAACACAGTTGTCCATCAACAGATGAATGGATAAACAGAATGTAGTACATAAGTATAAAGGAATATTATTCCGCCATAAAAAGAAATGAAATTCTGCAACATACTACAACACAGATGAATACTGAAAACATTATTCTAAATGACATAAACCAGACACAAAAGGATTTTGTGTACTGTACTGTGTAATTCTACTTATATGGGATACCTAGAATAGGCAAATTCATAGAGACAGAAAATAGAACACAGGTTACCAGGGACTAGATGGGAGTGATTGCTTAATGCATACAGAGTTCCTGTTTGGGATGATGAAAAAGTTCTGGAAATGGACAGTGCTTGATGGTTGCACAACAGTGAATGTACTTAATGCCACTGAGCTGTACTTAAAAGTAACTAAAAGGGTAAATTTTATGTTATGTGTATTTTACCACAACAAAAAACTGGAAAAAATGACAATAGACAAATGAGAAAAGAATGAATATAAACTGACAATAACAAATTTAAATTATAAAAATCCAACTCATTCCAAAAATGGTTTGTGAGCATCCAACATGCACCATTCATTGGGCTGGGTGAAGTTTATGATCAAACTAGCAGCATTGTAATTTCTGTAATAAGAAGTCAAAAAGATGTCCATAAGCTTCTGATGCTCTGAGAACATGTTTGGAAATTTATCCTAAATAAATAACATGACAAAACAAAAAGCTATACACATGATTCATGTTCATTATAATAAAAAAGAGTATGGCGGAAACTGCCCAATAAAAGAGGAGTGGATGATTAAATTATCACTTAGCAATATGATACCATATGTATCATTAAACATTAAACAGTATTATGAGTACTATTTAGAAACATGGAAAAATGTTTTATAAGTTGCATGAAAAAAAATTATAATACAAAATGGCCTGGCCAGGATAATAGCAACTATGTTAAATATATATGTATGTGGACAAGTACAAAAATGTAAACTGATGGCACTTCAAGGCAATGTGTTCAGTACAGTGAGAGCATAAATGTTATCATCACACTGCCCTGAGTTCAAGTTGAAGCTCTGCCCCTGCAAATGTGTAAAGAACCAAACTAGATCAAATCAAAATAACAGATTTAGTGCTAGTTTATGTTGCTGGTTTGAAAGATATTTTTAAAAACTCAGAAGGGGAGTTTAATGACAAATAAAAATCTCTAGCCAAAACTCTAGCCTACACTACTGAATATTTTCCTCCATGAGTTATCATGGGACCTCAAATACAACATGCCTAAAGTGGAATTTAGCACCTCTGAAAAGTTTTATGCTGCCTCAGTTTCCCAAATGTAACCAGGCTCAAAGAGGCTAAGATATATTCTGCTCTCCCTGAACCCCCCAGTTCTGCCCCTGCCCTCCCTCATCATCACCTCCCCATCCTCAATGTCCCTGGCCTCTGAGTGATCATTCTTTGAAAAGTAATAAAAGAAAAAGACAATGATACCACAAGCCTGTCTGAAATTCCTTGGTGGCTGCCCTCACAAGATGCTATTCTCTGACATGGCACAAAGAACAAAGGCAGAGATCTAACCTTGCCCAAAGCATCACCACTGACCTCCTCCCCAATCCATCCACCACCCTACCCTTCTGCTCCAACCCCACCAGACCTTGAAATTTTCTGAATAAGCCAAGTTGTTTGAGGTTCTAAGCCTTTGCACTTGATGGGTTTTCTGCCCTGGAAAGGCCTTTCCCACCTCTCCCCTTATCCACCTAGAGGATTCCGACCAAATCCTTCCAGACACAGCCAAGGTATCATCTCTCCAGTCCCCCCCAACCCTCCCTTCCCTCCCTTGGGTCTACACGGCACTTCTATACATACCTCTGTCACAGCACTCATCCTACCCTTCTGCAATTGTTTCTTAACCCCTGACTTCCCTTCTAGACCCTGCATTCCTTAAGGGCACGGACCATCTCACTCATCCTGGCACAGCTCAGTGCCTCCCAATACAGGACCAGCACAAAAATGTGCTCGATAAATCTGTAGACTTAACGAATCATGACTACAATATATCAACCTGAATTTGATTCTTAATGGGTATATAGCATTCTTTTAAAATTTATTTATCTATTTATTTATTTTATTTTTGACTGCGTTGGGTCTTCGTTGCTGTGAGCGGGCCTTCTCTAGTTGCAGCGAGGGGGCCACTCTTCGTTGCGGTGCGCGGGCTTCTCATTGCAGTGGCTTCTCTTGTCGCGGAGCATGGGCTCTAGGCGCGAGGGCTTCAGTAGTTGTGGCTCGCGGGCTCTAGAGCGCAGGCTCAGTAGTTGTGGCGAACGGGCTTAGTTGCTCCACAGCATGTGGGATCTTCCCAGACCAGGGCTCGAACCCGTGTCCCCTGCATTGGCAGGCAGATTCTTAACCACTGCACCACCACAGAAGCCCCTCTTACTGGGTATAAACTGACGTTTCTGAAGCTCTACACTGTACTCAGGGCTAAGAGCAGGAAGTCAACCTAAAAGAGCCAGGTTTCCTGACTCTGCTTTCCTGGTTTTCCGCCTATCTCTCTGCCCCTTTAACAAGTCCAACAAGTCCCTCCCTCCTCCTATCCTCTTATTTTTAGTTTCCCCCAAGGGCTTGGCCTTGGGCTTCTGACTACACACCCAATGCTCCTGGCTTCAATTATCACCTCTATGCAGCTGAATCCAAGTCTACACAGCTAGTTCTAAATCGCACCAGATTTCCAACTATTAAGACTCTCCTTAGATATCCTATGACCCCCAACCCCACATGTTCAAATTATATTCATGATTTTCTCTGCCCTTAGTGCCCTTTTTGGACTGCTCCACCTCTGTCAGATATCCCCTTATTTTCTCCATCACCCAGGTCTGAAACCTCGGTGTTTCCTTTACCTCTCCATCTCTTGAAGTCTCTTTAATGATGTCACGATGTCCTCCAAAATGTCTCTTGGATTCACCCTTTCCTCCCCATTTTCCTCATGTCACACCTGTGATTGCCCTTTCCACGCACTTACTTTCTCCTCCATCTGATTCATTTTTGCTCACCATCAGAACCATTTTTCTAAAACATCTTTTTTCATCAAATCAGAGTCTGCACAGCTCAAGAAGCCTCAATTGAATCACTACTGATTGCAGCCTCAAGGCTAAATTGTTATGACAGACTTTCAAGGGCACCCATAATCTGTCCCCTCTCATCTCCTCAGCCATCTACATTTATTTGCCCTTCTCTCCAAATCAGTGGTTCTCAACCAGGGGCAATTTTGCCCCCCAGGGGACGTGTGGCAACGTCTGGAGACAGTTTTGATTATCATGACTGGGGTGGGTGCAGGGGAGCACTACCAGCACCCAGTGGGCAGAGGACAGGGACCCTGCTCGATACCCTAATACACCAGGTCAGCCCCCCACAGCAAAGACGCATCTAGCCAATAATGCCAGGTATGTCAACAGTGCCAAGGCTGAAAAAAACTTCTGCAAATCAATTCCACACAGCAGACAGCCCAGTGGCCTCTCTGACCCTAGACAATGTGCCATGGCTGTGCCTTTGCTCAGAATATTTCCCCAACAATATGGAATGGCATCTCTCTTTCCCGTAACTATCCAAGCCTTAGTTATCTTCAAATCCCATTCCAAGCAATATGTCACAGTTTTAAATACCACCTATAGACCAAGGAGTCCCATATCTTTATCTCTAGCCAGTCCCAATCTTCTGAACTCCAGATTCCCTTATCCAGCTGCCAACCAGATATCTCCTGAGTGTCCTATTTAATACATGTGAAACTGAACTCCCCATCCCCCAGAACTGCTGCTCCTCAAGTAAGTGCACAGCACCAGTAATCGCTCTCTTGCTCAAAACAAACACCAGGGCGTTATTCTGGCTGCTCCCCTCTGCCTCAGTGCCTTCCCCAGAATCAATCCTTTAGCCAGTCCTGTCGAGTCTACCTCCAGATGTATATCAAATCTATCCGCTTCTCCATACCATCCACCACCTTCGCAAAACCTCCGAACTGGCCTCCCTGCTTCCAGTCTATAGTCACTATTCAGACTCAGAATGGTCACTTCACATTTCAAGGAGATCATGCCAGAGCTCTGCTTAAAACCTGCAACAGCTCCCCACTGCTCTCAGAATCAAATCTAAACCCCTAATCTTGGTCTACAAGGGGGTCCTACAGGACCCACCTCTGCCTACCTGACCTCCTTTTCCAGCCTGATCTATCCCACACCCCTCCTAGCTCTCTAAGCCATGAAAAAGGCCTGTCAGACTTTCAAATGGACCCCCAGTCCTGCCCCCTGCAGAGCTTTTTGAATACATTTTATCACTCCTGCCTGGCCACACCCATCATTCTCTCTCATACACCTTATCTTTTCCTTCTTAGCTCTAATAATTTTAAATTTCACATTTACCAGTGTGTGTTTGTTAACATCTGCCTCCCCTGTAACAATAAAAGTTCCAAGAAGGAACTGATCACGGGACCTGGCACCATTTTTTTACATTACCATACCGTTTGGTTTACCCCCATATACCCAATGACTAGCACAGCACGTGGCATGGAGTTAGGAGCTCCATAAATTCATAAATTTGTAGAAGCTTAACTGCCAACAATGAATGAATGAATCTTCTACTTACACTTCAGCTCACAACGATTTCACCCTTCTCTGAACTCCCACTGAACTTTCCCAGTCAATACAATTTTTTTTTAATTTCCCTATAAAACTGGTAAGTTCTCTTGAGGGCAAGAACTTTGTCCTATAATCGTCATACTTAATCCTCTATTCCCAACCCCCTCCCCTAAACTAGTCCCTTTATACACAATAATTGCTCAGTAAATGTGGTTTAAGTCAGCAAACATGAGAGTCCATAATTGTCCTGTGTATTTTTATTCCCCAACTAGTCCTCTTCAATGCTTTTCTTGCACTTTCTCATGAGTCCCCTTTACCACCTGATAAGAAGCTGCACATATCAGGCGGACATGTCTGGAAAGAGAAACATACACATTTAAGAAGAGTGGAGAATAGGCATACCTAGAGGAACAAAACTGACCTACGTGAAAGAAAATAAGTTTGAAAACTGAAGAATAGGGCAGTCACTTGAAAGAGGAAGCACATGTCAGCGGCGAGGCCCTAGCATGCAGCATGGAAGGGTCAGAGTCTTGTCCTAACACAGGCTTTTGCTGGGCAGTCTGGCATCAACAGTGTAAATGCACGTTCCCTCTGACTCAGCAACGCCACAGCTAAGACCCACTCCTTAGAAAAGGAGACTTGATATATGTTGAAGGATTGGCTATAATGGTTAAAAATTTTATACAACCAAAACACCCATCAGTGGGCTTCTACACAACTGTTTAAAAGAATGAGGTGGACTTGGATGTATTAACAAAAAACAATGAAAGCTATGGCTACCCGTGATATATTCTCAAGTCCAGTATAGGGGCATAAGGGAAAGCAAGTTACAGAACTCTATGGAGAGTATAAGGCCATCAATGTAAAAGATGTGTTTATGTATGCATTTAAATGGTCTGAAAGGATAATTTTTTAAGGAAGTCTTCCAAAAGTGCCTAAGTCTCAGGAGCAATAGCACATATATAAAGCTAGCTGCAGCTGACCCTTATTTTCACTACGATTTAGCACCGCAAACTTAGAGGAAAAAAATGCTACATGTTTCAGCACATCCACCGTCGCTGTTTATGTTTTATGTTGAGACCTGCCGCTTCAGTGGTTGTGCTGATAAGACGACCTCAGAACCAGGGCTCAGTGTGTGCATCGGCATCTCGGGGGATGGTCAGAACGCTGGTTCTGCTCCCTCAGCCTCTAGCCAGCAGGTGAACCTCAGTTTCCTCATCCAGAAAGGCTGAGGACCACTCACATCTCACCCAAGTCTCCTTCCAAGTCTAAAATTTGATGATTCTCTCACCGCCCTTCTCCTTCAAAGATGTGGAACTTCACTAAAACAGAAGTGACAGCATTTGACAGACAAGAGAACAGACCAGGAGGAGACATACTTTCTATCTAATACCATCACAAATCTGAATGTGACCGACACAATTTCATTTTTTTTTCCTATTTTTCAAATTAATTTGAGGGACACCCTAAAATCAGATCACTTCTTGGGAACCACTGTGAAATATCAACGTACTTATCAGCTTCATACAAACGAGGAAAACTTTTATCATAGGTCTGCAGCATACAATCAGAGCTCCCCAGCATGAGTCCATGACAAAGTCAGGTGTGAAACTGAGCCAGTGGAAGCCCCTGACTGCTAGCTTGTCTGCCACTACTCATTTACACACATATACTCCCTTTGTAACCCAAGAACTCTCACTAATAAATAAGCACCACCAGGCACCAAAGTTCAAGGAAAAAAATGTGGGAGAGAAAATTTGATTCATCAATTAATTTTTGTTTTCCTGCAAATTTGAAAGGAGTCCCCACATTTCTTTTATCAGTAGATCACTCTGTTCTAGTTGTTCTTTGGAAGCACAGTTTGAAAACTG
Source organism: Balaenoptera physalus (assembly GCF_965194825.1). Taxonomy (NCBI): domain Eukaryota; kingdom Metazoa; phylum Chordata; class Mammalia; order Artiodactyla; family Balaenopteridae; genus Balaenoptera; species Balaenoptera physalus. The sequence continues at coordinate 71,835,136 of NC_138898.1, forward strand.
CTGCTATAAAACCTATCTTTGTTACTTGAAAGATGACCTTCCTTCTTTCACTTACTGCAAAAGGGCACTGAGCACCAGAAATCCGAAAGCATCTGTACGAACCTGGAGCACCCAAGCTAGCATCCTATTAAAGTTCGGACAATAAGCTTATTTCCTCTGAAAACAGCATACTGAGCATTCAGGTTTCAAAATGATTTACTTACTGTCATAGTTTTACTAAGACAGTGATCCCAGGATCCTGCCAGTAAAGTCCAACCTTTACTCTAGTGCTGCAGCAAACCCAGAGAAGAAAAAGTAACAAGATAACCATTAAAGGCTGGGAAAGTAAGGAAAACTTGCACTAAGGAAGTTCAAAACATTCCTCCAACAGTTTCTTAACCTCAGCACTACTGACATTTGGGGCTGGATAATCCTTTTTGAGGGATACTGTCCCGCATGTTGTATGACACTTAGCCCCAAACCTGGAGTCTCCCCACTAGTCGCCAGTAGCACCCCACCCCAGGTGTGACACCCAAGTATGTGTCTCCAGACATCACCAAATGTCCCCAGAAGTGAGGGAGTAGGCGAGGCAAAAGTGCCCTGGTTGACAACTACTCTAACAGCAGGAGAAAAATGACTGCACAAAAAGAGAAAAAGATATAAGCGGCAGCTAGAGACGTTTCTTAAAGCTTACCAAGATTGGACCAGTCAACTTCTTTCATTCTGGAAAATGAAAATCCAACCATAACAACCATCTAGCTCATCCAAAACCAAAAATCCATTTACCTGGCAAGCTCCTAAAGCTGAAATCAATGTGGTTAGAATCCTAATTGAAAATCTTACAAACAAAATTGTTAGTAACTTAAAGAAGTTTTAGGACGCTAAAAGTACATGCAAAGACATACTAAGTGCTTTTCGAGACCTCAAGGCAAATCATCTCAAGATGGCAAATTGGTTTTATCTCCTCTGCCAACTGGTAGAGGCTGCCCGGAGCCCAGAATTCAACAGGATTCTGAGGCTGAATGTGAGCTCAAGAGAAGAGTATCTGCCTCAAATATCAATGTGTGCCACCAACAGGTGAGGGGGGCGTGGTGACTGGTGTGCCAGCATCCTCTTGCTTGGTGCTTCAACTTCCTTTATGCTTCACAGGCAGGTGCAGTGTCTTCCCCACGTGAGAGTGCCTGGCACATGGTAGGCGAAGCACTTTGGTGGGCTGCCTACAAGGCAATCCCCTCCTTTACTCATCTTTTCTATGAAGGCAGGAAAACCCAAATACCACACCTTTCTGCCTCCATGGCAGCCAGGGTGGTCAAGCGACATGATTATAGTTAATGAGATGTCAGCAGAAGCCTGTTGAGGGGGCTTCTGGAAGAATTTTTATTTCCCTAATGACTTCCTGCCTTGACTGGGTAGAAAACCCTGAGGTGACAAACATTAAGGACAAAAGGCCACTGATAGCTAAGGACAACAGAATGGAAACACAGAAATGGTCTGGGTCCTAGTTGGGCCCATAAAGCCACTGCACCACCCTAGAACCACCTACCTCCAGACTTCTTACAGGTGAGCTAATTCAACATCTTTATTGCTTAAGGCACCATCATTAGGGCTTCTTCTTTCTGGTGCTGAATGCATTCCTAACTGACTGAATAAACCTTCAACAGAGGGAGGTGAATGAATGAATGCAAAGTGAAATCTACTAACCGTTCAGAAGATTACATTTTTTAAAAACAAGGCCTCAGGGTAGGGGTGGTGGTGTGATGAACTGGGAGATTGGGATTGACATGTATACACTAATATGTATAAAATGGATAACTAATAAGAACCTGCTGTATAAAAAAATAAATAAAATAAAATTCAGAAGAAAAAAACAAGGCCTCTAAGAATCTGTTCAACTTTGCCAAAGCATGTTTTTCTAGAATTATTGACCCAATTCTGTTACAGCTTTTTAATGGATAAAAAAGTAAACACAATCTCTTAAAAAGCAATGGAAATGTTCACATACAAAAATGCTGTAGAAATTGATTTTCACATTTTGGAAAAGAATGGAAAACCAAACTTAAAACACTAGGCTGTGACCTTGAAAAGTCTGCAACTGCTGTGGCTACTTGCAGGCATGTATAGGCAAAAAGAAAAAGACCGATAGTAGCTGGTTGGCTGCCATTCCCTCCTACTTTCTTATTTTGAGATCTCTGACATGAATCTCTTTTTTTCCAGTCCCTATCCCAGTCAAGTATTTCCATTCAAATTTCCAAGATCAAACAACAACCATTTTTTTCTTTTTGAGTAAAACAAGGTAGAACATAAATAAATATAAAAAACATGTAAGTAAAATGTATTAAAATGGGAGGAGTAGACCTTGGCAGTGTTGTTCCTCAGCAAGACAGTAGGTCCTCAACCAAGCTGATGCCCGCAGATAGCTGACCAATTTATATTTTAATCAAATCATTTACTCATACTTAAATAAGTGTATGTTAGAAAGAAACTTCATAGCACCAATGGAATGCCAGTACCATTTGCCATAAATAGAAGACAGGGCTTCCCTGGTGGCACAGTGGTTAAGAATCTGCCTGCCAATGCAAAGGGTTCGAGCCCTGGTCCGGGAAGATCCCACATGCTGCGGGGCAACTAAGCCCATGCGCCACAACTACTGAGCCTGCGTTCTAGAACCCGCGAGCCATAACTACTGAGCCTGCGTGCCACAACTACTGAAGCCCGTGCAACTAGAGCCTGTGCTCCACAAGAGAAGCCCGCGCACCGCAACGAAGAGTAGCCCCCGCTCGCCGCAACTAGAGAAAGCCCGCACGCAGCAACGAAGACCCAACGCAGCCAAAAATAAGTAAATAAATTTATTTAAAAAAAGAAGACAAATGTAAAGACAAATCCAATGAAGACATGACCTTATTAAATTCTAGCTACTGTTGCCTATTCAGATCTCTAAACTTGAAGCTTATTCTCTATTAAAAAAAAAAAAAGGTGGGGGAGTGAGCAAGAGGTGTTAAAGACAAGCTAACCACCAAGCTGAAGTCTCAGCTTTTCTCTTCCAAGTCTTTCTCTTGGGCATGATCAGGACAGAGAGAGAACAGAAAAGGAATTAACTTTCTTATTGTGTGACTTCATTCTATTTAGTTCTATTTATATCCATTTCCCACCCAGAAGTATCCCTTATACAATCCCAAATCATCTTCCCCTTTTGCTTAGAGTAAGAGCTCATTTCCTTAGTACTACAGCCTAAATGATCCTACACCACCTGGCCCCAGCCCACCACTCACACTCCGCTCTCAGCTCTCACGTACTCACAACAAGGACCCAAGGCCACAGCTAGCCCACTGCCTGTTTCTGTACGGCCTGTGAGCTAAGAACGATTTGGAGAGATGAATACTTGTAATCAGTTTGACAAAAGGGAACATTAATTTTGAACTCCAATTAAGTTAAACGTTGTACTCTCCAAAAAAAGTCCCACGCTTCTCATTAGTAGACCTGTATTACAAAATATTGTACTCAATTATTATAACATTTTTATTTTAGGCAATAAAAAAATGTGTAGAAATGTGTCTTCTCTTGTTATATAAGTATCTACATAATATCCTCGAGTTTGCCTCTTGACCAGCAGAGCCTAAAACATTTGCTATGCAGCCCTTTACAGAAAGAGTTTGCCCAACCCGGAGCTACGTTGCGGGTCAAGTACACCAGGCTCTTTCCCGTCTCCAGGTGTCCACACTTCGCTTACACCTGGGAACCGCTTTCCCCTGAGCTCCTCAAGGCTGGCCCTCCCCGTGGTTATTCAAGTCTCAGAATATCACCTCCTCCGAGAAGTCACCCTAACCCATGTAACGTACCCTGCCAGCACATCGGTCATATCACCAGGTTTTACTTCCTTCAAACCACTGTCTGGTACTACCTCTTTAACTTGTTAAAGTTTTTAATACTAAAAATAATAATGGCAGCAAATACTCATAGCACTGCACACAATGGAAGCATTTTTCATACCAGGTTGAACCCTATAAATGTGCCAATCTGTAAGTCAGAACGGTCAGCAGTGAGTAACTTCATTGGGCTCAACCCAACATATCAACTTGTTAGCAGCTCACAACCACCTATGAGGTAGGTACCAGATGAGGAAATTGTAGCACAGAGAGGTAGAGTAACCTGCCCGAGGTCACACCGCTAGTAAGTGGCAGAACAAGGATTTGAACCCAAGCTCAACACTCCCACCCGAAGAATATAAGTTCCAGGATGGCAGACGGTCTTGCCCATTGTCCCATCCCTCCCCTGTGCCCATCAAAGAGCCCGCCACGTAGCAAGCCCTTACAAATACGCGATGCATGAATGAGTGAATGACTGTCCCTCGCCATCAGCGCCATCTGCCCGGACTCGCGGCCCGCTCCTCTTTCCTGAGGCAACCAGAGCATCAGTCCTCCGGCCGCGACGGAAGCGGGGAAGGAAGCTCTGGGCAGGCGGGTGCCCCAGGGGCTCACCTTGAAGTCGCGGCTGTGCTGCGGGGTGTACTCCAGGGTCCAGAGGGCCCGCACCAGGTGCGCCAGCTGCTCGGTGACCTCACCCTGGCCCTGCGCGCCGCGCCCCGCGGGCTGCTCGGGGTCAGGCGAGGGCTCGGGCCGCCCCGCCCGGTACTGGCCGAGCGCCAGGTACTCGGCGAAGAGCTCGGTGTTGCTGAGGCACTGAAGCGTGGCGTTCATGAAGCACGTGTTGCCGTGGTTTCGGAGCCCCGCCACCCCGGGCACCGGCTCCGCGGCGCAGGCGGGCGGCGCGGGCGAGGCGGGCGAGGCGGGCGGCGGCGGGCACGGCGGCGGCGTGGGCGCGGCCGTGGGCCCGGGCGGGAAGCAGCTGCGGAGGCCGCCGCGGTCCGGGGCGGCGCCCTCGGAGCTAAGGTGCGAGAGCGTGGACAGCGTCTTGAGGACGCGGCTCATGAAGCTACCCACCGAGCGCGCCGACGAGGGCGAGGAGGGCGCGGCCGGCCCGGGGCCCCCAGCGCCGCCGCCGCCGCCCGCGCGGCCGCTCCGGAACAGCCGCTTGCTGAAGGAGCGCTTCTCCTTCCCGCCCGCTGCCGCCGCCGGCGGCCCGGGCCCGGGCGCCGTTACCTTGGACATGGCGGTGGCCGCCGACGCTCATCACCGCGTCCGCCCGCCCGGCCCGCGTCCCCGCCACGGCCGCCGCCGCATCCCGCCGCGCCGCGCCTCACCGGGATTGGGGGCTCGACGCCCCACACACCTCAGAGCGCGGCGGACCTAGCAGGCGAGCCGCGGCCGGCGGGGCGGGCGGGAGCGCGCGAGATCCGCCCAGCTGGGCCGCTCACGTGACTCGCCTCCCAGCGCCCCCGCCCCGCGCTGAAGCCGCCGCGGCCGCCATTTTGACTCCGGGAACGGAGCCGCCTCCCCAGCCAGACGCAGTGACTGGCGGCTCCGGGCGCGGTACTGCTCTATGAAGCCCGAGGGAGGCCATGTCTAGTGTGGGCAAGGTCCAGGCGCCGCGGGGTAGCGCTGGGCTAGCGCTGGGCTAGTACTGGGCTAGTACTGGGCTAGCGCTGGGCTAGCGCTGGGTGGTGGACGCCCCGGGGTGGGACTCCGTCTTGACTGATCTGATGGTGGAGGCCTTGGGAAAGTGCAGGAATCAGGACGCCCCCTTACCATACTCTGGAAGAGGTGATGGACATGGCCCTGACCGATCCTAGGCAAGCCAGCCCCGCCAGGCTCCCGAGGGACCCCGACGGTCGGCTTGCCCACTCGAACGCCATCGCAGAGCCTGGCACGTTTTGGCCAGGCTTGTCTTCCAGGCGGCACTTTGGGGTCGCGGTGAAACTATATTATCAGAATACCTTTCTTTTCAGACCCCCCTGAGCTCTACCATCATTCACTCATTCATTCAACAGTTACTGTTAGTGCCAAGCACGGTCCTAGACGCTGGGAATACGACGAAGTGTGAAACTAACAGGGTTATTGCGTGCTCTCTTGTTAGTGGATGCTGATAATAGCTGCCGTTACAAGCATTGTGCTAAGCATGCAATCTCTCCTTCAGTCTTCCATTCAATTCCTTTGAGATTGGTAGACTCTTACCCATTTCAAACCCAAGTATGTTTCAAAGCCCCTAGACTTGCCTTCTAAACAAAAGGTCACAGACCCACAAATATCAGGTGGTCCTATCAGCGCATGAAGAATTCTGGTGTTTCAATCATACTATTATTACTTTAAGTGACTTGACTTAGTGTTGCGGAGGATATAAGGAATGGCAGGGACTCTGGCAAATTGCAAATCAACATCCTTCTAAAGGGGGTGGCTGCCACTCAGCTCCAGCCAATTGTTCCCATGCAGAAATGAGGGCTCAGGGCTTCCCTGGTGGCGCAGTGGTTGAGAATCTGCCTGCCAATGCAGGGGACACGGGCTCGAGCCCTGGTCTGGGAAGATCCCACATGCCGCGGAGCAACCGGGCCCGTGAGCCACAACTACTGAGCCTGCGCGTCTGGAGCCTGTGCTCCGCAACAAGAGAGGCCGCGATAGTGAGAGGCCCGCGCACCGCAATGAAGAGTGGCCCCCACTTGCCGCAACTAGAGAAAGCCCTCGCACAGAAACGAAGACCCAACGCAGCCATAAATAAATAAATAAATAAACCCAAAGTTTAAAAAAAAAAAAAAAGTTGTGAAGAAATACCAGTGGTTTTAAAAAAAAAAAAGAAAGAAAGAAATGAGGGCTCAGATCATCTGATTCTTTAAGAGAAGGTAGAAATCCTATTTTTAAATGTTGGTTCAATTAAAAAAGAAAAAAAATAGTGCAAAAAACCCCAAAAAAGTACATCTTTGTGCTGCCAAATCCACTGGTTTATGACCTCCTCTCTGTAGATTCTCTTCTTTGCTAACCCTTCGCCTGAGTCCTGGTTACTGCAGAACGGAGAAATCAGGGAAAGGAGAGCCTTTCCTCTTTTCAAAACATAAATCCCACCTTACACCGTATTTCAAAGTAAATGGCTTTTGCCTCTGACCTCCGACCCCGTAGTAGGCAGGACTCTTATGCTGACACCCAGTGGATTCTTTGCACTAGTCCGCAAATCACCTTGCAGACGTGTTTAAATTTTTTCAAATATGAAATTGTGGCGGAGGAAGGGACAAAAAAAGGAAGAGCTTTTGGTGAAATTTCAAGCAGTGTGACAACATTTTATCACAATATTCAGCCATTATGCTGAAAGTTTGTTTGTTTGCTTGCTTGCTTGTTTCTAGTATATGGGAAGGGTCTTGGGGCTGTGGTCTCTCTCTGTAGATTTCAGTCTAACTAGGGAGTTAGCCCCCAAGCTTTGCTTCCCTATGCTGCCTTTATTTATTTATTTATTTATTTTCGCACTTCTCCATTTTGGACTCATGTCCATAGCACCAATCACACTTGCTCAAAATCCGCAAAAGACTGTCAGCTCTTAAGGCAGAGACTAGCTCTCTTTTGCTGACCATAGATGCCCAGCACTGACCATGGTTCTAATAAATGTTCGGTTGAATGAATAAACTGTTTTAGAAGGAAACTGAGCATAGCAACAGCTTTTCATCCCTCACGTCTTATGCCCTGAGCCTATCTCCAATTTCAGCCTCAGCTATAAACTGTGTAAGTCATTGCCGTGTGACGGCCACCCACCACACCCCCACACCCCCGCCACTTCAAAAGCCTGCTGTGTCTTTGCTTTTCTGCTTGAGGGTTCTCCCTAACGCCAGGGAACTCACTAGGTGGTGTGGAATTAATAAGCCCCCTCCCCGAAGCAGGGGCAACCTTCAACCAGTGGGAAATATCAGCCGGTGGAAAAACGTCCCAGCCTCCCATCCTTTGGATGGACAGCCGTGGGGTGCATCCAACAGAGTTCTTCACAGAGTCTCCAGCAAGATTGAGCCCCAGTTGCCCTCCATAGTAACCAGTTCAATAATGCACACTTTTCTGGATTTCTTTACTTCCCTGTCTCACTCTTCCTACTCCCTCAGTCCTGCTTCCGGGATCACCTCCCAAACAGACTATCTGCACCCAGGTCTTTGTCTCAGGCTCTGATCTAAGGGGAACCCAAACTGAGACATTGAGTCACTTTAATTAGAACTGGGGAATTCAAACCCAAGACCGATCTGGAATTGGTTGAGATGGGGTTTTCTTTTAGCTGCTGCAAACAATCCTTGGCCTTCTCCACCAATGCACCTTGTCCACGTGACTGTCCTGACAGCTGCTTTCCAGAACATCATTCCTTCTTTACATGCATGCCTGGCAGGCAGTAGGTACTTACAAGAGTTCTTTTTTTTTAATTTATAAAACTGAGAGTGGTCAAAGACCAGTGGAAATTTACCACCCTGCTCCTCTTCTTTATACTGGAGCCTTAGGCAAAATATGACCACATTGCCTGGGCCCTCCTTTCCATTTTCCTTGCTTGTCTGAGCCAGCCACTCAGAATCCCGTGGCTACCATGTGCTTTGAAGAAATTAGGGCACCTTAGCACCTCCTTAGCACCACCACACAGGGGGGGCAAGCTATGGTTCACCACACCCCTTGGAACATTGCCCCCTCCCCTAGCCCAGTACCACCTAGTTGTCACTCCCACCTTTTCCCACCAGTATGTATCTGAAATCCAAAATGTAGTTGCTATAGTTCAGCAGTAATTGGAGGCTGGTTTCCTTGGTCACCAGAGTCCAGTAAAATACGGTTCTCTCTGACGTTACTCACGTGGGAGTGTCCTCCAATCACTGCTTCTAGGCCAGCATTATGGAATGTCTTGTTCTTCCCCCACACCCTCAGGCAATTTGATCCAGACCCATGGGCCTTTGCTCAAGATGTATTCTCTATCCCAAACACCTTTCCCTGGGCCTCTTCATTTACCCAAGCGCTCCCCATCCTTAGAGTCTTACCTGAGGTGTCACCTGCTCCAGGAGGTGTCCCTTCTGCAGGCTCTCTTGCCACCTCTCAGTCATGACACTAATTTTACCATATTGGAAGTCAGCTTACAATCTGTCACTTGCCCTAAGGTATAGACTTCAACCCAACAGAGGCTCCTCTTACCCATTATTGGATAATTAGTAAGGTAGCCATTGTATAGCATATTGATTATTTGGCAGCAGTATATCTAAACAACATCTGAACTCCTTAATGAGACATATGAACCCCCTTCCAAATCTGGCCCCTTTTACCATTCCAGTCCAGGCTTATTGGTCCCCATAGGGGCCCAAAGCCATCCTATCCCAACTTGACCAGAACAGGCTTGGAAAAGAATTCCTAGTTGGAGCACTCAGATGGTCATTCTTTAAGACCCACCCAAACAACATTCTATAGTAAATCTTCCACTCTCTATACCCACCCCTTACCCCCAAACTAGGGAAACACAAATTAGAAACAACAGTGCAGTGAGTAGTATCGTGATCTAAATTTGGTCCATCCCTGCAACTATCTCCTTAAGCTGACACCTTGGGCCAAAGGGTATGCAGATTTCATATTTTGACACCTATTGTGTCAAGCTCACCTCCAGAAAGGTTTTATCCTGTCAACAATGAATGGGGTGTGCACATTACCCAAACCCTAGACAGTACTGAGTTTTTCAGTCTTTTTCACATTGGCAAATTCAATTAAAAAAAGATGGCGTATTAATGTACTTTTATCTGTAGGAGTGAAGTTGGACAACGTGTTCTGGTCTTCTACCACCCAACATCTAAACAGACTTCCTTTTTGAAGAGGATACCAAATTAGGCAGGACAACTCAAACTCCATTATGAAAACTGAGCAGGGGATTGGGAGAAAGTATTTGCCTTCCCACCCCTGGAAGCTAGAGCCCAGGAAGATCACCTAAGAAAGACCAGTCAGATGCTCCCACCTGGACCTTGGCTCTGGATGTATAGATACAAGCTTAGTTGGAGATAATTAGTGAATCTAGTGGCTCTATATTCAGCAGAAGGTCCAGTGGTGGCGGTGCCAGTGATGGTGGCAGTGAGTGTCCAGCTGGCTGCTCTAGTGCCAAGTTCTTACTGGTGTCTGCCTACCTGCGTTTCTGTCCAAGCCTGTTTCTCCAGCTCTGTTTATTCTGCGAGCTAACCTAATAGGCTTCCTATACATTTCTTTATTGCTGAAACTAACCAGTGTCAGTTTCCGTTGTTTGCAATCAAGAAAATGACTAGTAATGCCTTTTAGTTAGCAGTTCGTATTTTTGCTGCTGTGATTTACCTGTACACATCATTTGCCTATTTTTTCTTTGGTGTGTTCCTTTCATAAATATTGATCAATAAAAGTACTTTGTATATGAGTTATTCCTTGGTCTATGCAATTTCATTTGGTTATTTGCCTTTCACCATATTTGCAGTGTTTTTATATCAAATAGAGAATTTAAATTATTTTATATAGTCAGATTGATCATTTTTTTCTATAAAAATTTTTTTTTTCTTTAACATGCTTAGGAACTCCAAGATCATAAGAATACTCATCTGGGCTTCCCTGGTGGCGCAGTGGTTAAGAATCTGCCTGCCAATGCAGGGGACACGGGTTCGAGCCCTGGTCCAGGAAGATCCCACACACCGCAGAGCAACTAAGCCTGTGAGCCACAACTACTGAGCCCACGTGCCACAACTACTGAAGCCTGCGCACCTAGAGCCTGTGCTCTGCAACAAGAGAAGCCACCACAATGAGAAGCCCGTGCACCGCAGCAAAGAGTAGCCCCCGCTCGCCGCAAATAGAGAAAGCCCACGCGCAGCAACGAAGACCCAACTCAGCCAAAAATTAAATAAGTATATTTATATATATTAAAAAAAAGAATACTCATCTGTGTTTTCATTTAGTGCTGTTATGGTTTCTATTTTTTTTCTTTTTCTTACTGTTAATGTTGGTTCCATCTGGAATTTATTTTTGTGAAGGAAATGAGGTAAGGATCTTGCCTTTTTCCCCACTCACATGGCTAGCCAATTGTCCCAACACCTTTTTTTTTTCTAACCTAACCTTTTTCCACTGCTTCAAAATACCACTTTTTATCACATATTAAACTCCACATACATTTAGGGTTTTTAAAAATTCTCTTCTTATTGATGTGTCTTTATATTCCATGATAATATAGATATAGAATATATTGAAATGTTTGGTAGGGCAATACCTCCTAGTATTTTATTGGCTGTTCACTTATTCTCTCAGATGAATTTAATTATTGGGGGGATTACTTATATAGATTACTTTAAGAAAAATTGACATGATCATAATATTTATCTTCTTACCTGAGAATAAAGTATATCTTTTAAAAATTAGACAACGGCTCTCCATGTCCCTCAGAGTACTACAGTTTCCTTCCATAGGTTTGTGTAACATTAATAAGTTTGTTACTGTTTTTTGCTATTATGAATGGGATATTTTTGTGCCATTATATTTTCTGTTGTTTATCTCTAGGACAAAATTATTTTTGTAACCAACCACCTTGATGTACTTTAGTTGTTTCTCATAATTTTCTGTTAATTCTCTTGGGTTTTTCAGGAATTAGTATCAATGCATGAAATAGTAACCTGGCCTCTTCCTTTAAAATATTTGTACCTCATTTTTTCCTTTCTCTTGTCTAATTACCCTTCTAGAACTCTGTTAAGTAATAGCAGTGAGAGTGGGAAAGCCTGCATTGTTCCTGACATTATGCTTCACCATTAAGCATGGTGCTTACTTTTGGTTTGAGATATATATTATTTATTGCATTAAAGTAGTATCCATTTATTTCTACTTCAGAAAGTGTTATTATCAGAAATGGATCTTGAATCTTATCAAATGCCTCTGGGCACCAACAGAAATGAGCATATGCTTTTATATCCTTTGACCTGTATACCCATCACAAGTTCTTGGTAGCAAACAATATAAACTACTTTCGGCTAACTTAAACAGAAAGGGAGTTTTTTAGAAGGATGGATATCAAACAGCTCACAGAACTGTCAGAAGAGCTTCCGAATCAGACTTGGGAAACCAAGGAAGACAGTACATAGTCAGGACCCTGCACCAGAAAATGCTGCCTTAAACATCTTACATGTCATTGTTGGCACCACTGGTGAAGCTAGACACACTGCTGCCACCAAAGCTGGCACCACCATTGAACACTGGCAGCCATACTTCTGGACCCTTGGTTCTGCTATACCAGATGTGAATAATCTTGAATAATTTCTGGTTGTCTTGAACTTTTGCTATCATACCTTCAAAATTCTAAGCCCAAAGTGAAAGCATCCATTTGGTTGGGCTAAATCCTAGATCTGATTACTAGCTGCTGGGAATTAGGAAGAAGACCACATAGTGGGAGAAAGAGCTGCCTCCCATTCATCTTGAGATTCCTTCCAAAAGGAAGACTACTCAAAGCTGGGCAGCCAAAAATGACAAATGTCCACTGCAGCCTACTCATGTGATGTGTCTTGTTGATAGCGTTAAATGTATTGCTTTATCTACTTGCTACCATTTCACATAGAATTTTAAATCTATTTTCATAAGAAAGCCAGCTTGCAGTCTTTGTGTGTGTGCACGCTATCCTCGTCAGATTTCAGCTTTACCAGATTTTTAAAAGCAAGGGCCACCCCAGGAGACATAAGGGACATTATGCTTTTTAAAAGCGTCCCTATTTTCCTCAGGCTCTGGAACAATTTAAATAATGTGTTTTCAAAGGTTGTAAGAATTCTCCCATTTACTCTCTGGATCTGGTAGGGCAGGGAGTTCTTTGAAATAGTTTGTAATTTCCATCCATTAATATTGGTCTGTCTAGATGAATGGATAAAGAAAATATGGTACATATATATAGTGGGGTACTATTCAGCCATTAAAAAGAATGAAATAATGCCATTTGCAGCAACATGGGTACAACTAGAGATTATCATACTAAGTGAAGTAAGTCAGAAAGAGAAAGACAAGTACCATATGATATCACTTACATGTGGAATCTAAAATATGACACAAATGAACCTATCTATGGAACAGAAACAGAATCACGGACATAGAGAACAGACTTGTGGTTGCCAAGGGGGAGGGGGTTGGGAGAGGGATGGAGTGGAGGTTGGGATTAGCAGATGTAAGCTTTATATACAGAATGGATAAACAACAAGGTCCTGCTGTATAGCACAGGGAACTATTTTCCATGTCCTATGATAAACCATTACGTAAAAGAATATTTTAAAAAAGAATATATATATATATATATATATATATATATCTGAATGACTTTGCTGTACAGTGGTAATTAACACAACATAGTAAATCAAATATACTTCAATAAAAAATTTTTTTAATATTGGTCTGTCTAAACTTTCTTCTCTTGAATTAATTTCAGTCATGTTATTTTGCTAGAAAATCACACATGTTTTCCAATTTGCTAGCACAGTCTTACAAGGATTACCTTAAGATTCTATTTCCTTTTTTTGGCTGAGAACCATGGAAGTGAGTTAAATATATTCTTCCATTTGTGACTCTCTTATCATTAGGAAGATATAATGATATCTTCGGCAAGATATGGCAACGGCCTCCCCTCACCCCCAGTCCTTTCTTCTTTGCAAGGACATTCACTAAGCTCCAGGATTGTGGCCAACACTGTTGGTGCCCTACCCAGACGCATGGGATCCTTTACCCTTTCTGTGTGCCAGTCCTCCAGCTGTGTGCTTTGCTTTGAATCGCTGCACCTGTGACTCTCTTCTGACAGCTGTCTTTGGGCTACTGGCACTGCCTCATCTGCACACGCAGAGAGTGGAAGTGCTGGGGGCTTGTGTCTCCTGGGGTGGCCCTTGGCCAGCGACAGTTGCGTGCGAGAGTATGGAAGCCAGCTTCTCCGCCTTCATCATCACAAATTTTGAGGCATAACTTACAGTCAAGAGCTCCCTGCAGGATTAGGATGAAAGTTCCCTTTCCAAGACCCTGCTCCAAATTCCATCTTTGCTTGACAGCTTCCTTTTCCATTATCTGCTCCCCTCACCCCTTATGAGTTTCTTGTAAGAGCTCTTCCTTAAAAACCACTTACACATGAGTTCTCATCTTGGGGTCTGGTTCTGGGGAATTGGTCTAAAGCAAAGATGATTTAACCTAGTCCCTGCCCTCAAAGACTGACATACCATCCAATGAATTACACTGTAACACCTGGACATTGCCATAGAAATACAAATGAAATCCTGTGACAGTACAGAGAGGAAGTTAATAACTCAATTGGGAGGAGATAGTGAACACTGCATTTAGAAAGTGTTAGTCAATCTGGGTTTTTAAGGATGAATAGGAGTTGACCGGATAGGAAATATAGTATGGAGATGAGGTGTTATAGGCAGAGATAAAATGGCCAAAAACTTACAATTACAAATAACATGTGGTTCCTATGTTTTAGGAATTCAAAATGTAGTGAGTGAAGTTGGGAAGCCGAATGGCTCTCAGAGAAATTATAATGCAAGGGTTAAATAAGGGCTAGAATAAACAAGATGCTGTTCTTGCCTCACAGAGTGAAGCTGGGTTTGGAAGAAAGAAAATAAGTTTTCTAGGCAAAGAAAGGAGTAAAGGAAATTTAAGAAGAGAAAATCACATATGTAATGACACAGGACATGAAAAGGCTTCATATGTCAAGGAAGCGCAAGTTGAGGGTAGCTATATAGACTCATACATACATTATAAGCAAAGTATGTTCCTGTCATTCATTTCCTTTTGAAAGGAAAAGTCTCAGTGTGGTGCTAGTATGTTTTGTAAACCTCTCCACCACTTGCTAATCTCTTTCTTTCTCTCCTTTTTAAAACAAGTTCAGAACCTTCAGCAGGCAGCAGTAATGGCGTAGTTTGTAGTTCTTATTCCACATGCTCTTTGAGGACCTTGCTACTCCCCATCAAGAGTAGAATCTATATCCCCTCCCTTTTGAAACCTGGTGAGCTTCTGTGACTGCCTTGACTAATAGAATTCAGCAAAAGTGAAACTATGTGACTTCTGAGGCCATATCATAAAAGGTATATACCTTCCATTTGTCTCTCTCTCAGAATGTTCACCCTGGGAACCCAGCCACCATGCTGTGAGGAAGCCCAAGCCACACTGAGAGGGTCACATGGAAAGGGATCAAGCCTGAAGCTCTGGGCCCTGGGCCCTGACTGAGCTCCAGTTGACAACCAGCACCAACTTGCCAGCCATGCAAGTGAGTAGTCTTGGAAGAGGGTCCCCCAGTCTTCAGTCAATCCACCCCAATGATGCCCATGGAGCAAGGACAAGCCTTCCCTGACAAGCCCTGCCCAGACTGCAGATTCACAGGCAAAATAAATTGTTGTGTAGTTTTAACCCATTAAGTTGTGGGGTAATTTGTTATGATTGGATAACTGAACAAGTATCTAGATAGATTTTAATTACATTGTTTTGTTTTCCTCTATTCATTTTTACATTCACCCTCTATTTATAGCAACACTGATTTTCTACTTGCTGCAATGATAAGAGGTTTTATTTTTAAATACATTTACCCCTTGAGTGTGGGCTAGACTTCATGACTTGCTTCCAAAGAACAAAGTGTGGGAAGGGGGAAGTAGTAAATTTGTGATGGAGCAGAGACTACCTAAACCAAGTGATGATGAAGGCTGACATCACTCGAGATAAGTCATGTTGATATCAAGTGATATCAACTAACACTTACGCTTCGTGTTAGTCAGGGTTCTACAGAGAAACAGATCCAATAGGTAGGGTGTGTGTGTGTGTGTGTGAGAGAGAGAGAGAGAGAGAGAGAATAAAAGAATAAAAAAGATATAAATCTACAAAAGAGAGATTAAGAAAGGAGAATACAGTCAATGAAAGATTGTGTAAACCAAAGTTCTATCAGAACAGAAGCCACTCTGTGTGTTTTGATTAGGAAGGGGAAATGTAGGGCTTAGCCCACCAATGTAAAGCTGGGGAACGCAGGGCAGGCAAGCCACTTTCACCAGTCTCACCCTGCAGCACCAAAGCGAGCGAATATCAGGAGCAATCTGGCAGCTCTGTGCATACCAAGGGCAGGGCCAGGTATAGGGTGAGACTAGTGAGGCAGTCACCTTCGATACAGACTTTAAGAGGATACCAAAACACTCATGTGCTAGGGGGTCTCCAGAGAAACAGAACTAACAGAGTAGATATGTATATACGTATTACAGGACTTGCCTCACATGGTTGTGAAGGCTGAGAAGTCCTGCAATCTGCTGTCTGTGAGCCAGAGAACCAGGAAGGCTGGTGGTATAGTTCATTCTGACTCCGAAGACCTGAGAATGGGGCCAATGGGGTAACTCCCAGTCTGAGTCTGAAGGCCCAAGAAGCAGGGTGATGATGTCCAAGGGCAGGAGAAGATGAATGGCCCAGCTCAAGCAAAAAAATCAAATTTACCCTTCCTCCGCCTTTTTGTTCTATTCGGGTCCGCAGTGGAGTGGGTGATGCCCAGCTGCACTTGTGAGGGCGATCTTCTGTACTCAGTCTACTCACTCAAATGCCAATCTCCTCCAGAAACACCCTCACAGACGCACCTAGAAACCATGTTTTACCAGCTATCTGGGCATCTCTTAGCCCAGTCAAGTTGACACTTAAAATTAACCATCACAACTCACTTATCAAAATAAAGAATATTTTAATACAATATTTTTTAAAAAGCAAACAATGCAAAAAAAAAACCCCATGGTGAAAAAAATGTCAGAATTTTAAAACAGAATTTTTTAATTAAAAAAAATTTTAATTTAAAATTTTTAAACAGAAAACAGTCTGATCGTGCATTTGCACGACCCTACCCTGCTCACCTCACCCTAATCCCAGCCCTGCTCAGTAGCTCTGGGAGAACCTATGGTCTTCCCAGCTAACGGTAGAATTAAAAGGAGTGATTTATAGTCGTTGACTGGAAGATACTGAGAACTTCAAGTTTACTGTCTGCTCACCCATCTGCCCACAATAGCTGCCAGAGAATAACAATTTCTCTTTTATCTTCTGAATTCTTTGTGGGTACCTCTCATTAGCAAACACTAAGAAAGAGATTCTTGGAAATGTACTTCTAGGCTTCTTCCCTGTGACACAGAGGGAACTATAAAAGAGAGGTAAGGCTGTCAAGTTAATAACAGGTAATCCAACAGAGAGATGTCAAGACTGTTTCAAAAGCTGGAAATTACGTAAAGATATTACCAGAACTGAGAAATATGAATATCAAATAGTCGCAGAGAGGAAGAAAACAACAAGCAAACTAAGTTGTTGAATCTCTAAAAGCTCAGTGTTATGGGTTGAGTTGTATCCTGCCCCTCCCCTCAAATTCCTATGGTGAAGTCCTAACCCCAGTACTTCAGAATGTGACTGTATTTGGAGATAGGATCTTTAAAAAGGTAATTAAGTTAAAATGAGGTCATTAGGGTGGGCCCTAGTCCAATACAGCTGATATCCTTGTAAGAAGAGGAGATTAGGACAGAGACACACACAAAGGGAAGACCATGTGAAGACACAGAGAGAAAACAGCCATCTACAAGCCAAGGAGAGAGGCCTCAGAAGAAAACAACACTGCCAACACCTTGATCTCAGACTTCCAGCATCCAGAAATGTGAGAAAATAAAAGTCTGTTGTTCAAGCCCTCCAATCTGTGGTAGTTTTTTATCCCAGCCCTAGCAAACTAATACAGTCAGGAATTAGAAGCATCAGATACAGTAAAAGATGGGGTAAAGCATGGGGCTTCAAATAGGGAGCCTGGTTGAAAGTCTATATATTTAGACACTTAGGTACCCTCACTTATCACACACATCCAAGGCAAAGATGCTTCTAGCTCCAACATCCAACATGAAGTATATTCGACAAACACATTAAACTAGAGAGTTTCCAACTTCGGAGAGTTTCCAAATTTAAAGGCCTAGTAAAGGACAGGCAAGAGGAACTATTCTGAAAAGTAGGGAACCAAGTAAGAGACTACCACCTAAAGATCACGAAACCATCCCTGACCCAAACCACTTTTGCCATTTGGTCCCAGACTGGTACAGAGGACCATCGGCAGGAAATTGGCATTCTTTTCTAGAGAAAAGGGGCTCTGAAAAAGGTCTGCACACAGTGACATTTGGGAGTCTGACACAAATGGCTGGATTCCTTCTGAACATTGAAGCCCTCTGAGTTGAAAAGTCACACCTAGTGAAGTAAGTCAGAAAGAGAAAAACAAATATCGTATATTAACGCATATATGTGGAATCTAGAAAAATGGTACAGATGAACCTATTTGCAAAGCAGAAATAGAGACACAGTGTAGAGAACAAACGTATGGACACCAAGGGGGGAAAGGGGGGGTGGGATGAATTGGGAGATTGGGATTGACATATATACAATACTACGTATAAAATTGATAACTAATGAGAACCTGCTGTATAGCACAGGGAACTCTACTCAGTGCTCTGTGGTGACCTAATGGGAAGGAAATCCAAAAACAAGGGGATATATGTATACATATAGCTGATTCACTTCGCTGTACAGCAGAAACTAACACAACATTGTAAAGCAACTCTACCCTAATTAAAAAAAAAAAGAAAAGTCACACCTCATATCCACAGCTTTTTAATACTCACTGTTAAAGATAAATAGCTCAGGATCATCAGACATTTAAGTAAGACATTTTCCTTCCTTTGGAGGAAATTGAGACAAAGCAGAGAGCTAAAGAAAAGCTTTTAAAAATTGTACTTAACATGTTCAAAGAGATAAGAAAAGATATTGCATCTGTAAAACAATAATATGATTTTTAAAAAATAAAAATATAAATGACTTTTGGGAATTAAAGTTTTGATAGAAGAAATTTAAAATTGAACAAACGAGTTGGAAGATAAAGTTGCAGAAATCTCCTAGAAAGTAGAATTGTAACCAAGCAAGACCCTATGGGGCCTTCCTGGGACAGACCCCTCCTCATATCCTCTACTTTAGCTCCTCTCTGAAGTACCTAGATAATAGTATCTGATGCACATTTCCAGAGTCGTTTTACAGATCCTAAAACCCCCACTAAATGGAAGATGTTAACTGCTTGATGACCATGAACACATAGCCTCCTGGAGTCTAAGGACTGATAATGTTAACCCCTGTGACACCACCCTGTTATCTCACCATCAGAGAATTGTGCATGAGCTGATCACAGACCCTGGGATGCGCCTCCTTCACCTGTCCTTTAAAATGCTTGCTGAAACCCTTTGGGGAGTTGGGTGTTTTGGGGGGCACGAGCCACCCATTCTCCTTGCATGGCCCTGCAATAAACCTTTCTCTGCTCCAAACTCTGACGTTTCGGTATTGTTTGGCCTCACTGTGAGTTGGGCACACAAACTTGCATTCGGTAACAGAATTAAAAAGAAAACAGATGGGAAAGAGTAAAGAAAAGATAATGAGAATTAATTCATTGAAGTTCAATACTCAACTGACAGTAATTCTACAAAGAGAGCAGTAATTTCCAGCAGGCAATAATAGAAGAAAATGTCCAGGACTGAAGAACATGAGCGTCTGGATTAAAAGTATACAGCACATTGTATTTGAAAAAGATCCCCACCAAGGCATGTAATTGGGAAATTTAGAATCCCAAGAGCAAAAATACCATAAAAACTTTCATAGTGAAAAAGTAGGACACAGTCACAAAAAGAAAAAAAAAAGAAAAAGGGAAAAAAGTGGAAATCAGAATCTCATCAGACTTTCAAAAGCAAAATGAGAAGCTAAACACAATGAAGTAATGCCTTCAAAATAATAAGGGATTATTTCTAATCTATAATTCTATTCCCAGACAAACTATACTTGAATCAAGTGTGATGATGGAACAAAGGTAATGCCTCAGAAAATATACTTCCCATGACTTTTTTGTCAGGGCTATTGGAAAATATAGTCAACAAATATGAGGGGTTAAACCATTAAGACCAACAGAAAACCCAACACAAGGAGAGGCTAAAGAAAATTCTAGAATGCTAGTGAACAACCAGTTCAGAAGGAGCAAGATTACAGAAGACTCCAGGAAAGATGTGGAAAAAAGGGAAACTTGATGTGTCTGACTACATAAAAAAATTTTTTCAAGTGAAATTTTGCAATTCTGTGGGAGAGTTTAGAAAGAATTAGAGACAGTGACATAGAAAACTAAGCAAACAAAACCAAGAAGCCATAACTCCAAGGAAAACACAACAGATGGCCAAGGGAGGAAATTAGTCAGAGTACATGACACAGATCAGTATGGAGTAATATTTACATAAGTCAAATAACACGAAACACTGAATTAAATAAAAACTGTCCCTTAGCCATATTGAGAGGTTGGTAAGGGTACATGGTGCTATGAAGGTGCTAAATCCTTTTCTGCACTGTGGCTGTCAGTGCTAGTTGCCCACCTAATATCTATTCTCCCCTTATGATTTAACAATAGAACTCTGATTTTTGTTTGGGGCGGCAATGAACCCAGTTTAAAAATTCCATTTTTACCTCCCCTGCACCTAGGAGTAGCTAGACAGAGTTCTAGTGCCTGACATCTCTGTAGAGATTTCTTGGAAAGTTTTTCTTTCTCAGTCAAGGTCCTAACCCTTCCACCTTCCACCCTTCCACCTTGTCAAATTTTAAAGAATATTTGAAAATCGACCCTCTTAGCTGCCATCTCAAGAAGCTAGAACAAGAACAGCAAAATAAAACCCAAAGAAAGTAGAAGGGAGGAAATTGCTTCTTGTCACTTGCTTCTTCCTCCTGGAAAGATATTCCAGACCAAGGGATGAAGAGGTCAGCTTGTGACCCTGAGATGCGAAGGACAGTGGAGCAAAAGAAAACAGGAGACTGGACCTTGACATCCTTGAGCAGCTGCATTAACTTCTAGCAGCTGGTAACGCAAGCAGAAAATGAAATTAAAAATGAAATCATTTATGACAATGCCAAAGCCCATCAAATATCTGGGAATAAATCTGACAAGAAACATAAGACCTCTACACTAAAAACTATGAAATATTGCTGAAAGAAATTAAGCAAACCCAAACAAGTGAAAGGATATACCATATTCATGGTTAGAAGACTCAGTATTGTCAAGACAATATTGTAATGCCAATTCTCATAAAATTGGCCTATAGATTCAATACATTCCCTATCAAAATCACAGCAAGCTTTTTTGGTAGAATCTGACAAGCTAATTCTAAACTTTATAAGAACATGCAAAAGACCTAGAATAACCAACATAATCTTGAAGAATGAGGACTTACACTACCAGAGATCAAGAATATATAATTAACTTATCTGTATTACTTTGTTGTTATCTGCTCTTATCATTTCCTTCCTTCTACTTTCTTTGGGTTTTATTTTGCTGTTCTTGTTCTAGCTTCTTGAGATGGCAGCTTAGAGGGTCGATTTTCAAATATTCTTTAAAATTTGTTTAACTTTTTATTTTGAAATAATAATACAAGACTCACCAGGAGTTGCAAAACTAGTACATAGAGTTCCTTGAACCCTTCAGCCAACTTCTACCTACGATGATGTCTTATATAACTGATGTGCAATATCAAAGCCAGGAAACTGACATTAGTACAACATTGTTGAATGACTACAATAATTTAGTTTTCACCAGTTTCAAATGTACTCATTTGTATATGTGAGAGGAGGGAATTCTGTGCAGTTTAGTCCCATGGATAGATTTATGTGACCACACTACAGTCAAGACACAGAATTGGTCTATCACCACAAAGCAACTCCCTCCTGCTGCCCCTCTATATTCCCACTCACCCTCTCTTATCCTCATCCCTGTCCCTTAGCAACCATCAATCTGTTCTCCATCTCCATAGTTTTGTCAATTTGAGAAGTTATATAAATGGAGTCCTCTAGAGTATGACTTTTTGAAATTAGCTATTAGCACTTTACATAATGCCCTTGAGATCCATCCATGTTGTTACATTTATCCACATTCATTCTTTTCATTGCTGAGTGGTATTCCACTGCATGAATGTATCAGTTTGTTTAACCATTCAGTTACTGAAGAACTTCTGAGTTATTCCCAGTTTTTGACTATTACAAATAAAGCTGTTATGAACATTCACATAAAGATATTCGTCTGAACATAAGTTTTCATGTCTCTGGGGAAAATACCCAAGGATGTGATATGATTGCTAAGTTTTATAGTAAGTGCGTCTTTCGTTTTTTGTTTTGTTTTGTTTTGGTTCGGTTTGGGTTTTTTTCTGGTTTGGTCTTATAAGGAACGGCCAAACTGTTTTCCAGAGTACCAGTTTACATTCCCACCAGCAATGTATGAGAGATCCAGTTTCTCTGCATCCTTGCCAAGAAATATTCTTTTAAAATATGTGCATTCGAGTTATAAATTTCCATCTGAGCACTGCTTTAGTTGCGTTCTCTAGACTCATTGTTTAAGCCACTGTTAATCAGGGCTTCTAATACTTGGAGCAGAATGAAATCTTAATCAGTTGTGTCCTTTACAACTCCAGGGGGCCACCATTAACATCATGGTCTAGAGTTTTGTAAAACAAAATTTGAAAGCTTCTATTAGGTATCTTGAATTCAGTTAGGGGGAACAAACCTAATTTAAATAGAGTGGTCATGAAAGACTTGTTGGAAAGGTGACTTTTGAGAAAGGATCTGGAGGAGATCTTGAGCTAGGCAAAATTAGGCAGAAGGGAGTTCCAGGCAGAGGGTAGCCCGAAAGCCTGGGTTGGGACTTCCCTGGTGGTCCAGTGGTTAAGACTCCATGCTCCCAATGCAGGGAGACCGATTTTGATCCCTGGTCAGGGGACTAGATCCCGCATGCCACAACGAAGATCAGCACAGCCAAATAAATAAATAAATATTTTTTAAAAAACCAAAAAACATTCCTGGGTTGTTTGAGAAACAGCGATGAGGCCAGTGTGGAGGTGAGTAAATGATGGGCAAGTAGTAGGATATGAGGTTAGTGTGGTAACTGGTTTAATGGTACTAAATCATGTAGGGCTCCAGGACCGACTGTATGGTAGGCCATAAAGCAGGCCTCAATAAATTTAAAAGGATTGAAATCATACATCATATGTTCTCCGACCACAATTGAGTGAAATTAGAAATCAGTAACAGAAAGAAATGTGGGAAATTCACAAATATGTGGAAATGAAACAAGATACTTCTAAATAACCAATGGTCAAACAAGAAACCACAGGGAAATTAGAAAATACTTTGACATGAGTGAAAATGAAGACACAACATCACAAAATTTATGGGATGTAGCTCAAGCAGTTCTTAGAAGGAAATTTATAGCCTTAAATACCTATATTAAAAAAGAAGAAAGATATCAAATCAATAACCTAACCTTCCACCCTAACACACAGAAAACGAAGAGCAAATTAAGTCATGGAGGGCCATATGGGATTTGGGTTCTATAACTTCTGAGTACCTTTTGTATCCTGTTAATTTTACATGTCAAGTTGACTGGGCTAAGGGATGCCCACATAGCTGGTAAAACGTTATTTCTGAGTGCTTCTGTGAAGGTTTCTGAGAGATTAGCATTTGAAACACTACTGAGTAAAGAAGATCATCCTCACTAGTGTAGGCAGGCATCATCTAATCTTTCCAAATAGAAGGAAAAGGAAGAGGAGGAGCAAATTTTCTCTCTCTCTTCTTGAGCTGGGATGTCCGTCTTCTCTGCCTTTTTGTTTGAGCTCTCATGCTATATTTTTACAGCCTATTTAGTGCCATTCTCTCACATTTTTTGCCTTTTGTTGGTGATTTTGCTGTTTAAAATGGCCCTCAATTGTAGTGCTTATGTGCTGTCCAGTGTTCCCATGCACAAGAAGGCTGTGATGTGCCTTTCAGAGAAAATATGTGCATTAGATAAGCTTCGTTAGTGCATGAGTCATAATGCCATTGGTCATTCAATGCTGATGAACCAACAGTAAGGTATTTTTAAACCAAAACACACATTCTAAAAGTTATGTATTTATCAGTTGATGAATACGTTGTGACCAGAGGCTCGCAGGAAACTACCTCTCTATTTCTCCTAAGAGAAATGGTTCAGTATTTGCTAATTCGGTATTTGTGTGACTTCATAGAACATAACTACTGCAAGAGTAAATATCAGGAATCGACTGTACATTTTTAGTTCTAAAGGCAATCTGAGTGTGACATCTCTTATCTGTCATCTGTGCTGATTGAACAACCTGGCTGGGGGAGGTCACTTTCACTATTTCATCCTTCTTGCAGTATCCATCTCAAATCTGCAAGTGGCATTTTGTGGGAGAGGAACATACCATTAGAGACCTCCCGCGAAATGGGAGAGCCCACAACGGCGTCCATGGCTGCTGTCCACGGTGCTGATCATCTAAAGCGACCTTCCTGCAAGAGAAGAAGCATCAGAAAAATCATGAAATTCACACAAGTGAACCTAAGGATCCTGTTCCCTGTTCCTCAGTGATCAAAGACAGTAGGTTCCCAAAACTGGTTAGTGAGCATGCATGAAGAGAGAGTCTTGATCTCATCCTTGTAACATCAAGTTAACATCCACAAGAACAGAAGGACATTATTCTAGAGCCACAGGAATCCTGGAAAGAGCCATACTTGGGAACAAGCTTACTTATTACCACTGGGTTCCCACACTTAGCCAATCCTGTGCCACTGAGGCCTAAGCCCTATTGTCAGTTTAACCAAACCTTTTAAACCCCTTTAGATCTCCTCTGACTCTCCAGAAGATTTAAGATTTCCTGGTATTGATATTTCTCATGACTGGCTTCCTGAGTCCCTGAACCTTGATCCTCTAAAACCCAGAGTCTCTACAGACTCTACATTATAAAAAGTTTCAAAAAGCAGAAATAAATTTTAGATAAATTGATACAACATAGAAGCCAAGAGAAGACAGTGTTTCACTGAGACAACTATCAATTGCAAGTGCCAAAGAAGGCAAAATTGGGGAAATTATGGAAGATTAGCTGTTTTGCAACCCAGAATTCACTTGGATTTTGCTTTGGGGGAAACGACCCTTTTCTCACTCTCAGATCATGTGTTTTGGGTAAAGGTGATTCCAAACCTAAGCCTGTGATCCAAACCTAAGCCAACCAGCACATTCTTTATTTTAATCACAGCTTTCAGTTAGAGGTTAGGACATGCTTCAAGCAAGGTAATAAAGCCTGCTTAGGATCATTCAGAACTAATCGTACAATCTATGCTGGAGCCACCAGTCCTGCTGGACTCAGTTTTGTACATTTAGGGGCTGGAGCTAATGCAGCCATCTTATGATTGCACTGGACAGAGAATGGCATGAACACTGAGAAAGTAGAGTCAAGACTTAAAGGCAGAGAAAACAAGTCCTGGTGACATCTTTTGAATCCAGGTTTGTGCTAAGCTGAAACCAGACTCCTCAGTACATGAGATAATTTGTTCCATTTTAAAACCTGAACTAGTTCAGAGTTGTTTGTTTCAGATACTTGCAAAATACAGAGCTCTACTTGGATTACAAATAAGTACTAGAAGTGGAGTGTTTTAGATGATGCATGATAAAATGTGGAATTGACAAAGGCCTAGTGGGTTGGATATAGGGCAGTGAAAACCCTTCTGACATAGCTAGGAGGTTGAGAAGACTTTTCACATGTTGGCAAAAATGCTGGTTAAATTCTCCTTAAGGGAAGGTTTTTATCAGCTGGCCTGGGAAGCGTGCCCTTCCTGAACCAATGATGGCCAGAGAGAATATGTTATGATTGGTGTTCAAGGGGGGGTTCCTACCAGAATCACATGGCCATAAGGTAGGGGATGAGGATTTTCCAAAGGAAAACCTAGGCTCTGTTGCCAGTAGAAAGTGGAATGGATTCCATGTAGGCAGGAGAAAGAGATTCCATCAAGAACTCTCCTGTGATAGTTGTCTTGTGTGCTTTCAATAAGTCCCCATCATCATAGATAATCTGTGCATGTCTCTTGAGCCTTAAAAAATCTGATTAATAAAAGAATGTTTCTTACGCTAGATAATGATGCTAACTTTTGTTAGAAGCATGTGTGCCTCTTGGAGAAAAAAGTGTCCTAGAAGATGAATGTAACCAAATTTACATTTCTTTAATATTACAACAATTAATGCTATTGCTCTAAGCTAAGTCTATACGCAGAGATAGTATCCAGGTCATTGGGAGCTAGGGTCAGATTAAGAAATAAGAATGATCTTCTATCATGCCACCACCTCTCATGAGCCTAGCAAGTTGTGGAAGATGGCCCTCACTGGTGTCATCTGGCATAGAAAAATGTTCCCCAGAAAGTTTGTAGATCCTGCGTCTGGGACTGGATATGGAATACACTTACTTTAAGGAGTGGAAGATGGCATCACCCTCTCCAAGCAGATTGTTGGTTGGGGTTCTTTTGATTTCTAGTGAGAGAAACTGAACTCAGAATGTCTTAAGCACAACAGCAAATGTATTGGCTCACATGACTGAAAAATCCAGGAGGTATACCCAGCTTCAGGTAGTGCTGGGTCCAGAGACTCACATTTTATCATCAGGGCTGGAACAATCTCCATCTCTCAGCTCTCCTTTTCTCCCAGGTCCCATGTGATTCTCCCAACAGTTCTTAGATTACACAATTCTTTCTGCTGTTAGCGCCAACAGTAAAAGAAGTTCTCCTTTTCAATCTTTCAGAAAATGTCCAGGGTGGGCCTGACTCTCATTGGATTGAATTGGGGCCCATGCCCACTCCTGAACAAAACACTGTGGCCTGAATGATAAGCGGATTGGCTAGATCTAGAGCCAGAGGTGTGATCAACCCAGCTTGAACCACAGTTCAAGTACTAGGAAAGGAGGATGAATTGGTCTCCAAAGGATATTCAGGATGTCTCCAGAATAAGAGGAAACAGGTGTTGATAAAAAACGAAAGAAAGAAACAGATGACCACTATACCAGTGTTTCGGGCAAGCAAATCTATAAAATCTGTGCATTTAGGGGACAGTGTAAATCTTATCTAATATTGCCTTTTCCTAAGTGGCCTAGAAGTAGTATTATTAACACAAAAGGATGTGTTGGTTCACTTCATTTTAAGGTTTCTTCTTCACTCATAGCCACCTTCTCTGAGAATTGCCCATCTACCCATAGTGGTGGACATGTACTGCCATGTTTGATCCTACCCTCATGGTGCTAGCTGATTGGACCAGGCATGAAGACAACAGATCCCAAAAATCTAGCTCATCTGCATACTAGTGGCTAATCAAATTCTTCATGGGCTCCACTGAGACTGAGAAGGGGTTTGAGAACTCAAGAAAGCCCACAAAATCCTCCTCCTGAGAGATCCAGAAAGTTCCTGGTTCCCATTCTCCTGAGGCCTTATTTGTGTTTCTTCAGATCCTGTTAAAAAGACTTCTGCCTGCATCCATTTAATAACTTCTTGGTTTTGCTTATGCTAATTTGAGTCTATTTCTGTTAACTGAAACCAAATGACTTTACCAAGACTAATTCCAGTCACAAGCTTCCAGCAGCATTGAAGAAGGAGTAGCTGATTTTGAGTGTGATTTTAATGTTCTCTGAACTTGGCCCCTGTGGTTGCATTTCCCAGGCTCTAAGCTCTTGCTGCTAAGCCTGTCACTAGTCCCAGTAGTTCTGAAATGTTTGGGTCTTTCAAAGCTCCTGTCTGAGTGAAGTAGTGCCAGTTATCAATTGCCACAGCAATGTTGCATGACTGGTGCACCTGGAATCAGCTGTTGGGTAAGCGTGGCAATCCTCCTGATCTTGACTGGGCCTGCCATACAAGAAAATAACATAGGAAGGCAGGTAGGAGGCATTTGGAATGATAGGAAATATTGTGATTTTATTTTATTTTTTTTTAAAGTCTTGATTGAATTTGTTACAATATTGCTTCTGTTTATATGTTTTGGTTTTTTGGCCCCGAGGCATGGGGGACCTTAGCTCCCCGACCAGGGATTGAACCCGCACCCTCTGCATTGGAAGGCAGATTCTTTACCACTGGACCACTAGGGAAGTCCAAACATTGTGATTTTAAGTAGGGTAACCAGGGAAGTTCTAACTGATAGAAAAACAATAACTCAAAGACTTGAAGGAGGCAAGGGGATAATCCATGGAATTATCTAAGTGACTGTGTGTGTGTGTGTGTGTGTGTGTGTGTGTGTGTGTGTGTGTGTGGAGAGAGAGAGCAGTTCAGATAGCAAGCCCTGAAGCAGGAGTGTGTCGATCATATACAAGAAACAACATGGAGTTCAATGAGGAAGAAGCAGAATGAGCCAGAGTAAGGGTGGTAGGAGATAAGGGAAGGGTGATAACAGGGCTCAGGTCATGGAGGACCTTGTAGGTGACATGAAGGCTTTGGCTTTTACTCTGAATGAAGTAAAAAACCATTGAATGGGTTTAAACAGAAGGGTGACATGATCTGACTAACTTAACAGCATCCCTTTGGGTAGTGAATTGACAACAGGCTGTAGAGGACAGACTCAGTGAGACTAGTTAGGAGGCTATGGCAATGGTCCAGGTGAGAGAAATGATGGATTGGAGCACAGTGATGGCCCCAGAGGTAATGAGAAGTAGATTGTAGATATATTTCATAAATATGGACATGATGCTTCCGAAGGGAAAAGAAGTTGCCTATGGTCTAATGATGACAGAGATGGTTCAGAGACAACACCACTCTGTACCAAAGATGGTTTTTACAACTTTGGTCAACTATGCCTTATGCAAGCACCTTGATAGAAGGCTTGCTGCCCCATGGCCTAGGAAGTGAGGGGCTTCTCTGCATCTCAGCCATTCCAAGCAAGGACTTTTCGTCATTCTTCATGTGGGGTCCGGGAGGATGAGGGTTGGTCCCACTCACAGCAAGATTCTCATGCAGCTTTGTGGATAAGTGTGTAGGCTTTGTATTCTACAGAGCAGACTTGGATGCACATCTTGGCTCTACCACTTACTTACAAATGGTAAACTTCAGCTTTCTGAGTCTCAGTCCCATCATCTGTAAAACTGGGGTAATAATAACTCAGTAAGCAGAGACAGTGATGGCATAGTGGAAAAACAAAAGCCAGAACTGAATTCATGAAAGAAAACCAGACACAAAAGAGTACATACTATGTGACTCCATTTACATGAAATTTAAGAACCAAAAAAATTAATCTATTATTGCCATAGGAAACACTGGTTGCCTATGTGGGAAGTGAGTAAAAAGGAGCTAAGGGAACTTTCTGGGGTAATGATCTATATATTGATTAGGGTGATGGTACATAGTGTATACCTTTATCAAAACTCATTGAACCTGTAAAATCTGTACATTTCACTGTATATAAATTTTAATTGGATTTTTAAAAAGAATCCAATCCAGCCTAAATTCATTATATCCTATGGTGATATAGAGCTGATTTTAAGTCTTATCCCTGACTTCAACTAGCTCCCATCTTGTAAAAACATTCTTATTTTTATGGCACAGGTGATATGTGTGTGTGTATATATATATGTATATATATATATATATATATATATATATATACATATACATATATATATCACAAGTAAAATTTGTGATATATATAACACAAGAAAACACAAATAAGTAAAATTCAAGTGTAAGCCTACCCCAAGAGATAACCTCTTTTTAAATATTTTGATATATATTCTATTATTCTATATATTGTTTGGTAGCCTGACCTTTTCTCTTAACTGTACTTTTTGTTGTACCAATTAAACTGAGTAAGTACATTGACAGAAAAAAAAAATACACCAGTAGAAATTTATCCCAAGGAAATAGAGATGTACATGATATTTTACAGAATAATTTATATTAGTGAAAAATTAGAGGAAACCTTAAACTATATCAATAGATCGATTAAATAAGTTATGTGAAAGGAATACTTTGGTAAATGTAGTTATTGGCAAGGAAAGTTACACATATCATGAAGTGAAAAAGCTGGCTTTATTTTACAATGAGAATCTAACTGTGCAGTGTACTGTCATTAAAACAAAGTTAAATTAGAGAACAGTATGTACATCATTATATATACATACTGGTAACTATGTTACTGGTATTTAGTGGGGGTCGCAGATTATGGAAAGACGTCCATTTTCTCTTTATCTTTTGAGTTCTTAACTATGAGGATGTATTGTCAGAAAAAAAACAGTTGAGGTTTTAAAAGATGATTTTCTTTAAATTGCCCTCCCCAAATACTGACCCACTCACTTGGGCAAGTGCCCCTTGCTAACTCAAAGTGTGGTCCTTAGACCAGCAACAGAAGCATCACCTGGGAAATCCGAATTCCCAAGCCCCATCCCACCCCTAGTGAATTAGAATCTGCACGTGAACGCGATTAGCATGTCTGAGCAGCTCTGAGCAAGAGCGGACCGCTTCCCCTGTCTGTGTTCTTCCCTACTCAAGGGGCCTGTGACAGAGGTGTCCCTATGGTCCCTCCCAGTTGCAATTTTCTAAGCTCATGTCTTGTTTTCAGCGTGAATGCCTATAAAAAGACAGCTGAAGACACTAAAGGATGAGCGGCCTGCCTGAACAGCCCTGCTGCCCAGGTGGGCACTGAAGTAGCCTCAGGCTACATCCAGGTCAGGAGGAAGCCAGGGGCAGGAGGCTACTTGGGATTTCTCTTGATGGTGGGGGCGGGAGGGCGCCCGACTGGACCAGAATGGAAGGCGCTGGGCAGTAACAGGGCAGCAGGAGGCGCTGCGAGGTGCTTGAGGAAGGTGCCTCACAGACCCATCTGGAATGCAGGGTGCAGGGTGGCCTCAGGGCGGCACCAGGTGCTGCGCAATACCACCTAAAAGCACAGCGCAGGACGGGCTGGGGCGCAGTGCGGCCTCAGGATGGCAGGGGGCGCTGCAGAATCGTGGCCCACTCTGGGCTGCCGCAAGTCCTTGGCCGCTGGGGAAATACACACCTGGGCAGGCGGGGGCTGGGGCCGAGGGGCGGGGCTCCAGGGGGCGGGGCCCAACCCACAGGAGCCTTGGCCTCTGGGGCTGCGGGATGCTCTCGCTGTACGAGGAGCAGAACAGAGCGTACCCGGATCGCGCACACGCTAGCCGCGGACCCTTCGGAACGGAGTAAGGTGAGCCCAGCCGGGTCGGGTCGCACCAGCACGGGGGTTTCAGGCACCGGAGTGGCCTCGGGGTCCCTGGGCTTCCCGGACACTGTCCTCCCGGTCGGCGGCGGAGCGGGCATCAGCCCGGGGCTGCCTCCCGGTACCTGGGATGCTGGGACACCTGCCCAAGCCCATTCGATCCAGCTTTCTGCTGTCTGCCCTCGCCGTGGCCCGGGACGCAGAGCTGGGGCGGGAGACGTTTCTGAATTACTCAGAAACCGGGTCTGGGGTGTCCGGGGCCGCGCCCCGCCTCGTCTCTCCACCCAGCACCCGCTCATTCCCTTCCTGGCCTTGGTGAGACGCGTGGACCTGACCGCGATCGTTCCTTTTCCCCTCTGGAATGTTTTCTCTGTGGTGACTGGGGTTGCAGAATGTAGCAACCACTTGAAGCGGGTTGGTTGGGTTCTCTCCGGCGGCCTCAGCGCGGGCTGCCCTGGGGCAGACGTGGCTTCGGCCACAGCAGCCGGTCTCTCGGCGCGGGGAGGGCAGGGGCTGCAGAGTCGCCCCTCGGGAGGAGCGCGGGTCTGGCACCCAGAGCCCAAGGCTTGGGTTCCATCACTGAGGTCTAGGGGATAGTTGAGGTCGGGAATGGGCGAGAGGGGTGCAGCAGAGAATCATGAGGGACCCCGGAACTCCAGAGAATTCTTTTAATCCTTCCTCCCGGTGTGGCATTGGACAAGTTGCCTAAACTCTGCACCTCAGTCTTCTCTGTGCCTCATATAATAATAATGGGGATTAAATAAGGTAATGTGTGAAAAGAGTAGGAGGAGGAAGTCTGGGAGTAGAGTAAGGGGTCAATAAATGATAGCTGCTATTATTTCTGTTGTTCGTGCTGTTGCTGTTGTTGTTAACTGTTATTATTTGAGGAGCAGTTTGTAGTTAAAGGCATGGTTTTAAATCCCAACTCAGCCACTTTCTAGGGTGACCTTGGGCAAGCTACTTAACCTCGCAGTGTCTCAATTTCATGTGTATAGTGGGGAAAATTATGGTGCCTATCTCAGAAGATATTTGTGGAAATTAATTGAGTTAATACCTGGCAAGTGCTTAGAAGAGTGAGTGCTTGGGTGTCAGCTACTAATTCTTCCACAAGGGCATCATGTTTAATCAAGCAGTATAACCTAAAGGTAGCTACAACCTTGCTCTGTTTATAAGTTGAAATATTATTTGCGTGAACATGTATATGTTTTATGCTGTGCAAGATGGGTTCCCTTCTTTCACCTGTGGTTTCACTAACGCTGGTGGCTGACCCACCGGGGTCAAGGTAGTCCTGGGGAAGGGGCTGATGGGGCAGAGGGACCCCAGGAGTTATCTTCAGTGAGAAAATGGAGGGTGTGATGACAGAAGCTTCCAGAATCACAGTTTCTGTTGAGCATTCACAGAGGAGAAAATCTTCCCTGGGTTGCAGTTTTATTTAACAGGAAATTTGTACCTGGATCTAGGTTTCTTAAAACAAACTCTTGCTAATTTTGGCTTTTGGATTGTAGTGAGAGAGGAGATGAGGATGGGCAATATTTTAAACGATAAAACACAGTAAATCACATTCCTCTTGCCAAGAGGCTTCTTGCATAATTTTGAGGGTCAGAGATCACAGCAAGATCATATACATCTGTGGAGGGTTAGAGTGGTCTGCCTGCCTTTGGATGTCTCACCTTCCTCCCACAGCACTCTACATCCTTGCCATCAGAAACCTGAAACCCACTAACATCATTAACTTGAAAGCTTCCCACCTTTGCCCCAGCTCCTGATTTTGGATAATACCCCATGGGTTCATGGTGGAGAAAAATTATTTCCTCAATGCCAGAATCCTGCCTGAAGAATGTGATGGGGCAAACTATGGTCTTTGTCCCAGACCCAGGCCTTCTGGGGGGCATGGGGACTACCCTGTATATCCTATCCTACTAATTCGAGTATATCCTAATTTGCCTCTGTCACCTACGGTAGGCATAGGAAACAGAGTTTCCATATACCCCCTCCCCAGTACCAGTGCTCACCAATGCTAGTGTTAGGAAGTGGCCACACTACCTACCCAGAGTTTGGAAATTAAATAGCTCAGGATTCCATCTCTTTCCACCCCCCACTTTAGTCCAAAGGACTGTTAATTAACTGTCTTGGGGAGGGGGCAGCACCCAGCACAATACCAGGCCCCTCAAAGCATATACCATGGTGATAAAGGCTGCAAGATTCCAATCCAGCGCCTCCACTTACTAGCTGTGTGATTTTGCACAAGTTACTCCTCCTCTCTGAGCTCATTTTCCTCCTCTGTAATCTGGAAGTAATAATAATATACCTACCGTATGGCATTGTTGAAACATGAACTGAAATATATAGAGAGATTATATATATTTGGAGAGAGATCGATTATATATATGATATATGGAGAGAGAGACTGTATGCATTTGTGAGGCTAATGAGACTATATACTATTTTAGTTCATTTTTTAAAAGATTATTATTTCACATTGTAAAGTTTCTGTAATTCAGGTGCAGCATGTATATTGATGAACGCGGTCATTTGCTTTCCAACACTCTTCCCCAGACAAAGCTGTTATTACATCAAAGTGTATTCTCCAAATGCTCTTAGAATCAAGGAAATATGGCATGGTGCCTGGCAAATATTAAGTGGTCAATATTTGTAGGCTATTATTATATCAAGTGCTCTAGAAACACTAAGGGCTTGACTGTAAAGAGAAGTGAGACAGAAATGAAACAGAAACCCTCCACTTGCAGTAAATCAGCTGAGAAAAGGCTGGGAAGATACGGCTGGGCTGGAAGGGACTGGACATGGTCTAGGGTGGCTGCCCGTAAATTCTCTTGGCAGATTTTATCTGTTAGAATCGATTTGCAAGGTGCTTGCTCTGTGCCAGACGCTGAGCTGGGCACCAGAGGGCAGGGCGAGGCAGGAACGATGCCCTAAGGAAGGCAAGCTAATGGAGACACTAAGATCAGACCCCTGGATGCTGTAATCACGATGGAGCTTGATAAGAGGGGTGTGGAGGCTGATTGGGATGGGGTCGCCCAGAGGGCTCCTGCTCCAAGCACCCAGGGGGAAGGTCCTGCAAACCGTGCAGTGATTTCACAGGTCACACCCCACCCAGCCTCCACACAGCTTGGCCTGGGGGCCACAGGAGAAGGAGGCAGCTCTTTGGCAGCTGTGGTGGCCCAAAAGCAAATATCCTGGAGCAAGGGCCAAGGCCTCAAAGCAGACTGTCCAGGCCAGAGGGAAAGAGGAAGGCAGCCGCTGAGGACATGAGGACTGGTGCTTCCCAGCACCCAGCCTCCGGGCTGTGCCCACTCACATACTTTTTTTTCTCTGCCCCTCCAGCTTGCCTGCCCCGCCAAGTCCCATCTTCACCATGGCTGCTGGAGAGAAGATCAAAGCCAAAATCAAGAAGAATCTGCCCGTCAGGGGACCTCAGGCACCTACCATCAAAGAGCTGATGCAGTGGTACTGTCTGAACACCAACACCCACGGCTGCCGCCGCATCGTGGTGTCCCGTGGCCGCCTCCGGCGCCTGCTCTGGATTCTGTTCACGCTCACAGCCGTGGCCCTCATTTTCTGGCAGTGTGCCCTCCTCATCTCATCCTTCTACACCGTCTCTGTCTCCATCAAAGTCCACTTCCAGAAGCTGGATTTTCCTGCTGTCACCATCTGCAACATCAATCCTTACAGGTAAGAGGCAGGAGCAGGGACAGGGAGGAGGGGTCATGCCCCCTCCAGGTGCCAGTGCCCCTCCCAAAGGTGACACACTCCAGCCTGCAATCATGCTTTTTAGAAATTTGAATTCATTGCCAGTGTTGGTAAACTGCTCTCTCCCAGGTTTTAGATCTGTACCAAGGTTTCAGTCCCATCAGCTACTTCTGAGGATGGGCTAGCTCAAGGAAGGCAAGAGAGGGAGGCTGCAAGGATCACTTTTGCTTGGTGGTTGGGCCTGGAATGAACTAGCATTCCTCCTACCCGGGAGACACACACACACACACACACACACACACACACACACACACACACACACACACACAGAGCCCAGCTTAGCCATTTCCCCTGAGCTCTCCAAGCTCACACCCTCACTCTCCCCTGAATATGAGCTGGAGGCTGACTCAGACATGACACCTAGGTGACTTCCAGAAGCATCTCAGCTCATCTGAGCGAACCCAGCCCCACTAATTGAGATCACTGGGCTCTGGGCAGGATCAGCCCTTGGTACTGCCCAATTGTCTGCTGCAGGACCTGTTCTAAATGGGTCATTGGAATCCTTCTCAGGATTATTGAAAACTGATCTGTGAGGCAGATCAGAATCTGGCAGAATTTGTCAGAGCAGGTGTGAGGGTGGGGAGAAGGGAAGAGCATGGGAGGAAGACCTTCAAAGGGAACTAACTCGTCCAGAGTCATCAATGAGTTGATGGCAAAGCTCAAGCTCAACATCAGGTCTAAACTCATTCTCCACCTCCAAGTCTGTCTTTCTTTCTTTCTTCCTTCCTTCTTTCCTCCATCCCTCCCTCCCTCCTTTCCTCCCTTTACCTCACCCTCCCTCCTTCCCACCCCCCTCCTTTCTTCCTTTCATCCATTGTTCCATAATCTTTTACTCAGCATCTACAAATTGTCATTCACTGTGCTAGATTCAGGGGCATGGAAGTGAATGACCCAAACACAGTCTTTGTCCTAGTGCAGCTGATGTTGTAGTAGAGGACTGAAATATTAACAAATATAATTACACTAATAAAATTAATAACAGTGACCATTTAACAGCATATATGTGTGTGTGTATATACATATATATATATATACATACATACATACAGACACACAGAGATACATGGATGGATGGATGGATAGATAGATAGAAAGAAAGAAAGAATAAACTCATTGACTCTTGCCAATAACCCCATTTTACAGGTGGGGAAACTGAGGCACAGAAAGGCTAAATGGCTCGTCCAGGGTCACACATCCAGAACCAGAATGGGAACTGGAACCCAGGTAGTTTGGCTCTGGAGTTTATACGCTCAGTCACTATGCTGTGTGGCCTGTGCCCCTAGCAAGGGAGAGAGAGAGTGGGGAGAGTTAAGAGGGAGGCCAGGACCATTTGGTATTGTGAAAATTAAAAGATGGTGTTGTTATGCTTCATGTAGTCAACTCCCAGATCATTCTTCTGTGTTCTTGGGGGCTGTCAAGGTAACAGTTATACCTCTTCCCTCCCAGCATTGATTTGAGGAGAACCCATGGGCAGGGGCAAGTATGCTGGGTAGAGACAGAGCCTGCCCCCTGGGAAGACTCCTGGTTAGCAGTTATTTACTTGTCTTCACTGTGGCTGGTTTATGGGAGGCACCTGACAGTCACCACTCCAGAAATGCTGGTTGGGGCAAACTCATCAACACACCCTGAGAGCAAGCAGACAGTGGTGGCAAAGGTGAAACCACAGGAAGTCACACAAGGGTCATATGGGAGCCTGCCCCATTTACTTGAGCCGGTGGTCACATTGGAGGGGGCAAATTATAAAAGGCCTGGTTTGCTTGGCCAAGGGCTCTGGGGTGATGGGCACAGGCTGACGCGCATCGATGGAAAGCAGCATGGGGAAGTGCCAGCTTTCTGCCAGAGGGGTTTCCCATCCCTGACTCCTCCTTCCCACCTTGACAGGTACAGTGCCGTGCGGGACCTTCTAGCCGATTTGGAAAAGGAGACCAGAGGGACCTTGAAGACCCTGTATGGCTTTTCAGAGATTACATCTCGGAAACGCCGAGAGGCAGAGTCCTGGAGTTCGGCCAGGGAGGGCACAGGGTCGAAATTCCTCAACCTGATCCCGCTGCTGGCTTTCGATAAGGGTGAGACAAGCAAGGCAAGGGACTTCCGCACAGGACGGAAGCGGAAAGTCAGTGGCAGAATCATTCACAAGGCATCAGACGTCATGCATGTCCATGAGTCCAAGGAGGTGGTGGGATTCCAGCTGGTAAGATGCACGTCCTCACGGTTTCGGGGAATGGGATGGGATAGTGGGTCCAGGGAGGTTTCTCCTTTGCCATTAGCCCTATAGTCCCACAGGAAGAAACACACTCAGTTAGGGTGAATCGGCTGTAAGCAACTGAAACTGACCCAGGCAATCTTAAGATAAAAATGTCTTAGAAGGTAACCAGTAGCTCATGGAGGCCTCCTGAAGGACAGAAATTAGGGAAGATCCAGGGATCCCAGTGGCAAGAAATGATGAAAAGTCGTTTCAGATACTGCTACTGGATTAAATAAGCTTCAACTGTTTTCAGTCTTCTTGTTAATCCAACCATAAAAATGGATTCAGATCCCATTTGGGGACTATCTGATTGGCCAAGTTTGGGTCACCTGATGGCTCACATAGGGTAGGACATCTTGATGGACAGTCTCAGCTGACTGCATCCAAAGGGTGGAAGGAAATTCTACCAAAGCAAAATTGGGGTGCAGATACCAGAAGGAAGAAAATAGATAACGAGCAGCAGAAACACAGCGTTCCCAGCAGTACTTGCCTTCACGAGGTGCTAAAGCCTGACTTCTCATCTCTCCTTCTTGGTCCCATTTGAGGGACTCTGAAGAAGCAGCCACTCACCAAAAATGAATTCCATTGCCTTCCTGGCCAAACTCAGCCATCACCCTCCTCTCTGTGCCCCAGCCACCTCTGCAAGATGAGAACTACCTCCACTTTATAGTCTTGGTTGCTGATTGTGAGACCTCATGGCTCTAGTTGCAAATCCTGGGGGAAAATGGCCCTTTCTCTAAATCACTGAGCCTTTTTGAAGTCTTCCTGGGTCCTTATATAAGATAAAGTTCTCCTTGATACCAAAATCCATCCTTTGGTGTCCATCTTTTAGGAGAGTTTTCAAGCCCTGTGTGATGAGAACATCTGGAATATACCACAATTTCCCTATAACACTCTCATTATTATGTATTTTATTTATGTATTTATTTATTTTTTGGCTGTGTTGGGTCTTCGTTTCTGTGCGAGGGCTTTCTCCAGTTGCGGCAAGCGGGGGCCCGTCTTCATCGTGGTGCGCGGGCCTCTCACTATCGCGGCCTCTCTTGTTGTGGAGCACAGGCTCCAGACGCGCAGGCTCAGTAATTGTGGCTCACGGGCCGAGTTGCTCCGCGGCATGTGGGATCTTCCCAGACCAGGGCTCGAACCCGTGTCCCCTGCATTGGCAGGCAGATTCTCAACCACTGCGCCACCAGGGAAGCCCCTCATTATTATGTATTTTAAATGCTGGTCCTCCCAACTACCTTGTGAGGTGGGGAAGGATGGTATTTTGGTCAACATTTTGTAGGTGAAATAATGGATAGGTAACACCTTGCCCAAGATTCTGCAGAGAGGTCATGGCAGAGTCTGGGCTACAATCTCGATTTCCAGACTGTTGACCCAACAAGAAATGGTGAGGGTTGGGTGGGAACGCAGTAGCCATAATCAGTCGAAGCCTGGATGTCTGGGGACCCTGAAGAAGCTGGTTTTGCTTCTCGCTTGGTAGGGAGTCATGAGAGTGAGGCTCTGTGTCCTTCCTTACTCAGCCCCTTCTTGGTCCTTGAGGTTTGAGGATGATGTGTCCAAAGCCCCAGAAGTGAGAAGAAGCCCATCCTTGCCCCACATATCCCTCCTGTTCCCCTGAGTGTTTGACCTAGAGTTTCCGTTCCTTACAGTCCTTCTGAAGGCCGCTGGCAGGGCTGATAGCTTCATCCTGGTGTCTCCTCCTATTCACAGTGTTCAAATGACACATCCAGCTGTGCAGTCTACACCTTCAGCTCGGGGGTTAATGCCATCCGGGAGTGGTACAAGCTGCACTACATGAACATCATGGCACAGGTGTCTCCGGAGAAGAAAATCAACATGAGCTACTCTGCTGAGGAGCTGCTGGTCACCTGCTTCTTTGATGGGGAGTCCTGTGATGCCAGGTCAGTAGGGGAAGGCTGCTCTCTCAGCTCCAAGGACCAGCGGCTCTGAGTGCTGGGCTCCTTGCATGCACCCGAAGCTCAACTAGAGATCTTGGGAGTGACAGGTGCTCTTCTCACTGACCCTGACTTTTGGGAAATGACTTATACAGGAGCTCAGCTCTAGAGTCAGTGAGGAAGGTGGAGATGGTATAGAGTCAAAATATCCTTAAATTCATTAAATTACTCATAGAAACAGAGTAGTTGATGGTGGACATATAACCTTGTATATTACCATCACACATACCAGTGAGAACCACTGATCTAGTACAGGAAGGAAAGAAGAAAGGGAGGAAGGAGGGAGGGAAAGAAGAGGGAGGGAAAAAAGGTCTATGTACAGATGTGTGAACTTTCAGAACTTTCCACCTTTAAGATAACACTCAGATTCCTGGTAGAGACTGGGCAGTCATGGGACATTCTAAAGTGTTCCTGCTTACCTGAAGGGCTTTCTTCATTCTTTTGAAATACTAAGCCTTTCTATATGTTAGTTGATATACTGACCCTTGCAAAAACTGAGTGATTGGAATCGTGTCTCCCTGAAGGTTGGGTTCTAAAGTCAGTATAAGGACACATATGATGTGATTCCTTTTCTGGGGATTATTTGCTAGGAATTGGAATGGAAAAATGTCAAGTGTTGGCTGAGAAATTCAAGAGTAGAGGAAATGGGGGGCAGATATATTGGCACAAAGAATGCCAAGTCAGGATGGAGATGGAGGTGAGAAGATTAAGAGGGAGAACAGAAAGCAGAGAGCGGTTCTACATCAACATGTGTCAGTTGGACGAGGGGCCTTGTTTGTCATCTATCAGAGGAAAGATGGGGGAAGTAAGTCATGTCTATCATCCATTGTCCACAAAGGAGAGCTGGCCCATTAGCACTGCCCATTTGGACTTCAGCTCAGGTGCATGAGGGGAGTTCCTGGCACGGCCCTTTTCTGACCTGTATTCTCTCCCCCCCGCCATAGGAACTTCACACGTTTCCACCATCCAATGTATGGGAATTGCTACACATTCAACAATGGACAAAATGAGACTATCCTCAGCACCTCCATGGGAGGCAGTGAATATGGTAAGGAAATCTGCACCAAGGAGATCCTGGGGTGCTCTAATGGCAAGCATGCTGGCAGCAGGACAATTGGGGATGCTTTAAGCCTTCCAGAGATGCAGGCTTTCCCCACCTGGCCAGAAACTTGGGGCACAACTTCTCTTCTTGCAGTGTTTCCATCAACATCCATATCGGTTCTTTCTTTCTTTATCAGAGTCTGTTTTCCTTTTTGACATCTCCTCTTTGCTTTTGAGAGAGCAACAGGGACAACCCTGGGGTTTCTTCTCCCAGGGAAACCACTTGGGTTTAAGCTTGTAACTGGAGTGAGTAATGTTGGGCAGGCAGCTTCCAGATGGGCTTAAATCTAGACGTGCTGAACAGGAGATTAGGGAAGCAAAACACACCTTTATCTTGGTTAAGATGACAGATTCTGGAGCCAAAACCCAGCTCTGCCACGCACTGTGTGACCCAGTGCAAGTTACACCCCTTCATCTATAATGAGGGAATAATAATAGTATCAATGATACGAGGTAATTGAGAAGACAAAATATAAAAAGCACTTAGAATAAGACCTGATACACACTGTATTAGTTTGGTTGGGCTGCCATAGCAAAATATTACAGATGGGTGACTTAAACAACAGACATTTATTTTCTCAGAGTTCTGGAGATTGGAAATCCATGGTCAGGTTGCTGGCAAATTCCGTTTCTGGTGAGGACTCTCTTGCTGGCTTGCAGTTGGCCACCTTCTCTCTGTGTCCACACATGGCCTGTCTTCTGTGGAGCGAGAGAGCTTTGTTGTCTCTTCCTCTTCTTATGAGAACACTAATCCTATGGGATTAGGGCCCACCCTTATGACCTCATTTAACCTTAATTACCTGCCTAAAGTCTGTATCTCCAAATACAATCACATTGGGGATTAAGACTTCAACATATGAATAGGGTGGAGGGGGCAACCTTCGGAGAGACACAAAATTCAGTCCATAACACACACTAAGCACACAATAAATGCTAGATGTGGTTGTCATTACTACTATTACTACCATTACTACCATTGCTGCTGCTACTACTATCACCACCAATAATTACTACCTCCAGTATTAGTATTACTACTACTCTACTACTGTGACTTTTGTAGAGAAGGCAGGAACTCAACAGACTGGACTGGTTTACCCACAAAAGGAATTCTTGAAAGGTCCTAAACAAATTGAACATGATTTGATATATAGATATGCTCCTACAAGGAAAGGCAAGGTCTTGTCATGGAGGAAAACCCACTTGGACTCCTCATCTTTGTTACTGTATTCTCTGTGTTCTTACCAAATCTGCAAGAAACCGTAATTCAGGGCACTCACGTCAGTGGGAAGAAGTAGTCTGGGAACTGTTGCACAGTCCTGGCTCTGCTGCATGTGGGCTGTGTGACCTTGAGCAAATCACTTCCCCACTCTGGGCTTTGTTTCCTTTACTTACAAATAGAAGAAGTCAGAATAACTCTCAAAGTTCTCTTCTTTCAATTCATATAGGCCCTGCTCTCATTTTTTACCAAATGTTTATTGAGTGTCTTCTGTATGCCAGGCCCTCTTCCAAGTCTTCGGGACACAGTGGTGAATAAGACAGATGCCATCTCTGCTTTCAGGGAGCTTGCATTTTGTTGCAGAGAGACAGATAAATGAGTGAACAAGCACATAGATATTACCTGGTTATCAATCCTAGCGAGCGCTATGAGGAAAACAAAGGAGCACCAGGGTAGAGAGAGTGGCTGGGGCTGAGATGGGGGGTTTATTTCAAATAAGGAGGTCCAGAAAGGCCTCTGGGAGGAGGGTTATTTAAAGATGGAAAATACGCATTAAGGTCCATAGAGGAGCATTTTGGGCACTAGCAAGTCCAAGGACCCCAAGAAAGAAATGGATTTGGTGTGCTCTAGAAACAGAAAGAAGACCAGCGTGCCTGGAGCTTCGTGACGGAAGGGGAGAGTGGAATGAAGAGGGAGGCATCATCATCTCCCTGAGAGCCACAGTCAGGTTTCTGGACTTTATTCTATGGCATCCCCATGTATGCAATGAGATGCCACTAAAGAGTTTCAGGCAAGGGAGTGACCTGATCTGATTCCTGATTTTAAAAGGTCCCTCTGGCTGCTGGGCTCAGATTAGACTGCAGGTGCAAGAAAAACAAAAAAGTGGGAGCAGGGAGAGGAGTTAGGATTCACCACTGGTGTCTCTCCCTGAGGGTTTAGGCAGCCACAGCTCTGTGTGTCCCTTTGGGTGCCCAGCAGAACTCCCCATCTCAAAGGACCACATGGAGATTCATGTCTTGGGCAGGGTAGTAGTTTTCCTTATGCTTAGCAAACCTGCAGTAGTGACACTGTTTCTGAGCCCTATTTTGTGCTAAGCCCCGGAGACAGAGCAGTGAACAAGTCAGGCTGGAGTTTCCAGTCTCACCCTTGTCTACCTTTCACTTGTGGGAAATGCCTGGGTCTTGGTTTTGAGACTCCCAGAGCAGTGGGAGAGGTAGGCTACCACCAGGGAATGTTCTCCTGGCTTTTGACCACAGCAGGCTGCCTTATCCTCTCAGGGCTGCAGGTCATCTTGTACATAAACGAAGAGGAGTACAACCCCTTCCTGGTGTCCTCCACTGGAGCTAAGGTGATTGTCCATCGGCAGGATGAGTACCCCTTCATCGAGGATGTGGGAACAGAGATTGAGACGGCCATGGCCACCTCCATAGGGATGCACCTGGTAAGAGAATATTCTGATTCCCGTCGGCTTGGTGAGGAGGACAGATTTTGTTGAAGGATAAGCAGTGAGGTGCAGCTTATGGAAAAGAGTGTTGGTTTCAAAAGGAAGCATGGTCCAGTACTTTCCAGTGGTTACCCCAGTGGTCATTCTAGAAGTTATACTAAAGGCTGTCTTTGTATCTTTTGTATGGATGAACAAGGACAGGCTGCCATTTTGGATAAGAATTGAAGGAACCTTCCTTGTTCCAGAGACAAATGTCAGCATTTATGGAACCTGTGCTGGTCAGACACTAACTATGTATTTGTCACTGGTATAAATAGAGCAGATTAACACCTTTCTGGGACACCTAGAGGCCACTGGGGCATGTAAACCACTATTGGAAAGTCATTGGGCCATCAAAGGTCTATTTGGACCATCCTACTTCCATCAGTTTCACCTCATTTACCAAGAGCCACTCCCCTCAAGTCTTTGACATTTTCTGACCTCACTAGGTGCTGAGAACACTCATACCTGTCAACGAAAGCACATCTGGGCTGCAGACTCCAATCCCTGAGTCAGTCATGCCCAGTGGAAGCAGAAGGGCAAGGCGAGGAATGTGCTTAGACGCCCCTGGCCACGCTTGTACAGTCTCTTGTTTGCAGGCCTGGGGTCTTTTATGCCAGTCTCTGTCTCACTCTGTCTCACTCTCTCATTCTCTGTCTCTGTCTCTTGCTCTATCTAATAGAATTAACTATTAAGTACTTATTTAAAGGGAGTATATGCACAAAGTAAAACACCCAAACAATACAAGGAGCATACCATGCAGATGTATCTCCCTTCTATCCCTGACCTCTGGTTCCCTCCTTCCTCTGCACAGAGACTATTGCTGCTGCTTCTGTGTTTCGCCAGGGATGTGATAGTCTTCTTCAAGCATGTGTGTGTGGGTATAAGCATTTCTCCTTTCATGCAAATACAAGATACTGTTCTGCCCCATTTTTCACTTGATGCTATGGCTTGGAAATAGTTCCATATGAATACACATGTAGATTCTGCCTCATTCTTCTTAAAGACCCATAATATTCCATTGTGTGGATAAGTTATTGAAGCAATTCCCTGTTGATAGACTTGAGATTGTTTCCAGGTACAACTAAAAGCAATGGTGCAATGTGATGTGTAGTCATCGATTGCTTCCCAGAAGTATATCAGTCAGTATGCATATTAGCCAAATCGCCCTCCAATAAGGTTGTACCCACACGGGTATTAACCAATTTTTAATCTTTGCTAATCTGTCAAGAAAAAAATGGTATCTATTATAATTTTTGACAGTCTTTCTTAGTGGCATTTTATCACCTATTTATGGAGGAAAAAAAATCTCCTTGTGGACTCTTTGTTCATGCCTTTGTTTATATCCAACCTTAGTATCCCAAATTAAACATCTTAGCCTTCATCCCTCATAAATTTTTCCTCCAGAGCAGTCGTT
Organism: Balaenoptera physalus; assembly: GCF_965194825.1. Taxonomy (NCBI): domain Eukaryota; kingdom Metazoa; phylum Chordata; class Mammalia; order Artiodactyla; family Balaenopteridae; genus Balaenoptera; species Balaenoptera physalus. The sequence goes on from NC_138898.1 coordinate 71,879,191, forward strand.
TCCAAACTTGTTGATCAGTAGATTCAGATCTGCTGAATCAATATCTCTGAGAGATGAGCCCAAGGATCTGTATTTTTACCAAACTCCAGTGGTCATTTCAAGAGGCCACAAACTCAGGAACCTCAGCTTTAGAAACCTGAGTAGTTCAGAATGAGAGAAGAAAAGTGTGTCTTCCTAAGAGAAAGTAAAGCTAGGATGACACCAGAGCTTTAGCACAGCCATAAATGATGGCTTCAGGGTGAGTTATAAAGTGATATGGTGGGCATTGGGGCTTGTATATTTCTCCATCATCTATTCATTCAACAAGCATTTTCTGAGCACATCCTGTGTGCTAGATGCTGGGGCTACATCAGTGTCCCCAGGACTGTCGCTGTCATTTTAGAACTTAGGGTCTAGCAGAGAGAATCAATAACAAACAAAAAATTGCACAGGTGATTAACTCTAATCATCATAGGTGCTGAGAAGGAGAAATACCGGATGCATGAGAGCATATCACAGAGATGCCTGATTTAGGGCTTTTTAATAGGGAGAAGAGGGGAGCTCAAGGGGTGCTTTCCTGAGGAAGTGGTATTTAAGTTGAGACAGCAGAGAGGATAAACTGGCATCTGTGGCTTTGGTGCCTCACCATGTCCCATCAAAGGGCAACCCTGGACAAGAGAGAACATCAGGTTGGCAAATCTGTGAAGCCGTGTCATTTAGTGGCTTTGCTCAATGTGGGAAATTTGTTCCAACATGAGAAGTGTTGTGTACCAACTTGGGCTGTGTGAATGCTGATCGCCCAAGGAAAAATCTTGAGCCCCAACCTGCTCAAACTGTGGTTTGAAAAGCTTTAGGTTACTACCTTTTTTTTGGCCGCACCGTGTGGCATGCGGGATCCTAGTTCCCCAAACAGGGATCAAACCCATGCCCCCTGAATTAGGAGCACGGAGACAACCACTGGACCACCAGGGAAGTCCCTTTAGCTTACTACTTAAGGAACAAGGTCTCTGATTCCTCTGTTTGCTGGCAGATTACAAAACTCCCAGATCAGAACAGCAAACATTTTGATCCAACATTTCTCAGGCAGTTTTATACCTTGAAGAAGCACCTGGGATTTACAGCACATTCTGACCTTCTGCCTCTCTCAGTATCTGCAAACTTAGAGCTTGGGAAAGTACAAGAACTAAGGAATTGCCCTCTGGTTTTCTTCTCCGAGCTTAGAAAAATATCCATCACACTGTTAAGCAAATGCTCTCTTTAGCAATGACGGTAAACAAAGACATGGGTCGGTTTTCTGCTACACTTAATTTGAGATATACAAAATCAAAGCCACAGAGCAGGGTCAGGAAGCTCTAGTTCTGATTTATGAGCATTTAAAACAACAAAAAAAACTAGGGATTACTGAGAGGTCACCAGCGAGTCACTAGCATAAGTCCAAACAAACTAGACTTCCTTCCTTTCTTATTTATTTTTTATTTAGTTATTTATTTACTTTCGATCGGCATGTTAAACTGGTAGACTCAGTTTGTTAGGCAGTTGGTTAACTAATCTTCCTTCATTCACTGAGGCATGTGTGTCCAAAGCACTGGATATTCAGAGATGGATACAACAGAGCACCTACCTTCAAAGATTCACCTTTAAGAGAAGATAACATACCTTTGAACGCAGGTCCAAGCTCTGTGGGAACAGGGACCTTCTCTATCTTGTTCCCAGGCTCGGTTCTTAGAACGTAGTAGATCCTCAGTAAATATTGTTGGATAGATGGACGGATGGCTGGGGGCCAGGACAGAAGCTTTTGGTGAAGGCTTTCTAGGTGATGGATTCTTAAAGGACAATTGTCAGGCAAATAGTATCAGGAAAGGCTAGTCCAGACAAAGGGCATAGCAATTACAAAGGGGTCGCAGAAAGGATTTGAAGCCATGTAGTGACTCATTCTGAAAAACCACTTTGGCTGAAGTGCAATCAAGATCCTGGAGACAGCGCAATATTTACAGTAACACTAGAAAGAAATGATGAGGCCCTAGCTGAGGCAATGGCTGTGGGGATGACCAGAAGTGAATGGATTTGAGAGATATTTACAAGCAACAGGGTTTGACAGCCGAGGTCACTGAGGAAAGGCCAGGGGGAGTTAGATTGATATTTAGGTTCTGGCTTGGGTAGTGGGGTGGATGGAAGTGCCAGGTTCTAAATTAGGGAATAAAGAAGGGTAGGTCTGGGGGAGAAGATAACCACTTCAGTTTGGGACATACCCAAGTTGTTGTGCCTTTGGGAAATCAAGGTGAAAACGTCCTGCCAATAGATGCTGTGAACCTGGGGCTCAGGAGAAAAATCCGGGGGCCATGGCGGGGTTGAGGGTGGGGTTACATCTAGCATAATTCTAGACTTGGAAAGAAATGCCATCACCCAAGACCTGAGACAGAATGCAAATGTTTAAGGGCTGAGCAGAAAGAAAATGGAGAAATAGAGGGACCAAAGTAGCAGCAGAACCTGGAAAGGGTTGGTGTCAGAGAAACGAAGAGGGTTTCCAGGAAGGTATTAGCTAGGGTGCCAAACGCAGTTGAGAGGTCAAGCGAGGTAAAGGGCAAAAGCTGTTGGGTTGGGCAACCAAGAGGTCACCAGTTCTCTGCCAGAGCAGTTTTCAGTGGAAGGAGTGGAACAGAAACCAAAGTACAATGGGTTGGATCACGAATGAGAGATGAGGAAGCGGGCAAGGGCAAATTCACCCAGGGGAGTGTGGAGCCAGGCCCCGGAGAGGGGCGAGACTTCACTGTCATTGCAAACCTTACTGTATTTTTTTTTTTTTTAAGATTTATTTATTTATTTTTGGCTGTGTTGGGTCTTCGTTGCTGCGCGCGGCTTTCTCTAGTTGCAGCGAGCGGGGGCTACTCTTCGTTGCGGTGCACGGGCTTCTCATAGCGGTGGCTTCTCTTGTTGCAGAGCATGGGCTCTAGGTGCGCGGGCTTCAGTAGTTGTAGCATGCGGGCTCAGCAGTCGTGGCTCGCAGGCTCTAGAGTGCAGGCTCAGTAGTTGTGGTGCACGGGCTTACTTGCTCCACGGCACGTGAGATCTTCCTGGACCAGGGCTCGAACCCGTGTCCCCTGCATTGGCAGGCAGATTCTTAACCAGTGAGCCACCAGGGAAATCCTCCTACTGTACATTTTTATCTTAAAGCATGCACACACTTCTCTTCACAAGCATATGTATAACAGGGATTAAGGGCTCAGACTTTGGAGCCAGACAACTGGGGTCCAAACCCCAGCTTTACATTTTGATTGTGTGATCTCTGTGTCTCAGTTACCTCATCTGTAAAATGGGGATGATAATAATGTTACTGCATAGTCTGGTGAGAATTCAATGAGTTGATTCATGTGAAAATTGAAAACAGTGCTTGACATGTATTGGGTGCTCCAAAAATATTGGCTATTACTATACACTTTTTTAAGAAAAGAGATGTGAAGGGAAGGAAAAATATTTGAACCAAAAAGAGGGGTTAGGGAAGATTTTTCTTGTCCTTGTGATACCCTTCTGAGTGAGATATTGAGTAAGATACTGATCTCTTCCATATAGTATATAGAAAGTACTAATTATTTGCCATATGTGTTGCAAATATCTTTCCCAGTGTGTGCTTTCATTTTAGTTTTCATTATGCTTTTTCACATGCAAAAACATCAGATGTTTACATAGTCAAAATCTTTGTTTTCTTCTTTAGTCATTATGTTTATTGAGGATTTTCCCTCCTTGAGATCAGATACTGAGCTGATTTTCCTTCCAGTTATTTTATTATTTCATTTAATAGTTTAACCCACTAGAATTTTATTTCTGCAGGATGTGAAATGCAGAATTCCTCCAAATTCTTAACAAGTAGTCCTAACTTCATATGTTGCATAATTCTTTTTTCCTCCATTGATTAGAAACGTCAAAATAACTTTTATAATTATTTATATCTATAAATTATTTTATAACATTACAAATAACTTTTATAATTTACTACAATTTAAAAACAGAACAAAATAAAAAAGAGTTAAAACACCCGTAATTCCACCTAGAGCCTCCTGCTGCCACCTGGGCTTTTCCCTGGCACAGTTCATACCTTTAAAGAGGGGAGCTAAGGACTCTGTGCAACTGCTCTCCTCCCCCAGGATTCTCAGAAGGAAGCAGATAGGACCTCATTTTGATAAAAATGAGTCCCGTTCCCACATACACCCACATACAACACATGTGCACGCAGACGCCTAATCACACCTACGCATACCTGTGCATGCCACACACATATCTATCTATCTATCTATCCGTCTAAACTTGCACACACTCTCACACACACATACATATATACCCATTCTCATTTTTGGGTCCCTAGGGGTCAGGACAGAAGCCAAAATGTTTCCCCACCCTGTCCAGATCAGCACTTCTGGTAAACTGACAGTGAAGTGGGGGAGTGAAAGGCGGCGGGGGAGAGAGAGCGAGAGCAAGCCAGGGCTCTGTCCAAGTTCATCTAGCTGAGGCTTTGAGAAGCTAAAGACCTCTCTTCCCCTCTAAAAAGGCCATTTGCCCCATCTGCCCCAGCCCCAGGTGTTTCAGGAAGTAACCTGAATAACCCAGGAGCTCTGAGTTTGATAAGCATCGTTGCAAAGTAAAGGGCCATTGAGTACTCAAAAAGCATAAAAATCACAATATGACTTCTCACAATCGGTTTTCTGGAAGTGGTCCATGGGCTGGTTCTCAAAGCAGAAAGAGCCTCAGCCACCTTTGCCAACTGCACAGGGCTTACCTGCGTGGACGAACCCTCTCCCCTAGATGCCAGGGTGTTGAACTCTCCCCACAGGCAGGTAGAGCCCGTAGCTGACACTCTAGGCTCTGTGGACATCCTGGGCCTGGGGTCTCCAAGGGACATCCGATCAGGGAGACTGCTGCTTGGAGAAGCTTAGAGGGTAGCATTGAATAGAGGTGCCCTCGAGGGAAGCCACTGCTTGGCATCTTCATGCCCAGATCCCAGCCCAGCCCTGGCATGCACTAGAGGCTCTAAATCAGTTTGCTACCCAGCTATTAGAGGAATGAAGTAAGTCTGTTTATTCTGTACTGACATGGAAAGACACTCACTCTTTATTATTAGTGAGAAAAGGACATTGCAGGGCAAAGTGAACGTGTTATGTGTGTCTGGATCTCAGGATGGAGATCTGACCTGTTGGAGTGGGTACTCCAGGGAAGAGAGGAAACCAGACGGCTACTTTCTTCTCTGCTTCTTCTGTTTAAACGTTTTAAAATGAGCACTGTCTTTTGCCCTGGAGAGCAAATTAATTTGCAATTAATTGAGGGAGACTAATGGGTCAACAGATGAATTATAATACAAACAGAAAGAGATTATAGCCACTTGAGATGTCTGTAGTTTCTACCTACACCAAACTTCTTGATTCCTTCCCCCCACCCAATCACCTTTCTCTCTGTTCATCCACTCTTCAAAGGAAAAAGAATTTTCTTCCCTCCCATAAATCTGCCATCCATTTGCCCTTTACCCTCCCCATTTCATAAAAGACAAAACAAAACTCTTTGTACACACACACGCACACACACAAACACACACACACCCCAAATCCTAGCTATGATATGGTCACAATATATTCAGTTGTTATTCCCCCTTGGGAGACATTACCCTTTTTTTTTTTCTTAATTGGCTTGTCTGGATTGTTCCTTTGCAGTGACAAATATGAAGCTAGAACCAAACGTAGTAAGCTATAATAAAACATAATTTAATAAGGCTTTCGAACAGTGAGTTACGATGCTCTTACCTCCTCTGATCAGGGTATCATTCTGCTCTGCTGGGTATTCTTTGGTCCTCTCTAAGAAAGTCCATTTTTTCAAGTCAACTTCTGGGACCAGAAGACAAGAGGGTAGGAAATGAGTCCTTCCTTGAGACAAGGACCCCGTGCAGCAAAGTCACTGCTCATCTTTCTAATCCCTCCAGCCCCTCCCCGTGGAATCTCCAGTGGCTCACTACATTCTGAAAACCAAATCCAAGTCCAAATTTCTCAGCACAGCTTAGGAGGCCGCCATGATTTGGCCTTGGCATCCCTCTCTGACCTCATCTCCAGCGACGGCTCTCCCTCTTACCACGTTCTGGCCACCCTGGCCCTCTCCCGCCTCCAGCCTTGCTACTCCCTCTGCCTAATCCTCTTCCTACCTTTCTTGGCAAGTCCAGCTCTTTGTTGCCATTCCATGTCGAGCCAACATGTCCTTTTCTCAAAGACATCTTCCCTAACCACTTTTGGGAAGACTGCCCCCTCCTCCCAACCCCTCTCGTCTCTCTACCCAGTTTCATTGATCACTATCAAAAAAGATCCAAAATGATTTATTTGCTTTTTGACCATCTGTCTACCCCACTAGAATGTGAGCTCCACAAGAGCATGGAACTTGTCTATTTTGATCACTGTGGATTCCATAGTGCCTAGAATAGCTTCAAGCTCCTAGTAGGTGCTCAATAAATATTTGTTAAATGAATGACTGGGTAGCTGCTCAGCTCCTCGAAGCTGCTAGAAATGCCCCTTGTCTGGGTCCTGGGGGAGGTCAGGGCTGAGTGTGTGCTGCTGTGATTACAGACGGAGTCCTTCAAGCTGAGTGAACCCTACAGCAAGTGCACGGAGGACTGGAGTGACGTGCTGATCACGAACATCTACAATGCTACGTATTCCCTCCAGGTACAGGCTGGAGGCAGCACCCAGCCCCGGGTTGTGGCCTGGACCCAGGAAACAAAGTTATATATAGGCTGGGGTGTGTCTGGGACTGGGAACGGAGGTTAGAATCCTGGGGTTCATCCAAGGACCTCAAGGGCAAATGATGCCAGCTGGTTCCGGTCCTCTTCAATCCATCTGTAACCAGAGCTTAATTGATTCATTGAGGTTTGCATGGAACAGAACGTACAGCTGAGATCCACTTCCTAAATGGGCCTTGGCGAGTGAGGGACCGGAGGAGCAAGCAGCCTGGGAGAGGTCCTGGGTGAGGGGCGCCCTTCACCCGCTGATGGCTTTGGGCAAGTTGTGTGCTCCTCAGCAGTCACCGGGGGAGTTTGGACTGGATCAGGGGCTGCTAAGTGGCAGCTCCCAGGTCCCTTCCACCCTGCTCACCTGGTTTTTCTGGATGGTGTTTAAAAGTCAGGGAATTTCACAAGAAAACCCAGATTTCTAGCTTCTCTTGAAAAACAAGATCTGGCAACACTGGACCCATATTCCTACAGGATAAACAGTGGGTGGAGTGGCCTTATCAAACGAGACATGTTCTCTGGTTCCCCGTGGTCTCCACCACCCGCTAGTGTACTACCTATGTCAACCCTTGAGTGAGATCACCTGTTACACTGCCTCCTGTTCTGGCAGTCTGCCCTTCACCTCCCACCAGGACACTAAGAGAGCCAATGAGAATCATCCCAGCAGAACAAAAGGACCAGGCGCCCTGAATGCACTGAGTCCACTAGCTTCCACCAGAGCTGAGCTGAGGGGTGGTGGAGATACTGAGTGAAAAGAGACTAGTAGTCAGACAAGGTCTGCTTGTAAGAAATAGAAACACATTCACACTGACTTCAAGACCGAAAAAAAAAAAAAAAAAGGGGGTGTGGGGTCAGCTCGTTGGAAAGATACTCTGGATAATATTTAGTGAGAGGCTACCATTTACAAACACTTTACATCTTTCAATTCATACAACAACTTCATGAAGTAGGTCATGTTATACTTATTTCAAAAATGAAGAAACCAAAGCATCAGAGAGATTAAGTAACTTGCCTGAGGTCACACAGCTGGGAGGTAGCACAGCTGGTATTTGAACTCAAGCAGCCTGCCTTCCGAGCCCACACCGTTAGCTTTTATGCTATAAGCTTCATGGATAGTATGATCCCCAGGGATCCAGCCTGGAGGGCTTGGACCTGAGAATCGGAAAGTTGGGGGCTGGGTTTGTTTCTCTCTGTTTCTTAGCACCTGCTCCAAGTTTCCCACTTATCTCTGGGTCAGCACTTACATGATGGAAAATGACCACCGCAGCTCTAGCTCAACCTGGCCTCCACGTCTGTTTAAATTCCCAATAAATTTTCTAGCTTTGTCCTTGTGGCCCTATCGGCTGTGACATGAGGGGTACATTTATGCTGTCTGCCAAGGCTGTGGGAAGCTGATCCTCTCCGACTGAGGGATGTAGGGAGGGGGTCTCCGGCATCCAAGTGCAAGGAGGTTAAGGGAATTCCTGGGTCTTGTCTTTCAGATCTGCCTTCACTCGTGCTTCCAGGCAAAGATGGTGGAGAAATGTGGGTGTGCCCAGTTCAGCCAGCCTCTACCTCGGGGAGCCAACTACTGCAACTACCAGCAGCACCCCAACTGGAGTGAGTGAGACCCACCCCCGCCTTCCACACCCCAGGAGCGGGGTCAGCCCAGCCCTGGCAATAGCTAAGGCGCTCCTGGGACCCTGCCCCTATGGCCTTTGGCCAGAGGGAGATATTGATAGAGAGACACCGACCAGTTTCACTCCTGTTGTGAAGCCTGGCTTGAATTCTACTTTCTGATTAAGGAACAAATGCTACACCCCAGCTTGTGCTAAAACCTTGACCACCTGTGTCAACTCCAGGAGGTAGGAACTATTGATAGTATCCTCTGACAGAACAGGTAACTAAGGCTCAGAAAGGTTAAGCAACTTGCCCAAGGTCACACAGCCAGGGAGCAACAAAGCTAGACCCAAAGCAAGGGCTGCTAACCTGCCCCCGACCCCAACTCATGTTCTTAGCTGTGGCAGTATTCTGTCTCTCAAAATCACAAGCCAGAAATTGATTCCAGAGAACTAGTGTTTGTAGAAAGTGGAAGGTGAAATCATTAAAAGGAGACTATGGGGGCACCACTGGAAAACCCTAGGAAGGGTCATGTGACCCCAAAGCTCATGCCACCCTGCCCTCTGTCCCTCAGTGTACTGCTACTACGAACTGCACCAGGACTTTGTCCGGGAAGAGCTGGGCTGCCAGGCGCTGTGCAAGGAAGCCTGCAGGTGAGTGGACCCAAAGCAGTGGGATGAGCAGGGCTGGGCTGGGCCGGGCCACCCACCCTCACTCCATGCCCTTCTCCACTTAGCTTTAAGGAGTGGACATTGACCACCAGTCTGGCACAGTGGCCATCTGAGGTTTCCGAGGTGAGTTCTCCGTCCGCTCTTCCTCCTGGCGCCCTCAGCCTGGAACCTCATGTCCGGATTGTGTCCTCTGGCCTCAGGGGTGATCCACAGGGGAGGCCTGGGTCAGGGGCTGGGGCTGAGAGGGGAGGGCAGACAGGCTGGCTCTGGTCCCTCCGGGCATCCCCAGGCCACTTCTTTCTCCACCACAGAAATGGTTGCTGTCCGTTCTCACTTGGGACCAAGGCCAAATAAAGAAAAAACTCAACAAGTAAGTTGACCTCCGCCCTGCTTCCTCTGCTCCTGCCGGCCCCCGTCCCAGCCTCCTCACTTGATTCCTCAGTGCCAAACGCTCTCCTTTGCATTCATTCATTCATTCATTTCTTTATGCAACAAATATTTACTGAGTTCTTATCATGAGCCAGGCCCTGCTCGAGGCCTGGGGCTCTCAAACTTTTTGACCATGACCCACAGTATGAAAATACTTTTTCCATTGTGGCCCATTGAATACATAACTGAAATAAAATTGTCACGAAACAGTACTCCCTTATGATGTACAATGCATTCGGGCTGCTTCTCAAATGTTGCACACTCGGGTACCAAACCAACTGTTTACATCCATCCCGATTGGTCGCACCACAATTCTGAATGATTAGTGCCCATATCAGTTGATAAAAATTTCGAATCTCTCTGTGGATGCAATCTGATCTTTCCTATTTCATTTTGTAAAAGGTACTGGTCATGACCCAGTAAGTTTATTTCATGGCTTCCTGATGTATCTTGACCCACTTGGAAAAATACTCCTTTTGAGCCATGCAGCTTCTAATTCCACTTGAATTTTCCACATCAAAATTCACTTCCAAGGGACCTTTAGCAAAAATCAGCCAGGGCAGAGTTCAGGGACCTCAGCAGATGGAGACAAAGATGGGAGAGGGTGGGGGGATTGCCGTGTGAACCCACATCTCTCTGGGCCACTACTGTCTCTACAGTGCCCAGCCCTGGGCCAGATCTTTCTAGGTCTGAATACCAGCTCTGCCAATCATGAGCTGTGTAGTCTTGGGCAAGTTACTTATCCAATCTGTGTCTCAGTTGCCATATCTGTAAAATGGGTATGATTAAAACATACCTGCCTCATAGGGTTGTTGTGAGAATTAAATAAGTTGACTCACATAAGGTTCTTGGAACACATAAGGTTCTTCCAGTGCTTGGCAACACAGGAAGTGGTCAGTAAATGCTAGCTGTTATTATGGTTATTATCATTATGACCTTATACCCAGCCTGCCTCGCTCATTTACACCACTTGCCTGTCTCCCGTACATGTTTTAGACTGCAATCGAACAACTACAATGTCAAGGTTTAATGAAGAACATTGTGCTGTGGGAATGCAGCTGAGGGAACTTAGTCTACAGGTGGGGAAATGGTTTTTGAGTGAATGAATGAACCAGCCCCAGGCCAGAGGTGTGCTCTGTGGTGCAGAAGGAAACCCATACACCAGGTTCTAAGACCCTGTGGAGCTCAGAGCCTGGTCCGTGCTGGGGCCTGGGCAGGAGAGAGAGAGCCATGCTGAGAGGCTGTCCATCTGGTAGAGTGCAAAGGCCTCCAACTCACCTTGGCCCCGCCTATTGGAATCTTTACAGGACAGACTTGGCCAAACTCTTGATATTCTACAAAGACCTGAACCAGAGATCCATCGTGGAGAGCCCTGCCAACAGCGTGAGTGGCTTCCTTCTGGGACCTGTCCCGGGTCTGCGAGTGTACGCATCTGCCTGGCCCTGGGGAGCAGAGTCAGACTGAGCTCGTAGGGCCACCAAAGGCCAACCAAGCCTCAGATCAGGCAGAGTAAGAGGAGACAGGAAGGCTGTCCCCATTTTCCCCCAAACCTGTTCGGGGCCAGGGCTAGCCAGTGACTCCCTTGGGAACTGGGGTCTTGGCATGAAGCCAGCTTGGCGGGGGTCCCTCCTGATAGTCTGGCTTGGCCTCCCTTGCAGATCGAGATGCTTCTGTCCAACATCGGTGGCCAGCTGGGCCTGTGGATGAGCTGCTCCGTCGTCTGCGTCATTGAGATCGTCGAGGTCTTCCTCGTCGACTCCCTCTCCATCGTCGCACGCCACCAGTGGCGCAAAGCCAAGGAGTGGTGGGCCCGGAGACAGGCACCCCCCTGGCCCGAGGCTCCCCCCAGCCCTCAGGGCCGGGACAACCTGGGCCTCGATATAGACGATGACCTGCCCACTTTCACCTCTGCCTTGTGCCTGCCTCCAGCCCCAGCAGCCCAGGTGCCGGGCACGCCGCCCCCCAGATACAACACCTTGCGCTTGGAGAGGGACTTCCCCAGCCAGCTCGCGGACACTGAGGTGCCAGCTGAGTCCTGAGGCAGGCTGGGGACGAAAGACCGAGCCAGGACCGCCAGCCATGGTCTGAAAGCTTAGACCCTGTCTCCTGCACACGGAGGGGATCCTCTGCACCCCCTCTGGGCTTTTCAGAGACATTGACTACAGGTCTCCTTTGAACAAGGCGGGGCCTGGGCACAGTGCAGGGGACTGTTGGACCCCACCCAGCAATGCTCCCAGCCGCCCAGGATGAGATAGTTCCTGCAGCCCAAACCCTTAGGACATCTGCTACCGAGACAGATGGGGCCCAGGAAACGCGGCCGGCCTGGACAAAGGCCAGGAGTGAAGCCTGACCGAGTTCTCCGCCAGATCTTCAGAGAGAAAGACTCCTCCAAAGCCCCGAGCTGGGGGTTTCAGCCACTCCCCCAGCCTGGGCTGGGACCCAAGGATGTGACCTTAGGTGTTGAGGCCTGACGATCACTGCCTGGTGCCAAAGATAGGAAGGAGGGAGCTCCAGGCCCAGAGCTGTTATGGAATAAACTGCTTAGTCACTGACATGGGGGCGAGGTCTGCTCTGTGCCCTCAGGCAGGAGCTGGCCCAGAGTGCTTGGAGCGTGTAGAGGGGAAGGGTGTACTGGAGGGAAGCCTGGGGCGTGTGACAGGAGGTCCTCACTCCAGGGGGGGCGTGGGACATATTCTGGGCAGCCAAGCCAGTGCTCTGGGCCCTTTCCCCGAGCAGAGAAGGGCCAGGTAAAGGACACTGTTGGACACTACTGTCCAGTGGTAGCCCGAGGCATAACGGATTATCTCCTGATGACCCGCCTCAGCTACCCCTCCTCCAGGGCAGACCCCGTACCCCCACCAATGGCCTGTGCCTCACCGACAAGCCAGCCACGGACAACCACCTCCTGACGTACTCACGCCTTCCAGGGAGATAATAGCTAACATGTGTTAAGCGCATAGTAGATGCTCAATATCAGCTCAGGAGCAGTGTTCTGGCTGCCGTCCTAAGCACTCACAGAGGTTGGCATAGGAGACTGCAAACGACCACACACAGGCCAAATCCTATTTTTGCTTGTGACCTAAGAGTGAGTTGGATGGTTTTTGGGGGGTTTTTAAAATATTTTTAAAAATATCAAAAGAAGGACAGTTTGTGACCTGAAAATTACATGCAATTCAAATATCAGTGTCCATAATAAAATTTTATTGGAACACTGTCATGCCCATTCGTTCACTCATTGTCTATGGCTGAGTTTGTGCTACCATGGCTGGCAGAGGTGAGTAGCTGCAACAGAAATTCTACAGCCCCCAAAACCGAAAGTATTTATTCTCTGGCCCTTTACAGAAAAAAATACCCGCCAAGCCCTGAACTAGCACAGTAAGTGGGTATCCCACTGTATGGATGAGGAAACTGAGGCATAGAAATGTTGAGTTACTCGCTCAGGGTGACACAGCTGGGAAGTTGCAGAGCTGGGATTCTAACCCAGGCGCTGTGACTCCAGACCACGCCCCCGACCTTGTGCACTTTATCACCCCGACCCTGTGCACTTTATCACTCCATCATTTTGCATCCAATCAGTGTCTGTGCCTTTTACGTGTGAGGCTCACGTCAGTTCGTGTGGGAAGAGGGGTAGGCTCCCCACCCGGTTGTAGGACAGAAGGAAGGCCCACATCCGTGGGTGTGGAGAGGCCTGCATTCAGGACTGCTTCCCACTCAAGCAGAGGCAGAAGTCTTGGTGAAAGAGCAGGGACTGGGGGACCCTGTCTGATCCAACCCAACCTCAGACCTGTGGCTGCCAGAGCCATCTCTGCCCCCTGCGGTGGTTCCTCTGGCCCTCACGGGTGGGGCGCTGCTAGGAGGCATGGCAGCCAGCAGGGGGACGGTCACCGTGACCCCTGGCTCCCCTGAGGAGTGGGCTCAGGAACCAGGGCTGATGCAGGCAAGCATCAGGCTGCCGAAGGCAAGAGCCTGGCTCCGGTCCATGCTGGGCTGGGGTGGCTGCAGCCAGTGCCGGCAGGGAACTTGCAATGGAAGCCTGCCTGGGCATTGCCCAGAGAGAGCTTCCTCCGCCTCCCCAAAGCAGGAGGGCTGGGGGCCAGGCCCTCAGATGCATGGAATCGACCCGCCCCCGCATGACATCACAGGCAGGAACATTTTCAGCGAGGCTCAGCTTTTGCTGGCTTTGTCAAAGCTGAGGCCAAAAGCATCTGGAGGCAACGGTCTCCCACATCTCCCCCAGCATACAGTGCACACCCCACAGCTCAGCCATCTCCTTCCTGCCCAGCACCCAGCCTTGTGCACCTGTCATGCCAAATACTGCTCTCTCTCCGCCTCCACTCATCCTTCCAGGTACAGATATCACCACCTCTGTACAGTCTTCCCATACTTTCCCTTACCCCAAGAAGTTGGAGCTTTGTCTCTTACAGAATTTCCATCCCCTAATACAATTTTTTATCCATTTATCTGTCTCATTAAACAGTGAATGCTTTGAGGGCAGGAATTATGTCTTACCTTTTTGTCTCCAAACTGGGGTAGGACTGCATACAGTGATGGTATTTTGGGAAAGTTTATGGAGCTAATCAAAACAATAACAATCATAACAATGGCTAATACTTGATTGAGCACTTATTGTTGGCCAGGGAATCTGCTGAGCCCTCCACACATGTCAGTTTGTGGAATTCTCACAGCACAGGTATTCGTACAAATAAGGAAATGGAGGCACAGGGCACCATCCCTATGGGTCCCATTCTCATGACCCCAATCACTAGTAACTGGTGGACACAGGCCTGCCCCAGAGCTCATGCGCTTAACCACTGTGCAAACTGCCTTTCAGATGGAAGCTTTTCCCCAGAGGCTGAGTCCGCGTGCCCCTGAAGAGGTCCCCTCCGGTGTTCTCTGGCTTCAGGTGCTCTTGTGCCAGGACAGAGGCGGGGACAGAGGGGACTGCTTCATTCCCAGAGCCCTGGGTAAGTAGCCACGTGGCCAGGAGCTACCGACTCTAAGGGACAATGGCTCCACGTGCAGGTTGTGGAAACGTTTGTTCTTGATACGCCCTTGTTCTTCTCAAACTGAGCTCCCGACCTCACTGCTCTTCTGATCTCCCTTCTGGGACCCTGAGTCCCAGCCCCAAGCATTCCACAGCCCATAGAATGTCTCCCTGATGACAGAGGTGTCTCAGACTCAACATGTCCCCGCTGAGCCTGCACCCCAAGGGGTGATATCGGATAAACTCCAACCTCTCCTGGGGTTGAAGACTCAGGAGAGAGGTCTGGGCCAGAGAGAGACATGAGGGGGTCGGCAAGGGTGGGTTGAGGTCACATGGAAGAAAAGAGGAAGAGAGAGCTGATGATGGGACCCTGAGACTTCTACATTTAAGACGCAGCTGGAGCACAAGATGGAGCCGAGACAAAAGATAAAAGCAGCACAAGGCTCCATCCTCACGAATCTCCCAGTCTCCCAGCTCTCCTCCCTCCCATCCCAACTCCAGGCTCTGCCCGGGAGATGTCTCCACGGGGAACGCCCATCACAGACGTCCCGCTGAGATGCCTCTGGCGGCCCCCCATCACCTCAGTCACATTTGTCAAGTCACAAGACCTACCCTACAGTGGTGACTTTAGGTGACCCACAAACTTAATTACAATGCCAGATTGATCTCTCTCTTTCTCCACTAACCCTCCAAGACCAGGTACAGATGTCACCATCTCTGTGAAGTCTGCCTTGACCCCCTCGCCTGCCCCAGCAAATTGGAGCTTTAAGTACCATTGACTGACAGAACCAGAACGCCATTCCATTCTTCAACGTGCAAAGACATCATTTCCCAGCGTGGGGCTCATAGGTCTCTAACACTCTCTAACAGGTGCTCAGCTCTCTTTTCTAACAAAGAGAGAGCTGCCTCAGAGGCCATAGATTTCTAGCTATCAAGCCAAATTTAACTGCATCACTGTGTTTACACTGCCTCTGTTTTCTCAGTTACCTTCTGCTTATTGTAGGCAGTAACGGTGTTTCCTTTAGTCACTGGTTGGACAGTGTTTATTCATTTAACAGCTGTTTATTGAGCACTGCGTTAGTTTCCTGTGGATGCTCTACCAAATTACCACAAAGTGAGTGGCTTGGAACCCCAGAAATCTATCCCCTTGCGGTTCTGGAGGCCAGAGCTGTGAAAGGAGCCTCGTGGGGCTGAAACCAAGGGGTCGGCAGGGCTGTGCTCACTCCAGAGGCTCTAGGTGAGAATCCGTCTTCTTGCCTTTTCTGGCTTCTAAACTGCGTTCCTCTTCAGGGCCAGCCGAGTAGCATCTTGCTTCAGTTGTCACATTGACTTCTGCTGCAACCAGATCTCCCTCTGCCTTTTTTTTTTTTTTTTTTTTAAATAAAGCTACTTGTGATTATATTTAGGGCCACCCAGAGAACCCAAGATAGTCTCGCCATCTCAAATGCCTAATCTGCAAAGGCTCTGTGTGCCACAGAAGGTAACATTCACAGGTTCCAGGGATTAGGACGTGGACATCTTGGGGGGTGCATTATTCAGCCTCCCACAACTGCTTACTCGGTGCCAAGCACTGTTGTAGCGGCTGGGGATGCAGGTGTGGGGCAAGCAGACAAAGCTCCCTGCCCTTGTAGAACTCACACCCTCCTAGGGGGAGAGACAGACACAGAAACAGTCTGCATAAGAAGTGAGTACCTTGGGTAGCATGTCAGAGGGTGAGAAGTGCTATGGAAAGAAGAAAATGTAGAGCAGGGTAGAGAGGGTCTGGGAGTCTGGGGGCAGACAGAGGGGCCAGTCTTGGTGTTATGTGATCAGGGGAGACCTTTGTGCAAGGGTATTATCTGAACAGCTTGAGGGAGTCATTCATGCAGACATATCTGGGAAAAGAACTTTCCGGGCAGAGGGAAAAGTCAGGGATAACGAGACAGTTTCCTTTTAAAAGAAATGTATTTGCAATGGAATAGTAGTCAGCCATAAAAAGGAATGAAGCACTGATACATCTACAACACGGATGAACCTCAAAACCACTATGTTCAGTGAAAGAGGCCAGCCACAAAGGCCACGCGTTGTGTGATTCCATTTATATGAAATACTCAGTATAAGTAAATCTGCAGAGACAAAGTAGGTTAGTAGTTGCTGGGAAGAGGGGGAGGGAAGAGTGGGGAGTGACTGCTCAGTGGGTACAGGGTTTCCTTTGGGGGTGATGAAATGTTTTGGAACTGTACTGAGTGCCACTAAACTGTACACTTTAAAATTTTAAGTTATGTGAATTTTACCTCAATAAAAAAAAGTCAAAAAAATCATTTGAATTAAAAGAGTGAGTTGGGCTTCCCTGGTGGCGCAGTGGTTAAGAATCTGCCTGCCAATGTAGGGGACACGGGTTCAAGCCCTGGCCCGGGAAGATCCCACATGCCACGGCGCAACTAAGCCCGTGTGCCACAACTACTGAGCCTGCGCTCTAGAGCCTGCAAGCCACAACTACTGAGCCCACATGCCACAGCTACTGAAGCCTGTGTGCCTAGAGCCTGTGCTCCACAACAAGAGAAGCCACCACAATGAGAAGCCCGCGCACCGCAATGAAGAGTAGCCCCCACTCCCTGCAACTAGAGAAAGCCCGCGCACAGCAAGGAAGACTCAACGCAGCCAAAAATTTAAAAAACAAATAAATAAATAAATTTATAAAAAATTAAAAATAAAAAATAAATTAAAAAATAAAAGAGTGAGTTGACTTAAAGAAAAATGGTAAGTGAAACTATAAAGAAAAGCAGGATGCACTGACCACAGAAGTCAGGATGATGGAAATTTCTGGGGGGGGGGGGGCGGCAGTGGAGGTGATCAGAGGTCTCCACGTGGAGAACTGGCTGTCAGTGATCTCCTCTTCATCGGGAGTACAAACATGCGTGTTTGCTCTCCTGTTTTTTAAAACCACATACATGTTCTATGCACACCTCTATAGGGCATGATTTTACAGAATTTTTTAAAACTCAGAAAACAAAGAGAATGATGAGTAGGCAGTAACATAGGTATATTGCATGGATGTCAATAACATCCTAAAAGCAACGTGGTGTTCCAGGAAACGCCTCCAAGGGGCAAATATCTCTGTGGCTCTGTCCCCTCCCTCCTCCACTGAGGCAGCCCCGGAGATGGCCAGCGAGGTGTCCCCCAGGGTGGGTGCCCTGGGAAGGTCCCCACCAGGCCCAGCTCTGGCCTAGGCAGCCACAGCCACCTCCCAGCAAGCCAGAACTGTTCCAGCTCCTTCTTTCCAGAGGCAGGACCAGCCCCTTGCATCAGCAGGATTCCTGAGACACATGCTCTAATTGCAGGCTGTGGGCTGAAGGCACGTCATTCATTGTGCCCAGCTGGAGCTGGAAGGAGCCGGAGGAGGAGGTGGAATGAGCTGATTGTTAACAGCTCCTTCCCCGCCTCCAGGAGCACTCCTGCAGCAATCTTCCCAGCCATGTCTGCTCACATCTCGGGCCAGATCTGCAGGTGTTTGTTTGACAAATTCTATTTAACAGCTCTGCTTGTTGACTAACTACATGTACTCAGGAATCTGACAGTTGTCTTTTGTTTTTTTTTAAATAACATTATCAAAAATACAAATTTGTATTTGTACAAAAGTAATAAATCTTGTGTTAGGAATCTTGTCGCAAGTGCCAAAAACCTAACTCACATTGGATTAAGAAAATTTTGGCTCATATAATTGGAAATGCGTCTCTAGCTTCAGGTATGGTTGGATCCAGAAACTCGAATGATAAGATCAGAACTCTCACTTCCTGCCTCTCCTCTGTGCTCTCCTTCATGTTAGCTCTATTCTCAGACACACTCCCCGCTACAGAGTGGAAGCCCCAGACTTGTGTCCCATCTTTCACACCCCCAAAAGGAAGAGAGCTTCTCTCTTACAACTATTCCAAAAAACAAAATTATTTCATGGTTTTGCATTGGACATACTTGAGACTTTTTCTTGAACCAATCACTGTAGCCAAAGAGATGAAACACTGTGATTGTCCGGGCCTGGATTGTGTACTTCTTTCTTTCTTTTTTTTTTTTCCCACTCTGCGCGGCTTGTGGGATCTCAGTTCCCTGACCAAGGACTGAACCCAGGCCATGGCAGTGTAAGCCCGGAATCCTAAACACTCGGCCACCAGGGAACTCCCTTTGTACTTATTTCTGTATTAGGGGAACATCCTCCCCCCAGAAACTACACTGAAAGAGAGTGGGGTGAGGGGTGGTTGCTCAAGAGCCACTAGGGTGCTGCTATCACAGGAAGGAAGGATGGTTCAGCACAAGCAATAGGAACCCACTAATTTGTAGAAAATTAGAAAGTTTCAGAAAAGCACAGAGAAAATAGAGACCAGCCATTATCCCACCATAACAGTCTTTCTCCGTAGATGCTCTGGGTTACTCTTTCATGTGTGAGGGAAATCAGTCAAGCTCAGAGGATGCCCCAACCCAGCAACATGACAGTGATACAAGTAAGAACAAGAGAACGAGAAGAAAAACAAAGGGAGCTTTGGCGAGACAATGAGGCTGGTTATCCACGGTTCCCTGCCAGCCCCCCACTGCCAGTCTGTCCCCAGGTCCCCACCAAGCTCAGGACAAATTTCTGCCTCCTCTGATACCTCCACTCACCCATCCATCCATCATCAGTTCATTCATCCATTTATCCATCTATTCACATATCCATCCATCCAACCTATCAACCACTTATCCACTAATTATCTTTCAAGCTCTTAAGTCAGACTGGGCACCTGAGAAATCACCCCGCTGGACCTCCATTTAGAGGCAGGTCTGGGGACCCTGCCCTTCATATCCTTGATGGACAGTTTATGGAGACGCACAGGCTTACAGAACACAACGGGAGCCAAGGGGGTGTCTTCATCACTTTTCCCCCCGGGGCAGAGATGTCAGGAAAGAGAGGATGATTGGGGAGGTCACTAGCGGGTTCTCCAGATGGAAAATTGGATTTGGATTTCTGAGTCAAGGATTGAGATCTTGGAATAATGTTCCAGGCCCTCCTGAGTGATGGGTACAGCTCATGGAACAAGGGGAGACTATGGTTGCCCTGAGCCAGCTTGCTCCAGAGTTTTTACACTGAGTTCGAAAAAAAGGAAAAAGAACAGGATTAGGGCATGGAGTTAACCCATGGCCACAGGAGGGCCCAGCCCACAGTCAGGGTCAGGAGTCAACCTGTGTTCAGGATCCAATTAGGGCCAGGCCCAGTCCTTGACTAGGTCTCTGGTCCTGCTGACCCCACTTTGTTCTCAGGCTTTCGGTGGAGGCCACTTCCTTGCCTGCAGGCATTTCTCAAGGTGGGCTCACCTTCCCCCAGACCCTCTCTGCCACTTCCATGCCCCTCCTTCCAGCCTTCTTCCTGTGAAGCTCTTGCACCTGATACACACAATCATCCACTATCATCCAGAGCCCTGTTCACATCCCCTGGGAGACTTCAGCCCCCGAGGCCCTGTTTTCTTCTTGAATTTGTGCTTTTTCAGTTGTGGCAGATACCGCAGCTCACACTGGCTTCTGCAAAGGGTGGGGCTGGAGAATATTTTGACTTATTTATTTATTTGGTCACGCTGCGGGGCATGTGGGATCTTAGTTCCCCAACCAGGGATCGAACCCGCGCCCCCTGCATTGGGAGCGTAGAGTCTTAACCACTGGACTGCCAGGGAAGTCCCTATTTTGACTCATTTAAATGAAACATGTAGATGCATCTAGCTTTGGGAGTGGATGGACGCAGCTGTTCAGTCAGTCACTGGGGCTTCATCCATCCCTCTCCCCCACTTCCCTGATCAGCTTTCCACTTCTCAAGACCACTTCTCTCCATACAGTGGGAAGGTGGCCTCTGACCCCCACCCCCACTATCCTAAGCCTATATTGCTTTGACAGCTCATTGATGTCAAAGAAAATGAGATCCTCCTTCCCCAGCATACATATATCAAACTCACTAAGGGACTCTAATTGGTCCTGCCTGGGCCACATGCCCAGCTCTACTAATCACTGTGGCTGTAGGATGGTGCACTCCAGTTGGCCATGTCTGTGTCACATACCCAGCCCTGATAAGGGTGAGTTCCATCCAAATCACACGGATCCCCAAAGAATGGTGGCTGAGCAAACTAGCATAGATTCTCACCTTGAGCGAATTGAACTTGAACTGTGAATGACCCACTCAACCTGGAAGACCTCACAATTCCTTGAGTTCCCCCACTCAGATAGCTTCATCTCCATTCCTCTCTAGCCACCCACTCCCAAGGCTACACATTGGATGTAAACATACCCCTCATCCCTCCACCTTTCCTACTCTGTACTCCCTCCACCCCTGCTTCTTGATCCAATCCGATTCTCCAGACTCCCTCAGCCTCCCCTAGCCACTCAGCTCACCAGCCCTCTTCCTTGTCTTCCTTCCATGCTAGGCCCCATGTTCAAACATTGCAACCACCCCTTCACCACCATCTTCATCTTGCAGCCTCACGACCCTGGTGGGTCCAAATGGGAGGTTCTCTCTTCCTACTAGTGGGCTCTCCAGTGGGGGCAGCCATATTTTTATGCCAATTGTATATATTTATGGTAACAGTGGTTACTTAGCATAACGCTCCTCAAATCTTGATGTGCATATGATTCACTTGGGGATCAAATTTAAGATGCAGAAGCTGATTTCTTAGGTCTGAAGTAAAGTGTGCTAAGCTCCCAGGTAAGCTCCCAGGTGAGCTCCCAGGTGAGGCCGACGCTGCCAGCCCTCAGAGCACACTTTGAGCAGCCAGACCTCAGCAATACTTCAGTGTTCCTCCTACTTCCCTCCGGGGAAGAACCACCTAGGGGCACTTGTTAAATACAAAGGTTTTCAAGTCTCTTCCCTGGTTTGGGTTGGAGGCACAGAGACCCTGTGATTCTAACGCATTCCAAGTGACTCTTATCTCCTGGGACACTTGGGAAATACTGCAGTCTCACGGTCATTTGGTTGTATGACGCACTTCGGCTTCCAGACCTCCTCTATCATCCACAAGTTCCACACTTTCCCCATCGCCCCCACCTTCAGCAGGTAGGCTGGCCCCTATCTCCCAGAGAAACCCACCTCCCCAGGTGGGCTGACATAAACTCTCCTGCCAATAAACTTTAGTTATATCCCCTCATCTTTTTTCTTTTCCCTTCAGTCTTTGAGAAAGAGGCACCTCCTCCGAAGGTCCCACCTGCCTTCCTCAGCCACCTTGTTCAATTACAGCTCCCCTTCATGCTCACCTTCAGCCTCTGCCAGTCTCCTGGGCCCTCCTCTGCCTGTGAAATCTCTCCTGTCCTAAAATCCCACTCACCTAATACCCTACCTTCCTCTTCCCTTCACGACCAAGCTTTGTTTTTTGGTCATGTCTAACTACATTCTACAATGCTATCATGGTAGAAAAAGTGATATTTTTAGGTCAGTAAACTTATTTTTAAAACTTTTTAAAAGCTTTTTTATTCTGAAATTATTTTAGATTTACAAGTGAGCCACAAAAATAGTACAGAGTTCCCGTATACCCTTCATCCAGCTTCCCCTCATGTGAACATCTTAGAGAACTGCGGCATGTTGGTCAAAACTAGGAAACTGATGTTGGTACAATACTATGACCTAAACTACAGACTTTCTGATTTCACCAGTTTTCCCACTAATGTCCAAAAAGTGTATATTTTTAATTATACAAGGCCTACAATTAATCATTCTTTTAAAAATCAGAAAATATAAATATAAAAGGAGAAAATAATCATGGTCACCAAAAACCACCATCCAGACACAACTACAGCTAACATTTTGTTGTTCCTCCTGCAATGCTTTACCCATATAAATCAATTTTTTTTACAAAAATATGCTCACCCTGCCCTGCAATGTGCTTTTCCCATTAAACACTATATTGTAAATGGCCTTCCATGTTTAGTAATTATAGCTCCAGATATAATTTTTATTGTATTAAAATTTTTATTTTAACTTTTTCGTAGGCAATAGATTCCCATGGACCCAAATTCAAAAGGTAGAAAAGGGTATTTAGCAAAAATATAATTCTCCCTGCCATCCCCATTTCCTCCTCACCCAATTCCTTCCTCTCCCAAATTATTATGTACATCAAAAAATGTCAAAGGCTGAAAGCAAATTCTGGGATGAATAAACCATTGTTTTACTCAGTCAGCCCCCTATTACTGGATACTTAGGTTGTTTCCACTGCTTTACATTATAAAGGACACTTTGATTTAACAACTTTATGGCTCCTCCTTTGTCCAGCTGTCCAGTTATTTCCTTAAGATAAATTGCTAGTGGAGTGGCCAGGTCAAAGTCTTGACATCTGTGGGGAGAGGGGGCGGGGTTCTTTATTTCGAATTGCTTTTTCCAAAGATTATACACCACTTCCTACACCCAGGCCCACCCAGGCTATCAGACTATACCAATCAGATGGGCCACAGTGATATTGTTTTAATCTGTATTTCTTTCGTAACCAGAAAGGTTGAGTCATGTTTATTTGGTATCTATGTGCAGATGAATGTCTTGGAAGATGTCCTCGGATGACTACCTCCACTTCTTCCCTCCCCATTGACTCCTGACAATCTGGGGTCCAACTTCATCCCTCCCCAACCAAGACGCTCCAGCACAGCCTGGCACATAAGCAGCCATTCAAACGATCCCCTCGCATCCTCATCCTATTTAATTTCTCTCTGTCACTGAACATTACAGACGAGGTCATTCTTTAAAAAAAAAAAAAATTGTGGTTGTTAGACTGAGTCTTTTTTTTTAATCCAACTTTGTTTATAGAATTCACAATCTTATGTATTTGAGTTTTGACAAACATACAGTCATGTAACCACCACCACAATCATAACATAGAATACTTCCATCACTCCAAAAAGTTCCCTTGTGCCTCTTTGTAGTCAGTTCCTCCCCAGCCCCCGTCCCTGGCAACCACTAATCTGCTTTTCATTACTACAGTTTTGCCTTCTCTTGAATTTTATGTAAGTGGAATCATACAGTATTCGGGGTTTTGTTTCTGGGTTTTTTAAGATACATCAATGCTGCTGCAAGTATTAGCTCATTCCTTTTTTACTCCATTGTATGGATATGGCACATTTTGTTTACCCATTCCCAAGCTGATGGACTTTTGGGGTGTTTCCAGTTTGGGGCTATTTTGAATAAAGCGGTTAAGAACATTCAAGTCAAGTCTTTCTGTGAACATAAAATTTCGTATTTCTTTGGTAAATCCCTAAGAGTGGAATTCTGAGTTACTGTGTAGATGTATGTTTAACTTTGTAAGAAAATGCCCATCTGTTTCCCAAAGTGGCTGTACCATTTCACATTCCCACCAGCAGTCTATGAAAGTTTCAATTGCTACGCATCTTCGCCAACACTTTAAAGTGATGTACAGCCCCACAGTGATTGGTTCAGAGCTGGACATGTGACCCAGGCAGGACCAATCAGAATGAATCCCTTGGTGAGTTGTACACTGGGAAAGGAGGATCACATTTTCTTTGATGTGAATGAGCTGTCAAAGCAATATAGGCTTGGGGTGGTGCGCTTGGTATTGTTGGTCTTTATAATTCTAGCCATATAAATAGACTTGCGGTGGTGTCTCATTGTGGTTTAAAGTGCATTTCCCTAATGACTAATGAATTTAGCATCTTTTCCACATGCTTATTTGCTACTCATATACCTTCTTTGTTTAAAATTTTTAATTAAATGAAAATTAGGGTTACACATGCCCATGGTTTAAAAATAATTCAGGGACTTCCCTGGTGGTCCAGCGGTTAAGACTGCACTTCCATTGCAGGGGGCGTGGGTTCAGTCCCTGGTCGGGGAACTAAGATCCCGCATGCCACACGGCGCGGCCAAAAAAAAAAAAAATTCAAAAAGTACAAAAGGGAAAAGTAAATCTTCACATCTCTGATAACCCTGTGAAGGTGATGGCTGAGGAAACTGAAGCACAGGTAGCTTTCCCCCCAGTTACATAGCTAGACAGCGGTGGGGCTGGGAATTAAACCAAGGCAGTCTGGCTCCAAAGCCAGCCTTATCCATTTTTACATAAATGATAGCACATCCTGTTCTATTCTCCTTCTGATGTTTTTCACTTCAGATATCTTAGGTATTGTTCCAAATTAGTACTTATTGATCTCCCTTGTTTGTTTTAATAACTCCATATATTCCACTGAAATGCATATATTCCACTGAAATGATGTCATTATTAATTTGGCAAGTCCTCTATTGATGGACGTTTAGGTTGTTTCCAACCCTTTGCTACAACAAATAATGCTGCAATGAATATCCTTGTACAAACCTCTCTGTACCAATGTATAAGCATATCCATCCAGTGGATTCCTAGAAATGGAATTACTAAGCCAAAAAGTGTATGTCTTTACTATTTTAAAGTGTCTATTTCCCCACATCCTCTCAAACACTGTGTTAAACTTTTCCGTTCTCGCCAGTCTGGTAGATTTTTTTTTAAATGCTACCTCTTGATTGTTTTATTGTACATGTCTTCACTATGAGTGAGGTTGAGTATGTTTTCATGCCTTTTATTTCCTGTGAATCAGAATTCTCCTTAAGATGTCTGGTGGTCTCACAGCTACGCCCTAGTTTCGCTCTTACTTCTCTGATTTTTTTTTCCTTCTCCATCTTCTCTGCTGGCTTTCCTTCCTCCATTTTTCCTCTCCAAATGGCAATTCTCTATGGTTTTCTCCTTAGTCCTCTTCTCACTCTACTTTATACCCTGGGCTGTCTTGTTCTTGCCCACAGTGGACATTGTCCCCTTCTTATTTACAATTCTTATTCTCCATCTTTTTTTTTTTTTTTTTTTGGCCCCGCGGCACAGCTTGTGGGATCTAGTTCCCTGACCAGGGATCAAACCCGGGCCCTTGGCAGTGAGAGCGTGGAGTCCTAACCACTGGATCCCCAGGGAATTCCCTCATCCTCCATCTTTATATAACTCTCTGTGAGCTCCAGATCCACATTTTCAATTGCCTTCTAAACATACCTACCTCGGTACCCTTCAAACACCTCAAAAGTCTCTATATTCAAAACTGGACTTGGTCTCTTCCCTCTCCAAATCTGTTTATCTTCTCCAAATGTCAACTAATGGTGCCTCTATCTATGCAGTTAGTCAGGCAAAAAGTTGGAAGTCATTCTGCCTTCACTGTCAATCCAGCCAGCCCTAGATGCTGGGCAGGCTTAAAAAGAGAGTTGACACCTGAAACTAACACAACATTGTAAATCAACTATACTTCAATAGAAATTTAAAAAGTTAAAAAAAAAAAGAGAGTTGCTCCAATGCATTGGGCCAGAGCCATAATTTAAACATCTACATTTTGCAACACAGGACTTCATCTATGGCTTTTTGAAACCTCCTTTGGCCTACATTCTTCTCCACTTGATCCCATGATAACCCTTTTATTGCTAAATCTAGCTTTTTTGATGATATCCAAGTAACTCCTTTTATCCTCAGATTTTTTACTGTGATTAGGTATGGTTAGTGAGTGCTGAGACTTTTCACCTTCTTGAGGTGGCCTTAGGCCTCATTTACAGATGCAGCATGTTGGAGATGACCCAGATGTTCTGTGCTATGTCCCAGCCAAAGGGAAGTCTGGGAAGGCACAGGTCCAAGCAGGGAGCTTTCATTTGCCATTGGCTGCTGTATACATGGGGCTCTTAGAGATAGCTAAAGATATACCTCCAAACTGGGGCAAAAGTTTTGCTCCTCTTATCTCCCCCAGACATACTGCAAATTAAAAAAGCAAGCCTAGATAACAATAATTGTTAACATTGATAAAACTTTTACCATATGCCAGATACCAGCCTGATATGTCATATACACAGTCTCATTCCATCCTTGCAACGGCCTACAAAATGGGTACGAGTCTTATTCCCATTTTACAGAAAAGGAAACTGAGGCTCTGAGAACTTAAGTAACTTTCTTTGACTGCAAAAACCCTAGGCTTAAACATTTCACTATGCTCCAGCATAGTAGTTCATTGGCGCGGAACCCTAGCCAAGGAGAAATTAGCCACAGACACAACATCGAAGGGTCTGCCCAATTCCCAGCCCCGGCTGGCTCCTTGCCTGAACCCTGTAGAACAAATTCCTGTTGGCTGCTATCAGGTGGTTCCCAGCGCAGGCTGACCTCAGGGCACCAGCCCGGTTAGGAGAGCTCAGTTCCCTCTACCCTAGGACTTATCTTGCCCCCTGGAGCTGTGACAAGGCTCCACCCACCAGTGTTCCAACATTCTTTCTGATCGCCAGCCACCATCTCAGGCCTGGTTCCTTCAAGCTGGCCATTAATTCTTTCAGTGAATATTTGCTATATAACGTGCAGCAGGCACTGAGCAGGAGACAAAAATAGTGCCTAGCACTGTGCCATACATACACTTGGCTCTCCATAAATAATTTTTTTTAATTTTTTAAAATTTTTATTGGAGTATAGTTGATTTACAATGTTGTGTTAGTTTCCATAAATGATTTTTAAATGAATGAATAGGCACTGCTCAGTGTAGAGGTAGAATTCCAGGTGTGAGTTCTATGTCAGGCAGAATATGAGCATTTCTAAGAGCACAGTATATGGTATCTACTTGAGGGAACTTCCTGGAACACTTCCTAGAGGAAGTGGGGCTTAAGCTGAGGCCTGAGGCATGGCTTGGTTAGCCAAGTGAAGAAGGATGAAGCAGGGGAGAATAAGAATAAGAGGAAAAACTCTAGACACAGAAGGAAAATAGGGAAGGGTGCCACTTATAGCAAGCCAGAAACATTAAGGAATTTCTGCAAGATACACTGGGCTTAAACCAGGTTGAGGTTGGGGACTGCCAAGCCTTGATTCATTCCAGGCAAGAGAAAAGCCCATTCAAGGGGGAGGTGGAAGAGGCAAAAGATCCCCGTGATCCCCGCTAGCTCTGAGCACACCAGCTGGGGACAACAGTGGGGCACAGGCGCAGTGGGGGGTGGAGGGGGAGGAAAACTTTATTCTGCTGAGGTGTCCACCAGTGTCTCCCAAACCAGGAGATATGCTAGATTAAAAAGGGTCACCCCCTGGGACTTCCCTGGTGGTCCAGTGGTTAAGACTCCACACTCCCAGTGCAGGGGGCCCAGGTTCGATCCCTGGTCAGGGAACTAGATCCCGCATGCAGCAACTAAGAGCCCACATGCAGCAACTAAAAGATCCTGTGTGCCACAACTAAAGATCCTTCACTTGGCAACAAAGATCCTGAGTGCTGCAGCTAAGACTCGGTGCAGCCAAATAAATAAATAAAATTAGAATAAATATTTTTAAGAAAAGGGTCACCCCCAAGCAAAGGTAAAATCCCCTAGTGCATCTGCTGTGAGCTGAAGCTCCCTCCCTATCTCCACAGATTGCTGACTCTTTAATAGGACAAACTAAAGATACAGTAAATATAAACTTTTCCCTCCTCTCTTTGTCTGGACCAAAAATATTTAAACAAACTGTTTAATTCATCTTAACACCCAGTGTTGAACAAACACAGGCCCCCTTCTGTAAGGATGAGCAAATAAAGAATAATGACTGGACATATACAAAGACCTAGCAGGTCAAAAGGATACTGAATGTGGAATTAGAGCAAACGTCCCTGGATAAATCACTATTATGGCCCAAACGGAAAAATTTGCTAATTTGTAGACTTACCAACATTAGAGGCTATTGAATTTCTAAAACAATTCTTCTTAAGAAAATAATCCTAGAACATAAATCTATTCTAGAGATGAAAATCGTATGTATTGAGTTTTAAAAAGCCACAGAGGCAGTTAACAGAAGATTGTATGCTGCATCAGATCAAGTCAGTGAATCTGAAGAATAGATTAAAATGTTCTAAAACTCAGAGAGAAAGGGTGGGGCGGGGGTGGGGGAAGATAAGCAGACTGGAGAAGAGATTCAAGGAATAAATGTGCATATAATTGGATCCCCAGAAGAACAGAACAAAGATAAAAGATTAAAAGGAATAACAGAAGAAATTGTCACTAAACAGAGGAAATATTTGAATTCACAAAGTAAAACAATTCCTTGATAATCTGGCAAAAATTAATATAAAAACTCCAAAATATGGATATAGCCTAGTGAAACTTTTTAAAATGTCAAACATACAGAAAAAGTCCTACAAGAACCCAGACAGAAAAACTAGGTTATGGACAAGTTAGATTGCTAGCAGATTTCTAAGATTTAGACATCACAGTAACGTTAGAGAAATGTGTAAGATTTTTAGTGGGAAAGACTGTGATCCATTTACATGCAAGTGAAACAAAAAAAAAGTCTGGCATGCAAGAGTTCAGAAAAGATACCACGCGTGTACTTTTCCAAAACAAAGTTCATAAAGAATTTCTCTAGCCTAAGAAACAATTCCAAGTAAAGATCCCAGGGACAGGAATGACAAGAAATAAAAACCCTAGTAAAAGAGAGGTAAGCAATCTGGATCTAAGCATCACAGATTCTTTCGATAACACCAATAATGATTCTAAGCTTTATTAATTATCTACGGCCACTTAACAAATTACCCCAAAACTAGTGGCTTGGTATCATTTGAATCAGTAGACTGAGTAAAGCAGATTGCCATCCCCAGTGTGGGTGGGCCTCAGCTAATCTGGTGAGGGCCTGAAAAGAACAAAAAGGTGGAAGAAGGGAGAATTTGCTCTCTCTGCTTGACTGAGCTGAGACATTGATCTTCTGCTCTTGGACTGGGAAATACATCGTTGGCTCTCTGGCCCTTAGGCCTTTGGACTTGAACTAGAACCTACATTATCAGTTGTCCCCAGTTCTCAGGCCTTTGAACTCAAATGGGAACTACCCTACTGGTTTTCCTAGGTCACCAGCTTGCAGACAGCAGATGGTGGGACATCTCAGCCTCCAAAATCACATGAGTCGATTCTCACAGAAAAAAAAAAAAAAAACTATCTATCTATCTATCTATCTATCTATCTATCTATCTATCTATCTATATATATTCATATATTCTGTTTTTCTGGACAACCCTGACTAGTACAGAAACACCATAACTACTATATTCATCAAAGTGTTGTGGTGGCAAGGAATGGAAACCCAATTCAAGCCAGCATAAGCTAAAGGGGGAATTTATTGGTTTACATAACTGAAAGGTCCAGAGATAAATCATGCAGGCTTCAGGCATGTCTTGATCCAGGAGCTCAAATGATCTCATTTGGACTGTATCTCTTTCCCTCTCTCTCACACACACACTCACACAGTTCTTTAGAAAGACTTTCTCAAGACTCTCTCAATTCAGACAAAATGGGATCAAACAGTCCAAGATTCATATCCTAAAAGCTTAGCAACTGCAGAAGAAAGAGAGATCTCTAGTACTGAAGTACTGGGGAGAATTCTGATTGGCCTAAGTTGTGTCACATATCCATCCATGAAGCAATCACCATAGCCAGGATGGTAGGGAGCTCTGATTGGCCAAGCCTATGTGTGTAATATATCACTTGTAAACTAAGTAATTATCAAATCATACATAAGCTAGTTTTAAAATATGTCCACAAATTCTTTGACACTCCTTCCTTTGAAAGGTGGAGCCTAATTCTTCTTCCCTTAAATGTGGACCAAACTTAGTGACTTATTCCTAATGAATAGAATACAGCAGAAGTGATGGCATGTGACTGCCAAGGCTAGATTATGAAAGACATTGCTGCTTCCACCTTGCGCTCTCTTGGATTGTTTGCTCTGGAGGTAGACAGCCGCCATGCTGTAAGGATACTCAAGCAGCCCTGTGGAGAGAGCTACATGGGGAGGACCTCAGCCCTCTCACAAGCAAGCAGCAGGATCTTGACCACCATATAAGTAAGTCACCTTAGACATGAATCCTGGGGGAATCCCCTGGCAGTCCAGGGGTTAGAACTCTGCACTTCCACGGCAGCGGGCACGGGTTCGATCCCTGGTTGGGAAACTAAGATCCCACATCCCGCATGCCACACGGCATGGCTGAATAAAAGAAAGAAAGAAAGAAAGAAAGAAATGAATTCTCCAGCCCTAATCAAGTCTTCAGATGACTGTAGCCCCAGCTGACATCTTAACCATTAACATCATGAGAAACCCTGAACCAGAACCTTCCAGCTAAGCCACACTTGAATTCATGACTCACACAAACTATGAAGATAATAAGTATGTATTGTTGTTTAAAGCCAGTAAGTTAGGGAATAATTTGTTATATGACAATAGAGAGCTAATACATATATCGTTGTGCAGCATGTGTTCACTCAATACTATGTTTTATCTCTAGCCGCATTCATACATGTAGATAAGATTATTTATTTTGATGCTGTCACTCTGAAAAGTGAAAAGAATCTCATTGTTCTAATTTTCATTTCCCTGATAGCTAGGGACCATGCCCACTCAGACCCTCCCGCTATCTGGCCACCCTCTCCCGGGACTCAGGAAGCACACTTGGGGCCGAGTCCTCAGCAACACTGGACACACTGCTCGTCAGAATACTCCTGGGGACATTCACCTCCCAAGGGATTTCCCTTGAGCCTCCGTCCCCTGGGCAAATTCTGTTCTCTGTCACTGGCCTGATGAAATACCTAAAAACACCTCAGTCGGCCAGCCATTTCTAGGAAAGATGCAAGCTTCAGACTGTAGTCTGGACTCACCCAGTTCCAGGCCTGGGGGCCGGCTCTACCCACTACCTTCCCCTCAGGAAAGGTGGCAGCCTACGGGAATAGGCAGAAGACAGCCAGGCCCTGAGCCAGGGTACAGAGTCTTCCACAAAAAGCACCCAAGAATTCTGCCCTCTGGAGGGTGGCCAAATGGGGCAAAGGGGAAAAGGGAGGGAGGAGACATCAACAAGCTTCCAGCGTGAGCTTCAGGCACCTGGCTGGGCCCACACAGCCCTGCTTATGCCCTGAGGACCTGGCCCGTGGGAACCCAGGAACCGGGTCATGGCCTAGGATTTGGCTCAGAGTTGGGCTCTTCTCACAGGCCCTGAGGACCAGCCCAGGCCTCAAGCAGAGTCTGTCTGCCCTCAGCCTGAATCACCCTCCTCTAGCTACCAGGATGGCCATTCCTCCGTGCTGAGTTGCTTTCCCCAGCTTCAGGGACACTGCCTGATGTCTGTAGGATGGCGCACTGTTTATCGGGATTCAGTCAATTGCAAAGCACCATCACAATTTTCGTCATACATACATGCCACTGAACGATTATTTAACATCTACCTACTGTTTTCAGTTTAAACACATTAATTGTAAATGGAAACTTTATAGCCCTAACTGGCATCAGTTGTCAAAAAGAGAAGTCAACTACAGAATAGAATAAAAATAAACAATGTTAGTAAGCTCTGTTAAACACCGTCATCTGCATTCTTTGTTTAAAAAGAGGCTAGCAAAGGTACAGAAGTATTGAAGACCTACTAGCACCAAATTGAGGTTTTTCTCAGTGCTTCAATATTATTTGATATCTGTAAGTCACTTTGTGAAAGAGACCAATAGCTTTTCACCAAAACTCATTTTTATCTTCCATAGTAATAGGGTAGTGGCTGTCCTAGCCCCGCTTGTGGTCTAGTGTGCCTGGATTCTTCTGGGTAGAAGGAGAGTACAGGTCACTTCAGAGGACTTCTAAGACTGCAGGGGCCTCTTCCATGCTCTTTCCACTCCAGCTCGTTGAGCTAGTGAAGCCACACGTTGATGGTGACGGAGTCACCACAGGAAGGACTGCATGGAAAAGTAGCTCCACCCCTGAACAGCCACCAAAGGCTATTAAGTGAGCAAGACATGCATTTGTATTCCATTCGTGCCATTACATGTCTGGGTCTATTTGTTACGGCCTCTTAGCCTACTGTAACACTCACCAAAACCTACAACCTTTGCTCTTGATGATACTTATTCCACAAAGGGAAGCAATGTATGGCAATAATCAAGGGTATGGTGCTGGATGTGGAATAGATCTGAGTTCAAGTTCTGGCCCAGCCACTTACTAGATGTGTAAACTTGGGACAGTTAGTTAACCTCACTGAGCCTCACACTGTAAAATGGGCCTAACAACCAACCATAAGGTTTTTGTAAGAATTAAATGAGAAAGTGTCTCATATTTACTTCATTTCTCAAGCATGCTTTTGTTTTGTTTTGTTTCACATTGTAATGTTTCTGAAATCTAGGTGTGAATAGACGAATGCATTTAATATGGTACTGTTTCTCTTTTTTTTCTTAATAAATTTATTTATTTATTTGTTTATTTTTGGCTGTGTTGGGTCTTCGTTGCTGCGCACGGGCTTTCTCTAGTGCGGCAAGCGGGGGCTACTCTTTGTTGCGGTGCGCGGGCTTCTCATTGTTGTGGCTTCTCTTGTTGCAGAGCACGGGCTCTAGGCACGTGGGCTTCAGTAGTTGTGGCACACGGGCTCAGTAGTTGTGGCGCATGGGCTTAGTTGCTCCACGGCGTGTGGGATCTTCCTGGGCCAGGGATCGAACCTGTGTCCCCTGCATTGGCAGGTGCATTCTTAACCACCGCACCACCAGGGAAGCCCTAATTCTTCATTTCCTGGAAAGCTGTTGTTATATAAATGGGGTGGGCGGCATCTTAGAAGAAAGGAAATATGGTAGATAAAGGTCCCAATAAGTTCCCAATAAAGAGTAGCTATTGTTTTTATTATTATGTCTCCAACAGACTTCCACAGTGATTCATTCAACCATTAAACCTGAGGTTGCAAACGGGAGGTCCATTGGCTAAATCTGGCCCAAGGGCATGTTTTGATGGGCTCATTTCATTGGAAGGAATTGCCAAAATGTGAAAACTGAGGAGACTCCATATATCCATCTGGATTTCCAGCTTCTTTTTAAAAATTTTGGAAACTCTGACTTCACTGGCCTGCATTCTTCAGTGGCATTCATCAGTCGGAGCTACAGGCAATGCCCCCTTTAGAAGTCAGTTCATCACAATCCCCACCACTTCTTATTGTGATAACCCACCATCTCATTCATGTATGTAACCCACCTGGCTCCTGGAGGCATTTGACTACGGGACCCCTGCAAGAAATAGTAATTATTGGGTAACTGTCATGTACATCTGCTCTTTTGGTTGATCTAGGAGCCAGTTTGGTGACTTGGGACAGGGGTGGGTGGTTCAGCTGTGTCCTTGCATCAGAATGACGTACCTGCATAGTCCCCGTACGGTGGGGAGAGCCTTTCACAGTTAGAGAAGGAGATCATGAAAGGACCTCTGTTCTTCATCTCACACCTGGTGTGCCAGTCACTTTTGAAAAATTTTAGTTTTCTTCATTGAAGTGCAAGCTACACACAGAAAAAGAAAAAGTGCACGTAGCATAAATATACAGCATGACGACTTCTCAGAGTCTACACACAACTGTATGACCACCACCCAGTTCAAGAAAGAGCGCATCAATCATATGATATCGTTTATATGTGGAATCTTAAAAAATGATACACATGAACTTATTTACAAAACAGAAAGAGACTCACAGACATAGAAAACAAACTTATGGTTACCAAAGGGGAAAGGGGGGTAGGGGAGGGATAAATTAGGAGGTTGGGATTACCATATACACACCACTATGTATAAAATAGATAACCAACAGGGACCTACTGTATAGCACAGGGAACTATACTCAATATTTTGTATCATACAACATTTATTTAGAATTTAAACTTTACAATGACTATAGCATTCTATGTAATCATGAGACATAAGTTATAAATGCAAAGCAATGACAAAAAAAATAAGAAAGAGAACATCACCAGCGCCCCCCAGAAGTCTTCTTCGTGTCCCCGTTCGGTCATGAACACCTTCTCCTCCTCGCCTTTCCCCCGCCAAGAGTAACCACTATCCTGACTTTTAACAGCATAGACTGGTTTCTCCTGTTTCTGTATTTTATTTAAGTGTAAACATACAGTACATATTGCGTGGTTTATTTTGCTCAACATTAGGTATAAAATGCATATATGTTTTTGCATGTATTTTTAGGGAGTTCATTATCTTTGTTGACAGTACTCCCATGGATGAATATATGCAATTTATTTATCCATTCTACTGTCGATAGACACTTGTTAGCTTCCAGTTTGGAGTTATTACAAATAATGCTGCTATGAATATTCTAGGACATGTCTCTTGTTGAATAAATAAGTAACCACACACAAGTATATTTATATGTATATTTTTTCCTTTACTGGGTATTTCTGCTGAAGGTGGAATTCCTGGGATATAGAGTATGCATAAGTCCAGCTTTAGGAAGCTAAAGTGCCTTCCAACGTGACTGTACCAATTTTCACTCCTACCAATAGAGTATGAGAGTTCCAGTTGCTTCACATCCTCATCAGCACTTGTTAATTTCCATCTTTTATTCTAGTCATCCTGGTGGATGTAAAATGGTAACTCACTGTGGTTTTAATGTATATTCCCATGATGACTGATGATGGTGAGTACATTTTTAAATGTTTATAGACCATTTGGATACTCTCTTTTGGGAAGTTACTGTTTTTCTATTGCCTTTTTCTTCTCTAATGGGTTGTCTGCCTTTTATGTATTTTAAATGTATATTCTGCATTTATTTCCTTTTCAGCATTTTTCTCCCCAGTGCTGTTTGCCTTTTCACTCTCTTTATGGAGTTATTTGATGAACAAACAGAAGTTCTTAGTTTTAATGTAGTCCAATTTATCTTGTGTGTGTGTGTGTGTGTGTGTGTGTGTGTGTGGTGGTGGTGGTATGTGTGTGTTCTGGCAGACACTTTCAGTTGTCTGTAAAATTTTTTCCTTTGAAATGTGCCTAGCTGAATAATTTGCCTTCCCAGCCTCCCTTGCAGATAGGATGGTCATATTGAGACTGTGTCCCATAGGGTTAACAGAAGCTGGTGCCTTAACAGAAATCCTTGAATGCGTCTTACCGAACAGCAGATAAGGAAACAACTTGTTAGAAACCCCTCTGTTTGTAACCTTCCTTTACTGATTAAGCCTGCTTTAGTTGTCTTTTTCCCCCCTTTCTCTAACTGCATACCCTCCCAGCTCCAAGCTTCACGTAGCCTAGGTAATATATCACCAGACTTCTTAACCACCCCTATAGCTAATGTTTCTGACATATGGGTCACTATAGTAACAGGGGCTTAAGTTGTTTTCCAGAAATTTGGAGTCGGCTTCTGCCCCATTCAGGCTGGCTAAGACTAGTGGGGACCACCGACACTAAAACTAAGCCTGCACAGAACACCGATTACCTCACCTTTTCCCTACTTCCAATCACCTTTTCCCACACCTTACAACCACCTTGCTTCTTTATCCCATAAATATTTCAAGCCTCTTGCCTTTTGGGAGGCGGATCTGAGATTTGCTCTCCCGTCTCCTCACTTGGCTCCCTCGTGAATAAACCCTTTCTCTGCTGGGTTTAAACCCTTTCTCAGCACTGAGGTGCTGACACACCTCAGTGTCTCAGGGTTTAGCTTGTTGCATGTCAGGCAAACAAACCTGGTTCAGTAACAATATGACACAGCTCTGGCCAATGAGATATAAACAGAACTCTGCTGGGAGGTGGAAAGTTCTGGGGAGTTTTTGCTTTCCTAATAAAATGAGTCAGCTGTGACTCTACCTCCCCTCCCCTCCATCTTGTGCCTGGAATGCAAATACGATGTATGGAGCTGCAGCAGCCATCTTGCAACTATGAGGAAAAGGCCAAGAGAACCACAGTGACATCAGCCCAATATGAGTAGCTAAACCAAAATACATAATAAGCACACAAAAACATACATACATATATTTATATGTATATATTTTTCCTTTGCTCTTCTGGACATTTTGTATATGATATAAATGAACCTCTATTCATTGTTTTCTGTGACTTGTAGCCAAATTGTTTCTAACTGATAACAAAACAGTCCTCCATCTCCCCCTCTCATTCTTCCCATTGCCTTTGCCAGGTTAATCTTCCTAAAATTCAGCTGCTTGCACGTTCTCCCTCTGATCAGATGCCTTCAGTGCCCTGTATCCTGGCTTTCAAGGGCCTCCAAGATCACAGCCTCCATCTTCAATGCTGTCTTCCATTCATTTCTGATTCACACGGTTCACTCCTTCTGTTCCTCATTCTCCTTACTCAGTCCCCCTTTCTCTTTCTCCACCTGGAATGCTAAGGGCAATGTCAACAGTGCTGAGTTCCGTATCCAGTTGGGATGTTGTTCATGTGTAAAGAGAACCTAAAGACATTCTCAGATATGGAAGAACTCAAATATTAGAGCACTATTTACTTATTTTGGAAAAATTGACTTGAGGATACAATGCAACCAACTGGAAGATGAACCAAGGTGAAAAACAAATGCATGGAGAAGTTCTAGTGTGAAAGCACCGGTGGTGAGTACTACACCCCAATGATCAAAGAGCTCAATCTAGAGAGAATTAAGGCAAGGACCTAATAACTATAGCTACAAAAAATAAAGTGCAATCATTGTTATGAATATTGAAAGAAACATCCTCGTGATAATTTTTAAAATTACATTCAACTGGGAATGTCACTTACAGGATATGTCAAACAAAATAGATAATGTTGTCTGTATCCAAAGAGTTTCTGCAAATCAATGAGAAAAGTATAAACAAATGAGGCCATTCCAGAAGAAATAAGAATGACTGAAAAGTATACCAAAGATGCTCAACCTTACTAATGATTAAATATATGCAAGTTGAAACAAACGATAATTTTTGTTCAATTTTACTTAATCGGCTGTCCAAGAATAACATTTGGTAATACCAGTGCTTGAGAGGATGAAAGGAACAGGCACTCTGATTGTCTATTTGTGGCTCTATAAATAGGCATAATCTTGTGGATGGCTCCTCACATTCCCTATTAAAATATAAAATACATGCAGTAAGAAGCTCCCCAGATATCACCAGTCCATGCCTACCAAATAAGGTTGCGTTTTTTAAATGTTCATCATATGATGACTACAATCCCCAACTTTCCCGGATAACAGAGAGTGCAGGCTTCCCCACCCCCATTCTTGGCTTTCCAAGGAATGCTTAGAAGTTCCATTCCCACGTCACTTCCACCAGCTCACCTTGCTTTGAATTGCTGCCTCTCAGGACTTTGCAGTTCATCTTGAACCCTCTGTTTTGTGGTCCCCATACCATTCTAATCACAGAAACAAGCTTAACGTTAACCCTGACCTTAACCTCCCTTCCTAATGAGAGTGTTGAGCCAAACTTAACCGAATGCTTGAGGAAAATCAGAACCTGCCTGACACTGCTCCTCCAAGTAATTGTTCCTGGGAACCACAAGCCCAACCTGACCCCTGGGGACTTTCTACTTCCCTACAGCCCAATCCCCATTCAAGAAGATTTCCAAGCCTCTCTGCTGAATAGAAGACATTTCTTTTCCTACCATGCATAGTTCTCCAAATGTTTGAATTTTTATGAGGATAATGTTTCACTTTATAATCAGAAAAACATACACACACGTGATAAAAGTACGTAAGAAAAAAAATCTATCCGGGAATTATAGGTGTATCTAAATAACACACATAGTCAAGATTATGGTGGTCAGAAGAGGCAGTTCAGTTCAGGAACACCCCTCCCAGAGTACACCTCGCTCCTATCTGGGTGTGCCCCACGTTACAGGCACTCAATAAATGTTTGTTGAATTAATAAATTAATGTTGACCCCCCCAATGACCTTATGAGATAAAGTCCAAACTCATTTGAATGGATTCCAAGTCTTCACGTCCTGGCCTTAAACTTTCATCATTTTACTCCAATCACACTGCTGTGTTCACTGGGCTTTTGCCTGCTCCGTCTCATCCTCACTTCAAAGCTCACTTCTGCCTTCAAAGT
Organism: Balaenoptera physalus; assembly: GCF_965194825.1. Taxonomy (NCBI): domain Eukaryota; kingdom Metazoa; phylum Chordata; class Mammalia; order Artiodactyla; family Balaenopteridae; genus Balaenoptera; species Balaenoptera physalus. The sequence goes on from NC_138898.1 coordinate 71,917,361, forward strand.
CTGACCAGCCTCTGACATCCCTGTGTTCAGATTCATCCCTCCTTTCTTTTTTTTTTTTTTTTAAATTTTATTTATTTATTTATTTATTATTTATGGCTGTGTTGGGTCTTCGTTTCTGTGCGAGGGCTTTCTCCAGTTGAGGCAAGCGGGGGCCACTCTTCATCGCGGTGCGCGGGCCTCTCATTATCGCTGCCTGTCTTGTTGCGGAGCACAGGCTCCAGACGCGCAGGCTCAGTAGTTGTGGCTCACGGGCCTCGTTGCTCCACGGCATGTGGGATCTTCCCAGACCAGAGCTCGAACCCGTGTCCCCTGCATTGGCAGGCGGATTCTCAACCACTGTGCCACCAGGGAAGCCCCCATCCCTCCTTTCTTGAGCTTTAAACCTCAGTACTCTTCATCGCATTTCATTTCATGTATTCGTTCTTTTTCTACACGTGTAAACCTTGTCTCCTTAAGAAGATACATCCCAGAAGGAGGGTCCTCTCCTGCTCCTGTTTCTTCCCTGCAATTAGTGACCAATAAATAGTTGTTGATTTCTGAATTCATTATTCTTCTCCTTCTGTTCATTGAATCATCAACTCTGTCTTAGGCTGGGTTCCCCAGAAGCAGATCTGAGGACCTGAGACCAGGATTTGTGAGAAAGTGACTTATTAGGAAGTGTTCAGGAAAACGGGTAGGGGAGTCAGGGAGTAGGGTGGGGAGGGGAAGGAGGTCAAGCAAGGATGGGTTATCAAGTCAAGTCACATAGAGAGTAATGGTGGCCCAACCCTGGAGAGAGCTTTGGGGGCAGTGTAGGTCACACCTAGGGTAGTCCCATTAGGACAACGGAACTGGAGCCTTCAGCCCTCCCCCACACTGTTACCCATTGGTTAGGGCTGTCCCCAGGGCACGAAAACGTTTAGGCATTTCTGGCTCTATAGAGTAGGGTAGGGTAGGGCAGGGGTAGAAGCAGGTTCTGGCTGGAAGGTACCGGCTGCTGGACTGAAAATCCACGGAGCTTATAGTACACAAAAATGGTCAAATAATCAGCTTGTGGGCAGCTGACCCTGTCTGCACATTCTTTAACAGACATTTATGGAATATCTACTACACTGCAGACACTGCAGGGAAATTGTTGAGGCATAGCCTTAGCTCTAAGGGTCCAGTCCTGACGTCTTAAAGGGGCGACAGTCCCACAGGATTTAATCCTGTCCAGGTCCAGGATGAGCAGAGTGGGAGTAGAGGTAGGTGGGAGCCCAGGGACGAGATGGACAAACTGCCCAAGTGATTTGCAGACATGACTTAGGCTCTTAAAGAATGAATAAGGGAAGAGGGAATTTCTAGCAAAAGGAACAGCGTGTACAAAGGCAGGGAAACAAAAGTACACTTTTGTTTGGAAATGGGGAATAATTTGTTGTGGCTGGAGCACAGGGTGTGGGAGAAAGGAAGCGAGCTGAGAGCTGTAAAGAGAGCAGGTTGAGGTGGGGAAGAGTTTTTCCACCCTGCTAAGGAAACAGGAAAATTTTAAGACAACTCTGGCCTTGATTAGAGAGGTGTTTTAGGAAGAGGGCAGCCATATAAACCATATATTGGACACCAGGTGTTCTGTCAACCCAGCATCTATGACCCCGACCAGAGCATCTGTTTCTCTAGCCACAGTGATTGGTCAGGGAGAGGCTCATGGCCAAGCAAATGAGTGAGTCTGGTCTGGAGCTGCACATGGGGTAGAGGGAGGCCTGGGGCAGCTGGAGACCAACACACAGAAAAGAGCCAGGAGATGGAGACAGGGAGGAGGGTTTCTGAGGACATTGGCTCGGCACCTGATCCAGCAGGACGTGTGAATACCAATATTCTCTATGAATGTGAATATTAATTAATTTCCATAAATTCCCTTTTTCTAGCCAGTTTGAACCAGGTTTTTGTCACATGAAGAGGCCCCATATTAATACAGAATGTGTTTCAAAACCAAAACGCGTCCAGATATGCAGAAAAAAACAAAAAACAAAAAACTTCATAATAGAGGAGAAAAACTGTGACATCACAACACAAAACTCAAAAATATTGGACAGTTTGGACGAAGTTGAAAGGAATGCCAACTACAACCCCTGTGCCCTACTCCCAAGCTCCATATAAACTGAAATAATTCCCAAAGGGTCCATCACTTCCCTGAGCTTATTGGGAAGAAGATGGACTTACAGAGAGGCTTGGGAAAGACAGGATACATAACATTTGATTTCTGTTCCTTATGATGTTCATCAGTGGTGTTTGGATTAGAAGAGCAAGTTCCAGCAAATCTGTTCTGTGTTCCCATACCCCACGCCTCCCTGGAGGAGGGGTGGTCCAACACACTAGGGACTTCAGGGGAATGACTCAGCCTGCAGGGCCCTAGTTGGCCCCAGAATTCATGTGGCACGGATGGTTTTCTATGTAAAGGAGACTTTGCCATCCAAGTGCCCATGCAGCCATCAACAACTTTGGAGAATGCTGCCAAGGTGGTATTCAGAGGAAAACACCTAGCTTTAAGTGTTGTTTATTAATAAATAAGCAATTCTAAAATAAATAACCTGCATTCAACTCAAGAAATTAGGAAGACTGAAACAAAATAAATCAAAAGAAAGCAGAAGGAGAAAATGAGAAAAATTGCAAATGGAAGTTGGGGAAGGGAAAGAAGAAAAAGGGCAGCACTGGTAAAACCAAGAGCAGCTTATTTGAAAGGACTAGACAATAAAATTATGTGAGTGTGTATGTTTGTGTGTGTAATTATGTTCACAGACTCCCTCTTTCTTTCTGACCCACTTTTAAAAATCCTGGGGGCTTCCCTGGTGGCGCAGTTGTTGAGAATCTGCCTACCAATGCAGGGGACACGGGTTCGAGCCCTGGTCTGGGAGGATCCCACATGCTGTGGAGCAACTAGGCCCGTGAGCCACAACTACTGAGCCTGCGCGTCTGGAGCCTGTGCTCCACAACAAAAGAGGCCGCGATAGTGAGAGGTCCGCGCACCGCGACGAAGAGTGGCCCCCGCTTGCCACAACTAGAGAAAGCCCTCGCACAGAAACGAAGACCCAACACAGCCAAAACTAAAATAAATAAATAAAATAAAATAAAGTAAAAAAAATTCAAAAAAAAAAAAAGAGTCTGAGCTCTGGAATCAGAATGCCTGGATTTAAAAAAAAAAAAAAATCCTGTATTTTTCTATTTCTCATATAGCTCCTTCCTCTCCCCATTACAAACATGCTAGTAATATGATAGTTAACACAATTATTATAACCAATTTAAATATGAAATGCTGAAAGGGGAGCAAAGGCTGAAAATGGGAGGTAACAAGCCTATGGAACAGGAATGAAGGCTGAGTTTGGAGGGGTCGTTGGAGCCACTTAAGGTAGAAGTGGATCCCTTAGACTTAGCTACGTTATGGAAGCCCCCTCCTGCCTCTTCAGGATATTCCACGAGATGGGGGAATAGAGAGGCACAGCCTTTCCAAATGACTATGGCTGCCAAAAGTACACCTCGCAAACTGGAAGCTACTCCACGACCAGCCATGTGGGCCTCCAGGCATATTTAGATTACAGTTAAAGCAAGCTAAAAGGCAGAAAACACACACACAGGGACTTCCCTGATGGTCCAGTGGCTAAGACCCTGTGCTCCCAATGCAGGGGACCTGGGTTCGATCCCTGGTCAGAGAACTAGATCCCACATGCATGCACCCACTAAGAAGTCCACGTGCCACAGCTGAAGATCCCACATGCCGCAACTAAGACCAAAAATAAAATAATTTTTTAAAAAAAGAAAAAGAAAACACACACACAGCTTTTGGAAAGAGAAAAGGAACAAGAACAGTGAAGGGGAGGAGATTAACATAGTTTTTAAAAATTTACTTACTTTATGCCATTAATTTGAAAAGATTGATGAAAAAGATTAAAACCAATTAAAGCTCAAAATATCTCAATTAATTTGGAGGGAATAGACATCTATTCCATTTTGAGTCTTCACATCCAGGAATAGGTTTTTTCGTGCATTAAAGTTTTTCTTCAGCCTCTTCTGTCTAGTTCTACAATTTTCTTCAGAAGGGTCTTGCACAATTTTCAAGTTTGTTCTGGGATATTTTTGAGTTTGGATAATTGAGGGGTTGAAGGGATCACTCACAAAAACAACCAAAGCTACAAAATCCCTAGGAATCAGTACACTTAGAATAGCCAAGACACTTTCGGAAAACAAATAGAGCGGGAGCATTGTAAGTGGGCAGGAAACTTACCGACCAGATATCAAAATCATTATAAAGCTACAGTTCTTAAAAGTGAGGTATTGCAGCTCTGTAAGGGACAGCCACGCAATGGAACACTCAGCAATAACAGGGAACACACTACACATACAGGCGACAACTAGGATAAATCGCAAAGACTTTTTGCTGAGTGATTAAAGCCAATCTCAAAAGGTTCTCAACCATGGGATTCCACTTATATGACATTCTGGAAAAGACAAAACCATGTTGATAAAGATCAGACCAGTTGCCACTTAATGAGTGTGAAGGGGGTGACTATGAAGGAGTGACATGAGGGAGGGAGTTTTTCAGGGTTATGGAAGTGTATCCCAATTTCATATCCCGGTTGTGGTGATGGTTGCACAAATGCATACGTGTGTTAAAATTCATAGAACTTTACATCCAAAAAAGGACAATTTTACTATATAATGATTTAAAAAATAAAATAAGCAAAGCAGTATATGTAGTGGGTAGTATTGTTTTAACAAAGAGATGAATGAAACCAGAACAAGTCTAGGTATATAAAGCTGTTAATATGTAAAAATAGGGTTTCCCCGGTGGCACAGTGGTTAAGAATCCACCTGCCAATGCAGGGCACACGGGTTCGAGCCCTGGTCCAGGAAGATCCCACATGCTGCAGAGCAACTAAGCCCGTGCGCCACAACTACTGAGTCTGCGCTCTAGAGCCTGCGAGCTGCAACTACTGAAGCCCGTGCTCCTAGAGCCTGTGCTCCGCAACAAGAGAAGCCACCTCAATGAGACGCCCGCGCACCGCAATGAAGAGTAGCCCCCGTTCGCTGCAACTAGAGATAGCCCACAGCAACACAGCAACAAGACCCAACTCAGCCAAAAAAAAAAAAAAAAAGTGAAAGATGGTAAATTTTCACAATTTTTTAAATTGGTCCCAAATTGTTAACTATTGTAGATGGGAATAGGTATTTGGGGGGGTCATTATACCATTATACTATTTTTGTATAATTTGACATTTTTCGTAATAAAACATTTTTTTCTTTTCTAAAAAATGATGTTTCAAAGCCGGGAGACATTTGACTTTTTGTTTAGAAAAAATTAGATCTTACCTGTATTTTAAAAGATCAGTTAGACTTAAATTTTTGTATAAGAAAAATGAAAACATGAAAGAACTAGAGGAAAGTCAGGAGGGCGAGCTTACAACCCGGGAGGGAGGAAAGCCTTGCAAAACATCAAAGGAAACCCAGACAGCATAAAGGAGGAAAAAGAGTGATGGATTTGGTGACATAAAAATTCAAACTTAGGTGTGGTTAAAAAAAAAAAAAAGCCAAACCAAACAAAAAACCATGAAGTTATTAAACGTTAAACTGTAAACTGGGAAAAATGATTTGTCACAAACCTCCCCCCACCCCACCCCCCCCAGGCCCTATCACGCAATTAAGGAAGCTGCCTGGCCCTGGAGGCCTTTGAGTTTGCTTCCTGTGGTATAAGTCTTCCTTTCAAGTCTTTATCTTTGTTTTTCAAGCTTCCAATTTAAGAGATAGGAGAGTTCATGATAATTAGGGTTGAAAAAACCCAGATGTAGTTTATGGATATCAGAGATACCCTGCTGCCTGTTCACGACATTGGGCTTGTATCCAGAAAGACCAAAATGTACATAAACTTGGGCTCTCCCCCTCAACCTCCCTGAGCCCCAATTTCTCCATCTGTTAGTGGGGTTAATGATGGAACCTCGCCATTAGAGGTTTTATTCTGGTGGCACAGTAAGAACTAGGGAAATGTTAGCTATTCATTATGATGGGTGACAGGTTCATGGCTGGTCTGGGTGGGAGTTTATTTTCTTCTGTGTACACTTCTGTTTCCCAAGTACTAGACACTGATTAGGTGTTACTATTATAATCAAGAAGAGGTTATTTACATTTTGTCTTTTTTTTTTTTTTAAAGAGGTGACTCAGAGGTTTAACTAATCTCTGGAGGAGAGATCAAGGAAAACATTAGGATGCTTAGGCTAGTCCTTATTAGTCCTCAATCTTTGGGAGTGATGTTCCCGTCCCAAATTCTTATCCCAGGTGGATGCAAGGATGACTCTGACACCAGCTCTACCTGTGAGTGGCTCTGCATGGTGTTAAGGACAGAGGGGCTGGAAGTTTAATACAGCCCAGGGTGATCAAAGTCAGGATGCAAGAGAGTACAGAAAGTTACGGCAGATGCAAATTGTGACCTGAGTAGCTAGAGGTGACCTTTGAGTCTAATCTTGAAGAGTGAGGAGGTATTCACCAGGTATTGGGGTTGAGAGTCCTGGAAGAGGGAACACATTTGAAGATGCATACAGGCACAGAAGGGCACGACAAGCTGGGGTGAAGCAAGACGTCCAAATGATTTTTCCATGGGTGGGGGAGCCAGCAAGGCTGGAATGGTGGGCTGAGGGTTGTAAATGTCTTGAAGGAGCTTGGAGTCATCCTACAGCCAAAGGGAGACGATTAGAGGCAGATGGGCAGAGAGGTGATGAGATCAGATCCTCAGTTTAGAAAGATAACACTGAAACAGAGCAGGGATGGACTGGAGCAAAGTGACCTTTCATTCATTCAATTTCATAAATATTTATTGAGAGCACTCGGTATTTGTTTTCTATTGCTCCTATAACGAACTATCACAAACTTAGTGGCTTAAAACGATACAGATTTATTATTTTACAGTGCTGGATGTCAGAAATTTGAAAGAGGTCACAAATGGGTCTGAAATGGCTAAAATCAAGATGTGGGTAGGGTGTGTTCCTTCTGGAGGTGTTTGAGGAGAATCCATTTCCTTGCCTTCCCAGCTTCTAGAGACCCCCCCCCAACTCCTGGCCCCTTCATCTTCAAAGCCAGCATCATCAAGCTGAGTTGTTCTCTTTGATCCCCTCTCTCTCTGTCTCTCTCTCCCCCATTCAAGGACGCTTGTGATCACATCGTGTCCATCCAGATAATCCAGAACAATCTCCCCATCTCAAGATCAACTGATTGGTAAACTTTATTCCATCTGCAACTTTAATTCCCCTTTGCCTTGTAATGTAACAGAGTCACAGGTTCTGGGGGTTGGGATGTGGACGTCTTTGGGGGGTCATTATTCTGCCAACCACACCGTCTATATATTAGGGGTGTGTTAGCTTTGGGGGATACAGACAAGGAAGGTTCCTGACCTCACGGATCTTATGTTTTCCTGAAGAAGACAGACAATTTACAAATAAACAAGTAAATGGTTTTTTTCTTTAAAGACAATTTCAGAGTGTGTTACCTGCTCTGTGTGAAGTAAAACAGCAATATGAAACAGGATGATCAGAGAAGGCCTCTCTAGGTGACATTTAATCTGAGACCTGATGAGACGGTGCCAACTATGGGAAGATCCAGTTGGACTGTTCCCAGCAGTGGGAACAGCAGGTACAATGGTCTTGAGGCGTGGGAGGACCATTGCAATAGTTCAAGACCAGGAGCGCAGCTGGAGTGATCACTAAGAAGTAGAGTCTGTAGGACTTAGCACCTGATGAAGCATGTTATGTGAAGTTAGCAGTAAAGTATGGAATGACGCTGTATTAGTTATCTAGTCTTACGTAACAAATACCCCAAACCTTAGTGGCTGAGAACACCAGGATTTATTATCTCACATTTTATGAGGGGGAATCTAGGAGCAGCTTAGCTAGGTGGCTCTGGCTCAGGGTCTCTCACGGAGGTTGCAGTCAAACTGCTGGCCAGGGCTGTGGTCTCTGAAGGCTCGACTGGGGCTGCAGGGGCTGCTGCTCAGCTCATTCACGTGGCAGCTGGCAGGAGGCTTCAGTTCCTCGCAATGTGGTCCTCTCTGTAGGTCTGTTCACAGCATGGCTTCCCTCAGAGCAAATAATTAGAGAAAGAGAGTGAGAGAGAGAAGGAGAGCTCAAAACGGAAGCCTCAGTCCTTTAAACGTGTCTCAGAAATGATGCGTTGTCACATTCTGCCATATGAAATTAGCCACGTGACTGTGTTAGGTTCCTATTGCTGCTGTAACAAATTGCCACAGACTTAATGGCTGTAAACAACACAGATTTATTAGCTTACAGTTCTTGAGGTCAGAAGTCTGAAATGGGTCTTGCTGGGCTACAGTTCAAGATGCGTCATGAGGACGGGGTTCCCTCCGGAGGCCCTAGGGCAGAATCCATTTCCCTGCCTTTCCCAGCTCCTAGAGGCACCTGCAATCCTTGGCTCGTGCCCCCTTCCATCTTCAAAGCCAGCAGTGCCTGGCTGAGTCTTTCTAATGAAGCCATCCCTCTGGTTCTGACTCTTCTGCCTTCTTCTTCCCCAGTTCAGGACACTTGTGATTACGTTGGGCCCACCCAGATAATCCAGGATAATCTCCCCATCTCTGGGTCAATTAATTAACAACCTTAATTCCATTTACAACTTTAACTTCCCCTTTTCCATGTAACCTAACATATTCACAGGTTCCAGGGATTAGGACATGGAATCTTTGGAGGTCATTATTCGGACAACCACTCAGACCCATCACGGTAAATGTGGGAGGACAGGGATACCAGGAGGCGTGGATAACTGGGGGCCTTCCACAATCCCCCCCCGTGGATTTCCATCTTGAGCACATTGGCAGAGGAGGAGATGAGAAACGCTGCAGCCTGGCCTCAGACACCACTGGAAATTAAAGCTCAGTTTGGTTTTCTACTCACTTGTATGAGCAGGTCACAGTGATCTGTCCCCATCATCTTGTTCAGCAGCTGGGCCAATGTTCCCTTCAGAGGAAGATTCTCATGGCGCCGGGAGCAGAGGTGGGGAAATTCCAGTTTTGTCAAATTACAGCACCACCATCTGATCCTCTCATTACACCTGGCTTCTTAAAGCCAAGGACAACTGGGAAAGCCCTAATGTGACACTGCTCTTCCCATCCCCTCTTAATCCGCTCCCCCCGCCCCCCACTAGAGTGGTTAAATCCACCCGTTGTTCCACACAGTGGACAAAACAAAACATGACACAGAAAGCAGGTGGGAACTTAAGGAGCATCCGACGTTTGGACAACCAAGGTGTGAGGGTTAAGGGTGCTCATTGCAAGGTGACGGGCTCTGGGGGTCTGATTTCTCAACTTCATACCATCCCTGCTCTAGTTATGAGACCTGCCCTCGTGCTGAGAGCCCAAAGCAATGTGTTCCGTGGTTAACCTCCATTTACACTGTACCTTCCAGATGTATTTTCAACAGGTTTCTGATTATGCAATAAACATCCTAGGGTATGAGAACAAGTCAGGCAGCAGACGAGGTCATCTTTTTTTAAAAATATTTATTTATTTATTTGGTTGCACTAGATCTTAGTTACGGCAGGCAGGCTCCTTAGTTGCGGCACGTGGGCTCCTTAGTTGTGGCATGCAAACTGTTAGTTGTGGCAGGCATGTGAGATCTAGTTCCTTGACCAGGGATCTAACTCGGGCCCCCTGCAGTGGGAACGTGGAGTCTTATCCACTGTGCCACTAGGGAAGTCCCAGGCAAGGTCATCTTAAGGTCATTCTCATAGTCCAGCTTGGTGCAGGCAACTTCTGGGCTGTTTGGTCCATTCTGGGGCCCCAGCTATCCCCCCGCCCCCACACATTAAAAAAAAGGTTTTTAAAATAAGTCCAGGATTCCTGGAGTAGGGATGGCTTCGATACTCTCCTTTCAATACCCTCCGAACGATCCTACATCAATAACCAAGACCTGTTGCTTTAGTTCCCTGAACAACCCTAGAGTCTGTCTTCTCTCCACCCTCACTGTTACCACTCTCTCCCAGATGCCACCATCTGGCACCTGGACTCCAGCAAGATCTTCCAAGCTAGTGGCTCCACATCCTCTTTGCCCCTTTTCTCATCACAGAGTAAAGATCTTTTTTTGTATTCTCTCTTTTTTTTTATTGAAGTACAGTTGATTTACAATGTTGTGTTAATTTCTGCTGTACAGCAAAGTGACTCAGTTATACACATATATAGATTCTTTTTTAATATTCTTTTCCATTCTGGTTTGTCCCAGGACATTGAATATAGTTCCCTGTGCTATACAGTAGGATCTTGTTGCCCATCCATTCTATATACACTAGTTTGCATCTGCTAATCCCAAACTCCCAGTCCATCCCTCCCCACCCTCCTCCCCCTTGGCAACCACAAGTCTGTTCTCTATGTCTGTGAGTCTGTTTCTGTTTTGTAGATAGGTTCATTTACGCTATATTTTTTTCTGTAAATAAAGCTTCATTAGAATACAACAATGCCTATTTGCTTATTCATTGTCTGTGACTGCTTTCACACTACAATGGCAGAGTGGAGTAGTTGTGACAGATACCATATGACCCAAAACCTAAAATATTTATTATTTGGTGGTTTATAGAAAAAAGTTTGCTGATACTTTCACAGACTGTAATCTCTGTTGGAATCAACTTCATATTTGTACATAGTGGCTGTATCTGTGAGGTTCAAGACCATGTCTGTCTTGTTCACCATGGTCTTTCTAGTTCTGGATACAGAATTCATAGTCAATACTGTTGAGTTCATTGTAACCCAGATATCCTTGTATTCTCCATCTTCCATTAATCATTACATTACATTTGTTTGAGCTCTTCTCCTAATTGATCCACTGGAGTTGCAGTCTTGTATCAGGCTGCCCTTCCCAGGTATTTCAGGGGGTCCCTGTGGAATGCTTCCATGTTCCCCATATCTGTTCTAAGGGTCTCTCCCTGGGCTCCCGCTCCTAAGTTCTCTTTTGGGCAGCTGTCATCCCCTTAGCCCTACATCATTTACTGGATGCCTGGAGGCCTCACAGGAATTCTGCCCCAGGGGTGGTTAGTCTCTGATTCAGAACTCCGGAACCTTTTTTTCCCTTTGTGCTTAGTCTGGTTTCACTTCCTCATAGGGGGCCACGTGCAGAGACCTTGCTCCCGGCACTTCAGACTGGACGTCCCAGTACGAAATGGCTGCATCAACACCTCAGCTCAGCAACCCCCATTTGTGCCATATTTTAGATTCCACATATAAGTGATGTACTGTGGTGTTTGTCTTTCTCTTTCTGACTTACTTCACTTAATATGATAATCTCTAGTTGCATCCATGTTGCTGCAAATGGCATTATTTCATTCTTTCTTATGGCTGAGTAATATTCTATTGTACATATGTACCACATCTTCTTTATCCATTCATCTGTTGATAGACACTTAGGTTGTTTCCATGTCTTGCCTATTGTGAATAGTACTGCTATAAACATAGGAGTGCAGGTATCTTTTTGAATTATAGTTTGCCTGGGTATATGCCCAGGAGTGGGACTGCTGAATTGTATACTAATTCTATTTCTAGTTTTCTGAGGAACCTCCATAGTTTTCCACGGGGCTGCTTACATTCCCACCAACAGTGTAGGAGGGTTCCCTTTTCTCCACACCCTCTCAAGCATTTGTTATTTGTAGACTTTTTAATGATGGCCATTCTGACAGGTGTGAGGTGGTACCTCACTGTAGTTTTGATTTGCATTTCTCTAATAACTGGTGATGTTGAGCATCTTTTCATTTGCCTGTTGGCCATCTGTATTTCTTCTTTGGAGAAATGTCTTTTTAGGTCTTTTGCCCATTTTTTGACTGTGTTGTTTGTTTTTTTGTTGTTGAGTTGCCTGAGCTGTTTGTATATTTTGAAGATTAAGCCCTTGTCGGTCGCATCATTTGCACATATTTTCTCCCATTCCATAGGTTTCTTTTCGGTTTTTTTTTTTTTTGTATGGTTTCCTTTGCTGTGCAAAAGCTTGTATTAAGTTTGATTAGGTCCCATTTGTTTATTTTTGTTTTTATTTCTATTGCCTTCGGAGACTGACCTAAGAAAACATTGGTACAATTTATGTCAGAGAATATTTTGTCTGTGCTCTCTTCTATGAGTTTTATGGTGTTATGTCTTATAAGTCTTTAAGCCATTTTGAGTTTATTTTTGGGTATGGTGTGAGGGTGTGTTCTAACTTCATTGATTTACACGCAGCTGTCCAACTTTCCCAACACCACTTGCTAAAGAGACTGTCTTTTTCCCATTTTATATCCTTGCCTCCTTTGTTGAAGTGGGGGGGGGGCGGTAAGGAGAGGCATAATGACCAGATTTGTGTTTTTAAAAGGTCTTTAATTGACCGTCTGTGTATGGGTTTATTTTGGGCTCTCTATTCTGTTCCACTGATCTATATGGAACAGAATCAATGGAAAGACCTTTGAAAACACAGATCTGGTCATTATGCCTCTCCTTATCCCACCACCCACCAAACATAATGCCTTTCCATTGTTCTTGACTTAAAGCCTTAAATCCTCACATGGCCTACAGGACTCTTTGTGGCCGGGCCCCTTTCTACTTTGCTCTTGGCACTTGATTCCCAGGGGCCTTCTGTAGTGGACATTCCACCCTTCCCCTCCTCCAAACCACCTCAGGGCTCTGTTTTGCCTAAGCAGGTCCTCTGGTCTCTGGAAATCCTTGCCTACCTGCCTCCCCACCCATCTCCCTACCTCCCCCCTGCAGCAGCTGTCAGACAGTGGCTGATGAGAATCAGAGTGTAAGTACCCAATGTCCCTCACCTGGGTGGATGATTCTGATGTGTCTCTGGTGTGTCCACTGTCTCCCAGTATGCCCCAGCAGGATTAAACCCATTGTCCACAGGAGTCACTGGCTTGAGCATTGTGATGGTTAATTTTCTGTGTCCACTTGGCTAGGCGATAGTACCAGGTATTCCATCAAATACTGATCAAAATGTGGCTATGAAGGTATTTGGTAGATGTGGTTAACATCTATAATCAACTGACTTTAAGTAAAGGAGATTACGCTCAAGAATATGGATGGGCTTCAATAAGATCAAGGCCAAGATCGAAATCTTTCTCAAAGGAGAAATTCTGCCTTAAGATTGCATCAACTCCTGCCTGAGTTTCCAGTCTGCCAGCCTACCCTACAGATTTCAGACTTACCAGCCCTCATGTTCATGTGGGTTAATTCCTTAATACAAATATCTCTATATATCTATGTATGTATGTATCCATCCATCCATCCATCCGTTTGACAATCTATCCATCCATATCTATCTCTCTATTTATCTATTTAGCCATCCATCCATGTCTATCTATCTATGTATCTATCTATCTGTCTACCTGCCTTCTTGTCTCCTACAGGTTCTATGTCTCTGGAGACCCCTCAGTGGAGCAAGACTGGCCCCTTTATTGGCTGCCTTCCCTCCCCCGTCTCATTTCCCCATTTCCCTCCTCTTCCACCTCCCAAATAAACTCCTTGCACGTGACTCCTTTTCTCAGGGCCTGCTTCCAAGGACACTCACTCTAAGAACTTTCTTCAATTTCTTGAAGATGTCATCCAGGGTGACCAACTCCTCCTAGTTCGCCCAGAACTTTCCCAGCGCTAGCACTGAAAATCCAGTATCCCAGGAACCCCCCCAGTCCCTGGGGAACTAGGACAGTTTACCCAAGACTGTCGCAGTTTTAAAACTGAAAATATGGTACTCAGAACCTACCCCACCCTAACCCTAACCCTAACTCAGTCTCGGGCAACGAGGGATGGCCGGTCACCCTGCACTCAGGCTCCAGCGGTGAGGCCTCTGACGTGCTGGCCCCTCTGCCTGGAAAACGTTCCTCCACTTCTCTGGTTAATTTCTACTGATCACCCCTTCAGATCTCACCCACATGTCATTTCCTCAAGGAGCCCTTCTCTAACCACCCCCGCCCCCAGCCTGGGTCACATCTCCCTGTTAAAATGCTCTGAGCACCATGAACTTCTTCCTTATGGTTATAGTTTTACACTCACTGGTATAATATTAATGTCTGTCTCATACACTAGAGTATGCACTCCGGTGGAGGAAGCTTGTTCTAGGTTCTCTTATGTGACGGCCAGTCAGGTGTGGCCACAAGAGGGAACACAGGAGAGGCTCAGGAAAATACAGTTTATTCTATAACAGGTCCTAGAAACAGGGCAATGTGGGGAAAGCCCAGTGTGGTCAGCAGGCAGAAAGCAGGAGTGAAGAGAAAGCATGGCTAGGGTGGGTTAGTCTGAATAATTTCAGCAGGTTCTTACCTATAGGAGTGGTCCCTAGTTACCCGGTATCTGGCTCTGGGTTGATTAAGGCCAGGAATATTGCTTCCTGCGGTATGGGGACCAGATAAAACAAGATGCAGCTCTGGATGTGTTCTTTTGTATATCAAAGGCCGAGTCCCTTGCTGTCTCTAATTGGCTCGCCCCAGGAAAGGCAGTCTCTCCCCAGCCAGACTCTTTCTAAGATGTCAAAACATCATAATATACAGAAAATAAAAAATATAGGCAATGAATGCTGCATTGGAGGTAACTCTCCATTGATTCCAGGCCCCCCCAGTAGGCAGGTCAAAGAAATTTATTGAATGAGTGGATTTCCAGGACAGTGAAGGTCTGTCCCATGTACCTTCCTTCCCTTGATTGTCCTGTGGAGGATGTTTATGACGTGGATGGAGAAACGGAGCCAGAAGAGAAAACATAGGAAAGACCTCAGCAGGCAGAAAGGAGCGAGCTCAGATACACTAAAGGAGGAATCGATTTTTTTCACAAATTTTTGCTGTTATACAGGAAATATGTTCAGATGAACAAAAGAGAGGATATGAAAATTGCCTGTAATTTAAAAACTGGTGAAATCTGAATAATGCCTGTACCTGAGTTAATAGTATTATACTAGTAGGCAAGATATTATTATGGGGGAAGCTGGGTGAAGGGTACATGGATCTCCCTGTGTGAGTCTTAAACTATTTCAAAATAAAAAGTTATAATTAAAAATTGCTTATGATCCTACCACCCAAAGATAAGGACTGTTAACATTTTGTCATTTTTCCTTCCAGATGCTTTTTATGCATATGTATTTGTGTTTTGTAAATTATATTTTATAATGCTGTTTCCCCCCGTCCCCCCACTGCTTAATCACAGTGATTTTTTAAAATTAATTAATTAATTTATTTATTGGCTGCGTTGGGTCTTCCTTGCTGTGCGTGGGCTTTCTCCAGTTGCGGCGAGCCGGGGCTACTCTTCGTTGCGGTGTGTGAGCTTCTCATTGCGGTGGTTTCTCTTTGTTGCGGAGCACAGGCTCTAGGCACACGGGTTTCAGTAGTTGTGGCTCACGGGCTCTAGAGTGCAGGCTCAGTAGTTGTGGCATGCGGGCTTAGTTGCTCTGCGGCATGTGGGATCTTCCCAGACCAGGGCTTGAACCCGTGTCCCCTGCATTGGCAGGAGGATTCTTAACCACTGCGCCACCAGGGAAGTCCAATCATAGTGATTCTTAACTCTGGCTCCACATTACAATCACCAGGTAAACCTCAAAAAGATACTGGTGATTTACTTTCAGAAAGATACAGTGAAGTCCTTTTCTCTAGTCCTCCCACTAAGTATAATTTAAAACTCTGGACATTATATATAACACCAACATCAGAAGACTCTGCCAGGTGGAGAGAAGAAAGCAGACAGATTAGGGACATCGGGACCAGGGGACACACAGTGTTGAGCTCCTTGGGTTTTCTTTTTGCCTCATATATCCCAAACTTGAAGCTAAGGAATCTGGAACCTGAAAATGTGAACAGGCACAGACCAAAAAAAGCACCAAAAGCCAGCAGAGGAACATCTTAATGTCTGTCTGTTTCTCTCTTTCCCACCACGCCCCTCCCTCCCCCACCCTGCTTCCAGCATCACATCTGCTCCTCTAATTCTGATCCCCCAGCCTCCCTCTTATAAGGAAGGACTCTTGTGATTACATTAAACCCACCCAGATAATCCAGGATAATCACCCCATGTCAAGGTCCTTAACTTAATCACATCTGCAAAATCTCTTTTGCTATGTAAGGCAACATATTCACAGGTTCTGAGAGTTAGAATATGAACATCTTTGCTGGGGAAGGGGGAAGGGAGCCATTATTCAGCCTGCCACACAGTACAAGGGAGTAAAAGATAAATCCCCCTCCCCGAAAAGTCCCAGGACTCTACTCTTACCCTACCCCCACACTGCTCTGTTTCCAATTTCTGATGTGCTCTTCTAAAAATGGTTTTAGGCAAACTCCAATGCATCTATATCTTTTTGATTTTTTCACAAATTATTGTACACTGTATACCCTGTGTCCTAGCCCTTCTTTTTGCTAACAACATAGCTTGGTGATTGCCCCATTGCCAGAGCCTCAGCTTGTCACCAGGAAAGTTCCAGGACTTGAGAGGAAATCCAGTCCAGCAGATGCAAATGTGACATCCAGAAAGCAGACAGCAGGCATGAGAAAATCAAGCAGTGTCAGTGAGCCTGACAGGTCGGTGGAGACCCAGGCTTGGGAATGGTGTCAATATTGGGAAATTGGGGTCAGGGGGGGTGGTCAGCTTCAGGAGCTGTGTCATCAGGTAGTCCCAGCTAGCTACTGGACTGGGTCGAAGGCAGGTCCTGAGTGTTGGGAGAGGACTGGGGAGATGCAGGAGGGATCCCAGTCCTGGGCAAGTTACCAAAATAGGCACCCAGGAACAGAGAATCCAACAACCACAAAACGATTCCACAACTATTTATTTAGTAGGTGTGACAATCCAGGTGCTGAGCTGGATGCCCGTTTATACCTAGGATGAGACAGGCATGATCCATCCCTCTCCTCCCACAGGCGAAGAGGCAGGTGAGAGGCTGTTGCTATTTAATATGGTAAGCGCTCTGGTCGGAGGTAAAAAATTACATGGGAGAATGGGGGTGAGGTGGGGGAGGGAAGATCAATTAATTCAAATATATTTATCAGGGTAGGCTAACTGCTGTTTAACAGACAGCCAAGTCTCAGTGACTTAATACAGCAATGTTTATTTCTCCCGTTATAATCCCATGCTGGTTGGGGAGAGGGCAGGTGGGACTCTGCTCCACGCAGTCATTCAGGGATCCAGGGTCCTTCTGTCTAATGGCTCCACTGCCCTCCTCCAGGCTGTCAGAGTTCTCCATGGGGTTCCCTGCATCCACCTGGCGGAGGAGGGAAATAGAGACTGTGGAGGATGACATGGGAGGTTTTCATGGTAGGTTTTAAGCCTTGAATACATGTTCTTCATTCTTTGAGGAACTTACCACTGGCCAGAACTCAGCCACATGACTCCACCCATCTGCATGGGAGCCTGGGAAATGTAGTCCAACTGTGAGCCCAAGATGAAAAAGAACCAGAGTTTAGTGAACACATAGCAGTCTATGCTGCCCCAGACTTGGGAAAATGGGGAAAGCTTCCTGGAGGGGTGGTTTCTAAGCTGATACCTGGGGGATACATTACAAGCTACAGGATGAAGAGAGGCAGGAGAGAGTGGGAAGGGCAGTATTGCAGACAAACATCAATGTAAGCAAAAATGACAATCATAGTATGTTGAGGAGAATTAGTTCTGTTTGTCTAGAGTGCAGAAGGCAAGCTTGGTGGTGGAGCAGTCACAGGGTCCAGATCAGGCATGGTATTATAAGCTGGGTTAAGGAACTTATCCCAAGAGTAATCAAAGCCATGGCAGGTTTAGCAATTGAGGATCACGTTTGTAGTCCATAAAAGTCTCCCTGGCTTCTGCGTTGGATAATAAATTGGAAGGGGACCAGAGAAGATGCCGGAAGACCAGCTGTCTGAGAAAAGGTGACAATCTGAACTATGGGAGGGGAAGAGAGAAGTAGACAGTTCCAGATATCAGGAAGTGGGATTTATAGATTTGTGATGGATTAGATGTGCAACTAAGCAAAAAAAAAAAAAAAATGAATCAAGGTTAGGACTGGGTTTCTATGTTGGACAACTGAATGGCCGGGGATTCCATTTGGCAAGAACAACCTCGCTGTTTGGAGGGTTGTTTCACTTTGGACTTGTCGAGTTTGTAGTGCCTCAGGGCTGTTGAGAGAGAGAGATACCCTGCAGGCAATTACTATGAGTCTAGAGATTAAGTAAAGGATTTAGACTGATGGTGTATTCATGAGCTCACTCCAGGGAGAAGAGAAAGGAGAGAAGAGGACTTGCGTGAAACCCTGTGAAATGCCAACATTTAAGGGGTGCACAGAAGAAGTGGCGCTCATACAGGCATCTGAGAGGAAACAGCCGGGTACACAGGGACAAAAGAAAATGAGGACATGGCATCATGAAATGCAAGAACAGAAACAATTTCATGAAGGGGTGAGCGGTCAACAGGGTAAAACTCACAGAGGGGTAAAGAAAATTAAGGGCCGAAAACCACAGTCGAATGTTCCAGAAAGAGCCTGAGTACAAAGGGCCCGAGGTAGGAGAGAGATGGTCCTGTGTGTTGAGAGCAAGGATACTGGCCCAAGCGGCCAGACAACACTGAGCAAGGGGATGATGAAAGAGGTGAAGTCAGAGAAATGACAGGAGGCTGGGAGACGTCAGGACTTCAGCTTTGACTGTGAATGAGATGAGGGCAGGGGCGCTGGAGAGTTTTGATCAGAGAAGGGACATGATGTGACTTAGGTTTTAACCGAATCACTCTGGATTCTCTGTGGAGAAAAGACTGGAGCGGAAAGAGTGGGGACTGGGTGTATGAAGGCCAGGAATAAGAAAATGCGGTCATCCAGGTGAGAGGTGATGGTGGGGACCAGGAGGTACAGTAGAGACAGCGAGCAGTGAATCCATTCTAGAAATATTTTGGGGAATTCCCTGGCGGTCCAGTTGTTAGGACTCTGTGCTTCCATTGCAGGGGGCACGGGCTTGGAGAACTAAGATCCTGCAAGCCAAGCTGTGTGGCATGGCCAAAAAAAAAAAGAAAGAAAGAAAAGAAATATTTTGAAGGTAGACAACCAGATTACTTAGCTGGTTGGTTGTGGAGTGTAAGACAGAGGCATCAAGACTGTCTCCAGAATATTCTTCAGCCATAAAAAGGAGTGAAGTACTGGTACATGCTACAACATGCATGAACCTCAAAAACATTTTGGTAGTGAAAAAAGTCAGACACAGGGACTTCCCTGGTGGTCCAGTGGCTAAGACTCCACGCTCCCAATGCAGGGGGCCAGGGTTTCTATCCCTGGTCAGGGAGCTAGATCCCACATGCTGCAACTAAGAGTTCACATGCCACAATGAAGATCCCGCGTGCTGCAACGAAGACCCGGCACGGCCAAATAAATAAATAAATAAATAAATAAACAAATGTTAAAAAAAAAAAGCCAGACACAGAAGGCCACATATTATATGATTTCATTTATACAAAATACTCAGAATAGGTAAATCCACAGAGACAGAAAGTAGATTAGTGGTTGCCAGGGGTTAGGGGAAGATGGAGAAAGGGGAGTGACTGCTTAATGGGTATGGGTTTTCTTATAGGTTGATAAAAATATTTTGGAATTAGATAGAGGTAGTGGTTCCTCGATATTGTGAATGAATTATATGCCACTGAATTGTTCACTCTAAAATGGTTAATTTTATGTTATGTGAATTTCACTGCAATAAAAAAAAAATTTTTTTTTTAAATGACTGATGTCTTTGGTCTGAAAACTTGAAGAATGGGGTTGCCATCACTGAGATGGAGAAGACTGTAGGAGGAGCAAGGTTGGGGAGAAAATGTCAGTGTTCAGTTTTGACTGGTTATTAATTTGGAGATGCCTATTGAACATCCAAGTGAGATTGTCAAGTAGACAGATAGATGTGTGCTTGGATTTCAGGAAAGATTCAGGAGATATGTGTGAATCTTCAGCATATAGCTCATCTTTAGACTTGGAATTGGCTACTACTAAGTTTCTATTTCCTGGAAGAAGAAGCCAGAAATAGGAATGACATGGTTATAGTAAACGATGTTATGTATCACAGATCCAAGTTTGTGGAATGAAATTCATACCTTCTGCATTAGAAGGGGTTATAGCTCTTTTTTTTTTTTTCACATCTTTATTGGAGTATAAATGCTTTACAATGCTGTGTTAGTTTCTGCTGTACAACAAAGTGAATCAGCTATATGTATACACATATCCCCATATCCCCTCCCTCTCTCCCACCCGCCTATCCCACCCCTCTAGGTGGTCACAAAGCACCGAGCTGATCTCCCTGTGCTATGCAGCAGCTTCCCACTAGCTAGCTATTTTACGTTTGGTAGTGTATATATGTCCGTGCCACTCTCTCACTTTGTCCCAGCTTACCCTTCCCCCACCAACGCCCCCGCACCGCGCCCTCAAGTCCATTCTCTACGTCTGCGTCTTTATTCCTGCCCTGCCACTAGGTTCATCAGTACCGCTTTTTAAAATTCCATATATATGCGTTAGCATACGGTATTTGTTTTTGTCTTTCTGACTTACTTCACTCTGTATGGCTCTTTAAACCCATCCAGGCATGACTGAGCTGGAGCCAGGCAGGGCTGGGCTCTCTGGCAGGGTGGAGGAAGGCTACAAGAGCTTAAAGCTCTCTTCACTGCTTCTATGCAGCACCTGGAAAACAACAGCCGACTTTCTGTCTTTGCTAACGATTTGTCTGTCATGCCTACTAGCATTGTTCTCATCCTGCTGAGACTTGTCAGTTGAAAAGCCAGAAGGAATGCATCTGGTTTGTTAGACCAGCAAAACTTTGCCAAACTAAGGGATGTAGTATTTAGAACAACAGTCTTCCACTGTTGGTGGTTACAGGCAATTAACAACCATTATCAACAAATAGTAGTAACAACTGATAATTAAGCCCTTCTTGTGTGCCCAGCACTCAGCTAAGACCTTTGCATTTATCATCTCTTTGTGCCTTAACATTAAGCATGCGAGGTATCATTATTATCATTACTAGCCCCAGTTTTACATGTATAAACAAGCACAGAGAAGTTAAGTAATCTGCATGATGTCACACAGCAAGTAAATCAAGAAGCACGAGGAAAACTCAAATATGTCTGACTCTAAAGTGCTGTGCTTTGGAGGAATAAAAAAAAGGAAATGTCAGCAGAAACTAACACACCATTGTAAAGCAATACTCCAATAAAATGTTAAAAAAATAAGTAAATAAATAAATAAAGGAAATGGCAGAAGCCTCCCATTTTACCACTCTGCACTCAGCAGCTAGAGAAGGTGTGGAGGTCTGGGTCCCCCAAACCACCTTGAGCCTCCTTACCAGCCTTTAGCACAGACTGGTACATAATTGATGCCCAGAGTTTGCTGAATGAGTGAATGACTGAATGAACAAGCACACAAAGAATGATTAGCATGTATCACACTGCATTGTGCTTAGTGATGAATGAACCTGTCTCTCCAGCTGGGCTGTGAGCTATCTGAGGGGAGAGACGCTTTCTTACCTGCTGTAACAATGGAGTGCAGCATATTGAGGAAGTTTACAGGGCAGGTTAAAGGCATGGGCTCCAGAGGCAGCCCACACAGGTTCACATCATGCCTCCTCTTCTATGAGAACTTGAGCAAGTTATTCAACCTCTCTGTGCTTTGATTTCTTCATCTTGAAAATGGGGAGAAGAGTAATACCTACACCTTAGAGATACTTATCAAGAGTAAATAAGTTAAGACGTTGGAAATAGTAGGTGCTCAATAAACACTAGCTGCATGTCTATGGAGCCGCAGAGGAAGAAGTCCATGGCTGTCTCCTGGAGGGGGCAGGAACAGTTTGTACCATGTAGCCTAGAATAATAGGTAACATTTTTTAACACTTAATATTAGGTTCCAGGGACTGAGCTAACCACTTTATATGCATCATTGCGTTTAATCCTCACAACAATAATATGAGGCGAGTACCACTATTACCCTATTTTCCTGACAGGAAGACCAAACAAAGCTAAGAGAGATTGAGTAATTTCCCAAGAGTCACAAAGCAAGTAAACGCAGATAAAGAAAAAGAACCGGTATATGTTCCATGAGGTCACGGGCCAGGCCTGTTGTATGAGGAAAAACACAAAGCGTTCCAGTTATTTCAAACAGAGGGAACTTCATACAAGGAATTGATTACACAAATGAGCCAACAGCTGAGAAGCCAAATAGGAGATGGTGAAGCCACCCTGGGCTGAGCGACAGCAGGAAGCTGCTGTCACTGCTGGGGCACACAGAGGAGTTGGTGTCCCTCTCTGGGGCCATCCAGAAGGAGCTAGAGTAACAGCAGGGGATACCCAGTGATGAGCTAAACCATGGAGGAGATGTAGCCTCTGCTGGAAAACACTCTCTGAAGTTGGGAAGAGGCCCTAGCTCCTCCCTTTATCCCACCATCCAATCTCCTTCCAGTGTCTCTTTTTGGCTCAGTTTAGCTGGAAACCAGCCAGCCAGTGCGTGGCAGTGGCTCCTGGGAAATGTAGTTTGCAGGAGAAGGTCAAGGAGTGGCTCTAAGATCACCCAAGCCAATAACCTGCATATTTGTCTCATCTGCCTTTAGAACCCCAGCATCTCACATCGTGCTTGGCATGCAGAAGCCACTTCATAAATAGAAAAGATGGGAGGGAGGAGGAGGGGCAGGCAGACACCAAAGTCTGTGCTCTTAACCCAGAGGGAGCAGCTCACATGCGGCAGAAGCCAGGCGGCTTGCATAACGGCATGGCCAGAACCGGTCCTGGGGGGTGGGGAGGCTTGTGTCAAGCTTGCGTGTGCACGCCCTGTCTAAATGGGGTGGCCCTACTAAGCTGCGGCCAGTTTCTGCCAAGCGGGAATGTGAGTTCACTGTTGCCAGATCTGCTGACTTTGGCGGGAGCACTGAAAATCCTGACTTTCATGTTAAACCTACCACTTTTTAAATGTTGGCAAAGAAGTCAGATCCAGCTGAGCTTGGGACATCTTGCTGGGCCAGAAAGAAGCTTAACAAAGACTAGAGATTCTGAGACGTGATCAAATGCAATTTGAGGATCTTGACTGGGTCCTGGTTTGAAGGCATTTTGGAGGCGATTGGGGAAATGTGGATATGGAGGAATTTGATGGTACTATGGATTTGGGGTTCATTTTGCTAGGTGTTATAACGGTATTGTGGCAAAGTAAAGATGTGTCTCATTTTTTAAAAGATGCATACTGAAGTATTTAGCGATGAAATGTCATGTTGACTATAAATAGTTTAAAATACTTCAGCCAAAAAAGGAAAAGGAGATGAAGCAAACATGGCAAATGTTCCCAAGTATTATACCTAGGAGATGTTTATTATATGTGATTCTCTCTACTTTTCTGTACATTTGAAATTACTCATAATAAATAACAAAAGACAAGTGGAGGTTAAACAAGCATTCATTAATTCCACAGATAGTAATATGCCAAGCACTGATCTAGGCATTGGTGCTATAGTCATTGATTTTTGTTTTTTAAGTCCTCGCCTTCCTGCAATTACATCCCGTTGGAGAAAGAAGACAATCAAGGACCCAAACAAGTAAAGTGTAATGTATGTCAAGTGCCACGGAGAAAAATAGGGCAAGAAAATAAGGACAAGAATATCTATATGTGGTAGATATTGCTATTTTATGTGGAATAATCAAGGAAGACCTCCCCTAGGGTTGACATTTAAGCAGTGACCTAAGAGAAGTGAGAAAAACAGGCCCTGGGATACCTGATAGAGGAGCAAGACGGAATGGCAAGTGCAAAGGCCCTGAGGTAGGAGCAGGCTGGGGGTATTCAAGAAGCAACAAGGAGGCTAGTGAGGGTCACATGGAAGAACGAAGGGGAGAACGGAAGGAGATGAGCTCAGAGAAAATAGCAAAGAGGATGGAGGGTTGCAGGTGATGGGTAAACTTAGAGGCCATTTCAGCTCTTATTCTGAGACGGAAAACACTAGATTTTACTTAGATTTTCTGAAAATTATTATTATGGAAATTTGTAAACATACAAAAAGTAGAGAGAATAGTATAATGAACACACAAGGACTCACCATGCAGTTTCACCATTATCAATTCGTGATCAATCTTATTTCATCTATATCTCCCATACCACCCAAATGGATTATTTTGAAGCAAATCCCAGACATCTTATCATTTCACCTCTAAATATTTTTGTATACAAGCATACCTCGGAAATATTGCAAGGTTTGGTTCCAGATCACTGCGAATATAAAGCAAATATCACAATAAAGCGAGTCACAAATGCTTTAGTTTCTCAGTGCATATAAAAGTTATGTTTATACTTTACTATAGTCTATTAAGTATGCGATAGCATTATGTATAATAAAACAAGGTACATAGCTTAATTAAAAAATACTTTATTGCTAAAAAATGCTAACCATCATTTGAGCCTTCAGTGAGTTGTAGTAGTAACATCAAAGATCACTGATCATAGATCACCATAATAACATAATATAATAATAATATAATAAAATATAATAATAAAGTTTGAAATATTGCAAGAATTACCAAAATATGACTCAGAGACACAAAGTGGGCATATGCTGTTGGAAAAATGGTGCCGATACACTTGCTTGATGCAGGGTTGCCACAAACCTTCAACTTATAAAAGCTGCAATATCTGCAAAGTGCAATAAAGTGAGATGCAATCAAATGAGGTCTGCCTTTATATCTTTAAATACAAGGTCTCTTTTAGAAAACAACAAAACCATTGTCCTACCTAAGAAGTTAACAATAACTCCAAAATACCACAAATTATTTAGTGTTTGAATGCCCCAACTGTCTTATCAATAACTTTCATAGAGTTTGTCTGAATCAGCATCCAAGTAAGATTCATGAATTACAATTGTTTAAATAGCTCTTAAGTCTCTTCTGATCTCTAGGGTTCTCCTCAATCTCTATTTGTTTCTTTCAATCTGTTGAAACTGGGTCATTTGTCCTACAGAGTTTCCCACCATCTGAATTTCACTGGTTACATCCCCATGGTGTTATTTAACAAGTTCCTCTGTTCCCTGGATTTCTTGTAAATTGGTAGTTATATAGAGAGACCTAATCAGACTAAAGGTCCTTTTCTTTCTGGCAAGAATACTTCATAGATGATGTTGGGTACTTTCATCAAGAGGTGTATACTGTTTGATTGTCCTCCATCTCATGATATAAGCAGCCATAAATGGCTTTTGCCTAGGTCCACTAATTCATTGGAAGCTTCTTTTTTTTTTTTAAACATTTATTTATTTATGGCTGCATTGGGTCTTTGTTCTGCACGTGGGCTTTCTCTAGTTGCAGCCAGCAGAGGCTACTCCTCGTTGCGGTGCGCGGGCTTCTCATTGCGGTGGCTTCTCTTGTTGCAGAGCATGGGCTCTAGGTGTGCGGGCTTCAGTAGTTGTGGTGCACGGGCTTCAGTAGTTGTGGCTCGCGGGCTCTAGAGCGCAGGCTCAGTAGCTGTGGCGCACAGGCTTAGTTGCTCCGCAGCATGTGGGATCTTCCCGGACCAGGGATTGAACCTGTGTCCCCTGCATTGGCAGGTGGATTCTTAACCACTGCGCCACCAGGGAAGTCCCTCATTAGAAGTTTCAAAGTGCCGACATTTGTTTTTTCCTTTCTTTAATTAGCTGGAATATATATATGAAAACTTCCTCACATCACCTATTTGGTTACCCTGTATAGGACAGGCAGAATACATGCTTGACTCTTTTCCTTTATTTATATGCTTTCAAAATAATGAATTGCCTCTCTAGCCTATTAGTTTTCTAGTGCCACAAAACAAATTACCACATTTAGTGGCTTAAAATAACACACATTTATTATCTCACAGTTTCTGTGGGTCAGGAATCCCAGCATGGCTTAGCTGGGTCCTCTGTTGCAGGGTCTCTCATGACGGTACCATCAAGGTGTTGGTTGGGCTGTGGTCTCACCGGAAGGCTCAGCTGGGGAGAGATTTGATTCTGATATCACTTAAGTGGTTGGGGAGGGGATTACGCAAGGGAGTTAACATTAGGAGAGGAAACTTGGGGGCCATCTCAGAGTCATCCTGCCACATCCAGCATCTTCCAAGGTGACTGCTAAGTTTCATTTTTTTGTTTGTTTAATATGATGTGGATTATTAAAGGATAAAAGGATTATTCTGTCAGCTGTGTGGAGACTATGTGCCAACATGCCAGGGAAGCAAGAATGAAACTGACCTGCTGTAGGCATCCCCACAGCTTCATTGTTTGTTACATCAGTACTAAGCCTTTCAATATGATCCAAACCTCATAAATGAAGTAAAAAGGCAAGAAACAGGCAAGGAAGAAACAGGAGATGAATTTGATCTCCAGAATGTGCAACCAGTGGAGATATGTGTGCCTCCATTTCCTCCTTGTAAGATGAGGGTAATAGTAATATCTACCTCTCTGGGCTATTGTGCGTTAGTATATATAAAATGTTTAGAGCAGTGGCCGGCACTGCAAGTGCTACATAAGTATAAGCGGTTGTTGCTGCTATTTTATGTTGTTGAAATGATTACTGTTACTCACGTTATTACACTTTAAGTTTTGCTGACTCCTCTAAGGTTGCCTGGCCGGTCCTGGGCTGTGGGCCCATGCTAGCTAGGAAGGTTTTCACTTTCAGCAGACTGAGCCAAATGAAAGTCTCCTATTTTCCTTCCCAGCATGAACCAGTGATTCAGGCCACGTCAGTAGCAATTAAATAGCTTCAAAAGTGAATCTGACTCAGTAGAGACACAGACATAGAGAACAAATGTGTGGATACCAATTGGGAAAGGGGTGGGGTGGGAGGAATTGGGAGACTGGGATTGACACATATACACTATTGACACTATGTATAAAATAGACAACCGATAGGAACGTACTGTATAAACACAGGGAACTCTACCTAATGCACTGTTAACCTGAATGGGAGGGAAGTCCAAATGGGAGGAGATATCTGTACGTGTAGGGCTGATTCATTTTGTTGTTCAGTGGAGGCTAACACAACATTGTAAAGCAACCATACTTTACAATTAATTAATAAACATTAATTTAAAAAAAAGTGAATCTGATTCATTCAACACCCAATTGGCTGGGAGAACTTGGTCCTAAATTAAACCAAACCCCTTCTATTCTTTTTAAAGTGTAAACACTATTTATTAGGGTTTTTAATTACACAAGTGTTATATGAATATACTTTTTTATTTTAAAAAAGGAACACAGCTAAAGATGAGATTCTCCTTGACCCCCCTCACCTCTGCTTCCTCTCTTTCATTCTAGAGGTAACCACGGTTAACAACTTGATATGTATCCTTCTAGAGCTCTGTCTCTAAATTTACATAAACTTATATGTGCTCATTAAAATGTATCCTATTATTTTATATAGTTTTTATGTAAATAATGTTACTTGGCAGGCATTATTCTGTAACTTGCTTAAATAGCTTCAAAAGTGAAGATACTCATTGGGCTTCCCTGGTGGCGCAGTGGTTGAGAATCTGCCTGCCAATGCAGGGGACACGGGTTCGAGCCCTGGTCTGGGAAGATCCCACATGCCACGGAGCAACTAGGCCCGTGTGCCACAACTACTGAGCCTGCGCGTCTGGAGCCTGTGCTCCGCAACAAGAAAGGCTGTGATAGTGAGAGGCCCGCGCACCGCGATGAAGAGCGGCCCCCGCTTGCCGCAACTAGAGAAAGCCCTCGCACAGAAACGAAGACCCAACACAGCCAAAAATAAATAAATAAATAAATAAATAAAATTAAAAATGTAAAAAAAAAAAAAAAAGTGAAGATACTCATTACGTACTGGGTTGTCTGGGAAGACTTGGTCCTAAATTCTCTCACACCCCACACCTGATCCCCTAGCAAATTATGTCTGCTATCCCTGAAAAATATATCCAGAATCTAACTGCTTCTCACCCCCTCCACAGCTCTCACCCTGGTCCCTGCTTCAGCCACTGCCACCCTTCTTATAAAGTGAGTCTTTTCAACTTTCGGTCAGATATACCCAAATGAATTGAAAGCAAGGAGTTGAACAGATATTTGTACACCCATGTTCATTGCAACAGTATTTACAATAACCAAAAGGCGGAAATAACACAAATGTCCATCAGTGGATGGATGGATAAACAAATGTAATACACACTTATTCAGCCTTAAAAAGGAAGGAAATTCTGTCACATGCTACAACATGAAAGAGTCTTGAAGACATGAAATAAGCCAGACTCCAAAAGGCTAATACTGCATGATTTCACTTAAATGAAGTACCTAGAATAGTCCAACTCATACAGACAGAGAGTAGAATACTGAGTACCAGGGGCCGGGAGGAGAGGAGACTGGTTAGTTATTATTCAATGGGTACAGAATTTCAGTTTGGGAAGATGAGAAAGTTCTGGAGATGGGTGGTGGTAATGATTGAACAACGATGTGTATGTACTTAATGTTACCGAACTGTAAACTTTAAAATGGTTAAAATGATAAATATTGTTATGTGTATTTTATCAAATAAAAAAATACATTAAAAATTTTTTGATCAGGTTACATCACCCCAAATGCTCTAAAGGCCCTCATCTCAGTGCTTCAAGACCAAAGTCCCTACACTGGCCTACAAGGCCCTGCCCTGTGTTCTGTTTCCACACCCCATGTGAACTTCCTAAATCTCCCTCTTACTGTCTTCCTGTTCACATCCACTACAGACACACTGGCACCCTTACTGCTCTTCAAACACGCCAGGCATGCTCTGCCTCAGGGTCTTTGCACTTGTTGTTCCTCTGCCTGGTACATTTTTCTCCCAGGTACCAGCAGGGCTGGCTTCCTCACCTCCTTTAGGCTTGAGGATCTTAGTTCCCCAACCAGGGATCAACTCATGCCCCCTGCAGTAGAATCACGGAGTCCTAACCACTGGACTGCCAGGGAATTCCCAAGCTGACCATACTTTTTAAAATTCAACTTTCACCCCATCCCCTTTGGCCTGCGTTCTTTTTCTCCACAGCAGTTATACCATCTAAAAGCTTCTTTGTCTTGTTTATTGTCTGTCTTCCCTGACTAGACTGTAAGAGTATTCGAGTGTTTTAAAGTCACCAAGTTGCAACCTGACCTTTCTCAAGGTTCCTGGATGCAACTGAAAACCTCAATAGCAAAGTTGCAAAGTTTGTTCCCAGATCTTCCTTTTCCTCAGGTCAAAACCCCAGAAGCTGATTAAATTTTTCATCTAGGCCAGGAGGGAGAGAAAAATGGAAAGGTATGTGCTCCAAATGACCAGGTGAGCCCTGAGCGCCAGCCTGACTGTGCCCTGTGTGATCTGGCCTCTGTGGTTGGATTTCTGGGAACAAAGTGGAAAGTGCCAAGCTTGGCAGGGGTTGGAGGCTTTTGTGGCAGACTGGCTGGGGAGCAGGGAAGACCAAGCTAAGGAGGGCTGGTGGTGCTGGGAGCAGAGGCTCCAAACTCAAATGTCCGTGGGGCATCAACATGCAGGCAGGCTGGGTGTGGGGACTCTAGGCACTGCAGGAGTGGGGAGTCACAGGTCCATTCAGCTGCCACCCAGCTCCAGGTCACTTAGACCAAGCAGGAATGGAAGCCCTGTTGTCCCCAGACCTCCTGACTGCTTATTTTCCAGAGAATCAGGAAGCTGATTTTTATGAGCTATTCTCTGACTTTTAAACATTGGTTCAAAAATTTTTTAAATACCACGTGATCTTACAAAACACGTTTGAAAACTGGATTTCCTCCATTCCCCCTCCCCCTACACACACACCCTACTGTTTACAAATCTGCAGTTTAAGAAAATGCTTAGGAACATGGACTTTGGTTACAGAGAGACCTGGCTTTGCTGCTATTTGGGCAAAGATCCTTGACAGCTGCAAGTCTGTTTCTTTATCTGTAAAATGGGAACAAAAATAGAACCTACCTCATAAGATTGTTTGGGAGGATAGAGACTTAGCAAGGTGCCTGGCAAATAGTACCACAGTTCAGTATTAGTAGTAGTAATGGGGGGAAGGGGAAGCCAAGGGGGACTATACCAGGGAGAGAAAGTGGAATAACGGAAAGGACAGGCATGGTGTAAGCTGTGTGCTGTGGTCAGAGAAGAGGAACACCCAAGCTTGCTGTGGCCTGGGGGAATGAAACCGAAGATCCAGGGACCCACGTTGATCAATGGACCCAGATAAGGATTTTGCCAACAAAGCCAGAGACCCAGCGCCCAGGGCCTCCAGACCTGCAGGTGGTGCTGCATCTCTAAAAGGCTCTATATCTCAGGGGGTGGCACAGGTCCCAAGCCATGTCTTCCCATTCTGTACTTAAGCACATAATTTGTCTGATTGAGTCCAACTGCAGGACTTTACATCTGTGCTTGTGGTAGTTTATCTTCTTAGTTTGGAACCTGACATTCCAGATGTCCAGATTCTGCAACTGTCCCCCCTGACTTCCTTCTTTTGTAGTTTGGATAAAATTTTCACCAGAATCACTTAGGAGTCTTTAGTTGCAAGCAACAGACACCCCAACCCAAGATGGCTTAGCAAAAAGGAAATGTATAGCCTCATGCACCTGAAATGTCCAGGGGTAGGACAGGTATGGCTTGATGTGGGTCAGATGATGAAACTGGGACCTAGTTCCTCTCTGTCGTCTCTCTGGATGGGATTCATTCTCATGCAGCCTCTTCCCAGATGCAGCTCCATATCTGAACAATTCGGAAGCAGGTGGGACTCCCTAAGAGTTCAAAGAGAAAGTCCCTGTGTAGAGTTTCATTGACTATGGTTAACTTTGAGTTCTGTCTCATTCCCTCCTTTGAACCAATCAATATCCCAAGAGGAATACAATGTGTGATTTCTAGGCTGGGGTAGTATCAACCCTGAATGGGGTGGTGATACATGATATAAGCATCACCAGGATCAAAATATGGACTAGGAGTAAGGAAGGGGTGGTGACCCCAGAATTAAGTCACATGCAGCTACCTAAAGTAGAATGAATGGATGCTCAGTGACCCCCTCTTTAGGGGGAAAAAAAAAGAATAGTCGCCTTATCTTTTATACAATGTATTGTTTAAATAGTGGTTATAAAGAACGGCATTTAACACCCCACTGATCCCCAGGGCTGGCTTGGCTGATCTTGGATCCCTTTTTATATTTCATCATCTCCTAGAATTGCACTAACTTGATTAAAGAAAGCAGGAGGACTATTCTTCCACAATAGTACATAAATACTCAATAGAACATTTTGGGGGCACTTACCTCCCAAACCACTCATGAATCTATCCAGACGTGAATTCATCCAACTGTGCCATAACTCAGCCCACATGTCTTTGTCTAGAAAAAGGTTTTCGGTTTTGGTTTTTGTTTTTTTGCCAAATGATCCATCGTTCTAAACACCTGACAAAAGTCCACGTGGACTTTCTGACGTCCTTCAGCCAACTCTGAGAACACCCCTCTCCATGTTCACAACTGCTTAAAATACATACTTTAAAATATGTCAGCCTAACATCAACCGGTTCGTAGTTCCTATACACCCCCCAAACTCCAGCTCCCCCCCACTGGAAATCATGACATAAAGAAAGACATATCATTTGTACAAAGCCGCCCACAGCAACACAGTCCCAGAGGAGATGCACCCAGTGATGTTCAACAACAGGGCCTGGCCAGGGAAACAGGGTGTGAACCAAAAGGAAAACCCTCCAAAATAACACGCATTGGGTGGAACCATATGATATTGCCATTTTTGTAGGTCAGTAATAGTCTAATATCAACAATTTCAATGGTCACAACTGGATATACTAGGTTTATCAAACCTAGTGGTTTTTATACTAATGGTTTTCAAAGTGTGGTTCACAGACTTCTGGTGGAGGGGTGGGGGGAAGTGGGAGTGTGTCCCAAAGATCCTTTCAAGAAAAACATGAAGTCAAATTATTGTCATAATAATACTAAGATGTTACATGCCCGGTCACCATGTTGACATTTGCACTGAGGAAAGCAATGGCTGACAAAAGCAATGGTGGGTAAAATTACATGAGGCTGGATCTCCTTTATTTATTTCCACTAAACAACATAATGCAACGGACTGAATTTAGAAGCAGATATATGAATCCACCTATCTTTTTTTTTTAATTGAAGCATAGTTGATTTATGATATTGTGTTAGTTTCAAGTGTACAGCAAAGTGATTTGGATATATATATATAGTTTTATGTGCTCTAAAAATTTTACTTGAAATAATTCATACTGTATAAATTAATCTGCTGCAGTGAAGTGCACAGGCTTTGGATTAAGACTGACTCTGGGTTCAAATCCCGACTCTGATGCTTCCTAGTTGTGTGACCTTGGGAAAGTTACTCAACCTCCTGTGCCATAGTTTCCTCATCTGTATTACCCCAAGGGATTGCTGTGAGTTTTAATATAAGTGCCTAGAAACAATATCTGCCACAGAATAAGCATTATAAATGTGTTTGCTCTCATTATTATTTCAATTCTCCTGCTTTTTTCATTCATGATTTTGAAGTCTTTGAACATTCATATGCATAGGTGGAATATGTTCTTGTTCAGTGCTGTATAGTATTCCATCACATAAACATTCCCATTTTATTTTATTATTTTTCTACTGCAAATACTGGCAGTGATAGGCGTCTTTCTGCTTGTAGAGGTTTATAAATTTATAGTGGCAAAAATCGTCTCGGATGACTAATTTTCTCCAGCAGGGCTCGGCCTCTGTGATAGACAGAATAACAGCCAAAGATGTCTAAGTCCTCATTCCTATAACCTGTTAATATGTTAATATGTTAAATTACAGGGCAAAGGGGAAGTAAGACTGCAGTTAGAATTAAGATTGGTGATCAGTTGACCTAGAAATGGAGAGACTATCCTGGATTATCCGTCCAGGTAGAACAAATGTAATCACAAGAGTCCTTGTAAGTGGAAGAGAGAGGCAGAAGAGAGAGAACCAGAGATGTGGTGTATACAAAAGACTTGCCCTGACATTGCTGGCCAGGAAATGCAGGCAGTATTTAGAAGCTGGAAAAGGCAAGGAAATAGATTCTCCCTTAGAGCCTCCAGAAGGAGCACAGTCGTACCACTTCTTGATTTTAGTGGTGTTGGACTTCTGACCCCCAGAACTGTAAGATAATACATTTATGTGTATTAAGCTAGTTACATTTGTGGTCGCTTGTTACAGCAGCAAGGGAAAAGGAATAGTCTCTAAATGGCAAGACAAAGAAAGGTTGACATTTGGGGTTTGCCATGCACATGTGAAATGAAGATACTGAAATGATAGTCCTTGGAACTGATGAGAAGAGGGAAGGATATGAGGATTAGAGAAGGGGGCCTGGCAGCTCGTTGAGGCTGAAGCACAGGTGTAGTGGGTGTCACTGGGAGGAAGCCAGAGGTCCAAACAGATGGGGCCTTCAGGGGCTGACGGCGATCTGAGAGTGACCTTGGAGGATGTGGCTGAGGCCAAGGAAGGAGAAGGTCACTGAGAAAGCAAAGGTGAGGGTGAGGGAATGCAGAGGTCGGGTGAGGGGCAGGGAAATCAGCTGCAGAAGCCTGTTCCTATGCAAACTCCTTCAAGTCCTCAGCTTGCCCAGAGGACAATCGGTGCCTGCGGGGGTGTGGATGTGATGGGCGTGGTCGTACAGGTGTGCGCGATGTGTCCAGGTACACCGCGGGGCAGGATGGAGTGTTGCACGGGGCACGTATGTGCTGGAAGGGGGGGGCGGGGTAGGGGACTGTGGGGACAGTGGTCTGTCTGGGGAACACGAGGATGACGGGGTCTGTGCGTACATATTGGTGCCACAGGTCCGGATGTGCAGAGGGAGAATGCGGGGTGTGTGCGCGAGGGGTCCGGGTGGGTGTGCCGGGCAGACGTGGATGCGGGAGCGGGTACGAGGGAGCGCGAGCGGCGGGAGCTTGTTTCGGGGGTGAGGAAGAGGGGCGGCGGGGAGCCGCGCGGGCGCGGTGGCCGTCGGCGCCGCCAAGCCCCGCCCACCGCGCTCCCGGACCTCCCCGCCCCGCCGCCCCGCTCCCGCCCACTCCCTGTCCGCGCGCTCGCGGCGCCACCGCGACAGCCGCCCAGCCGCCGCCGCCGCCAGCCGCGCGCATCCCAAGCCGCCGCGGGAAGCAGGTACGACAGCGACGCCGGGCTCCGCGCCTTCCCCCGCCGCCCACCCCGCCGTTTCCCAGCGGAGGGCGCTCGGCGGCGGCGCCGGCGGCACTGCGGGGACCCGGCCTCGGGCGCAGGGGCACCACCGCAGAGGATTGTGGGGAGTGGGGAAGCCCCCCGGTGCGAGCCGAGGGCCCGGGAGATGAGTGTGTGTCGGGGGCGGCAGAGAGGGCGGCAGCGTCCTCGGCCCCGAGGGGCGGGGTGAGGTGTCGTTCGGGAGGGCGACAGCAGCGACACCTGAGAGCGCGGGCTAGGCGCCGGGACGCACAACGCTTTGCTGGAATTAGGGCCTTCTTGGTGTCCCCATTTTACAGAGGAGAAAACTGAGGGTCAGAGGCTGGAGACGCCTCCCCGGGTTCCAGGGACAAGTTGCTGAGCCCAGATTTGAACCCAGGGAGTCTGACCCCAGAGCTCAGCTTAGCCTCTTCTGCCAGCCCGCCTCTGGGCAACGGGGGTTCATTCCCTGAGTTGTCCCCCTTGGGGCAACTCTGGGAGGAGGCCAGATCCGGAGGCCCTGCTGTCTATCCCCCAGAGGGGCATATGTCGGAGATTTGGGGGTGCTGGGCTGGGGGTGGGGGCGGACAGCTGGGGCGGGACTTCTCCCTCCAGTGTGGAGGGAGAAACTGAGGCAGGGGGAGGTTTCCAGAGGAAGCAGCAGAGCTCCTCCATCCACAAGAGGCAGGACAGCTCCCACAGCCCATCTCCACCAGGGAGTGAGGGCAGAACAGCCAAAGCGGAGGTTTGTCCCTGACAGCGGAGCCCTCAGAGAGTCCATGGGGGTCCTGTGTGAATAGTTCCCAAGGCTTAAGCCTCCCTGTGGCCCCCACCTGACGTCCACCAGTGGCCCAATGTACCTGCCCACTGAACTGTGTGATGCCATGAGGAGGAGACAGATCCATTCTCCTTTGTCTGTAACTTTCCAACCCCTGACCTCCCTGCTCCCACAAAGGTAACTGCCTTCGTAATTTGGGGAGTTCCTTCTAGGCCTTTCCTACACCCAGGCAGTCGTATACATGCGTACCCATAGAAGGTATGTAAGCTGCAGAGTAATGTGTGGGTGGATGTTTAATAGAAACGGTATAATCCATCCACATCATTTCTGAAACTCGTCACCCCCCTCCACCCAGTTACCATTTCTTTGAAAGTTATCCAAGTTGCTGCATATAAATCTAGCTTATTTATTTTAACTGCTGCCTTGTTTTCCGCCATGGATATGCCTACTGATGGGCAGTTAAGTTGTAAAAATTAGGGGACTGTTTCATATTTCAACCTCTTCTGTAAATTGACATCTCTGGGTTAAGATTTCTTTGTACTTTGTCCTAAACTAACTTCACGGGATCTGAATTTGGGGGACAAGGTCCCCTGTTCTCCATTGCACACGCACGTGTGTGCACACATACACAAGGCATACACACATGCACAGGTGCACATACGCACATCTCTATCGTTCTGTCTCTGGACAAGTACAAACACTACACCCCGCTATCTGCAGTTGCTGCTGAGCCCAAAGGCCTGGGATTGAGCCAGGCCACAAGTTCTGCCTGTCCAGGCCCCAGTGGGCAGAATTCCCATAAGGGACCGTGTCCAGCAGTTCCCTGTAGACACTCTCAATGCCATCCCCACCGTCCAACAGGACACAGAAGGAGTTAGAAACCATGCCTGACAGACTGGAGTGTCCAGGGTCTTATCTGTGTACCACAAACTTTCCAGGTCCGGGCTGTACCGTGGGAGTATGCTTGCCCTAGAACGTGGGCCAGAACCATCAAAAGTTTGGTGGAAGGCCTGATGACAGCTGGCTGGGGAGAAGCCAGAATCAGAGCTGTGTGCACCACAGTCCCAGCTCCACCTCTTCCTAGTTTGCGCAATAATTCCCTTCCACTCTCTGAGCCACAGTTTCACATCTGTAACCCAGGGATGATGAAGATGGCAGCCTCCCAGAACTGTTGAGTGGATCAGTGGGATGACGAAACAAAACACTTAACTCACTGTCAGCACTTGGAAAGCAGGAAGTCTTATCCTGGACGGAGGAGACCCGGAGATGGCCCCAAGGTTGGGGTGGTGCTCAGGGCCACCGTTTGGGACCTCGTCCACATCCCAAGTGCAGGTCAGAGAATCTCAGTGCTGAGTGGGACTGGGATGAGAGCTCAGCTTGTGAGAGCCACGCCCACCTCACAGTGAGGTCCAGAAGTGTCATGGCACCTACAAAGGACCTACTGTGCGCCTGGCCCTGAGCTAAGATGCAGAAACCAACTGAGACGAGGTTCCCGCACAGCAGACCTGTGTGCAGCTTTTGTGAGCTCCACACTCCTTTTTCAATTTTAGCTTACTCCCAAGATTTTAAAAGGTGGGAGATGTCACATAAAACTTCGTAGTTCTGGATCCTCTTGAGAAAAGAGGATCAGAAAGGCTGACAACTCCAGCCCTAACATTCGGCTGCCCCCTGGGATGGGGCAGGCGCCCTCCAGGGTGGCACAGTCCCCACCTGGCCCACCCCTCATTCATAAAGAGCAGCATAATATAAATGTTAATAACACAGACTCCACAGCCAACTTCTGCATCCCAGCTCTGGCATGGATTAGTTGTATGGTCTAAAGCAAATTATTTAGCATTTTTGTGATTCGATTTCCTCATATGGAAAATAGGGATAATAAGTAGCACTTGCCTCAGAGGGCTATTTTAGGCATTAAATGAATCAACAAACCTCAGCCTCTTACAACAGTGCCTGGTGCATGGAATACACTAAGTGCTGATGATGCTGATGATTGCTGGTGGTGGTATAAGTTGCCTGGTCCCTGTAACAGTGCAATTTGTATTCCAGATTGTACTCCGTATAAAATGTTATGGGAACACAAGTGAAAGAGGGAAATGTTGTCCTCTTCCTGCCTTTCCAAGGGCAGGAAGAGCACAACATTTCAAGGAAAGTGACAAAAAGGAGGGGACTTCTAAGGTGGGTTTTGAAGGATGAATAGGAGTTTCTCTGGAGCAATAGTGTGAGAAAGGCATTTCCACACAGAGGAAACAGCCTTTCCAAAGGCCTGGGAGCATGACCAGGTGAAGCAGGTTTAGGAAGTGACAGTAGTCCAGTGTGACTTCTGGTAAAGTATCTCAGAGTATAGGGAGAGGGAAGATGGATCTGGAGAGACAGAAAAGGACCTTGAGATCATGATGGGGCTTGCAGCAGGAAAGGAGATATACATTTCTTGTGCCTTACAGATGCCCTTATAATCATCAGCCCTGTCATCCTCATAATGCCCCAAGAATCAGGTTTTTGGTCCCCAGTCACTGATGAGTTGGAGGCTCAGGGATGGTAAG
The DNA here is from genome assembly GCF_965194825.1 of Balaenoptera physalus. Taxonomy (NCBI): domain Eukaryota; kingdom Metazoa; phylum Chordata; class Mammalia; order Artiodactyla; family Balaenopteridae; genus Balaenoptera; species Balaenoptera physalus. The sequence continues at coordinate 71,954,710 of NC_138898.1, forward strand.
TCACTTGCTCAAGAGCTCACATGATGGGTCAGTGGCTGAGCTGGAATCAGACTCCAGATCTGTCTGATTCTAAAGCCCATGCACCCTCTCTGAGCCTCAGTTTTTCCACTGTAAAGTGGAGTTAGTACTAGTAAAACCTACTGCGTGGGCTTGGTGTGAGGATGAGGTGAGAATGAATGCGCAGCCCATAGCACAGCCCCTGGCACAGAGCAGTTGCTGTTGTTATTTTGACTGAATGAAGCCTGTGTTCTTCCAGGCCTCTCACCCTAACTCACACCACTGCCCAGCCTGAGATGGGGGTCCCCAGGGAGTGGATGTCCTGGGCCAGTGGGTCTCAAGGTGTGGGCCCTGGACCAGAAGCCTCAGCATCACCTGGAGATTTTTTTCAAAATGCAGATTCTCAGACCCAGTCTAGACCGACTAAGTCAGAGACTCTGGGGGTGGGCCCAGCAACCTGTAATTTAACAAGACCTCCAGGTGGCTCTCATGAAAGCGAAAATTTCAGAATCACTGGTCTGGAGGAAACCTTCAAATGAGATCCTCTTTGGCCACCTGCATCCACCTCCCTGTAGAAGAGTGGGTTGGTGGTGAGAATTCTGCCCTGGCAAAGACCAAACCTGGAGGGGATGCCCTAGGACAAAGGCACATCCCCTCCAGCAGGGGAGGCTGGAAAGAACCACTTCTTTACAGATAGGAAAGTTGCCAAGGGGCCTAGTGGGGGTTTTATTCTTTAGAACTTGCTCTCCTTTCTAGTCTCACAGCCTCCAGTGGGCCCACCTTGAGGGCCTGGGGCAAGATTTGACTTTCAGAGGAGTTCTTTTCCAGTGCGGGATCAGGGAGCTGAGGACCTGTCCCCCTCCCAGTAAAAGCTCGCGATTAGAGTCTCTCTGTGAACAGTCTCTTCTCCCTTGGCGCCTTGAGAACACGTGTCCAGGCCCAAGTCTAGGTTGGGGACAATAATATTTTGCCGAGGACCTCCAATCAAGAAGCAGGCCCACTCCACGTGTCTTCTTCAAAGTGCTGATCAGAGCGGGGAGGCAGTACTGCCTAATGGGTAGAAGCACGGGCCTTGCCTTAAAGATAAAAGTTGCTGAGTCTGGCTACATAAAAATTAATTTTTTCTGCATGACCAAAACAAACAAACAAAAATCCATAAGCCCAGGCATGTCAAACCAGTAGAAGTATTTGCCACTTTTATGACAAAGAGTTAATTTCATAGAGAGCTCTTATGAATGAAAGACAAACCATGGGATCCAAAAGCCGGGTTGGGGGGGGCGGGGGGGAAGGAATAGAGGATATGATTCTACTGTTTACATAAAAAGAAATACAATTGAATTCAAACAGATGAAAAGATGCTGAACTCTGAAAACAGAAATGCACAACAAAACCACACCGATTCTGTTTTCCACCTGCGAGTTCGCTGGGTAACACTCAGTGTTGGTGGGGCAACCGGGATTCTGACTCTGCTGATGGGAACACAAATTGGGGGCAACCTGAGGTGGGGGTAAGAAAACTGTCAGTATTGAAGATGCTCATACCCTCTGTCTCTGCCACTTCACCTCTTGGAATTTATCCAGTGGATATCCTTGCATTGTGCACATCATGTTAGAACAAAGATAGTCTGTGTGTGAGAGCAATTGATTGGAAATGAGCTAAACATCCACCAGAGGGGAACTAAGTACTGTACGTGTCAGGACAGCCATGCAAGAGAATATGATGCAGCCATTCAAAAGAAAGCAGTAGCGCTGCATGAATAAATGTGAAACCATCTCCCAGATGTATTTTTAAAAGAAAAATGCAAGGTATGGAACAGTGTATAGTGTTCTACCACGTGTGTGTGTGTGTGTGTGTGTGTGTGTGTGTGTGTGTGTGTGTTTTAAAAGGGATTCAATGTTATATGTGTATATATTTGTATATGCACATTAGAACCTGGAGGACACACTAGAAGCTGGTTATACTTTGAGGAGGGAAACTGATAGATGAGAAGGAGACTTACCTTTCATTGCATACACTTTGGTACTCATTAGGTGTTTTTTCCCTCATACAGTTGTTATATTATAGTTATAAAATCTAGCCACATGTATCTTCTTTCTCCTTATTTAAAACAAGCATGACACTAGAGATAAGGTTAACTCCCCCTTTGACTACGACCCAAATTATATAATATGTTTTCAAATAAAAATTGAATTATGGTTTTAAGTAGGGCCTTTATCACAAAAGAACAAATATTGTATGATTCTACTTATATGAGGCGTCTAGAAGAGGCAAATTCAGAGAAAGTAGAAGAGAAGTTACCAGGGGCTGAGGGGGAGGGGTGGATGGGGAGTTAATGTCTAATGGGTACAGAGTTTCATTCTGGTTGGGATGATGAAATTTTTCTGAAGATGGGTAAGTGGTGATGGTTGCACAGCAATGTGAATGCGTAACGCCACTGAAATGTACACTTAAAAATGGTTGAAATGGCGACCCTTTTGTTCATGTCTATTATGAATAAATTTGCACTGACAGCGTATTAGCAAGTTAGTTTTAAAACAATTAGCTGGGTGGGAAAAGTGAAAGTGTAATTGCTGGTCAGCCAAGGCTACTTTAATTTTTATTTTGTGGAACAGATTTAACTCCTTTGATGTAAGACACAGGCAGGAAAGGCTGGGAGGGGGGCTGGTGTGGCATCTTGCAACTCCAATTATGACATTTGAATTCACAGTCTTTGTAAGACAATTATGTTTCAACCTGAATCTTGACATTAAAGTATATCTTTACCAAAAAAAGGGTTAAAATGGTAAATTTTATGTTGTATATTTTGCCACAGTGAAAATATTTAGGGATGACAAAGAAACAAGTAGGGGCTTTGATATCAGATTGCTTGGGTTCTAGTCCTTGATTCCACCACTTCTTAGCTGTGTATACTTGATTAAGTGTGTGTACTTCTTTAAAGCCTCAGTTTTCCTACCTACAAAATGGGGTTGTCAGAGAGTACCTGCAAGGAATCCTGCAAGAACTAGATGACTTTATGTATACAGAGTGCTTGCTCTGCATCTCTGGAACAACTGTAGGAGGTCAGGTTTAAGAGGATAGGGAGGCTAGAATCAGCTACTGGACCAAATATTAAGACCAGCAGATTCAGGTGGAGTGAGTTTATATACAGGGAGTTTATAAAAGAACCATCTATATTTTTATATCACTTTGTATTTGCAAAAAAAAAAAATTCATTTCCATAGTGTAAAATCACAGAATGTCGAGTCAGACAAAATCATCTTGGCTGGTGGGAATCCACCAAAGATGCAGCAATTCTAAACCTGTGGCCTCCTAACCTACAGAGATCTGAATCCTGACTCTGTCACTTATTAGCTGTGTCACCTCAGGCAAGTTACTTAACCTCTCTGTTTCACTTTTCTCTTCTGCAAACTGGAGGTGATAATAATTCTCACCCCATTAGGGATGTTATGAGGATTAAAGGTGTCAAGTGCTTAGAGTGTTGCCTGGCCCACAGTAAGTCCTAAGTAATTGTTAAGAAAATAAATAAACTTGAAATAAGCCTGAAAGTCTTAGCATTTTTGTTTTTAAAAGAGGAATTTATTTTTTACACTAAGGAAACAATATCCTAGCAAAGATACAGTCAGGGGGCTGAGATGAATCTGGAGGACTTCCCTGGGATGGGTTGGGGAGGCCAAGATAAGGTAAGAGGAGGCCAGCTGATGAGGGATGAGGCAGTAAGAGCCTCCGAAGGGTTCAGGGATTTTCCCAAGAGGCCTCACAGTGATAACAACAGAGCCCAGATTCAGCCCCAACTTTCTCCTTCTCCCCAGTGTCTTGAAGATCAGGGGCCCTTTCCTTGCAGACCTCTGGGACAACCCAGGTAGCTTTGCTTCCTCTTGACGTGCCGGGGAACTCACTCCCAAGCTGAGGCCTGGAAGGAGGGCTAAGACCTGGGAAGCCTGGCACACCCTCCTTCAGGAGCCGCACCTGCACGCCGGCTCCATCAAGGACCTTAAGTGGGAGCCGGATTGTAACCTCCCAAAACAAGCTGATTCCTGAAATTCCACTTTCACCTGTCTGTGTGTGGAGTTTGTTGATTTTCCTGGTTGAGAGGCGCCCCCTCCCACCACCCCAGGAGGGATCACCTTTGTCCTTTCTCAGCAGTTTGCACCACAGTGAGAAGGAGTTTGGCTGGTAAGCGAGACCTTCGGGGTCTGAGGCTGAAGGTCGGGGTGGACCGGGAGGCAGCCTTTGAAGGGCTGTTTAGAGATTGGGGAGGGTGGAATGTAAAATGTTTAGACGTGTGCTTGGCACGGGCTGCGTGCTCCCAAGTGGAAGGAGGGGCATTTACTGGGCCTAGGGGTCCTGGTTTACTGCAAACTGCCTGGGGACACTGCTCCTGTCCTCAGAGCATTGCTGCCACGCCCTAAGTGTTGAAGTCCCCCAGACGCCTTAATTGTCTTCTTTGGACAGTCAGTTGATATAACGGTTAAAGGTTTGGGAGTTAAACAGGCTGGAGTTGGAGCTTAGCTCTGTGTGACCTTGCGCAAGACACTTAACCTCTGAGCCCCAACCCTGGCCTGTGGATTGCGGACAATAGGACCTCCTGCAGGGTCGTAAGTAAGCAAGCACAGCACCTTAGCAGCAGGTAATTGACCCCCATTCACTGGCCCCACCCTTCTTACTGCTCTGATTAACTCCAGAAATGCTCTTCTAGCCCTGCTTCAAGAAGGGATGAGGGTGGGGCAGTGGGAGGAGAGTCCTGGGCTGAAAAGACCGAGACACCTGCAGAATTCAGGGAAAGTTGAAAGATCAGAATCGGCCTGGGCGTGTGTGTCCTGGGAGGGGTGATATTCAAGCGCAGGGTTGGTTGCAGCCTGCTGGCTGGTGGAGCAGGAGCCGGTCTGGGCCTCACCCTCCCTGACCCCTCTGACACCAGATGACAGTGGGTGGCAGCCTGGCCATGGGATGACCCACCCATTGGGCAGATCTCCCCCCATAGAAGAAAGAACCTGGCAGAGCAAGGTGGGGGAAGTGGGGGGGGGGCATCAGACACATTTCCCAGCCTTTGGGAATATTCAGGGAGTGTTTCCTGAAGGCTACAACACTAGTTCGCAGGGATTTAAACTTCTAGCGGCCAGATTTTGTCTGTTTTGTTTATTGCTTCGCTGCTGCAGCCCCAGCTCCCAGTAGACACTCCATGAATATTGGTTGAGTGAATGAATGACAGGTGGCTGGATGATTGCCAGTGAGGGACTAGGCCCTGGAGATACAGGGTGGAGCAAGTCACATGTCTCAGCCCCCAGGAGACTCCTCGACCCTCACTCGAGACCCCCTCTCCATCCTCACTCCCACTCCTGAACTCCCACTGTGGCCCACCAGTGGCTGGGCCTGAGATGGGTGGAGCTGTGTTCCCGTTGGATCTTAGGATCTAATTGGCTAAAAACTCCCTGCAGTCAGACGGCTCCAAAACTCATCTCAGTCACTGGAGAAGGTGCGGCCACTCTGTCTGGGAACCATGTTGTTTTGCTTGCCTTGTGCACAGGGATGAACTGACTTCAGTTTCTCTCAACACAAGGTATAGTTCGTCAGAGAAATGTTGATGAGGCCCATGTGGCTTTCTCCTCTGTAATAACAATAGGCAGCATTTTAAAGTATACACTACATGCCGGTCACAAGCGTTACATCATAGAATTCGTTCAGCGACCATAAAGGTACAGACACTCTCCCTCACCTGACCTTTGGAGAGACTTGTGGGATCTCATCGTATTATTCCAGCAGTCCAGTGAAACAGGTGATGTAATTGTCTGCATTTTGCAGATAAGAGAGCAGGCTCAGAGAGGTTAAGTAGCTTGCCCAAGGTCACACGGAGCTAGCAAATGGTGGGGCTGGGATTCGAGCTCAAGCAGTCTGACCACAGAGCTCACCCTGCCTCTCCTCAGCTTCCAGGTGAGTGTGGAGGAGGAATGGAAAGTTTTACTCTGTGACAATGGCTCTCAAAGCCCTTGGTTTGCCAGCAGCTGAGTATAAGGTTTCAGCTGTTCACTCCCCTAGGACCAACCCTGGGTCGCTGTGTGGATGAAGATTCTAATCTCCCCCAACAGAGAAGGGCAGGAGCCCAGCTTGCAAATGGCTGTGATTCTTGGGGCAGCAGCCCCTTCCTGGGCACCAGCTTCTCAGCCTCCAAATCTCCCTGGAGGCCTGGGTGAAGGCCACCTGGGGCCCAGGAAACCCACCGAGGCCAGGCCTCCCTCCCAGGGACTTAGTTCCAAAGCCAAGCTGGATTTCAGAGGTTGGCAGGAAATGGAGACTTAGCAGGAAGTAGGAGGGACCAACAGAGAAAAACGTTACTCTTTTTTCCCTTTCTTGTCTCTGATTCCTGCCTTTCACCTAGTGTTTGAGGAGGAGGGTGCTTATTGAACACACTGCAGTGCAGTGGAATCCACTCTGGAGGTCTAGGGCACGGAGACCTCAGCCGACCCAACACTTGTAGAGTGCTAACTATAGAACAGGCACGGTGAGCAGTGTTTTGCCTGAGTTACCTCATGTGGTCTGCACAATAGCTGTATCGGGCAGGTACATCGTGGTCATTACCATCATCATCGTCGTCATTATCACCACCTGCCTCGTTATCAGCCCCATCCTCTCATCACTGCTCTCATCATCATCAGCTTCATCTTCATCATCATCACCACCTCCTCCTCCTCATCACCATCATCCCCATTATTATCATCATCTCCTTCATCACCATCATCACCAGCAGCAACATCATAGTCACCCACATGGCTTCCCAGACCCAAGACCCAATCTGCAGATAGGGAAACAGACTTAGAGGACATGACACATTCATCCCCTAGAAAGATAAGAATTGGGCTCTAAAGTCTAAAAGACCCAAATCTGATTCCTGGCTCTGATGCTGTTTAACTGTGTGACTTTGGGCAAGCAACCTAACCTCTCTGAACCTCTCCAAGCCCTTGTCTGTAAAATGGGGATAATCATAGTTCCTGCCTCATTGGGTTGTGATGAAGGTCACATGAACTGGTGCATGTAAAGTGCTGGCCCAGGGCCTGGCTCAAATCATAAAAGCAAAACAAACACAGGAAAACACACAGGCAAGGACAGCAGTAGTTACGGGGAGAACTGGGAGCATTTGGCTGGGAGTTCCCAGCAGCCCTGGATGCCCAGGGGCAGGTGTTGCCCAGCGTGAGAACGAGCACTGGAGGGCTAGCGCGGGGCAGCTTGGGGGCAGGATGGGAGAGAACAGTCGAGAGCCCTTCTTTCTTTCCAAGGAGGCAGGGTGTGCAGGGATGGGAAGGGGACCTCTCACCTGGAGCAGGGCCAAGAGTTCAGAGCTGGGAGCTGCGGTCAGTCCAGTCTGAGACAGATCAGGGAGCAGGATCTTTTTCCAAGCTGGATGGAGGAGGTTCCAGTAAGAGCCAGCCACTCCCTGCCCCAGACCCAAAGGGCTCCCCACAGCTGCCAGCCTGCACCTCCACCGTCCATGGTGGCGTTTCCTTCTGGGCTGCCCCCCTTTTGGATGAATTGTTTCTGAATAGCAGTTAAGGTGGGCACCCAAGGCCAATCTTGTGCCAGGCAACATGAGTACCTCACCTGCAGCCTCCAGCTCCACAGGCCCAGGGGTGCCGTCCACACAGGGTACATTGTGAATAATGCCCCCTAGAGTTGTGCAGTGCACAGTCATACGAGGCAGCTCTGCTAGCCTCCTTCTTCCTGGAGTGGGTACAGAATCGATCTTGGGTCCCCCAGGTCTGGCTGCAGCTCAAGGCAGAGAAGGTTGATTGGTGTCTGGATGCCAGTTAAGATGCAGAGAGCCCAGGTTTGCTGCCCAAGGCTTGTCCTTGAGAAGGTTGTGTCTGGGCATCGTGTTGACTGGTGATAGTGATGGATTATTGAGAGGCAATATAGCAAATTGGTTATGAGAGCAGCCTCTGGAGTCATGCAGGTCTGGGTTCAATTCTGTTCTACTCCTGTCACTCTGTGACTTTAGGAAAAATCACCTGTGCCTCTGTTTCCTCATCTAAAAAATGGGTATATGATAATACACATGGGCATATACTAGTCCTCCCTCTCTTGGGGAGTGAGAAGGAAATGAGGTGATTCGGGTAAAGCTCTAAGGACAGTGCCGACCACATAGCTAAATGGTCACTACATGTTAAGGATCAATGATAGCACCAGCCAGGGAGGTGGGGTTCGGAGTAGCCCACTGGAAGGCAGCTCCCTAAAATCCTGCCAGGGTGATGAAGGATTTAGGGTCTAATCTGAAGTCTTTGGCCCAGAGCCAGACCAAGTCAATACTTGATCGGGCCTTGTCAACATAACCTTTTCATAATCAAGTGCTGCTAAGGTTTCAGAGATTGTGTAGGGGAGATTATGTGCGTAAATACCGGGAAGAAGGACTGCAGTCCAGGCCTTCAGGCCCTCAATTCATTCCTCCAGCCCAGAGGTTGGCAGACTATGGCCCAAAGGCCAAGTTTGTGCAGTCCATGAGCTAAGAATGGTTTTTCTGTGGTTGAAAAAAAAAATCAAGAGAAAAATCATATTCTGTGACATGTAAATTACATGCAGCTTAAAATTCAGTGTTCATAAAGAATTATTAAAACACAGTTGTGCTGGGAATTCCCTGGTGGTCCAGTGGTTAGGACTCCGCGCTTCTACTGCCAGGGGCCCGGGTTCAATCCCTGGTCAGGGAAGTAAGATCCCGCAAGCCGCGCAGCATGGCCGAAGGAAAAGAAAAACTGATTGAGCTATGCTCAGTCATTTAATATTATCTCTGGCTGCTTTCACACTCCCACGGCAGCATTGAATAGCTGCGACAGCTACTCAATGTAATTGTGGTTCCATTATGCAGACGAATTTGGGAACTTCTGTCCCAGCCCTTCTTGAGTCCCTACTGTGTGCCTCTTGCCATGCCTGGGAGGGCTCTCCCAAGCTCAGAAAGCTTACCCAGAGATGAGGCACCTTTTCTGCCCCAAGGCCTATATGCTTGTGCCCCATAGGCCTGATTTTGTGTGACCTACACAATAATTTTTTTTAATGTTTATTTATTTATTTAGCTGCATTGGGTCTTAGTTGTGGCACACGGGATCTTCGTTGTAGCACGTGGGATCTTTTGTTTCTGCGTGCAGGCTTCTCTCTAGTGGTGGTGCGCAGGCTCCAGGATGCGCGGGCTCAGTAGTTGCAGCATGCAGGCTCTCTAGTTGTGGCACGTGGGCTCTAGAGCACGCGGGCTTAGTTGCCTCGCGGCATTTGGAATCTTGTTTCCCAACTAGGGATCGAACCGTATTGGAAGGCAGATTCTTAACCACTGGACCGCCAGGGAAGTCCCACACACACAGTAATTATTAAATCAGGACATTTAACTTTGGCATCTGGGTTTCCAGATTCTCTTGAAAAATTGGAAGATCTGGCCGTCCTGGGCTCACATTTCCAAAGAGCAATAATCAGCTGGATCTAACCTGGCTTCATTTTTTAACATCACCTGCTTGGTCCCTGGAAGCATTTGAGTTTGAGACCCCTGACTTTATGGCAAGGAACTCTAGGCTAACGCGTCCTAAATTTTAACACGCACACGAGTGTGGGGGGGTCTTGGTAAGTGCAGATTCTGACTCAGTAAGTGAAGTGGGGCCTGAATATTGTGTCTCTAACAAGCTGCTAGGTGATGCTGATTGCCTGATCCTGGTACTTGAGTAGTAAGGCTATAGGCCTCAAACTTAGCGTGGCCCAGAATCTCCTAGGGGGCTGTGAAAACCCAGGTTAGTTGTTCAAACCCAGAATTTCTGATTCAGGAGGTCTGGAGTGGGGCCTGAGGAGCTGCCTTTCTAACAAGTTCCCAGGTGATGTTGCAGCAGCTGGTCTGGGGCCAGACTTTGAGAACCATTACTCTAGGCTAGGCACTGGTTGACCCATCCATTGGCTCGCACCTAGGCTGGGGGCTCTGAGGTCCCCCAGATGGCAGGATCTTTATTCCCTCTGAGGTCAGGCTTCTTGACACCCAGCTGTCGCCTAGGAAACCAGGTTTTTTGTTTTTTTTTTTTTTTTGGTTGCGTTGGGTCTTTGTTGCTGCGCACGGGCTTTCTCTAGTTGAGGCGAGTGGGGGCTTCTCTTGTTGCGGAGCACGGGCTCTAGGCACGCGGGCTTAAGAAGTTGTGGCACGCAGGCTCAGTAGTTGTGGCGCTCGGGCTCTAGAGCACAGGCTCAGTAGTGGTGGCGCACGGGCTCTAGAGCGCAGGCTCAGTAGTTGTGGTGCACGGGCTTAGCTGCTCCGCAGCATGTGGAATTTTCCCGGACCAGGGCTCGAACCCGTGTCCCCTTCATTGGCAGGCGGATTCTTAACCACTGCGCCACCAGGGAAGTCCCGGAAACCAGGTCTTTATTGGCTTCTTCAGTCCCTGTCTCTTTGACCATACCCAAGCAGTTTCCTCAAGTTCATATCGAGTTTAAAGATGAAATTGGAGCCCAGACGTGGGAGAATTTTCTGTCCATGCGTTGCACCCCTTCCCCATTCCAAAGGGTTCTGATTCTTGCATCTTAGGATCAAAGACCCCCTCCAAAAAGGTCTCACGTTGGATACCACAGGGGGCCCTGCTCAAGAGGATCTGAGCCCCAGAGATGGAGTCTCAGGTGGGTCTGGGCCTGCAGCTCCAGGCCTGAAAGCCACAGGGCAGGAGGGGAGAGGCCACACCCGCAGATCCTGTGGCTGCTGCAGCCTCAGGGACGGGGCAGGGCCCTCTGGCAGGTCAGGCTGGGCCCAGCGCCATCCGCCACAACTGCCTTGAGCAAGAATGACCACCTGGGCCAGGACCGGTTCCCCGGAGTCCTTGAAATTGAGAGGGCCGGCAGCAGATCTGGATGGGTGAGCTCGAAGAGATCAGAGATTACAAATTGTTTCATTCTCTTCCTGGACACTGAGAGCAGGGACTCGCTGCCTCATGGGGGCTCTCTGTTGGCTCCAGAAGCCAGAAGCCCCTGCCCACTGTCTGGCTCAGGCAGGGCCTGCAAGTCCTACATGACAGGATGGCACGTGGGACCTGGCCCCGGCAGGAGGCAGGTGTACTGGGGCAGCTGGGCCAGCCCTTTGCAGACCCAGCTCTCCCCTCACCCGCTGGGTGACCTTGGGCAGCCAGCTGTCCTGTGGAGGCAGTGGTTCCTTATAGGACTAACTAACTTGAAAATGAAATGAGATGACGTGGACAAAGTGCCATGACAGTTCCTGGCGCACGTTAGGTGCTCCACAAACTGCAGCTGCTGTTATCAGCATAATAATAGACATTAATTATTAATTGTGATGACTTAGTTACATAAAAGCTCCACCACAGCCTCCCTCCCATCCTCTTGCAGCCTGGCAGACAGAACAGCGTGCTTATGCTTATAAAAGCACCTCTTTGGCAGCAACTGGACTCATTTTGATATTCAGCTCATATTTAAGTGCCTACTGTGAGCCAGCCACAGTCCTAGGTCAGCACCATCCAACATAAATATAACACAAGCCACAAACAGGAACCACATAAGCAACGTAAAGTTTTCTAATAGCCACACTGGAAAAAAAAAAAAGAAAAAAAGAAACAGGTGAAATTCATTTTAGTACTGTAATATATTTTATGGAACCCATGTATTCAAAATGTTATCGCTTGAACAAGTAGTATTAAAAATTATTGATGAGGGCTTCCCTGGTGGCGCAGTGGTTGAGAATCTGCCTGCCAATGCAGGGGACACGGGTTCGAGCCCTGGTCTGGGAAGATCCCACATGCCGCGGAGCAACTAGGCCCGTGAGCCACAACTACTGAGCCTGCGCGTCTGGAGCCTGTGCGCTGCAACAAGAGAGGCCGCGATAGTGAGAGGCCCGCGCACTGCGATGAAGAGTGGCCCCCGCTTGCCGCAACTAGAGAAAGCCCTTGCACAGAAACGAAGACCCAACACAGCCAAAAATTAAAATAAATAAATAAATAATTTAAAAAAAAATTATTGATGAGATTTTTTAATGTTCAACATGTCTTTTTAAAGTTTTTAGTTGTGGTAAAACACACAGAACATAAAATTTACCATTTTAACCATTTCTAAGTGTACAGTCAGTAGTGTTAAGTACATTCACATTGTTGTACAATTCATCTCCCAAACTCTTTTCATCTTGCAAAATATTCATATTTTATGTCTCTCTTTTTTGTACGATTTCTCACGGAAAGGACACCGCAGTTCGATGACGCTTCCGGTGCCCAGTAGTCGCCCCGTGTGGGCTGTGGCTCCTGTATTGGCTGGAGCAGCGAAGAGAGAGGCCCAGTCACACCGCAGGGAGGTTCAAATCCCAGTGGAGGGAGACAGGCAGCAAACGAAGAGATTAGACAGTTTCTGATGGTGTTGGCTTCTGTGGAGAGAATAAACAGGGCTGTGGGGTCCTGGGGGTCAGGGTGGGCCTCTCTGAGAGGTGGCATTAGAGCTGAGGCCTCAAAGAAGAAGCAGCTCTGTGAAGATCTAGGGCCATTGTCCCCAGCCCTGCCTGTGCGTCGGACTTTGTGCAAGAGTTAAAAACATATATATACAGATACCGTGACCTGGGGAGTCAGAGCTGCTATGCATGAGGCCCTGGCCTGTGGGTTTTTTAAGAGCTTCCCGAGTCATCCTGATGCTGGGCCGGGAGGGCTGTGGAAGCTGCTGGGGACAGGTGATTCCAAGGGAACAGCAGGTGCAAAGGAGAGGTGGCAAGATCTTGGCAAATCGGAAGAGCAGAAAAGAGGAAGGGTGAGAGGGTAGGAGGTGAGTCTGGAGGGGGGCAAGGGCCAGACCTCACTGCCTCTCCAGGCCATGGTAAGGAATTTGGGTTTTATTCTGAGTGTGACCGGAAGCCATTGCTGGACTCACTGCAGGAAAACTGCAAGGCCTTTTTGTCAAAAGCTTGGACACTCACTCTTTGTCTCTGCCTAAGTTTTTTTGTCTGTTTGTTTTGTTAATTTTAATTTTAATTTATTTATTTTTGGCTGCGTTGGGTCTTCGTTGCTGCGCGTGGGCTTACTCCAGTTGTGGCGAGCGGGGGCTACTCTTTGTTGCGGTGCGCAGGCTTGTCCTTGCGGTGGCTTCTCTTGTTGCAGAGCACGGGCTCTAGGTGTGCGGGCTTCAGTAGTTGTGGCACACGGGCTCAGTAGTTGTGGTTCATGGGCTCTAGAGTGCAGGCTCAGTAGTTGTGGCGCATGGGCTTAGTTGCTCCACGGCATGTGGGATCTTCCCGGACCAGGGCTTGAACCTGTGTCCCCTGCATTGGCAGGTGGATTCTTAACCACTGTGCCACCAGGGAAGCCCCTCTGCCTAAGTTTAAAAAAAAAAAAAAATTTAAGGTGCCACTTGTTGCCTTTAAACTGGTAATGAGGAGGGACTTGCAAGGCAGGAGTGTATTTTCATGGAAGGTTATGGCATCCTTTGGTTGGGGGAAAAAAGAATAGATTCACCCCTAAGCCGAAATCATTCCTACTTGGGGGCAGGGGATAGACTTACTGACCCCATCGTCCCGATCCTGGAGTTGGGAGAGCCCTTCAGCCTGCTGTCTCCTCACCCTCACTCACCCTCATGCCTACCAGTTCCTTTTCTCTTACAGTTTTTACTAGTCTGCTAGGGCTGCTAGAACAACTACTACAGACTGGATGGCTTAAGCAACAAAAATGTATTTTCTCACAGTTTTGGAGGCTGGCAGTCCAAGATCAAGGTGTTGGTTGAGCTGGTTTTGCAGAAGCCTCTCTCCTTGGTGTGCAGACAGCCGCCTTCTCGCCGCGTCTTCACATGGCCTTTCCTCTGTGCATGCCCATCCCTGGTGTCTCTTTGGGTGTCCAAATGACCTCTTCTTATAAGAATGCTGGTCAGATTGGATTAGGCCACCCTATGGGCTTCATTTTTTCACTGAATCACCTCTTTAAAGACCCTGTCTCCAAATACAACCACATTCTGAGGTACTGGATATTATAGCTTTAACATATGAATTGGGGAGGGAGGGATGCAATTCAGCCCATCAACAGCTCAAAGTGGCAGGTGGATGGAGGGAAACCAGGTGCTTCCCCCCCGCCTCTCCCCCCGACCCCCGACACCTCCTCCCTACACCTATAAGCAGTAGCAATAATTGGAATGTTTAGGTGAAGGGCACCTGCCAGTTAGGAAGGTTTCCAGCCATAAACAATTCTTGCAGCCACACCGAGGCATAGCAGCTGAATGTCAGCCCTACCCCCCAGCTCTGAAGTCCAGACATATTTATTGAGCAACTATCGCGTGCAAAGTTCCAAGTTCAAACATTGGGGAATCTGACTAGGGCCCTCATCACCCAGTCGGACAGATTAGAAAGGGACATAAATAACCATGATACAAGGCAGATGGGAACAAATCAAACAGGAGCGCGTGGTCCACAGAAGATCTTATGGGACTAAGGAGGAGGGAAGATGACGTCCATTCAGTGAGGACTGGGAAACTTCGTGGAAGAGGTGGCATTGGAGTTGGGCCTGGGGCAGAGGCACTCCAGGAGAGAAGCAGCATGAGTAAAAGCAACCTGGTGGGAATGTCCGGAGTATCCATGGGCTCCAGCGAGTGGTCCATTGGACATGGTATGAGAAGCACAGAAACTGCTCCAGGCACTGGTCTCTCTATGTGCCAGACGCTGTGCCGGGTCCTTCACATTTACAATTGACTCTTCACACCAACCCAGTGAAGGAGGGACTATTTTCCCCTCTTTTTACAGATTGGAAAACCAGGGCACAGAGAGGGTAGGTCAATTCCACACAGTCACACAGCGAGTAAGTGACAGAGCTGGGATTCGAACCCAGCTTCTTAACCATCACCCATTTTGAAGGGAATAAAAGGAGACTTGGAGGTTGGGGCCATACTGTAAGGCCTTTATTCGCAGACACTGGGAGCTGTTGAAAGTTTCTGACAGGCATGGGACAGGTGACAGCTGAGCCTCTGGGAAGCGCCGTCCAAAAACCAAATCATTCATTTAGTCCAAAACCAAGTAATGCATTTACTGAGCTGGGAAACTCCCCTTCCAGCACCTGTCCTTTCTAAAGCAGCGTTGCAAGTAAGTATGTAAGCTTAGTGGCCACCTACATGTTGTCATCTTTCTTTCCCCTAATAATGGTAATACTAGCCAACATTTGTTCAACGCTATGCCAAGTGCTTTATATGCATTATCTCATTTTAATCCTCACTGAAAACAAAACAAAACAAAAGCCCAGGGCTTCCCTGGTGGTGCAGTGGTTAAGAATCCTCCTGCCAATGCAGGGGACACGGGTTCGAGCCCTGGTCCGGGAAGATCCCACATGCCGTGGAGCAACTAAGCCTGTGCGCCACAACTACTGAAGCCTGCACGCCTAGAACCCGTGCTCCACAACACAAGAAGCCACCGCAATGAGAAGCCCACGCACCGCAGTGAAGAGTAGCCGCCACTCGCCACAACTAGAGAAAGCCCACGTGCAGCAACGAAGACCCAACGCAGCCAAATATAAATAAATTAAATAAATTAATTAAAAAAAAAAAGCCAAGGGAGGGAGGTGCTATTGTTGGCCCCATTGACAGATAAGACAGCTGAGGCTCAGAGAGGTGATGTGATGGGTCCAAGACTCCACCCAAATCTGTCTGACTCCAAAGCTCTTATTTTTAATGATAATAGAATAATTCATGTTTCCCAGTGAAAAACAGAGAGAGAGAGAGAGGCTAGACCTACTACGTGAGCCTCAAAATATTACCAGGTTGACCTTATTTTTCTGACTCTAGTCAGGGACACTGCATTTTATTCCCAGTGCAATAATCACCTGCCTTCTCCACTTCTACCCGCTCCCCCTGCGCCCCTGGCATCTTCCAAGGCTCAGCATATACTCTCCACTGCAAGTTGCCTCCAGCCTTGGCAGGGAGAGAGTAGGGAGCAAATGAAATTGACCACATTCTTCCCTGCCAGCTGTCGACACATACCAGCCACCCTGGGCAAGTGGCCACTTGCATGGTTGGGTAGGGGCAAAGCCGTGGGCTTGTGTGCACACCATTGGCATCCCCGAATCCCAAAGTCATCTGTCCATCAGGACGCGATGACTCTGCTCCTGGCACCGGGCCTGGTGGGCAAGGTGTTTTCCCATGTAATTGTGATTGTACAGGATAAAGCCTGGTGTAGCCAAGTCCTCGGCAATAAGGAAGCAAACACAGCATTAAGACTCTGTCAACAAGGTTTTGGAAGACAGGAATCATCCAAGAAATACAAATTCTGATGCCGCCACCTTCTCTGAAATCCACCTTGGGCTCACCTGTCCCCAAGAGGAAAAGAAAGGTCCTCCTGCGTAAATTATGGAAAGAATTGCCGGGCTACTGGAGACCCCAGCAGATTTTCCTAGTTGATTGAATACCTCTCCCTTTTGTTTGGTTTGGGTTTTTTTTTTTAATTTTTTTAAAAAACTGTAAAAGTAACAGAAATGTTTGGAAAATAGTTACAAATATTAGAACACAAGCTAAAGTATACATCCAATCTGAACTTCTCTGACAAGCCCCATTTCTGCCAAATAATAGACACTTAATCCCAGCCAATCCAGCATCTTCCCTGTTCCTTTCCCCAGAATTTCCCCTAAATTCTAGGAAGACTGCATTTAAACAAATTCTTCTATAATTCCCATTGCCCTAACATTTTTCCTGACAATAGATTTTTCCATAAAGCTATAATCTCACTTTATCACCTAACATTCTATCATAAGCTTTTTCCATGTTGCTATAAAAAATCATTTTCTCATTTATTATTTTTTATTATACAAGCAATATATGTTCACTGTAGGAATGTTCCAAAACACAGATAAACTAAAAATAATTTTTTAAGAATAAGCCAAGATCCTTCACCCAAACATAATTACTATAAACATTCTGGTTAATTTCACCCACTTCTTTTTTCCCTATGCACATAGATACCTAGAAATTCATAGTTTTTTGTTTTTTTTTTTAATTTATTAATTTATTTATTTATGGCTGTGTTGGGTCTTCGTTTCTGTGCCAGGGCTTTCTCTAGTTGCGGCAAGTGGGGGCCACTCTTCATCGCGGTGCACGGGCCTCTTGCTATTGCGGCCTCTCTTGTTGTGGAGCACAGGCTCCAGACGCGCAGGCTCAGTAGTTGTGGCTCACGGGCCCGGTTGCTCCGCGGCGTGTGGGATCTTCCCAGACCAGGGCTCGAGCCAGTGTCCCCCGCATTGGCAGGCAGACCCTCAACCACTGCGCCATCAGGGAAGCCCCACAGTTTTTTTAAAAACAAAAATAATTAACCATTCTTCCCCAATATTCCACCGTGCGCTTCTATCATAGTTTGTCTCATCCTTCTGCTCCTGTTGTACATTTATATTTTCTTGCCACGAGCATCTGTGTTCGTGCAAGGAAGCCAGGCAGTGAGGGATTAATCGCCACAAGGTGTGGTCACCTTTCAAACCCACCTGTGGTACTTGGTCACCAGGTGGACAAGGAAATGACAAACCAGGAGTACTCTGGCCTCGTGACAAGATGGGTCCTCCAGGGTTTAGCATATTGGCCAAAGCCCAGATGCACGTATGTTTCTCCTTTAAAGGCCATACAAAAAGAACATGTTTTTCTGGCAGCTGTGGCCACATCTGATGCCTTGTTCTTTGGGGTCTTCTGGCTGGGGTGGCAGGACGTGTGTCAGGCTACTCCTAGGATGGAGGCTGATATAATCCTAGACCCAGGAGCAGAGAAACCTACAGAACGGGTTTCGTAAGAACCCCGATGTGCACAGCAGCTCGGGGCCAAGGGGTCAGCATGGCAGGTTGTTTCTGAGTTGCAAGTACCAAGGTATTTTATCTAATCTGGTGAGTTTATGAGACAAGGGAAGATCTTTGCTGAATCTGTTTCCCTGTAGTGTGGCCTGTGGAGATGGTTTTTAGATGGTGAGCAAATGTCTTTCATCTCATTAGTAATTATTTATGTTGAGGTGTATTAGAAAACATATATAATTAGTAACATCAGGACTGTGATTTTGTGGACATTCTTGCTTAGGACAAAGCTAAAGTAGGTGTTTAAGTGATAACAAGAGTGAGTCAATATAAAGAAAGATATTAAGTTGATGAAAGTGTAATTGGTACCCAGATGCAGCCCAAATCATGAAGGCAGCGCTAAAGGTTGGCCCTTGTACATCAGACAGTTAGTCCCAGAGAACAGAAAGACGGCCAGCATTTTCAGCTCCAGCCTTGGACCCCCTTTGCCACAGAGGCCTCTGTCCTCAGAGGCAGCTTCTTGGAGCTTCTTCACCATTCCAGTATGCGTTGGGTTAAGAACCCAGAAGGTGCTGGAAACAAGCAGTCAGCGCAGACGCATCATCTGAGTTCCTAAAACCTGGAAGCTGGTCTGATCCGGTCACTTTTGAACATAGAAGTCCTGTCCTGCAAGATTGTGGTAAATGCCTCTGAATTGTGGGCTCTGGTTTCGTCATTCATGCCATGACTTGAGCATTTATTTTTGAAGTGAGATTTTTAAATAGATTTGTGTATTGAGATTTTCTTTATACGTTGGATTATCATGTTGGCATATGAAGGGATCCAAGGCATCTCCCAACTATTGTTGATGATCCTATTTATGTATGTGTGAGTCTTTAAAAAAAAAAATAGAGCGGTTTTAGGATTTTGACTCTAAGCTCTTGGCTGGGGCTGGTAAATGTGACACTTAGGAAGTGGGTGATGGCTCATCACCAGGAAAGGGGTCCCCAGGTCTGTGCCCTCAGGATGCACCAAAGCTTAAGGAAAAGTGTAGACCGAGGTTCCTCATCCTTGTGGTCATTTTCTTTTGTGATCTTTATTTCTTTCACTATCAAAAAAATGAGCTCCCATTGTCATTGGCGTATTACTACCTAAGAGTTGAATGGCATTTGTCTGGTTGGCATCCACGTTGCAAACATTTATTTAACTGTTCCATTCATTTTAAATGCTGCAGTTTTCTTTTTGTATTTGGAAAACAATAATTTTTTTTCACTTGCATAGGCCCTTGAATAAAAGCTATTAGGTGCTGATGCGCGTATATTGCTGCAAACCAGGCATTGTTCTAATCACCCTCAGAGGTAGGTGTAATATTGTCCCCAGTATTCAGATGAGGAAATGAAGGTACAGAGGCACCTTGTAGCTTGCCCAACGTTGCACAGCACACCTGGATTCAAACTCAAAGCTCGGCTTTAGCACATAAGTCCTGAGCTGTTCCCCTATACAGGGAGTTGTGGGTACGCCTTTACTGAAAACTATCTTTATTGAATTTTTTCCTGGGGAAATTCATCCCCACATTCCAGCCAATGCATAGGAGAGTCTTCTTTTGAAAATATGGCCCAGCTGAGCCAAATGTTGGCGACTGTGGCTCCGGGAAGAAGCTGATGTTTGACAGGACCTCCCCTTCTAGCCCATACGACGCCTTCGAGCAAATTAGAAAAAGGTGCCTCTCTGCCCGGAGCAGCCCTTGGGGGCTCACAACTGGGCACGCGGAGCATGGGCTGGACTTCGGTAACTCTCCCCCATCCTCCAACCTGAACAGACCCAACCCGTATAACTCCTCCCGGTCCCCCGATGGTTAGGGAGAAAAGCAGGTACAAGCAGCCATTCCTGGGGCCTAGATGCCTCGTTTCCATCAGGGACATCAGTCCACCATGAAGCACTGAAAAAGCGTTTCCTCCCAAATGCCTCTCTCTTTTGGATTCTGCAACCTGCTTTTTGTGTAGTCCCTGAGGGGCGAGGGTGTGTGGCGTGCTGAGCTCTGAGCAATGGGATCTCTTGTGCTCCATGGAGCTGGCTGGGGCCGAGGTCGGGGTGGAGGGTTGCGGGGAGGTCTCCCATCATGGCTTCACATCTGGAGACCAGACCAGGTTTTCTAAGAACGCTGGTGCCTGCTTCCTGCAAGGTGTGGCCAGTGTTCCTCACCAGCTCTGAGCGCTTATCTGCCATGATGACTCATCTTCCATCCCAGGACCAGCCAGACTGGCACAGCAGGGCCGCTTGGAACAGGCAGGTGGGCAGGATGGAGCCTGACGTGGGGTTGGGGTGAAGATGACAATGGCCTCTGCCCATACGCTTTGCCCCATGCTGGCTCTGTCAGGGTCACCCCTCTGTCCCTATTCCTCCTGGGCCGTGTCCAGTGCCTGACGGGCTCCCTTCCTTTCCCAACACCCCAGATCACGAAGCTCATGTCCTAAGTGGCCTATCCCGGAAAGACAGTTTCATTTTGCTTGGGGACAAAGAGAGAGTGCTAGCACCTGAGTCACTGCAGGATGTTCCAGGTTTTTAAAGAAGGTGCAGGGAGGGAGGTACATGGGGTGGGGTCCCCTGCCCCTCAGCTTGACACAGCAGGGCTTCAGCAGGGACCCGTGCCACTTCTTTCCCAGGATAGCTTAGAGTTGGCACAGGAGGAAGGGATCCTGTATTCCAGTTCTGAGTTCTGCCTTGCCACCTGCATCTTTGTGGGTTGGCCATGGCCGTGCAGAGGAATGGGATGGATCTACACCACCACAGGTGTGGGTTAAGGGCTTTATAGGGTAACCCACGAGGCCAAAGTCAGACACACAGTGATGTTTTTGTTTTTGTTTTTGTTTTTGAATTAATTAATTTTTTTTGGCTGTGTTGGGTCTTCGTTTCTGTGCAAGGGCTTTCTCTAGTTGTGGCAAGCGGGGGCCACTCTTCATTGCGGTGCGCGGGCCTCTCCCTCTCGCGGCCTCTCTTGTTGCGGAGCACAGGCTCCAGACGCGCAGGCTCAGTAGTTGTGGCTCACGGGCCTAGTTGCTCCGCAGCATGTGGGATCTTCCCAGACCAGGGCTCAAACCCCGTGTCCCCTGCATTGGCAGGCAGATTCTCAACCACTGCGCCACCAGGGAAGCCCACAGAGATGTTTTTGATCCCCCAGGTTTCCCATCATCCCACAGACAGACATGCCAGGGCTAGGGTATGAAGAGGTGAGGGCTCTATGTCGGGGAGGGACCCTCAGCTCCATGGGTCTTCTTTCATATGGAACAAGCGTAGAAAGTGCTCTTGTCAGTGGCCAGTATACATGGTCTGTGTATACGGGCTGCATACACAGCTGCTGATGCCAGGCAGCCTGGGATTAGGTACAGCTGTTATAGGAATTGTCTGGGAAAGCCAGTTGCCAGCTATGGGGACTTTGGGGACCACTAGAGACCTTGGGGATCATGGGATTTCCCTGTCAGCGTAGGACTCAGTCCCACAGGAAGCAGAGCCTGGGTGCCACTTCTCCAGCTGGCCATTCTGCCACAAATGACAGTCCCCAAAACTCAGGCTGAATACTCTGGTTAATTTTGAATAATTCTTCTCGTTGCATAAAATAATAATAATACTAGCATCTATCACTTATCAAGACTACTACGTGCAGGCACTGTGCAAAGTGCTTCCCACTCATTATCTCATTGAATCCTGACAACAACCTAGAAGGCACAGCTACTATTGTCCCCACTTTGCAGATGAGAAAATTAAGACCCCTAAAGGCCAACCCCTTGTTGTCATGAATTGAGCCCCTCCCCACTGGAGGAAACAACAGAGCCAGACCCTAACTGGGGACTGACTCCCAGGCCCTCCCCTGTCTGACCCTGATGAGAATGTAGGTCCCTTCTGGGTCCTTAACGTCGCGTGTTTGGTGGCCTGTCAAAGCCCCAGGATGTGCTCGTCTGTGCTGTGTGTGGGAATCCCTCGCTGCCCTGGGAGGGTGCTGCCTGCCCTGTAGGATCAGAGGGTGACTCCGCCATCACCCCTCCGTGGAGTGAAATAGTGGGACACCTGCGGCATCCCCCATACCACCCCCGGACCCCACCCCCAAGGCGCGGGGCAGTGACCCCAAAGGACATCTGCACAGGGTGCGGAGTGTGGTCACTGCCTCGACACCATAGAGGAGGCGGAGGGTGAGGACTCGGACGTGACCTCGGCAGTACAGAGCCACGCATTCTTAGCATTTCGGGGCTAGAATGAACATGAAAGCGCTTCTAAACCGGTGCTTTCCAGCCTCTCACGTCATGGAAGAGAGAGAATGGGCATGTTTGTATCAAGCATTAAGGTGAAGGGGCAAGACGGCTTGTGCCTGCCAGCGATGGGGGGGCGGGTGCTCCTGCTGCCCCAGCCCGCGCCTGCCACCCAAAGGCCAAGGGCACCAACACCTCAGCTCACCTGAAGCACTGACTCCGGCACGCCTGTCGGGACTGCTGTTCCTTGCTTTGCTCCCATAGCTCTCGTGGAGAGCAGTTGGCACCTATCCACCCTCCAGCAGCCTTTTCATTCTGGGCACTGAGGTGGTTTCTAGTTTGAGGGTGTTACAGTGTTGCAGTCACCATCCTTCCTGTGCGTACCTGCACGCGTGCACACACACGTGCACACGCTCACGCACACACTTGCACAAGCACCCATGCACACAGGCACCTAGGGATACATGCCCAAGAAGTGGAACTGTTGGGTCCTGGCTGTCACATTTTAAATGCAATAGGGGGAGTTCCCTGGTCCAGTGATTAGGACTCGGCACTTTCACTGCCAGGGGCCTGGGTTCGATCCCTGGTTAGGGAACTAGGATCCCTCAAGCTGCGCAGTGTGTCCAAAAACATTTTTTTTAATAAAAAATAAAAAGGGACTTCCCTGGTGGCACAGTGGTTAAGACTCTGTGCTCCCAATACAGGGGGCCCGGGTTCCATCCCTGGTCAGGGAACTAGATCCCATATGCATGCCACAACTAAGGAGCCAGCGAGCTGCAGATAAGGAGCCCGTGAGCCACAACTAAGAAGCCCGCCTGCCGCAACTAAGACCTGGCGCAACCAAATAAATAAATAAATAAAATATATTTTAAAAATAAATCAATAAATAGTAAATGCAATAGAGACTGCCAAACTACTCTCCAGTGACTGCACCAACTTAAACCCCATTGGCATGTAAAGGTGTGCTTTGTAATACCTGGTATTACAAAACGTTTTCATCTTTGCGAATCGAATGGTTGCCATGCAGATTTTTTTTTCACTTAACTCCAATCAGCATAAATTTTAAAATTGCTTTTTTTAATGTTTTCTGTCTCCTGGGAGCGTGTAGGCTACACAAAGGCAGGGACCTCTTACTGAGGGTTGCTGGGTGCCTAGAACAGTGCTGAGCACACAGTAGGTGCTTAGTAAATATTTCGTGACTGAATAAATGAACAGATTAAACATTGAAATGGTCCAAAATACAAAAGGTGCCAAAGGAGTAACTCATTTTTAAAAGTCTCCTTCCCTGCCTGTGCCCCTAGCACCCAGTTCCCCTTCTTGAAGGCAGCTTATGTCAGCACTTTGTTGTCTGGCCCCTTGGAGATGGGCTATGCACACGCAACTAAATATCTCTATGCTGTTTTCCTTTTTTTTTTTTTTTAATGTATTTATTTGTTTATTTATCTTTGCTGCATTGGGTCTTCATTGCTGCACGCGGGGTTTCTCTAGTTGCGGCGAGCTGAGGCTACTCTTCATTGCGGTGCGCGGGCTTCTCACTGAGGTGGCTTCTCTTGTTGCGGAGCATGGGCTCTAGGGCACGCGGGCTTCAGTAGTTGTGGCTTGCAGGCTCTAGAGCGCAGGCTCAGTAGTTGTGGCACACGGGCTTAGTTGCTCCGCGGCATGTGGGATCTTCCCAGACCAGGGCTCGAACCCGTGTCCCCTGCATCGGGAGGCGGATTCTTAACCACTGCGCCACCAGGGAAGTCCCCCCCCCCTTTTTTTTTTAACACAAATGCATACCAGCTTTATATATGGTTCTACCCTTTCTTCTCGCTCACTTAATGATATACCTTGGCAGCACTCTTCATCTCTGAGCAGCTCAACTAAGACCACTGTGTCTCCTCTCCTGGGGGACTGGAGAGAGCCACTTTTTTTTTTTTTATATAGAAGTATAGTTGACTTACGTGATTAAATTAGGTTCAGGTGTACAGCATAGTGATTCAATATTTTTATAGATTATACTCCATATAAAGCTATTATAAAACATTGGCTATATTCCCTGTGCTGCACATCCTTGTATCTTATCTATTTTATACCTAGTAGTTTGTACCTTTTAATCCTCTTACCCTATTCTGCCCCTTCCCCCACCCCCCTGGGAGCCACTTTTTTAAGGTCTTTTCAGTCACACTGCATTTGGCTTTATGGGAGGACCCCTGGAGGCCAGGGAACCACAGCCTTGGGCAAAGGAGGTGCATATGTGCACACAGAGGAGGTGGAGCCTATTGCTACCCTGCAGACTTCCCCAGCACCCACCAGATCGGGAGCAAGAGGTCACATGTCCCATCAGGCGTGTCGGTAAGAGGTGGCTGGAAGCCAAGGGACCTGATTTCTGTTTCCAGATCTGCCTGACTCACTGTGACCGTGAGTAAGTGCCTTTGTGCTCTGGTTACCTTCTCTGTGAAATGGGCATAATTCTGGCTACCCGAACTCACTTGAAAGGCTGACATGAAAACGCAGGAGGAAATGCTTGATAGAGATTGTGTGCTTCAAGTGGGCAGAAAACAATTAACAGAGAATTTCCTCAAGGATCATAAGGAAGATGGTTTTAAATCTTTTGAGAGGAACCCTTTATTCAATCGTGGAATTATTTTAATATGTCTTAAGAAAAACATGGCTTAGCACATCAAACTTATTCACAGGCATAGTGTTGCTTAGGATGAGGGTGAATTTTTTTAAGCAAAAAAGACGAGTTCAGATGATGTTATATATTAAGTGAATAATGATACAAGTGCTATCGGGATTTAGCAAAAATCGCAAAGGTGGTATGCAAATGATTGATGTTTGGGAAACATTGAATTAGCAGGTATTTGGGGGGGCAAATAACGAAATCAAACTTACAAATACTTATTTGAAAACCTATTTTAAGGATTTTTTTGTTATTTAATGCAAATATATAGGACACAGTAAATCAGGTTTTGACAAACTTTTTCTGTAAAGGGCCAGGTATAGTTAATAGTTAAGGTTTTGTGGGCCACAAACACTGCATATTCTTTTTTTTTTTTTCTTTACAGCTCTTTGAAAACATAAAAACCATTATTAACCAGAGGGCCATACAAAAACAGCCTGGCTTTTCAACTTTACAGACCCTTGCAGTAAATTAAGGAATTTATTGAACATAATAGCTGCTAGTGCTCCAAATACAGGTACAACAACCTGTGTGGGACCCATTTATTAATGACACATTAATTAATAACATTAATGTTCTACTTACTCCCATTTTTCAGTATTATTATGAACTCATGGATTTTTAATGTATTTAATATGTTTCAATTAATTGCATGCTTTTTAAAAAAATTTTATTTTATTTATTTATTTTTTTATACAGCAGGTTCTTATTAGTCTTACGTTTTATACATATTAGTGTATACATGTCAATCCCAATCTCCCAGTTCATCCCACCACCGCCCCCCCACCCGCTTTCCCCCCTTGGTGTCCATACATTTGTTCTCTACATCTGTGTCTCTATTTCTGCCTTGCAAACTGGTTCATCTGTATCGTTAATATACGATATTTGTTTTTCTCTTTCTGACTTACTTCACTCTGTAGGACAGTCTCTAGGTCCATCCACGTCTCTGCAAATGACCCAATTTCGTTCCTTTTTATGGCTGAGTAATACTCCATTGTATATAGGTATCACATCTCCTTTATCCATTCATCTGTCGATGGGCATTTAGGTTGCTTCCATGACCTGGCTATTGTAAATAGTGCTGCAATGAACATTGGGGTGCATGTGTCTTTTTGAATTATGGTTTTCTCTGCATATATATGCCCAGGAGTGGGATTGCTGGGTCATATGGTAATTCTATTTTTAGCTTTTTAAGGAACCTCCATACTGTTCTCCATAGTGGCTGTATCAATTTGCATTCCCACCAACAGTGCACGAGGGTTCCTTTTTCTCCACACCCTCTCCAGCACTTATTGTTTGTAGATTTTCTGATGATGCCCATTCTAACCGGTATGAGGTGATACCTCATTGTAGTTTTGATTTGCATTTGTCTAATAATTAGTGATGTTGAGCAGCTTTTCATGTACCTCTTGGCCATTTGTCTGTCTTCTTTGGAGAGATGTCTGTTTAGGTCTTCTGCCCTTTATTTATTTATTTATTTATTTTTATTTTTGGCTACGTTGGCTCTTCCTTGCTGCGTGCGTGCTTTCTCCAGTTGCGGCGAGCGGGGGCTACTCTTCGTTGCTGTGCGTGGGCTTCTCATTGCAGTGGCTTCTCTTGTTGCGGAGCACGGGCTCTAGGCACGTGGGCGTCCGTAGTTGTGGCTCACGGGCCTTAGAGTGCAGGCTCAGTAGTTGTGGTGCATGGGCTTCGTTACTCTGCGGCGTGTGAGAACTTCCCAGAGCAGGGCTTGAACCCTTGTCTCCTGCATTGGGAGGTGGATTCTTAACCACTGTGCCACCAGGGAAGCCCTGCCCATTTTTTGATTGGGTTGTTTGTTTTTTTAATACTGAGCTGCATAAGCTGTTTATATATTTTGGAGATTAATCCTTTGTCCACTGATTCATTTGCAAATATTTTCTCCCATTCTGAGGGTTGTCTTTTCATCTTGTTCATAGTTTCCTTTGCTGTGCAAGAGCTTTTAAGTTTCATAAGGTCCCATTTGTTTATTTTTGTTTTTATTTCCATTACTCTAAGAGGTGGGTCAAAAAAGATCTTGCTGTGATTTATGTCAAGGAGTGTTCTTCCTATGTTTTCTTCTAAGAATTTTATAGTGTCCGGTCTTACATTTAGGTCTTTAATCCATTTTGAGTTTATTTTTGTGTATGGTGTTAGGGAGTGTTCTAATTTCATTCTTTTACATGTAGCTGTCCAGTATTCCCAGCACCACTTATTGAAGAGACTGTCTTTTCTCCATTGTATTGTATATCCTTGCCTCCTTTGTTGTAGATTAGTTGACCATAGGTGCGTGGGTTTATCTCTGGGCTTTCTATCCTGTTCCATTGATCTATATTTCTGTTTTTGTGCCAGTACCATATTGTCTTGCTTACTGTAGCTTTGTAGTATAGTCTGAAGTCAGGGAGTCTGATTCCTCTAGCTCCGTTTTTCTTTCTCAAGATTGCTTTGGCTATTCGCGGTCTTTTGTGTCTCCATAACAATCTTAAGATTTATTGTTCTAGTTCTGTAAAAAATGCCATTGGTAATTTTTTTTTAAATGATGCTCAAATTGTCCCATCTTTGCCAGTAAGATGGGACAATTTGAGCATCATTTTAACCGACCCAGTAGTCTTTGATAGCTTTCTTTGCTTTCTGGTATGGTAAGAGATCTCAGACTCATCTTGTACATTTCCTGCACCAAAACTCGTATCAGCCATTTTTCTAAGAAGCCCTGGTTCCCTTTAGTCGAGAATGGTATTTAGAGACCAAAATCTAAGTGTCTGGAATGCACACATTTGCATTTATAAGTAGAAATGATGTCGAGGCTATGTCCTGGTCCCTGGGGAGATTCTGACTGCCCCCCCTAAAACTCTCCTTCACCATCTCCAGCCTGGTACAGTGAGCCCCATCAATGGCTCTGACCTGGCTAAGTTTTCAAGAACAAAGAGTCAGTCATGCTCTGGGGCTAACGAGGCAGAAACATGAAAGATTTTTCAATAACCAGAGTCCAACCCATTTTCAGGTTAACCTTCAATTAACTATAAAAATCCAGCTACCCAGAACTCTTATTCCCTGATAACCTTGGATAATTGAGGTTTTGCTGCAAAAATAAATACAGGGGATTTTAATGAAAGCATCTGACCTGTAATTCATAGGGGTCACAAAGTCAGATGTCCGCATAAGCCAAGGCAGGAGTTAAAAAAGGAGTGAAGTGGGCTGAGTATAAGAAAATAGAGAATGGGGAGAATTGGGGTGAACTGGGGAGCACAGTCTCCATCTAAGGAGGGCAGCCACTAGTCATTTCGAACAGAAACTGCCATGTGGGGACAATTACCAGATCTTTCTGATTTTTCAAAAGTTGAAGAAAATCTAGATTTTTTAAAAATGTGAACTTGCGTAATTTTGAGATGGCAGTGGATTTAAGTGTTTTGTTAAAACTTTATTTAGATGTAATTTATTGACAATTAAATACATCCATTTCAAGTATAGCATTTGATGCGTTTTTACAAATGCATACATCTAATTAACCACCATCTCACTCAAGACATAGAATATTTGCATCACCTCCAAAAGGTTCCCTTGTGTACCGTTCCAGTCGATCCACTATTCACATCAAGCACAGGAAATCACTGATCTGCTTTCTGTCACTATAGATTAGTTATGTCTTTCCCAGGACTTCATATAAATGAAGTCATATCTTGTGTACTTTTTTGTGTCTAGCTTCTTTTACTCAGAATAATGGCTTTTTAAAAAAATATCCATCCATGTTGTTGTATGTATCAATAGTTTGTTCCTTTTATTGCTGAATAGTATTCCATTGTATGGATATGCTACAATTTGTTTATTTACTCACCTGTTGGTGGACACTTGCTTATTTCCAGTTTGGGATTATTAATGAATAAGGTTGCTGTGAGTATATATGTACACACCTTTGTGTGAAAATATGTTTTCAGTTCTCTTGGATAAATAAGAGTGGACCTGAAAGGTCATATAATAAGTACCCATTTAACTTTATGAGAAACTGCCAAACTGTTTTCCAAAGTGACTGTACCATTTTGCATTCCATCCAGTCATGTAGGAGAGTTCTGATTGCCTCACATCTTCGCTAACACTAGATACTGTCAGTCCTTCGAGTGGGTGGGAAATGGTATCTCATTGTGGTTTATATTTGCATTTTCCCAGTGACTAATGATGTTAGGCGTTTTTTCATGTGCTTATGAGCCATTCATATATCTTCTTTTATGAAGTGTGTTTTTAAATCTTTTGCCCTTCATTGCGGGGGTTGGGTTGTTTGTCTTATTATTGAGTTGCAAGGATTGTTTATGTATTCTGCATACAAATTCTTTGTCAGTCATATTACTACAAGGATTTTCTCCCAGTGACTTGCTCTTTCATTTTCTTAACAGTGTTTTGAAGAGCAGAAGATTTAATTTTAATAAAGGACAAATCTTTTTTTTCCTTTTATTATTCATGATTTTACTGTTCTATCTAAAAGGTTTTTTGCCTACCCCAGGATTGCACAGATTTTTCTCTTATACTTTCTTCTGGATGTTTACAGTTTTAGCTCTTGTGTTTAGGTCCCTGATCCATTTCAAGTTAACTTTGGTATCTAGTGTGAGATAGGAGTTGAGATTCCTTTCTCTTATATGGATATCCATTGTTCCAGCATGTTTTGTTGAAACGACTATCCTTTCTGCATGAATTACCTTGGCACCTTTGTAGGTCTATTTCTGGACTCTATCGTGTCCCATTGATTAATATGTCCATCATCACACCAGTATTACACTGTTCTGATTATTATACTTGATAGTAAGTCTTGATATCAGATAGTATAAATCCTTCAATTTTGCTCCTCTTTTTCAAAATTTTTTTTCTTCTATTTTAGTTTTTTTACTTTTCCATATAATATTTAGAATTAGCTTGTCAATTTCTACACACTGTCTGCTGGGATTTTGATTGAGATTGAATTAACTCTAGAGATTGATTTGAGGTTAATTGACATCTTAACAACATTGAGTCTTCTGATCCAGGAATATGTTATATCTCTTCATTTATTCAGGTTTTCTTTAAATTAAATATATTTTTTTAAAACCACCAAGGGCACCAAGACAATTAAATAGGGGAAAGAATAGTCTTGGTGTTGGGACAAGTGGTTATCCTCATGCAAAAGAATGAAACTGAACCCCTACCTCACACCATATACAAAAATTAATCCAAACTGGATCAAAGACCTAAATGTAAGAGCTAAAACCATAAAACTCTTAGAATAAATCATAGGAATAAATCTTTATGACCTTGACTTAGGCAATGAATTCTTAGATATGACACCAAATCATAAACAACAAAAGAAATATAGACAAGTTGAGCACCATCAAAATTAAACATTTTTGTGTTTCAAAGGGCACCATCAAGAAAATGAAAATATGACCCACAGAACGGGAGAATATTTTTGCAAACCCTATATCTGAAAAGGGACTTGTATACAGAATATGTAAATAACTCTTAAACTTAATAATAAAAAGCCAAATAACCCAATTAAAAAATAAGCAAAGGATTTGAATATATATTTCTTGAGAGAAGATATATTGGCCATATAATGGATATAATAGCCAATAAGCACATGAAAAGACGTTTAACATCATTAGCTATCAGGAAATGCTAATGAAAACCAGAGTAAGATGCCACTTCACATCTACTATATTAATGGATAATAACAAGTGTTATAGAGAATGTGGAGAAATTGGAACCCTCATACACTGCTGGTGGAATTGTGAAATAGTTCAGCCATTTTGGAAAACAGTCTGGCAGCCCTTCCAAAGGTTAAACATAGAATTACCATATGGTCCAGTTGGTATATCCACTCCTAGGTATATACCCAAGAGAAAGGAAAACGTATGTCCACACAAAAACTTGTACATGATTGTTCACCGCAGTATTATTCATAATAGCCAAAAAGTAAAAATAATTCAAATGTCCATCAATTGATGAATGAATACATAAAAAGTGGTGTATCTATAATATGGCATATTATTTGTCAATAAAAAGGAATGAAGTAGTGATGCATGCTACAACATGGAGGAACCTTGAAAACATTATGCAAAGTGAAAAACCAGTCACAAAAGACCACATAATATATTTATGTGAAATTTATATGAAATGTCCAGAATAGGCAATCTATAGAGACAGAAAATAGATTAGTGATTGCCTGGGGTGGGGGAGGGTAGAGGAAGGAGTGAGAAGTGACTGGTAATGGGTACAGAGTTTCTTTTGGAGGAGATGAAAATGTTTTAAAATGTACTGTGGTGATGGATGAACAACTCTGTGAATATACTAAAATCCACTGAATCTATACTTTAAATGGATGAGTTATATGGTATGTGAATTCTATCTCAATAAAGCTGTTATTTACAAAAGGAAATTATATTTTTAAAAATATTGTGCTACAGTGTTCATTGCAGCTCTATTTACAATAGCCAGGACATGGAAGCAACCTGGGTGTCCATTGACAGATGAATGGATAGAGAGGATGTGGCACGTGTACCCAATGACTATTACTCAGCCATAAAAGAAACAAAATTGAGTTATTTGTAGTGAGGTGGATGGACCTAGAGTCTGTCATACAGAGTGAAGTAAGTCAGAAAGAGAAAAACAAATACTGTATGCTAACACATATATATGGAATCTAAAAAAAAAAAAAATGGTCATGAAGAACCTAGGGGCAGGACGGGAATAAAGACGCAGACCTGCTAGAGAACGGACTTGAGGACACGGGGAGGGGGAAGGGTAAGCTGGGACAGATTGAGAGAGTGACATGGACATATATACACTACCAAATGTAAAATACATAGCTAGTGGGAGGCAGCCGCATAGCACAGGGAGATCAGCTCGGTGCTTTGTGACCACCTAGAGGGGTGGGATAGGGAGGGTGGGAGGGAGGGAGACGCAAGAGGGAAGAGATATGGGGATATATGTATATGTATAGCTGATTCACTTTGTTATAAAGCAGAAACTAACATACCATTGTAAAGCAATTATACTCCAATAAAGATGTTAAAAAAAATCTTTTTCAAACCCACAAAAATTTAATGAGAAAAGTGGCATTGGTTTTTATTTTCACCAAATCTCTTTGTCTTGTTTAATACATTGCCATATCTATTTTGGTATTTATTGTGTTGCAAAATACTATTTTGCTTGGAGTATATGAAATAAATTCAGCTTCACACAGAAAAAAACAAAACAAAACTGTGCTAACAACAGCAAAAACCTTTTGCAAATCCGATACAGCTCATGAGTCATCCATTTGCAACCCCTCGAAGTCCATACGTGGACTCAGTCTCCACTTGGTTCCCACTATCCTTCCCCCCAGGACACTGAGTCAAATCTCAGGTACAATTTATCTCTGAAAGTGAGCAGATATTTTCTCTTATAAGAGAACAGAAACGGTTGTACACAACATTTATTGTTTTTGCATTTGCTGCCAGGAATGTTCTCCATGAGTTCGGGGTCAAGTTGTAGATAGTGATCTGTGACTCTCGAAGCGTGACAGTGTCCACTCTTCCTGAGTCCATACCTGGACTCAGTCTCCACTTGGCTTGTTTGGGTTGGTTTAAGCTGTAAGCTGATTCAAACCTTTCTGCACAAGCTGTGTATACATTCCAAACAGAGACCATCTATCACCCTGGTGGTGAAATCTGACAAGAACAACATAAAGTGATTTATAGCACTTATTGATTTTAACTTGGCTAATGTCCCAAACTAGTTAGGAGATAAGGCAGTACTCAGCAAACTTCTGTTATTTGCCTACCATTGTCACAGTTTTTGTTGTATGTATTACTATTGTTTGTAATTAATAATTTTCTTTAAACCTATTTCTCTTTTTTTTGAATTTTATTTTATTTATTTTTTATACAGCAGGTTCTTATTAGGTATCTATTTTATACATATTAGTGTATATATGTCAATCCCAGTCTCCCAATTCATCCCACCAGCACCACCACCTCCCCTGCCACTTTCCCCCCTTGGTGTCCCTACGTTTGTTCTCTACATCTGTGTCTCTGTTTCTTCCCTGCAAACCGGTTCATCTGTACCATTTTTCTAGGTTCCACATATATGCATTAATATACAATATTTGTTTTTCTCTTTCTGACTTATTTCACTCTGTAGGACAGTCTCTAGGTCCATCCACGTCTCTGCAAATGACCCAGTTTCGTTCCTTTTTATGGCTGAGTAATACTCCATTGTATATATGTATCACATCTTCTTTATCCATTTGTCTGTTGGTGGGCATTTAGGTTGCTTCCATGACCTGGCTATTGTAAATAGTGCTGCAATGAACATTGGGGTGCATGTGTCTTTTTGAATTATGGTTTTCTCTGGGTATATGCCCAGGAGTGGGATTGCTGGGTCATATGGTAATTCTATGTTTAGTTTTTTAAGGAACCTCCATACTGTTCTCCATAGTGGCTGTGTCAGTTGACATTCCCACCAACAGTGCAACAGATGCCCATTCTAACTGGTGTGAGGTGATACCTCATTGTAGTTTTGATTTGAATTTCTCTAATAATTAGTGATGTTGAACTTTGAAAGTTGAGCACAGCTTTTCATGTGCTTCTTGGCCATCTGTATGTCTTCTTTGGAGAAATGTCTATTTAGGTCTTCTGCCCATTTTCTGATTGGGTTGTTTGTTTTCTTAATATGAGCTGCGTTAGCTGTTTGCAAATATTTTCTCCCATTCTGAGGGTTGTCTTTTTGTCTTGTTTGTAGTTTCCTTTGCTTTGCAAAAGTAAGTTTCGTTAGGTCCCATTTGTTTATTTTTGTTTTTAATTCCATTACTCTAGGAGGTGGGTCAAAAAAGATCTTGCTGTGACTTATGTCAAAGAGTGTTCTTCCTATGTTTTCCTCTAAGAGTTTTATAGTGTCCAGTCTTACATTTAGGTCTCTAATCCATTTTGAGTTTATTTTTGTGTATGATGTTAAGGAGTGTTCTAATTTCATTCTTTTACATGTAGCTGTCCAGTTTTCCCAGCACCACTTATTGAAGAGACTGACTTTTCTCCATTGTATATCCTTGCCTCCTTTGTCATAGATTACTTGACCATAGGTGCATGGGTTTATCTCTGGGCTTTCTATCCTGTTCCATTGATCTATATTTCTGTTTTTGTGCCAGTACCATATTGTCTTGCTTACTGTAGCTTTGTAGTATAGTCTGAAGTCAGGAAGTCTGAGTCCTCCAGCTCCGCTTTTTTTCCCTCAAGACAGCTTTGGCTATTGGGGGTCTTTTGTGTCTCCATACATATTTAAGACTTTTTGTTCTAGTTCTGTAAAAAAATGCCACTGGTCATTTGATAGGGATTGCATTGAATCTGTAGATTGCTTTGGGTAGTATAGTCATTTTCACAATATTGATTCTTCCAACCC
Source organism: Balaenoptera physalus (assembly GCF_965194825.1). NCBI lineage: Eukaryota > Metazoa > Chordata > Mammalia > Artiodactyla > Balaenopteridae > Balaenoptera > Balaenoptera physalus. Next base: position 71,988,696 of record NC_138898.1, read on the forward strand.
AAGAACATGGTATATCTCTCCAACTGTTTGTGTCATCTTTGATTTCTTTCATCAGTGTCTTATAGTTTTCTGAGTACAGGTCTTTTACCTCCTTAGGTAGGTTTATTCTTAGGTATTTTATTCTTTTTGTTGCAATGGTGAATGGGATTGTTTCCTTAATTTCTCTTTCTGATCTTTCATTGTTAGTGCATAGGAATGCAAGAGATTTCTGTGCATTAATTTTGTATCCTGCAACTTTACCAAATTCATTGATTAGCTCTAGTAGTTTTCTGGTGGCATCTTTGGATTCTCTATGTATAGTATCATGTCATCTGCAAACAGTGACAGTTTTACTTCTTCTTTTCCAATTTGTATTCCTTTTTCTTCTCTGATTGCTGTGGCTAAAACTTCCAAAACTATGTTGAATAATAGTGGCGAGAGTGGACATCCTTGTCTTGTTCCTGATCTTAGAGGAAATGCTTTCAGTTTCTCACCATTGAGAATGATGTTTGCTGTGGGTTTGTCGTGTATGGCCTTTAGTATGTTGAGGTAGGCTTCCTCTATGCCCACTTCCTGGAGAGTTTTTATCATAAATGGGTGTTGAATTTTGTCAAAAGCTTTTTCTGTATCTGTTGAGATGATCATATGGTTTTTATTCTTCAGTTTGTTAATATGGTGTATCGCATTGATTGATTTGCATATATTGAAGAATCCTTGCATCCCTGGGATAAATCCCACTTGATCATGGTGTATGATCCTTTTAATATGTTGTTAGATTCTGTTTGCTAGTATTTTGTTGAGGATTTTTGCATCTATATTCATCAGTGATATTGGTCTGTAATTTTCTTTTTTTGTAGTATCTTTGTCTGGTTTTGGTATCGGGGTGATGGTGGCCTCATAGGATGAGTTTGGGCTTGTTCCTTTCTCTGCAATTTTTTGGAAGAGTTTGAGAAGGATAGGTGTTAGCTCTCTCTAAATGTTTGATAGAATTCACCTGTGAAGCCATCTGGTCCTGGGCTTTTGTTTGTTGGAAGTTTTTTTTTTTTTAATTTATTTTTGGCTGTGTTGGGTCTTCGTTTCTGTGCGAGGGCTTTCTCTAGTTGTGGCAAGCGGGGGCCACTCTTCATCGCAGTGCGCGGGCCTCTCACTGTCGCGGCCTCTCTTGTTGCGGAGCACAGGCTCCAGACGCGCAGGCTCAGTAGTTGTGGCTCACGGACTTAGTTGCTCCGCGGTATGTGGGATCTTCCCAGACCAGGCTCGAACCCGTGTCCCCTGCATTGGCAGGCAGATTCTTAACCACTGTGCCACCAGGGAAGCCCAGCGTTCTTTGTCTCTTGTAATAGTCTTTATTTTAAAGTCTATTTTGGGGCTTCCCTGGTGGCGCAGTGGTTGAGAATCTGCCTGCTAATGCAGGGGATACGGGTTCGAGCCCTGGTCTGGGAGGATCCCACATGCTGCAGAGCAACTGGGCCCTTTAGCCACAACTGCTGAGCCTGTACGTCTGGAGCCTGTGCTCCGCAACAAGAGAGGCCGTGATAGTGAGAGGCCCGCACACCGCGATGAAGAGTGACCCCCGCTTGCCGCAACTGGCGAAAGCCCTCGCACAGAAACGAAGACCCAACACAGCCAAAAATAAAAATAAAATAAATAAATTAAAAGTTAAGTACATTGGGGAAAAAAAAAAAGTCTATTTTCTCTGATATGAGAATTGCTACTCCAGCTTTCTTTTGATTTTCATTTGCATGGAATATCTTTTTCCATCCCCTCACTTTCAGTCTGTATGTGTCCCTAGGTCTGAAGTGGGTCTCTTGTATACAGCATATATATGGGTCTTGTTTTTGTATCCATTCAGCAAGCCTGTGTCTTTTGGTTGGAGCGTTTAATCTATTCACGTTTAAGGTAATTGTCGATATGTATGTTCCTATTACCATTTTCTTAATTGTTATGGGTTTGTTTTTGTAGGTCCTTTCCTTCTCTTGTGTTTCCCACTTAGAGAAGTTCCTTTAGCATTTGTTGTAGAGCAGGTTTGGTGGTGCTGAATTATCTTAGCTTTTGCTTGTCTGTAAAGCTTTTGATTTCTCCATCAAATCTGAATGAGATCCTTGCTGGGTAGAGTAATCTTGGTTGTAGGTTCTTCCCTTTCATCACTTTAAATATATCGTGCCCCTCCCTTCTGGCTTGTAGAGTTTCTGCTGAGAAATCAGCTGTTAATCTTATGGGAGTTCCCTTGTATGTTATTTGTCATTTTTTCTTGTTGCTTTCAATAATTTTTCTTTGTCTTTAATTTTTGTCAGTTTGATTACTATGTGTCTCGGCGTGTTTCTCCTTGGGTTTATCCTGCCTGGGACTCTCTGCACTTCCTGGACTTGGGTAGCTATTTCCTTTCCCATGTTAGGGAAGTTTTCAACTATAATCTCTTCAAATATTTCCTCGGGTCCTTTCTCTCTCTCTTCTCTTTCTGGGACCCCTATAATGCGAATGTTGTTGCGTTTAGCATTGTCCCAGAGGTCTCTTAGGCTGTCTTCATTTCTTTTTATTCTTTTTTCTTTATTCTATTCCACGGCAGTGAATTGCACCATTCTGTCTTCCAGGTCACTTATCCGTTCTTCTGCCTCAGTTGTTCTGCTATTGATTCCTTCTAGTGTATTTTTCATTTCAATTATTGTATTGTTCATCTCTGTTTGTTTGTTCTATAATTCTTCTAGGTGTTTGTTCTTTAATTCTTGTAGGTCTTTGTTAAACATTTCTTGCATCTTCTCGATCTTTGCCTCCATTCTTTTTGCGAGGTCCTGAATCATCTTCACTATCATTATTCTGAATTCTTTTTCTGGAAGGTTGCCTATCTCCACTTCATTTAGTTGTTTTTCTGGGGTTTTATCTTGTTCCTTCATCTGGTACAGAGTCCTCTGCCTTTTCATTCTTTAAAATTTATTTTATTATTTTCATTATTATTTTTAATTTATTTTTGGCTGCATTGGGTCTTTGTTGCTGTGCATGGGCTTTCTCTAGTTGCGGCAAGTGGGAGCTACTCTTTGTTGCGGTGCACAGGCTTCTCATTGTGGTGGCTTCTCTTTTTGCGGAGCACAGGCTCTAGGTGTGCGGGCTCAGTAGTCGCAGCTTGCAAGCTCTAGAGGGCAGGCTAAGCAGTTGTGGCGCATGGGCTTAGCTGCTCCGCGGCATGTGGGATCTTTCTGGACCAGGACTCGAACCCGTGTTCCCTGCATTAGCAGGCGGATTCTTAACCACTGTGCCACCAGGGAAGTCTTGCCTTTTCATTTTGTCTATCTTTCTGTGAATGTGGTTTTCCTTCCACAGGCTGCAGAACTGTAGTTCTTCTTGCTTCTGCTGTCTGCCCTCTGGTGGATGAGGCTATCTAAGAGGCTTGTGCAAGCTTCCTGATGGGAGGGACTGGTGGTAGGTAGAGCTGGGTGTTGCTCTGGTGGGCAGAGCTCAGTAAAACTTTAATCCGCTTGTCTGCTGATGGGTGGGGCTGGGTTCCCTCCCTGTTGGTTGTTTGGCCTGAGGCAGCCCAACACTAGAGCCTACCCGTGCTCTTTGGTGGGCCTAATGGCAGACTCTGGGAGGGCTCACGCCAAGGAGTACTTCCCAGAACTTCTGCTGCCAGTGTCCTTGTCCCCACCGTGAGCCACAGCCACCCCCTGCCTCTGCAGGAGACCTTCCAACACTAGCATGTAGGTCTGGTTCAGTCTCCTATGGGGTCACTGCTACTTTCCCCAGGTCCTGATGCGCACACTACTTTGTGTGTGCCCTCCAAGAGTGGAGTCTCTGTTTCCCCCAGTCTTGTCGAAGTCCCGCCATCAAATCCCGCTAGCCTTCAAAGTCTGATTCCCTGGGAATTCCTTCTCCCATTGCCGGACCTTCAGGTTGGGAAGCCTGATGTGGGGCTCAGAACCTTCACTCCAGCGGGTGGACTTCTGTGGTATAAGTGTCCTCCAATTTGTGAGTCACCCACCCAGCAGTTGTGGGATTTGATTTTATTGTGATTGCGCCCCTCCTACCATCTCACTGTGGCTTCTCCTTTGTCTTTGGATGTGGGGTATCTTTTTTGGTGAGTTCCAGTGTCTTCCTGTCGATGATTGTCCAGCAGTTAGTTGTGATTCCAGTGCTCTCGCAAGAGGGAGTGAGCGCACGTCCTTCTACTCCGCCATCTTGAACCAATCTCAGGTCTTTTTTTTTTTTTAACTTAAGTGTATTTATGAACCTAAAGTGAAAGCCAGTGTCTCTTGCCATAAATAGAAGATCCCTCTTAAAAAGAAACTCAGTGAAAACAGAAGGTTGTTGTTACAGATACCGTTGCCTGACAGTGCTCTGAGTGAGCCTGAGGCCTCATTGTTAAACTGGGAGATTAGAGGGGGTTAGATGGATGTTAAGGACCTAAAACTTTCTTCTTGACTGAATCAGAATGGTTAAACTAGAATGGAAGAGGGTAGATATCAGAGAGGCCCTTGGTCTGTTTCTTCCACAACTATTTATAGGAGCCTAATGTGCTCTTCACCTCTTCGGCCTTGGGGTGTTGGACTATACAAGACAGGTGAAGCCCCAGTTCTTTCCAAGTTTAAGGTTGTGGATAAAAATGTATAAGAATGAAGTAACATATGAAGCATATTGCAGTTCCTGGATCATGGTAAACACTTAGTACTTTAATGTTGCTCTCATAGTTGTTATTATTATAGTTATTATTACTTTATTATCCCAGAGCAGGGACTGGGTCCTCTGGGGAAAGGTGGGGGTTGGGTTAGTCTATGAACATTTATCCTACAGCCATGATGGCCTGGACAGGCACATGGAGCTTGATTTCCATCAGAGAGCAGAGGTAGTGGTGTTAAGAGAGTAAAGCCCTTAATGCTTTGGCCAGGCAGGTGAGGAATGTTACTGTGTCAGACAGTTAGGTCAGGAGTGAACATGCCTGGGTAAGTTTAAGATCTCTGTTTAGATATGAAGGTCTGGCATTATTCATTTCGATATTCAGTGGTGTTCTAGGTGCTGTGCTGGGCTTGTCGGGAATACAGTGCTGCTACCTTCAGGAGGATTATGATCTCATGGAAGTGAGAAACCACAGGACAAGCAACTATGACACAGAGTAGAAAGAGGAGAATTTCTTTCTCTGTTGGTTGCAAATGATAGACATCCAGCTTGTATCAGCATAGGTAAGAAAGAAAATTTTTTGGTTCCCATATCTGCTGAGTCTGGGAATAAAAGGCTTCAGGAATGGCTGGATCCAGGTGTTCAAACGATGTTGTCAGAAATCTGTCTCCATCTTGTGGCTCTGCTTTCCTCTATGTTGGCTTTCTTCTCAGGCAGTCTCCCCATTTTTGATGCCAAATACCGCCAGCTTAGTAGTCTTAGCTAAAAAGGAGGTCTCTTCCTCATTTATTCTAACATAAAGTAACAGAATTGAGTCTAATGGTCCAAACTGGGGTCATGTGAGCCCACCCCCCAACCCAGAGCTAGGGATGGTAGCCTGGCCACTCACACCAACTGAGACTGGGGGAGGGGTTCACCCGAGGAAACATCCAAGCAAGGGGAGAGGGTGCTGGGAAGCAGGCAACACCCTGCCCACCACAGAGCCCCCAGAAAGGCAGAGGCTCTCAGAGGGGGTCAGGGCTCATTCCAGCCAGGGAGTCAGGACAGCTTCACGAAGGAGGTGGCCTTTGGCCAGTTGGGGCTCCAGGGCTAGGCTGGGGTGCTCCTTCAGCAGGTTCTGGCTCTGTATATGGGCAGAAGGAAGGAGGAAACGGGTGTTTCCTGAGAGCCATCATGTGCCAGGCTCTTTGACAGCTATCTTGGTTAACGTCACAAGAACCCTGTCTGCTCACGCAGGTGGGAAACAGCCTCAGAAAGGTTAAGCATTCCTGGCTGACCCACAGCTAGCACCCAGCACTCCTGGAGCCACCCTCACCCCGCTCCAGTCCGTCTCCACCGAGCAGCTGGGGCGCTCTTTTCAGACCGCAGAATTGACAGCATCTCGTCTCCACAGGTTCCAACTGTCCTAGGATTGAAACCCCACTCCTTAACATGGCCCACAAGGCCCTGCACGGCCAGCTCTGTGCATGTCCCCAGGCTCCCTCCCGATCGGCCTCTGCTCCTGCTGTCCCCTCCCTCCCACCACCACTCCTCTTCTGTCCTTTAACTCAACTCCTCCAAGGACTCCCAGACTTCGGGCCCCCCCCCGCCGCTTTGTAATAACAGTAGCTGACAGGTGCCAGGCATTAATCCACACTCTACATATTCTCATTCATTTCAGTCTCCACATCAACCCTGTGAGGTGGGGACCGTTATTATCCCCATTGTACAAGATGAGGAAACTGAGGCACTGAGAAAGTGAATTGCTCAAAGTCACACGGCTAGAAAGTGGCAGAGCCGAGATTCAAAGCCAGACGTTTCGCTCGAGTCCTCATTCTTAACCGCTGCCCGCTACTGCCTCTGGGTACTCAGGGTCCCAATCCTTGCTATCACATTTTGTAACCGTTTGGTTGACCTCTGTCTCAGCACTCACAGCTGGTAATAATGGTAGCTAACATATTGAGCGCTTAGCCTGTGCTAGGCACTGTACTTGGCACTTTTTATGTATCACCTAATTTCACCCTCTCAGCAACCCTGTAAAAACTAGGTACAGTTGTCCCCGTTTTGCACACGGAGAACCTGAGGAGTTAAGAGTTTAAGTGACTTGTCCACGAAGCTGGAAATTCTCAGAGGGAAGAAACCTTATCCATTTTGCTCATCATTGAGTCCAGAGGGGCTAATTCAGTGCCTGGCATACAGTAGGCACTCAATAAATGCTTTGGGGTTGGTTGGATGGATGGATGATAAATGGCAAGAGGGAAGGAAGGAAGGGAGGGAGGGATAGAAAGAGGGCCTCCTGTCCCCAGTGCCCATGCTCTGGCCACGACTGGGAGATCCTGGGACGGGAGGCTGGTGTGGTATCTGAAGTGGCGCTCCCGGGTGTATCTGCAGGAACCACGATGCACATAAAGAAGTACCTGCTCAAGTGCCTGCACCGGCTGCAGAAGGGCCCCGGCTACACATACAAGGAGTTGCTGGTGTGGTACTGTGACAACACCAACACCCATGGCCCCAAACGCATCATCTGCGAGGGGCCCAAGAAGAAGGCCATGTGGTTCGTGCTCACCCTGCTTTTCACCTCCCTCGTCTGCTGGCAATGGGGTGTCTTCATCAGGACCTACCTGAGCTGGGAGGTCAGCGTCTCCCTCTCCATCGGCTTCAAGGCTATGGACTTTCCCGCCGTCACCATCTGCAACACCAGCCCCTTCCAGTAGGTGGTCCCTGGAGCGCGGCTGGTCTCAGCGGGGCTGCATTTCTTCTTTTTTTTCCCTTCCTTCCAGCTCTCCTTCCTTCTTTCCCTTTTTCCCCTTTCTCTCTTTCTTTTTCCCTCTTTGCTTTCATCCCTTTGTAGCAAGTAAGATTCAAAATTCATAAACCTCCTAGGCTTAAAAAGAACCTCAAAAAATACCTGGTAGTCCCTGCCTTCAGGCATGCCAGTGCCTATTTATTGATTCAGTGTGTATTTATTGAGCACCTACTATTGCCAGGAACTGTTCTAGGCACCAGGAATACATCAGTAACTAAAACAACATGCCTGCCCTCGTCACAGCCTACCAGAGAAAACAGACATTAATCTTTTTTTTCCATAAATATTGAATTCATTGTAATTGTGAGGATTAAAATATATATATAGCAACCATACATTGAGTGCTTATGAAACACCAGGCAGCGTGTTGAGTGTTCTTTGGGTAATTCATGTCATTCTAATCCACACAACCTAGATGTGGGCACTACTATAGTAGCCCCAATTCATAGGTCAGGAAATGGAGGTTCAGAGAAGTGAGGGAACTTGCCCAGAGACACACAGTGAGCAACTGTAGAATTTGAATCCAGGCCTGATCTGACTCTAGAGCTGCCACTGTTTAACCACGTGATGGCAAGGCCTAGGAAGGGGACACCCAAGGACACCCAACCTAGTCAGGGTTGAGGAAAGGCAGACGGTCAGTCAGAGAAAAATGCCCTGAGGAATGAGTAGAAGTTAGCCAGGCAGAGTGAAGAGAATGCCCCAAGTGGAGGACACAGCACATGCCAAGGTCCTGAGGTGAGACAGAGCTTGGTGCATTCAAGGACTTGACAAAAGGGCCAGCATGTCTGAGTCTCAGGGAACGTTCTTGTCCAAAAGAAGGTCCTGGAAGGGAATTCACATTTCCTGATTACATTTCCAGCTATCAGAAAGTCACTTCTTTCTAGTAATAGGGCTGCTCTTCCTTGCTTGGGTGGTCTTTGAAGCTACTTGAGAAAACTCTTTATAATTATGATAATAACACACCCTGCTTTATAAGCATCACCTAATTGAATCCTCCAAAAGCCCTCTAGGGTAAATATTTCAATCCCCCCCATTTTGTAGATGAGAGAACAGAGCCTCAGAGAGGTTAACCTACCCAAAGTCACACAGATATTAAGTGGCATGCCGGAATTCAAACCCAGAGCCCATGAATTCCAACACAGGACTTACCAAGCTCAACAGCAGCTGTGGACATCTAGGCTGTAATAGCAGCCCCTACCCCGCAGCCCGCCACCTACCCAATCCTCCTCTCCCTGTGTGCACAGAGGCAGCTGGTCTGATGGTCAGGGTACAGGTTGTATCGGCATCTGAGGCTGGTGTCAGCTCTGGCTGGTGTACACCTTCATACCAGGACTTGGGCCTGTGTCCAGGGTTTAGTGCTGTCTCCTGCAGGAAGTCCTCCAGCCGGAGCTGATACACACCACCCTGGAGATCACACTCTGGGGCAAGGTCTTGGATAAATTGGGTTTTGGAGTGACTGGGGTGCAAGGCCTGGAGCCCCCACCTAGGGCCTGGTGGGAACACCCGCTGGTGTGGACACATTTCTGCCAGACTGACTGGTCACCATTTCCAATATGGGAGCCTCAGGGGCTGAGAGAAGATCCTGGATCCCAGCCCCACAGTCCCATCTGCCTTCTCCCTCCTGAAACTGGCTCCTGTTCCCCAAATTGCTGCTGGAGAATTAGGACCTCAGATCACAGACCTGCCCCTCCCCCAACATTCTCTATCCCTCCTGGGAGGGAGAAGTCAGAGCCCCATGCCTACACAGCACACCTACTGGAGCCCACCAAACCCAGGCTCCAGTCTCAGCTCTGCGGCCTCATCAGTGGGATGAGCTCAGGAAATCACAGCAACTCCCAGAGTTTCTTTATCCATATGTGGGGATGATTATAGAATTGTGGCAAAGATTAAATAAAAATATGTAGGAAGCACCTAGCACCTGGCACATGGTAAGTGATCAGTAACTGTGAGCTCTTAGGATTCCTTCCCACTAGCCTGTGAATTTCATAAGGAAAAAGAACCATTCTGTCTTGTTTGCCATAATATCCTCTGTGCCTTGCACAGCACTTGGCACATAGTAGATGCTCACCAAGTACTGGGTGAATGAATGAGTGAGCAGGTGGGTGGAAGGATGCAGGGATGCCTGGGTGGGTAGATAGAGGGGTGGGTGCTTGGGGTGGAGGAGCATTCTTCTCACGTGTGGTGGCAGCCACACTGGAGGAGGAGGGGATCCCAGACTCCAGTCGTTCTGCTTTGAAGCTGCCTCTTGCCTCCCTGACTTGCCCTCTCTCCCACACAGGTACTCCAAAGTCAAGCATTTGCTGAAGGACCTGGATGAACTGATGGAGGCAGTCCTGGAGAGGATCCTGGGCCCTGAGCTCAGCCATGGCAACGCCACCAGGGCCCTGAACCTCACCATCTGGAACTACATGCCCCTGGTCTTTATCAATGAGCAGAACCCCCACCACCCGGTGGTTCTTGACCTCTTTGAGGACAACTACAATGGCTCAGCAAGCAGCAGCCCAGCACCCGGAAGGACCTGCAGTGCCCAGGGATGCAAAGTAGCCATGAGACTAGTAAGTGGGCCCCAGGCACAGGTCAAACAATGGGCCCTAACTAGTGAGGCTGATGGGAGTTTCTTTCTTTAAATAATCTGGGTCTTGCTGGGGGAAAAACAGGCTGGAGCCAGTGCCTATTTTGTATGTTTGCAGTGCTTTTTTAAAGTTAGAAATAGTTGGTATGTTAGTCAAGACACTTTTGGATGCCAGTGACCCAGCTCAAACTAGCTTAAGCAAAGCAGGGAATTCCTTGGTTCACAAGATGAGAAGTCCAGGGGTGTGTTAAGCTGAGATGTGGCTGGATCCAGGCGTTCAGATGCTGTCATCAGGAGTCCCTCTCTCTCCACCTAGGTTCATCTTTTCTCTCAGTTGACTTTGCTCTCTGGCTGGCTCTCTCCACATGGAAGACCCTGGCAATGCCAGACATACATCCCACGAGCTTAGCACTCTTCCCAGAAACAAAGCTCTTCTTTCCTAATTGCCCCAGTAGAAGTCCTGAGACTGATCATCAGGTCACATGCTCACCCCTAAACCAATCACTGTGAGCTGGAGGACAGGCTTTCATGATTGGCCAGTCCTGGATCATGTACCCTGGAGCTGAGGATGATGTCAGCCTTCATCAGACCACATGGACTGAGCCAGGGGGAAGGGGTGGCTTCCTGAAGGAGGAATTAAGTCTTTCTTTTTTTTTTTTTAACATCTTTATTGGACTATAATTGCTTTACAATGGTGTGTTAGTTTCTGCTTTATAACAAAGTGAATCAGCTATACATATACATATATCCCCATGTCTCCTCCCTCTTGCGTCTCCCTCCCACCCTCCCTACCCCACCCCTCTAGGTGGTCACAAAGCACCGAGCTGATCTCCCTATGCCATGCAGCTGCTTCCCACTAGCTATCTATTTTACATTTGGTAGTGTATATATGTCCATGCCACTATCTCACTTCACCCCAGCTTACTCTTCCCCCTCCCCGTGTCCTCAAGTCCATTCTCTATATCTGCGTCTTTATACCTGTCCTGCCCCTAGTTTCATCAGAACATTTTTTTTTTTTAGATTCCATATATATGTGTTCACATACGGTATTTGTTTTTCTCTTTCTGACTTACTTCACTCTGTATGACAGTCTCTAGATCCATCCACCTCACTACACATACCTCCATTTCTTTTCTTTTTATGGCTGAGTAGCATTCCATTGTATATATGTGCCACATCTTCTTTATCCATTCATCTGTCGATGGACACTTAGGTTGCTTCCACATCCGGGCTATTGTAAATAAAGCTGCAGTAAACATTGTGGTACATGACTCTTTTTGAATTATGGTTTTCTCAGGGTATATGCCCAGTAGTGAGATTGCTGGGTCGTATGGTAGTTCTATTTTTAGTTTTTTAAGGAACCTCCATACTGTTCTCCATAGTGGCTGTATCAATTTACATTCCCACCAACAGTGCAAGAGGGTTCCCTTTTCTCCACACCCTCTCCAGCATTTACTGTTTGTAGATTTTTTGATGATGGCCATTCTGACCCGTGTGAGGTGATACCTCATTGTAGTTTTGATTTGCATTTCTCTAATGATTAGTGATGTTGAGCATCCTTTCATGTGTTTGTTGGCAATCTGTATATCGTCTTTGGAGAGATGTCTATTTAGATCTTCTGCCCATTTTTGGATTGGGTTGTTTGGTTTTTTGATATTGAGCTGCATGAGCTGCCTGTATATTTTGGAGATTAATCCTTTGTCAGTTGCTTCGTTTGCAAACATTTTCTCCCATTCTGAGAGTTGTCTTTCGTCTTGTTTATGGTTTCCTTTGCTGTGCAAAAGCTTTTAAGTTTCATTAGGCCCCATTTGTTTATTTTTGTTTTTATTTCCATTTCTCTAGGAGGTGGGTCAAAAAGGATCTTGCTGTGATGTATGTCTTAGAGTGTTCTGCCTATGTTTTCCTCTAAGAGTTTGATAGTGTCTGGCCTTACATTTAGGTCTTTAATCCATTTTGAGTTTATTTTTGTGTATGGTGTTAGGGAGTGTTCTAATTTCATTCTTTTACATGTAGCTCTCCAGTTTTCCCAGCACCACTTATTGAAGAGGCTGTCTTTTCCCCATTGTATATTCTTGACTCCTTTATCAAAGATAAGGTGACCATATGTGTGTGGGTTTATCTCTGGACTTTCTATCCTGTTCCATTGATCTATATTTCTGTTTTTGTGCCAGTACCATACTGTCTTGATTACTGTAGCTTTGTAGTATAGTCTGAAGTCAGGGAGCCTGATTCCTCCAGCTCCGTTTTTCTTTCTCAGGATTGCTTTGGCTATTCGGGGTCTTTTGTGTTTCCGTACAAATTGTGAAATTTTTTGTTCTAGTTCTGTGAAAAATGCCATTGGTAGTTTGATAGGGATTGCACTGAATCTGTAGATTGCTTTGGGTAGTATAGTCATTTTCGCAATGTTGATTCTTCCAATCCAAGAACATGGTATATCTCTCCATCTGTTTGTATCACATCTTTAATTTCTTTCATCAGTGTTTTATAGTTTTCTGCATACAGTTCTTCTGTCTCCTTAGGTAAGTTTATTCCTAGGTATTTTATTCTTTTTTGTTGCAATGGTAAATAGGAGTGTTTCCTTAATTTCTCTTTCAGATTTTTCATCATTAGTGTATAGGAATGCAAGAGATTTCTGTGCATTAATTTTATATCCTGCCAGTTTACCAAATTCATTGATTAGCTCTAGTAGTTTTCTGGTAGCATCTTTGGGATTTTCTATATGTAGTATCATGTCATCTGCAAACAGTGACAGTTTTACTTCTTCTTTTCTGATTTGTATTCCTTTTATTTCTTTTTCTTCTCTGATGGCTGTGGCTAAAACTTCCAAAACTATGTTGAATAACAGTGGTGAGAGTGGGCAACCTTGTCTTGTTCCTGATCTTAGTGGAAATGGTTTCAGTTTTTCACCATTGAGAACAATGTTGGCTGTGGGTTTGTCATATATGGCCTTTATTATGTTGAGGTAATTTCCCTCTATGCCTACTTTCTGGAGAGTTTTTATCATAAATGGTGTTGAATTTTGTCAAAAGCTTTTTCTGCATCTATTGAGATGATTGTATGGTTTTTCTCCTTCAATTTGTTAATATGGTGTATCACATTGATTGATTTGCATGTATTGAAGAATTCTTGCGTTCCTGGGTTAAAGCCCACTTGATCATGGTGTATGATCCTTTTAATGTGCTGTTGGATTCTGTTTGCTAGTATTTTGTTGAGGATTTTTGCGTCTATGTTCATCAGTGATATTGGTCTGTAGTTTTCTTTTTTTGTGACATCTTTGGTTTTGGTATCAGGGTGATGGTGGCCTTGTAGAATGAGTTTGAGAGCGTTCCTCCCTCTGCTATATTTTGGAAGAGTTTGAGTAGGATAGGTGTTAGCTCTTCTCTAAATGTTTGATAGAATTCGCCTGTGAAGCCATCTGGTCCTGGGCTTTTGTTTGTTGGAAGATTTTTAATCACAGTTTCAATTTCAGTGCTTGTGATTGGTCTGTTTATATTTTCTGTTTCTTTCTGGTTCAGTCTCGGGAGGTTGTGCTTCTCTAAGAATTTGTCCATTTCTTCCAGGTTGTCCATTTTATTGGCATATAGTTGCTTGTAGTAATCTCTGATGATCCTTTGTATTTCTGCAGTGTCAGCTGTTACTTCTCCTTTTTCATTTCTAATTCTATTGATTTGAGTCTTCTCCCTTTTTTTCTTGATGAGTCTGGCTAGTGGTTTATCAATTTTGTTTATCTTCTCAAAGAACCAGCTTTTAGTTTTATTGATCTTAGCTATTGTTTCCTTCATTTCTTTTTCATTTATTTCTGATCTGATTTTTATGATTTCTTTCCTTCTGCTAACTTTGTGGGTTTTTTGTTCTTCTTTCTCTGATTGCTTTAGGTGTAAGCTTAGGTTGTTTATTTGAGATGTGTATTGTTTCTTGAGGTAGGATTGTATTGCTATAAACTTCCCTCTTAGAACTGCTTTTGCTGCATCCTGTAGGTTTTGGGTCGTTGTGTTTTCATTGTCATTTGTTCCTAGGTATTTTTTTATTTCTTCTTTGATTTCTTCAGTGATCTTTTTGTTATTTAGTAGTGTATTGTTTAGCCTCCATGTGTTTGTATTTTTCACAGATTTTTTTCCTGTAATTGATATCTAGTCTCATAGCATTGTGGTTGGAAAAGATACTTGATATGTTTTCAATTTTCTTAAATTTACCAAGGCTTGATTTGTGACCCAAGATGTGATCTATCCTGGAGAATGTTCCATGAGCACTTGAGTAGAAAGTGTATTCTGTTGTTTTGGGATGGAATGTCCTATAAATATCAATGAAGTCCATCTTGTTTAATGTATCATTTAAAGCTTGTGTTTCCTTATTTATTATCATTTTGGATGATCTGTCCATTGGTGAAAGTGGGGTGTTGAAGTCCCCTACTATGACTGTGTTACTGTGGATTTCCCCTTTTATGGCTGTTAGCATTTGCGTTATGTATTGAGGTGCTCCTATGTTGGGTGCATAAATATTTACAATTGTTATATCTTCTTCTTGGATCGATCCGTTGATCATTATGTAGTGTCCTTTGTCTCTTGTAATAGTCTTTATTTTAAAGTCTGTTTTGTCTGATATGAGAATTGCTACTCCAGCTTTCTTTTGATTTCCATTTGCATGGACTATCTTTTTCCATCCCCTCACTTTCAGTCTGTATGTGTCCCTAGGTCTGAAATGGGTCTCTTATAGATAGCATATATACAGGTCTTGTTTTTGTATCCATTCAGCCAGTCTGTGTCTTTTGGTTGGAGCATATAATCCATTTACATTTAAGGTAGTTATCGATATGTGTGTTCCTATTACCATTTTCTTTATTGTTTTGGGTTTGTTATTGTAGGTCTTTTCCTTCTCTTGTGTTTCCTGCCTAGAGAAGTTCCTTTAGCATTTGTTGTAAAGCTGGTTTGGTGGTGCTGAATTCTCTTAGCTTTTGCTTGTCTGTGAAAGTTTTAATTTCTCTGTTGAATCTGAATGAGATCCTTTTTGGGTAGAGTAATCTTGGTTGTAGGTTTTTCTCTTTCATCACTTTAAATATGTCCTGCCGCTCCCTTGTGGCTTGCAGAGTTTCTGCTGAAAGATCAGCTGTTAACCTTATGGGGATTCCCTTGTATGTTATTTGTTGCTTTTCCCTTGGTGCTTTTAATATTTTTTCTTTGTATTTAATTCTTTTTAATTAATTAATTTAATTTAATTTATTTATTTGTGGCTGTGTTGGGTCTTCGTTTCTGTGCGAGGGCTTTTTCTAGCTGTGGCAAGTGGGGGCCACTCTTCATCGCAGTGCACGGGCCTCTCATTATCGCGGCCTCTCTTGTTGAGGAGCACAGGCTCCAGACGCGCAGGCTCAGCAATTGTGGCTCACAGGCCTAGTTGCTCCACGGCATGTGGGATCTTCCCAGACCAGGGCTCGAACCCGTGTCCCCTGCATTGGCAGGCAGATTCTCAACCACTGCGCCACCAGGGAAGCCCTACGGCTGTTATTTTTGACAGAAGAGCATTCAAAGTCTTTGCTGATAAATAGTGCTTGTAGTAGTACAACTGAAACAGCAGAAATGCAGAACTTATCAACGTTAAAAGTGCCAAAATCACGTTCTTATTGATCCTACTCATTAGTCTGTAGTGCTCACTTGGTTGTCTTTTGAAAGTAACCCAGCTGGTTTCATCATTTTTGGTAAGAACATAATCTTGTTTTCTGTGAACAAAGAGATGTTTCTCAGCCAACAGCAGCAGCAACGAGGAATTAAGTCTTATTATCAAAAGACAGAGGCAGGGCTTCCCTGGTGGCGCAGTGGTTAAGAATCTGCCTGCCAATGCAGGGGACATGGGTTCGAGCCCTGGTCTGGGAAGATCCCACATGCCACGGAGCGACTAAGCCCGTGAGCCACAACTACTGAGCCTGCGCGTCAAGCCTGTGCTCCACAACAAGAGAGGCCGCGACAGTGAGAGGCCCGCGCACCGCGATGAAGAGTGGCCCCTGCTCGCCGCAACTAGAGAAAGCCCTCGCACAGAAACGAAGACCCAACACAGCCAAAAAATAAATATAAATAAATAAATAAATTTATAAAAAAAAAAAAAAAAAAAAAAGACAGAGGCATAAATATCAGACAGGTGAAAAACCACAGCTATGCAGTACAGTCATTGCCAAAGCATAACTGGGATGCTGGGATGCCCGCAAGGCAGCAGTAGGAAGAAGGTTCCCTGTCTGTGCCCCGGGATCCCCTGGGAGCTCTGTAACTGCTCAGATCCCTGGGCCCCATTCCTGGAGAATCTGAATGGGCAGTTCTGGGCCCAGACCCAGAAATCTGTCTTGTTAATAGGCTCCATGGTGATTCTGATGATCAGCCTTGTTTGGGGACCCAGGCTGGGGCTAGACACTCCCCAGAAGGAGGCCACTGCCTCCCATGCCCCCCATGTGGTCAGGACTTCCACAATCCAGCCCCCCCACCTCTCCACACACACCAGCAAACAGCACGAGGCTCCAGAGGCCCAGTGCCCGCTCTGACCCAATGCCCTACTACTTTTTGGTGCAGTTAGCAGGCTTCCTGTGTCCATTTCCTCATCTGTAAAGTAGGCGTGGTCCTGGTGGCTGCACCAGCTCTCAGCGTCAGGCCCCACGTGTGTGTGTGAGCGCATGTTGTGTGGGTGCGCAAGTGGGCTGGGGACCTCAGTGTCTTCATGATGATGGGGCAGGGCTGCTGTGAGAATTGATGAGGTAATAGAACTAAAGCCCTGAGTTGGGAATTCCCTGGCAGTCCAGTGGTTAGGACTCCAAGCTTCCCCTGCAGGGGACCCAGGTTCCATCCGCGGTCAGGGAACGAAGATCCTGCAAGGTATGGGGTGTGGCCAAAAAAAAAAAAGTCCTGAGAACAGAGCCCGGGACAGAGTGAGTCATTTTTTTATATATATATATAAATTTATTTAGTTATTTATTTATTTTTGGCTGCACTGGGTCTTTGTTGCTGCATGCGGGCTTTCTCTAGTTGCAGCGAGCGGGGGCTACTCTTCGTTGCGGTGTGCGGGCTTCTCATTGCAGTGGCTTCTCTTGTTGCGGAGCACGGGCTCTAGGTGCGTGGGCTTCAGTAGTTGTGGCATGTGGGCTCAGTAGCTGTGGCTCGCAGGCTCTAGAGCTCAGGCTCAGCAGTTGTGGCGCACAGGCTTAGTTGCTCTGTGGCATGTGGGATCTTCCCAGACCGGGGCTCAAACCCGTGTCCCCTGCATTGGCAGGAGGATTCTTAACCACTGCGCCACCAGGGAAGTCCCGAGAGTGAGTCTTAAGTAGTATCATCTCCCTGAGGTGAGGTGAGGACCTCCAGGAACCGGCCTGAGGACAGCGCCCCATGCCGGCCTGGAGAGGGCTGTCTCAGAACTAAGGAGAAGCTTCTCCCTCAGGCCTCCTGGGTTCCCACCAGGAGGACCAATAGAGGCAGAGTGGCCAAGGCTGGAGTGTCAGGGCCTAGTCTGTCCTGTGTCTACAGGGGACCTGGGCTTCATGGTGGAGGGGCCTGCACCCCTCTGTAGGCTCAAGCTGACAAGGCCCGGGTCCTTCTCCCAGCCGAGGGGTGGGCAGACCTGGAGTCTTGGGTCCTTCATGGTCCACACAGCCTCCAGGGAGCTGCCTGTGGATGTCTGGGGAGGGGGCTGGGAAAGGAGTCAGGGGAGTGGAGGGTCCGAGTGTGTGCTGTAGATGTGCCCACGTGAGCATGAATGTGGTGCCACTTGCGTAAATCAAGGTACATGGACGTGTGTGTGGAGTTGTGACCCCAGGACATCATGTGACTGCAGGTATCAGAAAGCGGGGTCTGTCTGTGTATACGTGTGTACGTGTGTGTGTTCCCTTGTGCCTGAGGCTGTATTATATGGGGGGGGCTGGTGCTGCGTGTGAGTCCTTGTGACTGCAGAGCTGTGGGTGAGGGAACAGCCTGAGCCTTGTGACCGTGAGTGCACACACACTCCCCACGGCCCAGCCGTGGGCAGCCCTCGCACCCAGGCGCGCCCTGCGGAAGGGCAGCTGGCGGCGCCCTCGCCGCCCTGGCCCTCGGGGCAGAGGCCTGGCAGCAGCCCCCGCCCACAGGAACCCCTCTTGCCCCCGCAGTGCAGCCACAATGGGACCACGTGCAATTTCCGGAACTTCAGCAGCGCCACCCAGGCCGTGACGGAGTGGTACACCCTGCAGGCCACCAACATCTTCGCACAGGTTCCAAAACAGGAGCTGGTGGCCATGGGCTACCCCGCCGAGCGGCTGATCCTGGCCTGCCTCTTCGGGGCGGAGCCCTGCAACTACAGGTAAGAGCCGCCGGGCCCCCTGCAGCCAGGGTCCACATCCCGGTCCACACCCCAGCTTGGCCACTCAGCCCGCACCACAGTTGTCTGTGCCCAGGTGTCTTTGGTTTTCTGGGGGCAGAGCCTGAGACGGGGATGCGCTGAAGGCCCCATCACGTACTGAGGGAAGCGCTTTAGGAGAAGTCTGCAGGAAAGAGGACTGAGCTAAGGGAGGCTGTGGCCACAGGTGACGTCTAGGCCTGACCTGATCCACGGGGAGCGTAAACCGCACCGCAGAGCTGACCTCCCTTAAGCGGAGGTCGGGGGCGGGGGGGTGGGAGCAGCCCCTTGTACGTGCCCCCATCAGTTACTCACTGGCTCTGTGCCACCCCCAGGAGGACGGGCCGGGGTCTCCTAATTTCCCAGGCAAGGTGGCGGGAGAAGGGGCGGCTGTGAGCTGTTAGCCTCTAATACTCCGCAGCTGGGGGTCTGTGCCAGTACCCCAGCATCTACTGCCCTCGGTGTTCTCATCCCTAAGACAGCAACAATAGCCGTATCCACTTCCTGGAGTTCCTGTGAAGGGTAAATGAAGTGGGGGGCTTCCCTGGTGGTCCAGTGGTTGAGACTCTGCGCTTCCACGGCGGGGGGTGCGGCGTTCGATCCCTGGTCAGGGAGCTAAGATCCCACATGCTGTGCGGCCAAAAAAAAAAATTTTTTTATAGAAAAAAAAAAAGTAAATGAAGTGGCTCATGTCAGCACTTAGGGCCCTGGAAGTCTTCGCTGTAAACACCTTTTTCCCAAACAACCCCCAATGTTGAAAAGATGGCAGAAGGAGGGCAGGGTCAACCCCAAAAGCCTGTGTCCTCTTGCAAATGGCCCACAGATCTCCCCCTCCTTCCCCTCCCCAGCTTCTGACCATCCAGACCCTGGGCCTGAGAGCCAAGCTCTGTCCCCGAATCTGGGGCAGCCGTCAGAGGGCTGCAGGTCGGCTGGCGGGTCAAGGGGGAAGGGAGGGGCTGGGTACAGGCAGAGCTGCTGAAGCCCCAGGGCCCCCTCCTGGCTTCCTGGCCAGGCCTCCGGGTGAGGGGGACCACACCACCTGGGTCCCGCCCCGGGCTTCAGCCAATCCTGTTTCCCAGAGGTGCTGGCGTCTTCCTGGCCTGGGGCTTCAAATTCCCACACTTAAGGCCTCTGGAGAAAGGGGCGTTTTGCTGAGTCTTGCCGCTTTGAATGAGTGACAGGCTACCGGTTTCACCCTCCCAGGGATTGTGGCCTCAGCCCAACTCAGTCAACTCGTACACCTTCAGGGACCTCTGTTGAGAATCTGCTGACAGCTATGGACCCTCTGTCCCCCAAAACGCACAGGCACTCAAGAGGCAGGCGTCTCGTAGGCTGTGTCGTGGAATCAAGGCCCACTGGGGAGGCAGAGCTGCACATTTGGTCCATTGTGAGAATCAGAAAAGGCCAGTCCTACCGGTGGAGGAGCTACGTGATGGCTCCCTGCTGGTGGCACGCGTCCTGGCCAGCTGGTTACAGGCTGGATGCCAACCCTCCCTCTGGGCCGGGGCACTCGGTTCAGAGCACGCCTGCCCAACCATTCCTGGCAGCCCTGCCTGAAGGTTGTTGGTACCCAATGGGCTAGTGCTGTGCCCACAAGTTCATCTTTCACCCTCTCAGCTAAAAGAGAGAGATGTAATACTGTAATTGCAAATATATGGCCCATCTGCTCAGTCAGACTATGTCCTGAAGTGCAAGTGAGTCGGGACAGTGGGTTCTACTAGGATCCACTGGGATCTGCTGTCAGGTCCCTGGTGCCTGAAGCGTGAGCATCTCCCATTGAGCAGGATCCCAGTGCGCGAAGGTGTGCGCTCTGCACACAGCACGGCCCCTACACTGAGCCAGCTGTTCCCAGGCCTGCTCCAGGGCCAGAGGCAACCTGGGGATGACCTGCTTGTTGCCAAGATGGCGCCCTCCAAAAGGAGTCCCATTTGGGTCACATGGACTGAGGGTGGTCCCCCAAAGAGAAGATGGCTGATGGGCAGGCAACACCCGGTATTGGCCACACAACTTTCGTGGTGTAGCTAGGGCTGTGGAGTTAAGTCTAGTGAAGGGGTGGGTCAAGGCTGGACTCTGCAGTTAGACTATTGGGTTCAGATCCTTGCTCTGTCTTACAAGCTGTGTGGCCTTGAACAAATTTCTTAAACCTTTTTTTTTTTTTAATTTATTTATTTTTGGCTGCGTTGGGTCTTTGTTGATGCACGCGGGCTTTCTCTAGTCTTCGTTGCCGCACGTGGGCTTTCTCTCTAGTTGCGGCGGGCAGGGGCTACTCTTCGTTGCGGTGCACGGGCTTCTCATTGCGGTGGCTTCTCTTGTTGCGGAGCACAGGCTCCAGGCGCACGGGCTTCAGTAGTTGTGGCACACAGGCTCAGTAGTTATGGCTCACGGGCTCTAGAGCACAGGCTCAGTAGCTGTGGCGCATGGGCTTAGTTGCTCCGTGGCGTGTGGGATCTTCCCGGACCAGGGATTGAACCCGTGTCCCCTGCATTGGCAGGCGGATTCTTAACCACTGCGCCACCAGGGAAGAAGTCCCAAATTTCTTAACCTTTATATGCTCCATTTTCCTCCTCTGTAAAATAGATAATAACAGTGCCTACTCTACAGGGTTATTTTGAATATTCAGTGAGTTAATATGCATGACAGGCTGACAGTAGTGAGGACTCAAGTGTTATTCTCATTAAACCCACATTTGACAAGGAACTCATTCCTCAATAATGATGCTAACGTTTATTGTGCCCTTCTGATATGCCAAGCACTATTCTTAGCACTTTACATGTATAAAATCAGTTTGACCCTGGCAACAAGCCCTCGTTTTATATGATGCAACCACTGCCCAGAGAGGTTAAGCAACTTCTCTGAGGTCACACAGCTGGTGAGTGGCAGAGGTGGCAGTCTGGGCCAGGCCCACCCTGTGTCACTTCACCACCTCATCAGAAATCGAGATCATCTTTCCTCCCCACCCACCCCTCCCAAGCCTGTTTCTTCAGCACTCGGCAGTCTGAGTGGAGGGTGTGACCCAGCCACTTGGCACAGAAACCCTAGTCCACCCATCTCTGTGCTCCTGCTCACTCCCACAGCCAACTGGTCACCCACCTTCCTGAATCAGCCTCAGACTCAGTGCCGAGGACGCGTGCCTCTCTCCGCCCTCCCAGTGCTCGGCTCCAGACACTACGGCTTCCTCACTCTGTTCTGGACTCCTTCCTTTCCCGCTCGTATGTAGCAAATGCTCAAGACACAGCAGCTGCAGTTTTAGGAAAATATGAGCCACGTTTGGACCCTGACACCAAACCACCCGGATTTGAATGCCAGCTCTGTGTGTTGTTGGGCACGCTACTTAGCCTCTCTGTGCCTCAGTTTTCTCATCTGGAAAATGGGAATAATGAAATGACCTCATAGGGCTATCATGGGGATTAAATGAATTAACATAGATAAAGTGCTTATGTGAAGCAATTATACTCCAATAAAGATGTTAAAAAAAAAAAAAAAGTAGAGGAGACCAGAAAAAAAAAAAGTGCTTAGAACAGTGCTGAGCATGTGTTAAGAATTATATGAGCACTTTAAAGATAAACTTTTTATTGTGGAATAGCTTTAGATTTATAGAAAAGTTTCAAAGAGAGTACAGAGTTCCCTTGTACTCCTCACCCAGTTTCCCCTCTCGGTAACATCTTACATCACCATAGTAATTTATCAAAACTAAGAAACCGACATGGGCACATCATTATTAAATAAACCTAACACTTTATTCGGATTTTGTCAGTTTTTCCTGGTGACCTTTTCCTGTTCAAGATTCCATCCAAGAGACCCCTGTCGGTTGCTGTCGGTTGTCACATCTCCTTTGTCCATTCTGGCAGTGACACTTTCTCAGACTTCCTTGTTCTGGATGATTGTGACAGTTTCAGAGTACTGGTTGGGTGTTTTATAGAAAGCCCTTGATTTGGGTTTACACAGATAAGATGGATTTGGGGGAAGAAGACCACAGAGGTGAGGGCGCTCCTCATCACATAGTGTGTGGGGTACATGTTAGCCACTCGACACCACCGTGATGTTGGCCTTCCTCCCTTGGTTCAGGTGCTGCGTGCTGGGCTTCTCCGCTCTAACGTAACCACTTTTCCCTGCCTGTGCTCTGTATCGTGGAAGCACGTCTCTGAGTTCAGCCCGTACTCTGGGGGGTGGAGGTGACGGCACGGGGAGACAGACTAAACTCCACTTCTCCTGGAGAGGGGAACATAACACTATTTGGAATTCTTCTGTAAGGAAGATTTATGTCTTCTCCATTTGTTTATTTATTCAGTCTCTTAATTTATACCGATAGGGACTCATGTATATTTGGGTTGTAATCCAATACCACACTATTTATTTTCTTACTCAAAATTTTCCATCTTTGGCCACTGAGAGCTCCTTCAGTTGGCTCCTATGTCTCTTTGACATGTTCCCATCCCTTTATTTATTTTTTAAGTACTTCCTTACTTTCTGGCACAACAAGATGCCCCAGTCCTAGAATCAGCCAGTTCTCTGAGGAGCTCCAGTCCTTTTACTGGAGAATGGTATTTAGAAACCAAGATCTAGGCATCTATAAGTGTTACTGTTGTTGTTATTATTGCTTCAGGGATTGGCCAGCTAGTTTCTGCCCTTCCCCAAACCCTACTGCACAGTACCACTGTTGTTATACTGCTTCCTGCTAGGATGCTCTGTTTCCCAGTCTTTTCTGGAGGCTTGCTGGTCTCCGTCTATACGCCTAGCCTCTGTTCCAGGGAAGGTTTTTGGAGGGAAACGCCTAGCTCTGGAGCCGGAGGTAGCCAGTGCTGGGAGCAGCCTCTCCAGGTAAAGAACATTATCAACAAGCAAATAGTTGGCAAGACTGAGAGTGCAACCCAGGACAGGAGGGGATCTGGCCGTGCCCTGAGCCGCCTCCTGCTCCTGAGCTCTAGATGACCAAGACAGCTCCTTGGGCACACCGTATCCCCACAGCCCTGGGGTGGGGTCTCTCCTTCCAGAGCAGGGCCTGGCTGCGGCTGGTTTGCCCTGCTCCGTTCCTTCCCTGTGGCCACAGCCCTGATCCCACACAGGACAGAGACTCTGTAGTGCCCGCCCAAAGCTGTTTCTTCCCTCTGGGACTTCGCGTGTGTCGTGCCCCCTGCCTGGGCTGCCCTTTCTCCTCCCCACCCCCCAGGCTCGGCTACCTCTTACTCATCCTTAAAGTCTCAGCTCAGGCCTCACCTCCTCCACGAAACCTTCCCTGACCCACTCCCTACCCCGACACCCACTCTTCCAGGCTTATCTCTGTTGATACTCTTACCACATATTATAATTTATCCAACAAATATTTACTGACTGTCTACCGAGTGCCAGGCTCTGAGGATGGGGGGTGAATTTGTTCAGTATTTCAGTGTGCTTGGCTTCCAACCCTCACGTCAGTCCCTTTGGGTGGGCGCTGTTGTTACCCCAATGTTACAGGTGGAGAAACGAGACACGGAGAGGTGAAGTAACTTCCCCCAAGCTCACCAGCTAGTAAGTGGCAGAGCCAGAATTCAAATTCAGGCAGGCTGGCTCCCAGGCCTGAGCTCTTAGCCTTTAAATTCTTTCTCCCTGCAAACAGACAGCTGCCCTCCCTGGGATTATGGTCTAAAGCAAGAGGCAGCTGATAAGCAAGCAGTTAAAGAAGATGAGTTCAGCTTCTGATGCATGCCAGCAGGGGAGTAAGCAGGTGGAAATGGTCAAGTAACTGGGAAGTGACTTTGTGTAGGGAGGTCAGGGGACGGCTCCGAGCAGATGAAACCTGAAGGATGAGGAGAAACCAGCAATTTCTCCTCAGAAATTGCTGCTCAGAGAATATCCCAGGCCCAAGGAGCAGCGGGCCTTGAATTTGGAAACATCTTGGAGTGTCTCTGGAGTATAATGAACAAGGGGGGAGAAAGCCCAGTAGGGCGTTTGCATTTTATTCTGTGAGCAGCAAGGAGCTTCTGGAAGGTTCTAGCAGGGGCGTGCTGTGGGCTGATTCACAATTTGAACACTCGCCCTGACCACTGTGCAGGAGGAAGACTGTGAGGGAGCAGGAGTGGAGGCAGAGGCTCCAGCAGGAACTGGGGTAGGAGATGCCGGCGGCCTGGACCAGGGTGGGAGCCTTAGAGGTGGAGGAAGGCAGGTAGGCCGGAGATGCACTTTGGAAGGAGAGAATTGCTATGACGCTGCTCCGTGGTGTCCCCCACGCTGTGAGCTTCGAGGGTAGGACTGTCTTGCCAGCCTCAGTGTCCCCAACGCAGTGTGCGCCTCAATAAATGTTGGGTGAAGAAATGCACTTTCTTCCTGATTTCCCTTTCACCGTGGGGGACACCAGAGCTCAGAGGTTGAGGAAGCAGCTCCCATGTGTCAGGCAGGGTCAGCTCCCAGATCAGATTTCACTGCCTGCCCTGGACCCGCCTCATTCTGCTGGCACAGACGGTGAGACAAAAGACAGAGGAAATGGTTTCCTAATCTGAACACAGGGACAAAGAGCAGCTGACCTCATGGGGTTATTTTGATAATTAAAAGAGAAATCTTCAGCACGGGCCTGGCCCGTGAAAGTTGCTCAGTAAAAGTTGTAGAACAGAAAGCTTAGAAAGTACTGCATTTCAGGTGATATTTCTGCAGTACTTGATGCACTGAGCCCCATTCCTTCCTGCTTTTTAATAAAATAACAAAAACGGTATAAAAACATCCAAAGACATTTTAAATGCTATTTCCTATGAAGACTTGAGAACATACACATAGATAGAACAGGGTGTGATGAACTCACATGGACCTACCACCCAGATCCAACAAGCATGATTCACATCCTGTCCTGTGCTGTTTTTAAAGCAAATCCCAAACATCATATTCTTTCATCTATATAGTATTCAGAATGTATCTTAAAAGAGAAGACTTTTTTTAACAGAAGCACAATATCGTTATCCTACCTGAAAAAGAGATGAACAGTGATTCCTCAATACCATCAACTATCCAGTCGTGTTCACACTTGTCAATGTCGTACTTTTTTGTTTACTTGTTTGAATCAGGATCCAATTAAAGTCCACACGTTGTGATTGTAACCAAGTCTTTGAAGTTTATTTTAATCTGTAGGTTACCCCCCTTACCCTCTCTCACAATTTCTTTGTTGAAGGAACTGGAGTCTGGATTTTGCACATTGACTTTTTGTAGTGTCTTTGAACTTGTTCCTCTGTCTCCAGTATTGGCTATAAATGGTAGAGACAGATGCTCGATCCTGTTCAAGGCTGGGTTTTGTTGTTGTTTTGTTTATTGGCAAGGCCACTTCCTGGACAGCCTGTGCTCTTCCATCAGGACACCCAGCATTGGTCACTACTGGTGCACATTGCCCAAAATCCCCAAAATCAGGGGTGCAAAATTATGATCCTCTAATTGTATCACTCCCTCTTCAATTATTAGCTGGATGAAACCAGAACTCTTTTTTTTTTTTTTAATTTATTTATTTATTTATTTGTTTATTTATGGCTGTGTTGGGTCTTCGTTTCTGTGCGAGGGCTTTCTCCAGTTGCGGCAAGCGGGGGCCACTCTTCATCGCGGTGCGCGGGCCTCTCACTATCGCGGCCTCTCTTGTTGCGGAGCACAGGCTCCAGACGCGCAGGCTCAGTAATTGTGGCTCACGGGCCTAGTTGCCCCGCGGCATGTGGGATCCTCCCAGACCAGGGCTCGAACCCGTGTCCCCGGCATTGGCAGGCAGATTCTCAACCACTGCGCCACCAGGGAAGCCCGAAACCAGAACTCTTAACAGCTGTTTTACAAGGACAAAAAAAAAAGTCAGATGAAGGGAGCCATAGATTAAGAGATTTAAAAGGCATATCAACCAATCACATATCAACATCATTTGGATCCCAATTTAAACAAATAAATTGTAAAACCAGAATTGACCTCTGTGAGACAATATAAATTGAATGTTTAATAATATTAAGGAATTTTTGTTAGTTATGTTTAGCATGGTTTTTTAAGAGTTCTTGTAGGGATACATATAGCAATGTTTACAAATAAAACTATGATGTCTGAGATTTTCTTCAAAATAATATGGGAGGGAGAGTGGGGGCAGGTAGAGATGAAACATGACTGGCCGTAGGGGATTGTTGTTTTTGTTTTTGTTTTTTTATATTTATTTTTATTTTTGGCTGTGTTGGGTCTTCGTTGCTGCGTGCGGGCTTTCTCTAGTTGCAGCGAGCTGGCTTCTCATTGCAGTGGCTTCTCTTGTTCCGGAGCACAGGCTCTAGGTGCGTGGGCTTCAGTAGTTGTGGCACGTGAGCTCACTAGTTGTGGCTCGTGGGCTCTAGAGCACAGGCTCAGTAGTTGTGGCACACGGGCTTAGTTGCTCCGTGGCATATGGGCTCTTCCCGGACCAGGGCTCTAACCCGTGTCCCCTGCATTGACAGGTGGATTCTTAACCACTGCACCACCAGGGAAGTCCCGTAGGGGGTTGTTGAAGCTGGTGGTGGGGCTTCGTTCTCTCCACTTTTTACGTTTGAAAAGTTCCATATCAAAAAAAAATTAACCAAATTTTCTGAAACTACATTATACTGTCGCTTCTTCCCTGAGCATCTTTATGCAAACATTTTGTGTTGTTGCTGAATTATTTCCTTAGGAAACATTCTCATGACATGATAGGATCCTGGATAGGGCTCTTCACACCTCGTTGTGAAGTTCTCTCTTTCCTGGCCTCTGCTTGCACCCTCTCCTGATTCACAACCCTCCATCTCCGTCTACTTTCCTCTTTACCGGAGCTCCCGAGGTTCCCCGACAAGCCCACCTGTCTGGATTCTGCCAGCTCCTTGGAGCAAACACTGCCTGGAGCTGCCCTCTCACTCTTATGATCTGTATTAGTTTCCTGTGGCCGCTGTAACAAATGACCACAAACTGGGTGGTTTAGAACAACGGAAATTTATTCTTTCACAGAGGAGGCTAGAAGTCGGCAGTCACGGTGTCAGCAGGACCAGGCTCTCTCCAGAGGCTGCAGGGGAGAATCCTTTCCTGCC
Source organism: Balaenoptera physalus (assembly GCF_965194825.1). Classification (NCBI taxonomy): domain Eukaryota; kingdom Metazoa; phylum Chordata; class Mammalia; order Artiodactyla; family Balaenopteridae; genus Balaenoptera; species Balaenoptera physalus. The sequence continues at coordinate 72,015,979 of NC_138898.1, forward strand.
CCTTCTAGCGTCTGGTGGGCCCAGGTGTTCCTTGACTTCTGTCTGTGTAACTCCAATCTCTGCCTCCATCTTCACGTGGCCTTCTCCTCTGTATCTGTGTCTCCTCTTCTGTCTCTTTAAGGACACTCGTGGTTGGATTTAGGGCCCACGTGGATAAAAGAGGCTGATCTCATCTCAAGATCCTGAATTATGTCCGCAAAGACCCCTTCTCCAAATAAGATCACACTCCCAGGTCCCTGGGGTTAGGACGTGGACATCTCTTTTTGGGGGCCACCGTTTAAATGACCACATGACTTACTAGACCTTGTAGATGAGACAGATGAAAACATCAGATAAGCTTCTTTTTCATCACTCATGGCTAAGCCAGAGAGCCTAGTTCCACCCTTCCTCACCCTTCTTTCCCAAGGGAGTCTGGGAATCTCCTCTCTGGTGGGTGCATGGGTGCAGGTAAAGGGACAGAATGACCTGTCGCTCACCGCTCCCTTCCTAAGCCTCTCCGAGCAGTAATCTACCAGCTCCCCTCTGCCACGAGCCCTGGGCAGGGGGGGCATCAGCTGGGGTGGGGTGGGCCCTGCTCTCTAGCTGATGGTGTTTCTTTCAGGAACTTCACACCCATCTTCCACCCGGATTATGGCAACTGTTACATCTTCAACTGGGGCATGAGGGAGAAGGCCCTCCCTTCAGCCAACCCCGGAGCTGAGTTTGGTAAGTCTTGGTTTGTCCTGGAGCCAGGGCCATGAGGATTTAAATCCTATCATGTGGAGCTGAAAGACCAAATTACCATCGGCCATTGAGGGGCAGGACTGAGGTTAGACGGAGGCCGGCACGCGGAGGGGCAGCCTCTACTGTGTGCACGGGGGCTGGGCCAGGTGCCTTCTCAGCCGTCCCCCCACCCAACGCTCATAAACCCCTGGGGTAGCGACTGGTGTGCCCATTTTGCTGATGAGCAAAGCGAGGTAGCAGTAAGCTTAGTGGTCGAGAGCGCAGGCTTCTGTGACCGGGTGGAATCCCAGCTCCACCATTTATCCCCGGGTGATGCTGAGCTGAGACTTAACTTCTGGAAGCCCTTGTTTCCCCATATCGTACAGAGCAGAGCATATGTATAGTATAGAACTCATCGAATCATCCTGGCCTAAGGCAGGTAGACCTCTGAGCACAGAGCAAGCAGCCTTGTCTCTAAGCCTGGCAAGTAGCAAATGCTCAATAAATGCAGATATTCTGAGAAGTTGTAAATAATTTGCCCACACTCACATAGTTAGCCTGGGGCAGAGCCCTTACTCTCAGCCTTGTTTCTGTGCAGTTCTTGAGAGACAGAGAGCAGGTGAAGTAGTAAACAGAAGGGAGGAAGAGGAAGTGGTTGATGGCAGAGGCTGCTCGTTTTGGGAGAAAGGCTGGCGGACTCAGCGTGTGCACCAGGCCTTGGGGAGCAAATCCTTCCTCCCCGCTCAGGTTCTGCCCTCCCCAGCCATCAGAGGGCAGGTGTCATTCAACAACTGTCAGGGCTGCTGGTCAATAGGGGTGTGGGTGGGCTGCCTACCCTTCACCACCCCTGTGCCCCTGAAGACATTGGGTATCACAGAGGTGCTGGTCAACTCAGTCTATAGGAGAAGATGATTAAGATCAAGGAGCCTGGCTGCCTGTTTAGAAGCCCAGCAACCCTCCACTTCCTCACTGAGTGACCTATGACAACATCCCTTCTCCTCTATGAGCCTCAGTTTCCTCATCTGTAAAATGGGGACGATAATTGTACCTAACTCATACAAAAAAAGCACCAGTGGGATCATGTAAATAAAGCCCTTAGCCCAGCACTCAGCATGTAGCAAGTGCTCAATAAATGCTAGCCTTCTTGTCCTAACCACCTAGCCCGGTCCCATGGTGCATAAAATAGTGGGTCTGGTCTCTACCTTCAAGAAGGCAACAGTGGAGTGGGGCAGGAAGACAGATAATAAAAGAAGAATCTCAAGAGTGAGAGAGGTACTTGGAAGGAAAGTTCCAGGGCTAGGAGAGCATATCACAGAGATCCTGAGACCCAGTCTAGGTAGTCAGGGAAGGCTTCTGAAGGAAGTGACACTTGGGCTGAGATCTGAAGGAAGAGCAAGAGTTTCTAGGTGAAAGGTGAGTCTGGAGACAGCATTCCAGAGAGAAGGGAGAGTGTTACGAAGTCCCAGCAGCAGGAAGGAGCACGGCAGCAAAGGGAAGTGAGTGGAGAGAATGAGGACCTGTGTGATTGGAGGTAGGACCGCCTGTGCTGTGGCCCTAGGTCTACCTGCCCTGTGGAAGAGAGATCATGGGGGTGGTACAGGGGGCAAAAGAAGCCCAGAGAGGAGACCATGGTCGCTCGGACTCGAATGGGGGCCTTAGAGAAGGCAAGAAGTCTGGATTTTCGTAAAGTGGAGCCAGCTTCCTGCACAGACCCTTGGCTGGAGGGGACTTGGACCAGTGGGTGGTGGGTGTCCCTTCAGCCTTGGGGAGCGAGCTCAGGCAGCCCTCGGCCCCATCTTCCCGTCAGGCCTGAAGCTGATCCTGGACATGGGCCAGGAAGACTACGTGCCCTTCCTCACGTCCACAGCCGGTGCCCGGCTGATGCTTCACGAGCAGATGTCGTACCCCTTCATCAAAGAAGAGGGCATCTTCGCCATGTCGGGGATGGAGACTTCCATCGGGGTGCTGGTGGTATGGCTGCAGCCCAAGGGCACCCCACCTACCCAGCGCCCACCTCCCAGGGCCTGAGGGTAGGAGATCCGGGCCTCCCCAAGTCCTGGACCTCCTCACCATCCACTCCTGCCTCACCTCCTGGCTGGAACCCCACCGGGCGGCCACGCTCTGGGGGAAGATCAGTGCCCCCCAACCCCTGGCGCCTGCTGGGGCATTGGCCCTCTATCCCCTCTCAACATCCCCTAGACCTGCATGCTAGATGGGAGGGAGGAACAGAGGGGGCTTCCTAGGGGTGACCAGGGGCCCCCCACAAACAACCTCTCACACAGGACAGGCTGGAGCGCAAGGGCGAGCCTTACAGCCAGTGCACCATGAACGGCTCCGATGTCCCCATCCGAAACCTCTACAGCGACTACAACACGACCTACTCCATCCAGGTGGGAAGTTGGTGCAGCCTCATGACCCTGGGGCCCCGTCCACGTCTACCTAGCCTGAGGCCTGAGGTCTCTGGGAAAGCTAATCCCAGCAAGGCTGACTCTGCTGGATCTTTGGGACCACAGGATGCCCTGGGGGTTAGGGAGCCAGTCTAATCCTGGTTCTCACCAGGGCCCAAGGCTGGCCGCTTCTCCACCCTGCTTTGTAGGTGTGCCCTTGGTGTCTTGCTCTGGGGTCTCCCAAGAAGAAGCCTTGTGTGTGTTAAGGGTTTACATGAATTACATCATCATTTGATCCTTTCAATACCCCTACGAGGCAATAATATACTAACAATAATTACTAATTATTGTTAACGTATTATGCTATTAATAGCATTTATTATATATGCTATTTATTATAAGTATTAATATACTAATAACAGCAGGCTTCTGGTGTGCTAGGCAGGCACTGTTCCACATGCTTCACATATATATATTAAATCATTTAATCCTCACAACAACCCTAAGATGTAGATACTACTATTAGGAATGAGGAAATTGGGGTTTACAGACCCCAGTCCAAATGCCTCATTGATATACCTGAGAAGTCCCTCTTTGTATCTGGCCTCAATCCCCCTTGCTGCAGCTGGGGGCTTCCCCCTTATGCTGATCTCCAAGGTCAGCCCAGGAGGCCTGGCCTCTGACCTGGCCCCAGTGGAGAGGACACACTGAATCTTTGCAAAAGTGACCACTTGCTGACATTTTTCCTCCCAGCCCAGTCTGCCTTGGTGGATAAGGAAACTGAGGCATAACAAGGGCCAGGGCAGAGCAGTGCCTGGCTCCGTGTCTGAGAGCCCCAAGCAAGGTGTGGTTTTCCCGTTTGCCTTAGTCAGGGGACTCCACTCTCCCCCCTGCCCGCCTGCCCGCCCACTCCATCCAGCTGACCCCAGGCACCCCGCACTCTGGCCCTCCTGTCTAGAGGGGCTTCTGCCTGCGATGGAGAGCTCAGGGAACCTTCCAAGCCTCTGGAGGGACAGATGGACAGACAAGACAGCACAGGGAGGTGGGGAGCACGGAAGAGGAGGCCAGAGGCATCAGGCCCCAGCCCTGGAGACCTCATTCCAGAAAAACCTCAGTTCTTGCTTCGTCCAGTGCAGTCACCAGTCTGGCCGGAGAGCTGGGCAAAGCCCCAGGCCCTGGTCAGGTGCTCGGCCCGCCCAGGCCCCACCCTAGCCCAGCCTCAGCTGGGCCCTGGAGAGGACTCCCACCTTCCAGGTGAGACAGTGAGGTCTGGGCGAGTGTGAGACACTTGGCCAAAGTCACTTGGCTCCCTTCTGACCCCACTGCCCCGACCTTGCCCCAGACCCGCTCCTCCCGGCTGTGCCATGTCATCTGCCGCCTCCCCCCGGCCACTTCCTCCCGCAGGGAGCCCACAGGTTTGCCAGGGAGAGCAGAGGAGAGGATGCGTTAGCCTGGGAAGCAGCAGGCGGGAGAGCGGAAAAGAAGCTGTGGGCTCCTTGGCCAGGGTGGGAGCAGGGAGTCCTCCAGAGGCAGCACTTGGGAACCTGGGCAGCGAGAGACGTGAGGGGTGGCTGCTGCCGTTCGCTGAGCGCCCCCTGGCAAGCCGACCTCCCCGCCTGAGCCGACGGGAGCGACAGGAGTAAACTGAGGCTCGGAGGCTAAGGGCTGGCCCGGGACACACAGCTCGTTTCTGAGTGGAATGACCTGAAAACCCAGTATGAGTAGATTCATCTCATCCAGCCCGGGGCCGGGGCGGGGGGAGGGGAGGGCTGAGTCCACTCTCCCCCTCCCCCATCCCCAGCCAGGGGACATTCCGTAGAAGGTCACTTCCTCTTCCATCCACTCCGAGCGCTCACATCACACTTCTCGCCTTCCCTGAGTGTTTCTCTCCAGGAAGAAGGAGCGCAGGGCAAGCCTGCCTGTCTTCCCTTCTGGGTCCTTCCATGTAAAGGGCTCAGAAACCTGCTGGCAGCCTTGTGACAAGAGCTATCTAAGAGTTAGCTTTTTTTTTTTTTTTTTGGCCACACGCAGATCTTAGTTCGCTGACCAGGGATCAAACCCGTGCCCCCTGCAGTAGAAGCACAGCGTCCTAACCACTGGACCGCCAGGGAAGTCCCTAAGAGTCAGCTTTAGTGTTGGAACAAGCCACCCCTCCCCATGTCCTCCGTGGGGCCCCAACTCTGAAAGGTGGCAGGGGCCATCCTCAGAGAGCTGGCGTCTGGCCTGAGTCCCTCTGTGGGGGCCAGGGGCAGGGGAGGACCGCCACGCCCCAACTTGGCGGCAGCTCGGCCACCGCTTCTGCGTGGGAGGGGCCCCTCCCCCGGCTCCCCCAGTCCCCTTGGCCTGGGCAGCAAGCTCTCCGGGCCCCCTTCCCCCGGGGCTGGGGTGGGGACATCACTGTCAAGTCTGCATTCTCTGCTCCTCCTCCACCCCCAGGCCTGTATTCGCTCTTGCTTCCAAGACCACATGATCCATAACTGCAGCTGTGGCCACTACCTGTACCCGCTGCCCCGCGGAGAGAAATACTGCAACAACCAGGAGTTCCCAGACTGGGGTGAGTGGGGAGCTCCCGCCAGCTGGGCCACTGCCCCTGAAGGCCCTGACCACAAGGGAGGTCGGAGCTCCACGCCCTCAGTCCCCGTCCTCTCGGACCACAGCCCCTCTCGCCGCTCCCCCTACTGTTCGACTCCATTAAGTGTACACTTGAAACATGTATGTTCGGGAGAGGATTTGTCCTTGAGACCTGAAGCCACAGGAGAAGGAGTCCCTGCTGGGCTCACACTGAGCTGGGATCCAGGCTTGGAGTCCAAACACCGATGGATGTTGTCGGCAGCGAAGAGCATCCCACCACCTCTTTTTTTTTGTTTAACCTTTTATTTATTTATTTTATTTTTTGGCTGCATCGGGTCTTAGTTGCGGCACACGGGATCTTTCGTTGCAGCATGTGGGCTCTTCGTTGCGTTGCGCGGGCTTCTCTCTAGCTGTGGTGTGCGGGTTTTCTCTTCTCTAGTTGTGGCACGTGGGCTCCAGAATGCATGGGCTCTGTAGTTTGTGTCACACGGGCTCTCTAGTTGAGGCGCACGGGCTCAGTAGTTGTGGCCCGTGGGCTTAGTTGCCCCGTGGCAGGTAGGATCTTAGTTCCCTGACCAGCGATCAAACCCGCATCCCCTGCATTGGAAGGCAGATTCTTTACCACTGGACCACCAGGGAAGTCCCCTACCACCTCTTAAAACTAACAAAATGTGTGGACAAGAGGGGAAAACCTTACCCCTTCCAACCACCCATCCCTTCCCACATGACCCCATCACCCCGGCCCACCGGCCAGGATCAGGGGTGACAGGTGGAGGGAAAGCTGCTCTGATGCTGCTGAGCTGGGGCTGGGGTGTCTGGGGAGAGGATCCCCCAGGCCAAGCTGCGGTGAAATGGCTGGCGACCGGGCGGGTTGGGGGTGGACGTAGGTGATTCTCCATGACCAGGGGAGCTCGGATTGAGATATAACTCCCCCCACCCAACCTAACCACAGGCCTTAGGTGGCCCAGGGCCAGGAGGGCAGAGGGCAGCCAGAGGCTCAAAGCACAAAACCCCGCTCAAAGTCTCTCTCCCCACCCCCCACCGCTCAGCCTATTGCTACTCGGCCCTGCGCATGAGCCTGGCGCAGAGGGAGACCTGCATCGATGTCTGTAAGGAGTCCTGCAAGTGAGTCCTGCCTGGAGGCTCGGGTGGGTGGCAGGGCGGGCTGTGGATGGTGGGGTGGGCGGGGACAGTGACAGGCTGCCTTCTCTCTTCCAGTGACACTCAGTACAAGATGACCATCTCCATGGCCGTCTGGCCTTCTGAGGCCTCTGAGGTGAGTCAGGGGGGCGGCCAAGCTCCTGGCTGCCCATCTCTGGGTGGGAGGCAGGTCTGGGCAGAGGTCTGCAGGCTGTTTGGAACTTTACAGAGGGGGGCTCCTCCCTCCTTGCCCTCCCTCCCCGCTTACTTCCACCCATGTCCCCCAAGCACTGTGCTGGGGACACGGCAGTAAGCGAGACGCACAGTCCTTTGACCTTACGGAGCGTACTTTCTACCTGGAGAGACAATATACCGAAATAAGATCATTTCAAATGGCTGTGTAGGGTAGACCAGATGATGAGAGGGTAACTGGGGGAAAAGGCCTTAGATAGGGTAGTCAGGGAAGACCTCCCTAGAAAGGTGACATTTGAGTTAAAACTGGAGGATGGGGCTGAGCCAGGCTGGGCAGGTCTGGGGAGGATCTGGGCAGAGGGAACAGCAGGTGCAAGGGCCAGAGGTGGGGAAGAGCTGGCACAGGGAGGCCGGGCCTGTGGGGGAGAGCCTAGAGACCCGGGTGCCTTCTCCCCAGAACAGCAGCCACAGCGTGCACCGCCACCCTCCCCTTCCTCCCTGTGCCAACACATGGTCCCCGGGAGCTTCAAGAAGATACAGGGCTGTGGTCTGCCTCCACAGGTAGCAGGGCCCGTGATTGGGAGGGGATGCTGCAAGGAAGCGTTGTTTTCAGCTGCCTTTTTGGGTTCCAGGACTGGATTTTCCATGTGTTGTCTCAGGAGCGGGACCAAAGCACCAATATCACCTTGAACAGGTGAGCTCAGAGTCTGGATGGGCCAGGGAAGGCAGAAAAGAGGAGGAACCAGAGCCTCAGGGGAGGGGCTTGGGCATAGAGCAGCTACTCAGACACCTTCTCACGCTGGTCAGATTCAGAAGCAAGCCTAGAGGAGGAGCACTGGGGCTGAGAGAGAGGCCAGCCGGGGGGGGCTCAGAGCCTACCGCTTCCTAAAGGACAGCCTGTTCTTCCACCTGTCACCTGTTCATCCAGCCATCCACCCCTCCAGTCCTTCATCCTTGTACCCATCCACCCATCCACCCACCTGTCCATCATCCATCCTTCCAGTCTTCTACCCATCCATCTCTCCACTCACACATCCATCCATCCATCCATCCCTCCATTGTCCATCCTTCCATTCTTCCACTCATCCATCCACCCACCCACCCTCCATCCATTCAACCATTGTTCCATCCATTCAACATAAACATGCATTGAGCACAAGAAAGACAGAAGGTTCAGTCTATCAGGAAGTTCGAGTCTAGAGGACAGAGGTATGCGAACAGGGCTTATGATGATGGGAGCATGCCCAGGACCCCTCCTGTGGGAATCCCAGCAGGGAAGGAGGCTCCTTCTTCCTGAGAGATAAGGGAGGTCTGTATAGGGAGGTGACACTTGAGCTAATCCTCCAAGGAGGAGTAGTAACGGTTCAGACAAATAAGAGGAGGCAGCAACGTCCCGGCAGAAGCTTGGCGGTGTGAGAGAGCATCGCCTTTCTGAGGACCATCCGGTGTAAGGGAGAAGCCCACTCGGCCACCCTGCCCTGCCTCAGGTCCCCTGACAGAGAGCCAAGGCTGAGGACTCTATGTCAAGCCTACTGTACATGGGCTGGGAGCGGGAGGGGGGAGCCCAGAGCTGATCCTCAGGACTGTCTCAGGCCCCAGGGTCCTTTGGAGAGCTGGTTCAGAAAGGGGCACACAGGATGGGTGCTGGGCAGTGGTGCCTTTTGTGGCCCCAAGGCCTAGAGGGGCCCTTCCTGGCTCTTGTTTGGACCTCACCACTCCTGGGAGTGGCATGTGAGAAGCTCGAGCCAGAGGAGGGCTGGGGTGTGTGTGTGTGTGTGTGTGTGTGTGTGTGTGTGTGTGTGTGTGTGTGTGTGTGTGTGTGTGTGTGTGTGTGTGTGTGTGTGTGTGTGTGTGTGTGTGTGTGTGTGTGTGTGTGTGTGTGTGTGTGTGTGTGTGTGTGTGTGTGTGTGTGTGTGTGTGTGTCTTGGGGAGAGGGCACCAGCTCCCTTTGCTGCTTCCTGCAGGAAGGGAATTATCAAGCTCAACATCTACTTCCAAGAATACAACTATCGCACCATTGAGGAGTCAGCAGCCAATAACGTGAGTTTGGGGGCTCCTGGCACCTCAGCCCTGCCTGCAGCCCCTCCACCTGGCACCCTGAGAGTGGGGAGGGTCCTGAGCCCAACAGAGGAATGAGGAAGGTCCCTGAAGCAGTGTCAAATTACTTCCCTGGGCTGAGACGGTCACCCTTTCCCCCTTCCCGGCCAACAACCCACCTCACAGGAACCCATGAGGCTGGGCTTGAGGCAGGAATCTGTGGCCCGACCAGCCCCCCTTCCCCGGCCAGGCCCTCAGTCTCCTGCTCCCCACAGATCGTCTGGCTGCTCTCAAATCTGGGAGGACAGTTTGGCTTCTGGATGGGGGGCTCGGTGCTGTGCCTCATCGAGTTCGGGGAGATCATCATCGACTTCGTGTGGATCACCATCATCAGGCTGGTGGCCCTCGCCAAGAGCCTGCGGCAGAGGCGGGCCCAGGCCTGCTATGATGGCCCACCGCCCACCGTGGCTGAGCTGGTGGAGGCCCACACCAACTTTGGCTTCCAGCCTGACACGGCCACACAGGACCCCGATGCTGGGCCCCACCCCCATGAGCAGACCCCGCCCATCCCAGGCACCCCACCCCCCAACTACGACTCCTTGCGTCTGCAGCCGCTGGACGTCATCGAGTCTGACAATGAGGGTGATGCCATCTAGACCCTGCCCATCCCGGGCAGCCCAGGAATTCGGACCTGAGCCGTGGAGACCGTTGCCCAAGGCTGCATTTTATGATGCCCTCTCCACAGGCCCGGGACGGTAGGTGGCCAAGGCCAGAGTCCAGGTCCCTCTACAGAGAGCCAGCAGCTCCTGGCCAGTCCCAGGCCGAGGGCTCTGTGGAGTAACGGTGCTGGTACGGATGTGGGAATTGTGTTCCTGCCCGCACCCTCCAAGCTGACCCAATCCTTGGCCTGGGATGCCCCCAGCCAGGCTCCAAGACCCAAAGCATCCTCCCCTGGAGGCAGGCCACTTCCCTCCCAGGGCCGCTCACCGTCTGCCCCAGAGATGAACAGGCAGCACGCTTGTGACCTTGTGAATGGGTTTAGTGAGGGCAGCTTTGGTGGACAGCAGGCATCAGAGGCCCCTGCCAGGTGGCACATGTTTTGTTCTGGAAAATAAAAGTAGAAAACACGGAGTCTAGCTTTGTTCTTTGTCTGGGCAGCCAGAGTGCCCTGATGCATCTCTGGGGGTGGAAGGGCGTCCATAACAACTTGAGAGCAGAGGCCTGGCCAAAGAAAGGTCCAAGCTGGTGATTTTTAAAGTTTCTTTCAAGTTGTCCCTGCCTGAAACAGTGGCTTTATGCCTTTTTCAGTGTCGTCCAACTTATTTCTTTGGGTTGCAAGAATCAAGAGAGAGAGAAAGAGAGGTAAGATGGGAGAAATACTCAAAACTGGCTTAAGCAAAAGCATCTCCAGCAGCTCAAGTGATGTCTGTTCTCTCTGCCTTCCCAGGCAGGCTGTCCTTACTTTACAGCAGCAAAGGGCCATCTGCAACTCCAAACTCAGCTAGGAGAGAGCACCTCTTTCCCAGCTGTCACAGCAAGTTCCCAGGCAGACTCCCATTGGTCACTGAGTGGGTCACATGCCTCTCTCTGAGCCAATCAGTGTGCCCAACTGGCAGGCTGCTGGGATTGGTCAGACCCTGACCATACCTGAGGCCAGTTGGCCCCCAGCAGAATCACATGGTCTGAGGGTGGTGGGGACATGGCTCTTAGGGGTGCTGGATAAAATACAGGCCACCAAGTTAAACTGGAACTTTAGATAAACAGCAAATTAATTTTTTAGTAGATGAACATCCATGTAATATTGGGGGCATATTAATAAATCATTCACTGTTTTTCTGAAATTCAAATTTAACTGAGCTTCCTGTATTTTTAATTGCTAAATATGGCAACCCTAATGGCTTCCCAAAGAGAGATCAGGGAGCTGTTACCAAAGAAGAATGTGGTCTGGCAGCTGCAGACGGTTGACCACTGCAGGGCCCTGCTGTCACCTGCTGGCCCTGGTGGTGAAGGAGCTCTCGCTTCAGACCCTGGGACCAGGGCATCCCAGCCCTGCTGGTCTAGAACACCTGGGTCCTCCCATTAAGTGCCCACGATGGCACCTGTGGAGGAAGGAGGTGTCACAGGCTGATGCCACTCCAGCCAAAGGCAGCATTGCTAGGGACTGTGGGGCAGGCCTTGGGGAAGCCGGGTTTCCGAGCTCAGGGCCAGGTGAGTCTGTACGCTGGAGTCTCAATTCTTGGTAATTACCGCACTTACTACTATGACTAGGACTTTTATCAATAGCAATGGTGGTGGTTGTCACCACACTCACTATTATCATTTGTTGTTTTTAAACAATGGCTCTATTGTATCAAACACTTACGATATGCCAGGCACCAGGCCAAGTAGCTTACAAGTCTTATTTCATTGAATTCTCATAACCACTGAGAAATATGATCATGCCATTTTACAAGTAAATAAACTGACGCTTGGAGAGGTAGAGTAAGGTGCTAGACTAGATTGCTATTCTTGTAAGTGACAAAGGCGAGACTCCTGGTCATAAGAATACCAGTTCCTCAGAGAAGCCCAGGGCTTTCATATTTATTATCTCATCTGAGGCTCTGGGGCAGGCAGAGCAATGATTATTATCTAACTCCATTTGCCAGCCCTTTGGTCACAAGTTAATTTGAACTTGAGCTAAAAGGGGAATTCATTGGTTCTTATAATTAAAGTGCAGGGATTTCAAGCACGGCTGTATCCAGGGGTTCAGCTGCAGGCTCTATTTTCTTCTGTGTTGATATCCCTCTCAAACGGTTTCTCTTCATATGCCGCTCCTCCCTCCACAGTCCCAGACTCCATTCCCTCAGCTCAGCAACCACAGCAGGAAGAAAGCTTTTCCTTCACAGTGTCCCAGCAAAAGCCTCCACAGTGAGGCTCATCTGGATCGGCCTGGGCCACATGCTCATTCTGAACCGACCACTGTGACTGAGGATGGGAGATGCTGCCTGGCCATCCCGGGGTGTATCTACAGCGGGCAGCCCCTTACAGACTCCTGTGAGAAGTTTTGCTCAGAGACGTGTTGAAGCGGAGCGGGAAGGAGCTTCTGGCCCCCAAAGCTGCTTGTAGACGGGAGACGGGGAGCAGGCTGACGTGGGTGTCAGTTGCCATCCGTCTCTTGGGGAGTGCTGAGGGCCGGGGTGAAGAAGGATGACGGCCCCATCTCCAAAAGCAGGCTCTGGGTCAGGCAGACAGGCATTCCTCTCCCCTCCGGATCTAGAGGAGATAAGGACTGTCCTATTCCTACTCTGGGGTCCCATTAGAGCCGTTTAGGGGTGACAAATTAGTCTAGCAGGGCCAAAATTGCCCAGAAAAATGGCATTCTGTAATTCCCTCCTCTACCCCCAAAGGGAAGGTAGGTTACAGATGCTAGAGGACTATGAAATTAGCAGCTATTGTGCACTTACTTACTACATGCTGTTGCCCCCACTGTGTCTCAGTGGCTCTTCAAATAACCCTATGAGTTAGGTACCATTATGACCCCCGTTTTTCGGATTAGGAAATGAGGCTCGGAGAGGCGAATGACTTTCCCAAGGTCACACAGCTGGAAGGTGGCAAAGCTGGGAATCAAGACCAAGCCTGTCCTGGTGGCTCTCACCCACACTGGCACAGAGGTCACTGCAAAGAGGTTTCCACTTCAAAGCAGCTCTTTTCACCTTCCAGGTTTCCAGCTCCCACTTCAAGGCAGGAGCCAGGCTTGAGCCCTGCCACGGACAGTCTGTGATCCGCCACATGAGAAACCAAAATATTTTTCTTGGTGCGGATTCGCAGCTCATGCTGCAAATTTCGGGGCCAGCCAAACTGGTTCCAAAGATGTGGGGCAGAATGTGTGGGAATCCCTGGATGACAAACCCAGAGAGACACGGCCCCGGCAGCCCAGTGGGGTTGGTTCAGAGGCCACATTCGCGGCAGTGCCCCTCCGGAGGGCTGGCACAAGCAGGCTAACCCAGCTGGGATTATCCTTTCTAGCCGAATCCTTAGTGCAGACAGCACAGCACATGAGAAGCACCCAAATAGTCACTGAGGAAAGAAGACAGCCTTCTTTCATTTCACAGTATGTATTAATTGCACTTTCAAGACAGGATCATTTAAAAAATCATCTGAAAATTCCTCCCTGATAAATAATACACCTCTAACTTACAACCTTTTTTTTGGATTATGCAAATGAACCACATCTTTCTGAAACAAATTCTGCCCAATCCCAGGCGGATTTTTAGAGCAAATCCATTCTGGGGGCTTCGGTGGCCCTGGAACTCCAGCCCCGACCCTCTCATCAGCCGGGTGCGCGGGGGTCAGTAGTCCACGCCCCGCATGGCGGCCACCGTGGTGGCGAGGCGACGAGGCAGGCCTTTGCTGACCTGTCTGTAATCCTCGGGTTTGGCCTTCAGGAGCATCACGATGTTGTGGAGGGTGCGGGACGGCTGCAGGCCCAGGGCGTCCATCACGTTGATCAGGTAGTCTGTGGGGTGGGGGCAGACAGACACAGCTCGACAGACTCAGCACCGAGAGGACGAGCCCCAAAGGCCTCCCCGCGGTAAGGGACAAGACACCCCCCAACCCCCAAGTGCTGGCTGCCAGGTCTGCCCTCAGCCCACAAGCCTTCACTCTGAGGGCTTTTCCAAGGGGCTCAGACCTGCCTGTGAGCTCGGCCCGGGTCCAGGAATTCTAATCTCATAAAGGAGTTGCCAACATTGCCCCATCCCCACCACTCCCACTGCACACTCAGCCCTCCAGCCCAGCCAGCTGACCTCAGCCAAAGCTCTACCCTGGGGACTCCTGCGTTCCCAGCCCTGCTCCCCGGCGGACCCCACTGACGACATGGAAAACCCAAGGGGTCAGGAGACACAGGGCTTATCTAAGCAGCTCCCAAAGATTTCCCAGCAGAGCCCCTACAGGGGGGACTTGGACGGTGCAGGGGGCCAGGCCTGGTGTAACGCAGTTCCCACACCTCCCAGATAACCCCTTAGGGTACGAGTTAGGACAGATTACTGAGCCCATCCCCAGGCCAAGTCGATGAGCGTTTCCAAGAGAGGGTCTGCGGCTCCTGACCTTCTGAAAAGCAGCAGTGCCCTCCAACCGGCAGGCAAGCTCGGGCAGCGCCGGCAGAGTGGAGGAGAAAACCGGATTTCCGAGGTCAGGGTGACCTCAGTGACTGCATCTACCTCTCGAGTCTCTACTTCCACCTGTGGATGCAGTTCGTACCCATCGGGCAGCATGTTCGGGGGATGAAGTGGGACAAGGACCGCGGACGCGCCTGACGTGACGCGGGTGGTCAGTAATTGGCTGCTCCTTCCCTTCCTCTTCCTGCTCTGAGGGACTGGGAGACGCGTCACCTGGCAGGTCCCCCCTTATGTTCTGATGACCACCCACGTTGATCTCTTCGGCCCGACTAGGCTGGAGCTCCAGGCACGGCTCTATCTTCCCTGTGTCTTCTTTCTGAGGCCCGGCTCAGGGCAGAGCCCATAGGAGATGCCCGTTCTGCCCTGGCTGCCTGACTCATGTCCCACTGAGCCGCTTCCCGGGAAGGGCACCACCAACCAGCCAGGCACCTGCCTCTGGCACATATCCACCCATAAAACTGTGAGTTCCCCTCGACTGCAGGCCAGGACCTGCGAAGCGGCAGCCCATGATCTACCATGACGTCTTCTGTTCAGACAGCAAGAGTGTTTTTGGTTTTGTTATATTTTAATATTTAATTTGAGCGTCTTTAAGGTGGCCACACACTGCCACAGACCTCTCCGTTCTCTATCGTGTTACCACCTGGCAGCTTCCTGGCCCCTAAGCACGCTCCCTCACGGCGTAAGCTCAGTGAGCACAGGAACCGTCCAAACCTCTCTTGCATCCCATCTCCTAGCGCGACGGCTGGCACGTAACAGACACTCAGTCAACGCTGAGCGAGTGAGCCGATGGATGTGGACGGCAGCTTAACACGGAGGGCAACGCGGTGTGGACCAGTGAACTCTAGGGACCACCCCCACATCTCACACACTAGTTCCGCTGGTTCTCCCCTCAATGCTCCCGCCTATGCTAACAGGGACCACCGACGAGCATCTGAACCCCTTCATCTCTTCTCTGAACCTGTACCCAGTGAGATGACAAAAGCTGGCTGCTGCCCTGTAACTGCTGAGAGCTGACCACGAATGAACACAGCCGGGAGTTGGGGCAGCTGGGTTCCAGGCCTGGCCCCATCACTCACTGCTCTGGGACCCGGAGCAAAGGGCCTCACTTCCACTTCTTCCTCAGCAAAACAAGAGGCTGGCTCGGGCCTGGGGTCACCCAGGGCAAAGCTCTGGCTGGGTCCCCAAGGAGCTAATCTTTAAGGCTCCCACCACCCTCTCCCTCGCCCGCTCCAAGAGCTGCCTCCAGCTAAAGAACAGGCAGGCAATGGACCGATACCAAGAGGCTGGGGAGACGCCCCGACCACCTGCCTGCAGTACCCCCCGCCTCAGAGCACCCTGCAGGCGGCATCACCTCCAGGGACGTGCGCCAGCAGGAGCAGGTGGGCACACGCCCCTGTGACCCGGGGGGCAGGCAGGTACTTGGATGGAGACCACGGGGCCACCCTGGCTGGGTGCCCCTGCTTCCTTATCAGTGTGACGAAGGCAGGGGCGCTGAGCTCACAGGGGAGTTTTGAAGATTGCGTAAGCCAGTGGGTACGAGTGCTTGGCTCAGCACCTGGCATGCCTGCGCACAGTGAGAGCTCATTCAACGTCAGTTTGCATGATGATTCTGTCGATGGGCAGAAGGCCAGGCGGGGCAAGGCGGCATCACGCAAGTCTGCCTCACTCATCCCAACCCATCTCGGCAAAGCGCCCCTTAATGGCTCTCAGCCTCAGCAGCTATCCGAGTCCACGGGGACACCTGTCAAAACACTGGTGTCTAGGCTTCTATCCAGGCTTATTACGTCAGAATCTCTGGGGGTGGGGCCTGGGGAGTCCACATTTTTAACAGAGCTTCACAGACAAGCCCAGAGCTGAAGTTGAGAGGAGACCTGGGACGACGGTCCAGGAGGGTAGGGGGCCTGACGGATGCAACAGGCCAGAGCTGACCCCCCCACCACCCGTCCCAGGGACCCACCAATGTCGGTGGCCAGCTGCTTGGTGGAGTGCGGGGTGAGCTCAGGGATCTGGAGGACCGCGTCACAGTAGGTCTGCATCGTGGCTCTGGCGACAGAGCCCAGCCAGCTGTCGGCCATGTTGTCCAGCTCGGGCAGTTCGTCCCCTGGAAAGGGAAAGAGGGTCACCCAAAGAAACACAGCCTGGCCAGGAAGAACCGGCCACCGACAGCTCTTACGGGGCTCTTCGGGGTGACCAGGTCCCATGATAGGTGCCACATGCAATACACAAAGCTACAGTCTCAATGGGCAACGCAGGAAACAGAGGACAGTTACACCTTAGGTCAACTGGTATTGACTCAGTACAATGAGGATTCAGAAAAGAAAGCAATCAGGTGAGGCGGGACAACCTCAGAGGTCTCAAAGGCTGGGGGCAGAGCAGCCAGGCAGGCCAGGAGGGGTTCTGCAGACAGAGCAAGAGGGAGCGGGGCCACATCACAGGTGAGAGGGTGGAGAGCTGGCACAGCCCAGCAGGAGACAGACGGCAGTGCTGAAGACACAGGCAGCACATCAGAACCGAGACCTGGGTTCAAGACCAAGCCTACCACTAACGAGCCGGGTGCCGCCTGACTGTTCACTTCATCGGTAAAATACAGATAACATCAGTCCTGGCTTTTCAGGGCTGCTGTGGGAATTACACGGGGCCCTCGCGTGGGCCCTTCCGCACGCTTAGTGCCATGTGCACGGTAGCCATTAGTGCTAGAATGATTATTGGGGGTGGGGGGAGTATGTGCAGGGAGCAGTGGGAAGTGTGTTAGGGGACTGGGCTGGGTCACGGAGGGCACCCCGAGAACCACGTGCACCCCATGTAGTAGGGAGCAGGCGGTGACTGCAGTTTCCCTGCAAGGTTGTGAGAAGACGAGCCCATGTTGGGAGGGCCTGCCAGGCCAGGGCGGGGTGAAGGAGGGAGATGCAGCGGCCATCCAGGCACGAGAGGCACGGGCCAGACGCCTGAGGGCAAGGGGGACACGCCGCAGCAGAAGTGGAAAGAAGGGGAGAAATGAGAGCAACATTTTTTTATAAGTAAGTACGGAGCCAAGCAGTGGAAAATTAGAAGAAGATAAGCAAAATGCTACTATTACCACCACTAATAATAATAGTGACAGAGAATATAAAGTTACTTGTAAACACCATCTGCTTACAGAGGAGCCCAAAGGGCACGTGGGAACATGGCAACACCGGTGAGTGCAATGGTGGGATGATGTGATCTATTTTCTTTGAGAACTGTGACCTGTTTTACATAGAGCATCTGTACAACAAATACAAGCCAGAAGGCTAAGAATCAAAACAGGATAAACACAAATGAAGACAAGGACAGTAACGTGTGATCTAGCGTTTCCGCCTTGGAACTGGACTGGCTATAGTGTGGCCAGAAACGCAGCTGGGAGGGAGGCTGGTTTGGGGGATAAACCTCCTTCTCACTGACTCTGACCCAGAAAGGGCTGAACCTAACAGGCCAGAGCACCAAACACCTAGATTCTAGGGTTGTCGGACAGAACTGAAAGCTGATAGAAATGGATGAGAGGGAGACGTGAAAATGAGTAAGAGTCTTAGGCTGGTGCCTTGGGAGACCCTCCAGGTCAGGGGAAGAGGAGCCCAGAGACACAGACACATGGACACAGTGGGTGGCGGGCAGTCGTGTGTTAACTGCATAAGTCCCATTTGTGGAGACCCTGCTGGGTCTGGCGCTGTCCTGGGTGGCCCTGCCCTTCAGGCACTCTCTGGCCAGGCAACAAAGACAGCCTTCAATGAGGTCAGTGCTGCAGCAACTGCACATTCTGAGACCAGCGGGAGCCCACAACCAGGAGCGAGTGCCTGTGCTTACTTGGACAGATGGGCAGTTTGCCAAACGCACATGAGGAAAAAGAGCATTCTGAGCAGAGAGAACAAAACTCGTTTTTAAAAAGTGCCCGTGATAAACAGAGCACGTGTGAGACGGTCCAGCTTGTGACGAAGCGCGAGTACGTGCAGATCCGCAGAGAAAAGCACGCGGGGAGAACAGTCCCTCACATGCTACCAGTGACTGTCTCAGGGCAGTACATTTTTAATCAAAACTTTTTTTTAATTTTGAAAATGAAGAAAAAATCCTTCTGAGTGGCTGGAATGTGAGCATGTGGGGCACAGGAGAGACAGAAAGGGAGGCGATGAGGCCGCAAGCACTGCCCTGGGCAGGACTGGGAAGGTCCCCAACACCAGGCCACGAGGGGTTTGGATTTTGTCCTGTAGGTCCTAAGGGGCCATCAGAGGTTTTTAAGTGGGCAGGGAATCATTAGTCAGAGGGTGAGGGCAAGAACCAGGAAAGAGAAGCAAGACAGACAAAATGCAGGAAAGAAAAGAAATCTCAAGAAAAAGGGGTTTTAAAAGGTCAGGCTGGGCTCAGCAACGCTTGAGCTTTTGCACTGACTTCAGCAATGGCCTGGCCACGACAGACGGCGGCCCCTTCCTGACCCATAGTCCCCGCAGGGCTGGCTCTTCCCGGGGGCCCACCACGCAGCAGCAGCTCCGCAGAGAGGCTGCACCTGCCCATCAGATGACCTGCCGGAACCAGGAGCTGGGCCCTCTGCCTGTCAGCCGGGCCACAGAGAGTGCAGGAGCCTCCCGGGCCCACTGCCCACACCTGGGAAGCACTTTTCCCCAGTGCCCAGAATCATGACTCCACGGCAGCTCCAGCTGCCTCCACAGATCTCCCAAGTCCACTGCAGCCAAACCTGGTAACTCCACCAAGGAAGAGGACCATGACACGTGGAGGCTGCAGTTTTCCTGCAAATGCCTCTGCTCTAACCCACTG
Organism: Balaenoptera physalus; assembly: GCF_965194825.1. Lineage (NCBI taxonomy): Eukaryota > Metazoa > Chordata > Mammalia > Artiodactyla > Balaenopteridae > Balaenoptera > Balaenoptera physalus. The sequence goes on from NC_138898.1 coordinate 72,034,946, forward strand.
TGTTTGTGACCCTTGGACACATCCCTTTACAATTCCCAGAGTTCAATTTCCTCACAGGAAAAAGACTCGCAATGATTTTTAAATCTCCCTCCTACTCATCATTTATCTAAGCCAAAAAGTTCCTATTGGCTGTTTAGCCATCTGCTTCATAAAACTTTCAATGTTAAAATGGGAGAAAACTAGAACTAGTGCCAACTATTATATATAGGATGGCTAAACAATAAGGTCCTGCTACTGTATAGCACAGGGAACTATATTCAATATCCTGTGATACACCATAATGGAAAAGAATATTAAAAAAAATATACGTATATGTATAATTGAATCAGTTTGCTGTACACCAGAAACTAACACAACACTGAAAATCAACTATACTCCAATAAAATTTTTAAAAAAGAAAAAAAACCCTAGAACTAGAATGCTAGTTCACTGGGTAATTCTTTCCTATTTTCTGTATGCTTGAAAATTTTCATAATAAAACGTTGAATGAAAGGTAAAAACAAAAAAATTACCCAGATCAGCTTCTTGTTGTTGTTATGTATTCAACCATTGTTCAAATGTTACTTTATGGCCGGGAGGTTTTTCCTTCTGAACAATGCTCAACCCAGAGTCCAGCACACAGAACGATTAATAAACATTTCTTAAGTGAGTGAATGAATGAACGAGTGAGCAAATGAAAACAATCACATATTCACTAAATCTGTATATATTTATTTGCAGTGGAACAATAAGACATTATGCTCTTCCTGATGTAAGGCAACAGACGATAAACATAGCACCACATTTTCTTGCCAAAGAATTTGAACCTGAATTTAATCCTTATCAGTAAGAGATACATAATGAAATATTTATGGATGAAATAACATGATGCCTGGGATGTGATTTAAATACTCTAGCAAAAAATGTGAGCAGAATACATGAAACAAGAAGCCATTCTTGAAGCCAGGTGATGAGTGTCTGCGTTTCCTTCTACTATTCTCACTACTTCTGCGTGTGAGTGTGTGTGTACGTGAAAAGTTCTATGAAAAAAAAGTTTTAAAAATTTTTAAACTTAAAAAGTGTATTAGCCAATAGATGGAAATAAGAACCACTTGGAGCCCTTGAGTCCAAGACGGCAGCACAGGAAGCCCCTGAATTCACCTCTCCCCCAGCACACCACACCCACAACTATTCATGAAGTGACACCCACTGCATAAGGACTGAGCACCAGCTGAGCAGCTTCCTCCACAGCAAGGGAGGTGGGGGAGGGCCCCATGAAGGTGGGGAGGAGAGGCAGACATACAGCCTCACCAAGCCCCACACGGTAGGGCAGGACCTCATGGGCAGAGCCCCTTCCTGAGCGGCAAGAGGTCTGTCTGTGCCCCGCATCGGGCACCCCAACCCTGGGACCTGCAGCCAGACGAGGGCCCCAAAACATCTGGCTTTGAAACCAATGGAGTTTATGTGCAGGGGACCCGGGGTCTGTGGGAATCTGAGGCACTCCTGCTGAGGAGCTCGTGCACAGACTCACCCCAGGAACCAGCGCATAGGCAGCAGTTTGAGAGGTGACTGGATTTTGTGTGAAGGAGATTCAGCTGCTAATCCTAAAGCATCTGCCAGCGGGGCAGGGAGTATCTAGGGTTGACCTCGGGGACAAAGGGGCTGGAAAACGCCAGCACTCTCCCTCTCCCTTGGGGCGCAGGTTGACAGGCACAGACATGGCCTCGGGAAAGCTGAGGGTGCACCCCGCTCCACACTCTCCTCCCACATCACTACAAGCACAGGTGTGCCCTGCCCCCAGCGCTCCTCCCCAACCTTGCTAATGCCAGTGGGCAAGTGCAGTCCACACAGGGAACACCTCGACTGCCTGGCTCTGATAACCAGAGGGGCTTGTGCTCCTGGGCACAGGACTGCAACAATCAGAAAGCCAGTTCTGGGCAGGACATCACACCCAGGACACTATGCAGCAGACTGAACCACATCCCCAGTCCGCAGGTGAAAAAGGGCCATTTAATTGTCCTGGAGCTTCAACCTGAGGATAGGCTTCAGGTTTGCCACACACCTAAGGGCTACAGAGGTGCTCTCAGGGAAGCAGGCAGGCAGGCACCATTCTTGCACCCTCCCTTGGCCTCACCACTGCTCACTGGTACCTCCCAGCAAGGAGCTTATACACTCGTCTGAAGTCCCGATGCTTGCAACTGTTGCCCAGGAGACACCTCCAGATCTCCCAGTCTGGAGGTCAGCAGGGTCTATGATTGCAGTCCCATAGGACTGTATACATCTGCATACTTGAAAAGCTGCTGCCTGAGTATCTGGCTTCCAATCAGCCTGAATCTGGGTGCTGAGTGAGATCATTCCCTTTGGAACACTGACAGGTCTTGGTGCATCCTCAACAACTGGAGCCTATCAAGAATAAGCCAGGCTACTTAGACAATCACAGAGGTTTGAGAGACAACCAAGAGCTAGGGAAAAGGTGAACGATAAGGCTCATCTCCTATACAAGGTCACTCCTTCAAGACTGGGAGAGGTGGCTCTTTTGCCTATTACATAGAAGCCAACATAGAGAGTCAAGCAAAATGAGGAAACAGAGGAATAGTTTCCAAATGAAAGAATAAGACAAAACCTGAGAAAAAGGCCTTAATGAAACAGAAATAGGTAATCTACCTGATAAAGAGTTCAAACTCATGGTCGTAAAGATGCTCACCCAACTTGGGCGAAGAATGGATGAACATAATGAGAACATCGACAAAAAGATAGAAAACATAAGAAAGTACCAAACAGAAACTGCAGAGCTGAAGAATACAATAAGAGAACTAAAAAATACATTAGAGGGGTTCAATAGCAGACTAGATGAAGTAGAAGAACAAATCACTGACCTGGAAGACAGAGCAGTGGAACTCATTCAAACAGATCAGCAAAAGGAGAAAAGAATTTTAAAAAGTGAAGAAAATTTAAGAGACCTATGGGACAACATCAAGTAGAATAACATTTGCATTATAGGGGTCCCAGAAGGAGAAGAGAGAGAGAAATGGGAAGAAAATTTATTTGAAGAAATAATGGCTAAAAACTTCCCTAACCTGGGGAAGGAAACAGACATTGAAGTCCAGGACACACAGAGTTCCAAACAAGATGAACCCAAAGAGATCCACACCAAGATACATTATAATTAAAATGTCAGAAGTTAAAGAGAGAATCTTAAAAACAGCAAGAAAAAAAAAAACAACTTGTACGTGCAAGGAAACCACCATAAGATTATCAGCTGATTTTTCAACAGAAACTCTGAAAGCCAGAGGGATTGGCATGTTATATTCAAAGTGCTGAAAGGAAAAAACTTCCGACCCAGAATACTCTACCAGGCAAGGCTAGCATTCAGAATTGAAAGAGAGATAGTTTTCAAGACAAGCAAAAGTTAAAGGAGTTCATCACCACTAAACCAGCCTTATACGAAATATTAAAGGGTCTTCTTTAAGCTGAAAAGAAAAGGTACTAATAACAAGAAAACATATGAAAATAAAAATCTCTCTGGTGAAAGATGAATATATAGTAAAGGTAGTAGATTAACCATTTTTAAAGCTAGTATGAAAGTTAAAAGAAAAAAGTAGTAAAATTAACTACAATAATTAGCTAAGGGATACTCAAAATAAAAAGACGTAAAATATGACATCAAAAACATTTAATGTGACAGGGGGGAGTAAAAATGTAGAGTTTTTAAAATGCATTCAAATTTAAGTTGCTACCGGGCTTCCCTGGTGGTGTAGTGGTTAAGAATCCACCTGTCAACGCAGGGGACACAGGTTCGAGCCCTGGTCTGGGAAGATCCCACAAGCCGCGGAGCAACTAAGCCCATGCACCACAGCTACTGAGCCTGCACTCTAGAGCCTGAGAGCCACAACTACTGGAGCCTGCACGCCTAAAGCCCGTGCTCCACAACGAGAGAAGCCAACACAATGAGAAGCCCACGCACCGCAACAAAGAGTAGCCCCTGCTTGCCGCAACTAGAGAAAGCCCGTTCGCAACAACAAAGACCCAACGCAGCCAAAAAATAAATAAGTAAATTAAAAAAAGAAAAATTTAAGTTGCTACCAACTTAAAATATATTGCCATATATATATTTGGCAGTATATAATATATATATTTATATATATACTTAATATATATTAGTATATTTTATATATGCTAATATAGTATATATATTTTTATATATACTAATATAGTATATTTTATATATGTTATATATATATAGAGAGAGAGAGAGAGAGAGAGACACTGTTATATGTGAACCTCATAGTAAGCACAAATCAAAAACCTATAGTAGATACACAAAATATAATGAGAAAGGAATATAAACATAATACTAAAGAAATGCATCAAACCACAAGGGAAGAGAAGAAGGAACATAGAGGAATTACAACACAGCCAGAAAATAATGAACAAAACGGCAATAAGTTCATACTTACTACTTTAAATGTAAATGGACTAAATTCTCCAATTAAAAGACACAGAGTGGCTGAATGGATTAAAAAACAAGACTCATCTATGCTTCCTAAAAGAGACTCACTTCAGATCTAAGGACACACACAGACTGAAAGTGAAGGGATAGAAAAAGATTTTCCATGCAAATGGAAATGAAAAGAAAGCCAGTGTAGCTATACTTATATCAGACAAAACAGACTTTAAAACAAAGAATGTAATAAAAGACAAAGAATGTCATTACATAATGATTAAGGGGTCAGTCCATCAAGAGGATGTAACATTTGTAAACATTTATGCACCCAACATAGAAGCACCTAAATATATAAAGCGAATATTAACACGTCTAAAGGGAGAAATTGACAGCAATACAATAATAGTAGGGGGCTTTAATATCCCACTTACATCATTGCATAGATCATCCAGACAGAAAATCAAGAAAATATCAGCCTCAAATAACCTGTTAGACTAGATGGCCACATGTATATATGTGTGTGTGTGTGTATGTATATATATATGAAACATTCCAGCCAAAAAGCAGCAGCAGCAGAATACACATTCTTCTCAAGTTTACATGGAACATTCTCCAGGACAGATCACATGTTAGGCCACAAAACAAGTCAATAAATTTAAGAAGATTGAAATCATATCAAGCATCTTTTCCAATCACAATGGTATGACACTAGAAATCAAGAAGAAAACTGGAAAAATCACAAATATGTGGAGATTAAACAACATGCTACTGAACAACCAATGGGTCAATGAAGAAATCATAAGGGAAATCAAAAATACCTTGAAACAAATGAAAATGGAAATACAACCACCTCAACTTATAGAATGCAGCAAAAGCAGTTCTAAGCAGGAAGTTCAAAACAATACAGAACTACCTCAAGAAACAAGAAAATTTTCAAATAAATAATCTAACTTAACACCTAAAAGAGCTAGAAAAAAGAAGAATAAATGAAGCCCGAAGTTAGTAGAAGGAAGTAAATAATAAAGATGAGAATGGAAATAAATGAAATAGAGACTGAAAAACAATAGAAAAGATCAATAAAACTAAGAGCTGGTTCTTTGAAAGGATAAACAAAATTGACAAACCTTTAGCTAGACTCACCAAGAAAAAAAGAGAGAAGGCTCAAATAAATAAAAGCAGAAATGAAAAGAGGAGAATGATACCATAGAAATACAAAGGATCATAAAAGACTACTATGAACAATTATACACCAAAAAACTGGATAACATAAAAGAAACGGATAACTTCTTAGAAACATACAATCTTCTAAGATTGACCCATGAAGAAATAGAAAATCTGAATAGACCAATTACTAGAAAGGAGATTGAGTCAGTAATCAAAAACCTCCCAACAAATGTAAGTCCAGGACAACACAGCTTCACTGATGAATTCTACCAAACATTCAAAGAAGATATAATACATATCCATCTCAAACTCTTCCAAAAAACTGAAGAGGGGGGAACATTTCCAAACTTCATTTATAAGAATAGCATTACTCTGATACCAAAACCAGAAAAGACACCACAAAAAAATAAAACTACAGGCCAATATCCCTGATGAACATAGATGCAAAAATTCTCAACAAAATATTAGCAAACGAAATTCAACGATACATTAAAAAGATCATACACCATGATCAAGCGGGATTTATCCCAGGGATACAATATTCACAAATCAATGTGATATACCACATTGACAAAATGAAGGATAAAAATCATAGGATCATCTCAATTGACATTTGACAAAATTCAAACATCCATTTACGATAAAAACTCTCAACAAAGTAAGTATAGAGTGAGTACCTCAACATAATAAGGGCCGTATATGACAACCCCACAGCTAACATCATACTCACTGATGAAAAGCTGAAAGTTTCTCCTCTAAGATCAGGAACAAGACAAGGATGCCCACTCTTGCCACTTTTATTCAACTTAGTATTGGTAGTCCTAATCATGGTAATTAGGCGAGAAAAAGAAATAAAAGGCATCCAAATAGGAAAGGAAGAAGTAAAACCATCACTATTTGCAGATGACACGATTCTACATGTAGAAAACGTTAAAAGACTCCAGCAAAAAACTCTTAGAACTAATGAATGAATTCAGTAAAGTTGCAGGATATAAAATCAATATAAAGAATATTGATTGGGTTTCTGTACACTAATAACAAACTATCAGAAAAGGAAATCAGCAAAGCAATCCCATTTACAATTGCATCAAAAAGAAAAATACCCAGGAGTAAATTTAACCAAGGAAGTGAACCACCTGTATACTGAAAACTGTGAGACACTGATGGAAGAAATTTAAAAAGACACAAATAAATGAACAGATATTCCATGGTCATGGACTGGAAGAATTAATATTGTTAAAATGCCCATACTACCCAAAGCAATCTACAGATTCAATGCAATCCCTATCAAAATTTCAATGGTATTTTTCACATAATTAGAACAAATAATTATAAAATTTGTATGGAACCACAAAAGACCCTAAATAACCAAAGCAATCTTGAGAAAGAAGAACAAAGCTGGAGATATCACACTCCCTGATTTCAAACTATATTACAAAGCTATAGTAATCAAAACGGTATGGTATTGGCATAAAAACACATAGATCAATATAACAGATTACAGAGCCCAGAAATAAACCCACACATATATGGTCAATTAATTTGTGACAAAGGAAGCAAAAATATACAAAGTGGACAGGACAGCCTCTTCAATAAACGGTGCTGGCAAAACTGGACAACCACATGCAAAAGAATGAAACTGGACCACTGTCTTACATCATATACAAAAATTAACTCAAAATGGATTAAAGACTTGAACGTAAAACCAAAAACCATAGAATACCTAGGCAGTAAGCTCCGTGACACTGTTCTTAGCAATATTTTTTGGGATCTGACTCCAGAGGCAATGGCAACAAAAGAAAAAATAAACAAATGAACTACATCAAACTAAAAAGCTCCTGGGGGCTTCCCTGGTGGTGCAGTGGTTAAGAATCCGCCTGCCAATGCAGGGGACATGGGTTTGAGCCCTGGTCCAGGAAGATCCCACATGCTGTGGAGCAACTAAGCCCATGTGCCACAACTACTGAGCCTGCGCTCTACAGCCCATGAGCCATAACTACTGAAGCCGTGCCTAGAGCCCGTGCTCCACAACAGAGAAGCCACAGCAATGAGAAGCCTGCACACTGCAACGAAGAGTAGTCCCCAGTTGCCACAGCTACAGAAAGCCCACGCACAGCAACGAAGACCCAACACAGTCAAAAATAAATAAATAAATAAATAAATAAATAAATTTTTAAAATAAATAAACAAACAAAAAGCTCCTGTACAGCAAAGGAAACCATCAACAGAACAAAAAGCCAACCTACTGAATGGAAGAAGATACAGTAGTCCCCCCTTGTCTGTGGTTTTGCTTTTTGAGGTTTCAGTTACCTAAAGTCAACTACAGTCCAAAAATAGTAAATGGAAAATTCCAGAAAAAACCAATTCATATAGCAAGCTTTAAAATGCACTAAGTAGCATGATGAAATATCACCCTGTCCCACCCTGCCCCACCCTGCCCCACCCTGTCCCGCCTGGGACATGAGTCATCCCTTTGTCCAGTGTATTGTTACTGTATATACCACCCACCCATTAGTATAGGAGAAAACACAGTATATACAGGGTTCAGTACTATCCATAGTTTCAGGCATCCATTGGCAGTCTTGGAACACATCCCCTGTGGATAAGGGGGCACTACTGTATTTGCAAATCATATAATCAATAAGGGGCTAATATCCAAAATATATAAAGAACTCATACAACTCAATAACAAAAAACAACAATCTGATTAAAAAATGGGCAGAGGAGCTGAATGGACATTTTTCCAAAGAAGACATACAGATGGTCAACAGGCACACTAAAAGATGCTCAACATCAGTAATAATCAGGGAGATGTTAATCAAAACCACAATGAAGTATCATCTCACACCTGTCAGAATGGCTACTATCAATAAGACAAGAAATAACAAGTTTTGGTTGTAGAAAGAAAGGAACCCTCATCATACACTGTTGGTGGGAATGTAAATTACTGCAGCCACCATGGAAAACAGTATGGAGGTCCCTCAAAAAATTAAAAATAGAACCACCATATGACCCAGATATTCCACTTCTGGGTATTTATCCAAAGAAAACAAAAACAAATTCAAAAAGACATACACACCCCTATGTTCATCACAGCATTATTTACAATAGCCAAGATATGGAAACAACCTAAGTGTCCATCAATGGATGAATGGATAAATAAGATGTGGTATATATACACAATGGAATACTATTCAGCCATAAAAAAGAGAGAAATCTTGTCAATTTCAACAACACTGATGGACCCTGAGGGTATTATGCTAAGTGAAATAAGTCAGTCAGAGAAAGACCAATACTGTACGATTTCACTTATATATGGAATCTGAAAATCAAAACAAACGAACAAATGAAACAAAACAAAACTCACAGATACAGAGAACAGATTGGTGGTTATCACAGGGGAAGAGAATTAAGGGAGGAGGCAAAAAGGGTGAAGGGGGTCAACTGTATGGTGACAGATGGTAACTAGACTTCTTGTGGGGATCACTTTGTAGTGTATACATATATCAGATTATTATGTTGCATACCTGAAACTAATATATTAATATTATATCAATAAATATATATATAGAAAAATTGAATTAAAAAAACTCACATAAACTCATTACCCTTCAATAACTATTACTAGCATTGTAGTTTACATATATTTTTAACATACAATAGAGAAATATATTCTAATTTTAAAATTTCAGACAGTACATAAATATCATGAGTAAAAACTAACCATACTTCACATCTCTGCTGCCACTTCCCTGCCCAGAGGTGGCCACTGATACCAGTTTGGTACGTGTTCTGCCAGACCTATTTTCAATGCTTTTATGTGCGTATGTATGTACAGAAATACACAGGGTGGGGCTTTTTCAAAACATAAATAATATTGTATGTATTATTTTGTATCTTGCTTTTTTGTCTTAACAATGTAAGATCCATATTTCTGAAGATCTTATCTCTAAGTTCAAATAGTTCTACCTCTTATAAAGAAAATCAAAGAGAAATTTTCTCCATTATGGATACATCACAATATACCTACCTACTCCCTGAGTGATAGACATTTGGGTTTTCTAATTTTTTGCTATTACAAACAATTCTGCAATGAACCACCTCATATGCACCTCCGTGGGCACATAAGCATGGATTTCTCTGGAATGGGCATCTAAAAGAAGAACTGCTGGATCAAAAAGGATGGGTTTACTTTAACTCTGGATAGAAACCACCCTCCAGACAACCTTTATCGATTTATTCTCCTAGGGTCTTATCTTTGGTTTTTTCCTTTGTTTAAATCATGAGATATACCATACACATGGTAGAATGTATAAAACACATTACATGTTTTACAGAACAACTATAAAGCCAATGCCAACGCAATCACCTCTATGTTCAAGAAAAAGGCCACTGCCGGTACCCGAAAGCTCTCACATGCCCCTCCAAGCACACGCAGCAGGATCCCAGGTACCCCGCTCTGCAGCCTCTCCCCAGTTATGCAACCCCCAGCAAGCCTTCTAACTTTGGCTGTTCAGATTCTTTCTGTCTTATTTCTTTTGCTCCATCATGTGACTGTGAGAATCATCCATGTCATTATGTATAGCTGTAGCTTGTTCACTTTTAATACTGCATACTATTTCATCCCATGACTGTACCATAACGTAGGTGTCCACTTTACTGTTGGTGGACACTCAGGTTACTTCCAGTTTGGGGCTATTACCACGTCACCACAAATATCCTTATAAATATATGTGGGGGGCACACATGGAAGAGGTTCTAGGATATATATCTGGGAGTAAAACTGATAGGCCAGAGGGTATGCACACTGTCACTTTTACTAGAAAATGCCAAACTGTTTCCAAAGTGGATATACCAATTGATAGTGGTGTGAACGTTCTCTAGTCTTTTTTTTTTTTTTTTTTTTTAATTTTTTTTTTTTAAATATTTATTTTTGGCTGTGTTGGGTCTTCGTTTCTGCGCGAGGGCTTTCTCTAGTTGCGGCAAGTGGGGGCCACTCTTCATCGCGGTGCGCGGGCCTCTCACTATCGCAGCCTCTCTTGTTGCGGAGCACAGGCTCCAGACGCGCAGGCTCAGTAGTTGTGGCTCACGGGCCCAGTCGCTCCGCGGCATGTGGGATCTTCCCAGACCAGGGCTCGAACCCGTGTCCCCTGCATCAGCAGGCAGACTCTCAACCACTGCGCCACCAGGGAAGCCCTAGTCTTTTTTTTTTTTTTTTTTGGCCTTGCTGTGCAGCTTGTGGCATCTTACTTCCCCAACCGACCAGCGATCAAACCCATGCTCTCGGCAGTGAAAGCTCAGAGTCCTAACCACTGGATTGTCAGGGAAGTCCCCTAGTCTCTTCTCCTTGTGCTTACATGCACAGCGGGTTTTTTTTAAATGGACTCATACTGCATATATTATTTTATAACCATTCTTCACACTCAATATGCTGAGAATATATGTATGTCATTAAATATTTTTTATAATATCATTTTAATGGCTGTATATAACTATACGGATGTACAAAAACAGTTTAATCAAAATTTCTAGAGTTTCACATTTATTTTTCTTTTTAATGTTTTGCTTTTATAAACAATGCTGGGATGAACATTCATGGAGTTACACTCATGGTTATTTTATTAGCATAATTATCTAGCAGTAGAATTCCCGATCTAAAAGGTATGCACATCTCTAAGGTCTTTGATCTTATGTCAAATAGCCCTTCAGAAATTCAAACTGTACAATTTAAACTGTTTTCCTCCATCTTGCCAATATTAAGCATAAACACTTAAAATATATGCATGGGGCTTCCCTGGTGGCGCAGTGGTTAAGAATCCGCCTGCCAATGCAGGGGACACAGGTTCAAGCCCTGGTCTGGGAAGATCCCACATGCCACAGGGCAACTAAGCCCGTGTGCCACAACTACGGAGCCTGTGCTCTAGGGCCCGTGTGCCACAACTACTGAGCCTGTGTGCCACAGCTACTGAAGCCCGTGTGCCTAGAGCCCATGCTCCACAACAAGAGAAGCCACCGCAATGGGAAGCCCGCGCACCGCAAAGAAGAGTAGCTGCCGCTCGCCACAACTAGAGAAAGCCCGCGTGCAGCAACAAAGACCCAACACAGCCAAAATAAATAAATAAATTAATTAATTAATTAAATTTATTTTAAAAATAAATAAAATAAAATAAAATAAAATATATGCATGTATATATAGTCAATTTGATAGGTTGTAAAATGATCCATCCTACTTTCATTTGCAGCTCTTTGAGGATTACTAAAGTTAAAACATTTCTTTATGTTTTAGCTTATCTGAATGCCTTCATGTTGTTTACTTATTTTTCTGTGGGTGTTCATCTTTTTCTTACTGACTTGTAAGAACTTTTATAAAATGAGGATATTAACCATCATCTATCATATATGTTGCTATTTTTTTCCAGTTTATCATTTATCTTTCAATTTCCTTTACAGTTTCTTTTTTTTTTTTAATATTTATTTATTTATTTGGCTGCACTGGGTCTTAGTTGCGGCACGCGGGATCTTAGTTGCAGCATGCAGGATCTTTAGTTGTGGCATGTGGGATCTAGTTCCCTGACCAGGGATCAAACCCGGGCCCTCTGCATTGGGAGCACGGAGTCTTAGCCACTGGACCACCAGGGAAGTCCCCTCTTTTACAGTTTCTATCTTTCATTTCAAAAAAGTCTTCCCTTCCCTATCATGAAGATTATTAATAGTCACTCATAGTTTAGCTTAGCAGGTTTCACATTTTAAATCTGAATTTTAAATAGAATTTTTTTTTCAAAAATTATATAAGTACCATTAATATTTATAATCCTATGAAACTTATGGAGATTTTATTTGTATTACTTTTGCAAACAGTTTATGGAAATTTGACAACTATGCCTATTCTCTGTGGGATAAAAATCTTGACATATTGATTCAATCAAATGTGCTGATTATACAGAACAATTCCTCTTTTCTTCTCGTTAATTTTCCTTTTTGATCTGTCAAAGCCTAAATGAGAGGTACAAGATTTTCTCAGTACTAATGTGGTTTTGTCATTATACGTCTGCCAGCTTCTTCTTTATATACTTCAGTGCTGTGTTACTGGCCACAAAAGGGTACCTGACTACTACAGGTTCACCGTGGAATCCACCTGTTATTGACATAAAGAATCATTTAGTCTCATTTATTATCTTTTGATTTGATTCAACTTCTTTAATAGTGATGCAGTCATCTTGTTTTCTTTTTATTTGAATTTACATGAGATGCCTTTTAGCCACCCTTTATTTTTAACCTTTCAATGTGATTTTATTTTCAGTGCGGTACCTTCTCTTGAGCTGCTGAATCCTTTATATACCAAGTGATTTTTTTTCTGTCTATTCAGTATTACAGAGGGAGGCCTATAATGCCCAATGTTAGGGATAAGATGATTTTGGATCAGAGAGTATGTGGTCCCTGTTCAAATCTGTCAGGCCCAGACAATGAGAAAAAGGAAAAGTGTTAACGTATTGTATTTTTTTACCTTGCCAGTTTAGAGACCCATGAGCCTTGGGGAGTTGGAAGCTCACTACAGCCAGGGGCATTTGGACAGAAGTGTTAACCTCTACCCTGAAGAGTTTATTACTGTCTTGACAAGAAAAACTCTTCTTATGAGGTGCCACTTTACTTGACAGGTGGCCCACACAGAGGGGGAGCAGAGGGAGAGAAAACACCTGGCGGGCCCCTTGCCCTGTGACCTCCCTTCTATCACCAATGAATGCCTACGACCCCAGGCCCACCTGCCACCACCTCCCAACTGACGGCACTGGGGGAGTTCCCCAGGGATGCCCTGCATACAGTGAGCCCTCCCTAATCCACTCTGTCCCACAGAAGTCCCTCAGAGGGTGCAAAAAGAGAACCCCAATCTTTCTCAGCCACGACTGTACACTTTGACAACTATTTCAGTGCGAGCGTGGAGGACGGGTATGAGGAGGGTAAGGCGTTACAAGGGGCATGCGATCACATCCAAGCCCGCCGCTCTCTTTCCTGCAGGTCTCTCTTACCTTGCTCAGGAGGAAACGGCAGCTTTCCAGCGTGCAAAGCCAGCTCTAGGGCTGAGTCCTCCTGAGTCACGAATGGCTCAAGGTTCAGGGGGAGGGACATGATATACTGCCCGATCTGAAACAAAAGAAAGCACTGTCAGCCCAACGTTGACACATGCGGCGGTAATTATTTCATGCAGTACATTTATGTGAAGGCAAATGGTGGACAGACAAAACTGCAAGACCCTGCAGCAGCTCCAGGTCTGATCTTTCCAGTGTGTGGTAACACTGGTGAGGCAACATCTGAAAAAAAGTCACCGGTAGTTTGCACATAGATCATAGATTCATCCTTCTCACTCATGGCCTCAGTATTTTTGGAATGCATTCAGTGCGAGCTCTACCTCAAATGAGTAATGGATACTGGAGTGCTTTGCACAATTTAAAGCACTTGTGTAAATATAAGTTATTATTACTGTTCATAGATGAAAAACCAGTAAGATGCTAATGTCAACAAGTGCATGGTCAAGCAAGAATTTCAATCCTGTCTTCTGGATTTGGATCTGGGTCTTTTCCTTCTAAGTGATTTAACCAGGCGAAGGAAGGAATTTTGTTGGGGAAAAAAGCAGTTTATAATTATAAATTAATTTGGAGGGAAAACTGTATGTTTTCATAATACAAACTCTAGAAAATAAACCTTCTTGGTTGGTGAGGAATCGCAAAGGCAGGGTTACAAGACATTTGGGATGAGCCCATGAGTAATTCAGGATTTGTCATGTGTTTGTCAGATACACAGACTGTCATCATGGATACATTTTAGACACCTATTTCTATTACAACTCACAACTGTTTAGTATTTTAAGGTAAGTATATGTGTCATTTCAAAATGAGGCTGATTTTCAGGTTATGACAACGTAATATACATTTTCTTAAAAAGGTACTGGAGCCTGTTGTTGATTTTTTTGGCTCCATATTGATTTCACACATTCATTCCAACTTAGAGTTGATACTGATTCTGCAAGCTAAAAGTCCAAGGACTATTAGAGAAAGATCTTCTCGATCTGGCCTTACATACACCTATACGGTAGCAGGTGTCCAGAAGTTAAGACAGACTCCCAAAATCTACCAGCCCAGAGGACTACAGGATGATTACACTTTCATCTCCAAACACTTAATGTGGCCCATCGTGCTAACGAAAAATTGTGTTTGGTCTCCCTTTAAAGCGGTATGTACATAGATGGTAAAATGAAAAAAATCAGAGCTTCCCTGGTGGCGCAGTGGTTAAGAGTCTGCCTGCCAATGCAGGGGATGCGGGTTCGCGCCCTGGCCTGGGAAGATCCCATATGCCGTGGAGCAACTAGGCCCGTGAGCCACAACTACTGAGCCTGCGCGTCTGGAGCCTGTGCCCCGCAACGAGAGGCCGCGACGGTGAAAGCCTGTGCACCGCGATGAAGAGTGGCCCCACTTGCCGCAACTAGAGAAAGCCCTCGCACAGAAACGAAGACCCAACACAGCCAAAAATAAATAAATAAATAAAATGCTGGCTTAACTCCTAGGGAGTTTCATTAAAAAAAAAAAAAAAAATCAGCACCTTTTCCTTTCATTTACTTAGTAAGTGAAACACTCTAGTTTGAGTGCCTTTCACTCAAACTAGATAAGTGGTCACTTACGTCACTAATAACCACAACCACTGTACATTTCAGCTTGAAATGGCAACAAATTCATCATTTTTCCCCAAGGCTGGAGGAAGAGAAGGATGCTGACTTCTGGGGTTAGAATTTCTCCGTTGTAATTCCACTCAGCAAGCACTTCCTGAATACCTACTATGTGCAGAGACCACAGGCATATTCCTGTATTTGGTACCCCTTTCATCCGTAGCCATAACCTCTTGGCTAAATCCACAAACCCAGTTTTACTTGAAATAAAGAATCATCATCAATATGCCTTGCATCTATGTTGTTTTATTTCAAAGGATTTTCTCCTATTTCATCCCCTTATAATGCTCACACAGTCCTGCGTGGGTGAGGGCATTCACCAGCAAGGCAAAGCGTCGGTTAGGTGCAAATTTTCAATAATCTGACATCTCAAACTTGAATTAATTGGCCTTAGACTGTGGGGATTGCTGTGGTTTCTAGAGAGATCCCACAATGCCAAGTTTTTCTTGGGAGTTCTGTCTATGTTTATTTCTTGGAAATCAGTGTGGGAAGGGATGCTCACCATCACACCTGTAGATGTTTGTCTGCTATTCTCCCATATTCAATAAATACTCCTTGACATCCTGGCTGGGTAAGCGCAGTGACTCAGGAAAAGTGAACAGCTCTGTGGTCAGAAGGACCTGGGTTTGAGTTTTGGCTCTACCACTGTGTGACGTTGGGCAACTTCCTTAATCTGTCGGGGCCTTGGTTTCGCCATCCCGGAAATGAGGGTGATCTCATACTTACTTCAGAGGGCTGTGGCAAAGATGAAACTAATACCGCGTGAGACACACATAAAGCACCGGGCATCCTAACAGAGCGACTGCTGAATGAGTGGCTTCCCTGCCCCACTCCCATCCCCCAGAGCCTTGGTGCTTCTGACCACAAAACACGGCTGCCGCCAACCGGCTCACAAAGTTGTTGATTCGCTCTATACTGCACACTATCTCACGGCACCGATAAGAGCCTAGCACTGCCTCTGCACACAGTACATGCTCAGTAGATATTCATTTCCTGAGCTGAGGTCATCAGGAGATGACCTCATGAGGACGATGCCTACCTGGGGGCGGATGAGCGGCAGCCGGTGGGAAAGAGCCCTGGCCTGCAAACGCCCCCTCGCCTTCCTTACTCCTCTGTGTTTAAAATCAACTCCATAGCCTCTCGAGTTCCTTCTACGCAACATCGTTTCTGGAATCAATTTCGATTGCAATACACATGTCTCAATTCTAAAAATAAGATTATTCTCATTGGTTGTAAAGACCAACCAACATTTTTAGTTCCGTCCAGGGTATTGAATAATGCCCTGAAAAACAGAGGAAAACAACTGCCGTTTTGGACTTGCTCAGTGAACAGAGAGAGGAAAGCCATCCTCCTTGCTACCCACCAGTGGGATCACACACACTTCCTCTAACTGTACAATATTTACTTCTAAAATTCCTTTGCAGGGGCCTCCCTGGTGGTCCACTGGGTAAGACTCCACGCTCCCAATGCAGGGGGCCCGGGTTCGATCCCTGGTCAGGGAACTAGATTCCGCATGCATGCTGCAACTAAGAGTTCACATGCCGCAACTAAGGAGCCCGCATGCCGCAACTAAGAGCCCACATGTCACAACTAAAGATCCTGCATGCTGTAACAAAGATCCCGCATGCCGCAACTAAGGCCCAGCGCAGCCAAAATAAATAAATAAATATTTTTAAAAATAAAATAAAATTCCTTCGTATCTATTACAACAGTCATAACTTACACAGGGGTGGATTCTAAAGTGAGAGCTCAAGGCAGAAATCACCTATCTCAAAATCACCCCTGAAAACTGCAGAACTCCCCCATAGTGTGAGGAAGACACAGTTGGGGTTCCTGTACAGCACTTCCTATGCTCACTGACATTCAAGAGCAATGGAGCTGGACTCACACCCTGATGCCCTCAGGCACTGGCCACACCTCACATTGAGAGGGATCGGGAAGGGGCGGGAATGTGTTAGGCTTTGAAATCAGCATGTGTTTCATCAGCTGATTTAAGGAAATCAACCGCATTTCCTTAAAGTCCTGGATATGGATGGGGACTATCCAAAAGCAAAGGTCCAGACAGAACCGATGCAGCAAGGACCACTTTACCCAGAAGGGCCAGACAAGACAAGGTCTCAGATGCCGTGACCGGCGCAGAGAAAAGCGCACAGAGGCTCTTACGTTGCTGATGTACTCGAGAGGAGTGAGACTGAAGGTGGGCAGGTCATCGGTCAGGGTTTCTCCAATGCCGGCGGTGTTCCAGCTCTAAAGGAGGAAGGAGAGGAAACAGTCAATGTCACAGCACCCAGGCAGCACGCGAAAGCACCACGTGCTGGAAACTACATGAAGAACGCAGCATCACCACAGGCACTATCTCTGCTCAGAGCTGGCCTTGGGAATCATCACCACGTGGCACACCAGGGATTTCTCTTCTTTAAGGCATCACCTTGAAGCCCGCCACAGAGAAAGTAATCCTCTCTCTCGCTGCATCCTTTCAGATCCATAAAGCAGGAAATCCCACCTTCTCCACTCAACTATTCGATGGGAACCGATCCCTTCTGTGTTTACCCGCTCAGAACGTGAAAGGAAGAGTTGGATATTCTTGTTCTGAATTTCTCTACAGGGTGAGGGCAACCGGTTAACAGCTGCTGGCACAGGTAGCCTCACTAACTCCCAGGTCATCAGCCAGCCCTCTGAAGAGACCAGGACCCCCTAAAATCCTCCACAGAGACCATATGTGAATTGGAAGCCCTGTCTGGTTGCCGGAATATCCAAACCACATTCACCAACACTGCTTTACTAAGTTAAAGGTGCTGCTTTTACTCCACCTGCTTTCTGGATCTATGTCTCATCTGATTCAGAACTCAAAGGGAAAGGGAAGAGAAGGAGCCTCCAAACCCCACCAACAGCCCCTTTGTCCTTTTCAGGACCCCCTGTCTGGAGACCTGCAGCACCAACACGTCTTCTTTCATCATTCAATGGGACTATGACGTCACTGTGGGAGCCCTCCCGGCCTCCCCTACAGAGTTAGGCCAATTACCAGCACACATGTGGTTAATTATCAGCATGGCACAGCTTTCCACAGAAATCTAGTTGCTGAATTCTTACCTGAGTCACCCTAAGGCCAGCCTGGAAAACAAGGCCCTTTCTGGCTGGACTCCTGGAGTGACTCCTGAGGTCACGTGGTAGCTGCTCTCTGCAGCCACCTGTTGCCCGATCTGGTTCCTTGATCCTTTAAGGAGCTTTCCGGGAATGTCATGACCGTGTCCACCCCTGGGATCCCGGCCCAGGCCAAGCCTCAGCCGTCCTCCCCACACTCTCTAGCACCAACTTGACTCTAATTTTCCTGCTCTAGACAAAGCCTTTTCTTCCCCACCCCTGCCCCTATAGTTTTCTAAACTCCTTGCTGTTTTTGTTTTATAAATGTATTTATTTATTTGTTTTTATTTTTGGCTGTGTTGGGTCTTTGTTGCTGTGTGCAGGCTCCTCATTGCAGTGGTTTCTCTTGTTGCAGAGCACGGGCTCTAGGTGCATGCACTTCAGTAGTTGTGGCAGGCGGGCTCAGTAGTTGTGGCTCGTGGGCTCTGGAGCACAGCCTCAGTAGTTGTGGTGCACAGGCTCAGTGGCATGTGGGATGTTCCCGGACCAGGGATCGAACCCGAGTCCCCTGAATCAGCAGGAGGCTTCTTAACCACTGCACCACCAGGGAAGCCCTCCTTGCTGTTTTCTGAGAATCCTCTTTTGTTTCAAAATATCCTACTTTTTTTCAGTTAACTCCCACCCCACGGGGAAGGAACACGCCGATCATGCACGTGCACCGAGGGCCCATGCTGCATAGCACCCTGTGCCAGGCTTTGTAGGGAGGAGACAAAGAATTGGCAATCTTGGTTCTTGCTCTCCTTGGGGAACCAAGACCCCTGACACATGCCCACCCTATACCCCCTACACCTACACACACACACGCACACACACACACACGCACAGGCTTCCACTTCAAGAGTTCTCAGTGGCAGAAGTTCTCAGTCAGGTTTTATACAACAAGAGTTCAGAGGAGCAAGAGCCTAGGGTGGCTAGAGAAGAGGCCGGCCACAGGATGCATGAGGTGCAGACAGGGAAGGCTAGAAAGAGAATGCACAGCTGTGAACACCAGGCTAAGAAAAGGGAAAATGACGGGGCTTCCCTGGTGGTGCAGTGGTTAAGAATCTGCCTGCCAATGCAGGGGACACAGGTTCGAGCCCTGGTCCGGGAAGATCCCACATGCCGCGGAGTCACTAAGCCCTCGTGCCACAACTCCTGAAGCCCGGGCACCAAGAGCCTGTGCTCTGCATCAAGAGAAGCCACCGCAATGAGAAGCCCATGCACCGCAACGAAGAGTAGCCCCCGCTCACCGCAACTAGAGAAAGCCCGCACACAGCAACAAAGACCCGACACAACCAAAAATAAATAAATGAATTAAATTAATTTAAAAAAAAAAAGAAAAGGGAAAATGAAAGAGAGAGAGAGAAGAGGGAGGGAAGGAGAGAGGGAGGGAGGGAGAGAAAGAGAGAGAGATGGAAAGGTAACCTGTAGAGTTCAAAAGAGACGTAAAAGACACATCACACATCCACCAATCCCAACGTGCAGAACTAATCTGGATCCTGATTCAAACAGTTAAATCATGACACTTATAAGACAACTGGAAATTTGAACACTGATGATATTAAGGAATTATTTTTAATTGTATTTTTAAGGGTGATTATGGTATTGTGATTATTTTTAGAGTTCTTATTTTAGATAAGGGGTATATATGAAACAGAACGGCCAGGAGTTGATCATTGACGAAACAGGGTGATGAGGACACAGAGTTTATTACACTCTTCCCTCTACTCGTGCATATGTATGAAAATTTCCAGAGTAAAAAGTTTTTAAAAATAGATTATCACACTGACTGTGGGGAGCCAAGTAAGGGATCTGAATGCGGAGAGACAAAATCAGAGCGATGCTTTAGGAAGATTAATGCAGCAACTCTGAGAAGGATTGTGGGCGGAGAGGAAGATGAAAGGCAACAAAGGCAAACAATTCAGAGATGACGAGATCCCAAACCAGGGCAGTGGCCATGGAAACAGACAGAGACAGATTTAAAAAGAAGGAACAATACAACCTGGTGGTGAAGTCCTGGCACAGAGGGGCACAGGGAGGGAGCAGAGGTGGTGAGGGTCAGTGAGGCAGAGAAGGGGCGGCCAGGAGCAAGGGCTGAGTTGTGGGGAAAGAGCACATCACCGGAGTGCATCTAAAGGACCAGCACCGTGGGCTGCAGGCCCTGGGAAGGCTTCACAGAGGAGGCGGGAGGAGCGAAGTCGGAGGGTGATCGGGCGGAGGGCAGAGGGAAAGAAGAGCCAGAGTGGAAAAGTACTTTGGAATAAGGGTGAGACAGAGTGGACTGATGAGGGAGGGCCTGAAAAAGCAGGCAGAGAGGGTGGACCTGAAGAGGGTCAATAGGGAAATGAGGCAGATTATTTTTGAATTTAAAATTTCCTTCTAAGGGCCTTTTCTAACCATCTGTCACCAGGTAACGCAGGTAAACTTCAACAATCTATTTTGAAAGGGAATATAGTGTTGGTTTATATTCTTGTAATGTACAAGAGTGATACAATTTACCAGCAAACATTAAAAACAAACATTTAATGACCAGGGTTTAATTTTCAAATCCTTAAGGGCCAAGTGTTTGCCTTTGTATTGTGTGCTTTCAGGCTGGCACTCTGGGAGAACTCCTCCTAATCACCAAAGCTGCCTGTGTCCATTCCCAGCGCCCGAGCCATTGTGGTGAGGCCTGAATGAGAAGGCGAGATCAGGCAACCAAGGACCGGGGCAGAACAATGAGCGTGGAATGCAGAAGTAGAGGGCAAAGGACAGGTGGGAAGCACCGAGCTGGGCTCAGTGGAGAAGAAGACTAAACAACTGGCAGAATTAAGGTTTCAGAACAGAAGGTCAAGACGTTAACCTTTGACAAAATAAAAATAATAAAAACAACCAAACCGGGGAGGTTGGGGAAGGAAGATGCGAGATGTAAGGAATGCTAATCCCATCGGCTTTCAGGGCAGGCGAATCAATGTCAACATCTATCTAAAATAGAAACATGATTAACAAAAACCAACGACTCCCATCTATCTGCAGTTTTCATAATCTTTCTTTCTTAATCTTGAAGAGATCTTCTGGGGACTGATATCTTTCATGGTGAAGAAACTATTATCTCAAGTTCAACCATTCCTTTGGTTTCGTTTATCTTCTTTTTCTAGTTAAACTCAAATAACGTTTATATTGTACACATTTTTTTTTTTTTTTTTGAAAAACAGCATGTGTAGCACAATTCCATTTCTTCCTATGCATCATTTCCCTACCAGTGCCCGTCCAGCCTTCAACATGTGAGTGGGCAGGAAGCGATGTCTGGCTTGATGATTTCTGGACGTTGGGACTTTGAAGGGGTTTACTGCTTTTTTTCTGTGTACTTTCCTATATTGCTTGAATTTCTGAAAATGGATATATGTAATTTCTATTTTTAAAAACTGTCATTACTCTTGAGAATCACAGAAAAAAAGAAAACCACCACGTATTAAGCATCTACTCTGTGACAGGGGCCGTGCTAAATTCTATCATATACACAATCTCACTTAATCCTCACATACCCATATGGTGAGGATTACTGTATCCCCATTTTAAAGATAAGGAGATGAGGCTCACAGAGGAGGTAACAGCCTCAGCCGTGTGACCCAACGAGACCACGCATGGGCGGTGCCCGGAACAGCTCCATCGACAGCACTTCCACTAGGATGTGACAGCAGGGGCCCCACACCACCAGCCCCACACACAGCCCTGCCCCAGCCAGGCCAGAAGTGCAAAATCTGGTTGGAGTAGATCTCACGGCATTTCGCACAGACCTAACCAGATCATACGGTGAATAAAGCGAGTGGCCCTTGGCTCCCGGCCTAGTATGCTTTCCAGAGGGCAGCAAAAAGCAAACGACTTCCTTAAAGGATCTCTTGGTTAGTAAAAGCCCATAACTGGATCTTTCCCAAAAGACCATCTTTACTCTTTTGTTTTATTTTGGCCACGTTGGGTCTTCACTGCTGCGCACGGGCTTTCTCTAGTTGCGGCGAGCGGGGGCTACTCTTCGTTGCGGTGCGCGGGCTTCTCATTGCGGTGGCTTCTCTTGTTGCGGAGCATGGCCTCTAGGCACACGGGCTTCAGTAGTTGCAGCATGCGGGCTCAGTAGTTGCGGCACGTGGGCCCTAGAGTGCGTGGCCTTCAGTAGTTGCGGCACGCGGGCTTAGCTGCTCTGCGGCATGTAGGATCTTCCCAGACCAGGGATCGAACCCATGTCGCCTGCATTGGCAGAAGGATTCTTAACCACTGCACCACCAGGGAAGTCCCAAGACTATCTTTAAAATAAGCCAAATCCAGATAGACTTGAGGAGTCAGTGAGAAAAATTAATCAGGGGACTGTCTCAGAAATCTGAAAGGAAAGTCGTGAGATCTGGACCCAGGGAAAGTCAGAGCCAGTAGAGAAAACAGGACTGATAGGCAATTCCTTGAAAAGGAATAAGGACAACCAGAAAAGAGAAGTGTGTGCAAGGCAAGGAAAGTGAGATGTTCTAAGAACTGCCAAATAGCAAGAGTATCAAGGATAGAAAAGAGCAGAACCCTTCAAACTCTCCTCAAAAACACCAGATCAAATCGAGTAAGGCGCTCTCCTGAACAAAGTTCCAGAACCAAGTCTCCACAAATGTTTGGCACGAAAACAATTCAACCTCATCAGACAATTAGCTCCTCTGACCGGCCCCAACTTTTCCAGTGGCACATAATCTCCCTTACTTCTCCCTGAGAGGGCACAGCTAAGCTGCTGTGAAAGTTAATCAAGCAATAGTAATAATCCCAAGAAACAGTCTGAAAACACAGCATCACAGTAACTACAATTAAGATAGGACAGTCTCGCTAAGCAATGAGTTGCAAGGGAACAGTGACTCTACAGGTGGACTTCTAGCCTAGGAGAGTCAGAGGGGGCACCGCCCAAAGCTCGGGGAAGGGGATATTAGGCCTAGGCTGGGGGGTGAAGGGGCACGTTTTCCAGTTGGTGGGAAACTTACATCCATCTTGGAAATGAGGAGCAGCTGCTGCTTGATGCGCAGGAAGACGGAATCGAAAGCCAGCTGGTGGGCCTGCTGGTTAAGCCGAGTCAGAGCCGCTCGAGACGCCGACAGCAGGTTGTGGTTACTTGACCCTTTTTCCTAAGACGAGAAAATGCAGAAGGCAGGGTGTTAGGCCCTGAATCCAACCAAGGTATTAGCTGAGCGTTTTGAAAAGCCACTGAAAGGAAAATAGTAAGAGGGTTCTCTACTACAGTGGTTTCAAACCTGGCTGTGCCCCAGAACCCCCTGGAGAGCACACTGAGTTACAGATACCCAGGGTCTACCATAGAACTACTGAATCTGGATCCACTGGGGTTCTGGAGCCCAGGAAACTATTGATATATTTTTCATTCACTTTCCCAGGTGACTCTGATGCATTTAAGCTAATATAAGCTCATGGATTGGTAGTTTAGGAAAAATTAACCTGTGACTGTCCCTCAGGGATAGAGGAAGAAGGAAAAAATGATCAGAAGTGTCATGTAGAAACAAGAGTGACAGACAGAGCCCTGATTCCCAGTGAGGTCAGGTCAGTTATACTCGGCTGTTACACCAGAGTCTGCACCACCTGTGTGAGTCCCGAGGTATTCCAAACAGCCTGAGAAAATACAGAGGTGGAAAATGTAACCTTAGTTTTGCTATTATAAATGAACTGATTACAACAAACAGACATAAATCAGATCAGCAATAAAGATAAACAGAGTTGCTTTAACGTAATCACAGAAGCACGGATGAATGAACTTGCAGAATGGCTTCAAGAAGTGTTTGTCAAGCTCAAATGTAGCCAGTTGCTGGGTCAAGGCACAGAGGGATGGGGGAGACCCCGTGAGGGCAACGCTGAGACCTCAGACACATCCTGAGGCACACTGTGCGGTCACCTCCAGAGCTCGTGGCCCATCAGGATAATTTCAGATAGAATTTGGTGCTATGGGAACAGCCGTACCTCCTTGGCTTATCACCAAGAGAGTGAGGTGCAAATCAGACTGGGGGCGGGGGCTGGCTCTGGAAAGGAGGCCGCGGCCCTCTAAGAACCCTGAGGCCATTCCCAGGGAGCGTGTGGCTCATTCCATTTGTCGGGAGGTCCCCCTGTCCCTGGGCCCCAAGAGGCCCAAAGCTCAAAGTCAAGGGCCATTTTATGGTAGACAAACGAAGAGTTCAAGCCAAAGGAACAGCCAGGAGGGAACACTGATTCCCACGCTGTCGCGTTGCCGCATGGAAGAACCTGCACTCGAGAGGTGCTCCTGGCTCCTCCCCACCCTTGCTCCGCCCCTGGCTCCTGGGTTGGGGTCCACCTTCCCAGGTTCTGCTCACCCCCAGGCAGTACAGGAATTCCGGTCCCCTCTCCGCCACTCAGTACGGGGGGCTGTGCCCGCGTGGGGGCCCGGGGCCGTCCAGCTCCGCCCATCCTGCTGACGGGTCTAACTCCGGAGAGGAGAACAGCGAGCTCCTGCGGCTGCAGATCGAGAGCCACACTCTCCAGCCTACCTTTCGTCAGTGATAAAGCTCCATTTATCCAACACCTCCTACAGCTGTGTTTCAATTGGTTCGACCCCAGTTTAGTTGATTAGCTTCTTAAAACGCCAACATAAACGAGACAGAGACGTGGGAGGCCATGCCACAGCCCAGGGCCCACACACAGGGGCAGAAAGCCTGGGTTAGGGAAAGCGTGAGTGACAAGGGAAAAGTTTTCATTTGCAAGAATGCCATCAGTCAGGTCTCATACCTTGAGGGTATAGAGTATTTCCATTAAACTGCCATATTCGGCAGGGCTGTCTTTCTGAAGGTAATTATATTCTTGCCATGGGTTCCTGGCAGAGCTCTTCTTGTCTGTCAAGATGCTATCCTGAAAACCGGTCAGGCTCCGAGGGCTGTAGGACTCAGAGAGATACTTCCCAGCTGTGGACAAAATCCTGTAATGAAAGTGATGACCATTATGCGAGCTATTTGTATGGAATTTTCTTCTTGGAGCATTCAGACTGCTCCTTACTAAATCCCAGGATATCCTCATGAGGCAGATTGATGTAGGGTCCATTTCATAAGGAAATGGAGACGCCCTTGATCCTTTAGGAGGGAGCTGGACCTCAGGTGCACAGTAAACACCAGGTGTTTTTATTTCCTATCTAACACTGACTCTAACAGAATATGCCATCTTCCTAATATAATGCACAGCCTACAGGGCAGCTGTCAACTCACTACAATCTGGAATACTGTGCACTTTCTATATATGAGCTATATTAGCATCACTCTTTGGAAGAGTCAAAACCAGGGGAGCCACCAGCACCGCAGTCAGAGGCACGAGACACGGCAGTGTCCCTGGAGAAGAGTGACAGCAGCTCGCTGCACGCGTCTACCCACAGGACTCACACTCTCGCACACGCTGGGCTCGTGTGGTGTTTGTGTTCATCAGCACCGTAAAGTTTATTTCTGAGATTTAGACAGATCTACTGAGAGAGGCCGGTGCTTTCCTGAGAAAGAACAATGCCTGGAGGAGGTTCTATGGGCTGATCAACCTCTGGCGCTGCTTGGGGAGTGGAATCTCTGTCTCCAACGAGGATGACCTCCCTTGACGGATGCTGAAAATCCTCACTCTGTTTCCTCCTTAGCCCAACCTCACCATTCAGCCTATACGTTTAAATGTGTACAGAATTATACAAACCTATGTAGCCAGAAGACTAGACACTGTAGTACATCCCAACTGTGCCTAATTCCCCAACGCCTCCTTTACCATAATTTCTTATAAAAAAGATCACTTTGGACATGGCAGCCTGTAGGCACTCACCTCTTCAAGAACAAATCCCATGAGCTTGTCAAGAAATGCCTGTACTTGCAAACAAATCCTGGGGACAGGACTTTCCTCAGGAACCACTACTGACACAAGTAGCCACCTGCCTCTGCCACTAAGGTCAAGTTACAGTTTTCCCTGTTGGATACGCCTGCCGGTAATTTTGGTTGCGTCTTTTCTCTGTGAAACTGTGGCCTGTCCCTGCCGCGGCCTTACTTCCAAGTCTTCACTGTTTCTTGTCTGGATCATAGTTGCCTTCCCTTCCACGCTCCATTTAATCTGTCCTCCTAAGGGTTACTGGAATGATCTTTCCAAAAGGCAAATCTGATTTTGTCTTTTTCCCAAAGATCCTTCAGTGCTCCCCAAGATAAAACTAAAAATGCCTAGGCATGGCCCCCAGCGCCCTCCATCGCTGGAGCCCCCGTATCCTTACAAACATTCCCGCTACCATGCCAACCGCCCCCAGCCCACACACCATGCTTCACACCCTTCTGTGTCTTGCTCGCACACTCCTGTGATCTGAAATGCTCTCCCCTCCTTGGTGCACCTGGAAAAATCCTACTCCTTCTTCAAGGACCTGTCCCAGGGGCATCTCCTCTGTCCAATCTTTCCCCCCAGGCACTCTGTCTTCTGACTTCACCAGCCTTCACCTTTCTTACACACTAGATGGTGAGGCTAAACCACAGAGTGGTCTTCATCTCTGAATTCCCAGCACTTAGCACAGTGCCGTGCACATAGCAGGTGCTCCATAATTATTCTTTGACTGACAGGTGACCCTGGGTTTGGTGAGCAGGAAGTTGAGAGCTGAGCTTTCGTCTCTGCCCTCCGGGAAGTCAGCTCTCCTTCTTGGGGTTACTGCAATACGTGTCTCAGTCTCAGGCTGCCAGGGGCAAGTGGCATCAGTCTGCCATCCAAGCTGAAGAAAAACAGTTATGTTGGGAATGTTTTGAGTACTAAAGATTACAGTTTAAGGGAATTCCCTGGTGGAGCAGTGGTTAGGAGTCCTCCTGCCAGTGCAGGGGACACGGGTTCGAGCCCTGGTCCAGGAAGATCCTACATGCCGCGGAGCAACTACGCCCATGAGCCACAACTACTGAGCCTGCGCTCTAGAGCCCGCAAGCCCCAACTGCTGAGCCCGCATGCCACAACTACTGAAGCCTGCGCGCCTAGAGCCCGTGCTCTGCAACAAGAGAAGCCACCTCAATGAGAAGCCCGCACACCGCAACGAAGAGTAGCCCCCGCTCACTGCAACTAGAGAAAGCCCGCGCACAGCAATGAAGACCCAATGCAGCCAAAATTAAATAAATTAATTAATTTTTAAAAAATTTATAGCTTAAAATGTCACTATGGTGTGCTCTACAATAAAAACCAAATCTAATATTTTTAAATGTTGGAATAAATATAGCTCCAACCCTAAGGAACTAATGGCATTTTTCCCTAACCTCCTCTTCATCCAGTCACCATTAGATGACCTCATCATTAGAATCTGATTTCCCGCTATATGTATTTCCTATTATTGAGAACTAAACCATACCAAAATGAACACTTGATCTCCTCATTCATTAAGAAACATTTTCTCAGGACTTCCCTGGTGGCGCAGTGGTTAAGAATCCATTGCCAATGCAGGGGACACGGTTCGATCCCTGGTCCAGGAAGATCCCACATGCCATGGCAACTAAGCCTGTGCGCCACAACTACTGAGCCTGCGCTCTAGAGCCCGCGAGCCACAACTACTGAGCCCGCATGCTGCAACTACTGAAGCTCGCGCACCTAGAGCCCATGCTCCACAACGAGAGAAGCCACCGCAATGAGAAGCCCGCGCACCACAACGAAGAGTAGCCCCCCGTCACCGCAACTAGAGAAAGCCCATGTGCAGCAACGAAGACCCAACACAGCCAAAAATTAAGAAAAAAATTAAGAAAAAAAAAAAAGTTTTCTCATCATTGCAATGGGCTCTAAGCCAGGTCTTGGCGATATCAGATGATTAAACATAGAGCTTGCCCTCAGAAGCTCAGAGATTAACAGGAGAGTCCGTTAGGTGCCAGTGCTGTGCTACCTGCTGAGCCAGGAGAAGGCAGTGAGTATGAGCAGAGGAGGGAGGGACTGACATCCCAATTCCATCTCCTTCCTCAACTCATCTCCTTTTCTGGAAAAGTTGCTGCCCACTCCTCAGCCATAGGAAACTGGACATTTATTTTGGATTCCCCAAACCTCACTGTCCCACTGAACTGTCCCACTAAAACCTTGTCCTAGTGAAAATACCACTGTTCCAAAAATAAGTGGTGGGCACCATAAAAGTATAGAGGAACCATGGCAATCTCCCTGTATGTCACCCAAGTACAAGAGAAATCCCTCGGGTGACACCCAACTCAACCTTGCTTTACTCGCCCCACTAGTCACAAAACGATCCCTGTCTGCAAACAGGTGATCTTAAAAGCCCAGTAGCCAATGTCACTCTTGTCGCTGAAGTAATCTGGAGTGTTTCGAGCTACTGCCTCTGCCACCTGAGGGGAGTGGTCCTAAGTTGCAGTCTGGGTCTGCCGGTGAAACTGACAGGGAGATAAGCTAAGCTTTATAGGCGGCAGCCACATGCATGGGCTCCCTGTTGGGAACACAGATGATGACTGTTACTCTTTTCCCTTTCCAGGTTCAGTGCTTCCAGAATGACGTCACCTCTTAAAAAGGCTCCCTTGGATACACCCAATCTGTTCTCATCTCACACCAAAGCTCGGGCCAGCCTCTCAGCCTCTCTGGGCTGCAAAATGCAGTTAGAGGGGCTCACCCTTTATCTGTCATGCCCCCATTCACCTTCTTAACCAGATCCTTCCTTACCCTTTAGAATGTAATACTCATCTTCATCAAAAGATTAAGGCAAGTCTACACGTTCTGATATGGAAAGTCGTCTGACATATATGCAGAGAAACCCAAGTCTGAGGACGGACACTCATCTGTGAGGAGGGACACCGTGCAGGCGATGCTCACAGTCGGGATGACCCAGCTGACGTCCAGGTTCAGATCACTGCCTCTTCGTGGCATCACCTCAGACAGCTCTTCCCGCAGATAATTTCTTTTACTTAAGAAGTTACTACCGGTGCCAAATTCTAGGCCTCAATGTCTCCTCATGTGTAAAAATGGGGGTAAGAATAGTACCTATCTCTTTGGACGCCCTGGGAGGATTAAGGAGTTAATTCATGTAAAGCCTTTCACGGCAGAGCTCAACAAATGTGATGGGGGCAGGGGGGCTGTTAACGTTTCTTCTCAAGAATTTTTGGGGTGAGTAGACTTTCAGTTTTTAATACTTGGCACACTCGTGAACTTTTAATTTTTGAGCTGGGCCCAGGCTGTAATTACCACCGTAATTAAGAAACTAATAAGCTACATGCCTTTCTTTTCAATATATAAATGTCAAATTTTCACCTTTTCTTAGGGGCCTTCTTGAACCCAGACCTACTCACTCTTCCGCCATAGGCTCCCCTCACCGTGTGTGTGTGTGTGTGTGTGTGTGTGTACGCACATATGTGCATATAAACATGAGCATAAATGTGTGTGGGAGTGGGGAGGGAGGAAGGAGACGTCTACTTCATCATTTATATTATTTATCCACACTCCGCTGTATGCCTGTGGTGCTCCGGTTTTATTCATTCCAAGAAGCCACATGAGCTCTATGCCGGGCTGCTTGGGAATTATGAACTGCAACAGCTGCCCATTCCAACCCGCCCCCCCACCCCTGGCCCCCGCAAGGCTTTCCCCATAATGAGAACCATGGTGAAAAATCTTGGGACTTGAAGGCAACCCGTGGGTTCAGAAATGAAAGGAGACAAAGAGTGGTGAGAAGAAGAAATGACCAACTCAGAGCCCTGACCCCGCGGCCGGTCTGGCGACCTTCCCCGGCAGCTCAGCCCTACCGCCCACCCAGTCTCGAGGCCTCAGCTTGCTTTTCACTTTGTACCACTGCCAGAAATTCCCTCCTGCAGAGGTGACTTTAGGACAACAAAGAGTTATCCCAGAAAGAGGTGAAGGGACTGCTGCTAGGCCCTAACACCGCCTAGGAAACAGACTTCTTCCCCTGAATTCCTGCAGAACAGAGAAAGCAGCTGCACCAAGGCAATGAGAGATTCCGCTGAAGAAGTGAGGGCATTTGGGAAGCTTGAAGCCCTTGGAGGGAAAAACAGGTCCGAATGGGGACACTTCGGGGCAGTGTAAAAGCCCTGGCAGGTATCAGAATGGAGAGGGGGCAGGAGGGACTTTCCTAGGCCTGACCCCAGAAATCCTCCTTTGACACACACACTGGCTTCCGCAGCACAGAATCCTACTGCAGAACCCAGAAGGCAGGCTGGCCGGATTCATCCCGATTCTGTGGGCTGGCCCAGGGGACCTCACCACCGCCTATAACTTTCCATTCCCAATAACTGACTTGCAAACATGCAGTGGGAGCCCTGCCCACTCATAATTTGGAGACAACACGTACTGCTTCCTCATTTAGGCTGAAACTTCCATATCTAAGTAAAATTATGTGCCAAGGAGGTCAGAGCCTTGCTCCTTTTAGGTGCTCAATAAATGCTGAATGGTGACAATACTGACACCTCGTATCCTAGGTACAGAGAGTCCTCAAGCTCTGTGGCTTCAGACTGCGCTGCGTACTCTGTCAAGGTTTCCCCCAGCTGAGAGCCCAGGGACCGGCCCACAGCCCTCTCCTACCTGTTGGCTAGCTGCTGCTCAAAGTCCCCGCACTGCCGCAGGAGCTCTCCACAGGTGGCTATTATCCTAAACAAAACAAAAAGCACTTCAAGTATCTGGAATGCTGACATTTGCAGGACAAACATTGTCCCATTCATAAAAATTCTCACTATTCACCCCTTTTGGTGGTGTGCTGGGTTGTGGGAAAGCAGTTAACCATTTGAGGGCCTACCTGAAATGTCCCATTCATTAGTAATTCATGTAGAAGGGAAATGCTGGTCCCTTCTAATATCCTCCTGTCATGGGTCTCTCTGCTATGAATCACAATTCTATCCAACATGATCTCAAATAATTTTACATTTCCAAAAATACTGAAGTTGCTTTTGGGCTTTGTCCTTAAGAAAATGGGTTGGAGGGAATTCCCTGGAGGTCCCGTGGTTAAGACTCCACACTTCCACTGCAGGGAGCACGGGTTCGATCCCTGGTCAGGGAACTAGGATCCCACAAGCTGCACAGCGTGGCCAAAAAAGCAAAACAAACAAAACAAAACAAACAAACAAATAAAATGGGTTGGAAATTCTTTGTATCTAAAATTTGAAAACCAAAATTCATTAATATTTGTGAGCTGCCTGCTATTTGCCAGGCATAGAAGAGAAAACTGTTTTGATCTTAGAATTGTTTCTCTCTGATCACATGAAAGGCAGATGAAGATTAATCCATTTGTTTCTCAGAGATAAGCCTGAATGATCATTTCTGTATTTAATAATCCTTTAATTTTCAAGTAATTTTATGCTAGGCCTCGAACTCCAGCTACTGAGTCCTTCAACACCAAACTATAATGTCAGGACAAATCCAAGGATTAAAAACATCTTAGGTCTAGTTAACTTTTAACTTTCTCTAAAAGTGTCTATCATCACCAGGATATCTAGGCATTCCATCATAAGAAAGGTTTATGAGAAAGTGAAATATTCCACTCACATCAGTTACAAGAGAACAACCTTGCACATATTTTCTGGTGTACCAAGCTGCCACAGCTGATAAGGGATATTAGCATCTAGAACATTAAATTTCATCAAAAACAAAAGTTCAGATCAGAGCCCATGAGGAGACACTCCAAATGGTCCTGGGAGGCCCCGGGTTTACCCTGATTAAAGACAGCTTTTGGAGGGTCTGGATCTGCACTGAGACCCACATGTGCCATGGGCACTCTGCACATACCACCTAGGCCAGGGGTCAGGCAAGAAATGTAAGTGGGGGGAGAGCAGCTTGCCTTTTCAGAACGTATGTCTGCAAAGAATGGTTGTAAGGAAAAGAAATTTCTAGATCGCTTTTTATCTCAGGCTGATAGTACAGTTGTTAGACCTCACAGGAGTGGGAGAACCACAGCACAACAGAGAACATACACCTAGTCAACCGAGGCTTCAGGTCATAGCCTTGGGACGATGCAGGCCCAGTGCTTCCAGAGCTTCCGTCTTTTTTTTTTTTTTTGGGGGGGTCGCGCCATGCAGCATGCAAAATCTTAGTTCCCCGCCCAGGGATAGAACCCGTGCCCCCTGCAGTGGAAGCGTGAGTCCTAACCACTGGACTGCCAGGGCATTCCCTCAGGCTGGACACATCAAGGGCCAAACTCCTCAGGCCACTGCCAATCACACTCCCACCAGACCTCAGGGCTTAGGGCAACAGGGTGTCTACCTAGTGGCCCACAGGTCACACAGGCTACGCCAGAATCTGTCTGTCAACAACGACTTGGGAGGGTTACCTCAAGGCCTTTCACGGAACTCTTACATGGCTCTTTGCAGGCCAAATAGCATTGACTTACCATTTAGTACTGTGGCACAGATCCAGAAACAGGATCCAATCAGCTGTGCATTTTCTAAAATAAAAGCTCTAACTTATTTTACGTTTGCAGAAACTATAGGCTAAGGGGGAAAAAAAAACCTCAAACCAAACATAAAAAAACTTAAGTCACCAAAGGAGATGAGTTCATAAAGAACTTTTAAAAATATTTTAAGAACAAGAGGGGTCTTTTTGGTGTTTGTTTGGTTTGGCCTGTTTTCTTTGTTTATTGGCTTGTTTTCAGAGTCTAGAGTATTTGCTTTAAAAAAAGGGGGGGGGCAGTGAAAGAGAGAAAAAAAGCACACATTTATCATTTTTATATACTATATTATGCATGTTTACCCCCACTTTACCTAATGGAATTCTGAAAAGCCGCCCAATCTTCTTGAAAAAGGGAGTTGAGAGGAATATCATCCAGCCTATACTTCTTTCGTATTGAGTGGAGGGTACTGGTGAAATCAGACACATACCTATGGGGAAAGAAAAAAATGACAGTGGTACCATCATAAACTCCTCAGACCTAGAGACACCTGGAATTATACAGCTTTGGACGAACTGCTAATGACCTTGAGAGCACCTTCAGAGGCTATCCTACCAAGGGTTGTCACTACTTATAAAGCTCTGACCACAAAAAGGTCTCCTCTATGTGGCAAGACTGTCTTTCTCACCTGGCAGAGCGGCTTTAAGAGATGCTCAAGATGAGGGGGGAAGGGGATGGCCACTAAGACCAAGACTCTGTGACCAACCAGGTGAGAGATGATGCTGGTTGATTACTCCCTCACCCTAACAGGGGCATTGCTTTGGAAGCTGATTCAAAGAACTGTTGTAAAACGTCATGGTCCCACTATAATACCCAACTGCCACCTAGGATACCATAAGGCAGTTCACTGATATCCAGGGTACTTCTGTAGCATTCAAATCCTTGAATTTAGATTAAACAGCCAAGCTCCATGGCAGGCAAGAGCCCGACTTTAATGGTACAGGAGCATGAAACTGGATTCAAAACTGAAAACCCTCCCTCACAGACTGCTGTCTGCTCCCACCTATACCACATACTTTCCTTCATAGCACTTAACACAAGTATAATTAAATAGCTTATTTAATATATGTGTTTAATGTTTATTGCTGTCACCAGACTAGAAGCTCTGGGAGAATAGGGACTATCCATTTGTAGGTCATAATTGTATCCCCAGGAATTAACACAGACCTGGACATAAAGGAGACATCCAGAAATAGGTCCTGAGTCAATGACAGACCTGCACTGCAAGTACCTAGGTGTCTTTGGGCCTCAGTTTCCTCATCTTTAAAATGGACTTAATGATGACTTCTGTACTGCCCCGCAGAGTTGTCATGATGATAAAATAAAATGAAATGAATGAAATAGTAGACACAAAAGCTCCCTGAAAAGTATAAAATGAAAGCTGATGTGCAGTGGTATCGTTTTTATGTACTGTACTCCCTGGGTAGCCACGAGGGACTGATTTCAGGATTGCCCCCCTCCCCCCCCAAAGATACCAAAATCCATGGATGCTCAAGTTTTTTATATAAAATGGCATAGTATTTGCATAGAACCTAGGCACATTTTCCCATATACTTTAAATCATCTCTAGATTACTTATAATACCTAACACAACATAAATGTTATGTAAATAATTGTAAATACAATGTAATTGCTACATAAAGAGTTGCCAGCATGCAGCAAATTCACGTTTTGCTTTTTGGTACTTTCTGGAAATTTTTTTTCTGAATATTTTTGATCCACAGTTGGTTGAACCCGCAGATAAGGAACGCTAGATACAGAGGGCCAGCTGTATAGTTCTTGGAACATGAACACGTAAGTCCTTGGGAGGGTGTGGTAAGGAGGACAGGGGTGGATGGTCATGTGCTCTGGAAGCCAACAGGCTCCCTAAAACCCATGACACCTGCATACATCACAAGAAGTCTCGCCTCTCTCCTTCCCAGGCCATGAGCTCTAGTGAGGACAGTGGACTGTGCTGACGCAGGGCACGGCCCTGAAGAGTAGGCGCGTGTGGTGGAGAGAAAGGCCATTCCGAGAAGCAAGTGGAAGCAACTGCCGCAGACCACTCCACTGAGGACAGACGCCGCCGCTGCTCCCTTCACACAGGGCCGAGAAACTACGAAACCAGAATGCCACGGACAGCACCTTCCCTTTGCACCCAGAGAGGTGACAGCTTTCCTTGGGGGAGGGGGAGGGCCCTCAGGACACACCGACAGGGAGCTGTTGAAGAACGTTTTAATTGTGCTTTAGCTGAAGGACGTTAAACAAGAAGAACATCCCGTCCAACAAGGCATGAGCTGCACAGAACCTCCCGACAGGGTCCCCGGAACAGTGCGCAGCCGCCGAGCATTGAGGTGGGGCCAGGGGGAGGTAGGGGGGTGATTGTTTAGCCACAGCGGGGCTCGCACGTGATGTGTGTATCACATCACATTTTTATGGCATTTGTACCAAAACCTTCTGATTCTCTCACAATACACGTTTCCAAGTGTCTCTACCATGTAAGAGCTGCTGCATTAGGTGCTTTAATTGTATGCTTTCACTCAATATTCACAACCACCATGGAAAGGAGAGATTATCACCATCAGTTTACCCAAATAAAAGATACCAAGACTCAGAAAGGCACACTAACCCACCCAAGGTCCCAGCTAGTAAGGGCCCGAGACAGGATCTGAGCCCAGGTGGCTACAACTCCTGGGCCCAGGCTCCCGTCACAGCTGTAACACCCCTCACCCTGCAACACCCCATCAGCAGCTATATTCTGCAGCTTCAGCAGAGTCCAAGTTAGGCCAGTCTCCTCCTGCTCTGCCTGCGTCCTCCATCCTCCCTACGCCTGCCTTCCTGACCACCATCCCCAAACCCTCCCCGCTCCTGAACAAGGTCCCACTTGAACCCTGGGCAAGTTGGCATCATCCTCATTTCCCTGGCTAATTTTATAAACATCAGCTGTCTCGGTAGCTTCAAAACCTCCCCTTCTAGAGCAGGTGACCTGGTTTCATCATATGTCCTTTTTTGTACAGTTCGAATTTTTAATATGGATTTGTATTACTTTTTAAAATGAAGTAACTGAAGTAACCAACAGAAGAACTAAAAGTGAAAATATCGCCAACAAGAGCTGGGAGGAGAGGGGATAAGAGACAGCCCCAGCCTCAAGCAGGCTCAGTTCCTCACCTTTCAGAGTTGCGTCAAGACATCATAGTTAAAGGTGATAAACAAAAAAATCTTCTTTAAAGTCTGGAGAGAAGAATGAGAAGACTCAAAGCAAAATGTTTAAAACTTGTGACTCCTGAGGACTGCCTAAGGATGCGCAGGAAAGAAGGAAGACTTTCACCTTTTTACACCTTTTCATATTTAAATATATATGTATTTCTAGAAGCATTACTTTTTAAATTTTATAATAAAATTTTTAGATCTCAAAAAAAATTATTTTGTCCACAAGATCCCAGCTGGTGGCAGAGAGAGAAAGAGATACATTTTATTTGATTAAACTTGTTGCTGATGTCTGTCTTCCTGGGGGACATGTCTGGGCTCACCTGGCTCCCCCTGTCTTACGCAGGGGACGTGATCTCGCAGCCCTCAGTGCCTTCCTGTGAGCTACCCTGGAAGGTGCAGACCGCCCATGGCAGTGACCAACAGTACTGGGTCCAAGGACCCTTAGAGCTCACAGGGGCATGGTCAGTATTTCTGGAATGACAAGAGCTCCCTCAACTTACGGCAGCAAAACAGCATTCGGTTCAATATGAGGAATTTCTCGAGACTCATGGCAACTTCATTCTAGAACAAGATTTCTTGGAGAGCCTAAGAATGTATTTGTCTATAAGCTAGAGACTAAAGCATCTAACCTCCTGAAGGCCCTTAATCTCAATTACACAGGTCAGAGAATCCAGCCTTATATTGATTTCTTTTTCTTTTTTCTAAGTAAACTTAATTTTTGTTTCCCCTTCTTTCTTTCTTTTAACAGCTCTATTGTGATTTAATTCACATACCACACAATTCAAAGGTTTTTAGGGTAGTCACAGAAAACAGTTGTGCAACCATCACCACAATCAACTTTAGAACAATTTTCATCATCCTGAAAAGAAACCCCATAACTTTTAGCAGTCATCCCTCATCTCCTCCAAATACTCCCCTCTCCCCAGCCCTAGGCAGCCACTCATCTATTTTCTGTCTCTACAGATTTGCCTGTTCTGGACATTTCATATAGATGGAAGCATATAACATGTGGTCTTTTGTAACTGGCTTCTTTCACTTAGCATGGTTTTATATATTTTTTATTTTATATTTTTAATTACATTTTAAATATAAATTAATTTATATTTTTAATTTTTTAAAAAATCAGAAAATAACAAATAAAGCTAAATCCCCTAAGACCACCACCTTAGTCCCTCCCCATCTCCCCAAAGACAACCAGTGTTTTGAGTTTCTTGCCTAACCTTCCACATCAGGGCTCAGCAAACTTTTTCTGTTAAGGTCCAGGTATTTTAGGCTTTGAGAGTCACAAGGTCTCTGTCCTAACTACTCAACTCTAACTTTATAGTGAGGATTTACAGGCCATAGGTAAGTGAACAGGCATGGTGGCGTTCCAATATAGCTTTTACAAAAACTTTTACAAAAATAGACTTGGCTCATGAGCTAGAGTTTGCTGACCTCTATGCTATAGGAATATATAATGCATTTTAAAGTGACAAAAAAAGATCTAGAACAGGAATTGGCACTCCTGGTTTTCTGTAAATAAAGTTTTAATGGAACACAGCCACATCCACTCATGTATGTGTTGTCTCTGGCTGCTTTTCTACTACTAGGGCGGTGCACTACGAAAGTCTCTGTTGACTGTAAGGCCCTCAAAGCCTAAAATACGTACCATCCGGCCCTTGGCAGAAAAAATTTGCCGAACCCTGCTACAGAAAATATACTCTATTTTTTGTATATTCTTTTCACACACTGTATGAGACTCTATATAGTATTCTGCAACCTTGTATTCACTCAGCAGTATGTTTTGAGATCTGTCCATGTTGTTATGTGTAGATCTAATTAACACCTTAACTGCCACATAGGGAACTCCCCTCATTTGAATATACCGTATCTTATTTGGCCATTTCCAAACTGATGGACATTCAGGTTGCTTCAAATGCTCCACCATTACAAACGTGCCACAGTGTTCTTAACATCCTTAAGAACACCCCCTTGGGCTCAGGTGCAAGTGCCTCTCCCGGGTTCATGGCAAGAATACAGGACACACACTTTTTTAATTGGGAGAGACATCATTCTCCAATGAGGCTGGCCCTGACCCCATTCCCCCAGCCTTACTTGGCAAAGAGGGATTTCAGGGCTGTCAGCAGGCCACAGGTCCCCAGGCCGTTGGTAAATTTGATGCATCTGTCAATGGCTGCAGAAGCAAGGCCAAAGAGCTTGTTCACAGAGTGGCTCAGCTCCTGCACGCAGTCAATGACTTCCCCACGTTCCTGGTCAGCAAACAGAGACAAAAAAAAGCTGCCTCAGACTGAAGAAGAAATGAGTAGACAACATTAAGATGGGGAGAGCTCCAAACCTCCTCATTCATGGTAAAATCACTTAATAGGTACAACAGAAATGCAGTCCCAAACTGTGACAGCTCTTTAAGAGCCTGACCTAGGGAAGAACAGTCTAAGTGGTCAGTGAGATCACAGATATAAACTCCTGGCTAAAAAGCATGATCAAATCCTTATATTCATCTTTATATTTTTCATCTCTTTCCTCTTTTTCTGTGATTTAAGATGGTATCTCTCCCTCTGGCTCTCAAGCTAGGATTTGAATTCTCCATATCACACGCTCCAAAAGAATGCAGTGAAAGGAAAATGCTTCCTTCAGGGGCAAGAACATAACTGAGCGGAACAGACTTCCTAGGTACGTCCTTAGAAAACGGAAAAGTGGCGGGAGGGGGCAGATTTTAACTACTGTAAGATCTATTCTTAAATGTCAACTCACATCATGCTAGGCAACCTTAACATTTACAATGGAAATTCCCCTCGGGTGCCCACCTGGTGAACCTGGCCCTAGAGTACTGTCCGTGAATACTCAGCTCCTGTGTCCATTTGCATATGCTGCCTTAAACAAAAGACTGTGTGATAATGACTGAATCAGGGGGATAATCAACTTACTCTCAAGAATACTTAAGCCTCTTTGCTAGAGGATTTTAAATAAAAAACGGGTAGCATATCTGTGGTCTCATTTTACATTTGGATTACAAGAGCCCAGGAAGCACTTAGAGCCCAGTGTTTGCACACCAGTTCCCACTCTCTGCATTCCTAACGCCACCTCACACCTTCTCCGACGCATCCCACCCACTCCCAACCCTCGGAGCCTGGCAAACAGAATGATTCCTGAATGGCCACTGCCAGTATTATGCCATTACCAGAGGCACCGCACTGATCTGGATGAGGAGGTTCCTCTCTTCCATGTCACCGTACTTCAGCTGGTAGGGTCTGTACGGACCATACACAGCATCCACCAGCTCCACGACTTTCACCAGGTTTTGCTCATCTTCAGGGAATCCGAAATTAAATGCAATAATGAACAGAGAATTGGAAATCAATTGCTGAAAAACAACAGGTGAAAGGACCTCCACTGGAACTTTTCCTATTTCATCTTAGGGGTGACTACTTTCTGTTCATCTGCTTTTACCATTCATGGAAGCTGAAGCAATCATGTCAGTAAATCTTTTGATAAATTTGAGCTTTGTGTATTATGTGCCTAAGGCGCTATTAAAGATACCGATCCCCTTAATCCTACGACCCGTCATAGTCAAGAACCTCTTCAAATGATAACCCTCCTCAGGGTCAAGTTCAAGAACTGCTACAGAGAAAAGGCTCTGCAGAAAGAACATTTTCCATCTGGAGCCCATACACTAGGCATTCCAAAAATTCCTATATTCAACTACATAAAAATTTTAATGTGCATATTCTATGGCACAGCAATTCAACTTCTAAGAATTATCTCTTCAACTGGAATCCAAAATCTTTTCCATAGCCTACAAGGTTCTGCATCGTTTGACCTCAGGAGGTGAAAGAGGGTGGTAGTTAAGGGTGAAGGCTCTTCTATTGAAGCTCTACTGCTTCCTAGTTAGGTGACTGTGTACATATGACTTAACTTTTCAGTGTCTGTTTCCTCAACTATAAAAAGAGATTAATAATGGCATCAATTTTATAAGGCTTAACTGGAGATTATGTAAAATAGTATGTGTCTAGTATGTGTAAGCACTCAATAAAGGCCAGCTACTTTTATTTTTACTTCTATAGACTCAGGCTTCTTCACAATTCCCCTAGCCTCTAGCCTTCTCTCAGCTCCTCAAAAGCTCCCCTCTGGCCACCTGCTACTACTTCTGTCTGAAACGACCTTGTTCTTCCCTATCCCTCTTCATCTGGTTAACTCCTATTCTTCCTTCAGTACTCCCTAAGTTCAAGTCTGCTAGTCTCAATCATCTTTATTTGCTTAAAACCATTTTGCTTTTCTCCTAGAACCATTTTGCTATTCTTCAAAGTACTCATCTCACTTTGTACTTATACACTCATTAGTGTGATTATTTGGTTACTTCCCACTGGAATATACCTTGTATGAGAGCAGGGACTGTGTCTGGTTTTGCTTAGCATAGCATCCTCAGCATCAAGCACTCTAGAACTAGTCCATTTGTAGTTGAATAAATAAATGAAATACATTTTGACCTATCCATAATAGGGTCATGAAAAATAACTGTATGTGTATATAACACACACACACACCACATGCACACACACACACACTCACACACTGCTGATGGGAACCAGAATTTTCACCGTAGGAGAAAAGAGATGCAACTGAGAACAGCAAGAGGTAAAAATCTATTGGTGTTGGATTTGATTTGGAAGTACCAGTATAAACTGGTATTCTTAAAAACTATGTATTTCCTAGCTCTGTCCACAAACGGCATAGGAAGTAATAAAAGCCCAGCAACAATAAGCACCCCTGGTGCCAGCTCTTGGTTTCTAAATACCATTTCCCATTAGAAGAAACCAAGCTCCTCGAGAAAATGGCTGATTCCAGGTCTGAGGCAGAGAAAGTACAAAGTGTTCCTGGAACAGTTTGTGCCAAAAAACAATAAAGCACTCAAAGGCTGATAGGGACATGTCAAAATGATACAGGAGCCAGCCTGAAGGGGCAACCACTGACCAAATTTGAAATAATTCGAGCATCAAAATGAATAATGAAAATAATGGATCATAATACAATGAATAAAAAAAGAATCCAATGAGTTCATAGTGATATTAAAGAGAAAGAAAAATCTCCTCTTCACAAAAGTATGCCGGCAAGGGACTTGTCTGGTAGCCCAGTGGTTAAGAATCTGCCTGCCAATGTAGGGGACACAGGTTCGAGCCCTGGTCTGGGAAGATCCCACATGCAGTGGAGCAACTAAGCCCATGCGCCACAACTACTGAGCCCGCGTGCCACAACTACTGAAGCCCACGCGCCTAGAGCCCGTGCTCCACAACAAGAGAAGCCACCGCAATGAGAAGTCCGCGCACCACAGCGAAGAGTAGCCTCCGCTCACCGCAACTAGGAAAAGCCCGTGCGCAGCAACAAAGACCCAACGTAGCCAAAAATAAATACATAAATAAATAAATATATTAAAAAAAAAAAAGAATGCCAGCTAATACATGTAAAAGGAATGAGAGAATTAGAATATTACCATTTTATAATCAGCAATGTAAAAGTTTATTCAGACAAGGATTACCAATGGATGCTAAAGTCACTAGGTAAATACTTCTTAAGGAACAGTATATTTCTATCACGCCACAGATACTTATTAATTACAAAGAAGAAAAGGTAGCTTTACAATGGAGTGATCTGGCAGATACAACTACCAAGTGATTAATCCAACCCATCACCAATAATTGGACATTATATGTCTCCTGATGTGATGCCATAGGAAGTACACATCATCACCAATGTAGTATTCTTACTAAAAATGTTTAATCTAAATCTAATTACAAGGAAACAATTAGATAATTACAGAATATGGGACATTCTACAGGAAAACTACCCTGTATTCTTCAAACACGTCAATGTCATGAAAGACAAAAGATGAGATGACTGTTTTAGATTAAAAGAGATTAAAGAGACAGGACAACCAAAGACAATGCATGTACACCGACTGGATTTTAATGGGAGGTAGGGAAACAGCTATAAAGACTTTTGTGGAACTGGGAAAATTTGTGTTTTGGATGACAATATTGAATCAATATAAAATGGGGGGGTGATAATAATAATAAAATATTCTATTAAAAACATTTAAGTACACACACACTCGTATACAAAATTTGCGTGTGTATATAATCCAAAATACTGTTTCTGGACAGTTGGTTGAGCATGATCTTTTTCCTTCCTTGTATTTCCTGGTTTTTTCTATACTGAATACATATTGCTTGTTAACTATAAAGTCAACAAATTATTTAACTTTTTGACTTTCTATTGCATAACCTTTTACATATTTTGAATTATATACTATGTACATTATTAATTATTAAAATGGAAAAGTGTTAAAGGCAAACTAGAAAGTTAGAAAATATATCTACAACATACTTGATAATGAGAAAAAAAATCCTTAATATATAAGGATATTTAGGGAATATACACCAAATTTTTAACAGTGGTTATTTCTAGCAAGTGGGATTACAGGAGACTTTCATTTTGTGTTACAGATAGCTATATCATGAATTTTTATAACAATACTTTGTTGCTTTTTATAATACAATTAATAATATATTGCTTTAAATAAATTGCTCTTATAAATTAACCAGTAATAGATTAAACCCTCAAACAGAAAAAGAAGCAAAAGAATATGCAATTCAAGAGAAAAATATAACTTTTTATAATATAATTTTCAAACTGGCTAGTAATCAAAGACATGGAAATTAAAATAATATATCATTAACTGTCTAAAAACCTGGCAAGGGAAAAAAAAGATAGAGCCTAGTGCTGGTGAGGGCATGTGGGAATAAGCAGCCTCATTTACTACTGATGGACATGAAAACAGGCAGAAACTCTCTAAAGAGCAAAATGTGACAAACATCTTTAAATTTTTCATTTATTAGCAATTGTAATTTTCAAACTTATCCCAAGGAATAATCAGAGTTGGGCTCCAAAATTAATACGTAAGATTGTTAATAATAGTTTTATTTATAATAGCAGATTTAAAAATTAAAGTAGGCCATAGTTATCAAGTGGTCATTAAAAACCATGTCTTAGGAAAATATGTAATGACATAAAAAATGCTCATTATATTAATTTGAGCAAAAAAGAGAATATAAGATCATATAAACTAATATTTTGGGACTTCCCCGGTGGCACAGTGGTTAAGAATCTGCCTGCCAATGCAGGGAACACAGGTTCAATCCCTGGTCCAGGAAGATCCCACATGCCGCAGAACAACTAAGCCCATGCTCCACAACTACTGAACCTGAGCTCTAGAGCCCGCGAGCCACAACTACTGAAGCTCGCGTGCCTAAAGCCCGTGCTATGCAACAAGAGAAGCCACCGCAATGAGAAGCTCACGCACCGCAACGAAGGGTAGCCCCCGCTAGCCACAACTAGAGAAAACCCATGCGCAGCAATGAAGACCCAATGCGGCCAAAAATAAATAAATAAAAAAATTTTTTTAAACTAATATTTTTAAATATGTATTTGCATATATATTTATATATGCATATATTTTATATTTATTTATGAAAATGTATAATTATATTTGAATTACTGGGAGCAAATAAAATGTTCCCATGGCCTTCTCTGAGTCATGAGATTATGGATCATTTTTACTCTTTAATTTTTATTTTTGTGTGTGTTTCCAAAGCATTTTTAAATTAAAAAATACGTATACTTTTTTGAAAACCTCAGTAGGACTCATTAAAAATCTAAACTTCCATGGCTGACTAACAAAGCATTTTCTGTATGATTCTTCAGAGGGTGGTTCTCTCTTCTTCAATAATGTCCATCACCAGTGGGAGAAAAGCAACCTGCTCCTTGCCCTGCCTTCATTCCACTCTGCTCCACAGGACGCTCAGCCTACATACTCTCCAGCCACTAGGACCACAGCATCCAGGTCCCTTGGAAGCCACATCCACCATGCCTCTCCCACAACCAGGGCCTGAGCAGTGAGTGTGCCAAAAACACCGATGAGTCATCAGGAACTCGAACAATAAACACACTCCCAGGAATGTACGAGGTAATTACACACAAAGGTAATTAAAGAGAATAACTATTAAATAAACCAAGTCAGTGACACACAGCAGCCAAACGGCAGAAGCAGGCCTTCCTGAAGCGATTTCGTGATTTGACAGGAGCATTCGTGATGAAGTCTGTATGATTGAAAAGTTTATGATGCTTTTAACCTAGATGGGAAACAGCTGGGGACATGCAAC
This sequence comes from Balaenoptera physalus, assembly GCF_965194825.1. Classification (NCBI taxonomy): domain Eukaryota; kingdom Metazoa; phylum Chordata; class Mammalia; order Artiodactyla; family Balaenopteridae; genus Balaenoptera; species Balaenoptera physalus. Next base: position 72,079,126 of record NC_138898.1, read on the forward strand.
ACACCAGGCATTGTTTGCCCAAATGCCAAGGAGTGCTTTGCTCTCAGATGGCAGCTGGGGAAAGCCCATTTTCCCTATAGCCACCCTTAGTCCTAATGCAGCACCCCTGCCCTTAAAAACTTGCTGTTGTCCTATCAAAAAGCTCCTCTAATCCATTTGTTCTCTTAAACTTACTTTTTAGGTTGACTTACCCAAGGTTCTGTGATGCCTTGAAAGGAAGAGGACACTACCCTCCCAGTGTAACTCACTGCCAACTCGTTGCCACTAATGCCTACCTGCCTCTTACATTCTAAGCCCCTGCAGAAGTGTCTATCACTTCCCCAGAGTGTGTAAAGCACCTAGGCAGCACTGCAGCTAGGCAACAATATATTAAGCAACAATTATTTCCATAATGGCAATGTTTTCATGGAAAAGGTTTTCATAGCTGTTGAGAAGGAAAACACTGATCCCTTCCATTTCTGTAAAATCGGTCACCAGAAAAGGCAAACAAACCCAGGCCCCAGAAGCTTCAAAAAGAGCGAGTAAAAACAAGCCAGCGAGCTGGGAGGAAGGATGTTTACCTGCATGGGGGAGCAGGGCCATCTCCAATCCCTTGGCGAAGTGGGCGGTGGCGTCGTAGAGCTCCAGCAGCTTGACGAGCTCCAGCTCGGGCCCTGCCCTCTCCACACTGGCGCTGAGGCAGATGGGCAGAGAGGGCACCAGGGCCCCCAGGGTCTGAATGAGCAGCACAGTCACCACCTCGTGGGGGTTCCTGAAAACCTGCAGGGGGAGAGACGTATGTGTGTTAGCACACTGGAGCAGACCTTCTAAAGAAGCAGACTCCTGGACTGCTCAAAGGAACCCTTCCAGGCCGGAAAGCGGTCTAGTCAAGAGCCCCAAGCTTTCCTCAGCACCCATGTGAACATGCTCAGAAAGCCAAATAAACTAGCAAGACTTGCATCCTGTCCAGGACAATTAGCTACTTTCTGTCTATCGCTGGCCCCGCCCTCCGCTCACCTCCTGCTGTGCGGCCCGGTTTCTAACAGGCCGTGGACCCTGGGGTTGGGGACCCCTGTTTTAAGTACAGATTCACTTAGTCAAATGTGAAACATGATATACGACTGTTCTTATGCAACACTAAGGCCAAAAAAAGTGTAAGTTTAAAAATTATAAAATCAATCAATTCACATTTTTATTAGAAGATATCTTGAAATGAAGGAAAATGGAAACCAAAACTTATGGATACAGCAAAAGCAGTGCAAAGGGGAAAATTTATAGCTGTAAATGCGTACATTAAAAAAGCAGAAATATCTCAAATCAATAACCTAACTGTACACATTAAGGAACTAGAAAAAGAAGAAACTAAACCCAAAGCTAGTAGAAGAAAGGATATAATAAAGATTAGAGCAGAGGTAAATGAAATGGAGAAAAGAAAATCAACAAAATCAGAAGTTAGTTCTTTTAAAAGATTAACAAAATGGCAAACCTTTTACCTAGACTGACCAAAAAAAAAAAAGAGATTAGATTCAAATTACTAAGATCAGGTATGAAGGTTGGGACATTTACTAACAATTTTATAGAAATAAAAGGGATTATAAGAGAATATTATGAACAGTTGTATGCTAACAAACTGGATAACCTAGATGAAATGGACAAAAAATTCCTGCAAATATTATTTACCAAAAGTGACTTCAGAAAATCTGAATAGACCTATAACTAGTAAGGAGACTGAATCAGTAATCAAAAACCTCCCAATAAAGAAAAAACGAGAACCAGATGGCTTCACTCGTAAATTCTACCAAACATTAAAAGAATTAATACCAATCCTCCTCAAACTCTTCCCAAAAAATTGGAGAGGAGGGAGCATGTTATATTCTGAATTGTGTCTCCCCAAAATTCATATATTGAAGTCCAAATCCCCCAGTACCTCAGAATGTGACTATATTTGGACGTAAGGCCTTTAAAGAGGCAATTAAGATAAAATGAGGTCATCTGGGTGGGCCCTAATCCTATCTGACCAGTGTCCTTATACAGGAGGAGATTAGGACACAGGCACACATAAAGGAAAGACACAGGGAAAAGACTGCCATCTGCAAGCCAAGGAAAGAAGCCTCAGAAGAAATCAACCCAGCCAACACCTTGACCTTGGGCTTCTAGCCTCCACAACAAATTTCTATTCTTTAAACCACCTAGTCCATGGTACTTTGTTATGGAAGCCCTAGCAAACTAATATAGAACACTTCCTAATTCATTCTATGAGGGCATCATTAACCTGATGCCAAAGCCAGACAAATACTAAAAGAAAAGAAAATTATAGATCAATATCTCTTATAAATACACATACAAAAATACTCAACAAAATACTAGTAAACTGAATTTAGCAGCATATTAAAAGGATTATACACCATGACTGAGAGTGATCTCCAGAATGAATGGTTCAACATATCAAATTAGTCAATGTAATATACGACATTAACAGAATGAAGGGGGAAAAAGCTCATTAATCTCAATTAATACAGAAAAAGCATCTGACAAAATTCAACACCCTTTCATAATTGGGAAAAAAAAACACTCAATAAACTAGGAATAGAAAGGAACCTCCTCAACATGATAAAGGCCATATCAGAAAAACCCATGGCTAACATCATATTCAATGGTGAAACACTGAAAGCTTTTCCCCTAAGACCAGGAACAAGACAAAGGTGCCTGCTTTTGCCACTTTATTCAACATAATACTGGAAGTTCTAGCCACAAGAATTGGACAAGAAAAAGTAATAAAAGCCATCTATATTGGAAAGGAAAAAGTAACGTTATCTCTTTTCACAAATGATGTAATCTTATATGTAGAAAATCCTAACAAATTGAAAAAAAAAAAAACCGTTAGCAGTAATAAACAAATTCAGCAAAGTTGCAAGATGGAAAATCAACAAGCAAAAATCACTCACATTCAGGGATTTCCCTGGTGGCGCAGTGGTTAAGACTCTGCACTCCCAATGCAGAGGGCCTGGCTTTGACCCCTGGTCAGGGAACTAGATCCCACATGTATGCCGCAACTAAGAGTTTGCATGCCACAACTAAGGAGCCCATGAGCCGCAACTAAGGAGCCTGCCTGCCACAACTAAAAGACCCAGTGCAACCAAATAAATAAATAAATTTTTTTAAAAATCACTTGCATTTCTATACTAGCAATTCTATTCTAACAATCTGAAAAGGAAATTAAGAAAATTATTCCATTTACAATAGCATCAAAAAGAATAAAGTATTTAGAAATAAATGTAACGAAGGAACTAAAAGACTTGTACACTGAAAATGACAAAACACTGCTGAGAGAAATTAAAGAATACACACAAAAAATGGAAAGATTTCCCATGTTCATGCACTGGAAGACTTAATATTGTTAACATGGTAATACTACCCAAAGCCATCTACATATTCAATGCAATCTCCATCAAAATCCCAAAGGTGTTTTCTGGAGAAACAGGAAACCCATCCTACAATTCATATGGAATTTGAGGGAACCCCAAATAGCAAAAACAATATTGAAAAAGAGGATCACTGGCTATCTCACACTTCCTAATTTCAAAACTTACTACAAAGCTATAATAGTCAAAGCAGTGTGGTACTTGCATAAGGATAGACATATAGCCCAATGGAATAGAGAGGCCATAAACACACATACATGGTCAAATGATTTTCAACATGAGTGCCAAAATCATTCAATGAGAAAAGGACAGTCTTTTCAACAAATGGTGCTCAGAAAACTGGATACTACATGCAAAAAAAAAAAAAAAAGTTGGATCCTTACCTGATACCATATACAAAAATTAACTCAAAATTAATCAGACCTAAATGTTAAGAGTAAACTATAGGGCTTCCCTGGTGGCGCAGTGGTTAAGAATCCACCTGCCAATGAAGGGGACACGGGTTCGAGCCCTGGTCCGGGAAGATCCCACATGCCACGGAGCAACTAAGCCCGAGCGCCACAACTACTGGGCCTGCACTCTAGAGCCCATGAGCCACAACTACTGAAGCCCGCACACCTACAGCCTGTGCTCCACAATAAGAGAAGCCACCTCAGTGAGAAGCCCACGCACCGCAACAAAGAGTAGCCCCCACTCGCCGCAACTAGAGAAAGCCCACGCACAGCAACAAAGACCCAATGCAGCCAAAAATAAATAAATTAAATAAATAAAATTTTTTAAAAAAGACTCAATAAACAAAACTGTTATATATTCATACCATGTAACAGTGTTCAGTAATAAAAAAGAACAAGCTACTGATACATACAGCAACATGAATAAATCTCCAAAAACATGCTGAATGGAAGAAGCCTCACCAAAAGGACATACACCATATGATTCCATTTACATGAAATTCTAAAACAGGCTAAACTAATTTATGGTGGGAAAAATCAGAACAGCGGTTGCCTTCAGGGATGTTGGTACAAAGACTGACTGAGAAGGAACACAAGGGAACTTTCTAGGGTGATAGTCATGTTCCATATCTTGGTAGGGGATTAGGTTAAACAGCATTTGTCAAACTAATTAAATGGCACATTTAAGATCATTGCATTTCATAATTTTACCTAAAAAAAAATCCCAGTAAACAAATACTGAACTCTAGTTAATAATACGTATGTTCTGAAGTGAATGATGTTTGCAACTTACTTTGAAATGAATCAAAAAATAAGATGGGTCAATGAATAGATGCACATGGATAGATGGATAGATTTGTGATAAAGCAAATATAGCAAAATGTTCATTGTAGAACACAGGAGGTGGGAACATGGGTGTTCACTGTACAATTCTTTCAAATTTTTTACATGTTGGAAACTTTCCATATTAAAATACTGGGGAAAGGGACTTCCCTGGTGGTCCAGTGGTTAAGACTCCGCACTTCCACTGCAGGGGGCCGGGGTTCAATCCCTGGTTGGGGAACTAAGATCCCACATGCTACGTGGCATGGCCAAAATATAAAAAATAAAATAAAATACCGGGGAAAAAAATCTTTAGAGACACATTCACCCTGGTGCCTTTGGTTTTCTTCTGTACTCTACTGAGCTTCAGGAGATGACAGTCACCTATCATGCTCAAATTCTGAAAAGAAAATGGGCCATGGGACCAAAGTGGAAATTAGCATAAATTTACGTCTTACAAAACTTGGGGTGAGGCCCAAATAAAAGTGTGAGAAGTCGAAATCCTTTTTCCAAGATGCTGAAGGACAACTGTACTTATAGGCATGAACTGTTTTTATCCTCATGATATAAGCAGTAGACGAGACAAGGACACAGAAATGCGTGCGGATGGACAGGATCACTGAAAACTGATGATTACATAAAAAATGGGAACCTCCTACAGGAGGTTGTTTTTTGTTTTGTTCGCCAGTTTTGGGGTGCTTTTGTTTTTTTGTTTTTTTGGGTTTTTTTGTCTGAATGATGTTGGTTCAAGGAGAAAGAAAAGAGGATAGAGAAGAGCACTTCAACCACCTTGAATGACATGACCCTATACGAGGAATTCTCTCCAACTACAGTGGAGTTCATTCCAGCAAATTACTGACCAATATGTGAAGGGCGATTCACAGCTAATTCTGAAAAAAATATAAGCCACACCATAAACAGGCCCAGTCAGTCATTACTCAGACATAAGACAGCCTTTTTCCCCTTCTAAAGAGAAGATCTAGCACACCTCCTGGCATCAAGACAAGGGACCAATGTTTCATATCCTTCCAGGCTGAAAATGCCTAGAGACTTTAGGAAAGTAAATGATGGAAAGTTCCTGAAAGGAAATGAAATGAAGTTCTCTGTCTCACCTCTCCCCTAAGTCAGAGGGTGCCTTTATAATTATACTGTTCCTCTAACTCTTGGCGTACTGTGAGAACAAGGGAAACTAACTTTAGGCCGGGTAAATTTTACCGAAAGTTAAGATTAAAACAGCCTTGTTCACTCAAGCACCACCTGACTGACGGCCTCCTGCTTTTAGATCAAAAGATAACCGCCTCCAGGAATTCCTCGAGCTCCCCTGCTGAGCAACAAGCAACACTGTCACATTAGATTCTATTTAAGATATAGATAAGAGTGATAAGAAGAGCTAGAACAGAGACCTAAAGATTTTCCTGCCCCTTTGGTGACGACAGCAGATGGGGAGGTTCTTCCAGCGGTGCTCTCTCTGGGTGGCCTGGGTACTCTGCGGTCGGCCCGCTCCTAAGGCCATCACCCTCTCCCTCGGCACCACGGGCTTTGTTCTCGCTAGAACCCAAAAGAGCTGTTACCTGCATAGCCCACTGGATTTGCGTGTGCCAAGCACCGAGCAAGGCGTCATAGAGTCCAGTGAGCTGCCGATCCAGGGGTAGGTCAGTCTGGCACAGCTCCTGCCAGGCTGCTAAAAGCTGGACCTGCAGAGGCAGAACAAAGGAGGCCTTACTGGGTCCGCCAAGACATGCTGCCTGCTGCAACTGCCCTGCCCTCCTACCAGGACAAGCGACTGGCCACTGCCTACTCTCCCAGGCAATCGGGTACCCACGGACGACCATTCCCTTCAAAAGAGGCAGGAAAAAAAAATTTACAGTCACCTGCTCTGATCATCATCCAGAGCTTGAATCTGTTGCCCTCCAAGTGATCCTTTCCCCTTTTTTCTTGCCCCCAAAGCAGGCCAATGTACTCAGCATGCTACCATTCTTCTGAATAGACCTCAGAGGTGGGCGTGAATATGTGTTTTAGCTTCATGTCCTAACACTACTGCTCAAAAGACAGATGGGCACTGGACTTGAAGGAATTAAGTTAGCCCAGGAAGCTGTCAAGATTTTCAGTAACCTAATTTCAACAAACCTAGAAAACAGATAAAATTCTTAAGGCTTGCTGAAGGCATAATAAACCTAATCGCCCTTAAAAGACAAAAATAGGAAAAATTAAAACTCTTCAATCTGTAAAGGAAATCTAGCTATAAATACAAGTGAGGCTGAAAACTAATGACTTTTTCCAACTTGCAATCAAATGAATCCACAGGCTGGACCAAGAGCACCCCCTACTGGCTAATTAAAAGAAAAAGACCAGAGGGCATGGAGGCAAATATTTTTACCTTTGAGTAGGAAACTGGGATTCAAAACTGTGATTCTGTAGCCCAGTTCTACAAGCACTCCACAATGGTAATCACTCACAGCTTCTCACCTTGTGACACTTGTAGTAGTATGCAAGAAGTTGGGGCATCCGGTCAATTTCAGTAAAAACCTTCACAAACACTTTGGACTGATCTAAAGAAAAACAATGGAAAACATGCACATACTGTCACCAAGTTTTCTGTTGCAGCCAAGAGAAAGAATTCAGCAGGATAAACGTGGATTATACATGAGCTAGTATTCAGAAGTTCCCACCAAGACAATGAATTAACTCATGTGTGGAGATCATAAATATGAAAAACAAGTGAAGTTAAGGGTAGAACATGTGACTCAATCAGATACCACATGCCAATGTTCATTCCACAAAATGGGTTTAAGTGTTATTCGCAGAACAGTCCCTGAGTTTTCTCATTTCTATACCATTCAAATATATATTATTCCTTCTGCCCTAAATACTTTTCCTCACCTATCAAAATCTTAGATCCATGAGAAAATGCTCATGCTACATTGCTGACTGGGAGCAAAAAAGATACAAAATTGCATATACTCAATGTATATACTTTCTTTAAAAGATATATGTACACAAAGGGAAAACTGGAAGAAAATACTAACAGTCATCTCTGGGTGGTGAGTATATCATTTTACTGGTATATCATTTTCTTTTCTATATTTTTCCCATTTTTCAAATTTTTAATAACCTATATATGTATTATTTTATAATCAGAAACAATTAAAAAAAATTTAATTCATCTCTTTCAAGGTTCTGCACATATACTAGCTCTTTCATATAACCTTCCTCGATTTTCTTTCATCCTTTCCTTCATCCTGGGGAGGCCTAAGGCAGTTTTCACATTCCATCTTGTAATAAAATTATTTGTGTACTTGTTTTCTCCCAGCCTCACCCGCCATCAGTGTGTAAGGTCTTTGAAGGATAGCAATCTTGGGACTTCCCTGGTGGCTCAGTGGTTAAGAATCTGCCTGCGAATGCAGGGGAAAATGGGTTCGAGACCTGGTCTGGGAAGATCCCACATGCCACAGAACAAGTAAGCCTGTGCGCCACAACTACTGAGCCTGTGAGCCACAACTACTAAAGCCCACACGCCTAGAGCCCATGCTCTGCAACAAGAGAAGTCACCGCAATGAGAAGCCCGCGCACCGCAACGAAGAGTAGCCCCTGCTCGCCGCAACTAGAGAAAGCCCGCACACAGCAACGAAGACCCAGTGCAGCCAAAAATAAATAAGTTAATTTTGTTAATGCCTATTTGCTTTTAAAATGCTTATCATTTTCATAAGATCACTTAAATAAATGAATATCCCTGCCATATGTAAAATCAGGCTCCAAAAAGTTGCTTCACTTTATCAACTGAATTCACTGGTTGTGTAAAATGAACCAGGCATGTATATTTGAAGATTGTGGGTAATGTGTTGGGGATGTACTAATTTATCAGATTTCCCTTTAAAAACTGTTAGTAAAGAAGCACCTTGGCCTTCTAGGAAAGATGACTGATTAAAGAGCTTATTACTTTTGCAGCAGAAAAAAGCCCTTCCTGATACCAAAATTAACCACCCAGGGACTTCCCTGGTGGTGCAGTGGTTAAGAATCTGCTTGCCGATGCAGGGGACACGGGTTCAAGCCCTGGTCCGGGATGATCCCACATGCCACGGAGCAACTAAGCCTGTACGCCGCAACTACTGAGCCTGAGCTCTAGAGCCCACGAGCCACAACTACTGAAGCCCACATGCCTAGAGCCTATGCTCCACAACAAGAGAAGTCACTGCAATGAGAAGCCCGTGCACTACAATGAAGAGTAGCCCCCGCTCGCCGAAACTAGAGAAAGCCCGTGTGCAGCAACGAAGACCCAATGCAGCCAAAAATAAATTTTTAAAAAAATATTCAAAATTAACCACCCAAAGAAAAACACAATATCATTCATCTGTGTTGAAGCCAGGAAAATGTCTGTACTACAAACTTCAGAGGGGACTTCCCTGGTGGTCCAGTGGTTAAGACTCACGCTTCCAATGCAGGGGGCGTGGGTTTGATCCCTGGTTGGGGAACTAAGATCCCACATGCTGCGGGGCATGGCCAAAAAAAAAAAAAAAGCCAAACTTCACAGAATAGCAATCAGATATTCAATCATTTTGGCAGATGAGTGGTGATGCTGGGAGAACTCTGGATGTACCACGCATGGAGCAGCGTGATGGAAAGGTAAAGACTGGGCGCCAAGGGAGGACTGGGCAGGCAGGGGAAGGCCTGCTTCCACCCCAGCTCAGCAGTGGGACAGCCACAGGGCTGAAAAGCGCCATTTCCCCCTTCTGAATCGGCATCCTGCCTACAGAGAGTAGAATCTGGAATCAAGCCTGATTCAGATTTGCGAATGAAAGCTGTCAAAAACAGCTAACCCCAAAACCAAAGCCCATGATCCTGACCCACAGAGCATTCTTCAAACCTGATTCCAGCACCAAGTAGCCAACTCACACAGAAGGAAAGGAAAAAACTTAAACTCATGGAGCTGCCTGCCGCCACTCCTACTCCCCTAACCTCACATAACTAGACATACACCCAAAACACGCAGGTGAGCTCCGTGGTCTGTAGCTGCCACAAATTCATGAGAAAACATAAGGAATAAAGCTGCCAGATGGTGATTTTCCAAAGGCCCAGCTCCAGTCCTAGAATCCTGCTAATGAGAAGAAGACTCAAAATCAAGAACTGACAAATGGGGAAGATATGGAACGAAAAGGCTGGAGATGAGTCCTGAACCCATTCTCTTTGGGCAACTGAAAAGCACAACAGAGAACGTAGCCTTTAAATCAAGGGTAAGAGGAAATCTCTCAACTAAGTCCAGGTCAACAAAGGAGGGGTTTCCAAGGAGATCCCATGCTAACTATTTTTCAGTAAACAGTAGACCCAGAAAAAAGCACCCACATACAAATATGAATAAATAGAAACAAATACAAACAAAAAAATTCCAGCATGTGACCTATGCAAAAGTACCACAGGGGGTAAAAAAGAAAAGGAACAGAGCATACAGAAGGTGCATGCGGAGAGCATGTCAAGAACAACCAGAGAGAAGATAATAAGGAAGCAGAGACTTCAACAAACACTACAGGCCAATTAGACCTAACAGACAGTACAGAACATTCCACCCAACAATGGCAGAATACACATACTCAAGTACCCATAAAACATTCTCCAGGATAGACCATATCTCAGGCCACAAAACAAGTCTTAATAAATTTCTAAAGATTAAAATCATATAAATCATATAGTATCTTTTCTGATCACACTGGTAGAAAACTAAAAATCAACAGAAGAAAGAAAACTGGAAAATTCACAAATATGTGGAAATTGAACAACACACTCCTAAACAACCAATGGGTCAAAGAAGATACCACAAGAGAAATTAGAAAATGACAAATGAAAACAAAAACCTAACATACCAAAACTTATGGGATGACACAAAAGTAGCCCAAAGAGCTAATTTATAGCTGTACATACTTACATTAAAAAAGACGAAAGAGCTCAAATCAACAACCTAAACTCTACATCTTATAGAACTAAGAAAATCAAACAAACTAAACCCAAAGTTAGCAAAAAGGGAAGAAATAATAAAAAGAGCAGAGATAAGTAAATAGAGAATACAGAAACAAAACAAAAATCAACAAAATCAAGGGCTGAAAAGATTCTTTGAAAAGATGAACAAAATTGATAAAACTTTACTTAGATTCACTAAGGAAAAGGAAGAGGACTCAAATAAATAAAATCAGAAATGAAAGAGGGGACATCACTACTAATTTTACTGAAATAAAAAGAATTATACGAAAGTACTATGGACAATTATATGCCAACAAATTGGATAAATGAGATGAAATGAACAAATTCCTAAAAATACTCAATGTACCAAGACTGAATGATGAAGAAATAGGAACTCTGAATAGACCTAAAACTAATAATTGAATCAGTAATCAAAAACCTCTCAACAAAGAAAAAGCACACCAGATGGCTTCACTGATTAATTCTACCAAACAAAGAATTAATACCAATACTTCTCAACCTCTCCCAAAAAAATTCAAGAGCAGTGAACACTCTCTAATTCATTCTATGAGAGCAGCATTACCTTAATACCAAAGCCAGACAAAGACATTACAAGAAAAGAAACCTACAGATTAATATTCCTGATGAATATGGATACAACAATCCTCAACAAAATACTAGCAAATTGAATTCTACAGCACATTAAAAGGATTATACACCATGACCAAGTGGGATTTGCTCTGGGATGCAAGGAAGGTTCAACATATGAAAATCAATGAATGAAATACACCACATTAACAGAACAAAGGAAAAATATCCACGTGATCATCTCAACTGATGCAGAAAGGCATCTGTTAAAATTCAATACTTTTTCATGACAAAAACACTCGAAAAACTAGGAATAGAAGCAAACAATCTCAACAAAATTAAGGCCATATATGAAAAGCCCCCAGCTAACATAATACTCAATGGTGAAAGACCATTTCAAACTTTTCCTCTGAGATCAGGAACGAGACAAGGATGCCCACTTTTGCAATTTCTATTCAACTTAGTACTGGAAGTTCTAGCCAGAATAATTGTGCAAGAAAAAGAAGTAAAAAGCATTCAAACAGGAAAGGAAGAAGGAAAAATATCTTTGTTTGCAGATGATATGATCTTATTTATAGAAAGCCCTAAAGATTCTACCAAAAAAAAAACTGTTAGAACTAATAAGTTAATGCAGCAGAATACAAAATCAACACACCAAAACTCACTTGCATTTCTATACGGTAACAATGAACAATCTGAAAAAAAAATTAAGAAAACAATTCCATTTATAATAGCATCAAAAAGAATAAAATACTTAGAAATAAATATAATCAAGGAGCTAAAAGACTTGTACACGGAAAGTGACAAAACACTGCTGAAAGAAATTTTAAAAGACACAAATAAATAAAAAGACATGCTACGTTCATGAATTAGAACATTTAATATTGTTAAGATGATAATATTACCAAAGCCATCTACAGATTCAATGTAATCCCTTCCAAAATGGTGTTCAATGGTGTTCTCTGGAGAAACAGAAAAACCCATTCTAAAATTCATATGGAATTTCAAGGGACCCCCAAATAGCCAAAACAATCTTGAAAAAGAAGGACAACATTGGTGGATTCACAATCCATGATTCCAAGTTACTACAAAGCAACAATAATCAAAACTATGTGGTACTGGCATAAGGACAGACATATATATAGCCTAATGGAACAGAATAAAGGGCTCAGAAATAACCTTCACATACATGGTCAAATAATTTTCAACAAGGATGTCAAGACCATTCAATGGGGAAAGGACAGTCCTTTTAACAAATGTGCTCAGGAAATAAAAATGTTGCTCAGAAAACTGGATGTGCACATGCAAAAGAAAGAAGTTGGGTCCTTACCTTGTACCATATACAAAAATTAACTTATAATGGCTCAACAACCTAAATGTAAGAGCTAAAACTATAAAACTCTTAGGAAAAAAACACAAAGGAAAAGCCTCATGACTTTGGATTTAAAATTGAAATTTAGGTACTTCCCTGGTGGTCCAGTGGTAAAGAATCTGCCTTCCACTGCAGGGGACACAGGTTCGATCCCTGGTTGAGGAACTAAGATCCCAAGTGCTGCAGGGCAACTAAGCCCGTGCACCACAACTAGACAGAAGCCCGCACACCACAAATAAAGAGATGCCCACGTGCCACGATGAAGAGCCCGCGCCACAACGAAGACCCTGTGTGCTGCAACTAAGACCAGACACAGGGCTGCCCTTGTGGCGCAGTGGTTAAGAATCCGCCTGCCATCACGGGGGACACGGGTTCGAGCCCTGGTCTGGGAAGATCCCACATGCCGCGGAGCAACTATGCCCATGCGCCACAACTACTGAGCCTGCGTGCCTAGAGCCTGTGCTCCGCAACAAGAGAAGCCACCGCAATGAGAAGCCTGCACACCCCAATGAACTCGCTGCAACTAGTGAAAGCCCATGCACAGCAACGAAGACCCAACGCAGCCAAAATAGATACATAAAATAAATAAATAAATAAAATTTTTAAAAAAAGACCAGACACAGCCAAAAAAATTAATTTAATTAATTTATTTATTTATAATAAAAAACAAAATTGAAATTTAAAAAACTTTTCCTAAGAGAGAGAGCACTTCAAAAGATTTAGCTTAGGAAAGAGGAGAAAATTTTACACTACAACTGCTTCACATTCTCAAGGAAATTACACAAGGTATACGCTTTCTTCAATAGGATCTAAGGTATCACAATGAGATATAAAGGGAGGCTGGCAGAGCTAAGAAAAAAAATTAGGAAAATAAATAATGATATGATGAATTAAAAATTAATTAGAAGAACAAAGAGCAGAACACATAATTTAGAAAATGCTATTGATCAAATGGAAGACAGACTTTTGAAAAATAACAGACTATGGAGGAGAGGAGATTGTCGGCAAAGAGCCAAAATAGACCAGAGTGAACATATTATATGTTGAGGGGGGAAAGGAAGAGCTAATGAACAGATAGATGATGTTCTCAAAAATGAATAAGAAAATAAATGAAATAGAAGAAAAAGTCTTTTAAGAAAGAAATTTTCTAGGAATGAAGAAAAATATGAATCAGCAAATAAGATACTATGTTCCAGAAAACATTAAAAATTTTCACGGTGAAGCTCATTCATTTACATATGAGTTTTCGTGCCACAACTGCAGAATTAAGCATTTGTGCTAGAGACCATATGTCCCACAAAGCCCAAAAATTTATTATCTGGCCCCTTACAGAAAATGTTTGCCCACCCTATTTTAACTATTCAAGGAAAATAAACTACATACAAAGAAAAAAATAAGCAGGCCAGTCTCATACTGAACATCAGATTATAGTTGGCAGAAGACAAGGAAGCAACATCTCTAGATTTCGGAAGGAAAAATAGTATGAACCAAGATTTCCAAAAGCAGTCATTCTTTTCTACATGGAAAAGCAATAAAAACACATTCTTTACTTAAATACCAAGGATATACATATGATCCCCATGCCCTTCCTAAGGGAAAAAAAAGTCTACTTAAAAACAGAATCCTGCTAATGAAGAGAAGCCTCAAAATAAAGAATTAACAGGGAATTCCCTGGTGGTCCAGTGGTTAGGACTCCACGCTCTCACTGCCGAGGGCCTGGGTTCCACTCCTGGTCAAGGAACTAGGATCCCGCGGGCCACGCAGCGTGGCCAAAAAAAAGAAAAGAAAAGAAAAAAGAATTAACAAATGGGGAAAATGTGGGATGAAAAGTCTGGAAATGAGACTGAATCCATTTAAAAACATGATATTAAGCATAGACAACCATGGCAATTTTTGGTTATAAAACAGTTATATAAAAATAAAATATTATAAAACACAAAAATTTTATAATGTTTACATTTCAGAGAGAAAGCTACATGATAAAAAAATTATTAATTTGATGGTATACCATGAAGAAAAATTCTAGACTATGCAATATTCTAGAATAGGGCAGGGGGAGGGTGAAGGGTAGGAGACAGGAAGGGGAGTGTAAATGCACTAATTGAGGGAATCATATATTGTTTCATTTACAAGGTTGATAAACTCAGAAAAAAATTTAGTTTATTATTTGAAGTCATAAATCACTAGTAAAACTAAAAACAAGTTATATATCTTTCAAGTTATCCATGAGAAAAAAACACAAAGAAAACAGCAAAATATAGAGATCAAAAGAAACAGAAATATAAAGAAGAAAATATAAAAATAGAAACATGTAAGACTGGAAATTTCTGTTAAAAAAAAAAACCTAAATGGGATAAAGTCACTGATTAAAAAAGAAATACCAGGATTAGATCAAAAAATACAATTCAACTATGTGCCATCTCCAACAGACAAGTCTAAAATAAAACATCTCAGGAAGTTTGAGGGTTAAGACAAAACAGGCAAAGACACAGTAAAGCAAATACAAACAAAAAAGAAGGCAGAGGTCCTCATACTTATACCCAAGCTGAACTGCAGACAGAAAGCCTTCAATGGGGCCATGGCAATATTTGATAAAAATGCTATTTAAATACTAATAGTAAGAAAGAATGAAACGGTCTCAGTTGTTTTTGTGAAGCCAACACAATCATGATACTAAAACCTAACAGAGATATTCACTTACAGGACCTCAATTTAAAAATTTTAAGTAAAATTTCAGGGGAATTCCCTGGCGGTCCAGTGGTTATGACTCTGCGCTTTCACTTCTTTGGGCCCAGGTTCGATCCCTGGTCAGGGAACTAAGATCCCACAAAGCCTCGCAGCATGGCCAAAAAATAAATAAATAAAATATCAGCAAAGATCTAGTAGTATATTCACACACACACACACACACACACACACACACACACACACACAGTGAACAAGTAGGGCTTGTTCTTGAATTGTAAGAATGATGTAAAATTAGGAATGCTATTAATATGATTTGCCATATTGGTAGGTCAGAGGAAATAAAAATAACACATTCGATCTTGATAGATGCTAAAAGGCCATTTAATAAAATTTGACAATATTTACCTTTTTCAAATTACCTAACGGGATAGTATCAAGTACTGACTGAGACTTGTTTCTGTCTTTGGAGTTACTGAACAGCACACAGGGATTACAAAAGAGATGACTCGCTCCTGGGAACAGACATACACAACTCTCCAGGGCTGAGTTCCAAGAGGGCCGCACTTTGGTGTGACTTCACCACCAGGGCAAGGGAAGCCAAACCTTTGCAGGCCTTGACTATCGAGAGAACTGGAGTGGAAAGAAATCATCTTTGGAGGGAAGACAGTGTTACTGCTCAGAATGAGGAGGTTAAGCTGCTCTCACCCACACTGAAAACTCAGCTATCCAGAGGGTCATTCTCCAAGGGTTCTATACTGTATGGGTACAGGGGTCACTACATGTCCCAGCTGGCCCAGGACAGTCTTGGTTTACACCTGTTGCCCCAGCTGCATTATTGAAAGCACTCCCTTTTCCTCTCAAAAGTGTCCTAGTTTGGGCTTCCCTGGTGGCACAGTGGTTGAGAATCTGCCTGCCAATGCAGGGGACATGGGTTCGAGCCCTGATCTGGGAAGATCCCACATGCCGCGGAGAAACTAGGCCCGTGAGCCACAATTACTGAGCCTGCGCGTCTGGAGCCTGTGCTCCGCAGTGGGAGAGGCCGCAATAATGAGAGGCCCGCGCACCACGATGAAGAGTGGCTCCCACTTGCCGCAACTAGAGAGAAAGCCCTCGCACAGAAACGAAGACCCAACACAGCCATAAATAAATTAATTAATTTAATTAAATAAATATTTAAAAAAAAAAGTGTCCTAGTTTGATAATAAATTACATGGTCAAACTCAGCATACTGAAATTTTATAACGTTTTTACGTATGATAAGAATTTACATGTGCACTTGTCTGCATATTCATATATAATTATCTAGCTATAGACTTTTCTTAATTATTAAAGCCTAGGCTCACCCATCCTAAAACAAAATAAAACATCAATCAGAACTCTTAAGATACCAGCACTTCTCACTGCTGCATTATTTACAATAGCCAAGATATGTAACCGACTTAAGTGCCCATCAACAGGTGATTGGATAAAGGAGATGCGATATATACAGTGGAATACTACTCAGCCATAAAATAAAAAGATAAAATCTTATCATTTGTGACAAGCATAGACCTTGAGAATATTATGCTTAGTGAAATAAGTCAGATGGACAAAGACAAATAACGTATGATTTCACTCAAATGTGGAATATAAAAAACAAACAAAATAAATGAAAAAACCAAACCAAATAAAAACAAACACTTAGATACAGAGAAGAGAGTAGTGGTTACCAGAGGGGATGGGGCACCAGGAAGGCGAAACTGGTAAAGGGGATCAACTGTATGGTGATGGACGGAAACTAAATTTTTGGTGGTGAGCATGCTGTAGTGTACACAGAAGTAGAAATATAATGCTGTACACATGACACTTACGTAATGCTATAAACCAATGTTACCTCAGTGAAAAAATACATTTTAAACAAACTAGGAAAACAAAGATATCAGAACTTCTTATGATTTAATTTCACCACTGGAAATGTACCATCATATAAACAAAATTGATGCTACACCTCAGAAGCCAAGGGAAGAAAGCATTCTCAGAACAGGAGGGAGTAAAAAACATTGTTAACTGTTGTTGACAATGAGAAACAGCAAAGTAGGGCTTCCCTGGTGGTGCAGTGGAGAAGAATCTGCCTGCCAATGCAGGGGACACGGGTTCGATCCCTGGTCTGGGAAGATCCCATGTGCCGCGGAGCAACTAAGCCCGTGCGCCACAACTACTGAGCCTGCGCTCTATGAGACCACGAGCCACACTACTGAAGCCCGCGTGCCACAACTACTGAAGCTCGTGCACCTAGAGCCCGTGCTCCGCAACAAGAGAAGCCACTGCAGTGAGAAGCCCGTGCACCACAATAGAGCAGGCCCCGCTCACCGCCCTAGAGAAAGCCCACGTGCAGCAACAAAGACCCAACACAGCCAAAAATAAATAAATAAAATAAAAATTTAAAAAAAAAAGAAAAGAAAAGAAACAGAAAAGTATAAAGTGATATTAAGCCTTGGGGTTTGGTGATGATACAGCTGTTGGAGACCTTCAACAGAATGGGTTCAGGAGAACATTAACCCCAGAGTAGAGGGGCTTGCGTGATATATGAGCAAGAGTGCAGGAAGCAGGGCAGTGGGTACAGACTACATTCTGCCAATGTAAATAACTGTGAAGGTAAGAAAACAGCTTTACTGCTGCTGCTTCTTGTTTAACCAATAGTTTTGTGGATGAAATGGAAAGGGAGTTAGATAAACTTATTTGTTGAAAAAAATCACTGGAAAATAACACAGCATCATAATGGTCTTGATCAGCGTCAAAACTCATCAAATGGTACACTTAAGATTTGTACATTTTTCTAAATGTAAACTTTACCTGAAAAAAAGAATCATAAACCAACATTGAACTCTAGTTATTGATATGAATGCTAAAGTGCTTAGGAGTGAAGTATACTGATGTCTGCAACTTACTTTGAAATGCATTAAAAAAAATAAGGTGGATGGATAGAGAGGTGAATAGGTGGGTAGATATGTGATAAAGCAAATGTGGCAAATGCTAACGCTAGGATCTAGATGGTGTGTTCACTGATGGTTATTTCAACTTTTCTGTATTTTGAAAAAGTTCATATAAAATGCTGAAGAAAAGACAACCACCATAAAGCTACAGATTGACTTCCAATCTACATAATTTAATTGACATTAAGACATTCTAAAGATTGAAGATTCGGAAAGCCTTACCTTCGTGAAGAGGTGTACAGAGAGATGATAAATGGCCAGCACTCACCTATAGACTGAGATGTGAAAGCTGCTACAATCTGGGGGCTGGCCAAGGCCTCCAGCCTGTTCTTCAACGCCTCCAAGTGCACACATTTTTCTGAGTAGTCTGGTGTATCAACAAGCATCATTAGGCTATTCTGCATACCTGTGAGCTTGGCAGAAATCACAGCTATGTCCTATAAAAAGACCAGAATAGAGGATATTTATGTTAAAACACCCCTGCTACTTCAATTAAGAATGGACAGGGCTTCCCTGATGGCTCAGTGGTTAAGAATCTGCCTGCCAATGCAGGGGACACGGGTATAAACCCTGGTCCGGGAAGATCCCACAAGCCGCAGAGCAACTAAGCCCGTGCGCCACAACTACTGAGCCTGCGCTCTAGAGCCTGCAAGCCACAACTACTGAGCCCGAGCGTCACGACTACTGAAGCCCACGTGCCTAGAGCCCGTGCTCCGCAACAAGAGAAGCCACCACAATGAGAAGCCCACACACCGCAACGAAGAGTAGCCCCAGCTCGCCACAACTAGAGAAAGCCCGGGCACAGCAATGAAGACCCAACGCAGCCAAAAATAATAAATAAAATTTTTTAAAAAAAAAAAGGTAACAATAACTGACAGAATAATAGATTGTTGACTGAAAAAAAATGTGCGAAGCAGTATTCACAATGCGCTACCATTTGTGGGGGAAAAACAGGGCAAGGAACATATATGTGTGTGCGTTGGTCTGGAAGAACAGGCACAAAGCTGACAACATGGTTTGTATTTAGAAGGGAAATTAGGGGATTGGGAGGGTCAGAACTATGAGAAAGACTTATTTTTCACTGTTTATTCCTGTTTACTCAATTTTTCCCATGTGCTTTTAGAACTTTTAAAAAACTTTTTAAAGTTTTTTTTTTAAACAGCAAAAGAGATGATAAATAATTCATTTTGCTTTACAATTGAAAAAAAAAGTTTTTCATAAGATATCATCTTACTCCATCCTTATAACCCGGTATCAAAAATATCACTATTTTCCACACTTTGCTATCCAAGGAGGGTAAAGTAACTTGCTAAGGTCCCACAGTGTGTAGGGCACCCCTGCCCAAGTTCCACACTCCCATTTACTCCATTTTCTCTGCCTTTTTAAGCTTTTCCTGAACTCACTTTTGTGACTAAAAGGCTTCAGTCAAGCAGATGATACAAACTAAAGAAGGTGGAAAAACTCAGAGCAGTCTCAGATCGCCCCCAACCTATGCCTGAACATTCCCACACCCGGCTATTTACTAGCCCTTCTGATTGTGAGTGGCATAGCTAGCTCATTTGTTTCTCCAAACCTCAAGTTCCTGCTTAAAGGGATGTCACAACATCCCCTAAACAAGAAACCTACTTGAGTCTTAAATGTCTCCTCGATATCAGCACTCAGTGTGCTCCATTTGTCGGCTTCTTGAAGAGATTCTGCGGCAAGCTGCATTCGGGACTTCACCTGGTCGATTTCTACCAATACCTAGAAGAGAAATGAGGGGTCGAACACTAAAGAAGTGGCAGTTCCATTTCCTCTACCTTCCATCAGCGACTTGAAACATAAGTATCGTGGCATGCTCCTGCCTTTAGGGAGCCTCTGTACCCCGTACAGCACCGATTACACGGCTAAATTGTTCAGCGGTGCTAAAGAGAGATGAATAAGCTGAAAGAACCGAACAAAAGAGTAGTCTGAGTGCTTGGCAGAATTTTGAGTTAAGGTTGACCTCCCACGAGGAAAGTGAACATCTTCCAAAAACAAGAGTCAACACTTACGACAGGAGCCAAAATACCTGCATCGACTGAGATGTGTCCTGTTCAAATTTTTTAATGTCCTCCTTGACAAGAATCATTTGTTCTTTCAGAAAAGATGCCTCCTGTTTAAGGGCTTCGACATCACGGAGCACTTTGGGCATGTTCTGAAGGGCCTGGTGACTTGTTTCTGCAGCAAGAACCCAAGAACCAAAGGTGAACATCGGACCGCTCAGCAGTGAACAATATGAATAAATCAGACGGCAGGAAGCAAATCTTCCCTAAGGCACTACCAACCACGCAGTTTTCTGAGCCTGTGGAAAGTTGGGGGTGGGGGAGAGGCGCAGAGCTGGCCCCTGCCGGGACCCTGTCTTCCCCAGAATGATGGTGAGAGCCCTGTGAATAAACTGTCAACCTGACCCAACATCAGCTGTCTTCTTACTACAACTCCTTGGGGTTTTTTTTGTTTTTTTGTTTTTGCCACACCACGTGGCTTGTGGGATCTTAGGTCCCCAACCAGGGATTGAACCTGGACCCTGGCAGTGAAAGCACTGAGTCCTAACCTCTGGACCGCCAGGGAACTCCCAAGCAACTCCCTGTTCGAGGAAGGAGAATGGAGGAACGTGACAGTGGTAAATGCCAGCTCTGCACCGGGTGCTTTATATACATTATATCACCTAATGTCCACGGCAATCATTAGCAGCCACCTCTTACAGATAAGAAAACGAAGTCTCAGAAGAGGTTAAGTAACTTGCCCAAGATTTCAGAACTGAAACCAACGTGTGTCTGGACCCAACGTCTGCTTTCCACAGTCTTTTCAAAATGTAGTCCACAGAACACCAGCATCAGCTGGAATGCAGTTAACATGCAGGTCCCCAGGCCACCTGCCAGAGATTCTTACTTAGGAATCCTGGTAGAAGATCAAGTAAGATCAAGGAACCTGTATTTTTTTAACAGGCATCCCAAGTGTAGAATAAAATCTGAAAATCCTTGCAGACACTGATGTGCTATCTGGAAACAGGAGGGTTAACAGCATAACCCTTTAGCCCGTTAAACAGCAATTCGCTGGGGAATCAACCAAAGAAGGCCAGAGCCTTCTGCTCCACCGGTGCATTGAACGGAACCTTAACATCTTGAAGACGCGCTTCAGGAACCTGTTCATCCGGCTCTGCCATAAAATAACAATCTGTCTCCAGCACTGACCTTAAGTAACGTTTTAATAAAACAAAGGCAGAACAAAGATTTCTTCGAGGCACAGAGACTTCACTGATTTTTTTTTTTAACTTTTACTTTATTTTTGGCTGCGTTGGGTCTTCATTGCTGCGCGCGGGCTTTCTCTAGTTGCGGTGAGCTGGGGCGACTCTTCGTTGCGGTGTGCGGGCTTCTGATCGCGGTGGCTTCTCTTGTTGTGGAGCACGGGCTCTAGGCGCACGGGTTTCAGTAGTTGTGGCGCACGGGCTTAGTTGCTCCGCGGCATGTGGGATCTTCCTGGACCAGGGCTCGAACCCGTGTCCCCTGCATTGGCAGGCGGATCCTTAACCACTGTGCCACCAGGGAACAGTGATTTCTACAGCGCTGATTTTTACAGCGCTGTCATGGTCCCAGCCTGGCCCCCTGCCTGCTGAACCTCAGAGTCACTCTTCATGTCTGGCTGGTTCCCTGTGAACCTCTTTTTCCCTCTCCACAGCACGGCCACACACAAGTTTAATTCTTTCTAGTATCCATTTTAAAACTATCACCTCCTGGGAATTCCCTGGCGGTCCAGTGGTTAGAACTCCACGCTTCCACTGCAGAGGGCTTGGGTTCGATCCACAGTTGGGGAACTAAGACACCACGAGCCTTGCAGTGTGGCCAAAAAAAATCAAAACAAACAAACAAACAAACTCTCACCGCCAGTGGTTGCCTCTGGGAGGGTAAGGGCCAAATCTCCCTGTGAAAGCGGACTGGGGCTTCTCCAGAGGTGATGGTAACATTCTACATCTTGATGGGGGGTTGAGTTACACTAGCCGTATACATCTGTCAAAACCCAAACTTACCAGATAAGGTCCCTCCATTTCACCTTATGTAAATTTTATCTAGTAAAAAAAAGAGCCGTAAACAAGTATTGAACTCTATAATGTTTAGGGTTTCAGCTGAAATGTCTAGGGGTGAAGTGTATTGATGTCTGTAACTTACTCTGAAATACTGATTTATTTCGAAATCAAAAATAAGATGGACGAATGGATGGAGAGAGGGATGGACAGAACTGTGATAAAGCGAGAATAGCACAGTGCTCATTGTAGAATCTAGGTAGTGGGTTATGAATGTTTACTACAAATTCTCTCAACATTGCTGTACACTTGGCACCTCCGTCCAGTTGCTCAGTTCAAGAATCTGCCATCATTCTTGATTTTCTTCCCCTCTCATCCCTCATTCCAATCCATCAGCAAGTTCTCCCCTTTTTTCCTCCTAAAAAATACCTTAAATCTACCCATCTCTCACCATGTCTAATGCTATAACCTCAGAGGAAGCCACTGTCACCTCTCTTCTGGACTACAGCCATAGTCTCCTGAATGGGGACATAAATCAAACCATCTCATTCCCTTGCTTAAAAATCCTCCAGTACCTTCCCATTACACTAATTTTAAACCAAATCCAAACTCTTTAATGTGACATTAAAATCCCTGCATGGGGACTTCCCTGGTGGAGCAGTGGTTAAGAATCTGTGCTTCCACTGCAGGGGGCGCGGGTTTGATCCCTGGTTGGGGAACTAAGATCCTGCATGCTGTGCAGTGCGGCCAAAAAAAAAAACAAAACAAAAGCAAACCAAAGAGGTGGCACAGTGGTTAAGAACGCGCCTGCCAATGCAGGGAACACGGGTTCGAGCCCTGGTCCGGGAAGATCCCACATGCCGTGGAGCAACTAAGCCCGTGCACCACAGCTACTGAGCCTACGCTCTAGAGCCCGCAAGCCACAACTACTGAGCCCGCGTGCCACAACTACTGAAGCCTGTGCTCCTAGAGCCCGTGCTCCGCAACGAGAAGCCACTGCAATGAGAAGCCCGTGCACTGCAACGAAGAGTAGCCCCTGCTCGCCACAACTAGAGAAAGCCTGCACGCAGCAACGAGGACCCAATGCAGCCAAAAATAAATAAATAAATTTATAAAATTAAAAAAAAAAAAATCAAAGAAAACAGGGGTGGTAGTGCCACCCCTGCACCCCCCCCCCCAATATTTGGAAGTTGGTAGGAATTTTTTAGTTGTTGCTATGGTAGGACATTTAGTGGAAATGACCCCACAATGCTTAATGTCCTGCAGTGCTTGGGAGAGTCCTGAGCAATGAAGAAGTGTCCTGGCCAAACTGTTAATAGTGCCCCCTCCCCTTGGCATGATTATCTAATTTAAAAATGACAGTAATCCTTAGAGGTAGGCATAGTTATTATTCCCACTTTATAGTTGTAGAAACTGTGGCTGAGGGCAGTAACTTGCCCAGCATCATGTTGCTAATGAATGGGGAGCCTGGATTTGAATCCAGGCAACTGGTTCCAGATCCCAGGCTCTTATCCATTATACTTTACTACCTCTCTGGTATTAAAGGGAGAGGGAACATGCAGAGGCATGTGGGTATAAAAAGGCCTAACCAGTCCAGAGAAAGGCGGGAAGTTCAAACAGAGCTTCATCAATAACATCAATAAATATTAGTCATTAGTATTATTATTATTTAAGGATTGCACTTTCATGGGGGGAACTTCTGCTAGAGATAAGGTAGAAAAGTAGATTAGGATCAAATTGTGAAAGGTGTTTTTGCCCATCCTGAAGGTTTGGATCTCATCCCGTGGGCAGTGAGAAGCCTTCGGAGGTTTAAAGCTTTATCTTTATGGAAGATGAAACAAGTTCCCAAGTCTGCAGTGAAGAGAAGTTATTGCAGAGGCTCAAACAGGAGTTGTTGAGGAACTCTAATAGGAGGACTGATTTGTTCATTCATTCAGTCAGTGGATATTTATTGGGCACAAACTGTTTTCCAGGGTCTGGAGATACAATGTTGAACAAGATCTATTCTTAGGTTGGAGAGGTTGGCAGGAGCCAGATCATGCAGGGATTATTTATTTATTTACTTAAAAAAATTTTTTGGCTGCATCAGGTCTTAGTTGCGGCACTGGGGTCTTCTTCGTTGAGGCGTGTGGGATATTTTGTTGTGGTGCGGGCTTCCCTCTAGTTGTGGCACTTGGGTTTTCTCTCTCTAGTAGTGGTGCATGGGCTCCTGAGCACGTGGGCTCTGTAGTTTGCAGCACACAGGCTCTCTCACTGAGGCGCGCGAGCTCAGTAGTTGCAGTGTGCGGGCTTAGTTGCCCCGCAGCATGTGGGATCTTAGTTCCCTGACCAGGGATCGAGCCTGTGTCCTGTGCACTGGAAGGCAGATTTTTGGGGTTTTTTTTTTGGCTGCTTTGGGTCTTTGTTGCTGCGCGCGGGTTTTCTCTAGTTTTGGCGAGCGGGGGCTACTCTTCCTTGTGGTGCACGGGCTTCTCATTGCGGTGGCTTCTCTTGTTGCGGAGCACAGGCTCTAGGCGCACGGGCTCAGTAATTGTGGCTCACGGGCTCCAGAGCGCAGGCTCAGTAGTTGTGGCGCATGGGCTTAGTTGCTCTGCGGCATGTGGGATCTTCCCGGACCAGGGATTGAACCCGTGTCCCTTGCATTGACAGGCGGACCAGGGAAGTCCCACCACCCCTGTTGAGAACCACTTAGTTAATACATATAAAGTACTTAAAACAGCGCCTGATGTATACCAAGAACTCAGATATTTGCTATTATATTATTATTCATGTCCTCCCCATCTTTGCCCTGTGAGGTCTTCCTTCAAGGCCTAACACAGGGAAAAGCCCTTTATGATTCTCCCAGACAAGAGATCATTGCTTCCTTCATCCAGCTCTCAGCTTCCGGTTCTACTCTCAGTAAAGCCACCCTTCACTGTAATTAAACAGTTCACGTATGTTCCCCACAGGGCAGCAAGCTCTAGAAAGGTAAACTTTTCATCCCCAGCACTCATTTCTTGGCAGGTGCATAGTAGATGCTCAATAATTACTAAAAATGCAAAGTACAATAAAGAATCTGCAGTGAAATAAAGCGTCCCCCCACCTCCACCTTTTCTTAAACAGTGGACACATCTATAAAACAAAGTTCTATTTACAGGACCATAAGCTCCCAGTGTGGGCAGTCTGAGCCTCTTTCCCACAGAGCCGAGCAGAGAGACTGGCTGCAGTATGCACTGAATAAACGTACAGTGAATGAAAACCAGGTCGAGGAGTTAATGAAATGGTTCTGGTGTGTTATTTTTTATAATTCACTA
This sequence comes from Balaenoptera physalus, assembly GCF_965194825.1. Taxonomy (NCBI): domain Eukaryota; kingdom Metazoa; phylum Chordata; class Mammalia; order Artiodactyla; family Balaenopteridae; genus Balaenoptera; species Balaenoptera physalus. The sequence goes on from NC_138898.1 coordinate 72,104,699, forward strand.
TTCTGGTTAGTGAATTCGGTACTTAAAAGTCTCCCGTCAGGACAGCCCATCTTCCCACTGACATAAAGATCCACTAAAACAGGGGCAGTGGGGGAGGGTTGGATTGGGAGTTTGGGATTAGCAGATGCAAACTATTACATACAGGATGGATAAACAACAAGGTCCTACTGTATAGCACAGGGAACTATATTCAAGATCCTGTGATGAACCATAATGGAAAAGAATATGAAAAAGAATGTGTGTATATATATAGATATAGATATAGATACAGATATAGATAATAGATATATAGATATATAGATATATATAAACTGAATCACTTTGCTGTACAGTAGAAATTAACACAACATTGTAAATCAACTATACTTCAATAAAATAATTTTTTTTAATCCATTAAAACAATGTTTCCCAGATTTGTCATTCCTATACACCCTCTATATGCTTTTTTGCCAAATGTAAGGATCAGTTGACTATTATTTAATATTCTTAAAATTCACTCTTCTAAGTTTTAAAAGGAAACTTGACAGCACCGCCAGAGGTGGAAAACCAAGATCCCAAGTCCGCAAGTGTTGCAGAGAGATGAGTAGCGGGCTGAGACCTTCTCCTGCATATCCCCGTAAGGACTGCGGGAGAACCGAAGCAGGGCTCGCTCGCTCGCTCTCCATGGGAGGCGCCGACCTTTACTGCCCACTACGTGCAACCCCGGGGGCCCCGGGCCCGTCTGGGAGCTCTGCCCGGCCACTCACCCTCCACGGCGTGGTTCACCTCCTGGATGAACAGCTGCAGCTTCATCACCAGGGTGGCCGCGTGGCTGTCCGCCTTCCCGGCCGCCACCTCCTTGGGGCCAGCCCTGAAGGCCGCGTTGATCCACTCCTTCACGTCGAAGTCTTCGGCAAGGAACTTGGAGAAGTCCATGGCTGCACCGCCGCACCCCAGCGTCCAGGCCTGAAGCGCTGGCTCCGGGCGTCCGCGAGGCTGCAGAAGCGGGCGGCCCTGCGAGAGCACCCGCGCGGGTCTGGGAGGCGGCGGGCCGGGACTGACGGCGCCGCCAACTAGCCTCTCCACAGCCCCTCCGTCAGCTCGCTGATGTGTACGGCTGGGATTGACCCTCGCCGCGCGCCGTACTTCTTCCGGAAGTAGGTACTCGTTACTATAGCGACTGCCTGCCTTCCGGGAAGCGCGGCGGGCTGGCGGCCGGAGGGTGTGGGCGCCTCTTTTCCTCTGCTAACTTAAGTGACTTTTGGGCACTTAAATATGTGCTTACGCTAAAGCTCTTACTTTTACGAGCGCACTTAGTCCTCACAGTCCTATGAGTGCTGTTATTCTCCCCCAACTTAAAGAGGAAGAACTGAGGCAGTTAAGCAAGTGGTTAATGTCACGTAGCTAGAAGGTAGCGCTGTGGGAGCTGAACTCAGCCAAGCCTGCTACTGGAGCCTGAGCTCTTTTTTTTTTTTTTTTTAATAAATTCATTTATTTTATTTTATTTTTGGCTGCTTCGGGTCTTCATTGCTGCTGCGCGGGCTTTCTCTAGTTGCCCGAGCTACTCTTCGTTGTGGTGCCTGGGCGTCTCATCACGGTGGCTTCTCCTGTTGCAGAGCGTGGGCTCTAGGCGCGCGGGCTTCAGTAGTTGTGGCTCACGGGCTCTAGAGCACAGGCTCAGTAGTTGGGGGTGCACGGGCTTCCCGGACCAGGGCTCGAACCCGTGTCCCCTGCATTGGCAAGCGGCTTCTTAACCACTGCGCCACCAGGGAAGCCCATGCCTTCATTTTTGAAGAACAGTTCTGCTGGAAATAGAATTCTTTTCATATTCAGATCATTGAATATGTCATCCCACTGCCTTCTGAACTCTTTATTATTTCCAATAAGAAGTCAGCTGTTAATCTATTATGAACCTATTGTATGCAATGAGTCATTTCTCTCTTACAGCTTTCAAGATTTTATCTTCGGCTTTGGTTTTTAAGTTTGGCTCTAATGTGTCTATGTATGGGTTTCTTTGTGTTTATCCTACTTGAAGGTTGTTGAGTTTTACGGATGTGCAGATTGTTTTTCAGCAAGTTTGGGAAGGTTTTGGATATTATTTCTTCAAATAACTTTCCTGTCCCTTTCTCTCACTTGTCCTTTTGGGACTCCCATTATGTGTGTGACACCTCATGGTGTCTCACAGATCTCTGCAGCTCTAGTTTTCTTTTTTCTGTTTTTCAGATTGGGTAATTTCTACTGACCTATCTTCAGGTTCACTGACTTCTTCTGCCATCCCAAATCTTTTGTTGAGAGGCTCTAGTGAATTCATTTCAATTTATGTACTTTTCAATTCCAGAATGTCCATCTTTTTTATACTGCCTTGCTATTGAGAATCACTATTTGTCATAGATTCCTATAATTCCTTAAACATGGTTAACTTTGGTTCTTTGAACATATTTATATTAGCTACTTTGAATGCTGATTGTTAAATCCGTTGTCTGAAGACTCAGTTTCTATTTACCGCTTTTTCCCTCAGTATGGATCTTTCCTTCCTGTTTCTTTGCACATCTCATAATTTTTTATTGACAATTAGGTATTTTAGATAATATATTGTAGCAACTCTAGATTCTGGACTCCCCAAAGATTGTTCCTGTTATTGTTTGCTTGTTTAGTAGTTTGCCTGAGATAAATTCATGAAATTTCTCCCCTATGGTGTGTAGCTTCTGATGTCTCTATTTTTTTTTGTTTTTATTCTATTTTAAAATCTGACTTCCTGTGTCTACATAGCTTAAAGGCAGTTAATGATCAGACTACAGTTGTACCAAATTTTTTGAGCTAGTAGGGCTTCTGTCCTGTCAGTGGATCTGTGTGTGGGTAAGGGAGCACATTCAAAATATCAGGTCACTTTCAAGTTGGTCCCAGCTTTTCCTTTCCACTGTGCCCCTTTGTGTTTCCTCAGCATGTGAATGCAGCCTCAGTGTCAGCTGGGATTGTGGTTAGCTTGGGCTCTCTCTGGTCCCTGATGTACATGGGCACATCTTCATCAAGGTACATGCTTTTTCTAATGATGACCACAACATCAAACTAGTAGAACTGCTGGCCCTCCCCACTTGCCCACCACAGCAACTGTCACTTCTGCTAACATCATTTCAAAGAAGATATCAATCCTACAGAGTTGGTGCAAGGGAGAGGCTGGATGCAGCCCCAGGGAAGAATGACAGAAACTGCAAATGTTGTTTACCCAAACTTCAGTGGCTTTTCAAGCATCAACACTTCTCAGATTGCCATCTACCTTTACATGATTTCTGTAGCACTGAAATGGTTATTTTTGTCAAATTTTTCTAGCTTTATAGCTAGCCTTTTTGGAGAGAGGACTTGCAAATTTCCTTACTGGGCCATAGCCAAAAGTTCTGCCTCTGAGCCCACACTTTTTGAGACATGCCAAAACTGAGTCACCCTTCCCTAAATGGGCGTAATGCTTGTCCAGGTCACCCAGACTGGCTTCATGTGGGACAGTTTTGCTTCTTACCACGCCTGCCCATGAGGAACTCTCTTATGGACAGGTTGGTAGGAATGGCTGTTGGAAGTGGAAAGAGAGGACACTGAAAGATCTGGGACTGTCATACCAGCCCTAGACTCACTGCCTCTGGGTTCTTAAATTTGGTTAATACATTTCCTTGCTACCCCATGTATAGGGAGGTGTGCCAGCACATCAGAACATGGTACAAACCTTAATAGCCCCTGCCAAAGGTATATAATATTGTTGTCTGGCAGGTGAGTCTGTCCCATAAGCAGAGCACTCAACAGAAAGAAACAGCTGAAAAATAACAGGATATGAGGAACATGCCCAGTGATCAGAATCAGGTTGCAGCTGCATGTCTGGATCATTGGCATAAACCAGGTTTACCAGAAGAGACTGTGTCTTCCTCCTCAGAGCTAAGATGTGTGGAAGCCTCTCCACTTCTACTAGACAGATTCATAGGTCAGGGAAGGGTCCAGACTGGCTACAGCATAGGACCCATCCATTCATGTGAAGGAACAGAGCACTAGATTCCTTACATGTTTACAGACCTTTACAGATGAAACTTGCTTTCCCTTACACTTCCATTTTAATCCTCACAGCCTTTGGAGTCAAGGCGGGTATTATTTCTATCTTCCAAAAAGGGAAACTGAGATTCAGATGAGGCCAAGATTGGATGAGGCTATACTATGGAGAACCTTGAATGCTAGGGAAACTGGTTTTACTTAATCCAATGAAATGATCAAAAGGTTGTGATTAGAGAAGTAGTAGGGTCAGATTTGTACTTCAGGGAGATTTAGTAGAGTAGCAATGAAGGTTAAGGATAAAGCCTTTAGCAGCATGCCTATATTTGGAAGTTTAGGGTGGGAGGAAGAACTGGGGGAAGAATCAGAAGAGTATCAGAAAGCCATGGGACGAGAAAGCATCAGGAGTGTGTGGTGGACACTGCTAGATATCTCCTGATTCTGTTCTGTTCTCCCCAGCGGGGTCCATAGCCTCTCAAGACAAAGACATCTCCCAGCATTCTTTAAAGTTAAGTGTGTCAAAAAAAAATAACACATACACACTACTGTATAAAAAATAGATAATCACCAAGGACCTACTATATAGCACAGGGAACTCTACTCAGTATTATGTAATAACCAATATGGAAAAAGAATCTGAAAAAGAATGGATATATGTATAACTGAATCACTTTGCTATACACCTGAAACTAACACAACATTGTAAACCAAATATACTCCAATATAAAATTAAAATTAAATAAGTAAATGGATAAATTAAAAATTAGCTGTAAAAAAACCCCAAAAACAAAAAGTTAAGTGTGTCCATGTGACTAAGTACTGGCCACTGGGATGTGAACAGAACTTTCATGTGGGACTTCAAGGAGATGTTCTTAAAAGAATGACGTGTACACTACTCTCCTTCTTTCCTGCTGGCTGGAATGTGAACGTGATGGCTAGAATTATAACTGTCATCTTGAACCATGAAGTGTTTCTAGGAATTAAGTCACTCACAGCAGGGCAACAGATTGACGGCATCTAGGTGCCTGACCATGGACTGCACACCAGTCCTAGTTTCACTGCCTCTGGGGTTCTTGAGAGTGTTATGGGTTGAATTGTGTTTCCGCCCTGCTGACCCCCCAGAAAAGATACAAATCCTAACCCTAGTCCCTCAGAATGTGACCTTATTTGGCAATAGCATCATTGCAGATGAAACTAGTTAAAATGAGATTTTACGGAAGTAGCGTGAGCCCCTTATCCAATATGATCAGTATCCTTACAAGATGGTCATGGGAGACACACACAGGAAGAACGCCACATGACAATGAAGGCGGAGACTGGAGTGATGCAGCTAAAAGCCAAGGAATGCTAAAGACTGTCGCAGATTACCAGGATTCTCCTGCAGGTTTCAGAGTGAGCATGGCCCTGATTTCAGACTTCTAGCCTCCAGAACTGCCAGATGATAAATTTCTGTTAAGTCACCCAGTTTTGCTCAGGAATGCCAGGAAGCTAATACAGAGATCTAAATATCTTTTAAGCCACTGTTACCTTGAGTTTTTTCCATTTCCTGCAGTTGACCCTAATCTTAACAAATATAGAGAGGATGGTCAGATTTTATCAAATGCAACCCTTTTTGCTGTCTCTGCAAATATTAGGTTATTAGTATCCTTAGCAAAATTTCACTGGTTTCCATGAGAGCAGGAGAGGTTTTGAAATGAACATAGTGACGAAATGGAAGTCACCACAAGTTAAGGTAGTAAATTAAAAAAGAGAAATCTCAGACGAGGCAATTTGAGGAGAAATAATAGCACCTACATTTAAAGAGTACCTATCATGTCTGGTATTTTGGTGACCTCATTAAATCCTCACCAAAACCTATTAAGTAGATTTTTACCATTTAAGAATATAAAAACCAAGGCCGAGTTGTTAAGTGACTTGCCCAAGGTGGCAAGAAAACTAGAAACTTAACCTGACCCCAAAACCCATGCTTGTTTCACTCTACCATGCAGGGTTACCAGAAACAAGGCAGGAGAAAGGGGGAGGGTTGCAGGGAACATTCAAGCAGGCTTGGGCCCACAGGAATGGAGCCAGTGGAAGTGAGAGGCTGGAGATACATGGAAACTATCAGCAACTTCATGTGCCAGTTTTAATACAAAGCACTTTCAGCATATGAGTGATTGATACCATCTGCTGTCAGAAGAGAGGAAAGCAGGGGCTGTTCCTTTTTATTACACAGTTCATACTGATAATGGCATTATCACCAAGTCATCTATATTGTTACATTAAAAAAAAGCAAAGTGTGGAACAGTTCATTTGTTTAAAAATGCCTAGAATATCTCCAAGGACAGATGAGGAACTAGTAATCAGTTGGTGATTACTAGTCTCCTAGAAGGGTAATCAGTTGGTGGGAAGAATTTCCACCTTTTGTTGTTTTAGTTTTGAAAAACTAACATTGAGAATTAAAAATAATGTTTTTTCAGTTTAGAAAATTCAGATAAATTTTAAAGAAAACAAATCTGTAATTCTATGACCCAAATATAAACAGTCATACATACATACAAATACCTGAGTTGTTTGGTTTTAAACAGTAGAAAAGATTGCCATAGTGTCTTCCAGTAAACAGATAAATTGTTACAATATCCAATCTCCCCTTCTTCATTAGCCAAGTGTGTGGCACTGTATGCAAATATGACAATTTCTTAGCCTTCTCTGCACCTCCAAGTGGCCATGCTACTAAATAGCCAATAAGATGTGAATGCAAATATCACATAAAATTTCCAGGAAACCTTAAGAACGTCAGCAGTTTTCCTCTATTCCTGGCTCCCCCACTCCCTTCCTGTTGCCTAGAACAGTCAGCAGTTAAAGCTCGTAACATAATGTTGAGCAGCACGTCCTTGGGCGCTGACTTAGGGCTGGCTGGAGCTCTAGGTCCCTAATAACTTTGTGATGCTTATACCACTGTGGACTAAGAATGTCGCTTGCCACTTCCGTAAACAAAGGATGTTGCAGCCATAAAGCCATCAACCACGGCAGCTGCCCCTGTGGTGTACCCTGAGGGGAATCAGAATGGAAAAAAACAAGATACTGGCCCTAGATAGTTAAGACGCGCACCAAAGGAATGATTTCAGAGTCCAGGCTCTTGCATCTTTCCCATACATAGAAAAGCACAAAAATAATTAACTTGAGATGTCTGTTTTTGTGATTAAAAGTAATTTTTTGATGTTTAGACACGTGGGGGAGAGTGTTGGGTTTTTTTTCCCCAGCAAAAACTCCTATATATCCTGGCTCTTTCCTTACGTTTTTGGAACAGTCCCTCAGAGCTATGAGTGGCTGTATCGCTGGCTACAATTCTCAGTAAGTCTGCCAAATAAAATTCTCAACTTTTAAGTTGCGCATTTTTTTTTCAGTCGACACCACAAATGGTTTGGGACTATTTCTGGCTTTCTTTTCAATGAGAAAATAAACCTTTGTGTTTAAGCCACTGTTGTCATTTCCTTATTAAACATGATGCTGGCTGTTTGATCCTATTAGGAATAAACAATGAATGAGAGAAAATGCCTTTTCTACATCTATTGAGATGATCAAATTGTCCATTTGATCTATCAATGTGGCTGACTGCATTCCCAAAGGCTTTACACAGTGTATTCTTTCAATATGCCACTAGCTTTATTTTATTTATTTTAGCCATGCCACGTGGCTTGCAGGATCTTAGTTCCCTGACCAGGGATCAAACCCGTGCCCCCTGCAGTGGAAGCGTGGAGTCTTAACCACTGGACCGCCAGGGAAGTCCTGCCACTAGCTTTAAAGTTAATATTTTACCTATGCATTCAAAAACAAGAATAGACTAAAAAGTATCTGCTTCAGATTTTGGTGACAGGGTTATGAATTTTAGAATTACATAGTCTTGTTTACAAAATTTAACTGAATGTTTTATAGGAAGTGTTGATTAGTTTCTAAGTATATTGTTACGGATTTCTGCTTTTGACTAGACTTAGGCGTAAGGGTTCCAATGTTTTGTTACCTTTCTATCCTTGACATTAACTGCATCTCAGTATTAATTTGAACCTTGCCAAAATTTAAAATATTTGCTTGCATTTATTTCATGAGATAAACTTCAAATAGTCGTAGGGACTTCCCTGACGGTCCAGTGGTTAAGACTCCACGCTTCCACTGCAGGGGGCGAGGGTTCGGTTCGATCCCTGGTCGGGGAACTAAGATCCCACAAGCCTCACGGCACGGCCAAAAAAGTTATGGGTAAGTCAAGTCTGTTCATGTATAAGAAGCCAGGTGGACAAGCAAACAGTACATGAAATATGAGTCTTAGCTTCGTCCTATGAAGTACTGGAGTCACTTCACATTTATTAACTCACTTCTCAAAACAATCCTATTATGCACTTTACAGGGAAGGAAGCAGAAGAGGACAAATTACTTGTCTCACGTCACATGGCTAGAGGTAGTACGTGAAGCTAAAGAATGGAATTACAAGTAAGGGTTGATTTAATTACTTCAAACTGCTGGGGCTTCAGAAGACCTCAAACTTCAAAAGCCTATGTATCGGGGCTTCCCTGGTGGCGCAGTGGCTAAGAATCTGCCTGCCAATGCAGGGGACACGGGTTTGAGCCCTGGTCTGGGAAGATCCCACATGCCGTGGAGCAACTAGACCCGTGAGCCACAATTACTGAGCCTGTGCGTCTGGAGCTTGTGCGCCACAACAAAAGAGGCCGCAATAGTGAGAGGCCCACGCACCGCGATGAAGAGTGGCCCCCACTTGCCGCAATTAGAGAAAGCCCTCGCACAGAAACAAAGACCCAACACAGCCATAAATAAATAAAATTCTTTATATATATATAAAAAAAAGCCTATGTATCTGGAGCCTGTAACACTGCAATATGTTTTTCAGCTTTTTAAATCATAGTATTACCTCTAGCTGTGGGATAAAGTAAGTGTTCAAGAATAAAAGGCAAAGGAGCAGATTGTTTACACATTTTTAGATGCAAGCTTTCTCAGAATGAACATGGTATAGTTGGGAATGCATTGGGCAAGGGAACAAAAGGCCTGGAGTTTTTCCATTTCAGCTTACATTAAATGTGTGATGAGATCTCTGGACCTTGGCCTTATCTTCTCTGAGGATACTTCCTGCTTATCTAATTGACTCTGTCTCTTTCCAGATGAAAGAGGTCAGGCTGTTACTGCTTAAAAAAATAAGAAACAAACTATGGCTAGCACTCTATTGTTTTCTTCTTAGTTTAAAACAAACACACTAGTTTGTAGAATTTTATATTTTGGGCCTGGGTAAGCATCTTCTATATTAGATGTATTCAAAGAATTTGTGATTTATGAACACTGTACTAAACACTATTTGTATGAGAGTATCACCTTTGCTTTTAACCTTTCATGTCTGATCTCTCAATTTACACTATTTTATTTTTAATGGGTAATATTCATGTTTTTGGTCATTATTTATCCTTTTTTCAACGTTTACTATATCCACAGCGAGTGGCTCACAGATAGAGCAGCATTTTAGCCCAATCTTAAATCACTGAAGAGACAAAAGGAGTTAACTACAGGTGTAGTCAAAGAGATACGAGAAAACATGGCATTACCAAAACATGAAGGGACTTTCTAGTGGCTCTGGCAAAGTGTGCTCTATTCTTGACAGATGATGCCAGAAGGGTAAGGAGCATAAAAAGTTACAGAAGGGCACTGAACGCCATAGTAAACAACTTGAATTTGGCTGCATAGGCTTTTAGGGCATTAAGAAGCCATTCACAGTTTTTCAGCAGGGGTCAAGTGCCCAGGTATGTTACAGAATTCTGATGCTGGCAAGTATAATGGCTCAGAGGAGAACTGAGAGGCAGGCTACGGCACCGTCCAAAAAAAAAAAAAAAAAAAAAGCCAAACCAGGGCAGTGACAATGTGAATGCAGTGGGGAGGGCAAGATGTGATACTATTTAGAAATAGACTAGACGAGACAAAAGTACTGAGGGGGACGGAGATGAAACAAGAATCAAGGACCTATGAAGGCTTGGATAGGTGCTTTCAAATATAAGAACAGAGAGAGAATGAGAGAAGCAGCTGTGTTCCATTCCAAGCACTTGGAGGCAACAGTGGAACCTCCAGATAGATATCCATTAGACGGCTTAAAATATGGACCTGATGTCAGCAAGGAGGTGGAAGCCTGAGATAGAGGTCTACCACTCATCTAGTAGTTAACTGCCCAGAATGCTTAGAAAAGTCCTAAGGACTAAACCCTGTGGAAACACATTTAAGGGACAGAGGAAAAAGAACAGTCAGAGGTAGTTCAAGAAATAGGGATGAGCAGGATCCCGGAAGGAAGAGTTCAGGATAGGGGAAAATACTGGATCGTCAGTGCCAAATCTCCACCAGACACATTATGGATTTGTCTCTCCCCATCAGAAGACCCACGAGGGCAGGGACCTTCTATCACTGCTGTATCTGCAGTGCCTACAACAGTGCTCGGCTCACAGAAGCTAGTCAACAACAACTTGCTGAGTGAATAAAAGATACGGGTTGGTTCTTCTTAAGTGGTCGCTGAACTTCATAATTAGAAGGCACTGATAACATAAACCAGGGCCACTTTCAGGACACCCACCTCCCTACCCCCTTACCCTGTCCAACTCTATCTAAGCAGAGCACCACTGGGAGTCTGTCTCCCAGAAGACAGAAGAATGTTCACACGCAGTGAGTCTACCTTTTAACTATGTGATAAAGGTTTTTTCATGTGTAGGTCTCATTCACCCATTTTTGATGGAAGTTCTAGGTAGGCATCGTCTTTATGATGGGCACCTCTAGGAGACTTTATGAAATAGCTAGAGCCTATAAAAGCTATATAGAATATTTGAACACAAAATTTTAGATTAAAATGAACCTTATGAGTTATGCCAAATGAAGAAGTCACCCCATCATTTATCTGTTTTATGAGTTTTCACATTTGCTTTAAAAGTAACATACCTTGATTTTTTACAGCTCCCATCCCCACCATAGTGCTGGCAGATTTCCAACTATATGTAGAAGGTAAAATATCAGACTGTAAAGTACCAGATTTTGTGATAAAGAGCCCCAAACAGAGCCTTGCAGTTTCTGAGGCAGACTCCTACCCAGACAGGTGAGCTGCTTGGATCTGGCATCCTTCATCAGGCCATCTCAGCCAGCCTCAGCTCTCTTCACCCACCCATCAGGCCAAGCAAGACTTGTAAAACATCCACAAATGCCTAGCACATTGCAGGTGCTAAGTATTAACTGACTGCAAGCCTGAATTTTTCCTTTACACCATGACTGTAACAAGAATCCACCTCTCTTCCAGCTTCATTCAGATCCTCAGGGCTTCTCTTCACTGAAGCAGTTCTTAAGGTTCCACATCCCTCAGGAAGTCTTCCTTACTTCAACAGATGAATGATCCCTTCAAGCCTATTATCTCTAAATGCAACAGGCTTTGCATCTCCTACTTACTCAAAACTCCACAAAGTATATTCGCTACACGGGTATTTATTCAATGACTTTCTATATTTAGTCATCACTTTTCATTGCTAAACTCACTTCATATCTCATTTGCATCACAGTTCTTCATCCTGGATTGTGAAGTCAACAGGCCAGGGCGAACCTGTTAGTTATGATTTACAACGACTGGCATGGCGTCACAATCAAAGAGCTCTGGGTAAATGCTTGTGGTGAAAGAGGATGAGGATGGAGATGAGGGTCCTGAGGAAGGGTCCAGACAGGCTGCCCAACCCATGGAACCTGAGGCCTGAATAAGGCCTGGGATCTGCTTTCCCCTCTGCCCTGAAGGGTCCATCTATGGGCAATTCTAAGGCACAGTGGTGAAGGACATGATTGGCCCACCAAGCGCGGTCCTCTGGTCTAGTGGCAGCCCCTCGCCTAGAACATAGTGCAACAAGCAGTCCATTTTGAAGATCTTCCTGAACACATGCAAGCAGCATTCGCTAATGGAAATGGAGACAAGGTCTTTCTTGGAAGAGAGTGTCCCAGAAGACACTCTGCCCCAAGACCAACCAGGTTCCTTTTAAGGTCCCTGAGAACAGCAGCCTGGGAGCAACCAAGTCTTTCAAAGGCTGACAAGGCACAGAGTGGATGAATGAAAAGATAATAATACATGGAAAACAACAACAACAACTTTGGCTTATAAAACCTCCAACTCGAGGCAGGGACATCAGTGTCCACCAACATGCAAAACCAGACATGATCATAGCAGATGGTTATCAGAAATGCTTTAGCATTTCCCACACCGCCCACATCCCTGCCCCTCAGCCCCCGGGCCACACACACACACACAATATCTGCAGAATAAGTCAGAGGTTGGCATCCAGAGCCTGATGTCAGGATAGAACTCTTGGCACTCTGCACTAAATCACCGTGATTAGTCCTATCTAGACAGCAAAAGTAACACTGGCCTAAGCTTGAATGGCAGGGTCTGTCCAGTGAGGAGTTAGGCCGCACCCAAGACTGCCAGGTCTGGAAAGTCTTTCACTTCTCCTACTTCGCTGAAAGGCTGTCCACCCTGGTTGAATGTCAGCTTATACCGTAACCGGATGGGCTCCTGAGCAAAGATAAAAAGACGTTCTATTAGTGGGGAGTGAACACACAGACAGGCCCAGAGTAAAAGCCTTTACCCACCCCGTAGTCACCAAGTAACAGTATATGTATGTTAACTCCACCCAAGTGAGGGCTTCAAGCAACTGTGTGACAGGCACACCCTGGCCTTGACCCTCTGGGACTGCAAACACAAAGGGAGCCAGGCTGACCTCCTGGGAGTCCTCCCACGCTTCTGCAGTCCTGGAGACCAGCTAAGAGGGCAGACTGGCCTCACCCTTTCAGAGGATTCCACGGGATTAGGGAGAGTGTGTACCACTCCCTTGGTCCCCAGCTATGACAATCTGGTCACAGATCTTTCAATAAGCCCCAAAGGAAAACGGACTCTGGCAAGGGATGTTCTACCACCATCCCAACCAAAGCAAGACCTCAATATACCTCTCTCCACCTGCCCAGCTGCCTCCCTAGAGTTCAGGGGCCCCCATTTCCCTGCTACCACAGACACCAGAACATACTTTGTGTGGATTGTCAAGCAGCAGCATCTGAGAGATCACTGCTGGAGGCATCAAAGGACTGAAAGCAGGAAGCTTGGAGCTGGACGCTGGCTGTAGTTTCACTCTCATTGACTATTGGGGGGAAAAAAATCCAACATATAACTCATTCCTAACGAACTACAGCTTTAATGAGGGAGATCAGGTGAACAGGAGAGCTTGGCCTCCACCCCACCAATTGATGAAAGGATCCAAAAACCCTTCCACCCATACATAGAATGTATCTGAAGTTGTGTGATCAAAGGTTGGCTTCTGAGAGGCAGCATGAAGAGTGAGAGCATACCTGGGGTTGAATTCTAACTCTGCCTCTTACTAGCTCTGTGATTTGGGGCAAAATATTTAACCTTTCTGAACCTTGGATTGATAATTTAATTTACAAGACAGAGGTAATAATAGTGCATGCCCTACAAAATTACCATGAGTATTAGAAAACACATAGTTTATTTTTGTCTGCTTTGAATCCTTCCTTTCAGGACAGGCCCCTTGCCCATTCCTTGTGATTCTGGTATGGCTGTTAATCTGTGGGGACCTACTTCCCTCGAGAAAAAAACATAACATGCAACTTGGCCAGAGTACCTCATACCCCTTAACACGAGTTACTGGTCCAAGGTATGCAAGTAATACCAACAAGGCCAATCCTAGCCCTTCCTTAGGTAATCAATATGCACGCCTCATGTCAGGGGAGAGTTTCCTTCTGAGATAAAAAGCGATAAGGACCATGTAACTCTGGAGCTGCTGGTAACCATTTTCCTGCATGGTGGAGGGAGTCTATGAGAGAACAGAGTCCAGAGAGGAAAAACAAAGTCAAGAGATAGAAAGTGACAGATCCTTAAGGAACTGTTTAAGAATTTACCTGAATCCAGCCATATCTGAAGTCAGACATTCAGGAATCCTCAGTTAAATGAGCCAACAAAATTCCCATTTTATCTTAACCTACTTTGAGTGAAGATTCTAACCCTTCCACCTAATAGATACCATCCCAGCAAAGGACCTGGTGCTCAAAAATGATAGCCTTTATTGAAAAATTCAAAGGAGCGGGCCAGCCGCTGACTCACCTTTGGCACAGCTACTTGAAACATGATGTCCCAGACAGGCTGGGTGGCCGTGCTCATCATGGTCAACAGTAGCACCTGCACCTCTGGGTGGCCAGGGGCCCCAGTCTGGGAAAAGTGGAGCAGAATTCTGAATCCATTCCGGTCATACACGATAAGAGGAGGCAGGTTGCCTGGTAGAGAAGGACCCAACCAAAAGGATTAGCACTATTACACACTCCCCTGAAAGAGGAGCCATGCTTGAAAGAGATGTGCACCTATCACCAAAGCCTGTTGCTTCTCCAGTCAGAACAGCTCCTGGAATTAACCCTCTGCACCACCATAATCCAAGTCCTCGTTACCTCTAGTTGGACTCCCATGACATTCCAAACTGATCTCTCCCCTCCATCCAACCATCCAGTACCAGTTTAAGAAAAAAAAAACAAACATTTTTTTGAGCAAGAAATGATTACGATTAAAATAATGTATGAACACTACAGAAAATACAGGATACCATAAAGGAGTAAATAAAAAACACCCTTAATACTCCCCAGAAATAAGCACTGCTAACATCTGGGCTTATATCCTTCTGGTTTCTTTTGTATGACTACATACACATACAGATCTCTTATATTTAATTTTACAAAACTATAAGGACAGCAGATCTTTTCAAATTAATTAGGTCTTGGAAATACTAAAGGGATTGTTCTAGTTTAGCTAAGAAATGATTCGTAAGTTAATTTTGGGAAAAGATACATTAGACTAACCATTAAAAAAGAAGGGAGAGTAGGGCTATTTGCATTAATAAATACTCAGATATGTACAAAATTGCAATTGAAAACAGCATGCAGAACAGACCCAAATATGAGAATTTAACATGTCAAGAGCATATATTTGAAAATCACTGGCTGATTCAATAAATGGCAGGCAGCTTGTTAACCATATGGAAAAAATTTTAATGAAGATCCTTATTTCATGCCAAACATCACTTATCAGAATGCACATTATAAAAATATAGTTTAACAATGAAACTGTCGGAGATTTAAAAGACTGAAAATACTCATGAGGTATGGAGGTGAGGTTATGGGGAAAAAGGCAGTCCTTCCAGGAAGGAACTTGGTAACGAAGATCAAAATTTTAAATGTCTACACCCAGCATTTCCACTTTTAAGTATATATCCTAATGAAATAATCAGGAAAGTTTCAAAAATGGATCTCCATTTTTTGCAATGGGTTGTTCACTGTAACACTGTTTATAACAGTAAACAACTGGAAACAAATTATCCTTCAGAAAGAAACTGAATAAATGAGTTACAGTACATGTTAGTGCCATAAGAATGAAATCATTTTTAAAAAATCAAGGTTTTGAAGAATAAGGGCATGAAACAATGCTATAGCTTATAATATTAAATAAAGCAGGATATAAAACAGTATATATACTATGGTAACAATTTACTAAACATATGTACATGGATAAAACAGGAAAATACATCAAGATATTAACAGAACTTCCATCTCTGGGTGGTAATGGTACAGATGATTTTAATTTTCTGCTCTATTCTATCTTTTCTAAAACTATATTGAATATTGTTTTTGTTTTTAATTTTGTTTTTTAATAATTTCAGATTTACAAAAAGTTACAAAAACACAAAGAATTCCCATGTACCCTTCACCCAGCTCCCTCAAATGTTAACATTATATATAACTACAGTGCAATTATCAAAACCAGGAAGTTAACAATGAACATTTATTATGTTTAAATAAAAATTAATAAAGTAAGTATGCAAAGGGACCCCACTGCTGACTTTATTTCGTCTGCCTGGTTCCAGGGCCCTCTGTAATCTGAGCTCACCACACTGAGCCACAGGAAGGCCCTGTGCCCAAGGAAGGGGCCCAGGCCCTAGATCTAAAGACCCCAGTTGTTTCCCGCTCGCATACCAGTGTGCTGACCACAGGCAGTCACCTTACTTAGCTGGGCCTTCCGTTTCCTTTTCTTTGTAAGGGAGGTTAATAGCTACTTTTCCTGCCTTAATGAGGATCATTAGAAAGGAAGAGGATCACCAGCCAAATTCTTCCTTTCTTTCTAATTCCACCTCTTCTGAGTTATTTCAGATCACACTGAACATTCCCTTCTTGAATTCCAAATGAAGATCATCTCCCTAAGTGGATTCAAGGTCCCTAATTAAATTTCGCCTGCCAATATCCTTCAGTGTCAACTTCAAGACAGAGAAAACTAAAAAAAAGTATTAGCTAAGAGACCATAGGCCACCCGCCTTATCCTCTGTCCCCAGGCAATATCTCTCCCCCACTCATCTTCCCCAGTTTAAGAGCCACCCACACCAATCCAGAGTGGATAAAGCTGGGCATCTAACAGAAAGCAAAAAAAAGGGTGAAACTGTACTTACTGGGCTTAACAGACTCCAAAGGGACAAACACTTGAGCCAGAGGTGTATTCTGGGAAGATGGAGAAGAAGCCAATGGGCCAGCCTCCCAGGACCAACCTGGAGAGGACTTAGTACCTGGTGGCACTTCCTTGGGGATACTTTTCTGCGGAATATAATTCCTGCAAAGAAATAATAAATATCAAGACTGGCAAAAACTGTAGAGAAATCCAGGAATCTGATTAGGCTTTCTGAAAAATAAGGGGAAAAAAATAAATATATATGCATGTGTATATGTGTGTATGTATATATTTTACGGGTGTATGACTTTAGACAAGTAATCTAACCAATGCCTCAGTTTTCTTATCTGTAAAATAGAAACAGTTTAGTATCTATCTCATAGGCTGTTACAAGAATTAAATGAGAAAGTGTATGAAGAGCACTGAGCGGAATGTGTGCATACAATAAGGACCCAATAAAGTAATTAATGTTGTAGTTGTCAGGCAGTCTCTGACAACAAGTAGCTCAGTCAGATGAAGTTTCCCATACATGATCACCAGCGTGACGTAAGCTAGGAAGATGACAGCACAAGTTACATTGACCACTTCATTCATACTTCATGATTTTGTCCATTTGGAATACAAATCAAAAACATTTATGGGAAACCAAACTCCAGACGTAAGTAACCCACCAAAATTAGAATTATTACTGACTCCATGTCAAGCGGTTATAAACAGTAAACTAGGAAGAAACCCCCTACGGGTACAAACAAGAATGACTTCCCAGCACATCTCCATTTCCACCCAGCTCTGTGGTCTCCACCAGGGACACAGGCTCTCAGGCTGTTTGGGGGAAGGCAAAGTGTTCCAGCCTTGCCAGAGGCAAAGGGACAGGATCTATGAAAATATGTTTCTACTCATACCTAAGAGCACCTCTACTTTTATAAATCTGTACTACAGAAACACTCCAGGTTCCTCCAACCTGGAAGCTATGTAAATATCCACAAGAGGGAAATGATTAAATATATATATTATATGTATATGAATTATTATTCAACTATTAGAATGACGCAAGTTTACATAAATTGATGAAAATGTCTCCAAGATGTGTGATATAAAAAACCACAGTGGAGTACAGTTTGTAAACTGTAATCTCATTTGTGTAAAAATAAGCCACAGTAACACATTACTACATGTGTAGAAAAAAAGCAAAGAAGGACCATTCAACATTGTCTTTAGAGAGTGATATTTGGGACTTTCTATATTATCTATTTCTCTAGTAATCAAACTTTGCTTCCAATTACACTGAAATCAGGAAAAAAAAAAACCCTATAAAGACAAAAAACGTCATCATCATCTACTGCTGCTGCTCCTTACACCCCTTTCTGGAGGTCTGGGCCAAAACGCGTATTTTCCTGACTTAGGATGCGGAGTGAAAGGAGCAGCACGCGTTGAACTTCGATAGAAAGGAAGCAGCCCTTCAGGCAGAGCAGCGTCCCTGGGCCCCTCTGCCTGGCCTCGTGCAGTGAGCGAGAACTGCACACAGGAGCCACTCCTCTACGTTCCTTGCCCACAGCACTCACAGAGGTCCCGGAGACGGCTGTGGGGAGAGGAGATCCAGCAAGTTCCTTTCTGCAGAAGGGCTCTGAACACCACCAGCCGGCAGCGTGCTGGTGGTAGGGTTCCTCTTTTCCTGACCGCAATTCTGACTCGCAACCTGTCAAAGCAGGAATGACTAACGTAAGGCCAGAGCACGAGTGACTATGAGCCATGGTAACATCATGGCACAGCTCTCCTGACCCCAAAGCCCAGGCTTACTACACTTCCTGGGGCAGGTGGAGAAAGGTCAAGAGGACGTGACTCCTCAGCAGACCTTTAGTAAGCGGGAGCCTGGATACAACAGAAGAGGGTAGGGAAGAAGGAGAGCAAAATCCATCCAGGGGTTCAAGCCAGACAGCAGAGGTGAGGAAGAGGCTTTGGACCTCCGAGTCCACGGTGCCACCAGGCTATGCTGTAGCCCTCCACCCTCCCCCAGGCACTGCTGCCCTCATAAAGGTAGGTTTGAGGGACTTGCCCTCTCCTCTCCGGTCCCTAGGAAGAGCTTCCTTACCTTTTTGGTAACTGGGCCATCACTGATCCCTGTAAAGAAGGAACAGAGTGAGATGCACATCAGTAGCTCTACCTGATATGAATTGGAGACTGATACCATCATCCTTTCTAGAATATTTAGAAAGCCTAGACAAAACAAATTACCCAAAGTCATTCAACTCATTCATGGCAAATCTGAAACTGAGTACAAGGAGGACCTCTCTGAACTTCCCGGTATACCCAATTCCTTCTAAAAACAGGCATAGTCTCCCCAAGGGGAATGGGCTTACTCTCTCCCTGGGAATCAGGGCCATTCTGTGCCTGCTGCCCCTAAACACCACCCTCACCTAGGGCTGCCAGGTCCTGATGCAGTAAAGATGGCGCCACAGTCCCAGCCTGCTCGGACCCACTGTCCACCTCCAAGTCAATCAGGGGGCAGTTCTTCATGCAGCCTGCTGGATTCTGAAACACTAGAAAACAGACACTTAGGAAAATAAGTCAGTCAGAAGAAGAGCAAAGTCTCCACTTAAAGGTTATCAGTTTCCCTCAGGCCTCCTCCCAATCAAAAGACATCACATCACCCCACCCTTAAGCACACCCCAGATGAACCTTCCACCTCAGCTGACTGGCTTGACTTACAGCCTTGAGTGGCATCTGAAATACGAGGTAACCAGAGGAACTGCCTTCCCACCCCAGTAAACACAGAATCCTCTAACGGTCCATTCAACCTGGACACTAGCAGAGCTGACTGCTCCAGGTCAGAGGCCTTTGAGGTTCTGACCACAGTGAATCAGAATCATCTCGAGTGCTTGATAAAAATGCGGGTCCCAGCTCTAAGTAGTCTTGATTCAGAAGGTCCGAGAATCTGCATTTTAACCAGTACTCCAGATGATTCTGATTTAGCTAGCCTGGCACTAGGAACCACCCGAAGAAGGTCATATTTTTTTTGGTGTGAGCTCCCATAAGTAAGCACTCATGAGAGGTGCAATCCAAACCTGGGCACGGTATAGCCACCGCTTCTGTTTACAGCCAAAGCTAGTTCCAGCCTAGCAGTCAACCCGTGATGGCACATGGGGCAGAGGCTGGCTATATAAAACCAGTTCTCAAGGGAAAGGGAAAAGAGGACATGCTCTCTCATTTCTATACCATAACCCAGAGCGTTCAGGGATCCATTTCTTTCCCGGTGTTTGCAGGCTGCCCCACGGCAGAGGGTGGGAGAGGCTCTCTGCACATACCTCTGGAGACAGTTATGTCTCCCAAAGAGCTGACCACTGTGTTCCCAAAGGTGACACGGCCCTCCATCACCTGTTTGTACAGCAGAACTCCCTGGGTGAGGAGGTCATTTGCCTGGAGAACCTCCGCTGAAGAATGAGAGAAAAATCAGAATCCCCTGCTTTAGCTACCAACAATCTCAGTCTTTTTTAAGCCACTCCACAAAGCAGCTGTCACACGGCTCTGCCAGGTTCAGTATATCCCTGCCTCCTGCCCCCAGATCACGAGATCAGTCCCCTGGCACACCCAGTCACTCAACCCCTGAACCTCAACACTTTCTTCGCAGGATGTAGGAGGAACCAAATTTTTTCACTTTCTTTGTCTGTACTGTCCAATATGATGGCCAACACTTGAAATATGGGTCTTTCAACTGAGGAACTAAAACTTTAATTAAAATTAAAATTCAAAACTTAAAGCTATTTTGTCAATGTGGATGCAAATACTAAAAGAAATTTTTGGTACTTTATTCAGTCATTGGGAAGCGTGTAGGAAAAAAGTTGGTACACGAATCTACTTTTTCACCTGTAAATTTTATAAAATCTAAGTACAGATCAAGTATTCCTGACGAAAATCTGACATCCAAATTGAAACATCCTGTAAGTATAAAGTATGCAGTGGATTTCAAAAATGTCAAGAGTATCTCATGATCTGGTTTACCTGCAAGAAAGCCTCTCTAGGAGAGAGACAGAACAGCAACAGGGCCAGGGGCTATGTATAACACTGCAGGCCACGGTACTAGGAGAGCACTGCAAGAGTGACCAACTATTCATTTCCTGTCAATTTTTAAACTGGATGGAAGTTGTGAACTAACACGAGGTTGAATTCACCTGGCAAAGTGTTTTATTTGGCATGTGCAAGGTGATTAAAATTTAAATTTTGTGACCTCTGACTTCATTGCAACCAGAGGAAATAACGGGTTTAGACAATAATTACATCACAAAAAAACCAGAAAACCAGACACCATGGGCCTCTTCACATCACCTGTGAAGCATTCTTGCTCCCCCTCACACGCCCCACCATTTGAACCTGAATCTGGGCAAGCCTCCTGATCCAATTCATAAGAAAGCAGGAATTTCAGAAATATCAGGAACAGAGAAACATTAAATACCATGGGAGGGCTTCCCTGGCGGCGCAGTGGTTGAGAATCCGCCTGCCAATGCAGGGGACACGGGTTCGAGCCCTGGTCAGGGAAGATCCCACGTGCCGCGGAGCAACTAGGCCCGTGAGCCACAGTTACTGAGCCTGCGCATCTGGAGCCTGTGCTCCGCAACAAGAGAGGCCACGATAGTGAGAGGCCCGCGCACCGCGATGAAGAGTGGCCCCCGCTTGCCGCAATTAGAGAAAGCCCTCGCACAGAAACGAAGACCCAACACAGCCAAAAATAAATTAAAAAAAAAAAAAAAAATACCATGGGAGATGCCATCAGAAAATTGAGACCAAGAGAAACTCTGCAAGTCAAAGGACATGTTTTTCATGCATGAAGTAAAAAAGAACGGGGGCTATCCATTAAAAGGGACTTAAATATCAACCAATTACAAAGCGTGTTTTTTCTTTTTGATACTGATTTATAACAAACTTAAAAAAAAGAAAGAGGGTCAGCAAGGAATGATTAGCGGGAAAAATGCCCAGGAAAATCTGAACACTGACTGGTTACTTTGAAATGTTTGGAATTTGCTTAAGAATAGAATTGGGAGGACTCCCCCGGCGGTCCAGAGGTTAGGACTCAGCGCTTCCACTGCGGGGGGCCCGGGTTCGATCCCTGGTCGGGGAGCTAAGGTCCTATAAAAGTAAGTAAGTAAGTAAGTAAATAAATAAAAGTAAATGCAGAGACAGTCATCAAACAGACATCTAATAAGGTGCCAGATCGTATTACAATAAAACAAATAGAATTGGGGACGTAGCGGGGAGGATGGAGGGAGAAAGCAGTACAGATAAAACAAGATCAAAAGACTGGCCATGAGTTGGTAATTATTAACAAAAGGTGAAGAGTACATGGGGATAGAATAAATCCCTGTTATGTGTTTTGAGATTTTCCATAAAATAAAATAGTTTTAAACGTTTCAATACCTGTGTACAGGATTACAGTTCTCCCCTGTGCCTTCCACTTGGTATCCCCACTTAGACTCCCCACCCAGCCCCTGAAGGCACTTTGGGTGTGAAACCTTCCAAGGAGCCCCTCGCAGCTGTTTCTCAGACCTCTGAGAACGTTCAGCCTTTCTTCAAGCCTTCAACTGTAGCCGCTCTTTCTTCTATCCCCTTCACACCCAATCTACATGGTAAATTTCCACCCTTATCTATGCTTTCAGACTTGCGGCTCATTTCTTGCTCAAACCTAGATTCCTCTGGAAATTAGGAGAATCAACTCAGGCCACGCCCTCCCCAAGCCCAACCACCATAACACCTAGGGGCCACTGTCCTGTTTCTGCGCCAGCAGCACGGCAGGAAGCCCCACGTCTGTCCTGCACTCTTGGGTGCTGTCTATGCCTAAAGAATAAGACTGTACCAAGGGACTTCCGTGGTGGTGCAGTGGTTAAGAATCTGCCTGCCAATGCAGGGGACACAGGTTCAATCCCTGGTCTGGGACGATCCCACATGCTGCAGAGCAACTAAGCCCGTGCGCCACAACTACTGAGCCCACATGCTACAACTACTGAAGCCCACACGCCTAGAGCCTGTGCTCCACAACAAGAGAAGCCACCACAATGAGAAGCCCGAGCAACACAATGAAGAGTAGCCCCTACTCGCCCCAACTGGAGAAAGCCCGCACACAGCAACAAAGACCCAACGCAGCCAAAAATAAATATAATTTTTTTAAAAAATTAAAGAAAAAGAAGATCATACCGAGCGCATCGTCGTCATCGGTGGTATCGCTTGCCAGCCGGAACAGGGTGGGCCGCAGCTTCTCACACCTCTCATACACGACCTACAAAACAGAGCTTGTTATATAAATTCTCAGTAAGTGTGTTATAAAAAAAGAAAGATCTCAAGATGTGTAAATGTGAAGAAATGGGAAATCTCTACACTGCTGTCAGAAATATAAAATGATACAAACACTCTGGAAAATAGTTTGGCAGTTTCTTAAAGAGTTAACAATACATGTAGCATATGACCTAGCAATCCCACGCCGAGGAGTTTACCCAAGAGAAAGGAAAGTGTATGTTCACACAAAATCCTGTATACAACTGTTTACAGCAGGTTAATTCATAATCACCCAAAGCTGGAAACAACCCAAATATCCATCAACAGACGAATGGATATACATATCGTGGTATATGCATACAACGGAGTACCACTCAGCAGTAAAAAGGAATAAACTACTGGGACCTCCCTGGTGGTCCAGTGGTTAAGACTCCACGCTCCCCAGCATAGCACAGGAAGATCAGCTCGGTGCTTTGTGACCACCTAGAGGGGTGGGATAGGGAGGGTGGGAGAGAGACGCAAGAGGGAGGGGATATGGGGATATATGTATACATATAGCTGACTCCCTTTGTTATACAGCAGAAACTAACACACCATTGTAAAGCAATTATACTGCGATAAAAATGTTAAAAATGGTAATAATAATAATGAACACTGCTTTGCAATCAAAAAAAAAAAAGACTCCACGCTCCCAAAGCAGGGGCCATGGGTTTGATCCCCGGTCAGGGAACTGAGACCCCACATGCCAAGCAGTGCAGCCAAAAAAAAAAAAAAAAAAACGAATGGGTCTCAAATAATTACGCCAAGGGGGAGAAGAGAAGCCAGACCAAAAAAAAAAGTGTAATACTGTATCATTCCATTTATATAAGAGTCTAGGAAATATATACTAATCAGAACAGAAAACAAATCAGCGGTTGCCTGGGGATGGGCAGAGAGGCAGAAACAGAAGGGAAGGGAATGAGGAAGTTGGGGGCGGGTGAGGGACATAAATTTTGATTGTATGATGACTTCCTGAAATACATGTGTATTCCTAGTATGTCAGTGATACTCAGGCCCACCTGAAATTTAGTTTTACAAAGAGTACCTGCAAGGCTGCCTGGTCTGGCGGGGCCTGCCCTGGCCTGCGGTACATGCTCAGCATCTCCTGCAGCACCTTCACGTGGCTCCGTACCTCCTCCACAGCACTGACTCTCTTGGACACCTTTTCTGATTTTTCTTGTTCCTTTTGGGAGAAAGAGGATGAAGTGAGGGAGCAGAAGCTCTGGAGAAAGCCTGAACAAGCGCCGGGAAAGGGGCGCTGCACTGTGGAGAGCTCAGGGAAGCCACCAAAACACGGAGTGGATGGAGTGTTCACTCAGCGGGTAGAGAAGATGCTCAAGGCCCGGAATTCCTGGGACAGACAATGCAGTTTGGGGAGCTGGGACTATTCCTTTGTACCACCAGCCTTAATCCCTCTGGAAAAGAAATTCCCAAACCGGGATTCTATCCACACCAATACCGGTCACTGGGACAGAAACTGGTGTCTGTGAAATGCTTTGAGTTCCTGGACAGAAGTACTTGAGAAACACACAGCAGTTTCTGCTTCCAGTCACCACCTCACTGCCCTTCAGGGAGCCCACAGCTGTTCCCCGGTTCAGGGCTAGGCGGCCATCCCTTCTCCCAGACAACTGTGTACCCACACCCTCCCTCAAGCATACACACACACATACACACTGCCCAGCCCCTGTCAAATGCTGGCTCTGCGGAACCCCCTGGAAAACGCCCACCTCCTTGACCAAATTCTTGATCAGCCGGTTTGCAGCCTGAAGATCCTCAGGATGGCTGCTCTTCAGAAGCCTTGTCAGAAGCTGAAGAGGGAACAAGACTAGGTGAAACCAATTCCCTCCGTGTCAAACGGCCCAGACTGACAGCACCAGCAATAGCAGAATCAGCACTAATAACAGCTCGCACATTTTATATGCATTATCTTACCAAACGCTCACAACGACACCATAACGTAAGGATTATGACCATCCCCACAGAACACTGGTTTCTCCATGGGGTAGGGAGGTGGATGTCCCCAGGGAACCTCTGGCAAAGTCCGCAGACATTTGCGGTCGTCACAACTGGGGGTACCCCTGGCATCTAGCGGGTAAAGAGATACTGTACACACTCTACCCTTCAGTGCCTAACGACCTCCAACAAGAAAGTTAACTGGCCCAAAATGTCAACAGTGCCAAGGCTGTCTTGGACTGCATACTCTGATGTGACAGACCCTGGCGATCTTGTCCACCTTATTCCCAATAGGTACAGGAGTCACTCACTCTTTGTTGGATGGATGGCAGGACAGATGGAGATACTGAGTGCCGGAGAGTCTAAGCAGCTGACACAAGACTATCTTTCTCAGAAGTCCATGCCACACCTCCTCCCCTGCTCCTCCCACCCCCTGCAACAGGGAAGCACCCGCAGGAGAGGAGCCAGAGGGAAAGCCGCCCAGAACCCAGCACAGCCCTGCTCATTCTGCCCACAGCGAGCACCTAGATCCAAGGGAAGAGTACAGCTGACAGCTGCAGTTGGAAGGCAGAGGGTACCAGAAGAGGCCCGTCCTCGGACTGGAGTCTTCCTGGTTCTATACACTCACCAGACCTTGTGAGGGACCAAGAACACTCATGACCAAAGCACTGCCACCTTTCAGGGGCACCCTGGAGTTATCCCTGGGTCTTGGCCTAGGTTTGGACCACCTTGCTTTTCCCTTCCCTCTCCTTACTGATGTCTGAGGAGCAACAATTCTGGGAGACAGTAATGGAAGGAAAATGGGTGAGATCACGCTTACTGACACTAAAAAGATCTGAGCCAACATACAACCAATTCTTTACTCCCCACTCTCCTCCCCCGACACCACACTCTGGATATGACCAACCACCCACATTACCCACTAGGGTTATCTTTTCGTACCTTCTTTCCCTCAGGAACACTGAACAGATAAAGTGAAAGATATAAAGAACAGGACACTCATCATTTGGCCTATCCACAAAGAAAACATCCAGACCTTAAGCTACCTCTCTCTGCTCCACAGGGAACTCAAAACCCACCTCCCCACACTCTCCCACACTTTGGTTCGGGATCAGGGGACATTGCAGGAGAGTCCCTAAAACAAGGGATCTGTGGTGGTGTGATGAATTGGGAGATTGGGATTGATATATATACACTAATATGTATAAAATGGACAACAAATAAGAACCTGCTGTATAAAAAGATAAATAAAATAAAATTCAAAAATTCAAAAAAAAAAAAGAAGGGGTCTGATCAGACTCCAGGTAGGCCACCAAGGTCAGGGAGAAGCTCCTTACCTTTGACTTTTCTTCATCGGCATCAAAGATGGAGCTCTTGGGCCAGGGAGAAGGTGGGGGCAAGATTTTATCCACTGGTAGTTTAGGGTCTTGCTTTATGATTCCTAAAACATGCAACTCATGAATATACGGATATAGGTACACGTTGACTTCAGCAGGATCCAGTATAAAGTCCAGAAACCCCTGGTTCCTGATGTCCCACCAGGAAAACACTGTCAACGACCTTACAGAGATACACCCAGGGTATGATCAAGGCTCTACATCCTCCCTTGGGAGAATCCATGGAACCAGCACAAAGCTGGGGAGGTCAGAGCCAACTAAATTAGAGCAGAACCGGACCGTAAGGCTAGTGGTCAATGGGCCTTACACTATACAAATACTGATCATTTTATGCAGGTATACAACCTCCCAGAGCCCAGAAATTAGTGTAGAATCCCTAATACTCCTAAAAATGTTAAGTGAGTGCATGCGACAGGGAGAAAAACAGTCCATCCTGAATCCAAGTTCCTCCCACAGAGCCCAAGAGAAAAGGAACATGGACTCCCAGCTTCTACACAGGACACACTCTGGGGCTCACAACACGAGAGGAATAGGCTCATTCTCCAGAGGCCTCACAAAAAGAGAATGGGAAAGGCCTGATGGCCCACTGAAATCCTTCTCTCCCGACCGAAAAGCCTCACACTGCTGGGGGAAGGACACCAAACCTGTTGTCCTTAGAACAGTGGTGAAAACCTACTGCAGCTGGAAAAAAAAGAAAAGAAAAGCCTGTGCCCCTGGGGGAGGGGCAGCAACGTGTCCTGGCCCAGACCCGAGTCGGGATGGGACAGGATCACAAACAGGTCCCACCAAGACCAGGGACACATGCCTGCCTGAGACTGAGGCTTACTCACAGCAGAACCAGCACCAGCACCACCAGGCTCTGGGCACTGAGGAACAAGCAGTAAGGGTCTACTGTCAGGAAAGGCGATGGAATAAGACCCCCTCTGAAGCGTAGAGCAAGAGGAAGACTCAAAGCTGAGAGTAGAGCAGACACTGAGAGAAACTCTCTAGCAAATCAGCCTCCACCCTAAACACGAGCTAACACTAGAGGGAAAGCTGGTATAGTGAGGGTAACTACAGCAACAACCGTCTCAAACCCAGCTCAACTCCTGTCAACCAGAAGGAAAGGTCTGCCCATTTCCAGGGATCAAAATTACCGTGTCAGCCTCTATTGTTGTATCTACTGGACACAAGATCTCCAGCTTTCACCCCAAACTGACAAAGCGTACAAAACAGCGAGAAGGAACAACTACTGTGAAAAGGGAATGCAACATAAGTAATGGTAGTGAGACCTTGCTTCTTCAGCATCTGGTAAGCATCTCGGATCTTGATGTCTTCTGGAAACCAGACTGTCCAACTGAAGAGTATTTCAATGACTCTTCCTTTAACTTTTTCTGTGGTCCAGGAGCCTAGGTACTGAAAAAGGAAAGGGAATTACAGAGCTGGAAGGGACTTAGTGAGACAGGAGGGAAGGCGGCAGAACATAACCTTTAGAGAATGACACAGCTGTTGAGGATACGACATAAACTGGTTAGAACCGATTAGGCCCAAGATGGCGGAAGATTTGACTTCCAGTAGACCTTGAGCTTCAGTATACGCTCATTGTAATACATTAGCTAAACGACACACCCACAGGTGCCATGACCATTCAGAGGCTGACCATAAAAGGTCAGAAAGTGAGTGGTGGCCCAATTCCTGGAAATCTCTGCCTCTTCCCCAAAATAGCTGGAATAATCCTCCCACTCGTTAGCCTATGAAATCACCCAACCCATAAAAACTAACCACCCCATATTTCAGGACTACTCTCACCTTTTGAGACATTCTACCTTTGGAATGTATATCTCTCTAAATAAATCTGTTTTCCCACTTAGTTCTCGGGGCAGAGCCGCCTTGCCTGCGTGCTTGTATCCCTCACAGGCATCCTATATTAATAAATCTACTTCTTGCCTATGACTTTGCCTCTTGCTGAACTTCTGTGCTGAGACATAATGAACCTGAGCTTCAGTAAGTCCTGACACCAGGTGACTGATTTTAATTAAAAGACAGTGGGTTTGGGACTTCCCTGGTGGCGCAGTGGTTAAGAATCCGTCTGCCAATGCAGGGGACACGGGTTCCAGCCCTGGTCCGGGAAGATCCCACATGCTGCGGAGCAACTAAGCCCGTGCGCCACAACTACTGAGCCTGTGCTCTGGAGCCTGCAAGCCACAATTACTGAACCCACATGCCACAACTACTGGAGCCTGCACGCCTAGTGCCCGTGCTCTACAACAGGAGAAGCCACCACTATGAGAAGACCGTGCACCGCAACCAAGAGTAGCCCCCGCTCGCCACAACTAGAGAAAGCCGGTGCGCAACAACAAAGACCCAATGCAGCTGAAAATAAATAAACTAATTAATTAATAATAATGATAAAAAAAAAAAGACAGTGGGTTTGAGTCCCAGCCCACGGGTTCAAGTCCCAATCTGAGTTTTGGCTGGGTTCAAATCCCATCCTAGTTGTGCAGTTTCATTAGTAGATTGCCCAGCCCACACTATCACTAAAGAGATGGCTGCTGAGGCCCAGAGAAGTGAGCTGCCCAAGGCTGGTAGAGGGCTGAGGCACAGCTAGAAGACAAATTATCTGGCACCCATTTCCAGGGCTCTTTCTGGGCTTCAAAGAATCAACCTACAAAGCCACTAAAATTAAATCCTACCATATATTGGCCTCTAAGTTAGAGCCACTGGGGACACTCATTATTTGACTGTGGCAAGTCTAGAATAAAAATGTATTTGGAATGAAAATAAGGTAAAGTGAAAGGAATTGCTGAAACTCAAATGTTTTGAATCATTATAAAAGATCCTCTTAAAATTAAAGGATTATGGAAATTTTTTTAAAAAAATTTTATATATATATATATATATATAAATATATATATATATATATAAATATATATATATATATATATATATATATATATATATATATATATATATTTGACCCTTGTCCTCAGTTCCTCCTGGCACAGAATTTCAAAGACCCTTGGAATTTCCTAAGTGACAGGAACGTCTTTTGTTATTTACAATGAGCCGCATGGACCATACCTGAGTTTCTGCTAAACACTCCTGGTGGGCACCTAGTTTCAAGGGAGGGATTGACCATGGGATTAGAGGGTTGGAACTTTCAGCCCTATCCTGACCTCCCCAAGAGGAGAGGGAGGCTGGAGACTGAGTTCAATAACATGGCCCATGATTAAATCAATCATGCCCAGATAATTCCAGATAAAAACTTCGAAACAACCAGGTCCAGAGAGCCTTCTGGTTGAACACATGAATGTGCTGGGAGGGTGGTATGCTCAGGTTCCACGGGAGAGGGCATGGAAGCTCTGCTCCCTCTTCACCCCCAAGACCTTGGCCTATGTATCTCTTGCATTTATATTCTTTACAGTAAAAGAATATTAGTAAGTATAGTGCTTTCCTGTGTTCTGTGAATCTTTCTAGTGAATTATGGAACCTGGCAGAGGGGGTCAGCGGAACCTCTGAACTTGTAGTTCGTCGGGCAGAAGTGCAAGTAGCTTGGACATCCCCGAGACTTATGACCGGTGTCTGAAGTAGGTGTAGTCTAGGTAGGACTGAGCTCTTAACCTGTAGGGTCTGTCCCAACTTTGAGTACTTATTTTCAGAAATGAATTAAATCACAGGACACCCAGTTGGTATCAGAATTGTTGGGAAGCAGCAAAGGAAGGTTCCACCAATGTTAGTTACCCGAGAATGGTGTCGCTAAGACAGGTACCAGGAGGAAAGCTACAGAAGACAAGGAAAGAGAAACTTAGAGCTACACCCGGCATGTCTTGCTGTCTCTACCAGGAAACCTGTGCCCACCAGCTACGCCCCTCTGTGCTCGCCCCTCTAGGCCACCTGTCTACAAGGCCATCTTTAAAGGGAGAATTTGAAAATGCTAACAATCAAAGGGCGGGGATCAGCTGATGACCATGACCATCATCCTACACCTTGGAGAGGAAAGCTTTCACCTCTCAGCTCTCACAAAACTGGGACAGGCTGGCAGGTTCTACCCATGAGCAGGTCTGCCTCTGGACCAAGAAGGGTGACAGGAGTTTGAAAGCTGGGGGGCATGCAGAACAGCGAGCAAAGCCAAGCCCAGGGTACTCACCTTTGGGGACAACACTTTGATGAGCTCGTTCAGGAAGCGGAACTTGGCCACCTCATTGTGGAACTTCTCCCCACAGTGGTTCACACACACCTCCAGCACCTGCGCAGACACAGGACCCCCATGAGAAGGGGAAACCATTGGCTCCAGGGCTCATTTAAACCTGGTAAGTATTTGCTGAAATCACGGCTCAAGACTGAGGACACTAAAGTTTGGGAGAAAGGGTGACACTTTTAGATTAAGAAAAAAAAGCGCCTGTTTGCTCTTGTTGTAACTGACAGGTTTGTGCCCAGGAAACAGCTCAGTGGGGTACCCTGAGGTCAGCCCACCTTTTAAGGAGACCCTTTGGGCAGGTGAAACCAGTCAGAGAATCACTTCCTTCTTTCTCCTTAGAGGCAGAAATTGGACATGGAATACCCAAGAACTGTTAAACTACGGGTTACCTGCTGGCACTCAAGTGACAAATGGGGCATGTAAATGTTTTCTTTGGTCCACAATCTTGCTTAACATTTCAAATCAGTCACCAATATTGAAAAATTCAGAGAATTCATATATTTAAAAATCTAGATTTCCAGTTTCTCTTAAACAGGAAGTTCTAGCAACATTGGGCCCAAACTCACGCCTGGCAACAGCCAGCGGGTCCTGCACTGTAGCTGCCCTCTTTAGACTGGGAATGGGCTCTCCAGTTCTTTGGTCCCCACCCAGCAGCTCATTCACTTATGTTACCAATCTGGCCCTGTGGGATTTGACCTTGCCAGCCCTGGTCTAAAAAGGGCAAAAAGAAATAAAGCCTTCCTTTCCTTCTCGCAAAGCGGGCTCAATACTACTCTCCAGAAACAGATCTAGGATGGGGCAATCTGAGCCCAGAACTCCCTCCAGCCTGCTTTCTCAAGGCCAGTGAAGGTGAACCTCTCAGAGTCTCTTCCCCACGGAAATGCTAGCCTCAGGACAGGAGAGCTTAGGCTAAGGGGCAAGCCGAACTCACCGTTAAGGCATAAAGAGCTTCTTTCTCTTGTGGAGACTGGATCTTGTGGGCCAGTAGCCAAGGTGCATGGGTTGAGCTAAGGGAAAACAAGACACCTGGACTCTGGGCGGAGAGGAACACACCAGCCTGGCTGAGCACACCTGGTAAAGTCCCCTCTCCTCCAGGAGCTCGGGTCCCAGAGCAGAGGTGGGATGTGACTGCACACAGCCGGGCATGAGCCCCTGAAGGAGGCCGACTCCCACCCACCCTCCTCATAGCTACACTTCCAGGGCACACCAACCTCTCCCCAGTCAACCCACCCCTACAACTTCCAGACCTGTGAGTAACTTGGTCGTGAGCAGCACAGACCTTGTCTGTCATATGACAACTGCTCAGTTAACACTAGAGCAGAAAATGTGATCAAACTTCTTGCTCGTTTCTAAATGAATATTCAGCAACATGGAGATAAAACATCCGGATGACTCACTCATTTCTTAAATTCCTATCCAGATACTTTAGAAACCAAATTCAACAAAATCTTACCCCTTTTTCCCCTGCTTTTTCTTAAGAAAGACTGCATTTAAATTATGGAGAACACACTGATCTTTCACATTGCTACGTACCCTAGCTACATTCTATCCCTAACATTCAGAGATGTTCTCAGGAGTAGTGTTTCATAACACTATTTAAAATTTTTTAAATAACTGCCAGTTACAAACTGACTATTTGTTTTTTAGAAAACCACAAGAATTTGCTATTTCTAGAAAAATAATGTACTCAGTAGATCATAAAGGGAGAAAAAAAGGAAACAACAATCTATGCTACGTAAAACAATCCTGAGAAACAAAGGCATGCACAGTCTGAGGTGCCCCCAAAGTCAAGCATGTGTGTGAAGTCACCTTACCCATTGGGATCAGTGTTCACTTGGTCACAGAAATTCTGGATAGCTGACCAATCCTGTTCTGACATGCTTGGGTCTGTGGCTTTATCTGTCAAGGAAATAAAAAGTAAAATTAAAGTATAATAAAGAGAAACATACACCTCTCCACACCACTAGCCCCCCAAATATGACAACAGCCAAGGACTGTGCCATCACCTCTAGGGGATCAGACCCAGTGAGCAGACAGCTGAAAGGGACAGGGGCCTGGACTGATCATCATCGGCAGGCACAGTGTCTGGCCCATGATACAGCCTCAGTGACCGTTTGCTGACTGAATGAACCACTAAACTGGTTAACAAGCTACTGTCCTGAAAGGGGCTCCATTCCCAGTGCAGGGGATGGCCTATGTGCACCTTCTTCATGCCCGTGTCAGGACTCCCCCACTTTGGCCCTGCAATGACGGGCTTGGGCCAGCATCTGGGCATGGGCCAGAACCTGTAAGCTTCTTAGCCATGTGACAGGAAGACTAGAACATACAATGAAGCCCTGAGCGGCTCCCACCATATCCTCAAAGTAACAGGCCCAAATCTGAGCCTCCATTTACTGAAATCTCCTGACCATCCCATGTAAGAAGCTTCTCCACATGTCAGTGGCTTATCCAGTCTGACAAGAGGACCTCCTTGCCTTCACTCCTAAAAATGCTATTTCTCTCTGCTACCATACACATGCCCAAGGAACCCAGATCTAGTCACGCTAGGGTCTCCCCCATTGGAACGTTCATATTTGGATGAAATCTCGGGACACGGAGCATGAAGAGTACCAGGGCACAGCCAGGAGCAGGAGATACCTGGAGAAAGAGGGATTATCAGAAGGCCTAATGTTGAGACCCTGCTCCACTGAAGGGAGGGGCAATCCTTGACTTCCTGGAATGAGGGGTTGTGTGTATCTTTCCTGGTGCTTGATGGTAGCAGCTTCTTCCTCTCCTCCCACTGCTGCTGCCTAGAATCCCCAGCCAGCAACCCAACAAGCATGCCCATTCCACATGTCCCGCCCCCAGACTGAACCAGGCCACATTCTCACAAAGGAGTTGCTGAGACTGTCTTCGTCCTGCCCTTTCATAACATTTCCCTTACTCCCCACTGTCCAGCCTGTCCTGGCCTACCTGGCTCTCCAGTGAAATATCTTACTGGTCCTGACAGAGAAGCTCTTTCAAGCTCTGCAAATAAGTAATTCTTATGGTCATATCTCTGACACTATTCCTCTTGCCTGAACGTCCTCTTTTCACCTCTCAAAATCCTATCCATTCTTCAAGGCCACTCTGAATTTCCATCTCCTCCCAAAAGCCTCCTCCCACTGCTCCAGCCCCTACTAATTCTCCTCCCTTCTGATCACTTAAGACTACACAGTCAACCAGAGTTTAACTTTTCCAGACAGCAGTCACATTGATGTCATGCAGAAGTCACGTGCCCCACAGCTCAACAATGAGGTTCAGAGGACATCTTCCCACCCACCAACTCCATCCTAAGTGAAAAAAGACAACAAAGGAGAGCAAAGGAATTAGATGATCAATTCCCATATGCCCCTCACCTTTTTCCTCCTCAAAGCTCTTTCCCTATGTTCCATCTCTCAAAATGCTGTTCACCTTTCGAGTCCCAATTCAAATGCCACTTCATAAAGACTTTCTTAATCTTTCTATATCTCCCACCCCCACAAAACAGAAGCCATCTCTTCCGTCTCAGAAGGCCCACATCTTACGTGCTCTTTCAGGATGGGGATCTCCAGCTCCATCCCTTATTAGTTACATGTCCTTGGGCTCTCTGAGCCTCAGTTTCCTCAACTATAAAATAAGGAAAATAGTACCCTCCTCATGGGATAGCCATGAGATTTTTAAATGATAGTGTCTAAAGTACTCAGTATAGCGGCAAACATTAAGTAATCAATAAAAGATAGCTTATCTTATAATAGTCTCTGCCTTTTACTTTAGTATGTACACATGACTTATTACACTTAAACTTCAAAAGTTTATTCAAAACGAAGGCAGAGGGACTTCCCTGGTGGTCCAGTGGGTAAGACTCCATGCTCCCAATGCAGGCGGCCCGGGTTCGATCCCTGGTCGGGGAACTAGATCCCGCATGCGTGCCACAACTAAGAAGTCTGCATGCCGCAACTAAAGATCCCACATGCCACAATGAAGATCCCGCATGCCGCAACTAAGACTCAGCAGAGCCTAAATAAATAAATAAATATCTTAAAAAAAGTTGGTAGCAACATATTCAGTAAATGTCAAAAAAAAAAAAAAAATGAAGGCAGAAGCCATATGTTTCCTATAGTGCTTAGTACAATGCCTTACCCATAGGCACAAAATAATTAC
Source organism: Balaenoptera physalus (assembly GCF_965194825.1). Lineage (NCBI taxonomy): Eukaryota > Metazoa > Chordata > Mammalia > Artiodactyla > Balaenopteridae > Balaenoptera > Balaenoptera physalus. Next base: position 72,139,218 of record NC_138898.1, read on the forward strand.
TCATGAAATAAACTTAAGGCAGTGATTTCCAGAGAGTCTGATTAAGGAGGTCTGACTCATCTAAGATAATTCTTTACCCTTTAAGCTTCATTAAGTTTCACTTCACTACAAGGTCAAGCTTGACACCTAAAAGGCATTCAGACCTCAACACTTGACTCTACGCCCTAGTGGCAAAGATCAAGCAGGACCCCAATTCACCACGCAGAATCCAGCTCTCTCCCTCCTCCCCTACTGCCAGGTCACCAGTTTTTCCAAAGAAAGGAAGGAAAAAACCTCTGTAAGGTTAAATAATGTTCTAAACCCTTAACCAAGGCAAAGCAGCAAAAAGATCTATAAAGTGTAAGTTATTTTATTTGCTATATCTTATATAATAAGGATTCCCTCAAGGTTTTTCATAGCTCCCAAATAATAGCAATAATAGTAATAGCTGCCCTCCCACTCCACTTTGTTTTTGCTGTGGGTCAGACAAGATGCTGAGTGTTTTCCAAGCATCCCTTTCCTGTAAACCTCAGAACAACTGAAGTTGGTACTACTACCTCACCACTGAAGAAACCTGCCCAGCCACAAAGCTAGAAAATGAAAAAAATTCAATCCCAGGTCTGCCTGATTCCAGGGCCCAAATGTTTCTCAGGGTTAAGTCTTCAGTTCCTTGGCAAAGGCAGGGCCTCTTTTGGGAACTAGCTTCTTTGACTTTCTTACCACTAAGTTATTATCTCCCTAAGGCAGGAAGAAGGTCTGTCTCATTCACCTTCCCATCTCCAACACCTAGAATAGTCATCAGCGTGGATATCTACTAATGAATGAATGATTCATCTTTTACTATGCAGAGTCTGGCCAGCTGGCTGCACATATTGCTGACACCAGGAGATGGCTATTCCAGTTCTGGAATAACTGGATCTCTGAACACCTAATTCCATCCTGCCAAGCTATTTCAGTGGCTTTGAGCAGCTCTAGAGAAAATGACCTCCAGAGGACCAGTAGCTCGGTCTGATCAGCCCAGAGCAACCCTCCGGGTCTGTTTGACTCCAATTTGCCCCAAGGGGTGGCTAGGAGCCAGACAGGGCCTGGTCAGGTAGAAACTCAAAAAAAACTCTACTCCGGGACTTCCCTGGTGGCACAGTGGTTAAGGCTCCACACTCCCAATGCAGAGGGCCCAGGTTCCATCCCTGGTCAGGGAACTAGATCCCACATGCATGCTGCAGCTAAGAAGTCCGCATGCTGCAACAAAGTTCTCGCATGCTACAATGAAGATCCCGCGTGCTACAACTAAGGAGCCAGCGAGCTGCAACTAAGACCCAGTGCAACCAAATAAAATTAATTAATTAATTAATTTTTTTTTAAAAAAACAACCCTACTTTGCTTCACCTATCACCGCCCCATCAAGAATGGCTATCATGGGCTTCCCTGGTGGTGCAGTGGTTAAGAATCCGCCTGCCAATGCAGAAGACACAGGTTCGAGCCCTGGTCCAGGAAGATCCCACATGCTGCGGAGAAACTAAGCCCGTGCGCCACAACTACTGAAGCCCGCACACCCTAGAACCCGTACTCTGCAACAAGAGAAGCCACCGCAATGAGAAGCCTGCTCACCGCAACAAAGAGTAGCCCCTGTTCACCGCAACTAGAGAAAGCCCACGTGCTGCCACAAAGACCCAATGCAGCCAAAAATAAATAAATAAATAAATAAAATAAAATAAAATAAAATAAAAGCATTTATCTCATCACAAATGCCTTTATCACTAAAAAGAATGGCTATCCTGGGCACCAAGGTGGTTTATTTAGCTGGCACTCGGGCAGGACAAATATAGGACTACTGCCATATATTTGCTTAATAAAAGCAATGTCTGTATGCATTTCAAGTCTGCTACAGCAGGGGTCCCCAACCTCCGGGTGGACCTTACTGGGCCTCAGCCTGTAAGGAACCGGGCCGCACAGCAGGAGGTGAGCGGTGGGCTGGCGAGCGAAGCCTCATCTGCCGCTCCCCCATCACTGGCATTACCTCCTGAAGCACCTGCCCACCCCCAGCCCCTCTTTACTCCCCCGTCCGTAGAAGAATTTTCTTCCACGAAACCAGTCCCTGGTGCCAAAAAGGTTGGGGACCGCTGTGCTACAGGGTGAGCGGTATTAAGAAAACAGCTAAGGGGGACTTCCCTGGAGGTCCAGTGGTTAAGACTCCGCACTTCCACCACAGGGGGCGTGGGTTCGATCCCTGGTCGGGGAACTAAGATCCTGCATGCCATGCAGTTCAGCACGGTGCCCCCACCCCAAAAAAAATTTTTTTAAAAAGAAAGAAAAATTAAAAAAAAAAAAAAAGAAGGAAAGAAAACAGCTGAGCCCTCCATCTGTGAATGAAATGATTCATCTTTTTTTTGGCCATGCTGTGGGTTTGTGGGATCTTAGTTCCCTGACCAGGGATCGAACCCTGGCCACGGCAGTGAAAGCACTGAGTCCTAACCCCGGGACCATCAGGGAATTCCCTGAAATGGTTCATCTAACAGTGACTAATTCAAAAGTCAAATCATCTCACATCAGCTGCCACCCAACCACCAGGGTCATGACCCTGGCGCTAGAGCAGCCTGTGCTACTAAGGGGAGCCCTGAGGCTGTGGGGAGCGCTCACCTTGAGAACACTTAGAACTCAACCCCGTAGCAGTGCTCACTGCATGGGGGAATCCTATACAGGGTACACATCGACCCCTACATCCAGCAATCATTCAATTAAGCACACGCTGAAAGCCCAAGCAAGACCCGCCACAGGAATGACCTATGCTTGGGCTCCAAGATAACCCTTGAGAAGCTGGGAGAGTATAAATAGAGCCACTCCCATCCCCAAAGGAGGCATAAAAGCAAGGCTAGGAGACAGGACTTTTCACCTGGGAGTAGGTCCGAGTGGAAGGAGAGAGATTTACTGAGCAGCCTGCCTTAGCTTTACTTAAGCTACTGACTCCTTGGCAGCACTACCAGAGCTAGAGACCAAGAGGCCCCAGGGCTGCTGTTAATAGCACAAGACTCCCAGCAACCCGAAGTGTCCACTAACAAGGAACTGGTTAAACAGAGTATAGCACCCCACGGAATGGGGCACACGAGGCGTTTCATTAACAAGAATGAGGCAGCTCTAAATGCAGTCATGTGGAACAATGCCCAAAATAAACTAAGTGGGGTAAGAAAAGCTGCAAAATGCCCAGAAGCTGCTACTTGTTTTTGTGTTTTTTTTTCATTCATGAGACATTAAAATAACACATTCAGGGGAAAAATATCAATACAATTGTATACATCATTACTGAAAACTGTATATACCATCATACAAAAAAGGATTTTATTTTGGGAAATCGATTCCTAATTTATGGCAAATTTTACTTTCAGAAATAAAACCACAAAACAACACAATCTAATTCAATCTTAAAGGCCGGCATGCTGAGCAAGGAATGTTCTTATTCTTCGTAGGAGCTCCTTCTTTACACTGTCAGGTACCAGGGCTCTGCCTTTTGGTGTGACTTCAGCTACCAAGTCATCAACACTAACGTGTTCTAGTCCTTTTTCTTTAATTACCTCTTTACAGTGTGCCTTCAACTGATCCTTCCAGCCACATTCAATTAATTTAGCTCTCAGCAACTCTTTGAGGCGTTCTCTTTCTCCAGTTTCTATCAACTTTTGGTTAATTGGACGCTCTCATCTGCGCATCTTTGTTCATCTTGCTAACCACACTCTTCAGCTGCCTGGACCTAGACCCTCAGCAGCTTGGGCATCTCAGCGCACAGAAAGCTAGCACACCTGCTACTTGTATTTTTAAAGCATGAACTTCTGCTGAAACAGCTTCCTAGGTCTGATGTTCCTCTTCTTTTTTGGTAACACAACACGAGTTAGTTTTCTGCCACTCCCAACTAAGAAGACTAATGATAATAATAGCTAACACTGTGTGCCAGGCACTATCCTGAGTGCTTCACACGTACTAACTCCTCTCATCCTCACAGCCCCGGGACGGACATGGTATTACATTCCGATCTTAGGGACACAGCTGCCTTGCCTGCTGAGGTAAGACCTGACAGTGAGCTGAGCTCGGGGGTCCTCAGACTCCCCTAGAGTGACCTCCGTCTCCATCCAGTCCAGACTCACGGTGCTTTCCTTCAACGACACTCCTGTCCTTGCCCCACCACCAGCCCCTCTACCCCTTGTCCTCCCACGTACCACCTCCACTGCGCCCCAGCCCCCAGAAGTCTGGTTTACACAGTTCACTTTCTCTGCCCTACGGAGGGGCGGGGGCGGGGAGGTGCAAATCGCACAACCACGAAGACTACAAGATACATTTCTGAAGTCCACTCCACACTCCAGAGCCCAAACTCAGAGGATCTCAGGTGGGGAGGGGAGAGGTGAGCCTGCCCCTCTCTGCCAGGGCACATCTGGTAATGTCTGGAGGCGTTTTTGGTTGTCGAGACTGGGGAGTGGGTGTGTGCTATTGGTACAGGTTCTAGCCCTACCCGAACAACTGGAAGATCTCACAACTTTGGGACCACACTGGCTGGCCTAAAACAGCGGGAGCTTCAGGACCCCCTCCTTGAGCAGCCACAGTTCCCTTTTTCTCCCCCACCTGTGTCGGCCGCTAGCTGGCCTCTAACTCAGCCCACTTGACTTTTGCAACTCCACTGCCTCCTAGTCAACCACCTTCTGTCCCCACCATTTAACACTAAGGTAGCTCAGTAACCTTTCAGTCGCCAAATTCGAAGTTCCCCCTCCTCCTTCCTCCTCCTACTCTATCTCTCAGCAGCAAAACCACCTACCAACTACATCCACCTGCAGCTCCCCACCGTCCAAGCTTCCCCCTCCACGCCCAGCCTGTAGGCTCCGCCTTCTGTCTCCAGGCTGCTTTTCCCGCCTGCTTCTTCCATGTTGAGATTCTCCATGCTCCATCTGCAAACCTCTGCTCTTCCTAATGGGCACAGCCTCCCTGGACAAGCTCATTGCCAGTGAACTGAAGGTCCCAAGTTGACCTCCAGCTCTTTTACCCTCTCTGGAGCCAACCAACTGCCCAGAGAGCTTCTCTTTGTGCCACAAGCACCTCAAACTCCACAAGTCAACAAGTGAGACATCTGTAACCAACCAGATACCTGGGCCTGAAACCTGGGATCCATCCTAAATGCCTCCTGGTCTCTTGCCTCTATTCTAATGCATCAAGCCTGCTGATGGTACTAGCTAATTATTTCTACTCTCCATCCCAATACCTTTGTCCTACTTCACCCCCCACTACCAGAAGAGCTTTTCATCTACTCTCTCTGCTTGAACTCCCCCATCCCTAACCAATTCGTCTCTTCTCACGGCTGCAAGTGATGCTTTTAACAAGTGTACTGGATCAGAGTCCCAGGCTGAAAACGCCAACATCCCCTCCCCTACTGCATCAGGGATAAACTGAACTCCTTTCTGCAACATACAAGACCCTTGAAGATCTCACTCCAATTAGCAGTGCAGACTCTTTAGGCTTTGCACTCCTGCAGAAATGACCTCCTTCTTCCCAGAATGCTCCACACCCTCCTGTTCCCCCAGCTTTTGCACATGCAGTTTCCTGCATCTGAAATGCTGTCGCCTCCACTGTCCACTCAAATGCTATGTCCCCTGAGACAATCCCCAGGTAAACAAACCCAACTCCCACCACCGCACTTTAAACCCGGCTCCCTCCCAATCTGCAGGTAATGTAACAAAGTGCTGTTACTGTCGGCTTGTACCACCCACTTAAAAATGTCTTTGTGAGCAAGGACCCTGTGTTACGCATCTCAGTACTCCCAGCACCCAGCAGAGCCCGATACAAGGAGCATATGCTTTATTCTCCTGGAATTTCGGGTCCCCACCGGTAACGCAGGAACAATAACGACCCTTACGACTGCCGTGAGTCTTCCAGGAGACAATACACATAAGAAACCCGGCCACAACCCACATGCACAAAAGGTGTAAAGGGCTTGTTTTGACATTAAAGTCGGCAGCCAGAGACAGCTCCTTCCCACAGGGTGGGTATGTGGCACAACTGAGGAAGTCGAAAGGTCCCCATCTGTAAAACGAGGTTAAAAACAGAAGCTGTCTCTTGGGGTCGTAACGAGGATTAACAGTGGCTGAAATGCTTTCCAGCACAGTGCTTGGCATAAAATCAAAGCTCAATAAACCTTAGCCATTATGTTGTTAACAGTGTTCATGCACCGCGACTGGGGGAGGTTGGGAGGAGGAGGGGGAGCAGAGCGCCCAGCCTCGGGTCCGCAGCCCTGGCGGATTCCTGGGACTCCTCTCGGGGCCTCCCCGTGGCGATCCTCCCACCCGCGCCGGGCCCAGCCCCGCTCCCCGGGCGCCGACCTCCCCGCGGCCACCCGTCCCGCCGCCGGCCTCAGAAGAAAGGCCCAGGGAGGCGGGAAGCCAGGCCTCACGTGGGGCGCTGGGCCCGCGCCGAGGGGCGGCCCTGGCTACTCACTGAGCCACAGCTCCAGCGCCGCCGCCGGCCCCGGGGGCCCCTCGGCCAACTCGGTCCCAGCCGCGGCCCCGGCCCCCGCCGCCACCGCCGTCGCCGTCGCCGCCATAGGCCCAGCCCCGCAGCCGAGGCCGCGGCCTCCCCTGCCCTTCAGCCGCCGGCGTCTGGCGTGTTCCGGGGCTGCCGACGCGGCAGGCGAGGGTCGGCACGTGATGGGACGGGGCCCGTGGTGCCACGCCCACACACCAGGCCCCGCCTCCGCGCAGGCCCCGGGCCGGGGGTGCAGCCTCCCCGACAGCGCTCCTCCACGCGCGGGTCGGGCTCGCGGACTGGTCTTCCAGACCCGCAACCAGGTCAAAGTTGGTCAAGCCGACCTCGCAAGGCCTGCCAGATGAAATAGAGGACGCCCCGTTAAATTTGAGTCTCAGGTAACGAATTCTTCTAGCATTTTTATTCCGGACTGTCTTTCTGGACCATCACCTCCTTCCATACTTTGCTTTATTTTCTCCGTAACACATTACACCATGAGCGTACTAGATATTTACTTACTATATCAAAGGGTAATTCCCCCCCCCGCAAAAAAAGTCATGGTTCTCATGCATTGTAAAATGAACGCGTGTTAAATATTTTAACTCTAATTAAACAAGAGAACCAAGCGGATGTCATAATCGGTCCAAAAGATAAGTCAGAAAAAGGGCAAGTTTATACAGAATAAACAAATGTTGGAACAGATGTGCAGGTGGACACAAAACTAGCTCAGAATTAATTTGCATTTTTTAATTTTTATTTATTATTATTATTATTTTGGCCACGCCATGGGGCTTGCAGGATCTTAGTTCCCCGACCAGGGAAGCACGGAGTCCTAACCACTGGACCGCCAGGGAATTCCCCAATTTGCATGTTTATAGGCAAGGATTATTTGCGTTGCTCTCAGTTATCTACAGCTAAGAGTGTAAGACATCTCTGAGACGGTGAAAGAAAGGATAGGAACTGGAAAGGTGTGCTCTCTAGACAATGTGTAATTTTCCTTGGAAGCACAAATCCTCTATACTCCATTACCTGCTTCACGCCACTAATTTAAGCAGGAATTTTGTACACTTTTATGTCCCCAATACCTAGGGTAGTGCCTGGCACACCAGTGCCAATACATATTTGTTGAATGGCCAGATGAACAGTGGAAGCAGTAAGAGGTAGCTACAGGATTTTAGGTCCCATCCCTACCCCAAATAAACACACAGTCTAGGTTTAGCAGTACATTTGCTGTGCTATTTCAGCTCCAAAATAAGTCCAGACACACACATCTCCATCTGACAGATTGCTGCCTTCTATTTGGAAATTACCTGACGGAACTCCCCTCTGTGTGCCAGGTTCTTTTACAGTTGTTACCTGTCTTAGTAAACTTGGGCTGCTATAAAAAATACCACAGACTGGTTGGCCTAAACAACAGACATTTATTTCTCACTGGAGGCTGGGAAGTCCAAGATCAAGGTGCTGCTGATGGGTTCCTGGTGACAACCTGCTTCCAGGTTTGCAGAGGGCTGCTTTCTTGCTGTGTGTTCACAGGGTGGAGAGAGCGCGTGCTCTGATATCTTCCTCTTATCGGGGCACTAATCCCATCCTGAGGGCCCCACCCTCAGCACCACATCTAAACCTAATTACCTGCCACAGCCCTACCTCAAATACCATCACATGGAGATAAGCGCTTCAGTGTGTGAATTTGAATTTTAAGGGGACACATTCAGTCTGTAACATTATTCATGTTGGGGAAGTTTTGTATGAAATCAATGAAAACTAAGCATTGTTTACAGCATGCCCTTCTGTGTTATCTGATCTTGGTTCCTTGGGAATTATTTTACTTCTCTGTAAACTGTAAATAACTGAAAGCAATGGAAAATTATTCTTGTCTATAGACATGCAAATGATTCTGTCCCAGGAAGACACAACCCTCTCCCCGTGGAAAAAACAGCTTTGCCTCCATTTTGCACATTCATTTCTATATTCCTGATCTATAAATGTGTCTGTTCTTTGGATTCGCCTTTGAACTGGTTGTAACATCTCACCAGGTTTTAAGTGAAATCTTTAACATGTGTTCATCTCTCGAAAGTTCTAAACATCTGGCAACACTGGAGCTGGGTTTCCTTGTTGCAACAAATGCCTGGAGATGACTGGAGACTGTACCCTACCAAGAACCATCCATCACCTCCTGAATATTTCTTATACCTGGCTTATGTTATTTATTTTAAGCATCTGCACTCTTTTAACATTTTGACATGTGATCAGTGGCTCTCAAACTAACATTTGTCAGAATCACCTGGAGGGCTTGTTAAAACACAGAATGCAGGGACCCACCCACACAGTTTCTGATTCAGTAGGTCTGGGGTAATGCCCAAGAATCGAATCATTCTCCCTCCAGGCGATGCTTGAGGGACCACCTCTGATTCCTTCTTTCCCACTGCGTATCTTTTTGCCTGTTCTGTTCCCTCAGCCTGGAACATCCTGCCTCTGTTGTCTGTCAAAGTACCTCAGGGTTGGGCTGCCAGATTTAGCTAGTAAAGATACAGGAAGCCCAGTTAAATCAGAATTTCAGACAAACAACAAATAATTTTTAAAAACTGAGATATAATTAACATATAATGTTGTGTTAGTTTCAGGTGTACATGATTTGATATTTGTGTGTCTTGCAAAATGATCACCACGATATGTCTTGTTAGTATCCAACATTACCCATCATTACAAAATTTCTTTTTCTTATGAGAACTTCTAAAATCTACTCTCTTAGCAACCTTCAAATATACAGTGCAGTATTGTTAACTAGAATCACCATGCCGTATATTGCATCCCCAGGACTTAACTTTTTTTTTTTTTTTTTTTTAATTTATGGCTGTGTTGGGTCTTTGTTTCTGTGCGAGGGCTTTCTCTAGTTGTGGCAAGTGAGGGCCACTCTTCATCGCGGTGCGCGGGCCTCTCACTATCGCGGCCTCTCCTGTTGCGGAGCACAGGCTCCAGACGCACAGGCTCAGTAATGGTGGCTCACGGGCTCAGTTGCTCCGCGGCATATGGGAGCTTCCCAGACCAGGGCTCGAACCCGTGTCCCCTGCATTAGCAGGCAGACTCTCAACCACTGCGCCACCAGGGAAGCCCGGACTTACCTATTTTTAACTCGAAGTTTGTACCTTTTGATCACATTCACCCATTTTGGCCACCCCTACACAATTATAAATAACTTTTTTAGTATAAGTATAATATTGCATGGGACATACTTATACTAAGAAATTATTCACTGTTTCTCTGAAATTAAAAGCAAAAAACAATAGTCCAACTCCTTGTCACACAGGCATTTCCTGACTGACTCCCCACACCCAAGGATATCCATATCCCTGTATCCCTTTGCTTGCTCCTCCACCACCTCCTCCACACTTGCATTTTTGTGATTGTTAGTCACCTATGACACTGTGATCTCCTTGAGGCAGGAGCCTTATCTTTTGTTTGTGTTTTATTTAGTTATTTATTTTTAATAAATTAATTTTTTTATTTTTATTTTTGGCTGCATTGGGTCTTCGTTGCTGCGCGCGGGCTTTCTCTAGTTGCGGTGAGCGGGGGCCACTCTTGGTTGCGGTGTGAGGGCTTCTCACTGAGGTGGCTTCTCCTGTTGCGGAGCGCAGGCTTCAGTAGTTGTGGCACGCGGGCTCAGTAGTTGTGGCTCGCGGGATCCAGAGCGCAGGCTCAGTAGTTGTGGCGCACGGGCTTAGTTGCACTGTGGCATGTGGGATCTTCCCCGGACCAGGGCTCGAACCCGTGTCCCCCGTGTTGGCAGGCAGGTTCTTAACCACTACGCCACCAGGGAAGCCCTTATTTTTAAAAGCTTAAGGCACTGAGTGAAGGAAGGAACAAAAATCTGTGGACTTAGCCCCCACAATGAACAAGGCTTTGTCTAATTCCTCTTCACACCCTCAGGCCTCACAGGGCCTGGCACAGAGTAGGTGTTTGTCAAATGGATGAACGAAGACAGGACTGAATGGACTCAGACTGAGGCAGGAGATAGATGGGCTCCAGGCTAGGCATTTACAACTGGCCTCCTGTTCACACCTCCTGGGGTGAGGAGAAGATGGGCTCCAGGGTGGACATTCATCATTACCAGCCCACCGTTTACGTTTCCTGAAGCAAGAGACAAACGGGCTCCAGGACTACATATTTATGACCAGACTCCTGTCTATATTTCAGAATCTGCACCTTGATATAAAAACCAGCAACAGAAATTGGGTAAATAACCAGACATTGGACATGTTCTTATTAGTTATCCATTTAATACATATTAGTGTAGATAAGTCAATCCCAATCTCCCAATTCATCAAACCACCACCCCCACTCCCCGCCACTTTCCCCCCTTGGTGTCCATACGTTTGTTCTCTACATCTGTCAGACATTGGACATTTTTATGGCAGGGACAGAGTAGGACTAAACCCTGTTAAAAGATCAAGAAGTCATACATTTCCCATCCTTGGGGCAAGGGAAACATTGCACATGTGCAGAAAGGCTCCTTGGGGGTCAAAAAGGAGGGGCACACCCCATAATATGTGATGCTAAGGCCATCCCATAGGCCCCTGGGCTGGAATCCATCTTGGAAAAAAGTTGCGCACACACGTTGGGGAGGGTCCTAGGGCATCAGGTGTGGAAAAAGAAACCAGGTAATTGGGGCTTCCCTGGTGGCGCAGTGGTTGAGAGTCTGCCTGCCAATGCAGGGGACACGGGTTCGAGCCCTGGTCTGGGAAGATCCCACATGCCGCGGAGCATCTGGGCCCGTGAGCCACAATTACTGAGCCTGCGCGTCTGGAGCCTGTGCTCCGCAACAAGAGAGGCCGCGATAGTGAGAGGCCCGCGCACCGCGATGAAGAGTGGCCCCCGCTTGCCGCAACTAGAGAAAGCCCTCGCACAGAAACGAAGACCCAACACAGCCAAAAAATAAATAAATACAATTAAAAAAAAAAAAAAAAAGAAAAAAAAAAAAGAAACCAGGTAATTGGCCAAAGGTAAACAAAGACCTGGAAGAACTGCCCTATATAAATGACCTAACCGCCTCTTTACTGCACTCCTCATTGGGGGGATGCCCACACCCTTTCTCTCTGGGGGCATCTCTGTCTTGCTTCTGTCTTAACAAACTGTTTCTCTGTGTGCTCTCCCACTTGTGTTGTGCTATGTCTCTAATAATAAACTTTGTACCTGTTTTTACAGCTCTTGCCTCCGTGAGAAATGTATTTTTCACCGGGGGCAAGAGCCAGGGGGTGTGGTGGCTAGGATTCCTGGTTTTTATCCAGGCTACCCAGGTTCAATTCCTGGGCAGGGAGTTTAGATCTCGCTTCACACCACCACTCACTACTGCCTCTCCGAGATCAAGACAAGAGGAGTTCTCTAGATAGAGAAGGCTGCCCCCTCCTTGGCTGGGCTGTCCTACTGCAATCAGGGTTGGGGGAGGGGTGGTAGGGGGCAGAGGGGAGGGCACTCGGGCCTGGGCTGGGACCCCAACATTTTGCCCAGATATGAAGGCTAAGTTGGAGATCCCCAGGGCGTGATAATGAGTTTAATGAGTGCCAAGCCAAGCGTCTACTGCCTTCTATATTTTAAAAAATGCATATCCTGTAATTCACTAATGAAAATAGTAACCACAAATGATGTGAAGTTCCTGAATACTGCAAAACAGTACCCTAACTAAACATAGCGACTGTGCACTTGACCGCTCACCCTGACCATCCGATCCAATCAGGTGTATGTCTGGCCTTTCACTCAGCAATACTGACTGAGCACCTACCATGTGAACAGGCACCATTCTCAGCACTGGGGGTCCAGTGGTAAGCAAGACAGATGAGGTCCCTGTTCCCGCAGACTTTACAATCTGACACTAACAAATAACTGCAGAACTAATTACTTTCACAGTTATTTATGCACTCAATTCTGACTGGTGCTATGGAAAAGAATCGGGTGCTGATGATCAATAGCAGAGGAAGGAGAGCTACTGGGGGGAGTCAGAGGCTTTCCTGAAGAGGAGAGAGTGGAGCAAAAATCTGAAGGCTGGGGACTTCCCTGGTGGCACAGGGGTTAAGAATCCGCCTGCCAATGCAGGGGACACGGGTTCGAGCCCTGGTCCGGGAAGATCCCACATGCCACGGAGCAACTAAGCCCGTGTGCCACAACTACTGAGCCCACGTGCCACAATTACTGAAGCCCACGCGCTTAGAGCCTGTGCTCCACAACAAGAGAAGCCACTGCAATGAGAAGCCTGTGTACTGCAACAAAGAGTAGCCCCTGCTCGCCACAAGTAGAGAAAGCCCGCACAGCAATGAAGACCCAACGCAGCAAAAAATAAATAAACTAAAAAAAAAAAAAAAAAGATCTGAAGGCTGAGAGAGAGGTGACCAGGCAAAAGGGCAGAAGAGCATATGGACAAGAGTATTCCAGACAGAATAGCGGCACAAAGGAAGGCTTACATGGCGGGAGACCAGAGAAGGGGGTGCGTGTGGCAGGAATGAGTGAAGTGAAGCAGGAAAGGTAGATGGGGTTGGGGGGTGGGTCAGGCTGTGAGGATGAAACATGGCTTTATCGTGTTTCCCTCTTTCATGTTTCATTTTCCTACCGGGGCTCCCCGCTCCTGGGCCAGCCCTGCTCAAATCTGTCTTCAGCAAAGCTGCCAGAATGATCTTTTAAAAAAACAGAAATCTGATCTTGTCACTTCCCTACTTAAAGCCTTTCAGTGGCTCCTCACCTTCCACTTCATGAAGACCCAACTCATGTCTTCGCTAATGGACCCCCACTTTGTCCAGGAACGCAGGGAAGAGCTGGCCCCGCCCTCAGCTCTGGGTCTGACTGATCTATGGGGACTCCCCCGCCCACTTCCCCAAGGGATGGGTTGAAGAATGGGGAAGTCACGAGGGGGAGGGTGCTGGAGAAAAGTTTCCTTGCTTTCAGGGAGAGAGACACAGAAAGCCACGCTCTCTCTGACAACATGAAGTGCAGAGAGGCCTGAGCACTTTAGGCAGACAATTGTGAGCAGAGAGAACCAACCCAAGGCTGTTGCCGATGCTGGGGCCAATAGAACAAAGAGATGGAAAGACCCTAAGTTCTCACTGAGGTCACTGAACGCTTAATTAACCTACTCCAGAGCCTGCCATACCCCCGAACTTCCTGCTTTGTGGGATACTAAATCTTCCTGTTCAAGCTGGTTTCAATCTGGATGTTTTGCTATTTGCATCAGATGGCACCTTGATACCCTTAACCTGGCAAAGAAGGGCTGTTTGGATTTCCCTCTGCCTGGTTTCTCAGCTACTTCTCCTACTCCCTCAACTCCTACCCTTGGCTCCACCCAACTTGGTGAAATTCTTTTTCATCCTTTTGTTTGGAATACCTTCCAACCCCCATTGATCTGGAAACTCCTACTCATCCCTCAGAACCCAGTTCAAAGTTCACTTCATCTGTAAAGTCCTCTGACATCTATGAACATGAATGCATGAACTACCCTCTCTGGGTTCTGCTCTCACCCAGGAAGTCCTCATTTTCTAAGTATTTATTATCCTGGTCCCTGGGAAGGTAGGGAATTTCATCATAAGACAAACATATTTAATCAATTAAACAATTTCTAATTTAGGTCCCACTAAACACCCCTCTATATTGAAGTATTCCATCTATCTCACTCTTCAAAGTCTTTGTCAAAGGTCAGTCTCTCACAGATAGCTGGATTCAGTGCAATTTACAGGCAATAGATCAGATAGCTAACTACAACTGCAAATCTTGCAAGAGATGTGATTCCCCAGAGTCAATGAAAGTGAAACTGGGAAACTGTTGGAATCTGGTAGAGTTAGATCAGCTGATAATTGCCACTTCTGAAGAAACTGATCTGACTGATGAAGGCGTCAAACATTTTTTTCATCATGAGAGCTTTACCTGACTCCCTGCTATGTGTCAGACAACATGTCAGGTGCTATGGTTACAACCAAGAATAAGAAAAACTTATTGCCTGTCTCAATCTTATCTTCTTTAGAGTAAGATAGACAATAAACATGTACAAATATACTATGTAATTTCATATAGTAATAAGCATTATGAGGAAAAAAATAAGCTAGGATAAAGGTAATATGAATGAGATTCCAAAGTTACCTACAGAAAAATAGTAATTTTCTGGCAAGGGTACACTCTAAACTCCATGGAAAGAGAATATGCTCAGGGGGAGGAACGGCCCTCTCCATCACTAGAGTGGGTCTCCTGCAGCCATGATGCTTACATGACTCTGTCCCACTGGCCACAGTTGATTGGACCAGGGGTAGACAGCTGACCCAAGCTAGGCCAATCAGATTCTTTCCTGGGATTTTGGACATGGAATACTAGTTATTGAATTGGCAGTGTAGCAGAGGGGAGATGATTCAGCTTTAGGGCTGGGGCAGTTGTTCAACAGCTGCAGAGATAAGAGAAAGCCAGCCTGCAGAAGAAAGATGAGAGGAGCAGACACCCAGACAGAGACAAAGGTTAGAAACTGCAGTTTCAGAGCGATAAAGGTGAGTGTGTTGGGTCCTAATGGGTTTTTGGGTACAGATTCCAGTCTCTTGTAAGGTCCAGCTGGGAGTCCTGCCCTTGGGATCTGTGGGTCCTAATTCTTCCAATAAATTACTTTCATGGTTTAAGTTAGTCTGAGTGTGTTTCTATGTGTTGCAACCAAGATCAGCATCTCTAAGAATGAAAATACTGCTGATGAGGATGATGGTAATTGATAACATTTGTTGAGTGCCAGGCACTGTTTTAAGAACTTTACATATGTCATCTATTTTGATTCTTACAGTTTGTTGAGACAGATACAACTGTTATCCCCATTTTAACAGATGAGGAAACTGAGCTACAGAAGTCACACAGTAAGAGGCAGAACCAGTTTTTGAGTCTAGACAGTTGGCCTCTATGGCCTTCAATTCACTATACTCTGAAAAAACACTGGGGGACAGACTTGAGGTTATTTAAACTCTGTGAAGTCCTTTTACACATTCCTTCTGATCCTGAGCAAAACCCCAGAGCAGAGGATACATGCTGCTTCTCAGACAACTCACTCCAACCGAGGAAGTGGCCACAGCTTTATCGACTCAGCAATTTGATCACTCATTTTGGTAAAACAGTCAGATTCCCTAACCAAGAGCTAGAGTTTCTTGTAAGCATACTTGATGTCTTAGAATCGGAGGCTCTGATGTCACTCAAGAGTGACAAGGGTTGAGGTTGGACTCTGGGTTGTCGTAAGCCTCATACTAAAACCTCAGAAGGGTTGATCAACTTTTCTGAGCCTCAGTTTCCCTATCTAAAACATAGAAACAATCACCATAATAATAATGCCTGTCTCATGGGGTTGTGAAGATTTAAAGAGATGAACTAAAATGTTTACCAGCATAATTTTTTTTTAATATTTATTTATTTATTTTGGTTGCGCCAGGTCTTAGTTGCAGCATGCAGACTCTCAGTTGCGGCATGCATGCAGGATCTAGTTCCCCGACCAGGGGTCGAACCCAGGCCCCCTGCATTGGGAGCGTGGAGTCTTAGCCACTGCACCACCAGGGAAGTCCCCTACCAGCATAATTTAAAACCCAGAAGTGGTTGAGGCTCATGTGACTGCACAATAAATTGCAAGCATTATTATTTTGTGTCCCCTTTGACGGAACACCTGTTGTTTCTGCCATTGCCCCTTCTGGAAAAAGCACCCTACTTCTCCTTGGGAACTTTTCCTCCATTGGATATATTCCTGGCTGAGGAATGGTAACATGACCTCAGGTAGCCCAACCAGACACTCTCTTCTTAGACTCTGAATCTTTAGCTGAATCATCCAAAACTGAAGGGGAAAAAATACAGAGAAACCACAACAAAAAATAGTTAAGAGTTCATGTGTTCCCACTGAAGAACACAGACAAGACTGGCCATGAGCTCCTGCTGCCTGCATGCTCAGAGCTTCCCCAGTTCCTGTCTTTTCCAAGACCTGGTTCTTTGGCTTTCCCATAGACTCTATGACTTTCTCACAAATTTAAACTCCCATAAACTTAAAGTCTCCAATAAACCTAAGTTAGGCAGAGTTGGTTTCCATTGCTTGCCATCAAAGAACTTTATCTGATGTACTTTTCAAGCAAGGATTAGGTCTCTGTGAAACTCAGCAAATTCTTTAATCCCCTTTCCCTATTCCCCTGGACAAGGACAGTGTATTAGCAATCTCTTGCTGGGTAACAAATTATCCCAGAGCTAAGTGGCTTTAAACAATAAATATTTATTATCTCATAACTGTGTATCTGAAATTCAGGAGCAACTTTGCTTAGTGGTTCTGGCTCAGGATCTTTCAAGAAGGCTGCAGTCAGCACTATTTACAATAGCCAGGACATGGAAGCAACCTAAACGTCCATCAGCAGAGGAATGGCTAAAGAAGATGTGGTACATATATACAGTGGAATATTACTCAGCCATAAAACGGAACTAAATTGTGCCATTTGCAGAGACGTGGATGTTCCTAGAGACTTTCATACAGAGTGAAGTCAGTCAGAAAGAGAAAAACAAATATCGTATATTAACACATATGTGGAATCTAGAAAAATGGTATAGATGAACTTATTTGCAAAGCAGAAATAGAGACAGAGACATAGAGAACAAACGTATAGACACTAAGGGGGAAGAGGGGGTGATATGGATTGGGAGATTGGGATTGACACATATACACTATGTATAAAACAGGTAACTAACGAGAACCTACTGTATAGTACAGAGAACTGTACTCAATGCTCTGTGGTGACCTAAATGGGAAGGAAATCCAAGGAAGAGGAGAATATATGTATACGTGTGGCTGATTCACTTTGCTGCACAGCAGAAACAAACACAACATTGTAAAGCAACTATACTCCAATTTAAAAAAAAAAAAAAAAAAGAACGTTAAAGTCAAATGTCAGCCAGCATTGCAGTCATCTGAAGGCTTGACTGGGGCTGAAGACTGACTTCCAAGATGGCCCATTCATACGGCTGTTGTCAGAAGGCCTCCGATCCTTGTCTGTCTGACTGTCTTCACAGTGTGGAAGCTGGCTTCCCACAGAGTAAGGGATCCAAGAGAACAACATGGAAGCCATGACACACCACACAGAAGTCAGCCCTATTCAATGTGAATGCCAGGAGGTAGCAGTGACTGGGGGCTACAAAGGGGAAGCCCAGAAGCCGTGTAGGGGTCTTTGTAGCCGGCCACCATCCTCCTTTCACTTCAGCTATTCCTATTCACCCCAAGAAGAACATCTCATTTCAGAAACCCACAGACAGTGATTTACAAATAATGGGTGGAAGAAGGAGGCGAATATGAAGAAAAAGATGCAAAACAGGCAGGGTAAAGGTCTCCAGTCCAAGGACCAGGTCTGGAGAACTGGAAAAGAGGAAGAGACAACCTTTAGGGAAGGGAGATACAGGCTGCCCCAAGCCCAAGGACAAAGAGTAGTATAAAACGTTAAGTGTTCCCCCTGGGCAGATTTGTGGCTTCTTCCCTTATAAGCCCCAAAGAAAGTCTAACAAGCCAGTTCAGCCCAGCTTGTCAGTCATTGCTCCAAACTCAAACTGGGGGCTTCCCTGGTGGCGCAGTCATTGAGAATCCACCTGCCAATGCAGGGGACACAGGTTTGAGCCCTGGTCCGGGAAGATCCCATATGCCGTGGAGCAACTAAGCCCGTGTGCCACAACTACTGAAGCCCGCACGCCTAGAGCCCGCGCACCACCACGAGAAGCCACTGCAATAAGAAGCCCGCGCACCGCAACGAATAGTAGCCCCCACTTTCTGCAACTACAGAAAGCCCGTGTGCAGCAACCAAGACCCAACACAGCCAAAAATAAATAAATTTATTAAAAAACAAAACAAAATGAAAAAACAAAGTCAAACTGGGCCCGAGAACTGGGACCCAGGAGTCCAGGCTGCTGCCAAGCTGTTACGTATGGGCTGAGTTGTGTTCCCCTCAAAACTCACATGTGAAGCCCCAACCTCTCTGTACCTCAGAATGTGACCGAATTTGCAGACAGAGCCTTTAAAGAAGTGATTAAGTTCAAACTGGGCCGTGAGGGTGGGCCTTAACCCAATCTGACTGGCGTCCTCTTAAGAAGAGGGCCTTTGGACAAACAGAGATACCGAGGGCACACACAGAGGGAAGGCCATGTGAAGAGAGAGCAAAAAGGCAGCCGTCTGCAAGACAAGGAGTGAGGCCTCAGGAGAAACACTGCCAACACCTTTATCTTGGACTGCCGGCCTCCAGAACTGAGAAAATCATTTTCTGTTGTGTAAGCCACCATTCTGTGATATGTTTTCATGGCAGCCCAAGCAGACTGAAACATGAGCTGTGACTGTCCAGCGAGCCAGCTCCTAACCTCTGCTGTGTGCTGTGGTGTCAGAACCATGCGTGAGGCCTTCCTTTCCAGTGCCAGGGAGGTGAGGGGGCTGGGTGACCCTGGCCAACTGGTAAGGATGGGCCTGGCGTGGAGCCATAAATGCACCTGTGCACCCAGAGGCTCTGTGTCCATTCTTGGGTCCTTCCACAGGTTTCCGATGGGCCCCAGGCCTCCTGCTCCTCCCCTCTGAGGGCAGGTCCCACGAGTACAGTTCCTGTGGCCACCTCTGCTGTCCTGCACACCTTCTCTCTAGCTGGAAAGCACCTTCTGTATTCGCTCCCGCACTTCCTTTGGTCCCAAGGACAACATCATCTCAGCTACAGGAGGTCCTTGCTAAGAACAAAAAGAGAAAACATTGCCTTAAGATGCCTGAGGAGTGAACACCCAGCCTTGGTCTGCAGAAGTTACACCCCAGGCCAACCCCAGCACTGCTGCCTGCATCCCAAGGAGAAGAGTTTGCATTTTACGGGCTCTAATTTCTAAGGATGGGTCCAGAAGCCTGCTCTTGCTGGGTTGGTATGTCCATTAGCCCCAGTCAACCGCCAGCTCCATGAAGGCAGGGAACACACATGTTTCACTCACTACCGTATCCACTGTACCTAGCATGGTGCTTACACATAGTAGGTACTCAGTAGGTACTGTCTGTTGAATGACTGAATGAGGGGGGTGGTCATGTTTCATTCATCTTTGCAGCCCCCAAACTGAGCTTAGTGCTGCCGGTGAATGTTAGCTGAGTGGATAAATGAGGGCTCCAGGGCACAGTCCAGCCACCCGCCTCACCAGCTGTCCACTGAGGGCCACTCGGAGGAGCTTCATCACGTTACTGTGTTTGGTGCCTTCCAGACCTTCTGACAGCTTCTTCAGTTCTCCGTTCAGCATGTCCTGAGTTAAACTCATACCGGGTCCTTCTAAAAGCCTAGAAGAGGGCCAGTCTATAAGGGGCCAGCATGGGCCAATGGCAAGTGGGTGGAAGGGGGGACTTCAGAAGATCATCCATCAGCTACAATATACATTAACAGCACAACCAATGTTCAAGCCTGCCTTGGGGGTGGGGGGATATCTACTACCCCCATCCCCATCCTAGCTGGGGAAGAAACAACAACCAAGAAGAGACTACAAACACAGAGAATCCAAGCAAGTGGGCATAAAATAGGGAAACTAAGAGGATTTACTGATTACTACCTGTGTCATGTAATCTTCATGCCTCAGTTTTCTCACCTGTAAAGTGGAAATAATAATAGTGTCTGCACCTCACAGGGCTATGGTGGGGCTAAGTTAAAACTTGTAAAGCACTAAGTACATTGCCTGAACAGATGGTAAGTACTTGAAAGTATGAGCTCTTATATTTCAATAAAAAGTTAAATATTAGCTAATATTTATTACATCCAAGAGCTCAGAGACATTGCAAGAGGATCTGAAAAGAAACTTAGGATTGGGTTACACATAGGATGGAAGAATGAGGCCCTCTGGGAAATGATCTGAAACACAGCTTCAAGACTTCAGGGGGATGTAGCAGAGAAGAGCAGAAAGAAGGAAATCAGGAGACCCCAGCTCCAGTAATGTCCCTGCCACCAACTTGCTACAACCATTCTTTGCCCACAAATGAAACACTTAAGGAACTACAACAGGCCAGCAACCATTCCCCACTTTCCTGGCAGTCCAGCTGAGACCCTCTCCCCAAAGCATGTTTGAGCTCAAGAGAAAGTCCCCAATTAGTCAGAGCGGGACCTGCAAAAACTTCGTCCCAGCCCTGATTCTGAGTTACAGCAAGAGCCGGGAGCAGGGCAGGGGGAGTCATTCCACACGGAGGAGGGACCGAGGCTGGAGATCTTCACTAGTGCAGACGATCCTCGACGCCACCTCTGACACCGCCTGCTCCCGAAAGGGCCCAGACACTCCATTCCCCACATCGGCTCAGTGTGGAGGGCTACCGGCTCAGGGACTGGGTTCAAGAGGAATTGGAACAAAGAGCCTTTTAGTGCAGATTTCCTTACTCACTCCAGTACTTGAGCAATTCAGTTTCAATCTGAGAAACACAATCATTCTTATTGCATCTTAAAACTGGACCACATGATTGCTGCTATTTATAAAATGGAGAAGAGGAAATATTGAAAATATAAAATGTAATGTGGTTTGCAGCAACATGGATGGACCTAGAGATTATCATACGAAGTGAAGTAAGTCAGAAAGAGACAAATACCATTTGATATCACTTATATGTGGAATCTAAAATATGACACAAATGAACATATCTACGAACCAGAAACAGACTCACAGACATAGAGAACAGACCAAGGGTTGGCGGGGTGGGGGGAGGGAAGGACTGGGAGTTTAGGACTAGCAGATGCAAACCATTATACATAAAATGGATAAACAACAAGGTCCTACCAGAGAGCACAGGAAACTATAGTCAATATCCTGTGATAAACCATAATGGAAAAGACTATGAAAAAGAATATGTATAACTGAATCACTTTGCTATATAGCAGAAATTAACACAACATTGTAAATCAACTATACTTCAAAAAAAAATAAATGTAATGTGGGAAAAACCAGACACACTCCTCAATGTCACTGTGGGGAAGCAGGCTGCCAAGGAGCTGGTGAAAGAGTGACAGGCCCCAGGCAGCCAACACTGGCAGCCAGGACACGTTAGAGCTGCTCCAGGCCTTGGCGTGGGCACAGAGGGACTTACAGAGATCCAGCAGCTTCTAAATATTTGGGCGTCAGCTTTCCTGCCTTCAGTGAGAGCCCCAGAGGGTCTCTAAAATCTAATCCCATGGCAGGGGTGGGGAGGTAAGACATTAGCCCGGTAAACTAGAACTGACAGCCTCATGTGGAATGTCCTAACTTAAGGGAGTATTATTAATAATACCTCTTGGGAATTTATCCTGGAGATTTACTTGTAAAGGTGCTTAATGATGTCTATTCAAGGTTACTCACTGTGGCACTGTTTGTAACCGCAAAATTTGGAAGCAATCCAAATGTCCATCAATAGGAGATGAATTATATAAATCATGGTAAAGTGGTATAAAAAGGGAATAGCTGTAGCTGAGAAAAGAATGAGGATGCTCTTTTAAGCCCTGGACAGATCTAAAGATAAACTGTTAAGGGAAAAACAAACAAACAAACAAGCAAAAAAATGCATAAAGACACTTAGGGAAATACAGCCATTATTTTGTAAACTTTAAATGAAGTATAATCTATAAAAATACTGAATCACTATGTTGTACATTTGAAACTAACATAATGTTATAAATCAACTATACTTCACTAAAAAAATAGAAATAAAACAAAAATCCCACCCAAAGACAACAGTGTTATTGTATCGTACTTTTTTTTTTTTTTTTGGCCGCACTGCTTGGCTTGCAGGATCTTAGTTCCCCATCAAGGACTGAACCCAGGCCCTTGGCAGTGAAAGCACGGAGTCCTAACCACTGGACCACCAGGGAATTCCCTATATTGTACCTTTTGTGTAAAAAAGCTGAAAAATAAGGATTACTTAGATATAATTATGAATAGTAGTAACATCCAGAGAGGGTTCTGGAATGGGGCAGACAGGGGACAAGGATGAAAAATGGGACTCCTGATAATATACCTTTTAAAATAATTTCTAGGTTTTAAACCTAGAGGTTCAAAAGGTTTGACTGTATTAATAACAATTAAGTTTTAAATTCAAAAAATTGGAAGAATGGAGCTGTATACACATTTCCTTGAATACACAGACATTTCACAAAGGAAACTGCTGCTTGGGACTGCCTTTCTGTTGGGGGCTGAGTAGGAGGGAAGACTTATTTTTTGCTTAAAACCCTCTTGTACCATTTGCATTTTTGCCACATTACTTGTATTCTTATCTAGCCGAAATGTTATGTTTTAATAACACAGTGATGGCTGCTTGTTATCAGGGGCTGTCCAAGTACTTTACACCAAGAATAAGCAATAGAGAATATGATTGGACATACGGTCTCTCACCCCAGCCAGCTTGAGTCTCAATCCCTGCTCCTTCGATTTACTAGCTGTATTATTTTAGACAAGTTACTTAACCTCTTTGTGCCTTGATTTCCTCACCTGTTAAAATGGGGATAACAACAGTAGTTCCTTTATTAGGTCGCTGTGAATTCAAGTGTATACACACACACATAGCATGCACACATATCCGTGTACACATCTAACGTATATGATATATAACATAGCACGCTGTAGGCACGTGTGTTAAGCAAACCCACACGAGTGTTTGCTATTATTATCTAATTTAATCTTTATAACTCTCTCCACAGGCCCTAACTCTCCCTGTGGAACTACCCGGCTCCATCCTCAGCCCACGTGCTTTGGCGGTTGGGGGGGGGGGGTGTCCACTCAGGGTCCCACGTATGACCTAACCTAAGCCGGTCAGCACATCACATTCTCCAGGCCTCAGTGACTAGTTCAGAGACAGAAAAACCAGGCCAATCAGGCCCCATCAGAGTGAATCTCAGGACACAGCTGGAGTCGGAGACTAAGGTTTTGCTGTCTTACCGCCACAGTGGAGACTGTGAGAGAGGCTGCTTTTGACCCCCAGTATCCTTTCTCCCTCTCATGTGTACTGACACAATTTTCAGCTGGGCACCTGGCCCCCAAGGTAAAAACTACATTTTCCAGACTCCCTTGTAGCTTGGAGAGGCCGTAAGATAGGCGTTCGGGCCAGCGGGATGCAGGTGGAAATGAGTGTGTCACTTTTAAGTCAAGTCCCTAAGGGGGAGGAGTATCCCGTCCCCCTCTCCCTTTCCTCCTTCCTCCCCTGGCTGAATCGTGAGCCACCACGGACCATGGGGACAAGAGCAAAACCCAGGGATGACAGGGCCCTGGAGATGTGGAGAAAGCTGTTCATCCCCAAACTGGCTGCTGTGGATGCAGGTAAGGGAGAAAGGCGCTTGTCTTGTCTGGTAGAGCATCCCACGCTCCATCTACCCGATACAGACCCCCTGCAGAAGGAGTAGTGGGCGTGGAGGAGTGTGGGGGAGAAAGTCAAAGGGACAGAGGGAGAAATTAGGTCTTGGTGCCATATTTTTGGCCCCTGCTTTAAGCTGGACCTCAAGGTGGCCCTTTTCCTAGCCTCTGCAATTACATACACCAATCATTCCCCCCTTGCTTAAGCCCATTTTGGTTGCACTTCGTGCCCTTGTAATCTGGAGAGTTCTGCTACTGTTAAAATAAGACCTAGTATCATCTCCACCCTATAGGTGAGGAAATGGAAGCTCAAGGACGTGCAGTCACTTGGACAAATTGAAGCCCCCTGGGCAGGTGAACTAACTGGGCCAGTGAGGGGTGGGGCGGGAACGGAACCCAGGTGGGTCCAATCCCAGCGCCAGACCACCGCCTCTTCCCGGGAGAGCCCGGGCTCCTCAGGGTCAGCCCCTCCACCAAGAGAGCCGTGGGTGATCGTCTCACCGAGAACCTCTCACTAGCTCTGGGGCTGTACTGCAGGCCTGACAGCCGAGCCCTGGAGTGAAGGGGGCCCTGGTGGGGAGAGAGGGAAGAGAGGTGCAGAACCCTGAGCGCAGCCTGCGGACACTCACCCCAGCACACGCTTGGCAATGACGTCCACCTTCTCCGAGACGGCGCCCAGCTGCGCTCGACCCACAGCAGGGCGAGTCCACAGGTAGGAGTGCGCTGGGGAGACCAAATCCTGCAGGCGGCAAATGTGACCCTGGGGGAAGAGGCGGTCACTGAACGCACTGGGATGGGGCTCTGACGCAGCGGGAGGGGGAGGAGTGGGGCGCCACCCGCTCCCTGGGTCCCCCCGAGCGCCCGACACCACACCTGTCTCAGCAGGATGATCCTCTCCACGTAGGCCGCGTCCAGCACATGCCTGTCTTGCAGCTGGCTCCCGAAAGCCTCCTCCACGAGAGCCTGTAGCTTCCCCACCAGCTGGCGTCTCTGGGTCTCATCGCTCACCAGCCGGCGGAGGTGCAGCCTGCCGGGGAAGCCAAGGGACCGTCCTGCCGCGGGCATCTCCAGCCCAGACCACCCTCTTCCCCAGGGGAGTGGGTGGGGTTTGAAGAATGACACCTTCCGGCTGGAGCAGAGAGGAGGGTGCCGAAGGTCTGCCCGTCCCTCTGCTCGCCAGGGCCTCTCACCTGGCCCGCCGCCCTCCTCTGAGCTACCTGCCTGGCCTCGACAGGCACCTGAGTTTACAAAGCAGAACCTGGGGGTGCCTGCCTCCTCGCGGAGTTCGAAGCGTGGGGCTCTGGAGCAAAAGGGCAGAGGTCGAGAATATGGATTTCTGGGATTCAAAGCCATGTCCAGATGGCACAGTTCTTTGAATTCACGGCTCACAGTTAAAAAGCTCAAGTTTTCCTGTCAGGTCAAATTTTCCCCTTTTCAGAATTCTTCTAACCGCCTTGTTCCCTCCTTCAGAAGCAGCAAAGCCTCTAAGACTCCAAGCCTCAAACCAGGCCCTGTCAGTCCCGTCTCTGGGGTGCCCTCACCCTGTCCCCAGCAGGAGTGGAGGGACCCAAGAGAGCGAGCAGCGAGGGGCCGAGGGCCATTCTGTAGGCGCCTGGCCCCCTGTCCCTGACGTAGAAGAAGGGCAGGCAGCAAGGGACTGCTGACCACCTCATGGGCTCTGAGACTGCGCAGGCCTGTGGGTGAAGCCAGCCTTGCCAGATGTCTGCAGCAAGTTACACAACCATTCGGAGCTCAGGGTGCTTGTCTGTTACTGTGGGAACAACGGGGCCTCGCTCACAGGGCGCTGGGCAGAGTAAACGAGGAGCTGTGTGTCAAGCACCGAGCACAAGGCCTGCGTTACTGCCACCGCCGGCAGCTGGAGACGGGCAGGGGGTCTGAACAGAGGCTGGAAGGATGAGACCCTCTGGGAAGCAATCTGGAGCACTCACTGGCCCAAAAACATCACTTTCTAAAACGAACGAAGAGAAATCACATGAAACTGGTACTGAAACTGTTCATAGCACCTCCTTAGTAGTTAGACGAGACAGTGGGAAGAAAGAAATCAGGCTTGAGAGAGTCCACGGCCTGGGACGTAGTGAGTGCTAGATAAATGTTAGTTACTATCACTACCTCCACCACACCACTAGCACTGCTATGACAACTACTATCTTTACGACTGTTACTGAAATAATCATACCAGTGGCTTGATAACAGAAACACCTAAAGAGAACAGCTTCGACTGCACAAAAACTGAGGGCATCTATCCCAAGTAAAAGCCCACCGCCGTCTCCCTCTGGCTCCCCCTCATGCTTTGGGGAGGACTGGAATGGGTCACAAAGTATCTCCCCTGTTCTGACTCCATTTCTCCCAGGGATATCGCTTTCTCCGTGATAAGAAAGGCAGAGAACAGGCTGCATTCAATGTGCACACTGTTTGCTCCTGAATGCCCCACTCAAGAGATGCCCACTCACAGTGGTTAAGAATCTGCCTGCCAACGCAGGTGACACGGGTTCGAGCCCTGGTCCGGGAAGATCCCACATGCCAGGGAGCAACTAAGCCCGTGCGCCACAACTACTGAGCCTGCACTCTAGAGCCCGTGTGCCACAACTACTGAAGCCCATGCGCCTAGAGCCCGTGCTCCACAACAAGAGAAGCCACCGAAATGAGAAGCCCGCGCACCGCAACAAAGACCCAACGCAGCCAAAAATAAATAAATAAAAATAAAATTAAAAAAAAAAAAAGATGCCCACCATTACTGTGTGAACTTGAACTTGGGCTGGTTATTCAACTTCCTGACATCTTGCTCTCCTCATATGCACAACAGGGCAAAATCATACAACTGACCTTAGGTCTGATGCGGGGAGTGCATGAAGTAACATCCTTGACAAACCCGCAGTCGATGTGAATCCCCTGGGCTCATGCCAGTAAAGCACCGAGAAGAGCCTGCCCCCAAACCAAGGCTCGAGAGAAGGCATCAAAGAGTCCCTGGCCCCTAAGTACGGACCTGTCCTCTGGCTTTCCCTCTAATGCCCTTAGCCTGAGACATGGCAACAGTGACCTGAACTGTAACTGTGCCTGGAGGTTTCGCAGGGAAGAACTACTTGAAATGTAAAACAGACGCCATGAGACAGCACTCAATTACTGTGTTGGCTGGGTGGGGGAGGGGCTGAGCAGGAATAATGGTGACTACAAAAACCGTACCTGCCATTTTACTGAGCACTTTCTATGTGCAAAATAGTTTGAGGCTTAATTTAACTGAACAATCGCCTAAGGTGAGTTCTGTTATTAGCCCCATTTTAGAGAAGAGAAAACAGAGGCTTGAGGTTAGGTGACTCACCTGTGGTCACATGGCACTAGACACCTGAGCCCACAGTCAAAATCAAGCGTGTGTAACTCCAGAGCCCACTAGACCCTCCACCGTGGGAACCCAGCATCAGTAGGTGAGCCCTTTTCTCCTGGGGGTGCTCCAGATTCCCCACTCACCTGTTGAATTCTGGGAGCTTCTCCAGGTCCAGCAGGGCCGAGTGGCAGGTGACCCGGGTCAGGTCAAACTGTGTGATCAGCTCTGGCAAGGTCCTGCCCATCTGGTTCTCTGCAAGTGAGGCAGGCCCAGCTGCTCAGCACCCACCCCCCACCCGGCCATTCCACTTTCAATCACCAGGGAGGCTGCCCTAACAGATTCTCGACTTCTAGTTATTTTATATATCAAGGGCCCGAGTGAGCTTTCATTTGCAGAAAGGGTTCTGTCACTAAAGAAAAAAAAGCTTGACAACAATCCGGCTACATCAACCCTCATCGCCCTCAAAGACACGAGCTGCAAGAAGGGCCTGCTCACCGCCTGGCTGCGCCCCAGGGATCCTGGCCCGACTGGTTCTGGATGGGGTCTGAGCACGACTGTGTTTTACAAGCTTCCCGGTGGATTCCAAAGTGCAGCCAGAGTGAGGAGAGCTGAGCCGGGAGCTGCTTCTCACGAGCAGTGGCCCCATCCCACGCAGTCAGTGGGCATCCTGGTTAGGCTTGAGCCTCTGCCACGGCCCTCACCAGCTGTGTGACTTCGGCAAGTTACTCAATCTCTCTGAGCCTCACAAGCTTCTAACAAACAGTGGGGATAATAAATACCCCTCAAGGATATTTTAAGGCTTAAATGAGATACGAGCAGAAAAAGCAGGAAGCAGACTATGGTCACACTTTCAGAAATCGCCCCCCCTCCAAAAGGTCATCCTATTTTGTGCATCATCAAGATGTGGGCCCTAAGTCTTTGGTAAGCTTGAAATAAACTAGGGTCATAGTAATACTATTAATACTGTCACAGTACCTACTTGCACTACTATTAATAATGTAATTACAATAATCACAGGATCTGTAATTTTTGTGCTATTGTGTGGCAGACACTGTGCTGGTGCCTCATAGTCAGGAGCTCAGTGAACCCTAACTTAACCCTGTGAGGTAGACACTTAGCCCATTCTACAGATGAGGCAACTGAGGCTCACAGATCATAAGATCCTTGAGGGCAGGGATTACATCTACCTTGTTCACCACTGTAGCCCCAAGCACGTAACACGGTGTCTGGCTCAATAAACACTTGTCAAATAAAAGAAGGAACTTGTATAAGATCACACAGCCAGTGGGCGGCACAGCTGGGACTGAAGGCCAGGTGGCATGACCCAAGGCCCCGGCTCTTCACTGCTATGGTCCCACCAGGACCTCTTGGGGAGTGGGTACCTGCAAACCCTGAGCCGCAGCTGGTGATGATATCGAGCAAGGCATCCGGCAGGAAGTCGGTGGCAGCAAAATGCTCCAGGAAGATGTCCCCTTGCCTCTTGGACAGCTTGCTGCCATCCTTGTTGAGGAGCAGGGGCAGGTGGGCAAAGCGTGGGGGCTGCCAGCCCAGGGCCTGGTAGAGGAGCAGATGCTTGGAGGTGGAGACCAGCCACTCGGAGCCCCGCAGCACGTGGCTGATGCCCATGTGGTGGTCGTCCACCACGCAGGCCAGGTGGTAGGTGGGGAAGCCATCGCTCTTCAGGATGACTGGGTCCCCCTCCACACTGGCCACCTCATGCCGATTCCAGCCGTACACCAAGTCCTGGAAGGCTGGCGCCTCCCCCTCCAGGTGGAAGCGGATGGCAGGCTTGGGGTCCTTGGCCAGCTTCTGGGCCACCTGCGCCTCGCTCAGGCTCCGGCACCGATTGTCATACCTGTTGGGAAGCAGAGCAGCACAGTAACTAAGAGTTACTAAGAGTACTGGTGACGGGCGTGAGCCCTACCTTTGCCTCTGATAACTGTATGACCTTGGGCAAGTCATTTACCTCTACAGCTGTCTCCTCAGTCTTGAATGGGGATAATAAGGTTATTGTGTGGGAGAACTAAGTGAGATAACATAGCACAGCAGTCACAAGCCTGTTTCCCTTCTTCCTTGCTAATGAGGAAACGTCAAATGTCACCCAAGGGGGTGAATCATGACTGGTTTTGCCAAGCATGCAATCTCATTCCCCTAAAGCACTGACCCATCACTGAGATTCAAAAAAAAGTATGCTTGTGGGGTAGCGGAGGATGAAGGTTCTGGGAAAGATTTTCTCTCTAAGTGAGAGGAGAGCGAGCCACAAGGTGCTACAGCCACTTGGAACTGATGGGGGAGGGGGGCGGCAAGGGAGGCAGAAACAGGCCAAAATAGAGTCCCGCCTTCTCAAAGCTGCTGGCTTCATCCTGGAGTCACCCACCTGCAGACTTCTGCAGAAGGAGAAGATGAATGTCTATGTGGTTTATGCTTTGGCTACTCAAAGTGTGGTCTGTGGACCTCCAGCGTCAGCCTCACTTGTCAGAAATGCAGCATCTCAGGACCTGCTGGACCCACCCTGGACCTGCTAAATCAGAAGCTGCCCGCTAACTAGACCCTCAGGTGATTCTTCTGCACATTAAAGTATGAGAAGCTCTGGTTTGTCTCTTTTAAACAGAGTATTTGTTACTTGCTCCCAAAAGTGTCCTAACTGATACACAAATGTAACACTTGTAAGTACCATCCTTGACACTGAGCTAAATGTTCAATCATAAATGGCTGTATGGGACTTCCCTGGTGGCGCAGTGGTTAAGAATCCACCTGCCAATGCAGGGGACACGGGTTCGAGCCCCGGTCTGGGAAGATCCCACATGCTGCGGAGCGACTAAGCCCGTGCGCCACAACTACTGAGCCTGCGCTCTAGAGCCTGCGAGGCACAACTACTGAGCCCGTGTGCCGCAACTACTGGAGCCCACGCGCCTAGAGCCCATGCTCCACAACAAGAGAAGCCACCGCAATGAGAAGCCCGCGCACCACAATGAAGAGTAGCCCCCGCTCGCCACAACTAGAGAAAGCCCGCACGCAGCAAAGAAGACCCAATGCAGCCAAAAATAAATAAATAAATTTATAAAAATAAATAAATGTATAAAATAAATAAATAAATAAATAAATGGCTGTATGGATCCAGGATAGGGCATGATCGTAATTTTAAAAAATAATCTTCTGTCAATGGGCAAGTAGACCGTTTATGATTAGAAACGCAATGCTGCAGCGGATGGCGTGACCTTGTACGAACATCCAAGCCCTTGTCCAAACAGTTCACTGAAACTGGAACTTGAATGTTATGATGCTGATGGGAGTACAAGCTAGTAGAGGCCCACCAGACAGTATCTATCAAAGCTGTAAATTGACCTGCAATTCCAAATCTAGGGAGGTAATCCAACAAACACATTGCACATGTGCCAAATGATGTACGTCCACATTATTCATCACCGCTCTCTTTTTTTAGTAACAAAAGATTAGAGATAACATAAATGTTCATTAGAAAGGAACTGATCAAGTTGAGTGATGACACAGCCCTGTGATGGAATACCATGCAAGCAGAGGAGAATTTATGGACTCATACAGACCGATCCTGAAGACAGTAAGTGGGATCTGTAAACTGCATGACACGTATCTTGTGGGCTACCATTTGAGCGGGGAAGAAGAGAACCAATATGCGTTCCTCGGTGCATGCACTGCATGCCTCTGGAGGAGAGATAAGAAAGTTCTAACACCAACTGTCTCTGGAGAGGGAATCTGCGAGCGAGAGCTAGGGTTGGGAGAGATCTTTGCACATACATCTTTCTGGACATGAGACAACTTTTACTGATTCAAAATAAGAAATAATTTAAATGACTTTACATGCCTGAGGCCCAATGCGGCAGGCAGAGCTAGCACGGCCCCAGTGATCCCCGCCTCATGGTGTTTTTCCCGTGTCCTCCCCGCCCTTGAGCGTGGGCTGGACCTAGAGACTTCCTTCTGACGCACAGAGCACGACACAGCCATGAGATGTCACTTCCCCGATTAGGTTATGCAGAAGCTGCAGCTTCCACCTTCCTCCCTCTCCCCTGCCTTCTCCCTGGCTCGCCCTGAGGAAAGCCAGCTGCCAAGCTGTGAGCTGCCCTGTGGAGAGGCCCACATGGCCAGGAACACATGCCTCCAGGCAACAGCCTCGGAGAGGGATGGAGGCAGATCCTTTGAGAGTCCAGCCTCGAGGTAACTGCAAGCTTGGCCAAGACCTTGATGCAGCTTTGAGAGCAACCCTGAGCCAAAGGAGCCGGCTAAGCGGTGCCCAAACCTGACCCACAGAAACCCTGAGATAAGCCAGTTGGGGATAATCTGTTACACAGCAAGAGCTAACGAACACATCCACCCCCGGGGAGGCACCTGTGACAGGCTGGGGCTCTCACCGGGGTGTCTGGCGGTTCCTTAGGGCCTCCCTCTTCAGGAGCTCCAGCCGCTGGGGTGAGCAGAAACACGGGTACGCAGCGCCGCTCTTCAGCAGAGCTTCGGTGGCCTGGGCGTAGAGCACAAGTCGCTGAGACTGCAGGTAGGGCCCTGCAGGACCTCCCCGGCGGGGGCTCTCGTCAGGGGGGATGCCTGCAACACAGGCCGAGAATAATCACCTAACGGTAATAACTACGACACACAAGACACTGGTTCCCAGGCACTGTTATAAGCGCTTTACACATACAGCAAAGCTTCTAACCCTCATGACAATCCATGCGGCTGTTACTCTTATGATTTCCCTTTTCCAGATGGAGAGTTAAAGCACAGACAGGTTAACGCTCAAGGTCACGTGGCTGGTGGATAAGAGTCGGATGGAGGTGCACTGGCTCCACGGTCCATGCCCTTACAGGCACGTCCTCTCCCTCCATCCTCGCCCCAGGGAGGGAGAAGCCAGCCCAGGCCTGGAACAGTGGACTTGGGAGAAGCGTGGTTCAGGGACAGCCCATTCAGCCCGGCTGGACTCCTGGCTCTGCCCGTGACTGGCTGTCACAAGGGATAGTGCCATGCACCTTCCAGGCTGCTTTTATGTTTTGTGATCGCTGTTAAAGCTCAAAGCCACCCCACCCAGTAGGTGCCGTTATTACCCCCATTCAGTAAGGAGGACATGGGGGCATAGAGGGGCTGTGTTACGTCACCTGGCCAAGGACCAAAGCCAGGCTAGCTGGCCCCAAGTCCGCACTCTTAACCACTTGGTGGACTGCCTCCTGCATTCCTTAGCCTTTCTAAGCCTCGGTTTCCTTCTCTGAAAAGTGGAGCTGAGAGTCTACTGTGCAGAGTGACCGAGGCGTAAACGCACCAGTGCTTACACAGTGCTTAGCGCAACGGCTTCATGTAGAACAGCTGCAACATATGCTGTTAGATTAAATGTGACCTATTATAAGCGAAACCGCCAACCCCGGGTCCGGTTTCCTCAGGTCACAAAGGATAGATTTAACTTATAAACGCTTCCGGGAGAGGCAGGGTGGACGCAGAAGAGCTGGATGATGGCGTCTCTGCCCTGAAGTGGCTTTCAAACGAATCGGAAGGTGAGGACAGGGCTAACGCTGCACACCCGACGTCACACGATCTCTGGAGGCTGAGGGGCCTGGGCACAAAGGCACCGGCCAGCTCGAGGCCAGGCAAGACGCCTAGCAGAGCCCCCACTTCCTCCTTTACAAAAGAAGGGAACAAACGTTTACTTTCTCCCGAGGGTCATCACGAGGCTCGAACGGGACGGCCTACGGGAAGGGTTCGGCGCCTTGCCTGGCACGTCTCAGTGCTCAGTAGGTCCTGGCTGTGACCATCGTTGGTACTGTTGGTATTGGTATTTCTTCATTTGTCAGAGAAGGGGGGTTGGGTTAGCTGCATCTGGGGTTCCTTCCTGCTCTACCCTTAACGTGTCCAGCATTCGGAATGCTCCAGGGTTTAAGAGAGACTCCACTAGGAAAACTGAAAACAGATTCACATAAAAAGTAGTATGTAAATGTTCATGGCCCTTTTACTCATCATAACCAAAAAGTAGAAACAATCCAAATGCCCAATCACTCACGAATGGGTAAGTAAAAGGTGGTATTTCCATACAACGAATATTGTTTGGTCATAAACGGGAAAGAAGAACCGATTCATGCTACAACATACACGAACCTTATGCTAAGTATAAGCCAGACATAAAATGAAATGTCCCAAATTGGCAAATCACAGAGACAGCAAGTAGGTTAGTGATTGCCAGGGGCAGGAGGGAAGGAGGAATAGGGAGTGCCTGGTGCAGGGTTCCGTTTTGGGGTGATGGAAATGTTCTGGAATTAGACAGTGGTGGTGGATATACAACTCAGTGAATATACTAAAGACCACTTTGAAATGGTAAATTTCATCCTATGTAAATTACATACCGACGCCCACAGCAAGAAGCTCCAGAACTCAGCCACCTGGGGTGTGGATCCCTGCCCTCTGCCTCGCCAGAAGGCTCACACCGCTGTGCCGAGCTGGGGGCTCCACGGGGCAGGACGCACCAGGCAGTCTTGCTCATCACGGTACCCTCGTGCCTAGCACGGTGTAGCAGGTGCTCCACGCCACGTGGCCAGTCACGGGCTCCTGCCAACCTCCCTGTCCTCACGTCTCCAGGTCCTCTGCTTA
This sequence comes from Balaenoptera physalus, assembly GCF_965194825.1. Lineage (NCBI taxonomy): Eukaryota > Metazoa > Chordata > Mammalia > Artiodactyla > Balaenopteridae > Balaenoptera > Balaenoptera physalus. Next base: position 72,172,924 of record NC_138898.1, read on the forward strand.
CCTCACCATGCTTGGGCCACACTGGCTTCCTTGCTGCTCCTCAAATACACCCAGCACTAAGCTTCCGCAGGGCCTTTGCATCTGCTATTCCCACTGCTTTGAGCATTCTCCCCCTAGGTAACCACAGGGCCGGCCCCTCACTTTGTGCAACTCTCTGCTCTACCAGCCCCTCCCTGGGGAAGTCCCCCCCCCATCTCCAAGACCTGTTCCCTACTGGTTCCCTCGCCTGCTACCCTTCTCTCCACATCACTTATCATCATTTAATATTGTAGTAAGAATGAATTCACCTTTTATCTGTCTTCCCCTACTTCCCCTACTTACTGAGTGCAGGGTCTTGGTTCCATGCTTGAACACTACCACTACCTGGACCACAGTAAGTGACGTTGGTGCATGAAATCTTTTATTCAACTAATCTCAACTGAATTTCTGCTACAACCTTCTGCAGTAGAGGACAGAAATGAAATCAGTTTTTGCCCTTCAGGAACCCAGAATTTAGTTAATGATTTACCTGAGACTAGAATACACATCTCAAGACAGTCTTGGTGTTTTTGGCATTTGCCCTCGGCGAGCTTAAACAGTCATACCTGTTCCGACAGGAAGGCAGCTACTGACCTGGGGAACACACATACAGTCTTCCTTGTCCTCCCTGAGCTTAGCTGGCCTCAGGATTAAACTTCCCATAAAGACACTGACTTAAGAAGCTGCACGTGTTTTGTTTGGCTCATACAATGTGGTTTAAAAAAAAAACAAAAAAAAATCTGAGCTCAGATTTAACAATGGGAAGTAGTCATCAAAAACAAAAACAAAAAACCCGGGAGTTCCGGCTCCTCCCGGAAATCAGAAGATTTGACGAGCTGGGCCAGGATTCCCACATCAACAGGGCTGGCGCTTTCTCGGGCTTACCACACCCCTGGAGACTCCCGGTCCATCTTCCACTTGGCCTGTGTTTCCTGCCCGCTCCCAGTAGGAAGTGAGATTCTGAGATAAAAACAAGAATCTCAAAACAGCCTTGGAGCTTTTTATTCCCCCACCCCCCGCCCCGGGAACTTCAGCATCTTTCCAGGTGGAACTTGCCACCCCAGGCAGCACAAATGTACTCATTCCTCCAGGGACTCCGCGTTCTCCACCCTGGGCCACGTGAGAAAACCTCCAGGCTCCTTTCCCTGCTCCCTGCTCCTTCCTGGGAGAAGGGGCCCCTCCCTGCCAGCCTCACCTGCCCACTCCAGCATGTCCTCTATATTCTCCGCTGCCCCAGGCACAAGGCGGGTCTGATCTGTGTCCTCCAGCCTCAGGATGAAGCTCCCTCGGTGCTTCTTGGCAAAGATGTAGTTGTACAAGGCAGTGCGGAGGCCGCCCAGGTGCAAGAAGCCTGGCGGAAGAAGAGAACAGCTCAGACAAGATGGGGGAGACAAGGGGCAAGTAAGTTCTGCTTGTGACACAAGGTCTCAGGGAACATCAAAGTCTAAGAAATGGCGCTACCCTGTCCCATCTCCCCATCAGGCACCCAGGCAGGCAGGTTGCCACAGAAGAGGACTGGGCTGGTTGACTCATTTACCCTCATCCTGGAAGTGGAAGAACACTGAAGTTTTGGAGCATGTCATTGTGTAAAATGGCTCCAAATCTCCCCAACTGCACCCATCATTCTACTTTGACATTTGCCTTAAGGCCAAGTTTCATCCAAAGGAGAAGCAGACAGTTATTCAGTGAAGCCACATCACACGTGCATCTAACTTATGCAAATTCAATAAAGTCCTTGGGCAAAAAGAAAAATTAATTACTAATTAAATGTACTGTAAAATTACACTTTGCCCATACCCTCTATGCATGTACGTGACTATCCACATCATATATTTTGAATTTTGTCTACTTGACACTTTAAGTGCTGGCTTTAGATACTAACCAAAAGTAATATTCGATGCCACTGTATTTCTCTTTACCCAAGTTTAAACTCTTAATATTTTACTTTTTCATCATTCCTGACTGAAAAGTTAAAGTGAACAGTTTTCCCAGGGCTGTCATTTCCCCCCTTACCCTTCCTTCTTTGGGCCAGACTACGGCCCTGTCTCCACAATGAGCTTGTCTGCATCTCCAAGTACAGGAGGCAGCACGGGATAGGAAATGGTTCTCTGGAGTCAGGTAGACTCCAGCTCAACACTGATTATGTATGTGACCTTCAGCTAGTTACAAGGCCACCACAAAACCAGAGGTCCCCAAGATAGAGGACAGGGGTCCAGTAGTTGAAAGCAAGACCTTTTAGATCAAATAGACCTTGATTCAAATTCTCCTACCCCTTGGGCACTCTACTTGACTTTTGTGTGTGTCAATTTCTTAATTTGTTAGAGAGATTAACAACAAAAAATAGAAACCTTCCTTGCAAGGTTGCTGTGAGGCATAAATGCTGACCAGAGTACCCTATTAATTTTAGTTATTATAATGATCTACATTCTTCTATCTGTAGTCAACAGCCTTTCCAACATGGGCTTTTCCCACAGATCAGCAAGGAAAGGAAAATTAAAATCATCATAATGGAGCCTTCTGCTTATTAAGTGCTTTCCATGAATACCAGTCCTTACCCAGTGCCTCAGCTGCATTAGCTCAAACCATGAGGCAGGTACTATTACCAGCCCTGTTTGACAGATGGTAAAACTCAGAGGTTCAGAGAGGTTAAATAATTTTCTCAAGCCACACAGATAGGAAGTGGCAAAGCCAGAAATTTGGGCCCAGACAATTCCAGGCCTTGGCACCCAAACCAGAGCTTGTCTGCAAACTGTTGGCAGTTCCCAACCAAGTTGACAGCAATTTGACAGAATAACTTTATATCTTTTGAATTCAATAAAAACAAATAGTCTCATATTTTGTATGCTTTTACGAGTTTCCTTTTTCTACTAATTTCTTTATATTGATTTTATAAAAGTATTAGTCCATAATTGACTGGAAATCAGAAACCAGTCCTTTCACCAGGGGTGGTTTGAGAAGCATGCTCTACACTATACTGCCTGCCGAGAAAGACCCCTGTCACTCTGTGTAGCTGAGATCTTGCCACAAAGGTAGCTTTGTGACCCTGGAGTTCAGAATGAGAGGCATGCTTGGTGTGAAGAGGGCAAGCAGGTTGCCTTGGTGAGAAAAGAATTTGGGGAACTGGTGCGGAGGCCCTGACAAGATCGCCGCTAGGGTATACAATGGGCCCCTGCCTCACTCTCTGGTTTGCTAGGCTCCAACACTAATCACAGGGCCTTTGTACCTCCAATTTCCTCTGCCCAGAAGGTTCCTTCTATAGGTTTCACATACCTAGCTCCTTCTTGTTATCTGGTTCTCCGCTCATATGTCACCTCCTCAGCAAGGCATCCTTGAGCATCCTACCCAACCCCCAGTCCCCTACCCTGCTTCATTTTCCACATGACACACGTGACTGTTTAAAACTAGTTATTTTTATACGTGTTTGTTGCAGCCACTACAGTGTAGGCTTCTTGGGAGCGGGGGTCCTACTTTCTCCATGTCCACTGTATCGCAGCGCCTAGAACATTTTGTACTCAATACACATTTACTATATACACAAAAGAAAAAAGGGGCCCAAAGAAATGGTATAGTACAATAAACACGAAATTCCTGGCAATGAGAAAAACTTCCGCTCGTAAACCTATTTCTGCTTCTGTATAATGAGGCCACACTGCCCGCCCAGTCTGACTCCACCGGAAGGGATTCGCTCGGATCGTTCGGGGGGCGGGCAAGAGACGGTGGGTCTCGGCCTGCAGCGTCACGTCCGCCAAGGTTACCTGTGGGGCTGGGGGCGAACCGCACTCGCACCGCAGCCCCGGCATGAGTGTCCAGGCTGGCCTCGCGCCGTCCCAGGGGGCGGCCCAAGGCCGCCAGGGGCCTCCGGGGATGCAACAACCTCTTCAGGAGCACAGCCATGTGGAGTGGAATCGCACACGTGGGCTTCTCCGTGCATCACTTCCGGGGACTCCTCCCAGCAAATCCGCTTCCGCCACAGCAGGCGCAACCCCGCCCCTTAAAGGCGCAGGCCTCCTAGCCTACAAGCCCACGCCCCCTTGCACGACTGCGGCCCCACTCGGCCTCTAGGGGGCAGAGTCCAGCGAGCGGGCGATTTCCCGGGCCCGCCCCGCTGGGTTCTTGAAAGCTAAAGCGTGGCAGGGGCCGGGCCGGGGAAGCGGAGGAGGCGGGTCTCCATAGAAACCTCCACCTGTTTCCGGCCAGGCTGTGCGCGATTAGGGGCTGTTACCGGGGCCAATCTCAGCCAGCTCGCCTTTTCCCGGCGGCCTCTGCGGGAGCGGTGGGTGTTGTACACAATCATCATGGCGGCGGCCGGAGCCCCGGATGGTGAGTGTGGAGGGGGTGGCGGGCGCCCGGGTCGGGCCGAGGTGAGGCGGGCGCCCCTGGGGGATGCGGCCTGGCGCGGCGCGGGGGGCAGCCTGGCTCGGGAGCGGCGGTCCGGCGGCGCCCGGGCAGAATCCGGTCCCAGGCCCAGCCCGCGGCGAGCGCCCACCCCCTAACCCCCTTGCAGGCATGGAGGAAACTGGCATGGACACGGAGGCCGAGACCGTGGCGACCGAGGGGCCCGCGCGGCCCCTCAACTGCTTGGAGGCCGAAGCCGCGGCGGGGGCGGCAGCCGAGGACTCCTGCGCCGCGCGAGGCAGTCTGCAGCCTGCCCCGGCCCAGCCCCCTGGGGACCTCGCGGCCCAGGCCTCGGTCAGCAACGGCGAGGACGCGGGCGGCGGAGCGGGCAGGGAGCTGGTGGACCTGAAGATCATCTGGAACAAGACTAAGCACGACGTGAAGTTTCCCCTGGATAGCACAGGCTCCGAGCTAAAACAGAAGATTCACTCGATTACAGGTAATCCCCGTGGCTCTGACAGCCTTTCCCACTTCACCTGCCTGGTGTTGACGCTGTGCTAGGCACCGCGCTGGCCGCTTTCCTTGCATCAGCTTTCTCAATGCTCACAACAGTCCTCCCAAGTAAGTAGTAATGTGCCCATTATTCAGGTGGGGAAAATGAGACCCAAAGTCAGAGCTAGTCCGTGGCTGAGCTGGGATTCAATGCCAGTTCTGACTCTTCGGGCCAAGTTTCTAACTCGTGCTTCTGACATCTCTAATAGAATCACCTAAGGCGCTTCTGAAATTTACAGCTCCTAGGCCCTTCCCCCTGGAGATTTTGATTCAGTGGGTCTGGAATGTGGCCAGGAATTATTTTTAGCAAATGTCTCAGGTACTTCTAATAAGGGAAGTTTAGGAAACACTGTTTTTGGCTCTCATGCTGGCCCCTTCACAGATGCTCGTATTACTTAGTTTTTTCTTATTTACAGCAGTTTGCCATCTGAAATGATTTTCTTTTTACATTTTCTGCACGTACCCTGTAAGCTCCATAAAAACAGAAACCTTATTGGTTTCTATATCCCTGGGGTTTGTGGACTCTCACTTAATATTTGAGTCACAAGATGGTTGAGGAACAACTTGGAATGAATAATAGCTGATATTTATTGATCAGTTATTAAATACCAGGTGCTGCACTAAATGCTCCATGTGTATTATATCTTAGTCCTTAAAACAAGTTCATACAGAAGGAACTATTGTCATTACTCTTATGAAGTTCTGGAGGCTTAGAGAGGTTGTGAATTGCCTGAGTGCACAAAAGTAATTGGCGATAGAGCAGTATTCACTTTCGGGTCTGTTGTGCAAGAATGTTTTTCGTTTCTTCCTTTCACTGTCCTCTACCTTTTCCCAAGGTCTCCCGCCTGCCATGCAGAAAGTCATGTATAAGGGACTTGTCCCTGAGGATAAGACGTTGAGAGAAATAAAAGTCACCAGTGGAGCCAAGATCATGGTCGTTGGCTCCACGATAAATGATGTCTTAGCAGTAAACACACCCAAAGATGCTGCCCAGCAGGACGCAAAGGCCGAAGAGAACAAGAAGGAGCCTCTCTGCAGGCAGAAAGTGAGTCTGTCGTGTGATTGTTGGTCCTGGGAAGTGTGAGGCTTTGTCCTCTCAAGCCTAGGCTGGTTGTATCCTTTCTAGAATAAGCTCCTTTTTGGACAGGGCCCATGATGGAAATTTATGGCAGCAGTTGGGTGCGGCTGGCTGTTGAGTGGAGGTGACAACTACCTGAGATTTGCATCTTTGTCTCATCTGGCGGGTCAGTGTGTCTCAAGTCTATCTACTTTAGGATAAGGCCTTTGTAAAGGCAGGCTTTAGACCAGGTATTGAAATGAAGCAGATGTGGGTTTCTCTTCTATTTAGCGCCAGAGAAAAATGCCACTATTGGAATTAATCCTCCATTTTATACAAGTGCTTACATTTGTTTTTTGGCTTGTGGCTTCCCTCACGTCAACAAGCCCTTTTCTGGATAGGCATGGAAATCAGTAGCTTTCAGAGGTTCCTCTAAAACTGACTGTTTCAGGAAGCCAAATGAAGCTGACTAGGAAGATAGCTATGCTGATTTTCGTTTTTTCCCTCTTCCTGGTCTGTGAAATGGGGGCCTGAATTTTTACATGCTTTGTTGCTCATTTTGGATGGAAGAGATCCAGCCTGTTTTGTGCTCATTGTAGCCGTTCAGATTCTTTTTTGTAATTGGGAAAAGTAAGAGTGTTTCACTGTGGAAGGAACTGATTGGAAGAACCATCACTTGTGATCTTATCACCCAGCAAACCCCACTTGTAGTTATGGAGTCTCCTGGCCACTCTTAATGTGTTCCAGGAAAATAGATATTCTCAACTCAGTCTGTATCCTGAGGAGAGTAAACCAACCTTGACCAACATCAATTTCAGTGACCTTAGGCACCAAGGCACATGGCCAACAGTGTGAGAAGGACACAATTTTGTGTTACAGGTCCATAATCCCTTATATGTGCTTCCAGAACCCCAAAAGAGTCTGAAAACCCAAGTGCTTTTATAAATTTGGCAGCAAAACCTGATCAGAATTAGTGTGAATAGTCATGTTTTGCCCTAGAAATATTAACACATTTGATAACAAGGTGCTACCCTAGACTCCATAAAGAATATTATGTAGTGTATTTTAAAACTGTATTCCGAAAAAGAAAAAAACTATTACGTTTATAAAATCCTTAAAAAGTTTTAGACTTTATAAAGTACAAAACATTTGTCCATAGGGTTTCAGATAAGGGGTTGTAAACCTATATTAACATCTAAAATGTGTTTATTTGGACACTTTTGCCTCTAAATGTGGGATGATAATGTAACTAAATGAGTGCATTTCCATTTTCATATCTTCCTCTCCCACAATGTGTGAAATTGTCAAATAGGAACATGTCAGACGTGAATGAGCCTTCCCACTGGTTACACCCTTGGAGCATAACATGCCTCTTAAATCCAGGTTTTGAGTTACTACTGGTAGCTTAACAGGCTTTAGAAGTGTTCTCCACAGTGAAGGGAAAATTCTTCAAAAGGTACTTGTGAGCTATGAGTCCAGTTAGGCTTCTAATCCGCGCAGCTTTGTTCCGTTGATGCCGGTTATGAGGCGTAACGTGGCCTCCTGAGAGGGACCCGTTCTCCTGGCTTTTCATCAGCTTGCTCAAGAATCTAGGGCTGATATGTAGAGTGACCTTTTGCTAGTAGTCTGGTAGTGTTGAGTTTATTCCTACCAGAGGGTTTCCACCGTGCCGGTGCGGGTTTAAGCTGGCTCTTGGCCACCTGGTGCTTAAATTCGATTAAATGTTTACCCTCTACCCACTTGTTACCCTACGGTTCTAGCTTGACCAGATAGCGACTGTACCTGTAAAGCCACAGATGGAGAGGAAACAAGACTCAGGCATTTGGGCCAGACAAAAACAGTTTTAGGGGACCATGAGCCTAATTAGAACCCTTAAGGAGCTGCTTCAAACTCCTGAGGTGGGAGTGGGGTTAGAGACTTCTTAATGTCAGGCTATAGAGTAATCAGCATTTCTCTTTGGAAATGTGGCTCCTGAGCTTTCTGTTTAGCTGGGGTTGAGGGTGGGGTTATGGGGAAGATTTCTGCAATGGACTGAGTCTCCATTTGTTGAAGAAGTGCCCCTTCTAGGCAGCTAAGCTGATTATCAGCATCCTTATAGGTTTCTTTGGGAGTTTAAGTTGATAGAAACGGCTGTCCTGTTCTGTACATGCCAGGAGAGCAAGCATCCTTTGTGGCTGTCTTATCGTGATGATTAATTCTTTCAGTGGTGATTTCGGGGGAGGGGGAGAAGGAAGTAAAGTTTATTTGAATTAGCAATCTGGAAATCCTGATTGCTCTAGAGCTTTGATGTCTAATGTGGTAGCCACATGTGGCCGACTAAAATTCAGTAATATGAAGAATTCAGTTCCTTACTCATGCTAGCCACATTTCAAATGCTTAATAGCCACAAGTGACTCATGGCTACTGTTTTGGACAGCATAGATATAGAATATTTCCATCACGGAAATTTCTGCTGGGCAGCACTGCTCTGTAGTGTCAAAGGACCCATATCTGTAGTCACAAAAAGCTTTTGAACCAAAACATTAAGGTTTTATTCATTCTCTTTTTCAAAGAGGTAATAATAGACTAATGTGCAGTCAGCTGTTTCATTTAATTATCTCTTCTGACTTATAGCAACACAGGAAAGTGTTGGATAAAGGAAAACCTGAAGATGTGATGCCGTCTGTTAAGGGTGCCCAGGTAAGCCAAACTCCTTTGTGAGCAATCTGAAAAGGAACCAGGCTCACCTTCTGACTTCCTGAGGTTCCTGCAATCAGGTCCTCGACTCTTGTCCCGTCTTCATTTCCTGTCTCGCCTTGTTTCTGGTTCCTCCCTCTCTTACCATGCTCTTGTGTCTCCAGGAGCGCCTGCCAGCTGTACCCTTATCTGGCATGTACAATAAGTCCGGGGGAAAAGTGAGACTTACCTTTAAGCTAGAACAAGACCAGCTGTGGATCGGCACTAAAGGTACGGACTGCTCTCACCTCTTCCTGGCTCACTGCCTCTCATACCCTGCAGGGCGTGGCCTTGGGTGCAATTCCGCTCCTCATTCTGAAATCCTTCTCCACTGTGCTTTGTGTGCTCCTGGCTTTCAATTTTGCTTTTTGATGCTCGCCTTCTATTTGGACCCTCTTCCCTCATTCTTTTTAGTCTGATCTCAGGGCCAATCCTTCAAACATTGGCTCTTCAGCTGCAGCCAAAACCAGAGGTTCCAAATGTGTGGCCTGAGGGCCATGTCTAGTCCACAGACAAGGGTTTTATGAGTTTACACACAATCTGTGAAAATCAGGAGGTTACACTGGATCTGATTTTTTTTTTTTTTTGGTGCTTCTCTTGAAAAGAAGCAAAAGATCTAGCCATTCTGGACCTGCATTTTCACATGGCAACGATCAGCCAGAGCCGAGCAGTGGCTTCAGGTGGTCCGTGCTATAGTCCTCACGGTTTCATTTATCTTTTATTGTAGCCAGCTTTATTCATTTATGTCACCTGCCTGGCTCCTGTAGATCAGAGTTTGCCCCTGTACTAGGGACCTGCCTCTCCTTCCCTGCCTGGCTGCCCTCTGCTTCCGCCCACCTACTCTGCCTGTGCCTGTGAATCAGGCTTGCTATTTGCTGGGAAGTGTCTCTGACTGTCCTCCCTCTCCCTTCCCCCAGATGGTTCAAAATCTTGTCAGTTACATTCCAGAATTATCTGTGTCCCTTTCTTTGCCACTCTGTTGCGCCAGTTAACTCCTAGCGTCTCAAAACTTGGTCTGTTAAAGCAAATTAATCTATATCCCTGCCGCATCTGGGATCTCTTTTGTCCTGCCCATCTTCTGTACTGGTTTTTCCTCACTGGTTCCTGTGCTCAAAAACCTTGCGCTCTTTAAGGCCAAGTTCAAATGCCTAAGCATAGTGTCCCGTATTCTCAACGATGGGGCCCAGTTAAGTTTCTGACCTCGCTTCCTGCCCCACTTGCATTGTTGTGCCCTACGTACTTCAACTGCATCACTCCCTGAGCTTCCCACCGTGCTTTGCACAGCTCATGTCTTTGCTCATGCTGTGCCCTCACCCAGAATGCCTACTTCGCATTCCTGTTGTTAACAAAGTCTTCCGAGGTCCTACCTAAATGTGCTCTCCTAATGAAGCCTTCGCTGATATCTCCCCCACCCTCCAAATGAATTGCTGCCCCTTCTGTTCATAGAGAGCCCCGTTATATCCTCAGAGCACTCATTACTCTCTGACTTGTCTGTCCCCCTGTTAGATTCCTGGAGGGAACCGAACATGCCTAATTCACCTGTTTCTGGCCAGCACTGTAGGTATTCAGTGTTCGAGGTAAATGGTAAAGAGAAGTATAGGGGATCTCATCGTCTGAGGTTACTTGGTTTCAGGGACAGGCCATTTAGTATGATTCTGCTTAAAATGGGACCAAAGTTTTATGGAAAATAATTGGAGTAAGGGTGACGGAGAGTGAGATTTTAATCATGTGAAATATGAAAATGTTTCTTGTTTTCAACCCTATCCTGATTCTTAAAATGAACAAAGACTGAAATGGCCAAAATGCTTGAGTTTTCTAACAAGTTTATGATTCCTTGCTATAGTCTTCATTTCACTTTCGACTCTAACTGCATGGGCAAAAAGCAAGTTGTGCATAATATTTAAGGGCTTTCCCAGTATTCCCAGGGGCCTTTGAACCCTTTAGCAGGTCATTCTCTTCTGCAGAGCCTGTCACATCATCAGTTTTTTTTAATTGTGAGCTGCCCTGCCTCTTGTCAGGTTGTCACTTATTCATGACCTTGCAGGTGATTTTGCTTAGTTCTCCACCATTGCATTGACTTGCTGAGACCCCGCCTCTTCCTAGGCTTGCACTTTCACTCGGGCAGCCTAATGGGAGGCAGGGGCTAAGGATGCTGGCCCAGAGGGTGGGTGCAGGCAGGGGAGCTGGACGAGGACTAAGTGTGTAAGTGTTCGTTGGTTCCTCAGGGAGTGTTTTCAGGTCATGAAGTTGTATAGGAAACAACATCGTAACTGCAGGGGCTAAAGAGAACCTCCCACACGTGAGTTAGAGGTTTTATTTCAGCTTGTAGGAGCAGCTGCCTTTCTGCTTTGGCACAAAGGCAGAGCTCTAGAAGAGTCTTGTTGTATCAGGGCTTCAGAGCTGTTGAGAGCCGCATTACTCACTAGCCTTGTTAAAGAGCCTGGCCGTGAACATTCATGTCTTCAAGGGTTGACCAAGGCGGGGCTTTCCATTCCCACCCAGACTGCTGTGTCAGTGTACCTCAGGCTTTCTTCTCACTTGGGAGCTCAGGAGTCCTGTCACCTGAGTGTCCTCAGCACTGTCCGAGGAGGATAGCTTGTTCTGGGAGTTGGCTGCCAGCCACTGGCTTCATCTTTCTGCTGACGTGACCATCCCAGCCGCTAGTTGGCCTCTTTCTCGATGGGGTGCTTTACCGAGTGGCACTCAAGGGCTCCTGCGGTAGCGTGTGTAGAAGGCAGTACTGACAGCCTCAGGCCCAGTGCAGGGAGAAGAATGAGCTCCAGGCAGGAACTGGGACCTGTGACCACGTGGAGCTGCCTCGGGGGAGCATGTGCCCTGCTTGTAGGGAACTTGAGTCTCTAATCTAGCTGATTGCTGTCACTCAGGAATGTGGGCCCAGGATTGTTGAATCTTCTGTGTTTTCAAGAGAAGCCAGAAGTCCATATTTTTGCATGAAATCTCTGGACAATTCAAAATGGCTGGTGTTTAAAAAGGTTTCCATCTTATAGATAAGTGCTGGTCAGGTCCTACCTGTGGGTCACTGTTTTAGAGCCACTGGAAGTCAAAATCTGAATGAACATCTTCAGGTCCCATCTCCTCACCCCCATTTTTCAGAGACCAAGGCCCACAGGATGGAAATAACATGTCTCAAGTCACCAACTAGACGACAAGTCAGGGCTCTAAGTTCCTGGTTTGTTTTGTCAACTTACCCATTTTCCAGATTTTGCTTTCTGCAAAGCCTGTAATGAGTTTTCCGGCTTGGTTTCTCCATGTGCTGAGAACTCCTCCCTGTCCCTGAGGTGTCTGCTGCTTCTGGGCGGTGGCTTTGTCGTGCAGGTGCCCCCGCCTCTCCTGCCACCAGCCCTGTCCTGCTGCACTCGGCTCACCTCCAGTCTCATCTCACTCCAGGCATCCCTCGCTGCCTCCTCTTTCTTACCTGCCATCCTTGAACTTGCTGCAAAATGTCTTCTGACCCCATGTGATAAGTGGCATTTAGAGTGTTAATCATAAGAGGTTATGAATGCTCTCAGAGAACTTCCTTCAAGTGTGTGTATTTGGAGGGGTGGGGGGCCAAGGGAGGGAATGGGGGGGGAGGGTGAGTGAGCAGGATCAAGGGATAGAAACTGGTCTGAAAGCCCCAAGCATCCCCCTTCCTGTACGAGTCACAGGGGCATGCAGTTGCCTCTTTATGGTCCCCTTGACTATCCCAGGCGCCAAAGACCTCAGCCAGGGCTGGGCTTGGCAGTAAGGTTGCAGAGGAATTTCTTGGGTGTTTATTAATCATCAGACGTTACAGAGTAACACCAGGCAAGCTATACCTCTGCTCTCAGAAACCTTTAATATACCTCTGTCAAGTCCGGTTACCCATTTGCTCCTAAGAAGTTCCCAACTCCCAAGCAGGGCTGGAGGTGTACTGACCAGAAGATCTCTCCCGTCGTCCCTAGAGGGTGGAGGTAGATTCCCCCGGCCACCAGCCCTGAGGAGGGACTGCTGAGTCACAGGAGTAGAGCAGGGGGGCCTTTAATAATCACTGTAATCCCTCTTAACTTAGAGCGGACTGAGAAATTGCCCATGGGTTCCATTAAAAATGTGGTCAGTGAACCTATCGAAGGACACGAAGACTACCACATGATGGTAAGTAGCCGGCGTGGCCTAGCCCTCACTAGTCTCCTGCTTCTGCTCCTCCAGCAGGGAGTGGACTTTCCACTGAGGAGAACACTCAGTGTTGAGAAGACACACAGGTTTAAGACCCTCATGTTGTCTTCCTGTTCTTAGAACTTAATCCGTGACCTATTCCTCGTTCTGTTTATTTTGCAAACCGCACCCCGCCCCCAGCAGTTTAAAGGGGATACACTTTATCTCTTTTGCATCTCTCATATCTGTAATATTTTGTTTTTAGACCAGGAAAATAAATGTAAAGAGGAGGTTAATGGCTTGTGGGTCTTCATTTTCAGTTTTGTCTTGCGTATGAAACAAAACCTCCCACTCGCCTTGGCGTCTGTGAGGGCACCAGGCTGGCCCTCTCTGCAGTGCTGTTGCTTACCCCAGGGGGCAGCCATCGAGTGGCCGAGGACCCTGTGGGGAGGGGGTAGTCTGTGACCTGGTAAGCATGGAGTTCTGCTCTAAAGAGAGCGGCTGCTCTTTCCCAGACAGCGTGTCTGGAGGCGTTCTCCAAGTCTGCGGAGCAGAGCAAGAGTTCCGTGGCGAGACTCCCTGAGCAGCTTAGGCAGACACCTTCTGTTTTCCCAGCACTGTTGAAGGGACTGCTTTAAAAATGGAGTTCAGCCACCTTGCTCCGAAGTTGCTGTGCCAGGGGCCTGACTTGAGCAGTGACAGGGTGCGGGCGGCGCTGCCTCCCTTGCTCGGCCTAGGAGGTGGCAGTGATGCAGCCACGTCGTCGGCCCAGCCCAGGGAGGAGCAGGGGCTAGCGGTCCGGCCTGCGGGTTGGCATACAGAGTTCACGGCAGAGGGAGGTGCTGGGAGGTCCGGGAAGAGCGGATCTCGAGGCACGGCAGTTCTCTCTGGGCAGATGACAGGTCCCCTGGCTCTAGGAAGTCAGCCGGTCGTGTCCCCTCTGCTGCCCTGTCGGGCTCTGTCAGCTCAGGGGCTGCGTCAGGCCGTGGCTGGCAGTGCAGCCCTGGGTGCACAGCTCATGGGTGTGGTGCCTCCGGGCACTGGTGACGACAACACAGGGCCTCCTTTCAGGCCCTCGGGCGCCCCTTCCGCCACTAGTCTCTGTAGTCTTTAAAGGATTGCAGGTGATTTGTTTTGCCTGCTCAGTGATTTTTTCTGTTTTAAAAGTTGGATTTTAATATTTTCAGCTGGGCCCCTTCACTCCCTTTCGAAACATCTGTCTCACCAGTTTGACCCGGTAGGGTTTGCAGTCCCAGTTTTCAGACAGCCTGGGAAGAAGGATTTCAAACAAGTAGAGTGGACCATTTCGGACATCTTTTAAGGAGGTGGTGTGGACGGCTAATGCCTTTGTATTTAGTTTAAATGCTGATTTCTCTCTGGAGTCATTGCTGGCAGAGGTGGGTTCTAATCGCCCCCTTTCTTTTCTAAACACCATTAAGTAGCACCTTGGCCTTTGTCTTAATGAAAGTGTTTATTTCCCTCTTTGCAGATGCCATTTCACTAGCTAGATTCACAGGTCACCTTAGAAAAAGGGGGAATGTCACCTTAGAGAAATGTTAAAAAGCACAGAAAAGGACCGAGAGTACTATAACAAACCCATATATCCATCACCAAGAAATGACTATTGTAAATATTTTGTAACTTGTTTTCAATCTTGCTTTAAATAAAAGAAAATATACCAACAGTGAATGTCCCCATTGTCTTCCCCTCCCCCCATTGCCATTATCATGATTTATCACGTGGATCCTTCCCATCTCTGTGCGTTTATTTTCATGTATATCCATGACCAAGATACGGTATTGTTTTGTGTTTTTTCAGTTTTCATAAATGGTATCATGGTATGTATCGTTCTGCAACTTGCTTTTTTTTGGTTCGACATTACGATCTGTCTGTATTAACTCTAGATCCAGTTCATACCTTTAAAAAGTAAATCCAGTATTCATACGAGTAGGTCACTTTTAATTTTGCGTTCCCTTACTGATGGATATGTAGGTTGTTTCCAGGTTTTTATCATTTCTGACAGTGCTGCTTTGAACACTCATGTCTGTTTCCTCCTGCATGTGTGACAGTTTTCCTAGGGCAGTGGTTCTCAAACTGGTCTCTGGATCAGCAGTATTATATCACCTGGGAACTTGTTAGAAATGCAGATCCTCAGGCCCCGCCCCACCTCTCCGGGACCAGGAACTTTAAGGGCTGGAGCCCACCAGTCTGTTCTAACAAGCCCCCAGCTGGCTCTGCTGCACACGCAAGTTCGGGAACCACCGCTTTAGGATCGGCTGTGCCTAACTCTCCCACCTTTTTATGTTTTATTTATCCATTTATTTTTGACAGGAGAATGCTCCCCATGTGCACAGTTTTTTTTTTCCCCCCTTCCCTTTTTAATTAATTCACTTCTCAGCCCTCCCCGTGTTTGTTGTGCTGCCTGCTCAGTCTCCTGACTTCTGAAGTACCGCTTGGTTTTCCTTTTTCCCTTCCAGGCGTTTCAGTTGGGCCCCACGGAAGCCTCTTACTACTGGGTGTACTGGGTTCCAACTCAATATGTGGATGCAATCAAAGACACTGTGCTGGGGAAATGGCAGTATTTTTGAAAGCACTTTCACCTCTGGCCCAGGAGACTGACCCAAAGTGAAGGACATTGCTGGGAGAGGCCTGCAGCATCCCTGGATTTCAGAGTTCTGGAACTTTGTTCAAAAAAAATCTATATCCACTCTAAGGTGATGTGGTGACTGAAGCCAGAGGTGATGTACTTTCACCATTAGCTTAATTTTAACTTAAAATCACCGGTTCCCTTTCTTGCAGTCAGCTTCATACCATTTTTAAAAGTCAATATGGTGGAAATCAATAAATCTGAATTCTGAACATGTTGTGTGGAATACTCTTAAGTGTGTTTGAGAGTAGATCTACCAATTTTGTTTAGAAAGGAATGATCGAAAGCTTTCTGGTTTCTTTCTTTCTTTTTTTTTTTTTTTTTTGTTTTAAGTGATTTCACCTCAACTATTTTCATGAATCTTTGGTTGCAAACATTTGGACTGCGTTGTGATGAGTTGGGGTGGGTTTTTCCCTCTCTTATATGAAATTGTATGCAGAATGTGGGGTTAGTAAGCCATATTTCTCTGTCCATTGATTCAGAATGAATTCTTTCCCTTTTTATTTTCCCACTTCCTAGATTGGAATTTATGTTTTAAAAACCCAAAGATGTCAGTTGCTCCTTTTGTACCTCATTACCACCTCCTTTCCTGGCTTCCCTCTTGCCACGCTGCTGCTCGTGAACACGAGGCGGGAGAGGAAGAGCTGTGGGTCTGGTCGGGGTCGCTCACACTGGCCGTGGTGATTGTTGAGCAGCAGAGTGTGTCGCGGTGACTCCTGTCTGAACGTCTTGCCCTTTGGGCCCCGATCTCTGGGGAGATCCGCTGCCGCTTTGACAGTTGTCTGCAGCCCTCACTGGTTCGGCTTTGAGGCCCAGCCTGGCACAGGTGTGCCTGGGTAGGCCGACAAAGACCTCTTTGAGAGGAGCCAGGTGGAAGCCAGCTCTACAGCCCTACAGCCACAGACCCAGATCGTTCTTTCCTTAGAAGTTTCGAGAAATTCTTCAGCAGTCCAATGATTCTTTCAATTACGCATCTCCATTGGGTCCTTCTGCTCATGCATTATGTTCAAGTGTCCTTCATCCCAGGTTCAGAGATGCTGCCTTTCTCAAGAAGAAGACATCTGACCTAGTGGGTTGGCCGATGTATTTAAACATCGAAAATGGGATAAATGGCTTTCGTGATCAGCTCTCCCTCTTCTGGTTTTAGCCCTGATGTTCTTTGTCCACGTGAAGTTCTCTTGTCTCCCGGTGGCTTGGTTGACTCTGGAACGAGGGACAGTCTCTTGGTGAATGATACCCTTTGTGCTGTTCGCTGTTGCTCTGCTGCTGTCTTTGCAATTCTCCTCTCACTGGTGCAGGCCCTCATAGTAAGGTTTGGCGAGAGATGTTCCAAACTTCACACTTTGGATTCTAGACTGTTACCCCTCATTCTGTGAAATGTATTAGCATGTGTTCACCTAAGATGACTATTCCTTGTGAGCCAGTTTATGGTGATATTCTGCGCCCTTCCCTTCTAAGCTGTAGTTCAGGAATCCAGCCCATCCAGACAGACTCTTGCTTTTCGTGGTGTAGTCAATGGCAAGTTATGCATCTGGGCAGAAAAATCTACTCTTGCTTTTTTGGGGGGCATAAGTATATATGGGAAGTGTAGTGTTCAGGAAACTGCCTGTTTTTCATCCTTGAAAAAGGAGCAGCGACTGTAGCTTTTCTGTCCTCGTTGGCCCGCAGCTCCTGGAGAAAAGAGTGCTTCTTTGCTACTTGTTGAAGCCTCCCTCTGCAGTTGACGGGCCTACAGAGGAAACGGTCACGTAGCAGGAAGAGCGTCACCTCTGTTTGAATACTGCCCTTTCTGTCGGCCGGCGTCCCTGTCCCGGGGGCTTGTCCTGACGGTGCCACACGCCTGCTTTTGGTCTCTTGCAGCACGCGTCTCCGTCCCCAGACTGGCCGCGTGGGGCTGCTCTCTGAGGCCCTTCCTGCTAGGTCTCCTCACTTGCCCCACTCATGCGGCTGCCCGTGCCACCTGACGCCCCTCCCTCCCGGCGACAGCGTGTGTCCCGTCCATCTCCCTGCTCCCCGAGGGCCAAACCGCCTCTCGCTCAGGCTGGTGTCATCTCAAGACAGGACCAAAGCCTGTGTGAGCCTTTTTATTTTAAGTAAAATGGTGCTTTTTTCCTTACTTGGAGATATATAAATAATGTAAATGACATCTTTTCGTATGGACCTGTCTGAGTGTTGCTTTACAGAGCTCACTAAATCTGCTGGAACCATCTTGGGCTCTGGCTCCCGACTCCGTGGAGACCTTGCTGGAAGCCCCGGAGAGCCGAGGGGGCGGCACCAGCAGCCGCTGGGAGGAGTGTTGGGTGTAGAGCCGTGCCTGGGTCCCAGCAGTATTCACTAGCTTGTCACTCGGCCCCGTGAGTGGTCACTTCATCGTCATCTTACGGTCCAGAATGTACTGACTAAACCTGTGTTAGCAAACTGAGACTCTTTGCCCTTCGGTAGCCTCGCGGTGTTCATTTTTCCCTCAGGATGCTTTCTGGGCAGAGCCCTGGCTGTGGTCTCCCCGCTGCGGCCCGGGGCGTGCGTGCAGGGCGGCGTGGCCGGGGCTGCTGCTTTCTCTCGGGAGGTCGTGCCGGCGGTCCCCCTGCAGGGCTCGCTCACACGCAGGCAACCTGCCTTTCCTTCCCTCCCTGCGGCGACTTGGCAGGATAGTGACCAGCTGGTGCCTGCGGCGACTTGGCCCCTCGGCTCTGTTCCAGTCAGTCTGGTCAGAAAATGTAGAAAGACAGTCCCGACACTTGCTGGAACTCTTTGGTATTAAGTATTTTAATGGATGACGGGCCTTTTGCAAGTAGCATTAGCTCTTTTTTAAATGAAGTCGAACTGAACTAAGGATGCACTTTCTCCGGAGTTGCTGCTTTAGATTACAAGGGGCAAGGAGACTCACTTTGCCACGTCTCTGAAAAGTTGCTGTATTTCAGCCGGAAGGGGCTGCCTTTCTTCTTACTCTCACTCTAACCACGTGCCTGGAGGAGCGGTCCCAGGCTCCCGCACTTGGCCCGCCCTCTTTGCCGGGGGCAGGGAAGGGCGTGGGATGGACCCCGGGTGCTGAGGGCCACGCGAGGGCGGCTTGCTTTCCACCGCATCCTCTGAGGGACGCCTCTTTCTCTCCTTGCCTTTGCTCATGCCTGTTGTCTTGGGAAAGGATGGTCCCTTTGTCTTAAGGCTTTGTGAAAAAGTCATCTCCAGTTAAGACTGGCCCCTGTTTCCTTCTTAGAGGGGCCTGGTAGCCTTTCTGAAGTTATAGGCGGTCAGGAGCCCTCCAAAGCGCACGACGTCTGGCAAATTTACCTGCCAGGCTGGGTGGTTCTACTGCTTTCTGAATTTCTAAAAATCTCTTTCTTTCTTAACCACTTCTGCAGAATTATTTGACAATATACATAAGTACCATGTTTTCCTTGTGGTGTACGCTCTGTTCTGGTTTTTGTTTTTAATCAAATGCCTGTTTGGGAGGAGATGAACGTATTTAGTCTATTAGATTTGCGCTGCTGGATTTTTTTTTTAAGTGTAACCTTGACTAGCTGTCTTATTGTTTATCCTGTAAGATTAGTCTATCAATTAAAGTTTGATAATTAATTGCGTCTCCTTTTCCTTCCAATTCTTCACGCGCCTAATCTGTACTGGGGATTGACCAACATTTGGAACTGGGCCCAGAGCCATTTTTGGCCAGCTGTGGTGTACCATGTTACCTTCTTACTTATTTGGCGTATACGTATATCCAAATTTGTTCCTGCTGAAAATAGTTGATAAAGGGGTTTGATTTGTTTTACGCTGTGTTAGTCACACTACCACCTCGGCAGTCAGCCACGTCCCTGTTAGGGCTGTTCTCCTTGGCCCGGCCCCCAGGTGTTGGAGGGGAAGCTGCCTCCCAGCCCTTACGCCTCCCGCCTAGCGCCTCGTGTGACTTCACTCTTCGAGGACGTGTTTGGTGAAACACTGAGACGGAGCTGCAGCTCTAGCCTCAAGCTACAAAGACCCAGGAGGAGGGAGGGAAATCTGTTACCAAAAATGGGACAAAAGCAGAATCCTTGGCACAAAGAGTGACTATAGTTTGTCAGAACTGGTTTTGACCCAGCACCACTCCCACTGGAACCCTCTCTTCTCTTCCCCCTGTGTTGTAAATGTTCCTGAAGGTTGTGGTCTCACTGCCCCTTCCTGGCTCTTTTCCACTTTTCCAATACCTCATAATCCTGAAACAACACTGTTAGATTCTTAAGCCTCTAACTGTTATATGGGAGGGAGGGATGGGTGGGGCTGTGCTATATGCTGTTCGTTGCCTGATGCCCACCTAGAGAATCTTCGGTCTGCACAGAGGGTACTTCTGGATTCTATCCCAATTCTGAACCGTTATTGCAGGCACCTTAAAACGAATAGGATGATTGACCCTCCTAAGATGGAGAATGAGATAAACTCCAGTCTGAATTTCTTACCATATTTGGGGGGGTAGATATCTTGGCATTTTCTCAACTGTGGGTAGCTAACAGAACACTTTCTACAACAGGATCCCACAGAACAGACTGTCATTAGGGCAGGAGGCAAGGACTTCTTCCTGCTTTTGCCCGAGCGGTCTGTCTAGCCCATGCCGGCTGTAGGAAGTTGACGTGCTTTCCACCCTGGAGGCCTGTGCCAACACCAGCCGGCTGCTTCTAGCTGGGATTAACCTCTGGCTTTTCCAGTTCATCAAGGCTATTTTTGTTCTGAAGCCTTGTTAGCCTATCTTATTCTACTGATAGAACCTTTCCTACTCTGCACCGCATTTTATAACTCCTAGCTTTCAAGTTTCTTCTATTTTTACCACTTTCCTCCATATCTAATTTCAGTCCCTTGCTGTCTTCCCTTTTTTGTTTTGGAAATTTTCAAACCTACAGAAAGTTGAAGAATGCTAGTGACCACCTCATGCTTTCACCTGGGTTCATCAGGTGTCAAAATATTAACTCCATTTGCTTTCTCTCACATACTTTATTTTGCTGAAGCATTTGACAGGCATGCAGACATCATGACACTTCACCTGTGAATATTTAAGCAGCATCTCTGAAGAATAAGGCCATTGTTATACCTAAGTATGACACGGTTACCTCACCTAAGAAAACTAATATCAATTCAGCAATATCATCTAATATACAGATGATATGATATTAGTAACATGGTCTAATATATCTTCTAGAACTGTTCTTTCCAATCAGTAATCCTTATGTTTTTGAGTCCTTCTCCCAAGTCTTGTATTTTTTTTTTTTAAATACCCTTTTAACTTCTCTGTTGTTGCTAGTCCTGGCTTTTCTCTCTCACTTTAAAGTAATCTCCCATATGTTTTTAATCTTAATTTCACGGTGACCCCGACTCTCTTTCGCTTCCCATCGTGAGTCTTGTACCGTCTGTTACTGCAGCTTCTGGAGCTGGGGTTCAGGAGGAGGCTGTCAGGGAACTCGCGCCCCCGCTGGCTAGAGTCCCCCTGTCCTCTGATCACTCTGGCTTCCCTCCCACATCTAAGTCTGAGATTTAAGGACTCCAGGGGTCCGTGACTGAGGACTCTTGGTTATTGGTGACAAACCCAATTCACATGAATTACGCAAGAGGATTTGGCTCATATAACCAGAAAATCCGGAGTGTCAGACCTAGGCCTATGCAGGCGCTTAAGTCACATCAGGCGCCTGACCCTCCAACTCCTGGCTCTGCTTTGTTCTCTCTTGACTTAGCTTCTACCAGACTTGCAACCCCAAGGGAAAGAGAATTGTTTTCTTCCGCAAGAATTCCAGAGTAGAAATACCAGACAGGGCTCTTATTGGCTTGTTACTCTGCCCTCCACAAGCACACAAACATAATAACCTTAGCGTCCGAGACATGTGTTAGTTGACTTCCGTTCATTGTGAGTCTGGGGCTTTCAGGTGAATACTGCAGAGTGTAGAAAACAGCAGCTGTGGCAGACCACCCAGCAGGGATTGGACCTCTTGCTATGTGCCAGGTAAATCACTTGGAAAGGACCTTCTTTAGGGTTCCAGCCTTGGTGAAGAGTGGGTTCCTCTTCTGGACCCTCTCTCCACGGGGGACTTGCTCTTAAATACTCCGCCTGCAAGTCCCGTAACATCAGCTCCTTCACTGAGTCTGTCCATTGGCAGGCACCGGCTCAGATTACGCACACGCGTTACATTGTCACCACTCCACCACGTCCCTCTTGTCAGCCCCACTTTACCCATCGGAGGAAACTTAGGCTTAGGGAAGTGACTTAGCCAAGGTCATATGCCTGTCAGGGACCAAGGCTGTGATTCAGAACCCAGATATGCCTGACACCAGAGTCTGTGCAGATGCTCATGGTATTGTTGAGAACTTAGGAAAGAACTTGGCTACTTCTTGTCTTGCTTTCATAGTTTTTCTTCTTTTCTCTCCCCAGTTTAATGTCTTAAGGGCACTAACTTGTGTTTGTGACTTGTTTTGTAAACTTCGAACCTTGACATTTATTGCTTGGCTACCATTTAAAAAGCTAAGACAGTAAGTAATACATGGGCACTTGATAGAGAAATTTCAAGGGGTAAGTCTCACACAGTTCTCCTAGCTTCTCCACCCCAGCTCTGTTCCCCCTCTGAAGGAAGCAGAATTCACTTTAGGCTTAAGCACTAAGAGGCCATCTCATGAGCAGAGGGTCAGTCATTCCCACGTAAATCCCTTATCAGAGGGAGAGGGGATCCTCAGTGGGAACTTCGCAGTAGGAGGGAACAGGCCCAGGGGAAGCACCTCACAAACACTCTGACTCAGCCCAGAGTTTTTCTTGAGATCTGGCTCATTATCTGTCATCTGCTTGGGCATCCCACAAATAAATCCATCATCCCAAACTGAAATTATATCCCTCTTCTTTTTTTTTTTTTTTCAACTTTTTGGTTGTGCCACGTGGCATGCAGGATCTTAGTTCCCCGACCAGGGAATCGAACCCACTCCCCCTGCAGTGAAAGCATGGAGTCTTAACTGCTGGACCGCCAGGGAAGTCCCTGTCTCCCTCTTCAGTCTGACCCTCCTCTATTCCCTGTTTCAGACAGCAACTCACCCAGCACCAATAGCCCAAGCCATAAGCTTGAGAGATACCCTAGACTTAACTTCCTCCGTTAACTGACCAAGTACTGCTATCTTTATCCCCAGAATATTTTTGCAATCCATCTCTCTTTATCCCATCCTCCAAATCTGCGTCTTTCTCTTGGGTTCTTCTAGTAACCAGCAAACTCATCCCCTTCAGTCCACCCTTTGCCGCCAACCGCTGAGCTCAAGTATAGCTGACTGTGTCTTCCCTGCAGAAAATCCCACACCCACTACCGACAAGTTCCTTACCAGATGGTAGGGCCCTCCTTCGTGACCTGATCCCGGCCACAGCTTGAACCACAGGCCCCCCCACCCATGAGTTCACGCTCCAGCCATATCCCTGCTTGAACAAATGACATCTGTGCACACGGGGGCGCTTCCATGTCTCCTGCCCTTGCCACGGGGCTGACCCTGGCAGAGCCTTAGAAACTCTGCTCAGGCTTCACTGCCTGGGAATGCCTTTCCCAAGCCTCTCTCCTCAGCTTCTGCTGAACGACTCTCAGTTTTCACAGATTTTTAATACTTCTGTTTTTCGTTTATTACACAACACATGGTATTTATAATTTAGAAAATACTGATTAGTGAAAATAAGCCAATGTTATTTCTACCACGTGGTGGTAATCTTTAGCATTTTGGTATGTGTTTTATGGAAATGGAATCAGGCTGTTTATAGTCTCTTCACTTAAAACACCAATCTTTCATTGTGTAAAATTATCTCTATTTAACCAATCCCATATCGTTGGATATCCAGTTGTATGCCATCAATATACTTTTTGTTACATGTATCATGTTGAATTTTCTCTTTATTTTGACAAATTTCAAACAGGATAGTTGACAGTAGTACAGTGAATGCCCATATACGTGCATATACCTGTCAGCTAGTCACCATTTGTTAACAGTTTTGCTACTGTTTTTTTTTTTTCCTGAACCATTTGAAAGTCAGCTGCAGACATCTTGATGCTTCAAGATGTATTAAGTATGTATCTCCTGAGAATAAGGTTAGTTTACTACATAATACTGATTATATCTAAGAAATTTAACACTTGTCTTATCACCTATGTAGAGTCCAATTGTCCTCAAAATGTCTTTTTTTTCCCCCAAACCTTTCAAGCTTCACATTTCCCATGAAGTTGATGTGTCTCTGGTCTCCTTTAATTTAGTTACCCTGTCCTTTTTGTCCCATATCATTGGCTTTTTAAAGTCCCACCTTCTGGATTTGTTTGCTCATGATCAGTTTTATCAATATCAGAGGTGACATGTCCTCGGTTCATCACGTCAGGTATTGGTGATGCTGAATGTGAAACATCATGTGGATTTTAACTGTCTCCCGTATTAGATGGTGAGCTACCTGAGAGCAGAGACAATCTTTATCCTTGTGTACCGAGGCCTTGCCTCGGGGCGTGCACCGCACATGGTGAGCACATTGTTGTTTCACTGGGTACGTGAGTGCACTGGCTGTCTGGGAGACACAGAAGAGCGACAGGGCCATACTCAGGTCATGACAGGCCTCCCAGCCACCCTCTCACGAAGGGCCCTGCCTACAGCAGACACACTGATCCTCGAAGGCACCCGTGGGAGACAATTAAAAACTATGCACACAATCCCATTTATTCTAATTCACGCACTTTGGAATGCTACATTTGGCCAGTTTGGTGCCTGTGTATAGTGGCACACAGGTCTCTCACAGAACTTTACAGCAAGTTTTTAGACCAGAAAGGCCTCTGCTGTTGAACACCCAGATCTTTAATAGCATCATCAATGAGTAATGTGTGTGATTCAGTGAGCTTTTTTTCCTCATTCTGGCTCCTTCGGGACTTAGCTACAGAATGATGTGAAGGGGCCGTTTCACTGCAGGTGTATGGTTAAGAGGTTAGCAAGCAGTCACTTCGGTGGCAGTACTGCTGGACTTCATGATCTTAGGCAGCAATAAACACAGATGCAATTTTTGGTAAAATGTGCAGCTGCCATGGGGGTTAAAATAGCGAGGAGGACATTTACCCCAGATGTTAAATTATGGTACATTCCCATCAAAGCAGTCTCGTGCAGCCTGTTTTGTTGCCTACTGGACCTCTAGTGCCTAATAAGCACTCAAACTATTTGTTGAATAAATGCAGTTGTGAAAAAGAATGAGGCAGTGCCTTATGCTCCAATTTGGCAGTTTTCCAAGAATACCTTGTTAAGTATCAATATTAAAAAAAAAATGCAGTATAACAATGAATGCTTCCTATTACTGAAAAAGGCCGGAAATACGGCTGCCTGACTTTGTCTATAGTAATTCTAGAGTGACACAGAAGGACTTTGTCTATAGTAATTCTAGAGTGACACAGAAGGAACTGGCAACATTGGGTACCTCCAAGAAGGAGAAGCAGGTGGGAGTGTGGCCTGAACCCCAGACCAGACTGCAGAATCTTGCCATGTCACCCCTCAGCCATGAAGATTCTCTGCCGGCTGAGGGTCACTAAGCCAGTCCCTCCACCTCTGTAACGCTACTTCCTACTTAACTACAAGACCTTGGTCTCCTCCCTCCTACAAACTAGAAGTTTCGGGAAAAGTAGAGAAGTATTTTATGATAGGTCTCTCAAGTTAAATCTCATCAAGAGTTAGGCAATTGCCTACATTAATTCCAAAGACCTAACGCAGTGCTAGGAATAAAAGGAGCACAAGTTAATACTTACTGATATATGACAAAGACACAATGTCAAAGTAATCTTCTAGGAGGAAAGAGAACCTTTTATCCTCCAAAATCACTAAATTCCATTAATTCAGAAATAGATCCTTAGGACAGGGATGAAAAATTAGTCCCACACACTGGTGTCAGCTGATACATGGAATAATCAGTAAACTAATGGAGGCACAAATATATTTGAGGCATTTTTGAGGCAAAATGTTTTTTATCACTAATTCACTCCTCATGCTGAAGGTGATGGGAGAGCAACTTGTTTCAAGTACCCTGCTGGAAAAGTCATATTTTTGATGTGCATGAATACCAATGACAAATTAGACAAATCTCTAAAAATGCTAAGCAATGTCAATATAAAGAAAGCACTTTAGAGACAAAATTAAAAAACTGAAGACAGAAAAATGTTGGTTTTATAGATTTATTTTCAACAGGCAAAAACACTTAAGACACTTTAAGTACAAGTCTACACAGAATTACTCTGTCAAAGTCAGCAATGATGCAGAGATGCGTTCTCACTTCCAGACACTCGCCAGCATCTTCTGAGTCTTCTCTCAGTGAAGAAAAGGGGTCTGGCAAAAGACAAGTTCAGTGTTTCTCTCTGGTGCTACTGACCTTAAGTGATAATCTCTGAGGTGCTAAATCCAGGGTAACTATAAAGTTATAGACTCTAATAAAATGTTTTATTTTAAAAGTCTGATCACTTGATTATTCTACAGCCTAAGAACAATAGCTAATATTTATCACGAGGCTTCTTTACATCAAGCATTGTATTAAGTGATTTCCATACACTATTCAATTTTACCTTCACAGAAGCCCCAGGTAGGTCCTATCATTATCCCCATTTTACATATGAGGAAACTGAGGCTTACAGAGGATACACAGCCTGCCCAAGACCACAGGCTTATAGAATGTTGCAGAGCTGAGGATAAACTCAGGTGTCTGACGCTAGAGTCCATCCTCTTACCCAAGAGGCCTCTCCTGCCTAATTAAGAGCCAGGCCATCTCAGCTTCCTGGACAGTTACCCTTGGGTGGGTAACCGAGGGAGGCAGAGGTCTCTGCTTCTGTGTTGCCTTGCACAGTTTTTTGTACAAGGCTGCTTTTACGAGGAGGGCTGACAATCAGTAAGAGAGTCCTGTCCAGGAGTGAACTGCTGTCAACACCTCTGGAGGAGAAAGATGATCACTAGGGCTGGCCTCCTTGGAGTGGCAGATAACCAGAAGGTGCCTGCATTTTATAACCAGTGAAAATCTGTCAAGCACTTCCATTTTTCCATTTCTTCCCAAGTCTGTCTTTATTGAAGAACCACAGAGAGATTAATTCTATGGGAGAACATAATTCCATAAATCAAGTTATTTACCTGATATTTTACTCATATACATCCTTCTTATCTGCAATGTAATCTACAATTTCTTGTGGGCACATTAACTTCTCCGCATCTATATCAGGAATTTCAAACCCTGAAAGTAAAATGTGCAACAATGCGTGAGTGTAGAAAATGCCAGTCCTTTAGAACTGAAAGTATCTAACACTTTAGCAATACCCAGAAGTACATCAAAAATTTCCAGCAACCCTGAATTCCATTTAAGTTGTGAGCCTGTTATGTTTCCAGGCAACATATTTTTTAGATATAATTCACATATTAGAAAATTCCCCCATTTAACGTGCAAAATTCAATGGTTTTTAGTATATGCACAAGGTTGTGCACCATCACCATCATCTAATTCTAGAACATTTTCATTACCCCCAAAAGAAACCCCGTAGCCCTAACCGATACCATCCCTCTAGTTAGCATACTCTCTGAGGAACTGTAGTTAAGTTCTGCTCTGTAGGAAGGCACAGAAGCCCCTTGGCTTCCACTCAGGCAATTCACCCCCAAAATCAGCTGTGGAACCTTGTAAAGGTCTCATTTGCACAACTAACCGTCCCAGACAAGAGTAAGTTGGAGTGTGCATGGGAGGCTCTGCAGGAAACCAAAGCGTGCATGCGCATGAGTCTGTGCACGCACACGCCCTATCCTTGGCACACCCAGCACTTCTCTAGACATTTAGGCCTAGCTCATGGGGGTGGGGGAGGGGGAGGAGGGAGACGGTGCCCCAAGGTGTCATCAGCTTCTCCACAGGTGGTGCTATGCCCTCATCTTGGAGCCCCACCTCAAGAATCTCTGTGCCACACTCCCCCAGGCCTCTTCTGGTCGCTCAGCCCTTGGTATTACACCGGGCACTCTGCGGACCTGCAGTAAGTGCTCTCCAAACAAGTGCACTGTCTCTAATAATCACTTCCCCCGACAGTAAGCAGGAGTGGGGGAGGGGTGGGCACGACTGTTGCAAACCCCAATCAGGCTCCCAGCATTTCTCTGCATTTAATCCACTGAAATCAAGAGCCACAACAGGCAGGTCCAAGACTCAGCCCGTGTGTGTTACCAAATTCGTCTTCCATGGCCATGATAATCTCCACTTGGTCCAAACTGTCTAAGCCCAGGTCTTTCATAAAATGGGAATTTACTGAGAGCTGCAAGAAAAGAAACACCAAACGCAAAATTCAGTCTGTGAGAGCGTTTGTTTCTCAAGACAACTGAATGGTGAAATATCAATCATTATACAGAAGATTTTTTAATATAAAGAGGCCATATTTTAAACATAAAGAGCCATAACTAACATTATACATTTAACGTGTGCCAACCCACACTTGGTGTGCTTTATATGTTAACTTACTCTACCTTATTTTGAAATGGTTAGCAATATATATAAAGCTAATGATGAACTCACTTTATATACTTTATGATGATCTCTGATCACTGTTCTGAATGACATGTGAGAGTCTGGTTTTTCCTGCTGCCTTACTGACCACTAAGACACCACACCTTACAAGTGACCTTCTGCTCCCTCAAGAATAGCACACAGTGTCTACGATCACCCTGTCTTTAATTTAGACCTCAGGATCACCAGGAAGAATTCTTCAAAAACCACACCAAAAACAAACTACCCTACCCACACCACAGATTCTGTTATTAAAGAGGGAATGTTTTAAGGAAGCCCTGTGAGAAAAACTCCAAGAAGAGTTAAGTTAAAAAAGCAAGGTGCACAACAGTATTTACAGTGTACTACCAGTTGTGTTTTTTTTAAAAGGTTGGGAGATACAGATCACATAGTACATACAATATACATACATGTACTTGTATATATATATATATATATATATATGCCCTTCCATGTGCATTGAGAATCTCTGGAAAAATACTCAAGAAGTCAGGCACCTCCCAGAAGGAGAACTGGGTGCCTGGGGTGACTTTTTACTGAATGTCCTTTAAACCCTTTGGATTTTGTACCATGTGACTAAATACTCATTTAAAGAAAAAACATTTAAACCACATCAATTACCTTTTCTGGGTCAATCTTGTCATAGAGTTTCAAGACGTAAAGAACACGGTCCTTGATTCCCTCTAATGTCAAAGGGGGTGCGTCACTATACTGGCGGCACAGCGGTGTAACTCCACCTGGAACCTAGACCAAGGGAGTAGGGAAGCACTGTTGTTGAGCCTGAAATGCCTCTAAATAAAGGCACTGGCCTACAGATGTCTTTCACAAAGCTTTCATGGGGTTAGCAAACCCACCTCATCTGATTCTAACTGTGGCCATTAGGACACACCGAGGCCTCATGCTGGGTAGTTTCAGAAGCCCTAGCAGTTCAAGAGCATAAAAATGGATCTCGTTTCCCCTCAGAGCCAGGACTGGCCCCCTTTCCTCTGTTCAGCCATCAGGCTTTGGACGTTTGTTCCGCTCAGTAACACTGCCACTAAAATCATCTAGGGCCTGCAGAAGAGCCTAAGGCTTCTCATGGCATCTCAAGCAGCCCACTGCCTCTGTAAGGCACTGCCACCTTTAATACCCAAGTCAAAATAACTCACGCCAAGAGTTGTCAGGGTGAACTGAAAGGCAGCTCACACTGAGAACCATACACTGGAAGGGTCTAATTTGGCCCCGGCAGTAATTACACTGACTTTGGCCAAGACAAATGAAGCCAGTACCAACCCAAAGAAGAGGATGATGGAGCCTGATAGACATACATTCCAATCTATTTTCCTTCCAAGTGGGCTTGCCTTGTTGCCACCAGCTAAATAATGAGCCATTCTGGTCTTTGCCATGATGGAGTAGTATCTCAAATCTCTCTGATATTAGCCTACTTGGTATTCAACTAGGTGTTAGGGTCCTGACTGGATCCCTTCACCAAATGTGGAAGGGGCTCCAAGTCACAGATCAGTGGACTTAAGGCCGTGGGAGGTACGGTGCACAAGAGGAGAAAATGAGACAGCCGTTTGGCAGTTCTCACTGCAGAAGTCCCTAATCTGAACTGGTTTGTTCTCCTTCTAAAGTTGATTTTAAGTCTGCAGTTTGGAGTTCTTAGGGCATAGAAACCCACAGAAAGTGGGTTTGCCTGTTGGGGTTAAGGTCCTCCAGAGTCACAAAGGTCTACGAAAAATCATAATAAAAAAACACTGCCAAATGAACCAAATCAGTATACATCTGTTTTAGAAACATTTATCTTGCTTAAAAAAAAAATCAGGTATTGAAATCAGGTTTAATCAGCAAGCCAAAGAGATTAGATGAAGAGTTTTACAAATATTCTAAAGAGTATTTCTGGGTACTTTCAGAGTTTTAGAGCACTTGTTCTTTTTTGTCTAAATTTATATGGTCTCCTTTCCCTTCCGACTACAGCATAGGTTATGGAGACCTCTGCTCTGGGAACATCACCAGCCTACTTATCAACAATGACTAGAAGAGGCTTTCAAGCCACAAATAAAAGTAAAGAAGCAGAAAGGACTAAAGAGAAAGAGGGAGAAGACATGACTTAATATTGGTAATGACAGAAAAGAAATCTGAGGTGGAAAGATCTAACAGAGGCCTCGTCTGTGTGCATAGCAAGAGGTGGTATGAGGTGGAATTATCGCTGGGAGAGGGTGAGAGGCAGAGGAGGCTGATGTGCACGGCACCCAAGGGAAAGGAAGAAGCTGGTGAGGGCGCGCTTGCACGCAGCTAACCCAAGCGGCCCACTAGGTGTCAGCAAGGACCCCAGCAGCACTGGCAAGTGCCTACAGGGGCCAGGTGGGTACCCTGTGATTAAATGAGATCAAAGGGGACTCCACCTGGAGACCATATGCCAGTCTAAAAGGGTGGCTGCAGTGGGCTCAGCAGGAGGCAGGAAGGTGTAGCGGGTGAGAACTCAGACTCCGGAATGACAGAAGTACCCTGGCACTAGCTCTTTGTTACTAGCTGTTTGGCCTTGGGCAAGTTATTTAACCTTTCTATGCCTGTTTCCTCATCTGTAAAATGGGCATAAACAACAGTACCCAAGTTCACAGGACTGTTGTGAGGCATGAATGAGATCATGAAACATAAAGGGCTTAGAACACTGCCTGGCACACACCTAGGAAGTGCTATTTAGGGCTATCTAGTAGGATCAGGACGACAACGACCTGCCAGTTTGAGAGTTTGGCAGTAGTGTAGCCCCGAAGTACTCGATCTGACTCCTTCCCTCTCGATGCCACTGCCCAGCTCTGGTCTCTTTATTGATTTTCTATCATTATGTCAGGCCATAGTACCGCCCTAAGCACTTTACATATGTCATCTCCTTTAGAGCTAATAATAACCCCATTTTACAGATGAGGAAACTGAGAAAGAAAGGTTAGGTATCTTGCCCCAGGTTTCCCAGAATGGCCTCCTGGAGGGTCTTACTGCCTCCCTTCTACTGGATCTCAGCCATTTAAAAACAAACAAAAACAAAAAAAAGATATAGAATGGACAAGCACTTCTGAAAAATGTCCCCAACAGCCAACATTGCTTCTGGTGTTAATTATTCTCCCCCAAGATCTACACTTAACAATTACATGCGACAAAATGACCTCCCACAGACATCAGAGAAGGCACTGTCTGCAGGGAAAGAATGACTACCCTGTGGACTAGTAGAAGTAAACCTGACTATTAACGTCCATCTTACCTCCAATGGGGTCCATCTCTAAGGGAAACTCAGAGGAACCCAGATGGCTTTAAAGACCATCTCTGCAAACTACCCCCTGGACAGCTCTACCCAGATAGCACAGACATCTCAATCTCAGTTTGGAAATAAATTCCTTACCTGTTTCCAAAACACCTGCTCGCAGACCTCTATTCCTTCTCTACCACCTGGGGCTCTAGCCAGAAACCTCAGAGCCAACCTCCACTCTTCCCATTCCCTCATCATCATGTTTACTGGGTCACCCAGCCCAGCTGATTGGGAGGAAGGTCTCAAACACTCCTTCAACAAATTGCATTTAATCTTTACTCCCTGTGACCTAGACAGAGAACACCCACATTCTTCAGTGCGGTATACAGCGCCCTTCAATATACCTGTCTTCCCACCTCAACTCGGGTCTCTCCCTTCCACAGGCGCCTAAGGGTCATCCCTAAGTAAGTGCCAGGCTCTTCCTGGCCTCCGCATATGCCATCACATCCTGCCCCGACTGCTTGAGAAACTGCTGCCTTCAAGACCATGCTGACTGGGGGTAATTAAGCCTCTCTTCTTGCTTCTGCACTGTACACACACCTGTCCTCACATGTGGCAATGTCTTGCCTTTACCTACTACCTGCTTGTCTCAGCAGCCTTTGAGCTTTACCTTATGTGCCAAGCACTGTGTGGTGGGCTGGATCCACAAAGATAAATAAGACATAACCTCTACGCTCAGAAAAGCCTATGGTCTAATGGAGAAGACCAATACAAACAGAACATATCAATTATAATAAAAATGTGGCAAAGGTATTTGTAGGCTGCTTCAGTAACAAAAGTTGTCAATCAGTCCTTGAGAGGCCAGGAAGGTAGAGACTCCAGACTTGCAATTAGCCAGGAAAAGGATGGGGACAGATTTTTCAAGGAGGGAAGGACAGGCCAAGAAAAGGAAACGAGGCATGAAAGTGTAATGTGTAGGAAGAAATCAGTTCATGTTGCTGGAGATTAAAGGGCAAGGTGGTACACCGACATGGGCCCTGAGGCTGAAGAGACAGGGCCTGGGGCTGCAGAGCCTTGAGTAAGACAAAATAGGTTTGTCTTCCTGGGGAATGAATGATGTGGGGAAAATGAATGCATGATCGCAGCCCCAAGTCCAACACCATCATGCATGTCAGTCTGGTTCCAGTACCAGCAACAGCTGAGCTTCCCCTGCACAGGTGCTTTGTCTTCATCTGGGTGCTGGGCCCCAGAACTCTATGGAAATTCTCTGTGCTCTGGCTGCCAGACACTTCAGATTTGGGGTTCTGGGTCAAGTATAAGACTTCAAGGCCCCATTTTAGGCCACTATCCTTTTTTTCGTACCTTCTATTTTATACTGTTATATTTTTAGACCCAGGAAAGCTGCCTTAGCTCCTTTTTTGGGGGAATCAGTTAGTATATAAATGAATAACTAGTTGCTCTGGGGCGAACATAATGGATGGATTTGAGGAGGGAAAACCTGACAGAACGGAAGAGGTAGAACGAGTGAAGGTTCAGACAAGATGAATAAGGGCTGGAGGGGGAGGTTTGGGGTGACTGGCATACAGGCAATAACAGAAATTGAAGAGACAGGCCAGGGAGAGTGTGTGGTAAGAGATCTCTGGACCTCACCAACACTTAAGGATTTGGTAGAAAGTTCCCAACTAGGTACAAAAAGAGATGAACCAAGAGAAAGTAGTGTCAGAACAGCCTAGGGAAGAAAGCACAGCAGGGAATAAGCTGGCAAGGTTAACATATAGCTGCCACGTGTCCAATGAAGACAGGAACTGATGTCTTTCTTTTGTATCCACCTCTGTATCCCTCAACAATGAACCAAGTCTTTACTCTCCACTTCAAGCCGCAAAGGATATAAGGTGGCTAAACGGGAGCACTCAGTCAAAACCACTTCGTAAATATAAAGAAAACGGTTTCTCTGCGGTAACTGCAAACCGAGCAGAGGCAGTGGAACATCTCCAAGCACCCTGCTATTCAAGGCGTGGTCCAAGGACCAGCAGCAGCAGGGTCTTCTGGAAGCCCTGTGGAAATGAAGACTCTCAGGCCCCTTTCCAGAATCTGTATTTTAACACAGGTGATCAGTATGCACAATCAAGTTTGAATAGCAGCGCTCTAAGAATAAGGAATATCACTTTGCCTCTTAGCCTAACACCAAAGTCGGTCTCAGGAACAAAATGGCAACTATACACACTGCTCTTTTAACTCAACTTCAAGGGGACACTTTTAACCTTCTGATTCATCGATAAGACAATGCCCCCTGAATGAATCCACTACACTGTCAGTAAATCTTGACACTGGCTGCGTAAAAGAATCACTGGCAACTTTTAAAAACCGATGACCAAGCCCCACCTCTAGAGATTCTAACTGATTTGGCCAGGGCATCCTTAGTTTTTATTCTCATATCTTAGTCAAGATTGAAACCACAATTACATGAAGTCCTGGAGTTTGAAAAGGGAATTCTCAACTTAACCTTGGGAGTCGATCCTACTATAAGACAACGGTTCTTAATCTTGAGGCGCTTCAGAATCACCTGGGGAACTTAAACACATGTCAGTGCCTCATCCCAGAGAAGTAAATCAGACGGGGAGGGGTGCAGCCCACGAGGGATTTATTTTTCTTTCTCTTTCAAGCTACCCAGGTGACTTGAATGTGCAGCCACGGTTGAGAATCACTGACCTAAGGAAAGTTTCATTCTCAAAAAGGTTTCATCAGATAAAAAAAAAACTAGATACTACTTGTTTCCTATCCTTCCAAGAGAAACAGACACAAGGTGCCACAGGGAGAAATCCAGGGAGAACTGCTGTGAAGAAGGCTGTAGGCCAGGGTGTCTTCCTCTCTGCACCCTGTCATTATTTTTATCCTAGAAAACTATCACGGTATTTACCAGTATCACTACGATTAACGGCAACCAGTACTGTGAGAGCTTACCAAGCACCGCCCTCGGTACTCTACTTGTATCATCTCCTCTAAACCTCGCTGAAACTCCACAAGGTAGAAACTAGTATCCCATTTTTACGGTTCAGATTGAGGCTTAGCGAGGTTACAAGGCTTTTCCAAAATTCCGGTGTCAGCTTTCGAACCCAAGGGTGTTTGACTGGAAGGTCTGTGCTGTTGCCCGTAATCACTAGGTCCCCCGGGTCCCGGCAGGGATCAACCAAGCACCGTTAGGCAGTGGGACGGAGAGCGAGCAGGTGTCCCCGGGTCACCCCCGCCAACAGCAGCCACAGTAGCTGCGGCCCCGGTGCCTGGCCCGTCCCCACCACCACGAGCGGGCCCGACGCCTGACCCCAGCCAAGTCCCCCCAAAGTCACCGCGAATCACCTGCGTGAGCACCGAGGCCGGATGCGGAGCCCCAGGCCTCGCCCTGGCCCCCGCGGGGAACAGGGTAGTGCAGAGTGACCGGGCCGCGGCCAGCGTGGGAAGCCGGGGCAGCGGCGCGAAGGCGGCGGGCAGTCGGCGGACACAGGCGCAAAGGACACGAGCCGCCATGGCTACGCCGACCCAGGAGGCACTGCGCCGCGCCCTCCGGTCCAGTATCCTCTTGACCTCCGCATAGGCGACGCATAGAGCGGCGCTGTCGCGAGCCGCCCGCGGTGGCGGCCCCTGGCGGCTCCTGGCTGCACTGCGCCCTCAGGGCGCGCGGTCCTGCCCTCCAGGTCCGGAGGCGAATGGCTGCTAGAGCCAGAGCTAAAAGGGCGAAGATGTTGTCTTTTCCTAAACACTCATCACTGACGCAAGAAAGGAACTTATTTTTGTTTATTCTCTGAAAGTTCTGAAATACATTTATTTAAAAGGTTTGATGCCGGGAATTCCCTGGCGGTCCAGTGGTTAGGGCTCCGCGCTCTCACTGCCGAGGGCCCGGGTTCGATCCCTGGTCGGTAAACTAAATCCCATAAGCTGCAGGGCACCGCCAAAAAAAAAGTTTTGATGCCGCGATTCTTCCATAGAAGAATTTAAATTAATTTAAATTAAAATTATTAAATAATTAAATTTATTTAATAGGTCAAAACTTAAAATTAATTTTTTTTATTAATTTTATGACAATACTTCATATATATATATTTTTAAATTTTATTTATTTATTTATTTATTTATGGCTGTGTTGGGTCTTCGTTTCTGTGCGAGGGCTTTCTCTAGTTTCGGCAAGCGGGGGCCACTCTTCATCGCTGTGCGCGGGCCTCTCTTGTTGCGGAGCACAGGCTCCAGACGCACAGGCTCAGTAATTGTGGCTCATGGGCCTAGTTGCTCCGCGGCACGTGGGATCTTCCCAGACCAGGGCTCGAACCCGTGTCCCCTGCATTGGCAAGCAGATTCTCAACCACTGCGCCACCAGGGAAGCCCTAAAATTATTTTTAAAATTATTTAATAGGTCAAAACTCATAAGAATGTGAAAATATGAGTTGATGTAAATATTTAACTAAGACTAATAAATGTGGGAATTACAATAAAAGCAATATACATATTTTAAAACTTGACAATGTATAAATAATATAGCTCACAAAAATGGGTAAGTGGGAGAAAGTTTAAGCGTGCTAATTCATTCATATTTCTCAGCAGTGAAATCCAAACATATAGAACAATGGCTCCAAACTCTGAATACTGCCTGGATGAACAATTCAACAACGCCTTTAGTTTTACTTCAGTTTCTTTTTACTTTTGTTAAATTCAAGTAAAATAAAAGGTAGTGCCTTTAATTTAAAATAGAATGCATACTATGATCCTACTGTTGTAATTTCTATTTATGTATTCAGTAAAATATCCAGAATCTGTTATGTGCTGGTTGTTGAGGCTACAGCAGTGAGCAAGCCAGACTGGCAGTCTATTTTCAGATTTTACATTCTAGTGGGAAAATGTACAATAAACAAACAAAAAAAATACAACCCCCTACCCCCCCCCCACGAAAAAAAAACCCTCTAGGAAGGAGTGATAAGTACAATGATGGACAATAAAACAGGGAAGGGGGTAATGAGAGCTATGGGAGGCATGTCATTTTAGACAGGTTGCTCTCTGAAGGCCTCTCTTTGGAGGTGATACTTGAGCCAAGACTTTCATCAATCAGGGGGATGGAAAAGAAACCCCCCAGAATCACCCTACTGTTGGTGATGCCAACCAGAGTCTCTATGGCCGTGCTAGCAGTCCACCCCAGGCTTCTGCTGCAGCCTGATTTAATCACCACCACTTCACTGCTTATTAAGCAATTGGAAGAGCAATTGTATCACCTCTTTGGAATGGTCAGTGAATAAATGGCCAAGCTCCACCTCGAGTAGCAGCCTTCCATTTCTGCAGAAAACTGGTGCCAAAAATCTGACTGGAGTCCAAGGATTAGGGCCGATAAGATCTGCTTAAGTCACCAGTGACACACCAGCCTCTGATTACACCTTCCTGGCCATGCTCTGTGGCAGACCCATGGGCCAGATCTATGATGGTCTCAGAAGAAGGAGCACTCAGGAAGAGCTTGATAGCCTACCAAGTCCATGTTTGGAACCCTCTCTTCCCATAACCTCTCTGTATTTCTGGATAACATTTAATTCTTTTGGTCAAACATAATAAATCACCTCTTTTAAAATGACATATTTTGGGAGAGCTACTTTTCCCTTCAGCAAACACATAAAGAGAAAATGTCAGCCTAGATGGTCTGTAGAGGAAAAGGTTCATTATTAAGATTGAGATCAAGTCCTTAGCAGCTGGGGAAGATTTAAGAGAGAGCACTGGTGCTTTTCAGTAGCACTCCCATCAAAGGATGCGTAAGCATAAACTATGTCAGCTTCTTGCACACATCACCCCACCAGCCCACCAGTCATCCCTCCCTCCTCCCAGCACATTTGCACTACTGTCACATCCCTTCCTGTTCCCCCTGGGACCTTGTACCACCAGTTCTCTCTTCTCCCCTACATCTTCAACCTCTCCTTTGCTTCTGGCTCTTTCCCTTGAGCCCATAAACATGCCAAAGTTTCTCCTAGCCTAAAAACAAGGTCAGAGACCTCCTCCAGTAGCCTTTGATATATCTTTTTTTTTTTTTTTTTGATATATCTTTAATATCACCATTCCTCCTTCCTTTCATAGTCAACCTTCTTGAAGGAATAATCTACTCTTTCGGTCTTTAATTCCTCACTTCCTATTCACTTTTTTAAAATTAATTTTTATTGGAGTACAGTTGGTTTACAATGTTGTATTAGTTTCTGCTGTACAGCAGTGAATCAGTTATATATATACATATATCCACTCTTTTTTAGATTCTTTTCCCAAATAGGTCATTACAAGGTATTGAGTAGAGTTCCCTGTGCTATACAGTAGGTCCCCATTAGTTATCTATTTTGTATATAGCAGTGTGTATAGGTCAATCCTAATCTCCCAATTTATCCCTCCCCACCTCCTTTCCCCCTTGGTAACCATAAGTTTGTTTTCTACATCTATGACTCTATTTCTGTTTTGTAAGTAAGTTAATTTGTCCTATTCACCCTTTAATCCACTGAAATCTAGATTTACTTGACCTCCCACCCACAGCACTAAAACTTTTCATAAACCTCACCACTGCATCTTCTTTTTTTAAAATAAATTTATTTATTTATTTATTTTTGGCTGTGTTGGGCCTTCGTTTCTTGCGAGGGCTTTCTCTAGTTGCGGCGAGCAGGGGCCACTCTTCATCGCGGTGCATGGGCCTCTCACTGTTGCGGCCTCTCTTGTTGCGGAGCACAGGCTCCAGATGCACAGGCTCAGT
The DNA here is from genome assembly GCF_965194825.1 of Balaenoptera physalus. Classification (NCBI taxonomy): domain Eukaryota; kingdom Metazoa; phylum Chordata; class Mammalia; order Artiodactyla; family Balaenopteridae; genus Balaenoptera; species Balaenoptera physalus. Next base: position 72,210,852 of record NC_138898.1, read on the forward strand.
AGTTGTGGCTCACGGGCCCAGTTGCTCCGCGGCACGTGGGATCTTCCCAGACCAGGGCTCGAACCCTTGTTCCCTGCATTGGCAGGCAGATTCTCAACCACTGCGCCACCAGGGAAGCCCCTCACCACTGCATCTTAATTTAAGTCTAATAGACACAACTTCTCTGGCCATTCCTTTCCTGCCTTCTTCATGGCTCTATTTCCTCCGTTCATCATTTAAACATTGATTCTGGGGGTCTGTCCTTGACCCATTCTTGACTTTAAACATACAAGTTTTCAGAATTGATTCACTCCAGAGGTTTTAATTGCCACCTGCATCCAGCCTGGCCTCTTCTCTGAGCTTCACAGTCCTAGATCCAATTGCCTATTGTCAGATGATCTATAAGCACTCAGATCAGTTCTCTCCCCGTTGTGTGTTCCTTATTTCAATTGCTGACACCATCACCCCAGTAAGACAGAAACTGAAGACTCCTTCACCTGCTGCCTAATCATGCATTCACTTAGTCCTCCTGCTTGTTTCTTTTTCCCCCTAAATCTCTCTCTGATTCAGCTATTTCAGTCCCACTGCCCCTGCCACAGGTCAGGCCCTTCTGGGCGTCTCCCTGCCTCTACTCTTGGCCTCCATAAATCCATTATTCACTGTGGCTACAGTGGGACCTTATGGCCTCACTGCTCAAACCCTTCAACAGCCCCTTCACCTGCAGCATAAAGTCCAGGTTTGTTACCATGCCTCACAAGCTCCCTGGCTACCTTTCTAGCTTCCTGAGTCTATTCCCCATGGCATAATCATCTGGTAACACTGAGTTGTTTGTAGTTCACACCATACTGTCCTTGCTGCCTGGAATATCCTTCGCTTCTGCTCTGACCTACTCACCTTGCAAGACTCAGCTAAGTTGTCATTCTTCATGAAGCTTTTCTTGAACCCCGTGTTGTGCTTGCCCATTTGAGCTTCCATAGCCGAACTCTGAACACACCCTTTCAATTTAAAACACAGTATTTAAATTAAATCACTAACCTGTGCACTTCTGAGGTGTGGGGCCCTCACGGCAATCATTTTCACACCTACTATGTCAAGTACGTACTCAGTGTTTGTTCTACTGTTACTAACTTAGATCTACTCAGTTTTCTTACCTCTTAAAATCAAGATAACATGTTTCCCAGGGTTCCTGAGTAAATTATATCTTTGTGAAAATCCATCTATTATCTATGATGTGCTTGCAAAGTATTAACTCATTTGAGGTTAGAGACAGTGAGAACAGAATTAGTATAGGAGAGAAAATTAAATCTTTTATTCAAATGTATTAAAGGGTAGTAATGAAGTTAGCGAAACCCACTACAGTAATAGCATAAAAAGGTATCTTTAAAAGAGAAGTAATGGTGCAAATAGTTACCTTATATAGATCGTGAATACATACTCTTAATATACTTAAGAAAGTTAGGCAAATAAATACTTGTAGATTGGGATGAAGTTTCCAATGATACCACCAGATTAGGACTTTAAAAATTGCCGTCTCTCAAACCACTTAGGCAAAGGTGAAGATGATGTACTCAGTACAGCTGTGTTGTTGACTCTAAGTGACTCTAGTGAAAATGCAGGCACTGCTATCAAGGGTGCACGTGAGAATGAAAAAGCACAACAGCATTTCTAAATTAGCATTTAAATAGGTAGATATGTGAAAATAAAGTATTGTAAGTAGCATAAAAAGTAATTGCGTATTAGTATACTGAGTTAACTGAAATTTACTTTTACTATGCAAGCATCATTGACTAAATATTCTAGTTGTAAAATAATTAGTTCTTGTTTCTGAAAATGATCTTTACAGGATAGGAAAAAATATGCCAAACAGGATGTATCAAAATAAATATTTATTAACATTTGAAGCTTTATGTAGATACACCTTTAAAAGCAAATGCGCAAATGTGAGGAATTACAAAAATCAACCTAAAATCCGTTTCTCCCAAGTAAGTATAAATGAACATTCAAGATTAGTAGGGCCCCTACCAACGGAGTAAAAAGTCTGCCTGAATGAATACAGGTAATTATTTTAAATGACTTTCAAATAGTCTCCTTTATAGTAACAACTCCAAAAAGTACTAAGAGGCCAAAAATATCCAGAACACGGTGTTTCAACCTTACCCTAACTTAGTAGTAGCGGTATACAAATATATTTCCATCTTTTTGTCCAGCCAGCAAATGAGAATCTGCACCTGACCATTTAACAAAAGACCAGTTCTGGTCAGAGACAGGTGGAAGGAGAGCAGTGCAATGACCTAGGAGTAAGTCCCAAATGGCAATGGTTCCAGAAGTTAATACTGCTGCTGCAAAATGATCTTTCACGTCACCTTCCAGGAACCTAACAGCAAGCAGAGAAAAGACAATTCAGATCACATATCAAAAAACAGACAAACAGAAAAAAAAACATGAAAAAAAATAGGCCCAAACCATGCTCTCAGGAAGAACCAAATTACCTGGAAATAGGAATGCCTGTGTTTGCAATCCAGGACTGCTGGCCATAATGACTAGAGACCCTGCCTGTCTCTCTGATGCACCTCTGTATCCCCCTGCACACCAGCTCACAGGGGCCTGCCTCCCACTCTTCAAACCAGCTGAGCTCCGTCTCACCTTATTGTCTTCGCTCTTGCTCTTCCCTCTCCTTGGCAGCTCTAACCCCAGAGCTTAGCCTGGCTGGGTTCTGGTCATCATTCAGGCCTGTCGCCTCCGTAGAAAGGTCATACCTACTCAGAGATCTGAGAGCGCACACACACGTACACTCTGCTCCCTCTCTATCGCAGCACCTCTGTTTATCTTCACAGCACTCCTCACTATGGGAGATTCTCCAATTTCCATGTTTGGTCCCACAAAAATGTAAACATCATAAAACAAATCTGGTTGTCTTTTTAAGACAGGACTCTGCAGTCAGCTACTGGGGTTTGAATTTTAACAAAGTAAGAGATGTGCAACCCTGGCAAGTCATTTAACTTCATCAGTGAAACAGGGATATGATGATATGAGTACCTACTTCATAGGATTGTTGTGAAGTTTAATGAAACAGTTGATATAAAAAGCTTAGCACAGTACCTAACACACAGGAAGTGCTTAATAAAAATTAATGGTTATTCCTTACTGCCATATCACCAGCACCTTGCACAGAGCCTGGTACAGTCAGCCCTCAGTGAATACTGTGAGTGAACTGAATGATATATTTTATCTCTGGCTTGCACCCACCTTTGTATAGCTGATTCCTAGCTGTTCTTTTGAAAATCCATCAAGTTTTCCTTGACAGTCTCTCCCCAACCCTCCACTGCCAATTAAGGTGCCTTTCCATCCTTTGTGCTCCCCAAAAGTGCAAGCCTCGTGGCATTGTGTGCACTGAAGAGCAGTCACTAGTTGTTTCTTTTCTGAACAGAGAAAGGTTTACTGCAAAGGCCAAGCAAGGAGAACAGGTGGCTTGTGCTCAAAAACTTGAACTCACTAGGTTTCTCTTCTAACTTCCATGAGATTGGAAATAGTAGTGCTTCCTACAGGATTGGCACCAAATAGGCTTTCAAGATTTACTAAACAAATGGGTTTGAAAAGTGACAAAGGAAATGCTTGACCAGGTAGTTATCTGTATCCTCAATTTCTAGGCCAATGACTATGGTTCTCTCTTTATATCCAAGAAAACAAGTGTTATGCAAGCATATATTGCAGATGAGAGTTCTGAGGATCTTGTTGAGCTAAGAGCATTTGCAGAAATGCCACAGCTGGCTAAGTACATAGGGAGAGAGACTTTTAGAACATGCCATCATCTTGCAAGCTTTGCACAAGATCCAAAGAAACACAGAAATATACATTGTAACTATCAAGGTTCCTTAACCTTGTGAGTTACTAAAGCTAACCTTTGTGGTCCTGATTTACCAGGTCTATTTTCAAACATTAATAATGGCAGTCTTTATAAATGATACCTTCAGATGTTGCTCGGTTCGCCTAATACCAGCACTACTTCAGAGCTTTACATAGCTCAGAAAACTGTTGGGATGACAATAACTATGGCATTGGTAAATAGATCTTCTCATCAGTCAACAGATAAATATTTATCAAAAGATAAATATCAACTGCCTCCATGATGAAGGTTCAGTCAAGATTTCAAAGTAAAGATATCTTTGTACATTTAAAACTTCCTTAATTTAGGTTTCATGAAAAGAACATAAATTATAGTAAGTTTTTTATAGAGAATATTAATTACTTTGTATTTGAAATAGAGAATATTAATTACTTTGTATTTGTAAAATATTAATTACTTTGTATTTGAAGCCCTGTTTTTTGGTATGGGAAAAAACAGGGCTTGAAAACACATAAAATACCTATCCAGTGCCATACTAGTGGGGATCATAGGATGTAGGGAATCTGAGGTTTGACTCAGATCTACTAAACTTCATACTTCATCCTACTTCTTAACATTCTTTACCATGATCTGTAGTATTTCATGTTTCCATTCATGTCAGTGACACAAAAATATATGGTTTCTGTATTTGCACAAATGCTTCTTAAAATGTCATACTCATTAAATGGCAATAACACACTTGCCTTCCAGCCTGCCCCTGAGGAAGGCAGTAGAGCATCACACCCACACTCAGGGTCGTCTTTGGGTTAATCACAATCAGCTGAAACACAGGGCTTCCCAACAACTTGCTCTCTTTGGCACAAGGGTGACTCAGAACAACAAACAGGAGCCCCTGATTTAGGAGAAAAATTAATAACCAAGTAAATCATCCAGAGTATGTGGGGAAAAAGAAAGCACTGGCAGAGACAAAACTAAAGAATTACAGGAACGGTCAACAGGCTCTTAAATGTCCAGGATTCAATCCCTGGCTCACTCTTTTCCAGGTAGAACTGTTGAGGGTATCACTGAGCTGGACTTCTGGCTTCTCCAGCAGAGGGCTCCCTGTGACTTTACAGCCAGTCTTTGCAGGCATGACTAGCTGACTTATCAGCTTCCTCCACTTTACAGCCTGCTAACATCTCATGCCATCTCTTTGGGAAAATGCTGGCATAAGAAAAAAGGGCATATAAACACATGGAGGGAGTCCTCAGACTAGAAATGTTCATCTGTAAGTTGGTTTTTGAAAATTCGTAACACATTTTCTCATAAAAACAATCTTTTAAGTGGTGACTGCATTTTCAGGCCAGTTTGCAGTAGCCTATTTATTTATAGAGTAAAAATGACCAAAAAAAGACACCATCACCTATAGTTGTTTCTGTGGGAAAATGTGTTACAGACCTCTCCTGGCTTTAAAATTACATGTCCTAATAATAACATTATCGTGTGTGAAAATATATGTCACACATACATGTATATATACATATATATGTATGTTGTATGTTGAAAGTAGTTATTTTGGGGGGTAAAATAGGGAAAATTAATTATAGGGCCATCTTAGGATTAATAACATTCATTTCTAATTCATCCATTTCTATCAATAGAATGACTGAATTCTTATAATGAGAATGAATTACCTTTATAATTAAAAAACAACCAAGAGTCAAAAAATGTTACATGCTATACACTTAACTAGGGGTTGGCAAACCGTGGCCTACAGGTTAAATCTGGCTCAATGCCTATCTTTGCATGGCTCATGAGCTAAGAATGGTTTCTGCATTTTGAAATGGTTGGAAAAAAGAGGAAGAACATTTTGTGCCACATGAAAATTATATGAAATCCAAGTCTCAGAAAGTTTTATTGTCCAAAAAGTTTTATTGGAACATAGCCACACGATTTGTTTACGTATTACCTCTACTGACTTGGGGCTGTAGTGGCAGAGTAGAGTAGCTGCAACAGAGACCACGTGGCCTGCAAAGCTGAAAATATTTACCATCTGGGCACTTTACAGAAAACGTTTGCTGATTCCTGTACTGAACTATTAACTATTATTTCTGGAGGTTGGCTTCATGGAGAAATTTTACTTCCTATCTTATACATTTCTGTGTTACATGTTTCAATATCAAATAGGTATTAATGTTGTAAAAACAAAAATGTAAAATTATTTAAATGCCTAGTAGGTATATTTAATCATTCCAGAAATAAATTCAACCCTCTTATTTTAAGATGAAAAAAGTTAGCCCCAAGATAATGTGATAGATTATCTAAGATCACACAACATTTTCTTGGTGGCATACGGGATCTTAGTTCCCTGACCAGGGATTGAACTCACGCCCCCTGCAGTGGAAGCGTGGAGTTTTAACCAATGGGCCTCTAGGGAAGTCCCTAAGATCACACAACTTTTGAGTTCATTTCCACAGATGCTGCTAGGCTAGGGAAAGACCCAATATCCTTTGTGTTCAGAGCATCTGGGTGCTGACGCTCACAGAGCTGCCACTGCGGCTGGGCCGGTCAGTCTGCACACAGCGCTGAGCTGGCTGCTTTTGCCTCTGCTTGTGGCTCAACAGTGGATACTCAGGCAGTTACCCCTGACTCCTGGACAAATACCTTCACCCTGTTCAGATGTTAACACTGGACTGTAAGCCAAGTCTATTAACGCAATGGCTAAGAAGCTGTGTTGGATTCTATATGAGAATCCTAAAGCCTCAGAGAAAAACATGTCTAGGACCATTTAATCATCCTTCCTAAGGGCATTCATTCACATCATAAATCATTTATGGCAATGTGGTTGGGAGCCAAGTCTGATAACAGGCATACTATTTCTAGGTACAAATTCACAGCTGGAAATCAAGGTTTGCCCTTAAGTCATACAGCCAGAAATTTTACCCAGCCATATTGTGCCATCACTTATTTTCACTGATAAATTTTAAGAAAGAACAAACACTGCTATCCAATTTTGAAAAAAAATAGGCACCAGGAAGGGTCAGGTAATTACTACTTACTAAGTTATTGCTCTCACTCAGAGAGGCCAATAGTAACACACAAAGTGGTCCCAGCAGATCATTACTTACCATTTCAGAATAAGCTTTGTGACAGACTGAAGCTTGGTAGGAATCACCAATGTGCATCTTTTTCAGGAGTTGACCAGTTTTTAAATTCCTTGGACACCAAAAATAAATAAGTCATAATATTCTTCCAGCAAACTGGTTTTCACATAATGTTCTCTTATTTATCACAGAATCCTTTAGGAGGTGACCAAGGGAAAAACTAAGGGACACAGCACCTTTGTTTTGTTTAGCCACCAATTTAGCTAAAAATAAAACTATAGTTTAACTTGGCCAACAGTGTAATTTAATAGTTTAGCTTTAGATTTAATAGTTTAGCTATGCCACGAGGGATAAATCTTTTCACATTCCATGAGAAAAGTTTTCCATTATCTCATTTTACTTGTATTGAAATTAGGCACATGGCATAGCTCTATTATTGTGATTTTATCACTCTTCTTGTTATGCCTATATTTTCCATGGAAGACAATGGTCAGGAAACCAAATTTGGTTAGGGGAGAGACTACACCTAAAATAGACTTATAATTACGTCTCTATAATATATGTTTATACTAGAGCTGGACCAAGATAATGGAGAGAAAAGATAATGTGGCTAGACCAAGATAATGGAGAGAAAATGGACTGAGATGGGATAAAAAATGGAAAAAGGAAGACAGGAGAGGGTGAATACAAAGAAGAAAAAAATAAAGTTTGTTGGAACCACTCCTTAGCTTTATTGAGGATTTGTGACATTGATTAACTGTTCTACCATGTGACTCTACTGGTGAGAAACTTTCAATTGGCTCCCCATTAGCCACAAGATAAAGTCCAGATTCTTTTTCATGGTACTTATAACCCTCATGAATCCAGTGCTGCAACACTATATTACTCACTGCTCCCTTATTTGAAATCTTCTAATTGTCTGGACAAAATATTGTGCATATTCCTGGCTCTATATCCTTGTTCAAGCTATCCTTTCCAACGCACTCCCCATTACTGACTAATTCTCATCCCTGTATTGACAATGCCCATCTATTCCTTAAGGCCTAGATTATGTCCCATCTTCTCCCAGCTGTATGAGCTCCCTTTAGACTCCATCACTTCTCCTGGTCTGCACCAGTCCACAGAAATCTCCTCTCCTCCAATTCCCTATAGTACTATCCATAGGCCTCATATTTTATTTAATATATACTGTAATAGGGTATAATATATGCATTCAACAAATACTTCTGATGTTTCTATGCACCAGGTACTGTGTATAAAAACTGAAGACAGAAAACTAAATTCTCATGTACTTATGCAAGGTTTTCCTCATATAGAGAACACCAGAATGGTTTATCCCTTACAGAGGTTAGTACAAGTTCTGTACTTAGTAATTGCGCTTTCCCCAAATCCCAAAGCACTTTGTTTAAATCTGTATCACTCTGACCTTATGTACATTGTAGAGGAATTATATACTTTGAATTGCAAAGCAATCTTATTTCCCTACTAGATTTTAGGGGCCTTGGGACGAGAGTTCATATCTGATTCATAGCTGCATCTCCCACAGGGAATGGTACATAAGTAGAGACTCAAATACCTAGTAAATAATTGAAAGATGGGTGCTCGGTTAGTATAGTTCGATTAAGATTAAATATTTAGACCTTCAGCAATAGTTTCAAAAAGGACCACTGAACCTTGATTATAATATGAATCACTTTAGACATCTAACAAATCAGGAGGTCAATAGGGAAGGTGAACAACTACTGTATGTAAATGTAAAGTGATACAGAGCCCAAAAGGTAAACGATAGCTTTTGATAGACATCTATGAGTAACTACTCTAAGCAAGGAGCTAAGACAGACACTGAGAATAGATATAAGATACAGTACCTATCTTCAAGGACTTTCATAATACAAGGCAGTATATACTAAGTTAAAAATAAGGGCAATAGGGCTTCCCTGGTGGCGCAGTGGTTGAGAATCTGCCTGCCAATGCAGGGGACACGGGTTCGAGCCCTGGTCTGGGAAGATCCCACATGCCGCGGAGCAACTAAGCCCGTGAGCCACAATTACTGAGCCTGCGCGTCTGGAGCCTGTGCTCCGCAACAAGAGAGGCCGCGACAGTGAGAGGCCCGCGCACCGCGATGAAGAGTGGCCCCCGCTCACCGCAACTGGAGAGAGCCCTTGCACAGAAACGAAGACCCAACACAGCCAAAAATAAATAAATAAATAAATAAATCTATTAAAAAAAAAAAAAAAAATAAGGGCAATATGAACTCAGAGAGGAAAACATCAATGAGGGTTGAGGTGCTACAACAGAACTTAAGGCAACTTAAGGCAACCTTAAACTTAGAATTTAAACTGATACTTAGATGTTAAGTATAGAGGTCCCTTCCTAGCCTCAAATTCCATTGGGATCCCTTATCTATGAAATGCCAAAGGCTATTATTATTAGAAGGGGGGAACTGAAGGATGGAATGAAAAAAGGGAGTGAAGGAATAGGGAACAGGTGGCGAGGAATTTTTGTAATGAAGCATAAGCATTTCATAAGCATAAATGAAAGCTGCAGAAGGCAAAATGGGCCCCCACTGAAGGTTTTGTTTTTGGCGGCGGGAGGTAGCAGGACCGGGAGGATGGGTGTTTATAAAGCAATAGTATAAAAGATGATCTGGAGGTTGAATATTGATTGATGGCACGGAGACCAATAGTACTAGATTATATGAATAGTATAGGAGCCGAACAATGCAAGTCCAGGCTACAGAAATAGCAGAAAGAATAGAAAAGACAAGTTTTATTAAGAACGCTGTCCTCAAACAAGACGTATGTGTGGAAACCCTGAGGAAAGTGCCTCAAGTGGAAACCTGCGCCTCGAAGACGGCAGGACATCTGAAAACAAGGTCTTCTGGCAGATTAGGTCATGGTCAAATTCCAGAGGCTCCCTGGTGGGGAGGGGACAAAGTTTCTCTCAGGGGTCATGCTTTTCTAGTTTATTCCTAGAGGGTTAGGACTGGAAAATGCCAAACAGGCAGGTAGCAGTGACACTAACATCTTAACTTTCTCTCACCAAGACCCATTCTGGCCCCAAGGGAATAGTTAATGGAGAAGGCTTCTGAGAAAAAAAAAAAAAAAATCAACCTATTCTCCTCCTACAAATTAACCTTACAAGTGTCTGTGGCCGGGTGTGGTTCTCTCCCATAGTCAGGAAAGAGAGGTGGCTGGGGACTCTTCGACTTCAGTTTCCCTATCACAAGTGTGTTAATTTGAATCCTGTAATCATGTTTTATACATCTAGTAATTTTGGATAGTATTCTAGACATTATGAATGACACATCACATAAACTCTGCATTCTGTTAGGTTCCTCTGAAGAATATTGATTTCTTCCCCCTAGTAAACAGTGAAATTGGCTAAACTCAAATTCCAAATGCCGAAAACCCAGTTCAGTTCTTTTTGCTTTACCTGGGCTGCTTCAAGTCTGTCCTGCATACATGCAGCTTAAAGGTCAGCCAGATATTTAGGTAGAGAATATAGCCAGAGTTTAGGGCTCCTTCTCTGGCTCTCTACTTTTTGGGATTTTTCTTCCTTGTTTTCTAGCTGCTGTAGTTACCTTGATTTCTATCCTTCGGTCCTTTAAGCCAGCAGGACAGAACATTTTCTATCAGGCTTTTAATAACTGAGTGTGCAGACTGGGGCCTGCCCGCTGAACAGGAAACTCGCCCAGTGACATTTCCTTCTTCTAAGTATTGAACTTCCTCCAGCATATTTCTTTTTTTCTTGCTCTCTAGTGCTTTCAGATAGTTGATTTTTATATTTTGTGCAGAGTTCATAGGTATTTTAAGTAGGAGAATTAGTCTGAGAAAGGTACTCAGCCATTAACTGGAAGCAATACTTTTTTTTTTTTTTTTTGTATTTTGGCCGTGCGGTGAGGCATGTGGGATGGTTCCCCGACCAGGGATCAAACCCGGGTCTCTGCAGTGAAAGCGTCAAATCCTAATCACTAGGCCACCAGCGAACTCCCAGCAGTAGATTTTTGTCAACAAAAAAAAATTTCATTTATTTTAAAATTGTCTGCTTGGACTGTCTGAATTAATCTTGTTAAGACAAGTATATAGCATTTGATAGTAAACAAACAAAAACACAATCATATTTACAGAGTCTCTTATTTAATCTTAATAACCCTGTGAAATTAGAGGTAAATCCTTATATTACAGATGAGGAAACTGAGGCCCTCGAGGGAAAGCTTACCAAATAACAATGTTGTTCATTACAGTGGTACCAAGCAGAGCTTCCTGCATCCCTTGAACCTCAGCAAAAGTTAGTATAGTCTCTTCAGGGTGCATCAAAAACTGTTTTTCTTTGCTTCTGCATTAAAAACAGTATTAAAAATCAGCACTTTCCACCAAAGCAGTTTCTAAGCAGCTCTTCTACATATTATTGAACTATGCATAATAAACACTAACCTAATGCCAGAAAAAAAATTTCAACCAGAAAACACATGTATTCTAAACTTTCTACAATGAACATTTATTACTTTCATATTACCTACTTGGATATATTGCAAGCACCTCAAATTCATCATATCCAAAATTAAACTCACCAGCTCTCTCTTTAAACCTTGTGTTTCTTTCTGCATTGCTATCTCAACTAACCGTTCCACCACCCACCCAGGTGAGCAACCCAGAAATATGGACTTTATCCTTGTGTCCTTCCTCTCTATTTACTCAATCACCAAGTCCTAATGGCTTTATCATCTCATCTCTCTCAAATCCATCTGTTTCTCCCCATTTCCACTAATGCTTTCCTAATTTAAGCAAACAATTATTTATCTCTTGCCTATTTTACTGCAACAGGTCATGGATTAAATAAGACAAACAAGGTCCATGCCCTCCGTCATTAGGAAAGACAGATAAATAATCACAATAGGGCTTCCCTGGTGGCGCAGTGGTTAAGAATCCGCCTGCCAATGAAGGGGACACGGGTTCGAGCCCTGGTCCGGGAAGATCCCACATGCCATGGAGCAACTAAACCCGTGTGCCACAACTACTGAGCCTGCGCTCTAGAGCCTGCAAGCCACAACTACTGAACCTGTGAGCCACAACTACTGAAGCCCGTGCGCCTAGAGCCCGTGCTCTGCAACAAGAGAAGCCACCGCAATGAGAAGCCCGCGCACCGCAACGAAGGGTAGCCCCTGCTCGCCGCCACTAGAGAAAGCCCACGCACAGCAACGAAGACCCAACACAGCCAAAAATAAATAAATAAAATAAATAAATTTTTTAAAAATCACAATAAAGTGTAATGAGTGTATTACAGACATAGAGGATGCTATGAGTTCCATTTTTAGCATGTTGAATTTGAGGTATCCACGAGATGTCTAATAAATAGGCACGCAGGTCTAGAGGTTGAGAAAGAGCTCAGAGTTAGAAATATATGTTTGCAAGTAGCCAGCATCCAGATGGTACCTGAAGCAATGGAAACCGAGTTTGTGAAACCAGAAAAGGGTATAGGATCTTGAGGTATCTGTAATACTTAAAGGACACACAGAGATGTCAAGGGAGACTGAAGAACAAACTACACTTGCTGAGCCTCTCTGCTCCACTGCCTTCTTCCCTGCCATGTCTGGCTCCACCTCCCTAAACTGCTTCTATGTTATAGCCCAGTATTGAGGCAGAACCTGCTGTACTACACATACAGCAGAGAAAACAAGATGCTACTGATTCAACTCTCTCTGAAACCCTGTGATAAAATCATTCTTGATCTAATAGTTAAAATCAACCAATGCTTTTCTTACCCTCCATCTTCTGCAAACGTCATGATTTCTACTTGTTGATCACAAAGGGTCCCACTGCTACTGACTAGCCTCCTCTTTGTCAGGCCAAGCACAGCTTTTATATTTCCAGAACTCAGGAGCACTTGCTTTTCACTTTTACCATCAGGAGAACAAAGTAGTGCCCTAAACCAAATATAAGGAAAAATGCAGAGAAGTCAGGAATAAGTCTTTAATATTAAAGAACTAGGTTCAAACTTTATAAGGAAACTTTAGTCAGGGATGTCATTGATAGTTTTGTTTGTTTGTTTGTCTTTTAACAAATCTCTCTTTAGACTTAATTTAGATTCCTTCAAGACTCAAGACTAGGTTATAACTTGTGCTCAAAACAAGCTGAGAAAAATCAAGGGAAAGAAAAAAATACTCCTTGAGAATTACATACCTGATTTCTCTGATTTCCAAATTTCCCAAAGCCACACACACAAGATTACAAACATCAGGCACTAGAACTATCTGTAATACTGGGACCTAAATAAAACAAAGCAGCCAAAATTATATTTGGTTGTTTCATCTTTAATTAATCTAAATTTTCCAAAATTTGTCACATTCCTTTCTAGTGTCATTATACCAGGATAGTTTCCAATATTTGAACAAATGTGAAAATGTTCAGCAAACACCCTATTTTTATAAGCTTAAATCCAAATAAGCTATGTGCATAATAGTGTTTATTGTGGCATTTATTTAACACAATGTATGCTCTAGCAATGGGAGAATAATTAAATAAATTCTGGCATGTGGATTAATGGAACAATATGTAGCCATTTAAAGTAAGTTTATTCACTGAACAAATATTTATTGAGCAACACTCTGCAAGGCACAGTGCTAGAAGCTGGGGGTATACTGGAGAACAAGAATGAAATTTGCCAAGACAGTAGTAGATCTTAAGCATTCTCACCAAGAAGAAAAAAAGGAAACTGTGAGGTGATGAATGAGTCGATTAACTTGATTATGGGAAACGTTTCACAGTGTGTATGTATATCAAATCATCACATGTGTACATCACAAATGTACACTTTAAATATATTACAATTTTATTTGTCAACTATACCTCAATAAAGCTGGAAAAATAAAATTCAAAATAAACAAATAAGTAAGTATGAAGAATATGTAGCAACCAGGAAACATGTTTATACGGTAAGAAAAGGCACACCAAGATTGCAACCATGTAAGATATGTACGAAGGTAGACAAGGACAGAAGAAAGTATATACAGAAAAAAAGCAGAAATAACATTTTGGTGAGAGGTAAGGAACAGGGGTATCAGCAAGTTTAGAAGTCAGAATAGATATGAAATTCCAAGCTCCTCCAGCAGGTCTAAGGTAAAAATCCATCTCTGGATAAACATGATAAAGCAAATAAAGCACAATGTTAATTGTAGAGACTAGATGCTGGGTATATGGGTGCCCCCTGCACCACTTTTCTGTATGCTCGAATATTTTCATAATAAAATGTTGGGGATAAACCGCATCTCTCTGCTCTGTCTTGCATAGTCATAGATCCCATATTTTTGGTAAGCTGCACATCTATATTACCATGCAAATGATTGGAAAGATCTCTTTCAGTTATAATATTCTGACTTACCTCTGCGAAGTGCCAGGAATAAATTTTTTCCCACTGCCAAGTATCCAGAGGTTTCCAAAGAGAAACTACGTATTCACAAGCAGTTATGATACACCGCTCTTTGAAACCAGCTATTTCCCACCACATGGCACTCACATCCACAGAACAGGAACCTGAAGGATTCTGACACAGAATGGCAACAACAGTTATGTTAAAGGGATCCTTGGGGGCTGTTTAATAAAAAGAATAAATATGAAAAGTAATGGATTACAAGGATTAGATGAAATACCAACTAAATGTAATTAAAATTTTATGCAGGTCAAAAGAAAGAGCTTTGTGGGTCTTAGGTAACTACAATAATTGTCCATACACACTTACAATGATAGATTTAAAAACATGTAGCTCCAGACTGGAAAAGATTCAGATTTAACCACAAAAAAATAGACCATAAGAACTAACTGGAACATTAGTCCCATAAGAACCTTTGGAAATGAAACATTCTGATGAAGCACCCATGGGTTGAAGAGGGAATAAAACTGAAACAACATATTATTTCTAAACGAACATGCAGAATGTGGTGGCCAAAGCAGTATATCCCAACCCCCCGAAACAAAAAAAACCCAAAAACCTATAATTATAAAGGTATTTATAAAGTAAGCAAGCAGCTCAAGAAGTCAGTAAAAGAACAATGAAATAAGCACAATGATAAACAGAAGGAAGGAATTACTAAGGATAAAAATAGAAAAAAAAAATGAAATAGGAAATCAAAAAACTCATTTAACAATCAACACAACCAAAAACCAGTTTTTTTGGAAGACCTATAGGATGGACAAACCTCTTAAGTCTGATATAGGAAAAAAATACTTTTATATAGAAATGGGGAGTGAGAAGAGAGAGGCTTAACTGCATATACACAGACCAAAAAGCTGTAAGAATAATAAATAACTTTTTACCTACAAATTTGAAAATATGAATGAAATGGTTGATTCCTTTAAGAAACTAAGTTATTAAAATTGATTTATGAATAGCTTTGAAACAACATAGGTATTATTATGTGTCTTTTATAGAAAAGGAATCTGGGGATCAGAGGCTAAATGATTTGTCCCACATCACACAGCCAGTGATCCGCAGAAATAGTTTATGTGGATTTAAAGCTCTTTCTTCTATACCAGTTGTTCTCAACTAGAGGCAATTTTGCAACCCTCCCCTGGGGGACAGTTAGCAATATCTGGAGACACTGTTGGTCATCAGTACTGGGAAGGGAGTGTTACTGGTAGAGACCAGGGCTGTTGCTAAATACCATACAATGCACAGGCCAGTCCCCTACAAGAAAGAATTATCCAGCCCCAAATGTCAACAGTACTGAGATTGAAAAACCCTGCTCTACACCATCCTACTTCAAGTATAAAAAGTTAAGCAGGACAGGGGTCTAATCCACTTCTCAGGATTTACCAAAATATCATTAACAGAATATTATAATTTATATTTCTCAGAACCATATATAACACATAGCATATGAAAATTAACCATTCACTATGTCATAACCTAGAACTGCTACCCATTTTCTTACAAATCACCATAAGTGATTCTTCTAGAAATACTACATCATTTGGGTAGGAGAGTCATGAATGACCCCCCTCTCTCTCTGTCAAAATACCTGATTTAAAATTTAGATATGGAGAGTTAAGTTGTTCTTGGCAATAGCTTGACATATAAACTTCTTCAGAAGATCTCAAAATATATTCACAGGTAAATATTGCGGAAAACAAAGAATTTAAATCTGTTTTTCTGAATCTATTCTATCAAGTTTTTCTAATGATCAAATTCTTCTGCATCTTCCTATCAATTCATCACATTTTTCACATGTAAGTCACAAGACATATTATAAGTTAACAGCTTTCTGACCTTTAACTTTGAAACCAATTGTAGGGTGCCTGGGTTTAAGCTATCACAAGCAGGAACGTCTGCTATTTCCGTCTGTGGAAACAGAAGTCACATAATTAATTTATACTTTATGTATGATATCTGCCTGCATCACTCACTCATCAAACTATTTCCTATGTTTTATTTTCTATGGTAACAGCGGCAAAGTTCCAAATGCAACAACTTCATTGATAACAAAGAGAATAGGGTCCCTTATATTTAAAAATATATATTCTTTAATTAATCCTAATTTCCCCAGAATGAACTTAATGTTTATAGTGAAGCCATATCACAGAAACATATTTAAACATTTTTAAACACTGAGGAACTGATGTGTAAGGTGGTCACGCTGTCCATATTCACTAAGATACTTCATTTCTTCAGATAAAATTTCACAAAGGAAGCAGTCTGTACCTGTTCAGTGGAATGTTTCCGTGATTCCTGGCACATGTTTCCACGGAGCTGATTTTCTTTGTAGGTTGATGACTCGATGGGTAGAGGTGTTGCTTGGGGACCAGAGTCACAGTCACAGGAAGGCTGTCCTTCCCTTCCTGCCACATGCAGGCTGCTATCTAATTTTGGTGGGCTGCTCCAAAATTGTTTATGATCACTAGCAAGGCTGACTGTGGCTTTTAAGTGAGAAAGCTGGGGTGTAGAGCAAGCTTGTCCAACAACCTCTGCAGACACCTTTTCTCCATGGGCTTGGGAGCCAAAAGCTGGAGTAGAGCCTAAGATGGGGAAAGCGGGTGAGCACAGGTCTGCTGTCGGTCTGTCATTATCATCAGATGCAACAGTATTTACAGGAGTGAAAAGTAAAATGGATGAAGAAAGGCCCTTCTCCTGAGGCTGGCTTTTTTTGCTTGGCATTTTAGGGTGTGCCTTTCCTGGCAGGATGATCAGTTCCTCTTTCCCATCCTCCTTTTCTATAGTGATTTGTTTAGGGTTCAGTTCCTCCACAGCAACACAATTTCCCCCTTTAAGATGTCCCTCTCCATACGTTTTTGATCCAAAAGGCTCCATCAGCTTTTCTGAGCAAGACTTCAGTTTTTCAAGCTTAAGAGGCCCAAAGTCTTCATCAGGTAACTGAAAGTCTGTGATTTTGAGAAAAGGCGACAGATGCTTTAAATTTAGCATTTCATTCTTATGAAACGAAGAACTGAAAGCATCATCATCCAAAGATAAATACACGTAATTACTGTAAGAAAGGGAGTCCTCTTTTTGACAATGACCTTCCTTCTCTAAAACAGAAAGCAACAGAACAAATACCCAACAAGAGACATTAATTCCCAACGAAGAGTGAGATTCTAAACTCCAATATAGTGCAGAGTTCATTACTTTTCCCACCCATGACTCTGAAATCTCAGTGAACGGTTCAAAAATCAGCCATAGGTTAGTGGTTAACTAGCAGCTCCTCCTGCAGGAGCAAAATCAATGTGGTGCTGACAGCACTAGCTAGAAGGGAGACGGGGGTCGAGTCCCAGCTCTGCCACGGATTCGCTGTGTTACCTTGGGCAAGTCAATTCACATCATTTTCCTTTGTCCCTCCTACGGGAACTGGACTAAGAATCTCTAAAGTCCCTTCTGATCCAGAACTATGATTCCAACAGGCTACCAGAGTACAGTCTACAAAATGCTGGCCCTTCTCACTGAAGAAAACTTAGTCCCCTTTTCAAGCAAAGAGTAATTTACTAGACTTAAAGCGACAGGAATTCTGTATCACTCAAAGTGTAGCTGCATCCAACACCTAATAAACAGATAAGAAAGCTGTGGTTCATGTATACAATTGAATATTATTCAGCCATAAACTGATACAAGCTACAATGTGGGTATATCTCAAAAACTAGCTAAGTAAAAGCAGCCAGACACAAAATGTCACATATTGTATAATTTCATTAATATGAGATACCCCAAATAAGTAAGTCCACAGAGATAGCATACAGATTGCTGGTTGCCGGGGACTGACGAGAGGAAATGGGAAGACACTGCTTAATGGGTATGGGGTTTCCCTTTGGGGTGATGAAAGTGTTTTGGAACTAGACAGGGGTCATGGTGACACAACACTGCGAATGTACTAAACGTCACTGAATTGTTCACTTAAAAAGGTTAACTTTATGTTATGTGAAGGTCACCACAAGAAAAAAAAATTTTTTAATGTACCTGCAGGTTACTGAAATCACAGATTATTTCAAAGTATACAAAAGAACATTTCAAGTTTATTATTAGATTGCCCTATATTCCCATTCCTTTGTTTTCTTGTTGGCCTAAAAAATGATGATACAAAAGTCATGATTATTATTTTTAAATTAATTAATGAATTGTAGCTCACAGACCAAAGCCTGCATCCAGTGGTATAGAGCAGCTGGCTGCCTGTTGTGTAAATAAAATTTTATTGAGACGATCACATTTACATATTGTCTATGGTGACTTTCACACTATACTCATGTAGCTGTGATGCAGCACAAAGACCATACTTCATATCTGGCCCTTTACAGAAAGTTGCTGAGCTCTCACACAGAACTGGAGTGAATGATCCAGATTTTGTGCTCAGCTTATCAGATATAACTCCTGAGTAAATGAATAAAGAAGTTTAGATTATAACATGTCACTTGATATCCTTCAAAATCTGTGTCCTACAGACCTCAGAGAGACTGAGGTATTAGATATTTTACCCCCAAAAGTGGCTCAGAACAATTGCATTTTGCTAGACGATCATCCCTAAGAGTTTGTCAGTGGACTCTTACTCTGACACAGATTTAATTTTATTTCAAAAACATTCCCTATATTAGTTACTTCTCCCCATGGATAAAAGATTGTATGGTACCTGAATAAACACTAATTTTAGGTAAATATCCAATATAGTTTCCTTCTAAGTGTCAACTTTTTCAACCATATTTGTGAACTCTGGCACCATCCAGCTAGGGGTGAATTCTGACTCTGTCATTTTAAAGATACTTTGATCTCCTTGCCTTAGTTTCCTCATCTGTAAAGTGAGGATAAAAACAGATTCTACCTCACGTACAGTTGGTGTCATGATTCAGTGAGTTAGTATCTGTACAACATTTAGAAAGTGCCAGGCACATAGTGTTAGCTACCACCACCATCAACCACAACTCAATTTACCTTTCTCTCTCTTCTTACCATGAATAATTGCTTTTTCATTCCGATCTTTGTGCAAGGTAACTTCTTCCTTGGACCTATTAACACCTGATATGCCAGAAGTTGGCAAAAGTAGTTCATGGTGATCTAACAGAGGGGTGCAGGCTGACTTTCTTCTTCCTTTGCGTTTTCTACCAGATGGCTGGGTAACCGCCTTCCTAGAAAAGTCATCTTTAGTGGGGCCAGCGGGAGAGTTGACTTCAGTTAACAAGAGAAGTTTCTGAGGACTTTTTGAACTTGGTTGTTCTGCATATGTGTCTGACATCTTAATTTCACTTTGGTTAGTTTCTTCATTGGAAACGTTTAACTTTTTAGCAGATTCCTTATTTTTATTTTTAAACCCATTTTTTCTGACACCCAAATGACTTTGTATTACAGCCTCCAGTGCTACTTTCCTCTGGCAATTTGACATGCGTCGTGTTGTTCTAACATAATATTCTGCAGGAAATAGAAGGCCTTCAAGCACTGTGCAAGAATGTGTTTGATTTTCTGTAGAAGCAGGAGAAAGTACTTCTAGGCTAAGACTCTTAGATTGACTTAGAACTTCTTTTTCCAGAGGACTTTCATTTCTACCACCAAGAGCATTATTGGGAGATTTAAAAGACATCTCTGTGTGATTTTGTTCTTTTAAGTTTTGGTTTTCATTTGCCACTAAGTTATCGTAGGTGAGTTCATTTATAGAACATGAATTATCTGCCTCCAAGTTAGGACTTCTAAGCGGCTGGCCACTTGCAGTTATACTTCTGTTTACCTCTGGGTTATCTGTAAAGACAGTCATTTTTTCTTTTTGTGTCTCTAAGTTTACAGGTGAAGCAGGGCTAATGTTTTTTAAACTGTGAGTAGTAAGTTCACAGTTACTTTTAGGAGGCTTATGCTCAAGGTGCTGACCACTACTGCTGACTGACGGAGCATGCAAAGGAAGAGTAGTCACCCTGGGGAAATTATTTCCTCTTAAGAGTGCATCAACATCTCTCTGTGGTTTGGCGTTTGGTAGAATTAATACACTCCCTACATTATTTCCTGTAACTGGAGTTGGAGAATCCGGAATGTCAAACTTAGGACCTGACGGGTAAGTTCTTATCTCAGTTACAGGTGTCTTAGGATTAACTCTATTGATTTCTTCCTGTTCCTTTAGTCTTTTTCCAGAGAGTATGAGCGAATCAACGTCAAAGAAAGACTCTCTCTCCTGTGAAATAAATGTTCTCTCCTGTTTCCTTCTTCTCCCTAGCAGCTTACTCTCCCGTTTCTTACCATCAGGGCCACTGACCCTGCAGGGAGAATGTTCTTGGATATCATCTGATCTTTGTGTGCATGATCCTTCTGCTGGGATTCGTCCAGGGCTAAAGGACTCAGGCTCAAGGTCAAGTGTGATAGGTGTCTTTTCTCCAGTTTCTTTATCGACGTGGGTGTTGATTTGTAACGTGTCACAAGGAGATACTTTATTTTTAGGTTCTGAGGAGAAAAAAATTATATAGTTAATATTTTCCTTTTAAAATGACATAAAAACTACCCCATATTTATTTTTAAATATTACATATAAATACTACAAAACATTTATTTAAAAGAGAGTCAATGGTATTTCGTTCAGACAGATCAAAGCTCAAGTTTTTAATGATCTGATGAACTATAATAATACTAAGTAAATGTAACAAAAATGGAATTGTGCTGGAAGAATGATTTTTAAACTGAAAGATTATCTATTCTTTATTGCAATCATCTTTTCTCTTAGTTTTGTCTTCCAGCTTCACTGAAGTACAACCGACAAATAAAAATTGTACATATTTAATGTGATGTTTTGGTATATGTATATATTGTGAAATGTTGCTACAATCAAGCTAACATATCCATCATTTCCCATAGTTACAATTTTTTGCGTGTCATGAGAACACTTAAGGTCAGCTCTCTTAGCAAATTTCAAGTATACAATACAGTATTATTCCTTTTTTTTTTTTTTGGGGGCCGCGCAGCACGCAGGATCCTAGTTCCCCGACCAGTGATCGAACCTGTACCCGCTGCAGTGGAAGCATGGTGTCTTAACCATTGGACCGCCAGGGGAGTCCCTACAATACAGTATTATTAACTATTGTCACCATGCTGTATGTTAGCTCTCCAGAACTTATTTATTATGCATAACTGCAACTCTGTACCCTTTGACCTACATCTCCCCATTTCCCCCGTATCTCACCTAATTTTTTACTTTGTGTATCTTTTTTGGCTCAAGTAATTTTCATATCACTTTTCTTTTCTTTTTTTTTTGCCGCACTGCGCGGCATCTGGTATCTCAGTTCGCTGACCGGGGATTGAACCCGTGCCCCTTGCATTGGAAGCGTGGAGTCTTAACCACTGGACCACCAGAGAAGTCCCTCATACCACTTTTCTACTTCATTAGCCTCCAATTTTATGATTATAAATTACCTGACTTCTAACATAAGAAATGATTATTGTTTTTTATTAAAATATTCCCAGCCAGACTTTTTTCTTTGTGCATATATAAATAATTTTAAAAGATCATCTTTCCAATATTTAAGCAATAAATATAATTGCTAAAAGTTAAGAGAGGAAAAGAGCAACTAAATATGCAATCCAACTGAAATACAATTTATTGCTCACAGAATGGGAGAAAATATTTACAAATCATGTTATCTGATAAGGGTCTAATAGCTAGAATATATGAAGAACCCTTACAACTCACCAATAAAAAGACAAATACCTAATTAAAATATCGGCAAGGACTTGAATAGATATTTCTCTGAAGAAGATATACAAATGGTCAACAAGCACACAAAAAGATGTTCAACATCATTAGTCACTAGGAAATGCAAATCAAAACCACAATTAGATACCACTTCATATCTACCAGAATGGTTATAATTTTAAAAATAGAAAATTACAAGTATTAGCAAGGATGTGGAGAGACGGGAACCCTTGTGCATTGCGGTGGGAATGTAAAACAGTACAGCCACCGTAGAAAACAGTTTGGCAGTTCCTCAAAAAAGTTAAACATAGAATTATCGTATGACCTAGAAATTCCACGCCTAGGTACATACCTGAAAGAACTGAAAATATATGTCCACATAAACACTTGTACATGAATGTTCATAGCAGCATAATGACCAAAATTCATAATAGCCAAAAAGTAGCAACAACCCAAATGTCCATTAACTGACAAATGGATATACAAATTATGGTACATCTATACAATGGAATATTATTCAGCTGCAAAAAGGAATGAAGTACTGATGCATGCTTAGATGAATGTACAGATGGATGGATGACAGTTGAAAACTTTATGCTAAGTGAAAGAAGATAGTCACAAAAGGCCACATACTGTATGGTTCCATTTATATGCAATGTCCACAATAGGAAAATCCACAGGGACAAAAAGTAGGTTAATAGTTGCCCAGGGGTTAAGGGTAGGATGGGCACAGGGTTTCTTTTAGGGGTGGTGAAAATGTTCTGTAATTAGATAGTGACTAGGTTATACAACTTTTTGAATATACAAAGAACCACTGAATTGTACACTTTAAAGAGTCTAGGGGCTTCCCTGGTGGCGCAGTGGTTGAGAATCTGCCTGCCAATGCAGGGGACACGGGTTCGAGCCCTGGTCTGGGAAGATCCCACATGCCACGGAGCAACTAGGCCCGTGAGCCACTATTACTGAGCCTGCGCGTCTGGAGCCTGTGCTCTGCAACAAGAGAGGCTGTGATAGTGAGAGGCCCGCGCACTGCAATGAAGAGTGGCCCCCGCTTGCTGCAACTAGAGAAAGCCCTCGCACAGAAACGAAGACCCAACACAGCCAAGAATAAATAAATAAATAAAAAAAAAAAAAAAAAAAAGAGTCTACTGCTACTCCTTATCTTCTGACTGTGAGAAAAAGAACCACAGCCAAATTTACCTGGGAAATGAATAATAAAGCAAGTATAAGTGAATGGGCTAGCTTTACCTGTGTCGGTTAGCTGTGTTGAAACTTCCTGCTGGAGCGAGGAATCTTGTCCTTCTACTGTTCTCTTAATGGAATTCTTAAACTTCTCAGCTCTCTGGGCACGCTAGAGAAAACAAAAGCAGCTCACGAAGCAATTTTACAAAAAAGAAATAAATTTTGGTTAAAAGCTTTATTAAACAAAGAGCTGTTTTTATATTCTTTGCACCACAACACCAATTTGAGAGGATAAGATTCACTTACCTGAAGGCGGGCCAGTGTCTTGCTGTATTCCCTTTTCAAGAATGCTAATTTTTCCTTCAACTGGAAGAAGAAAAACACCAAACAAAACTGAGCAGGTGGAAAGGAGGCATCAGAGAGAAGGGATGCAGTGCCTATCAGACACAAGCGTGCAGCGCCCAGCAGGTCCCTCAGCTAGAGGCAGTGGAGGAAGCGGCCCTGACTCATTCTACTTTCAGTTCTCACAGAACATCAAGCTCTCTAATATCTCAGCATCTCTGCATAAGTTGTTCCTATCACCTGGAGCATTTCCTCCCCAACTCACTTTGCTAATTCCTACTGATTCCTCAAGCCTCAGCTTAGATTTTTATTTCCCTGGGGTAAACTTCTAGGTCCTTCTCCAAATCCAAGTTAGGCATTCCACCTCTCCTCTGTGCTTGCTTTATCACAGTACTTATTACACATATTGTCTGTTTACTTCGCTGTTTCCTCCCATCTCACTGTGAGATCCTTGAAGGTAGCAGGGGCTGTCATCCTCAGACAGTCATTCAACTAATGAATCAGTCATTGGTCCAGGTATCTCCAGCACCTAGAACAATAACTGATACCCACCGTGTGTCAGTTATAGTTCCAGCTGCTAGGTATACACAGTGGTCAAGACCCCTGCTCCCAGGCAGCTTACACATAGTGAGGGGTACAGATAATAAACAAGGAAACGAATAAACAGGTAAGATGATTTCACATGGTAATCAATACCCAGACAAACAGGGTGATGTGAGAGTGTCTGGGCTACAGGAGAATGGACTACTTTAGAGACAGTGGTGAGGAAGGCATTTCTGAGGACTACCATTTGAGCCCAGACCGGAAGGAGGAAAGAGCTAGCTTTGGGAAGATCACAGGGAAAGCAATTTGTCCAAGATCACACAATTCATAAACGGCATGATTCACACCTACGCAGTCTGTGCTCTTAACCTCTATGCTAGACTGCTTCTCACAGCTTCCTACTTATCACCATTCTTATCAACGTCTGGGAATTAGCTTGTTGACTTGTAAATGACCTCTGTCACCCCCACTGCAAGGCAGGATGGGATAAGAGGACTGATGAGTTATTGTGAATGAAGAGTTTCAGCACGATGCTTGGAAGAGCCAGCACGAGATGCATTCAAGTTAACAACATTCGCCGGCCCACGTACAAGGTGGCATGTGTAAGGATATTCAGGGCAGCACTGTTGTAGAAAGAAAAGCTGCAAACAACCTAAAAGGCTCTCGACAGAGTAATATGTAAAGAAAAGGCGGCACTTCCACGCTGCAGGATACTATAAAGAACTTTTAAAAATAAAGTAGGTAAACATGGACTAATGTGGATGTTAAACACAGAGAAGGAAAACGGAAGTTGCAGAACCATCCGGATCATACCTTTTACGAACATTCACCTTTCCAAAAAAATGTATTAGTTTTTGGTGGTTAAAGGACACAACCGCACCCCTCCACACCCCCACCGCCCGTTCAACACACGCACGCGCGCGCACACACACACAGGTGCACAAAAAGGTCTGAAGTCCAGATTGTTAAGAGATTTACTTAAGGGGGTGGGGTGGGAGAAGCCAAGATTGAGAGTGTGCAAGGTGGGCTGGGGAGAGTGTCAAAGCGGACTTTAGCTTTATCTACAGTTTTACATTTTGTACTTTTGCATTTCTGCTGTAAAGAAACTTTGTTCTTCAAATGCCATCTCCCACACTTTCACTTCCTGTGCTCCCTCAGTCCAGAGAAGATGGTGAGAGGTCACTGCCGCCCTCGGACGGTGGAGGAAACAAAGACATGCCTCAAATCCTGGGAAAGGGGTTCAAAGTTCTGAGTCAACCCTTCCCGCATCCCCGGCACCTTTTCCTTCTCCTCACAGCTGAGGGGCTTCCCAGGAGGCTCTTCCATCTGGCCGGCGGCCAACAAAAAGAGCATCCGTCGCTGGCCCCGGGCCTGCGGATACGAGGAGCCCGCCTGGCCCTAGGCCCCGAGGCTCCTGGGGAAGGTACGGGGTGCCCGGGATCCAGTCTGCCCACGGTCAGCCGGCCCACGCGGGCTGGGCGCGCCAATCACCCCTACCAATTACATCCGCCACTCGGCCTGCGCACGCGCAGCCAGAGACCGCAGAGCAATGGAGCGAGGCCACCCAGCGGAGAGCCGAGCTATGGATGAGACCGCAGACCGCCCAGAGCGGAAGTGGAGGAGCAGCCGGAAGTAGCCAGAGTCTCAGGCGGAGAGAGAGGCTGACGGGCTTTGACAGGAGACGGAGCTGCGCAGAGGAGTTGGTGGCCATGGAGTTGGGCGAGCTTCTCTACAACAAGTCCGAGTACATCGAGACGGTGCGCGTACCAGACATCTGCCCTCCCCTCTCCAAGCCAGCGTTCCCTGAGGCCGCCGTCTCCATCCTGTCCCTGCCCCACCCCAGGTCCCTTTGCCGTTTAGTCCGAGATTACACAGTGAGAGTTCATGTCTTGTCTGGCATTGTTATGTATTCCTTGCATGGCCAGTTTAGGCTTTTAAAAATGTATTCCTGATTTCCTCGTAGAGATAAACCCCCTTCCAGAAAGCAGGACAAGCCTCACCCATCCTGATAATTACAGCTCTGGGCTTCAGGCCTTTAAAAAAAAATTGTTTTTAAAAACTAACGTGTCATAATTTATCACTACGTGCTAAAGACTGTTAGGTTCTTTATAGTCAATACAAACTATATGTAGATGTGTGTAAATTGCTCGAAACCGGGTTAGTGCTCAGTCAGCATTACTCTTTATTTTTTCATTAAATTCTCACAACTCTATGATATTGGTAAAGTCATTATCCTGGTTTTAGGGCTGTAAAACCGAAGTATAGAAATGAGAATTTGTGTCCCTGTTGCCGCTAGGCTATAGACGTACCACATCCAATTTCTGGGTCTGTTCCTTGAATCCCTAAGTTCCTAATTCATCCTTGCTTTTTTGATATCCTGACTCGTTCCTTTGCAGACGACACCCCATTGCAAGTCCTTTTCCCTCCAGTATGAGGTTTTTTGGTGGAAACCTGTAGCCCAGAACCCACTCAGTCTGCTCACCTCGGTTTTCTGCTATTTCCTTGCAGGCATCTGGGAACAAAGTTAGTCGCCAGTCGGTACTGTGTGGAAGTCAGAACATCGTTCTCAACGGCAAGGTAAGGGACGGAGCCGGCTCCGGGATGCATATTTCTGCTTTCTTTCCACTGATTATCACATCAGCAGGGCAGATGAAATGTTGTCTCCCATTTATTGCTATATATGCTAAAATTCTCTCTCTCTTTTTTAATTCTCCAAATTGGGTTTATTGAATACAAAAAAGATGCAGTAAAAAGAGGCAACAGAAAGCCTTTTCCCTGTTATTCCAGGCACAAAATACAATGGCACCCAGCACTGAAATTATTAGACAGTATTGTAGTGTGTCCTGTATTACTGGACACAAAACATAAATAGACAACACAGTATTTTAGTGTAGAAACTAAAGGGATACTGATATAATTATCTGTTTACTAATGAATGATCCATTATTAACTGAAACTTAATTTGAGAATTGGGAAAGATAACTAAAATCTGAAATGCATTTGAAAAATGGAATGTGAAAGGCTCAGAACCTTGTCGTCTGAATAAACTGAAATAGCACAGAGATGAGCATAAACCTGGGATAATGTTAGAACACTTCAGAACCAGAGAAAATATCAAGATATATTTGAGCTTGACAAACACTGAAGTCCATGGTTTCTTCCTGCCATTAGGAACACTCAGTTTTCCTTTAAATATTAAATCTCTAACTTCTAGAGGTAAAATAGTCTCACCATAATCAAAAGATCACAGATATTTTCAGTAGAGACACAATTACTGTGTCTGTTACCCCATCATACCATGAGGTTTAATGGAAGAGAAACATAGTTTGGTAGTTAGATGTAATTAGTAATTATAGATACACTGTTTCAGTACAAAATTAGAAAATTCAGTTAACTCCATCTGACTCGTTAGCAAATATGTGGAGTTTTTTTTGAAATCCTTCAGCTAATTCCAAAACATTTTCTGTGATTTTGTAGGGAAGATTTGTGTGTGTGTGTGTGTGTGTGTGTGTGTGTATTTAAGACAAAATTCGCCATTTTAAGCATGTTTAAGTATACAGTTCATTGACATTAATTATATTCACAGTGTTGTGCAATCATCACCACTATATCTATTTCTAAAACATTTTCATCACTCATACGGAAACTCTGAACCCACTAAGGAATAACTCTCATCGCCTTTTCCTCCCAGACCCTGGTAACCTCAATCTACTTTCTGTCTCTATGAATGTGCCTATTCTAGATATGTCATTTAAGCGGAATCATGCAAGATTTGTCCTTTGGGCTGGCTTATTGCACTTAGCATAATGTTTTCAAGGCTCATCCATGTTGTAGCACGTATCAGAATTTTATTCATTTTCATGACTGAATAATATTCCATTGTATATACGTACATGTTTATCTATTCATCTGTTGATGGACGTTTGGATTGTTTCTACCTTTCCACTATTGTGAGTAATGCTGCAATGAACATTGGCATACAAGGATATATTTGAGCCCTGTTTTCAGTTATTTATTACATACCTAGGGGTGGGGTGTCTAGGTCATATGGCAGTTCTATTTTTTAGCTTTGCGAAGAACTGCCAAATTGCACCATTTTATGTTCCCACCGCAATGCAAGAGAGTACCAATTTCTCCATATCCTCATGAACGCTTGTTATTTTCTGGGTTTTTTGTTTTTTGGATGTGTATATGAAAGGTATTCAATATTTCACTGTGTGTTTTTTTCTTAATTAGTTACTTTATTTATTTTATTTTTGGCTGCATTGGGTCTTTGTTGCTGCACGCGGGCTTTCTCTAGTTGCGGCGAGCGGGGGCTACTCTTCGTTGCGGTGCGCGGGCTTCTCATTGTGGTGGCCTCTCGTTGTGGAGCATGGGCTGTAGGTGCGTGGACTTCAGTAGTTGTGGCACGTGGGCTCAGTAGTTGTGGCTCATGGGCTCTAGAGCGCAGGTTCAGTAGTTGTGGCGCACAGGCTTAGTTGCTCCACAGTATGTGGGATCTTCCCGGACCAGGGCTCAAACCTGTGTCCCCTGCATTAGCAGGCGGATTCTTAACCACTGCGCCACCAGGAAAGCCCCTCATTGTGTTTTTTTTTTTTAATTAATGTTTTATTGGAGTATCGTTGATTTACAATGTTGTGTTAGTTTCTGCTGTACAGCAAAGTGAATCAGCCATCCATATACATATATCCACTCTCTGCTAGACTCCATTCCTATATAGGTCATTGCAGAGCACTGAATAGAGTTCCCTGTGCTATACAGTAGGTTCTTATTAGTTATCTTTTATATATGATAGTGTGATTTGCATTTCCCTAATGTCTAATTACGATGAACATCTTTTATCTTATTGGCCATTTGCATATCTTTGGAGAAATATCTATTCAGTCCTTTGACCATTTTAAAATCTTGTTGTCTCTTTGTTGTTGAATTGTAGGAGTTCTTTATATTCTGGGTATTAAATCCTTATCAGATTTATGATTGCAAATATTTTCTACCATTCTGTAGATTGTCTTTTTACTTTCTTGATAATGTTCTTTGATGCACAAGAGTTTTTAATTTTGATGAAGTCCAGTTTATCTATTTTTTCTTTTGTTGCTTAAGTTTTTGGTGTCATATATCTAAGAATCCTTGCCAAACCCAAGATCATGAAGATGTACTCCTATGTTTTCTTCTAAGAGTTTTATGGTTTTAGCACTTGTATTTATTAAATGGTCGTTGATCCATTTTGAGTTAATTTTTGCATATGATGTGAGGTTGGGGTCCTAATTAATTAATTTTTGGGGGTGTGGAAATCTACTTGTCCCAGCACCATTTGTTGAAGAGATTGTTCTTTCCCCGTTGAATGGTCTTGTCATCCTTATAGAAAATCATCTGGCCACAGATGTATGGGTTACTTTCTGGACTCTCAATTCTATTCTATAGTTGATATATCTGTCCTTATGCTAGTTCTACACTATTTTGGTTACTGTAGACTTGTAGTAAATTTTATAATCAGGAAATATGAGTCTTCCAACTTGTTCTTTTTCAAGATTGTTTTGGTTATTCGGGGCCCTCTGTTTCTTTTTTGAAAGGTGTTTTATTTGGCAATATTTGGTGCACACAGAAGACTGATACGCGATATATATGTTTTGAAGCATAAAAATTAAATCAACACCATGAACCCACCACCCAGCTGAAGAACTGGAACATAATCAGTGCATAATAATACAGTACAGCCTGAAGTTCTTCTCCCATTTCTTTCTTCTACCTCCTTCCAAGAGGATACCACTATTCTGAACTTTTTGTCTTATAAATTCTGTATTTTTCAAAAAAAAATTTTTACCACATACGTGTGTATTTCTAAATAATATATATTGTTTAGCTTTACTTGGTTTTCTGTGACTATTTTTACCCTCAGTTATTGTAATAATAACAGTAGAAAACATATATTACATTTAGTAAGTAACATCGTTCTCAGCTTAGTTTCTAAGATTCATTGTGGTTTATGCATTTTCACTGCTGTGTACAATTCGGTTTATCCCCTCTCTTATGGGTGGATAGTTATTTTGTTTCCAGCTTTTTGTTACTATGAGCAATCCATTTTTGTTTCCAGCCCCTGTCCCTTTCAGAACTTTGACATTTCTGTTTTCCTGAGCCCTTCTATCGGGTGTCACAGTGCCTGCAGGAAGAGATAGGGATCAGATGAGCAAAGAGGACTGGGTGTAAACCGGAATGGTGGAGCCTGGTGAATTGGAGAATACAGGACCTAGCTAAGCTCGAGATGATTGTTGCCATATGGGAATGCAGACCTATACTTCCAGAGCTTCTGATTTTCTCAAAAGAAACTGGAAATCTGGATTTTTAAAAATGTAAAATGTCCTACTATTCACATAATAGCATCTAATTTAAATGATAAAAATGGCTGCAGAGGCCAGAGAAAACCATTTTTAGGTGCAGCCCTCAGACCCCCAACTTGCCACCTCTGCCTTGTCCTTGTTGAGTTCAGTGAAGTCTGCTTTAATACTGTTTTTCTCTCTGAAACATCTTTTTAGGCACCTCCTTTCATTTTAACACCCTGTTGCCTCTATTTTTAATCTGACTTCTCTTCTTTAGCTCCATTCTTTATGAGATAGGAAACCAGGGTTTGAATACCGCTTGCTAAATTTCTTTGACCATCTGTGATATCGTTTCCTTCTTATGTTTTTTGTGTGTTTGCTTCCTCCGTGGGAATGTAATTTAGGCTGACTGAGGGACTTATATGGATTTTCTTTATTTCTAGATTAAGATTGTTATCTTTACTTAAAACACAATAAAACAATCACAGCCATTACCAAATACTCAGAACTCTTGGTATTCTGTTTTCTTCCAAAAGAAAAATAAGTCATTTTCTCTGATTGTAGATGGAAACACAAGCTGAAAAACAATGATTGAAGTAAATTAAGGATCTCAGATGAAAGAATTATGTACTAGAAATAGGCATCTCTCTAAGCTTGAAGAAGATAGCTTTTAAAAACCACGAGAGGAGTTCCCTGGCAGTCCAGTAGTTAGGACTCGGCACTTTCACTGCCGGGGCCTGGGTTCGATCCCTGGTCAGGGAGCTAAGATCCCGCAAGCTGCATGGCACAGCCAAAAACAAAACAAAACAAAAAAACCAAGAGGACCTGTAATACTTTACAATCAGTAGCAGATGTGAACATTTCTTTTTACCGATAGAGGTTTTATAGACTGAACATATGTGGGTCAGATTGGTAAACTCTTCCAGGTGTGAGCCCATTTCTTTTTTAGTATCTTCTCAGAGCCTCATGTTCTGGCTAGTGATTTATCTAAATTCACCTATATTTGAGGTATTCCCATCTACTTCTCTAGCTTGACCTTCTGTCTTGGGTCCCAGACCTTTATTTACAACTGCCTGTTGGTCATCCCACAGATTCCACAAACTCAGCATTTCAAAATTGAATTTATCATCTAATCCCCAGAATTGCTCACACTGTCCTAGATTCTTTTTCTCTTACCCAACATCTAAACAATGACCGAGTCGTATAAAGTCTCTTCTTTTTTTTTCTTTTTAAATATTTTATAATGGAACATTAAAAAAATCATTTTTATTTAGGTATATTACATACAATAAAGTGTACCCATTTTAAATATGCAGTTTGAATAGTTTTGGCTGATGTGGACATCTATGCAACTAGTACCACAGTCAAGATATAAAATATTTCCATCACCTTAGTTTCCTTGTGTCCCTCTGCAGTCAAGCCTTCTTCTAGCTTTTCTGGTAACCTGTGTAAAACTAATAGAGGTTAGTTTTGCATTTTCTCAAGTTTCCTGTAATTGGAATCATGTACTTTTTTTTTTTTTTTTTTTGGGTCAGCATAATGTTTTTGAGATTTATCCATGTTGTTGGATATATTCATGGATTAGTAGTTCATTACTTTTTATAGATGAGCAGTATTATTATGGAACTTTTAGGACACGTATAAGAGTAGAGAGAACATATAATGAGTCCCTATATACTCATTCACCAGCTTCTACAATTAGCAATATTCTGGCATTCTTGCTTCATCTCTATACTCACCTGCCAAGTTCAAATCAATTTTGGAGTAGAATATTTTAAAGCAAATTGCAAGCATAATATTATTTCACCCATAAATATTTCAATGTATATCACTAATATTTAAAGGCTTTAAAAAATGTATAGAAGACCGTTATTATAATATATTTTTTAAAAAACCAGTCATTCCCTAATATCATCTAATCTAATCCTCATTCCGTGTTCAGTCTTTCCATTATCTTTTTTTTTTTTTGGCTGCGTTGGGTCTTCGTTGCTGTGCGCGGGCTTTCTCAAGTTGCGGCGAGTGGGGGCCACTCTTCATTGTGCTGCACGGGCTTCTCATCACGGTGGCTTCTCTTGTTGTGGAGCACAGTCTCTAGGCGTGTGGGCTTCAGTGGTTGCAGCATGCAGGCTCAGTAGTCGCAGCACACGAGCCGTAGAGCGCGCGGGCTTCAGTAGTTGCGGCGCGCAGGCTCTAGGGCATGCGGGCTTAAGTAGTTGCGGTGCGTGGGCTCAGTAGTTGTGGCACGCAGGCTCTAGAGCGCAGGCTCAGTAGTTGTGACTGCCGGGCTTAGTTGCTCCGCGGCGTGTGGAATGTTCCCAGACCAGGGATTGAACCATGTCCTCTGCATTGGCAGCCGGATTCTTAACCACTGCATCACAAGGGAAGTCCCTCCATTATCTTAAGATGTCTTTTTACAGTTGGCTTGTTCAAATCAGGATCCAAACAAGGTCAAATACACATTACTGTTTGGTTGATGTGTCTCTTAAGTCTCTTTGAATCTGTAACAGTTTTCTTTCCCTGCCTCGTTTTTCTCCGCATGCCATTTATATGTTGAGGAAACTGGCTCACTGTCCTGCAGTATTTTCAAATTTCTGAATTTGACTGATTCTGTTTACACAGTGTTGCTTAATGTGATCTCTGTTCCCCTCTCCTTCCTCTGAGCTGGTAGCTGGATCTAAAGGCTTGCTCAGATTTCTCTGCCTCTGATTTATTTCTCTTTTCCTGATGCACAGCTTTTGCCTTAGGTAAGGCCCACCATCTCGTTTCACCTTGATCCATCCGAAGGGTCATCACTTCCCCTCCAGTCTTGCCTGCCTCCATTCAGGCTCCAGACTGCTTCCAGAGTAATATTTCTAAAATGAAGCTTCGCTTGTGTTAATCCTCTGCTTAGAATCTTTCATTGATTCCTTATACCCGCTAGGGAAAAACATCTGAACTTCTGTACTCAGCGCAGGTAATTCCTCATGATCTGGTCCCTTGCTTACTTTCCCAGCCGCAACCCCAGCCACGTGCACTTTTTTTTTTTTAAACCTCATTTATTCAGCAGACATTTCAAGAATGCCTACTGTTTACCAAGTATGGGGCATTAGTTCCGCCCAGTTTCTGGGTTGTGTTATTCAGCCCCTCCTGGCAACCTCTGGGGAAGCCAGATATCACACCTTGCAGTGTAGCACATAATCTGGGTCCAGAAATTGGGAGAGGAAGCAGAACCTCAGTGGATCCACCTCTGGAGCATGAAGTTGGAGATAGTAGCGTTAGGAGATTAGACAAAGGTGAGAACAGCCAGGACTCTCACTGAGCAAGCAGCCAAGGCTTGGGGTCAGGTGGAACCGAGTGCATCTGAGGAGGTGCACAGACCAGGTCTGCCACAGGTATTCTCAATAAATGTTTGTCCATCCATTGAGTCCTATTCATGGGATAATAAGGGCAAAGCTTGTGATGTACTGGGAACATCTTGAACTGCAATCAGTATTATGAGGGCAATTCTCTTTACCTTAAAAGTTACCCCTTTTAACAGAACAGGTGATTTAGTAGAGTATAGCATAACTCTCAAACTTTCTTGTTTTCTACTCTTTTTCATTATGTTTTAGGCTATGTTGGTAGCTTTTTAAAATATGCTTTGTTTTGTAGACCATTGTGATGAATGACTGTATTATTCGAGGGGATCTGGCAAATGTAAGAGTTGGACGTCATTGTGTCGTGAAAAGTCGGAGTGTCATAAGGCCACCATTCAAGAAATTCAGCAAAGGGTATGTAATTTAATGACGTGTTTCAGTCTTGGGCAAGATGCTGCTACTGGTGGTACTATCCATGTGTTGAGTTGTGGGGGAAGGAGCAGGTCTATGCTATTGTTTGGGACACTAAGTAAGAATTCACCATAATGAACACAACTCTGGTGTTGGTTGTCTTAGTCTAGTTGGTGGTTAGTTGCCAGAAACAATCCACTTAAGCTTGCAAAAGCAAA